>NC_089648.1:33693200-34943200 GCF_037042795.1 Molothrus aeneus
GCAGTACAGTTTTTTATTTGTAGAGTTCTCTCTTCTGTTTTTACATTTCTGTAATATTTTGTTAAAGTCTTGTTTGCTATCACTCGGAGTGTATTTAGACTTCTTGTAGTGGCTTTGCTGCAAAGGAACTGACATTATAGGTTAATAACATTTTGGGAGGATGTCACCAAAGCATACAGAAAATGGTCACTAGTTTGGTTTGAATTTGCCAAGCAATATTAGCAGCATAATTTATAAAATATCAAAAAGTAGTAATTGACATGTCTATGTAATGGATTGTTTCAACATAATATTGTTTAAGTATGTGACAGAAAAGTCAAAGAAAAGAAGGGCTACATCATCCAGATGAGAAAGCAAGATGCATGCTTCTCTCCAGCTTCTTGAGAAGTTTTGAACTAGTGTTACTCAAGTGTGGCACTACCTCCTCACTGTTTCCTAATATGCTGTGACAGAGGCTTTCTCCATGCTGTAACTGATACTGTCCATCATGAGAGGCCTATTAGAAAAAGAGACATGTAGAAACAATAAAGTGGTTGGTGGCTGGAAAAGACATGAAACATCTGGGCTCAATGTTGTGCTTTCATACAAAGTGGAAGCATCCCCACCTAAAGAGAATGAGGATCTGCCCAGAGCCATGCTGTTCAAGAAGGAGGATAATACAGATTTTAGTCCTCTCAGGTAGAGAAAAGATCTCCTTAACACCTCCCCTCTTCCTGGACTGATATGAGGAAAAGCCTTGACACTAATACCATTAGTATTTATTATAAATACTAATTTCTAATAAATTAGAAATCTAAGTTTCCCTCTCCCTGACTTTTATCAGTGTGTACCTAAAAACCAAGATACTTTAGCGTCCTAAATGGCAAACTAATCACTAAAAGCTACCAAAACATTTCAGCATTGGACAATCAAAAATCGGATTTCCCCAATGTGGATGAATTAGGTTCCATTCAATTTTACAGAGTTTCATGTTGACAACGAGAAATAAAAATACTCAAATGGCTTTATTGTCTGTGTAATTGGTTTGACAACTGAATAAAAAATTGCCACAAACCAAAGCCCAAAAATAAACAGAAAAAAACACCAAAAAACCACTTCAGAGTCTTTGCCCCCCAAGCAAGGTTCTTTGTGTAATGCAGCAGAAATGAGTGTCACCCTTCAAAGACAAACTCTTTCAGATTGTGTTGAATAATTCATTTTCTGTTTTCTGACTGAATTTCATAACGGTTGGCTTGTCAAGAATCCATGTGATCATGTAGAGCAACTTGGATACATGTAAAGATGTTCAGCTTTCTCATCTGCCTAGCTGGGATATAAAAATTGTCACATTATCCCTTAGATTTCCAGCTAATTTTTGCTGATGGAGGTGAATGGTCACTGAGACATAGAATTATCATTGTTGCCATACCTTCTGTACTGGAAAAGATGTTACTACTACATTTTGCTGTTGTTTGCTTTTGTATAAAAAGAATAGACTTGAGCTAAAAAACGTCATCTGTTGAGCACATATGCTTCTATTTCCAAGAATCTGGATAATTTAATTATATTATCTGTTACAAAATGTTCTTCATACAAAACGTGGTATTTGAACAAATTATTTTAATTAATACTGAATTTTAATGCATATCATAAAATGCCATTTTTTCCCAGACAGAATATGCTCTTGTTGACTGATGTGATATGGATAAATTAATGTAGAATTATAATTTAGCTATTAAACACCACTTCTGCCAAATGCCAACATTTGCTCTCTACCTATTTTTTGTGGTATGTATTTGGTGCCGGAGGATGCTGTATATAGGAACTTTTCTTCAGCCTCTCTTGTGAGCTACAGTTCTTCTCTCGTTTACTACTACATCCTTTGCCTAGTGCCTCAATTTATTTACTAAGGTTACACTTTTAGACACTACTTTAAATAAGTCCAAAGATCTTTGGGGTAAATTATACATAACATAACAGAGTTAATTCAAATAAGAAATTAGCTCTGTTAAATACCCAAAATACAGAAATATTTTTCTGAGTTTTTTATCAATTCTGTTTCAATTTCACAGGACTGTGTGAATAGAGATAGCTGCAATTCTGTGAAATCTGTAGAAAATGTGTGCTTTTGAACTTGCCTATCACAAATCTCTTCATAACAGTTCACATTTATGACAAAAAATAATAAGAGAAAGAAAAAGAGGAAAAGAGAGAGGGGAAGGGAAGGGAAGGGAAGGGAAGGGAAGGGAAGGGAAGGGAAGGGAAGGGAAGGGAAGGGAAGGGAAGGGAAGGGAAGGGAAGGGAAGGGAAGGGAAGGGAAGGGAAGGGAAGGGAAGGGAAGGGAAGGGAAGGGAAGGGAAGGGAAGGGAAGGGAAGGGAAGGGAAGGGAAGAAGAGAGAGAAGGCAATTGAAGCCAGGATGCTAAAGAAGACCAAGTCTGAATATTCAAAGGTGAGAAGTGTCTTGCAGATATAAAGGCAGCCTACAGGTAGTTCCCCTAAATGTCCAAATTTCATTGCTTTACCCATGCATATGTACCTGTACCTCAGGGAAATTTTGTTTGTATTTATTAAGGCTTTCCTTAGGCCTTAGGCATTCCTTAGCAGAATTCCAGCTAAAGAGGGATTTGGAGGTGTTGTCTCCAAAGGTCCCAGTACCTGAGAGATGAGATTAGGGACCAGTGGTACCCCAAAGTGTGAAGGTAGCTGTACTACCCAAACAGGAAAAAATTGCCAGGTACCAACTTCTCTGTCACATCTTGCTCAAATGATGCAAATGTCCGGCCCTCCTCTTCCACCACCACCACTCTCTTCCTTCACCAGCCCTGGCTCTAACTGCATTTAAAGCAACACAGAGGTTAAACTAACACGCAATTCTGACAGAAAATCACCATTCTAGAAGTTCAGCATTAGTTAGTGGCCTATAGAAATTATCTTTTTCTTATATTCAGTTGAGATTATATTTATTTGTAATTGCTGCTTTTCCAGTTTTTATATTTGGAATATGTTAATAGTACAGTTTTAACCCTCATATATCCTGAAGGAAGACCTACAAATATATGTAGACATAGAAACAGCCCTTTGACTAACATTAACATTTGCCACTTAACATGTTACTTTTAAAGATACTGGTGATTTTATTGCTGTTCTAACAATAGTAATTAAGAAAGAGGAAGTGTTCTGCACACATTGTAGCAGTGAAATAAGCAGAAAAATACAGCTAAATGGAGTCTTAGGACTACCAAAGAACCATTTCTCTGCCCCTCTTCACCAAACATATTGACAGTTTCTGATTTCCTTTAGGTATTATCCAGCAGTAAAGGTCATCAATAACCTGTCCCACCTGACAGAAACTGCCAGCACATGGTAGAACTTGAGCTTTCATCTCACTCATCTGAAATACATGTCACAATAGGTGACAGGTGTTGTCTGCACTGTCCCCAAATTGCTGAAAACACTCATTTTATAGCACTAGTGCACCTTGGTATTGATTCCAATGAATGAAAGCTGTGAACAATAAAACAGGAAAGTAACTGAGAAAACAGGCAGAAATAAAATAGTATTTTGGAATGAATGGGAAGTTTTGCAAAAGACAGAGCACCTGATTGCTCTGATTTGAACTCCAAACAGTAATTTCAGATAATATGGCTGCAATGTAAACTAATATTTCCATATTGAATAGTGAACACTATTCCTCAATTAATATTTTCCCCAGCAGAAGGTTTAAATAGAAAGACACACTTTGGCATTTAAAGCAATATAATCTAAAGGACAACTGTCAAGTTTAACCTTTTACATGTCATGACTGTGAAATGGTTGAGACTATTGATAGACAAATGTATAACAGGGAAAAACAACTTTAAAAATTAACCTGTAATACCTTATAATATAAGAAACATTATAAATAACTAATGGCTTGTTCACATCTGAGAATTTCAAATGTCCTGATAATATTCTATGTGTTGACATTTCCTGGGTAAGTAGTCTTGTTTCCTATTTATTCTACACATGCTATCAATATTGTCATGGTTACAGTCCAGCTAAATTATTAATACATATGTACAAAAATTCTAAGAGTAGTTAGATTTAGAATGAAAGTAAGCATTCCAGATTTGCACATTCCTTCTCTGCCTAACAAAAAAAAGGCGAAATCGGGATCATAGTTTAATAAAGTTACATGTATTTGACATAAGTAATTATTAGGCAGAACTTTATAAAGTTAATTAGAGTATTTTTACCAGCTTCACTAGGTGTCTGTTCTTTAGTTACGTGCATACAGTTCTTGTTAGAATGTTAGTCTCAATGGGTTTTAGGAGTGAGATAAATTAAGATTTTTCTACTAAAAATGCGTTCATCAGTTATAGTCAAACTAAACTCTTTTTGTCTCTCTTAGGCTTTAAATCTCACTTACTAAAAATTGCATTTTAGTAGCAAAAAGACAAAGAATTGAATATAAACTAAGATGTCTGAATTATTCAGGGTGATCTGGAAAAGTTAATTGATACATAGAGAATAATGAATGTCCAAGGAGTATTCCTTGTGATAATTTTCACTTTTCTTTGCCTATTTTGTAATTTTTTTTTAAAAAATCCTTTTCTTACAACAAATGTAAAATATCAAAGGTATTATGGAATAATTAGTAATATAAATACCCAGGTGGACTTGAAATACTGCATACTGCATAATTACAGGTTTTTTAAGCTTCAACTAAAGAATTTAAAATACCTTATCTTTTTCATATTTTTAAAGTTGTGTCTCAGAATTGTTATATTGAGAATGAATACCCACAAAGTTTTAAGAATTAGAAGAGCCCATTTGTATAGTTTGTGTTAATTCCAAAAGGTTCTCTATAAAGCATGATCTAAACCTAATTGCATCACTTAAGCTGAATCAAGGACTACGCTTTCTTGTATAAATGGAAACAAACAAACAAACAAAAAAACCAAAACAAAACTAAGCAAAGTAACAAAATCCCCACCAAAGTTTCTGTGTAATTTCAGAGATAAGAAAAAGTTATTTAAAAAATAATGCGCTGGCACCTTGATCTTCTGAAAGTAGTATTGGATGACCAAGGAAAGAAAGGTGATTCAAGATGCTCTTGCCCTGCCTTGATGCTAGATACAAACACAGAATTGTGTAGAGAGGACATGGACATTTTACATCCCACTGCCAGGTGTTCTGAGTCTCTTTCATGTAAGTCAAGGGAACTGCAGATTGCTGTCCTCTTCCTGACTGCCTGCTCAAGTTCCTGAGACAGTATCAATGGTTTTATCCTCATAAAATCTACTGCAAAGACTAGTATGTCAACAGGACTGGAACACCACTCTAGTCTCAGTCTGAGCACAAGATCCAGCTGAAGGCTGAGAAAACATTTCCAAAATGCACATCAGTACAGAGACAGTGCTACACTTCCCCAAGGTGGACTGTAGCTGAGACAGAGGGTGAAAAAGCTGTATACAGCCTGTACAATTGTCACAAGTGTGATCTGCTTGCTGCTTGCAAATCTAGTAATGAAAAACCACCCATAGAACCAAATCAACAGGGCAGTAAAGAATACCTTTTTACTCCTACTCTGCATGGCTGTTAAGATTTAAGCAGACACAGCATTACAGCAAACCTTTCTCCTTACTACTAAGTATGAAAACTCGAACAGCTTCACTGCCATAAGGTAACAGGAGCCCTGTAGCAGTGTTTCTGGTAGAATTCAATGATGAGCTTGTGAGAGTTGATTACCTTTTTTTTCAAACTTCTAACCTAAACTCTTTGTATCTTCCTTTCTGAAGAAAAAAAAATATTTTTTTCAATAATAAAAAAGTGAAGAGAGAGAAAAAAACCAGACAGGCACTCAAGAGAATATATTAATTATATTAAACCTTACAAAGTCTTCATAACTAAACTCACTATCATGAATTAATGTACGCTAAAATCCACCTACATGCTCTAGAACCTAGTTACTGTGAGGGCAGGTTATAAAAGGCTATAATCAGCTCTGGGGGCTAGACCAACTAACTAGGAAAGGAGGTGGGAATGGCTGGTTTAACATAATCCCAAAAATAAGGCATTTTTGGGATTATGTTAAATAATTGGGATTTAAGGCATTAGAAAGGGGGTCTGCTTCAGCTCAAAAGTAATGATGACCTGAACATTGAGAGAAGAACCTTTCTGATTTAAAAGGGATGGCATAATAGGCTGTTGACATTAATGCCATATATATTAAGAGGGAAGGACTGGGAGAATTATACTGATAATGTCTTCTGCTTTTATTTTTTTATCATTAGAAGTGATAGAATTTGAAATATCTAGGAAACTGCTAATATATTGCAAATTCCTACCAATGACAGGATGCTATTCCCCATAACTACATCCAACCCATCTATACCCCTATTCTGAGAAAACTTTTCTTGTCTGCTGTTCTCTATGGGTCTGAACTAATCAAATCATCCTCCTTCCCATCTTCCTTATTGCTGAGACTTCTCTTCTCCTCAGGGCTTGTTTCTTCTCACCATCATTTTTCATGTGAGATGGTAATTTGTGAGGCAGAAATGTTTTGAGAAGCAGGAGATGCTGTGTTCTCTTCCTGACTGCATCACTGCCTCTGTTACCAGGAAGTCATTTTACCTTCCTGCTTGTTTCCTTAACTCCCATCCAAGTGTCTGAAGTTAAGACTCCAGGGTCACACTTGAACAGATACATGCTGTTCAAAGCACTGGGTATACAGCTATTTTCATTTGCTTCTTGCAGCCAAGCCTGACCAGGAAATCTACTAAACATGTCTTCCTGCAGACTGAAAGAAAAGGTGTATGAACTTGCATGATGTTGAGTATGTATCTCCTAATGTCAGATGGGTGTATTAACATTTGCTGAAGCCTACAACAAAATCCAGATTTGCAACATCTCTCAGGGTACTTAGCAGTTCACAATATGAATCACCATATTTCTAATTATGTATAGGAAAAAAACTCCAGGGATTAGCAAATAGATATTGCTAATATACTGAAATCAGCCATGGAAGGCCAATTCCTATCATGACATGAATAAGAAAATATTAACAGAAAAAAATCCCAGTTATGAATAAGTAAGGCCTAAATATCCTTGGAAAAAGACACTTATCTGTGGGAGTTTGCCCTAAGATGTTAAAAAAACTAACACAGACTAAACAATTGTTATGAATGCTGACCTATACTACCTTGTTCTCTCACTGTAAGTATACCCCAGTAACTTCAGACATATGGACTTTGCAAATGGTATCTAGGCTGTACGTGATTCCATCCAAGATATTAAAAAGCTTGGAGCAGATAGACCGTCTGCTAACTATCCATCAAGAGAAATAAAGACGCTCAAACAATTTATAGAAATACACATTTACTCAGGGAAAATATCTCTGTTTTACTATCATAAGCAACATTATCTTCCTAGGATTAATGGACGAACTAGCAAAATCTGATTCCCTCAACATGCTTTGTAGATACCAAAGACAAACTTCTTAATTTGGCATACATGAAGTTGCTATAATCAGAAGAGCTTTTCACGTTGTCCTAAACATTTTTGCTAACCCAAATCCACGTCAACATCCACAGAAACTGAGAAGGTGATTATAAACATGAAGGGAATCGAGCCAGTAGGGATAGGTGGCTTTTATGGCCAGTCATATTTATCAGAATTAAAGTCTAGAAAGAGCTAGGAAAAATACTGGAAATTTGGTGTGATTTCTTGGAATAAAAGTTTCTATGCAGCATGAAAAATAGGTTAATTTGATAAGTAGGTAATAGGGCACGTTGAGATTGTTGTAACAACCTCTGGCATTTGTGAGTTCCAGCCAGAATACACAATGGTGCAAAAGTTATAGAAACATTGTCAGGAAACTCACAGGAGTTATACAGCCCTCTTGCCATAAAGCCCTCTTGCCTCTCAACCAGCTGCTGATGGCTTGTCTGGGTTATGGACTGCTCGCATTGTACGTCCAGAGACTCCTGAAAGGCTCCACATGAGCCGGCTCATATCCATGAGAAGGAGAGTTGTGTTGGCAGGACACCAGCACACTGGTGTGCTCCACACCCACCAGGTCCTCCCCCCTGCAGTCACCACTGTCACCAGATCTCTCTTTTCCCCATTTCATTCTTATGGGGTGATCCCATAGACCTTCTTGCATTCATCCTATATTTCCTGGAGTTTGAGGTAGCGCTGGGTTTCAGGTGTTCTGTTTCTTTCCCTTTTCAGCATTTGATTGAGCTGAAAACCAGAGGACAAGCCATTTTGCCCCTATTTCAATCAGTCATTTGAAGAGTTTCAAGCTCAGACAAGTTTTGATGAGTTTGAACTGAAGTAGAAAGTATTACAGCTGGGCCCTCACTTACCAAGGCAACAGCTACCCATCAGCTTTGTCTGTACCCACCAGCTTCAGCCCTCCTGCTTTTCCTTCAAGAGCTCAAAACTGTGTTCAGAATAGGAAGTACCTTGACTAGAATGCTGAACTTTCTATGGACCTACTAAGCTAGGGGATTAGCTAAGACAAACCCTAGTTCATATCCAGTGTATCCCTGATCCTGTTTGATTTCCTCTATTTTATACTGCAGTTATTGAAACACAGCAGATTGCAGTGAAATAAACACAGTATTTTCAGATTTATATTCTAACATTTTAAATCTTATCAGTATGCAGCACTATGAAGAGGATTGTGGATGCTGATCTAATCCACCTACTTTTCTGGTGGCCAGATTTTCTGTAATAAAAATGCAAATAATCCCTAGAACGACATACCAGTTTAAAATACTTCTACTTTTCTTCTGTAAACTGACAGCAAATTGTCTTTCCTTGCTAAGTATGCTTATTTGTTAAGAATATTTTCTTCATGCTAAAGAAGCTAAATCCAACGTGACCTTGAGTGTGATCAATTTAAATACAACACTGCATTTCTAGATATAGTAGTTATTTCTTCCAATATGCTTCTGGTACATATCCTTAAATAGATATTGACTCCCTAGTTCCTTAACTTTGCAATTTTAAAGTTATATATTCTAGTTTGTTAAGGTCTGAAAAAATCCTTGGGTTGAATTCACAGTTTCAGTGACTTAAGTGCAATGTGAAGAACTACACATGTAAATGGCCAATCCCATTCATTTATAGCTTATTTATTTACAATTTGTATTAATTTATAGCTTCTAAATTTGAGAAAAAAATATTCACAAGTAAATTAGTCATGCAATTGTATTTTAAAATTGCTTATGCAGTTGCTCTGAGGCCATTAAAAAAAAGCAGATACTTTTACTTCTCTGTTCCACATGAGGAATCAAAGATGTATTAAGAAAAAACTGCATACCGGCTTGTTAGGTATTCCAGACTTAAATTTTGAACTACTGAGCTGTCCCAAGCTAAGGATTCAACTGAGAGGAAAAACTTGCAGGGCTAAAAAACATCCCAGAGACTTCCTGATGGGATATGAAATGGTTCAAAACAATTCATACACATATTGTTTGTATTCAAATGAACTCTTCTATTCACTTTCTCAATTTCCCACCATTTTCCATTTAGAGGTTTTGAAACACCTTGCAGCTACTAATGTAATAAGTCCATGATATTTCTGTGAAGATAAGAGAAATTATTCTCATGAGGTTTAGACTGATTCAGCACTGCTTGTATTAGTGGCAGGTTTCATCTTGATCTTTTTCTTTTCTGGTAGCAGAGATTGCTCATGTGAATAACCTGTTTACGAAAGAGTTTATATCAAGAGACTGCTACAAAGGAGACATAAATGATCTTAACGAACTAAAGAATGAAAAGAGAAAGAAATTTAATGTGCAACAAAGACACAATGAGGTACAGAACAGAAACAAAACATTTGTGTAGGAAAGAAATACAACTTTGGTATTAAAAACACCGATGTTCCCAAATTCAGAAATATATAGGGAGTTACCAGCATGTATCAGCACAATGGAAACAGCCTTTTGAACTGAAATGAGGACATTTTGATATTTTATTTACTGTTGTGGGGGCAAGGGAGGGAGATGTTTTTATTTTTGGTAGTATAAATGTCTTCAACCATGTAATAAAATGAAATAATTTCAGTTATCACTACTGTGAATTTCAGACTCACAGGAAATTTACACTGAACGTGTATTTTTCACGTGGGGAGATTCACCAGAAGGAAGAGCAGTGAGTACAGAACTGAGGAATCCATGGAGGGGATGGTAGTTTTCTCATATCACTATGTGCATTCACAAAAGCCCTGCATTCCATGATGACTAAGAAGGCTATACAGCTCCACTCAATTACTGCTGCAACTTCACCCATGTGGCTTCAATACAACACTAACATTACAGGAGAACAAGCCCAGGAAATTTCAGCTGCTACAGCCTGTATATCAGAATGCTTTTCTTCCTCCCACAGTTGTATTCAGTGGTATTTACTAACCTGTTTCTAGGGGAAATAAGGAGCTGGATTTCACTTCAGTAGCTGAATCCACTTACTCCTAAGCTATTTGGATCAGTAGAACCCTTAATAAATCAAGGAGCAGGTAGGAGCAGGGATAACTGAATTTCCCATCTTCCAGATGGATCCGCTGCTTCTTGCTGGGGAAAGCGGGGATATTCACTTTCCCTGTAAAGCCATCAGGTATCAGATTTGCTGATTTCCAAGGAGTACCTTATTGTCCCTGTGGACTCTTCTCAGGTTTGGGGCAAGAGAATTCTCTACCTTTCCTGTTGAATCTGTGCCATTGTGCAATGAAGTATTTTGGTTCCTGGGGCCAGAAGAGGGAAACAAAAGCATAAGCATGAATAATTTGTGACTTGGATCTAAAGGGCAAGACCTAAGGAGACAAGAAGCCTGAATTTTTGTCCTTGTTCCATACATATCTCTGTATTTTCCTCTCTTACATGCAGCTATCACAGGATAAACAGCACATGAATCAGGGTATTAATCCTGTTCACAGCTGAAGCCTCTCTCACTTGGCAGTCAGCTCAAAAGTTTGCTCTCTTTTTCTCAGGGCCCTACAACATTCTTATCTAAGCTGTCCATAGCTTTCCTCTTCATCTGTTTTTGTACTGCTTCTAGAGCTTCTTTGTTCATTCCCACACAAGCAAACAGGCACAGTAGGTCCAGTGAATTCTTTGTGTGTTGAATATACTGTACATCAGTACAGCACATGACGGGTAGGTCTGGCATGTCTGGGAAATATTGAACTGCCTGAGCATGCAATCCAACATGTCTGGGATTTCCATGCTGGCTATGAACATAAGTCCTGGAAAAATACCTACGTATTTTTCATAGACCAGTTCATTTTTTCACATGAGGGGATTAATACATTGTAATCAGTTCACTTTTCATCTTTTGATAAACTAAGCCCATTAAATTCAAGCCTCTGACCACGTATTGTATCGTGCAGCATCCTCCCTAGCACTAAAATCACTGTTGTGATTCCTTTCTGCACAATCTCAGGTTTGTGAACAGTGTTTTAAAAATACAGTCGCAGGAACTGTATGCCTCATTCAAAAAGCAATCTCAGCAATGCTATATATGGAAGGCAAAACCCCTTCATGCACCTCTTCAGTAAAATACATGACCAAAAGGCACCGTTTCCAGGCTGTAGGAAACAGTAGGTTTTTACAAACTACTCTCATCCAAATCACAGCAGCTTTTTGGTGGAATTTTCTGGTGAATCAAAAGTACTCTGACCCCTGCAGGTGCTTCGGCAAACTGACACGAGAGGGCTGAGGACGAGGGGAGGAAGAATTTGCAATTTTGAGGAAACGGCACAAAATTTCTTACTTGGTGTGTCGCTTCACCAGGGAGTATCATTCATTGGCCTAACATTCAGAGTTTGAGGCCTTGTTTAATATGACCTTCAGGGTGCTTTCCTGACGTACTGCTTTCCAGAATGCAGAAACATACAATGTTTTTGGTTGTCCTCAAACGTACACACTGGCTTTGTTTATACCAAAACACCCTGCATTTAGCAAGACCAGCTTGCAATTTGCTTTCTAAATCTCTTCAAAAATATATCACAGTATTTCTTCAGATACTCTTGCCCAGTAAATCGCTGTTTATCCATTTGTTGTTGAGATATGTCAGCTGAATGGCCCTAATCCTTTTAATGTATGCTGTATCAAGTGTTTTATTTGTTTGGGGTTTCACTACGAAATAGACCAATGTCTTGCAAACTATTGAGATTAATAAAAACATCGTAGCTCTTGAAAAATATCTCCTACAATTTAGTTCAAGTTCTGAATGGATCACAATACAACCTGATATTCTGTACAATAAAACCATTATTATTTTTTAAACTAGACAAATCTGGAAAACACTTTCTTTTAGACAAATATGGAAATGCTTTATTTTTCAACATCATGTTACATGGTTGCACTGTTTCCATTACCAATGGGCCTGTTCTAGCAATAGGGAATCCTTGCTATAGTAGGTATTTAGGCTGGAGTCAACAACAGTGAATTATAGTGCTTTTAAAACTCACCTAAAAGGTGAGTGCTGACAAAGCTTTACACTATAGTGTTGTCTATTCCTGGTGGCAACTCTGCGTTGCCAGTTGGAGCTTTGCTCTTCCATAGCAACTCCTCGGCTGACATGAGAACTGGTTGTGCCAAAGTGAACGTGTGTGTGAGACTAGAGAAACTGTAGGAACCATGTCTTGGCCTCTCTGTAATAATCTCTATTAAGGTTCCAGACCCTCCTTCCCAAACTGCTGGCACCGTTACACGCAGTCCAAGCCTTCCCAGGCTCGGCACCCTGCAACTGACAAAATCCACTTGCGGAGCCAACGGTTTCATACTCTAAATGATCCCAGTCCCGAGCATTGCTGATCGCGGGATCCATCGCTCCCAAAGCTGCCATCGCACCTTGGGCTGGGCAGGACACGGTAGCGGCAGGTCCCTCTCTGAAACTGTACCGAGGAGCTGCCCCGGGCGGCCAACTGCCTCCTGTTTACTGCTGTCGCTGCCGCCCGCAGGCAAGGCAGCATTTTGACCTCCGGTAACACCGTTCCTCCTGGTTTCCCTCCCGCCGCCCCCTCGCTCCGGTTCGGGGCAGGCACCCTCCGCCGGAGCGAGCGCCGCGCCGAGCGCTGCCGCCTGCCGGCCTCGCAGGGCCAGCGCCTCCGCCACAGCGCCGCCGCACCTCCCGCCGCCGCTCCGGGCCGTCCTTGGCCCGCGCAGCCCCAGCGGACCGGGCGGCGGCAGGGCCGCGGCTGCCCTGCCGGCTCTGGGCGCTGACGGCAGCCGTTCGGTAGGGAAGAGCGGCCGGTAGCCGCGGGCGCCCTTTGCCCGTGTGCCGGCGAAGAGCACCAGGCGGCCCGGGGTCGGCTTTCGGTGCCGAAGTCGGCGGGCGAGCGGCGGCACCGCCGCTTGTTTATGAGCGGGCAGAGGGGCGGCCCGGGATAGTGCTGCGCCGCCGCTGGAGCTGGGACAGCCCCTCCCTCCCCCGAGGAGCGGATCCGCCACGGCTCCCCCGCACCCGCGGGGCACCTGGGCGCGCCCGGAGCCCGGCTGCGGGAACGGAACGGGGCGGGGCGGGGAGCGACCGTCTCTCCCCTCCCGTGGCGCTGGGGCTGAGAGACCGCGGAGCCGCTCCCCGTCCCGGATCCCCGCGCCCCTCGAGGGAGCAGGCAGAGGAAGAGGAGGAGGCTCTCGCCGCCACGGCCGTGGACGGCGAGGCCCCATTTGCGGCTCCCCGCAGCATCGCCCTGCTGGGGCTGCACCCTTTGCGGGGCCCTCTCCCTCCCCGCCCCCGGTGTCCCCCGGGCCGCCGCCAGCCCGTCCCCGCGGTCTGGCGCCGCCGCCCCGCTCCGCTCCGCGCCCAGAGCCCCGGGAGGGGGAGGGGAGGTGCAGGGGGAGGCGGAGGCGGCGGCCGCTGTGGGGCCCAGGCTGCTCCTCGCCTCCGCTGCGCCTCTTCCAGCCCCAGGATCTGGGGCTGGGGGGGGGCGGGAGGAAAGGGGGCGGGCCAGCCCCGGCGGTGCCCAATGAGAGAGGCGCGGACGGGCACTTGGGGCGGTGCGGCGGTGATGATCGCCCAATGGGGGCAGGGCAGAGGGCGCACTTGGAGCGGGGCGAGAGTGAGGCAGGAGGCGAGTCGGGGCTCGGGACGCGAGGGGGACACAGCCAGTCGCCGCCGCCGCGCGCTCAGCCGCTCGCACGCACGGCGCCGCGGAACCGGGAGCCGGCGGGCGAGGGAAGACCGGGCTGAGGGACGCCGCTTCCCGGAGGGGGCAGCGGCGGGCGGAGCCGCCACCCGGAGGAGAAGTTTGGCTTGAGCCGCCGCCGCCGAGAGGAAACTTTCCTCGGGGGGCCGGAGGCGGGGGCGGCGGGAAGGAGCCGCGGCACGCTCGGGTCCGCCGCCCGGCGAGGGGGCTTCCGAGAGGCTCCCCCCGGCCCAGGCCGGGCTGCGGCGGCTGGGATGTACCTGGCAGCGGTCTCGGCGGGGAGGAGACGCCCGGGCGGAGACGGCGGCTGGCACCTGGCGGCCGCGGGGTGGCTGTTCCTGCTGGCCCTGCTGCTGGGCGAGTCGGGGACGCGTGCTCTCGTCTGCTTACCTTGCGACGAATCCAAATGCGAAGAACCGAAGAGCTGCCCCGGTAGCATCGTGCTGGGGATCTGCGGTTGCTGTTTCATGTGCGCTCGGCAGCGGAACGAGAGCTGCGGGGGTGTCTATGGGCTGCACGGAGCTTGCGACCGGGGCTTGCGCTGTGTCATCCGACCGCCGCTCAACGGAGACTCCATCACCGAGTACGAAGTGGGCGTCTGCGAAGGTGAGAGGCGGCGGGACACCCTCCATCCCTCCATCCGTCCCCTGGGGTGGGGGCACCCGATGGGCGGCGGGAAAGGAAGGAGGGCGCACCTAAGACGTCTTGGGCTCCGGTGCGCCTTCCTTCCCTTCCAGCCCGCCCGCCTGTCCCATCTGCGAGCGTGTATTCTAGCCTTCTCTACTTAAAAAAAACCCCAGAGACTCCTACTTCGAAGTTTTGCCCTTAATTTTCTTACCCTAAACTTTAGGGTTCTACTGATTCTCCATAGCATAGTGTCACTGGGTTGCTGATAGCTTGTATCAGCTGCTGATGCCCAGCTAAAATTCCATGATAAAGGACTCGGGAAGAGTTTGGCAGATCAAGATCGGCGGAGGTCAGTCGTGCACACATGATGCCTATTCCGGATTCCCTCCTGTATAAAGAAACAAGGAAGACTGATCATCTGTTATAAAGTTTTGTTTCCTGTTCCTGTCACTTAATATCTCTCTGCCTGTCCTGGTCGGCATATAATGATAAGGGGTGTCTTTTTTCCTGCTGGAGCATCAGGGGAGGGGTAAATACTCACGGTAGAATTCCTCTCAAAGTCTCTTCAGCTTCCTACCGTCTTGTGAGGTGATGAATTGGTATGAAAAGCAAAAGGAATTCACCCCCCTTCAGTTTTTTATCTATCAGAATTCCTAAGATTTATTTTTTTATGTGTTATAAATTAATGAAAACCCAGAGACAAATTTTTAGTCTCGCTTTCTCTTGTGCCTCCAATTCCCTTTTTCCCCAAGTTGAGGGAAAACATGGCGCTGTAAAGAGATTACAAATAAGCAGTAGTTTGGGATATGTATAAATGTATATGTGATTCGGAGCGGGAGCTTCGACAATTCTGGAAAAGGAGACGGAGGCGGTCTCCTCTCGGCGGGTAGAGGGCAGTAGAAAGTCCAGAGAGCTGGTGAGGCAGCATCTGTCCAAAAAACTTGCATTTAAAATGATGCACTGTTTTAAGAAGGCTAAACCCCGTCATTTTTAGTGGGCAGCTGACCTTTGTCCTGGCGTTCATTATTAGTTTAAAACTCCATTTGCCTCCATAACAAATTGCAAACCACAGCACAGCAAAGCAGTGCGTCCCGCCTGTGCTACAACCAATGCTGTCAGCCTCAGGAGCTGATGATTGAGTAGGATGAGCTCTAGATTAAAAGCTTGATTGTTAAAACATTTTTAAATGGCCCTGAACTATTTTGAAGACCTTGGTTGAGACTATGTTGCTGAATATGTACATTGCTGTAGTGTCTTATTTTTAATATGTATTGGAAAAGTTTTTGTAAATAGAAAAGTACAAGCAAAGGTACTTGGGAAACTTACCTGGTTTTGCAGGAGTTTCTCTTGTCGTGTGTTTTTGAGTAAAAGCTGGGCTAAAATAGCTTCCCCCCCTTCTCGATGGTTAAAGGAACTGAGAGCCTACAGTCATTATAAGCCTTAATGCTCCAATTTCCTTACTGTATCACAGTATGCACATCTCTGGCAGTTTAGGAGTATTTCATTCCTTTGAAGTGATGCAATCTGTACGTTGCTGTAGTTCAGCTCCTAACACGTCCCATCTACTGTTGAAAATAGTATGAAGCATTTGTTGGCAAGATTGTGTTTCAATTAGTGTTGTGGTTAGAAACTAGTTCCAGCTGTCCCTATAGGAATAGTCCTAGGGGAGGGAGATAACAATCTATTAACTATAACTAAGGGAGATAACTTTTCTATTTAATTTTCTTACTCTTACTTATCTATTTAATTTTCTTTCTCATAAATGAAAAGGAACCAAGCTGAACTGTCAGCCTAATAAATAATCCTGGAATGCCTGTTAGTGAATTGTCAGGAAACTACCTCATTCTGAGGAACAGAGGTAGTATGTTGTCCTTCATGTTGCATGTTTTGCACATGAGGTGGCAGCAAGGATGAAAGGGTACTGATTGTATTGCCTCTGATTGCTAATATGAGATTGAATAGCTCTGGTTTTTTGATTGTGATGACCTAAACAGTCGTTCAGTTTACAGGCACACATGCAACAGGCTAGGCTGGTGATGCCTGATGTGAGTAGTATTAAACCATGCCTTTATCTGTTAACAGAGTAAAGGATGCACTTTTTTTGTTGTCGTGAACATTGGGAGTGGAAACCCTTTCCTTCCCCAATCCAGGGAGGAGGAAATGGAAGTGTTTTACAGAACTGTGTGGATAGAAATTCATGTTTTTACTCTCCTTCCTGTCCCTAGTCTTTTCTTTCATTGCAATTTTTTACACTGAAATGACCCCTACTGGCTACAGTTATAAGCATGTTTTTTTGTATCATTTTTGAAGCTTCAGCCCTGTCTTGTTTCAGACTATCAGCATATGCTAGGCTGCAGAATACTGAGAGCTGGAATAGCAACAGGTAGAAATACTTGTCTGCTAACTTGTTTCTAGCATTTAAGGCACTTGACATAAATGAGTTCTGTAACACCTGACAGAGAAGTCTCTGTGGCATCTGTTGCTGGTAGCTTCTCTTTCTGAAATTACAAACAGACTATTCTTTGTTAAAGCACTGTTTATAAATGAAATCTGTTGCTGATCCTGAGGGCTTTTTCCCTTAATCATTCCAAAAGCTGAAGGAAGCTCTTGTTCATCTCACCCCCTTAACAATTCACATCTCTAAGCAGTTCTAACACTCCATTTGTGTTGTTATCCTGAAGTGGGTAAATGCCTTTCATGAATGCAGTTGTATTCTTAGTAAGTAATAATTCTGAGGTCCTAGTGCTGGTAGCTGCACCTCCTATATGGCATTCTTGAGAGACTTTGCACACATCCAGCCTCTGTTGACTTTACAGCATCCTTTACAGGGATTTTCTGGGTTGGTTCTATGAGGTGTTGAGAGCCTACACCGCCTTCCAAAGACTCTTAAGCTTGAGAAATTTTAAATGTAAAGCAGGAACTGTCCTTACTCTCTACCTTTAAAGGTAGTCATGGGCCCGAAACTGAATTAGACTGAAGTTCTCCCAAAGAGAGACATTGGGCGAGACTAAAATTTTGTCTCTCCCAAAACACCTTAGCTTTGGCTTCTGCAGCTGGGTGGGCTCTGGCTTTCCAGGGGATCAGAAAAAGCCTGAAAAAGCTCTGCCAAAGAAGTTAGGTTACTCTGTGAAGGCATTTCTTGAGATTACTCTCTTTTTGTCTGTTTCCCTGCTTCTCCAGTTTCTGGTGCTGTTAGATGAAGAGGCCTAGATTGCTTTGCTGAACTCATCAAAGTCTTGACAGTAGCAAATAAGATAATCCTGAAAATGATTGGAAATTATTTTTAACTGTGTAACAGAAACATAAGGGTTTTTTTGATACATTTGAAATGCATACTTAACAAAACTGCTAGTCTGAAGATGTTCTTAGTTTCTCTTTAGATTATACTTCCTTATGAAATAGCCCCTAGGTAGACATTGAAAGAAGGTATCACTGTGCCACTAGAAAACCAATAATATCTGTTACATTGTTTGGTTTTGGCTTGTTGGTTTGGTTTTAATGGGGTTTGGGTGTGTTTTTTATTTCAGTTGTTAATTTGGTCTTTTATTTTTGGTGAGGGGTAGTACAGTTATTGCTGTATTCTTTTTGCTTACTGCCTAGCATATAATTTCTGAGCAGAAGTTCCCTTGGTTGCTGTAGCAAATTTTAGGCAAGTATTGGGAAGTATGTGTGTTAATCTCCTAGGATGATGGCAGAAGCTTTCCTTGCTGTGGCTAGTCCTAGTCTCATTTACTGAACTGCATATTTTGGGGAGTTTGGAGCATTACAGTCTGACTCCTTGCTGGGGCAAGTTGGGAGACCTTGGATGTGTCCATTGTCTTCTCCCCACCCATAAGTCTGCCTAGTTTTCATCCCTGAGAAATATATAAGGACACAGTGTATGGTAATCAAGTGAAGGTTAGTGAAACTGGAACTGATGAGAAGAGTTTAAACCTTGTAAACCTAGCTTTATTTTCAAAATTTGGAAGAGGAAAGCTGAGCTTAGTTGTTTTTTTTTTGTTTTGTTTGGGCATTGGTTTACACGTGTGCTAATGCAGTTCTCCCTGCTTTACTGAAGTAAGAACTGCTTGCCTGCAGACTTGATAGTATTTGTTATCATTAGTAACTTTGGTAGCTAGTACCCTTTGGAGAGCCTTGTTTTCAGTTGTTTTCAGTGCTGTACTCTATAATGGGTCAGTGGACACAAAGCCCTCCCCTTGGTGCTCTGTCCCCAGACAGACTGCTATACTACATGCTTGGCTTCTTGCTTGTGATGCAGCCCAGACCCCTAAAGATCAGGCAGTATTTTGCTTTCTGTACAAGTTACTGAAGTTCAAGTAATCTGGAAGTTGCGTGTGTGTAACCCAGTCGTTTACATCTGCTTGCACTGGAACAGTGCTGCCCAACTATCTTAACATTTTGTTTGGTTGGGTTTTTTCTTTGTTATGTAGTGAATGGCTGGGGAAATGTCCAAGTGGTTCTGATGTCCATGTGTGTGCAGAGAAGTTCTTTCAGTAACATCAATTGTTAGACCTGATGATCTAGTTGGGGACTTCATCAATATTTAGTGGTGTACCAATGGCTGTTGTTGTGAAAACAGCCAAAGTACTTTGTTCAAAGGCTGTCAGCAATCCAGACTATCAGGGAGACAAACAGAAAAAGATTTATGTTGTCAAAAAAGAAAATTATCAGAAAAATTACTTAAGTTGTGAAACTGGAATGAGAAGTAGTTCTTTAATGAATATTCAGGTTCTCATATGCTAGTCTTGATCGAATTTAACAATCCCCTTCCCCTACTCCTCCTCCTTGCCACCCCCAAAAACACTGACTAGGAGGATGCTGACTTCTTACACACAGACTGGATAATTTATAAGCTATTTCTGCTCTGTATTCCATCAATGCTGAAATCTCAACATCAGTAAGAATATGTAACTCTCAGTGTGGCATGGAATTTGAATTGGATCAGGTGCTTATTTGACTTGGAAATGGTTTCCTCTGTGTTTCTGGGCATCGTGTTTCAATTTTAGAAATGACTTGGTTCCAGTATTTCAGTAAAAATTAAATGCAAACATCTAACAGATATGATGCAGGAATTAGTAAGACTTTGCTGTTGTGGATCAGCACAGAAAGTTTAAAACTAGAAGTCTTGCTGTGGGTAGGCTGGATTACTAAGTTTTTTAACTTTAGTAAGAGGAATATTCTCTTTTTATTTATTTTTGGTTTTTAAAACTTTGTATAAGCATCCTTTGCTAATATGAATTTTTCTACACAGAAACTGATTATTTTACCAGGTTCCCTAAAACCATGTTGTTTATAAAGATATTTTTTCCTTTTTTTATTTTTTAAACTAAAACTACCTTCGAACTTGCCCCTAGGCATCTTTGCTGGTTTAAGCTCCCTCTAGCTAATTCAAAGATTCTTGCATAATTTAACTTCTTGCCTGGTACTTAGTCAACCAAAATGTCATTTCACTGACAGGCATATTATGCAATAATTAACCCATTAATATGGTTCAAAAATGCTGTCCTCTTCCCCTCCTTACTTTGTGCCCCCCTTAAGGATTCTTCATCTCAATAATTTTATAGGACCTTGCAGAGAAAACCAAATGTTTCTGTTTTAATGGATTAAATGCTTTGTAGAGCTGACCTATTAAGTATCTCTTGTGACTTATAAACTGCTTTTCATTTGAGAATGCATTTAATCCACAGGAATGTAAACTTGGAAATCACAAACTCAGGGTTTTGCCTGAGACTTTGAGTGACACTGGTTGTGTCTGACTATACTGGAATTTGGAAAATGACCGATACAGAAAGCTTATGTGTGTGGAGAAACTTACCAACATAAACTAAGATGGGAAAATAACTTAGCATAGATTAAATTCCACATAAGTGTACAGAAAATAGTCTAATACTAAAAATAGTCCCTGGGGGAGCACTTGCCTAACCAAACTAGTTTGGCCTTGTTTTGGGGAAATAAGCCCTTCCTAATGTTTTGAGAAGAATGGAAGCAGCTCACACCTTTGCCAGAGGCAATATTCAGTCCCCAACAGCTTTCACTGGGTATACTGGGTACTTAACTTGAGAATCTGCAAATCCTGACCCTTGTGGGTCATGATCGTGCAAGTTCTTATTAAGACTGAATAAGAAAACAAACTCGGGATAGAAGGATTGTGGACAGGAGGAAAAACAGTGACTGGCTCATAGGCATGCACCAATTCCTATGTTCTTACTCATTTCCTAAACTTTAAGCCTTATATAGCCACTGTTAGGCTTCAGTTTTTGGTTGGTGTTTGTTTGTTTGAATGGGCTTGGGTTTGATTTTTTTTGGTTTTTTTTTTTTTTAATTGGTGAAAAATCTAGCAAGTGTAATGTTTCTGAATCCAAAACAGCCCATTCTGTTGGGTCATTTATCCTTGAAATGAATTAAATTTCAAGGATATATATAAATGAAATAAATGTTTTGCTACAGGCTGTGTTGAATTCTCCTCAAGATTTTTTCAGAAAGGCTGGATGTGTGTGTGGAGGTATTTCTTCCCCTCACTGATAGGTGGTTGATAAAAAGCTGGAGTCATGCTGATAATGGTGTTACATGCACTGATGTAACCTGTGCTGCTTTCACAATAGAAATGCCAAACTTGATGTCTATCTCTAAGTTAGGTTTTAGGAAATGAAAAGAAGCCCTGAGCATAATTCTAAATCCAGGATTGAGTTTTCCCTGTAGTCTTCTGTGACTAAGAGATGGGGTGCAATTCCTCTGGAATATATTGTAATGATAGTGTTCAGTGGTGCTGCATTAATGACTGGGGGGGAAAGTGGCAAAATATTTAGGATATCAGATTTCTTACAATAGTGTGAACTGTTCTTAGTATAGGTTGCTTTACTCACGGCCCTGTTCCAGAAGTTGTCTTTGACAAAACTTTTCCTACTCCTGTCAGCTTTGCCTCTGCCTAGCAGCTTCAGCAAGCTGCTAGCCAGCTATTTGTTTGCAGTAAAGCTGATGCGTGCTGCTGTACATGCAGGCCTCTGAAGCATGTGGGTGCAGAGTGCAGCTTGGAAAAAAAAAAAAAGGAATTTTAGACTGCTTTGGAATGGTTATGAAGCTTTGGCCCTTTTCTGAGGCTTTAGCAATTATTTTTGCAATAAGTTTTCTAGAGCTAGAGGAAAAATCTGCTATGACAGCTGAAACACCGCTGTCCATGCTTGTTCTAATCAGGGGAGTACTGGCAGAGGCTTTTTCTGACCAATTAAATCCTGGGTGCAGTATTTTCAGTTAGCTTTTTACAAACAAGACGTGTTTCTGGTCATCAGTTTAAGATTATTTGCTTGTAAGTCTTATTTTCAGGTGTGTAAATGTAAAACTCATTTATTATTTCAGACCATATTTAGGGAGAAGTCTTTTCAGAGTATATTTTATTTTTGTTATGGGGAACTCTGAGTGAAAATCATAAAAAAAAACAAAAGGCAAAACACATTCCTCCCCGTTCCTCCTTCCTTCCATTCCCCCTTCCTCACCTTCCTCCCCTCCTCCCCCCCCCCAAAAAAAAGTGGAGGTAGGGTACCTGGAGAAGCAAAATATCCCAGACAGTGTAGGGAAAACTTCAAAACTTGCAATAGTTATCCATGTCACATGCTTCACTTAACATTTCCACTTATCTCCTTGCCTTCCTCAAGACTTCCGTAGAGTTTCTGATAATTCACTGGAAAGTGGGTCTGTTGAAATACTTTCTGCATTCCTTAGTATGAAATAACTGTCTTCAGACACAAGAAGAGCTGCTGCAATGGAAATCTTTCTCACTACATTGGGGATTTGATCACCTGAGATGCATGCTGAGATAAAGCAGGGAGTCTCAGGTTGGAGACAAGCATTACATGCATGTGTTCCTGAGCTATCTAAATGTTATGGTACAGTTCTGCTTTCTAGCTTTGACTAGAAATTTTCTCAGGAAACTGCAAAACCCTTTTGTATTGCTGTACATTCCACATGAAGATTTGATCTTGGAAAATGAACCATTCCAAGATGTGAGAAAAAATGCTTTCTCACAAAACTCCCAGCTGTGTGTCTTGCCATAAAAGATTCTGCCGGCTCTAGTCCTTGATTCATGACTTCAGTGGAGGAATAAGTTGCAAGAGGGGAAAGGATTGAAGCCAGTGTTATGAGCTCAAACTCACTTTAAGGCTAGTCTTTCCTTCTGCTGCTTTTCAAGGTCTGGGGCTGGGTTTCAAGCATTCTTTAGTGGTAATTAGTCATTTCTATTGTTCAGCTCCTCCAAAACATGAATTTCCTTTCCATCATTCTTTTTTCCTGTTCAAAGAGAAGCGGGAGTCTACTGGCAAGAAGCATTTCCTTTTTTTATTTTAGCAAGTTAGAATCTTTTCAGAGTCTCATACCATCTTAATGAATACCACTGATTTGAAAATGCTGTTGTGTATAGCAGTGTGCTGGAGTGGTGGTGCTCAGACCTTGGGTCTAGTTTCATGGAGGAGTTTCTGAAAGATTCGCCCCTCTGCCTCCCAGTTCCCAGAGGGCAGTACCAGTCTTAAGAAGGATTGCTTCTCTCTTGTCTTCAAATGCAGATTTAAAAGGATGCTAGAGTCTGTAAGATGTGACTTGGACAGTTTCACTTCAGGTCATCAATGTATTTTATGGTGTCTTTGCTCTTTTCAGCATCCTAAGAGCTACCTGGGATGCTTAAAAAAAGGCAGAAGTAGCAGAGTAACATGCTGCAGTTAAATGTAAATTATGGGACTTGACTCAATCCACTCCAGTTAAATTACAGTTCAAAGGGTATGGTGGTAAACATATGATTATTATGGGCCAAATGCCTGTGCATTTGTTTTCAACAGTGGTACTTCAGTGTGCTTTTTGCTGTTTCGAGATGATGCGTTATCTAAACTGTGAAGGTGAACAGTATAGCATTCTCCAAACAATAGCTGATATTCATCAAATGTCCAGAAAGAAAGAGAGGAGTTGAGGCACAAAACAGAAGTTTCTGTGGCAGGCAGAAGGAATTGAGAATTTGAAGGAATGGAAAGTAAAACTTTAAGCAGTGGAGAAGCAGGCTCTGAAAAGGTCTTTCCTTGTACTTTTAGTTTGCACCTGTTTTGAGCTGATCCTTTGCCAATGGGTAGTTATAAATAACAAATGTAACCATAATGAGGTAGTGTGTGCCTTGAAAGTAAGGCTTAAAGTTAGTTTCTCAGCAGCATGCTTTTCTAAAAACACAAGCAGCTCTTCAGGCAAACAAGATGATTGCTTCAGTTGTGACCTATGCCTTGCATGGTGCTGTATTGTGAGTGCTGGTATGTAGGATATAGTATGGAAGAAGTGATGGAATGCTGCTTACCAGAGACATATTTCTCAGACTGTTTCCCAGACTAGACCTGTTTAAGGATCTCTTGTTCAATTTCTTAATGCCTTAATCCTCTTCCCTACTTTAGGTGTGTGCTATGAGGACTTGGGAATTCAGCAACCCAGAGCAGTATGTGCATTTTTAGCAAGCTGAAACATTTGCTTTGCAGAAAGCAATTGATTATATTAATGATAGAAGTGAAAAGGAAAAAAAATTGGGATTAATGTGAAGTCTCCCTTCCTGTGGCTTCCTTTTGGTATGAAAGCACAGTTGGAAGAATTAAAAAGGTACTATGTCCAAGACTTAACTTTGATCTGAGTAAATGCAGAGCTACTTTATTATCTGAAACTTTATTATCTGGAACTTGCCTGAATGAGTTGGAAGGAGTGGGGAATTGCATGTAGATAGAAATTATTTGAAAGAGAAATGACTTTGAAGCAGTAGTTATGAGCCTGCTGGGAGCATTTGAACTCTTTGAGGCTTGTGTGCAAAATGTACTTGAATGACTGTATAACAAGACTCCAGTGACAGCTCAGGATGGCTAAAAAGTGCAGCCCTTTGATTTTTTGCCCTTACCTGATCATGCCAGCACAATGAGGTGGTGAAAATCTCAGCTAAACAAAGATCAGTTTGGATGAAAACTAGTAGTTTACTTGGGCTTTTTTTTTCAGCTGCATTGCTTCTAAAAACTCTGGAGTGTTAAATACACACTTGATTTTTGTGTTTTTAGGTGTCCTAGAAGTAGCTGGAGGTAGGATGTGCGTAACAAGGTTTGAGGCATAGATTCTTATATTTGGGGTTTTTGGCCCTGCTTGCAGAGAAATAATGCTTTCACAAATTAGTACATTTCAGTTTTTGTTCACATCATCCAGATTTGAGAGGTAGGCATTAAAAACCAGTCTTCTGGAAAGGAAGCCATAGAGGTCAAGCAGAGCATGCAGGAAAAGGTATACAGCCTGGAATAGTTTGTGAACTGTCCCAGGTCCCAAATCACTGGCAGGTACTAGTTGTATTTTTAGAGTAGTCCCCAGGACATGATGATCTTTTTGAATAATAGAGGCTAGGTTCTATGTTTTGCACATAGATATCATTCCCTTATCAGTTAAAATATTGCTGACCTCTAAAGGTGTGAGCATGCTGTACTGGACCACTGTTTATCTGCATCAAGGGGAGCCCTAGATGTCTTTGCATCAAGTATCCGAAGGCTGGAATTGAAGTGATAGGCTAGGTTCATCCCTTTAGCTCATGTGAATACTTTCATGTGGTTGTACCTTCCATTCCAAAGAATTTTGTTCTGCCTATATTCATGTGACTTCTGAGAGTTTATTCTAAGTGGTAAACAATTATTCATCTAACAGGACTTTGAAATTCTGTTCATAAAAGGACTAAATCAGCTAGGAAAAGGAGTCAGTCTTTAGTCTGCATGAAAAATTATGATAGACTTGGCGCTGATTTACTGAACTAAAATAAGCTCTTGCTACATGTTTGCTACTTCATTGATGGAAATCTTGTTTCTAAATAAAGTTGTGTGAAAAGCAGGCTGGTAGAAGATGTACAGGCTAAGACTGAATTTGCATTCTTCCTGTCTGAATGTTACTTTTTTCTATTATCACCCAGTAATGAAAAATAAATACCTTGTTTGAAGATTCAACATGTTAGAAGTGTAGCCTGAACAAGTATTACTGAGGGATTTCTCTTCTCATTAAGACTTTAATGTCTACTGAGCTAATTTTTGAGGTGTGTGGCAGTGAAGACTTCAGATGCACCTACTACTGGGCCATGTGCATCCTGTGTACCTCCTTTTCTGAAAACTTGTGAGGGCTGGCAGATGTGGTACCAGCTACTGACCTGTGCTGGAAATCCATGTGTGTAGTGCCACACTGTGCAGTGCACGTGCATTGAGGCGTTTTGCCACTGGCAGGGGACGAGTCTGCTCTCTGTGCCAGCTGGGTCCCACCTTACATGGGGTGGGCAGCTCTCATGTGACAGGATCCTGCTGATCTGTCTGCCCGGAGAAGATCTGTGCTGAAATACTACAAGGCAAAGCAGCAGAAATGCTCTAAAGTGGTTTTCTAGAAGAGCAGCGGAGCATTGCCACCTTTGTGTCCTTCCAGTCTGCACTGCACTGGCCTGGGAGCGCGGGGCTGAGAGCCCACACGCTGCCTCTGGGCTCCTCTCCTGCACCCAGGAGTACAGAAGGAATGCTCTTGTCAGAAACAGGGAGCAACACAAACCCTTTAAAGCTGTTGGGCTGGTGTGGATGAAGCAGTGGTCCTTGCTGTTACAGAGTTTCAAACAGCAAGTCTTGGACCATAGGTGTAGCTTTTGTTCTTGTCCTTACATGGATTAATGCTGTGACTTCTAAAATACAAATTGTCCTGGCTGTATTCCGGCTTCTCAAAAACAGGATGTATTATTGTTCTCCAAATTCTCAGGGTTTTTTGTTGGTTTTTTGGGGTTTTTTTGCCTTCTGTGTGCATGGCCTCATCACAATGAGAGTGTCCCAAGCATTACAGGAGAGGCATCTTCCTTTGAAAAAATTTTAATAGTTTCTCTTCAGGAACTTCTGTGCTTCCTTTGACTTTCATTGATACAGCTGCTGTATTGGATGATAGGTTAACCTAAGAAAAAAATTACTTCCTGGGGTTACTGACTACTCTTCCCTTGCTATTTTTATGGAGAAGAGCCATGAGGTTCCCATGGAAATTCCCATCTTCACATCTAAAATGGACTTTGTTGTTTATCAGTGTTTTTTGTCAGCAGGGTACTTGGCCAGCTCATAATAGAAGGCAAGGATTTTGTTGTACAGGGAGAAATATATCAGTGAGAACCTGCTGTGGCACTTCCTGTAGATCACGTACAGTACTGAACTAGTAAACAGCTCTTTCTAAATACTTTTTTTTTTCCCCCCAAAACAGGAAAAACTTCAGGTTAGCGGATATTCTGCATATTTCTGTGAGTGGAAAGAATTTACTTGGCAACCTCAGCATTTGTGTGCATATACTGTTATTTGCTGTTAGTTTTTAGGCTTCTGTTGAGCATCAGACTACTGAATGATGGTTTTGTATTGGCTGTGGCCTCATACTGGAGAACAGCCTCTGATAACCCCAACAACAAGAGGAAACCCACCATGCATAACTGGAAGATATTTCAACTTTTTTGAAGTGCTTTTTGGCAGGATCTATATTGGAAGCTTACATGTTGATAGTAAATAAAATTGGAGTGAACTATTTAGAATGCACAATGTGAGTGCTGCTGTTAAATGTAAGGATATGAAGATTAAAAATATCTATTTTTTCCTTTTGTCATTAGTAGAAATCAGTGGACTCTGTGCAACTATTTTGTAGCACTTAATTTTCCAGGCTTGTCTGTCTATAAAACATCTGGCATTCTGTAGCAAAGAATACCTAATGTCTAGTTTAGTTTCTTCAGTCTTGCTTAAACAAGTATGTGATAGGACAAGGGGGAATGGTTTAAAACTGAAAGAGAATAGGCTTAGATTTGATTTTAGGAAGAAATTCTGTACTGTGAGGGTGGTGAGGCACTGGAACAGGTTGCCCAGAGGCATTGTGGATGTCCTGGAAGTGTTCAAGGCCAGACTGAATGGAGCTTTGAGCACTGAAGTCTAGTGGAAGGTGTTCCTATCCATGCAGGGTGGTTGGAACTGGATGGTTTTGAAGGTCTCTTCAAATCCAGGATGTTCTATTTTTCTATCTTGATTAATCTTCTGACTTGTTGGGATGTTGCTATATGTGTATTTGACCTAAGAAAACTGAGATATTGTAGGACTGGTAATCTTTTGGAATTCTGGATTGACTGGATTTGTATTTCTTTCTGGAGGAAAAAAAAAAATCTTGTTGCATGTGGCCTCCTGAAAGGAAGATGGGCAGTTACAACTGGAACACCAGTTACACACATTTGACAGGACTGATTCAAAAGGAACAGAATTATTTAAGCAGAGAGACTCATCCTGGTCCCTCTATCCATAGACCCTTGACAGCAAAGAGTGCAATGTGCTTGATCAATTCTCCAGGAATATGTATGATAATTGAGGACTGCTGGAAAACTCATTTTTGGTCATATAATGGAATCAGAGGTCTGGCATCTTGCAGCTTTTCTGTAATAAAAAGTTATCTCCGTGGACTAAATTCTGTGTGATGCATTTTTTAATCATCTTTTAAAATGCTCGCTTTCTGACTCAATTTTGGCGTCTGTAACAGCTGCAGATTCTGTACAATGCTCTCACTTCCATTATAAATATAACTTCAGCTATCTGCAAAAGTTATTTCTGTTAGAATAGCACTCATTTGTACTACAGCTATGCGTTTTCCTGAGATGACAGTTTTTCATACAGATGGAAGTAAACAATGCCAGTTGCTTTAGCAACATGGGCAGTAGAACAGCTGTGAGAAATGGTATTTGGGGTATTTGGCAAATCCCACTGTTTGGATTAGTCTGTTATTTTTTTAATCTGTTATCTTCTGTTTAGCACTGTGTTGAACTTGAAGTGAATCCCACCCAGCTCCAAAGCAGCTGAAAATTACCTACTGCAGTTGAAATCCAATAGTGAGTGAGTTTGTTTGTTTCTTTTAGATGAAAACTGGGATGATGATCAGCTTCTTGGATTTGAACCATGCAATGAAAACCTTATAACAGGTTGTAACATTATCAACGGGAAGTGCGAATGTGACACCATTCGGACCTGTAATAATCCGTTTGAGTTTCCAAGCCGGGATACTTGTCTGTCGGCCTTGAAAAGGATTGAAGGTAAGCCCCTGTTTTCAGTATTTCAGAGGTAGTAATTTTTTCTGTGCAGTGGGTGAAAAACTAGAGTGTAATGTATGCTTAAGGATGACTTGTGTAGTTTCAGATCCCTCTGGTCTTCTACATGTCAAAAAACAGGTCTGTGTTTTAGAGGAAGATAGTACTTCATAAGCTTATTATTCTAAATGCTTAAGTTTAAGATGGGAAAAAACATGCTTTGTGTGCTATGATGTTTGCAAATTTTGAGGCTAAACAGTTTTGTTTGTAGTTTGTGGTAGCTACATTTTCTTATCTTCAGCTGCAAAGCTGTGTGGAATACCCTTTAGATGTGTTGATGTGACTGAGTCATCAATAAACACATTAAACACAAACATGTGTAAGATTGTAAGAGCAAAGGCATTGTAAAGGAGTAGTTACTGATTATACTTATATCTTTTATTATATGAATGTGTGAATTGCTATTTTCTTTAAGTTTACATAATGTTACATTACCTTACTGGTCGTATTTTACAGTTCCTATGTCTCTCCGATTAGATTTGTATTAGGCCCCATATGTTTATGCTTATGCATACATCCGTATTTGTTTTGCTTTTTTTTCTTTTTCTTGTTTATGGTCAAACTGGAAATGAGTTGGCTCAAATATATCCAGCTGGAATTAAATTTACATGGTGGATTTCTGGATTGTTCTGAACAGCAATTAGAGGAGTGATCTTAAACCATTTTTTATGTTGCTGTAATTACTGTTTATTCTCCAAAGTGTTCAAGAACATGCAGAATTTTAGTGGTGTGGACCTGCTTAATTAGACTACTTTGGAAAAAGTTAATGTGTTTATAAGGCTACTGACCATATTTTAAGTTAGGGGGCTCTTATACTTAAGGAAGTGTGATGTGATCTGTTGTACTTCTTTTGTGTTAAGAAAATTGGTTTTGTGATACAGACTTTAGATAAAGAGATGTTGTGAGAAACTGGAGAAATATACTCAGGGTTGTTGGTTGTGGTGTTGCTTACTAAAGGCATACAAGTGCTTAGTCTGGGATTTTTGTGGGTTTTTTTTCCTTATGTAACTCTAGGAAGAGCAGAGGCAGAACCTTTGGTCTGTTGGTGTGATAGTGGGCAATAGCATTTATGGATTCTTCAGTCTTACCCTTCTCTTTTCACTTATGAATGTGTAACTAAGTCTGTAGTATTTCAGCAGGACTCTACTGGCATGGCAGCTCATCGTGTACTTGCTGTGAAAATCTGTTGCGGGTTGTCTTTTTGTACTTTGCAGCCTTGGAAGAAATGGAGGAATTTTTCCAATTTTTTCCAGTTTTTTTCCAATTCCTTGTGGAATGGCACAGCTGAAGCAGGTTGATTCTGAGTCACTTGCTTTCAGCAATCTTTTTTTCAGCTAAATTTTCATTAAAAAAAACAGCATTTCATACTTATACATGAGGTAACAATATTCTAATGTAAATTGACTGGTATAAGAGCTGTGGTGCAGTTATTTTTTTCAGAGGTGTAATTTTCTTCTTTTTCCCCTCTGTTTTATTTCTTTGTGGAGTGTGGAAGGTGTTCTTCCAAAGCCTCAGACTGTGGGGCACCAGTAGAAGTGTTTAGGGCCTGTTGACTTTTTAATTTTTCACAATTGGAAAGGATGGCTGATGCAAGTGTTGAAGCAACAGCGGTACCTTTAAATAACAGAAGTCTGGCAGTTACAACTTGAGTGTTAAAACAGTCCAGCTTTTACTCCTAAGAATGTGAATTTGCATTTGCATCCTCAGACTATCAAACTGTACCACTGAGGGATGCTGGAAGGTAAATTCCTTTGTATTTCCTAATAGACAGGCAGAAGTCATAATGTAATTTTGATTTCTGCATTTTACAGATATTGTCTGTGAAATTTGCCTACTGGATTTTGCCCTGTAAATGTTTATTCCCTCTTTCTCTGACTAGGATTGGTAATTGAATGCTAACTGCTAATGGAGGTTGTTTCTTTAAATGCATTAGTTCTTGTTTTGGTAATTAAAACCAAAGTAATGCTTCATCCTGTACCTAAGCTAACGGAAAAGAAGAATAACTTTTTTCCACTGGTGCTTGCCACGTCCCTGTTTGCTAAGCAAGCCAAGTCTCTTAGGTAAAATGGAATAGACACTTTGGTGTGTCTGAGCCAGTATTTGCTGCTTGACTATTTCAGGTTTTCAGATTTTAATAGTCTGAAAATAGAATTCAGCCACTTGGAAAGTCCACCTGAAACATGGCTTAGGTAGCACACAAACCAGAGGGGTCTATGACCATGTTAAAATAGAGAAATCTTTCATTTTATATAAGGCATGCTAAATCTTAAAGTGTAGTGTCATGTAAAAAGGGATGATCCATAAGATCTGTTAAATATGTCAAATTAAGATTTTCCTGAAATCCAAAGTAGTGATGTATACTTCACTCTTTTGGCTTGTCTGTTAAAGATAATAGCAGGAAGATTTGAAACTAGTAATTTAAACCTTTAAATACTCTAATAGAATCTGTTGCCATGGAAAGTGGGACCAAGGGAGGGTAGTCTAACTTCTATCTCCTCACCACACTTTACATGGATAATTAAATACACAGTGTGATTAAAAAGACAAGTTGAATACCTGAATGATGGATATACCATAATAAGAGTTTCTGAAGAAAACTGCCCAGCTTGCTGAAAGCCTGCAGATAAGGAATCTGTTGCATAGATACAACCTGACAAGTAACAAACAGTGAGCTTAAATCTGGAATCCCGTTTCCATATTGGAATGTGGTAAGGGATTGAGGCTTTTGCATGTACTTCATTTTCTTGCGCCTTTTTCTGCTAGTCCCTTCCCTTTCAAGAGCCTTTTCAGTCATCTTCCTTCTTTATCTAGTTTGTCTTATACTTAAGCTTTTCAGCTTGTGTGTGGTCTTCCCCTCCGGGCTTGATGTCAATTCTAGCTTTCTAACTCTGCTAACCCAAAGTTTTCTCATGTTAGCTTCATGTAGGATCTTTCTTTTCCTATTGGCTTGGGTTCTGGCTGCCTCCCTGGGCTCCTCATATTTCATTCCAGCTTTACCTCTCTCTATCCCTTTCTTTTCCTACCTATTTAATTCTGTTTGTATCCCAGTTCACTTAAAACAACTTTTATTCCTCCTTCCCAAAATCAGGTCACCAGGGCTCTAATGTCACGTTGTTCAGATGTCATTGACAGGCCCTGAAGCCATGTTCTTTATTTTGTCTCCCTGAGAGTTGCTCTACCCTGTACTGGGAAAGCCTCTAATGAGAAGAAATTAATCTCTACTCAATTGTTCTTCCCAATGTCTATTGGGAAGAAAGTATGGCAAGGCTAAAGGGCAATTGCAAGTAATGCAAGTACTCAAGGCAGTCGTCTCCATCTCTTGCCCTTGTTTTCCTGGAAAACAGTAGGATTAGATACATTTGAAAGGATTGGTTTGGTCACAGAACTTGGTAGCCAAATTCTGTCTAATTTTCATGTAGAAATGCTAGAAATGTTTAAAGAGCTCTTACTTTCATAGATTATATAGCATAAAGCACATTTATGCTTAGAGGCCTCTCAACTCCATTAGCAGGCTTGAAGTGCCTGTTTCTCCACATGGACCATCAGTGACTTTGCGTAGAGAAGGTTTGTATAGAGGTCATGAACCATCCTACTATGAGGAAATGCACACATTTGGGCCTAGAAAGAAACTGTCTGGAAAAGCTATTGCATACCTGGTAATAATAATAGATTCCTGTGTCGGGGTGTTTGGGTTTGGTTTCATTTTTGTTATTGTTGTTTAAAATGCTTTTGGTTATTGTCCTGATGAGTGCCTGTTCTGATATGATTCAGGAAATCCTGTGTTCTTGAGCTTGGAAAGCTTGTTTCTATTCAGGAGCCTGCTAATGATGACAGCTTAGTTGAACTTGGACTGCTGGAGTGGACTGTGAAAAATATGGCCAGGGTGGAAAGTAGCAAGATGCCTTCTGTCTGATGAGTCACAGTTAATGGACAGGAGACTTAACAAACTGCATCTATGCATTCTTGCAGTGACAATTTGCAAAGAATTATCTGCAGCCAGCACAAAAGAGTCAGTTCTTCAGACTTGGTGTGAGATGCTGGGGATGGGGGATGAGGAATTAAGAGAGGAAGTAATTTTTTTCAAGATAAATTTGTAGGGCAGTGAGAGGAAGTAGCATGGAAAACTTGTAATGTAGTGCCTGTTCAGTTAGCTGAAAATCCAGGTTCAATGGCTGTATTCCAGTTCTGGGGTCTTCTGCTTTCTCTCCCTGTCTTTTTGCCTGACTGACACCAGTTCAGATAGCCCTATAGAGCTTTAAAGAACAGGAACCTAAGGATGTTCTTGAGCCTGCTCCTCCTCTACTAGAGTGGGCCTGGATCTGTGCTCTTATGAGCTGCTGCTTCAGAGGCATCATCAGGCTCACTTCTTAATAGAAGTTTCCTGCTAGAATAGCTATCTCCTCTTCCCTCTGGGAAGTAAAGAGAAAGCTGGGGGTCAGTGCATCCAGTCTTTCACTAGGGTGGGCTGAACATTAGGCTGGGTTTTCTTCAACTGATTAATAAAAAACTTCAATCTGCAGGTTCTTTCAAAGAATTTGCTTTAATAATGCCAGGTTGTGATGTGACACAGAAAAACATGTTTTCCAGAGAGAGCGTAAGTGCTATCAGTCATAGCAATGATAGTAGTTTTGCCTCATAGCTTCAGTGTACACTTGAGCTGTAAGAGGAGAAACCAGACAACTTCATCACTTCTACTGTATCCAAACCATAAGCAGTTCCCATGTCGACAATAAACTCAGGCTTTTTTCGGAACAAATGTAAAGGATAAAATTTGTGCCTTTCCTAATGAAACATGTGATTAATGCTTTAGGTAAATGAACTTCTTTCACTTCTGTCTCTGTCCCATGTAAAATGTGCTGCCGATACTAAATTATTGAAACTGTTGTTTTAAGAATTGTTTCTTGGTTACCTGGCTTGCACCTTTCCAAGCTATTCACTGCTGTCCTTCATAGGTGAAAGGCAAATGCCTTTTAAGTTGCTGGTATCTATTAAGCTGGCTTATTGCAACACACTCCTTGCATTCCATTATTTTTTACATGTAACTGAATAACTTTATCCTGACAAATGTTGCAATACCTGTTAGACCAGTCCTGGAATAACAAATATGAGAAGGTAATTTTATTCTGATTGCTTGTTTGGTTGTTGTTAAGTTTGATTTTATGTAGAACTTCACCTGTGTGGTCTTAATGGCTTTAATGAAAAAATAGAAGAGAATAGATCCAGCTTTATGCTGTATTATCAAGCAAAGAGTGGAGTGAAATACTTTCAGATGTTCTCAATCTGATATATTTTTCACTCCCCTTGCACAACAATTAACGTATGTTTTTGCTCAAAAAACTGAACTTTGAAGATTGGCATGTACTTGCAGTAAGGAATGCAGTTGTGGCAGAGAACCAGATTTTATCCTTGAACATGCTTGTGAGAGCCAAGTAGGTGCATTTGAAGGCAAAATTTCACATGAACACGGAGAAAACCAGCAGTGTAGCTTTTGGGCTTTTTTACTGAATGCATAGAGATAGAAGGGGAAAACTACATTTGATATGGAAATAATACTAATACAAATACTAATACAAACTTCAATATACAAAGCAATTTTCCAGAACAAAAAAGGAAGAGATCTTGATCATTAACTCAATAAGAGGGTTCTGTGACAGTGACACATCTGGCAGTGCAGTTGCTTTCACAGCATGACAGTGCAGCCTCACATTTGCAGGACTTGTCACTTTTTCCTGACTCTAGTTTCTCAGAGAACTGTTCCCTGATCAAGGAAGTGTGATCTTTTTAGCCAATATATTGACTATTTTGGCATGTCCTGAATTTAAGGCAAGATAACACACAGACAAAATCTATGCCATTAGATTTCAAGCTAACCAGAGGAAAATCTTGTACAAGTTTCAGAAAGATATCAAAAGGGAAACCTGACTTTCATATTTCTGTATGATGTGGCTGGATACCTAATTTTAGGCTTAATTAGATTATGAATAATGCAGTTTGTATTACCAGGGAAAAAGCTGCATTGCAGGAACTGTTAGGAGAGAAGATTGAATATAGAACACAAAACTGAGCAGCTGGTAAAAAAACCCTGAAGTGTTACTATTGCAAAAATTGTTTACAATTCTTTTGTTACAATTCAAATATTTTCTCTTTTTCCTTGCCATTTTATGTAACTGTGTGGTGTTTTTGCAGTGTAATAACTGAGCTTATTGCCTTGCTGTGCTGCACTTGCTCATGTGAGCTGCTGTACAGATGCCATGCCTGCTTTTCTACATCTGTGTCCTCAGGCATGTAGTGCATATGGAGAGCATACTGGATCATCCATTTGTGACGCTTCAGTTTCCTTCAAACTTGGCAGGTTTTGAGATTGCTGAGGACAGAAGTGTAACCTTGTACTCTACTGGCCCTGGGATAGGACTGAGTGACAAATGCCTCCTATAAAGCCAGCAGTCAGATGTAATGGTCAAAGCAGGCTTGTTCCTAGAGACAAAGGAGCATTCTTCTTGCTTTTTTCTGCTTCAAATGCTTACCTGCATTCACCTGAAACTGAATACAAGATAACTGATCATACCTGGATCTTCTATGAGACTAGGAAAAAACAGGGCAGGTATCTTGCAGCTGGTTGGATCTCGCGCTGGATAAATTCTGTGCCTCCCAAAAGCTCTTTTCCATGTTGGCAGCTAGGCTGTGCTTGAAGTATGTCCACTTTAACTGTAGTGGCAAGCTACAGGTTTAAATGAATGCTTGACCTTACTTCTGTTCAAGTTGAGGAAGAGAGTGAAAATAGAGCAGGTGACTTTCAGCAGAATGCTTCCAGATGCAGTGTTGATTTTAAGGATCAAAAGTTAGCTACACATGATAGAAGAGACCTGAGCAAAGATCTCAGATTGAATGGTTTGTAAACATTAGGTTAATGCTGTGTAGTAGCAGGAAGCTATATTCCTGTGGCTGGGTCACAGGTCTTGTTTTGACAGGGCAAGTCTTGTTTGGATATATGTGGCATTGATGCTGACAGAGATAACTGAGTGTTGAATGAATGCATGCAGTGATAGTGGTATCAATGACATACTGGTCAATATGACAATTTTAGTACAGTGGCTATGTCTCTATAAATAATAAGAAACAGTTTATTGTAAAATCAACCTTTTTTTTCTGTTGGATCACTTCCAGTAACTTCACAGTTGTCTCTTTAAATGAATGATATACCAATATTTTGTGATTCTGAACAGTTGTATGGGACAAACTATTTTAGCACTTTGTCTCCAAATTTAGGCCTTGAAGTTGTGGTGGTGTTTTCTAAATAAAACAAACATTATGTCACTTCCATATCATCAGACTGATTTTTCTTTTTAATAGAATGAAGCATCACCAGCAAAGTGTTTGTGTCCAAGATGTATGTATGTTTGTATGGAGACTTGAATCGAAGCAAGATCCTTTGAACCAGTTGGCTTTTAGGGAAACTGTGGTTTTAAATGTGAAGCCTGACCTTGAGATTGTTTGGATTTTCTTTTGAGAAAGCCATTCAAAGACTTTCTTAGCCTTAATGATGATAAAAAAGAGCTCTACCCATTCCTGAATTCCTGCATGTGTTCTCTTCCCTGTTGTTTTAGATTCCCTCAAGTGTTCTATATTCAAAGTATTTTTAAATTATAGCTGTTCGAGTTCATGGAAACTTCCTTCTTCATTCAACAAGTAACTTACATAGTTTGTCTAGAATCAGATGTTATGTAAGTTCTGCCTTTCTGTCCAGAAGAGGTAAATATTTCAATAACTCTTGGCTTCAGTAAGGAACAGAAAAAATGGTACTTTTGTATGTTTTATACATGTAAAAATTGTTGTCATAGTGACAAACCAATCTACATAATTTAAGGTGCTAGAATTTAAATGACTTGTCAGATATACATGCCAAAATTGCAGCTTCTATAAATGACTGCACTAATAATGTTAAATGTTGAACATTTTTGGCACTAGCATATAACTTTAGAAGGACAAAGAAAATACTCTTTTGATTTAAAACAAATATAAAAAGACCCCAAGCCCCAAACTGAAGACTCAAACCTGCTTTTGACCCCTGGTTAGGAGGTGCAGTCATACACAGCAGCAGAGGAGATGCTTGACATTCTCATCATGTGAGCTGGGGCTTCCAATCCTTTTGGCACACTTATATGAGTATGTCTGAGGTCTTTCTTTGCAGTTGTCATGTCAGGCTTCTTGTAGACATAAATAGGGAACAGTGTAATGCCAAAAGCAATATGTTTCATCTTTCTGCTTTGGATCTTTCTATAGTTTGTATTTATTGCTTTATAGGAGTTTTGAACACAAGTTGCTAAACTCTTGTTCATGTTTAGAAGTCAGGATAGAATACTAGTATCAAGGTTTTACAACTTGAGAAACAGTATATATTTTTAAAAAGCTAATCTGGATGCTTCTGAAGAAAACCACTTCAAACATCCAGAATGGTTTAACAAACTTGTGACTGATATACCATACTACAATGATGGATAGAAAACAAGATGCAAAGTGTGTTAAACAAAATGTTCTAATTACTGTGCCGCTATATTTTGTGGGCAGTGTGGGTATTGTTTACCTGGGTAGATCACATGCGACAGAAAACTAAAATAGCCATCTTGATGCTGTTGCTTTTCAGTAGTCTTGCACTTCATACTGCTATCTCAGTTGAAGAGTTAAGGTGTATACTTCAGTCTGTGACCTCATGCTGAGCATCTGGTCCTTACCATGATGCATGCCACTGCTCTCAGCTGCCAGCTTGCAGTAACTGGTTACCTTCTGCTGGGGCTTTGGATGTCCTTCAATGTTGGGATACTGGGTAGAAAAACAAACACCTTGAGCCTGGAACTCATCTGCTAGAGCTGAAGAGCTGTTGGGAGTTAAATGCTGTCAGTCTCCTTGAACTGGGTCTCTCCCTGAACAAGATGCTGGCAGCTGCCAAGTCATGAGTAAGAACAGATTAAGGCAGGACTCCTCATCCCAGCTTTACTAGAAACTGGAAACTCCAAGCGAGCCAAGCAAGATCAAAGTGCAGTGTGTGTGTTTGGAGGTGGGGAGGAGGGGAAAATGAAAAGAGAAAGAAATACCCATCTTTTTTTCCCTGACATCTCCTCCTAGTATTGGAGTGTTAAATTGCCTAATGGATCAGCATGCTAATGCTGTTTGTTGTGGGACCTTAAGTGTGTTAAGCAAGAAACTGAGTATTCCAGGACACTAGATATTTGGGAGAGCATACAAGTAACCAAGGGTGGATGGGACTTGGATCCTGGCTCAAGGGCTGTACCTGGGTAGCAGGGCCATTGCAAAGAAACATGTGATCTGACTGGTTCACTGGTAGGTCTGAATCTCTTACAAAACATGATATACATTACACCTAATGAATGAGTCTGAGGCATGGTGGAAAATGAGAAAAGGTTGTCATTTTCAACATGTAAAGTCTACTGTTTTAGAACTTTTCATTACTGCATAAAGTTATTCTAACTTCAGCAAGATTTTTGTTTTCTAGGCATGTGTTTGCTTAGTCTTTTCCAAAACTCTGTGAGGTGTCACTGAGATTCTTAAACCAGGTCTGTAGGAGCTAGCATCATATAAAGGAATGTTATCCATTGGTACTGCCTAAAAATGGTTTACTCTCTCCTTTGCCATTGTCTGAGCAGGACAATGCTCAGACATGCTTCATTCTATTACAAAGACTCTGGCTAACCTAGTTAACAATCCTTTATGTGGATTGTCCTGTATAGGGAGCTGTGCTTTACTACTGTGTTCTGCAGGTTCTTCTGCTGCAGAAGAGTTTCAACAGATCGGTTCAGTATTGATGTGAAGTGAGATTAAGTGAAACTTGTAAACTGAGTTAAAGCTGTAACTTCAAAATAACACATCCTTAACTTCTTTTTAATGACACTCTAACATTCCGTTACTGTGAGTAGCTGTCCTACCTGCAGACCAGAGCATGAGTGCTCATTGTAAGAAAGTTCCACACTTTCTGTAAGCCACCACTAGTTTGGTTCAGGAGGCTGCAGACAGAAGTGTTTGTGTCTGACAAAAAATTGAGTTTACTGAATCCTGCATTTGTGAAGCATTGATTGCCAGTGTTCTCATTTCAATAATCTTTCTTCTCAATTGTGAGGACTATTGCTTAGCTCATTGAGAAGGGAAAGAGTGCTTTCCTTTCTAGCAGAAGTCTAGTCTGTCTTTACAAATGCAGTCCAAAAAACTCATCACTGTGATCAAACATGGTTTCATGTCAAGTCACTCATGCACCTCTTTCCATCACTGTGGTAGTTCTTACTTGCATGATAGTTTACATAATTGAAACTCAAATCTGTGGAATATGGAGCAAGAAATAAAACTTACTGATATCTTATTTTCTAATAAAACCCCAGTGGAAATCTGTGAATCATTGCTAGGTCTTCAGGATTAGCTCACCTGTGAACCCCTTGTGGAAGAACTTCCCTTTTTTGTTTTTTTCTTCTCTCTTTTCTTCCCCACCTTTTAAGGGCAAAATTTTCATAGGCTACATACAGTTAAGGAGCTTCCTAGGGAGTACAAGAATTGCTATGGAGTTGAAGGAAAAACTAGAGAAGGCAAAGGAAACTTGTCAAAAGGATAAGACAACTGTATCATGTTCGTGATTTTTCTTATGTTTTAGGGTTTGGGGTTTTTGTCCTTTTTGTTTTGTAGCATGGTGGTTTGTTTTCTTTTGCTTAGTGAGGGTCTTTGTTGTTCTTTGGGGTTTGTTAGTTTGTTTTTCTGGACTGAAGCTAAAATACCTCAAGCTATCTGTTATTTACTAAGGTATGTGTTGTGGATACAGACCAGAAGACCTCATGGTGTTCCAGGTTACAAAAGTCAGCAAATAATAGCTGAAACCTAAAGTAACTGTAAGGTATAGCCTAATAAGAATATGGCATCACTTTAAATTTCTTTGTCAGTTTTCACACAGAAGAAGCATAACTGTCTTAAATTAAAAGAATTTGTTACCTGGCTACATCTGTGTGAAGTGTGTTCTCTGAATGTGCCTTTGATAAGGTTTATTTTCTTAAAATAAATAAAAAAAACTGGCAGGCTACTCTGTGTCTTGTAGTCTGGTGGTTTTGACCCATCCTGACTAAGTTGAATGAATTGATACTTCCTTTCTCATCCATGTTTTGTGTAAACAAAGACTGACCTAGTTTAGGCATTAAAATGTGTCTGGCTTTGAATCCCAAGTGGAAAAGGGGGCTTTTGAGTTTATGGCCTGGTGAAAAGGGGGATTTCTGCTGCTTCTTGCCTTAAGGAGTTCATGTCTCTATGCTCCTTTGTGTCCCTTCTCCCTGTTGCCTTGACATGACATGCTGTGTGTCCATGCTGTGACCTGGGGAGAGGAATCCCTGAAGCTATTGGGGCCAACAAAGATTCTTTATTGACAAATTGTGATTCAGATGGTGTTGTGAAGAAATGAGGTTTTTATCATTCTGCTGCTTTTGTCTCTCAGTTTCTGCTTTTCCCTGTTTCCTGCTCATGATTTCTTTTCAGATTTATTAGATTTGAACAATTTCAACGAATGGGTAAGGACTTCAAAGATATTACTATTCTGCAAGTACTGAATATGGGCAGGTGACTGTGAGACTATACAGCAGGAAATCCAATTCAGTATGAGGCAGCAGAGAATCTGGCAGCTGGAAGACTGATGAAGAGAAGTATACTATTACTATTTGAACAACTAGAAAAGCTTCAATTGAAACTCTCATCATCTTGTGTGCTACAGAATGCAGTTCTGAAATGAAGCTGCATGGAACCAGGCTTAGTAATTTCAGTACTAGTGAAACTATGTGCTCTCTATTATGTCCTCTGCTGTCAAATGCTTCCAGTAAAAAAAAAAAAAGTAATAATAATATGGTAGATACAGTAATTTGAGGCTCTAGATGCCACTAGGTGGCAGAACCCCTGCATCTATTATGTGGATTTCTTTCTGTGCCTTCATCTGAATATACTGAAAATATTTTTCAGCTATCGTATAATGAGAATAGACATCCATAGGGATGTTTACATGCTGTCCTAATTGAGCTTCTAGTGACTCCTGTTGTGGGAAACAAGGAGGGCTTGCAACACACTCTTACCCTTACTTGTTGAGACTGCCTACCCCTTCTGAAAAGCCTGCTACTCAAAAAGCAGTTGCACTTAGATGTCAACACAACTCTTTCTGTTTTTTTTTTTTTATTCTGTTGTTAATAGATGAGATACAAGGAGATGACAGTGGCATTTAAGAGGAGTACTTTGTAAAGAATACAGTGGCAGGAACATGGCGATGCTGAATGGCTTAACCTCTGGTAGAAGGTGTGATTTTTGAGTGTTGGAAGCTCACTGTTTTGGAGTGACTCATTTCTGTTGTTGAGACTCTTGTAGCTGAGTAGTTATCAGCTGGGAAACAAATGTATCTTGAAGAATACCAGCTAATGATTCTTTTCAAGTAGGTTCCTCTTTTAGTGCTAGTCTTTGATTGCAATGTGCTTGTCACCCTTTCATTGTGGGAGATAATTTTAGCTTTGTTTTATAGCTGTTTTGACTTCTAGAGCAGCTGGGATTGGGGCTGAAACCAGTCCAAGAATAGGGCCATTGCCTTCCTCTATTTATTAGTAGAGGACTATGTAGTTGTGGGTGTGGGGGACAGGATAAATTCTGCGATTATGTATGTTTACATGTACTAACTGGGATACAGCCCTCTTCTTGCATTAGGGGATGCAGTGCTACTAAGGCAGGAGACATTCATGTCCTCATGATCTACTCATAAGTAAGCCAACTCTTTTACTGAAGATATCCATGAGTACATGCTTAGTAATGAATCTGATAAGTACTGATTGATGAATCTAAAAGCAGTATGGGTCTGTTTCTTTTGGTGCTGGATTTTAGGAACATGATGTAGATATTTCAATTTGGAGTATTAAAACTGAAGTGTCAGATTTCAAAGCAATTTGATTAGGGATTTCAAAAGGTATTAGAATCAACATTTAATCTCTAATCAATCTGTTAATTAGAATTAACACAGTGTAATATCTACTCAGCATTTTGTATACAGCTGATCCTGTGTTACGTGAGGGAAGTTTTATTCAGATGTTTCTGACCACCTATAAAGAAATATGAAGGGATAACAGCTTACTCCATTTTTGGGGCAAAGATTGGCTAGTTTATAACTTTATTTTGCTCTTCTGGAATAATCACATGAAAGAGAATCACCTTTTGAATGTAGTGTCTTGGAGGAATTGTACAAGTCTCTTATTTCTCAGTGAGTTCAAATAGAAGTTTGCATGCAAATGGCCTTTTCCCACCTTAGTTTTCTTTCAGTGCTCCAGTCAGCTGTGCACAGTCTTCTTCACCTTTTTAGTGCATCCTGCTTCTGACTATCTCTTCTCCTGCTACCCTGCATCAAATCATTCCTTGCTTCTGGTGATCTTCCTGGGCATGCCCACACCTCATGAATACTTCATTCCTTCCTTCGTTCTCTGTGGATCTGCTCTGAACAGCTGAATAAGAAATGCAAGTGCTGTTGCAGCCACTGTCCAGCTCTGCAGTCCCACTTTGGGAATGTGGTAGGTATGTTTGTGAACTTGTGGTCTTGGTAGTGTTAGATGTAACTCTTGTTCCAATCTGGACAAGGTGGGTTTGGGTGGGTCTTTTTTGTTTAAGGAGATTTTGGGCTGTCAGATTGCAGGCAGCATGGCCTTTTTTGAAAAGCTCTTTATTTGCACACATTTCTGAAGCTCATTTTTCTTTACAGCTCCTTTTAAAATTACTAGTGTTTGTTTCTTTTTGAAACGTGTATGAAAGTGTTGAAGGATGTACTGTGAGGGAAAGAAATTCAGCCAAAAAAAAGAGAAGTGTTCAGAAAGGTGCTACTTTGGCTCTCAGTCTCTTTATCATAGAAAGGTAAATTGAAATAACAACCCCAAATACCAAAAAGTCATCTGTTTTTAATTTAAATATATTTTAAAAAGCACACTATGCTGATAGAAATGCCCGAAGCATCTTGGTGTTTGAGAATTAGGTGTATAGTTTCTTTTGTATCCTGCTAATGTCATCAGTTCTGTATGATTTCTACCTACAAACCAATACCATGGAGATCGTTCAACGGGCTTTATTTGTGGTGTATGTAATAGCCAGGGGTATTTATGCATAATATGCCTCCAGTTCCAAGTTATGCTCAAGTTATTGTTTTCCTACATCATACAGTAGGAAAGATGGTGTTTCTTCAAAGTTTGAGGTTGGTTGTTATAAATTACATTGTTTTGTTTTTCCTAGTTTTAAGTAGAACTTTAAAACTTGTGCATAGAAAGCAATCTTCCTTTCAGAAAGGAAATTTGTTGACTCTGTGTTTTCCTGTGACATGTTGAAAATGGCTGATCATTGCAACTTGAGAGCTCCAACACACAAGATTTGTGTAATGCCTGGTGGATCTTGCTACTGTCATTTGAGACTGTGGAAACGTAGCATACTGAACTGATGATGACAGCAAGTTTGTACTGAGCAAAGGAGCAGTGATGTCTGGATGTAACATCCCAATTTTGTGGACTGTTTGGAAGTGGTGGTGAAGCTATTGCAGTGAGGTAGAAAGAAAATCAACTCCTTAAGCAGCTTTGGCAGACCTCAGATGCTGAAGAGTTCAGTGTTGGTGAAGGGGGTGACTGAAAGGAAACATAGCGGGCGTGTGGAGACACTGAAAATACTATTCCAAAGACAGCTGTGGAGGATGCATTAAGAACAGCACTATTAGAGGTAATGGTGTATATCTGTCCTGTTGATGAGACAATGGACATCATTGTCTGAAGATACTGAAGAGATGTTTCCCTTTGTGGTAGAGGTCTTGCATGGGATCTTGATGGGATTTTTTTTTTAGAGACAGAAGAACTGGAAATCAACCGTGAGGGAAAATATCTTGTGTAATTCATCAGCCTTGGGTTATGTTAGACCTTGTTTTGAAATATGTGAAACACTGTGTGATATCTGCCTATGAGATTGGGTGACAGCCTCGAAAAGAGGCTTGATTTTAAAACACTGTTTTGTCCTCCTGTATAGGGTCATACTGAGGCTGTGTGAGTGCAGTGAACTTAATTTAGAAATTCCTGAAATGATAATGATGATCCTTTTAGACTTCCTGAAACAAGATGCAGAAAAAACTGACAATGCTTGTTTGAATGTCCAGATTGTAGCTGTGGTTTGAATGAATTTTCTGCTGACTTCTGCATGAAGAAATTTAATTTCATCCTTGCGGTTCATTTTCCATTTTATGGTAGATATAATTGCTAGCTGGGATTGCAAATGTTTTAATTCTCCAGTGTAGCTTGATGTGGGATATTGTTTTTCTGCTGATTTACGAGAGTGTGTCTGGGGAGTGATGCATTGCTCTGGTGTGTCTTGTGCCCCTTAGGGGCCTCAGCGACCTTCGGCTGTTGGTTTCAGAGGGCTTCTGTGACTCTGCCTGGCCAAGAAGCTAGGCAGTAAGGTTCTCTAGAGATGCCACACTGTGTTAAGTGAATTAGATTTGGACTGTGCAGCCATTGGTTCTTACCAGCTCCAGCATGATCCTTTTTAGCAGGTGGATTAAGTCTATCAGCTCTGCAGTCCCTGGCTTCCATCAGTGTCGAGCCTGTGGATTCATTGGCACTGGAAAAGGTAAGTCCCTTAAAAGGGAATTTTCTTTGGAATAAAACTACCCCATTAAACCCAGCATCACTTTCAGGTAGCTTTTGAAGAGGCAATTGTAAGAGTTAGTGCTGTGTATTTAGCCCTTTATTACTAATGCTGCACATGCCAAATTACCATAACTTGGAGCATAGCTCTTGTGTTTCTCAGTGTAACTTTTGGAGTCTGACAAAGTTCTGCTGGATCCAAGGGCATCACAGAGTGCTCAAGAGCAGTTCTGTGGCTCTTCCTTGTGTGGTCCTGTTTAGACAGGATGGGACACAAATTACAGACTGCAGTTGCTGTCACTGAGCATCTGCAGAAGCTACTTGAAGGATGCTCTTGCTCATCTTGCTCTGCAGTAGTGGGGCTGCTGCTGATCCAAAGAACTATGCAAGAACAAATGTGCTGAGCAGGAGCCATGCCTTCCAAATGTTTTGAGGCATTCTTCTTGTGTGTATGAAGGTGCTGACCTCTTTTCCAGAAGATTATGGTAGAATTATCATCTTTCAAGTGCAATGAGTGGTTATTGCCTTCACTGTTCTGTTAAGACTTAGCAAAAGGAATGTTGAGCATGCAGATGTTTGATCTGTGGAAAACATTAAGTATCTCTCAGGTACAGTCAGGTCATACAGCTTTCTCTCTCTTGTTTAGAAGTTCATCAATGGATTGTTGTTTTTAATGTCCAAAATAATGATGTGATTGAGACTTCCACTGTCTGTGGTGTAAGAGAATATCTAGATATTTACAATTCTTACTGTTCCACAGTGAACGTTGTGCAGCAGTGGAAGGAGTGATGATCTTTTTCTGAGTCAACTCACCTGCCCCCACCACATGTCTTGACCACATAGGAATTCAAATGCATTTCAGTTTTTTATTCTTAATCTATAGAACTTGAAATAGCAGTTAAACAGAGGGTAAAGCATTAGGGGAATAGTAGTGGAAAAAGAATTTAAAAACTGGGGAAGCAGGATAGATGTTAAAAACTTTCCTGACTTGCTTTTTAGACAATAATGAGAAATTTTCACTTTCTGATCCATTTGAAGCACCTCTGCAGAGGATACTGAAGTTGTTTTGCCATATTTCCATCCTTTTTGCTTGGAAAACAGGTGCTGAATCATAAGCAAACATTCACTAAAATATAGTATTGGTGCACTGTAGTTTTCACTACTGAAGCTTCTGATGTAGCAAATAGGAGTTGTTGTAATCCATGTTACATTGTAGGTAGCTTGACCTGGAAACTTCCTCTTGTTAAATAAACAAACATGATGGTAACTGACTCTCTTCTACTTTTCTTGCTCATTTTGCTCTTACAGTTTTCTAACTGTAGTCACTTTCCTTTTTAGATGCTAACATTTGTGTTGACTTTTTCTCAGCTAGTTGAGGGAGCTTTATATTCCTGCATTTCACTTAATTTACCTCTAGGATTAACATTTTAGGGAGAAGTTCATTGTTTCTGATAATAAAATCCTTTCTCTTCAAGTCAAGACATCTGCTTTGTTCTGTGCTGTATTCCCCAGAAACATGAAATGTTCCCACTTCAATATTATGCTAAAATTGCTCTGGGCTAATTGTATGTAGAAGTACAGGATACGTTTTTATCACTGTTTATAATACTTTCATTTCTATACTTTCATGGTCAAGGGGAAAAAAATCTGAAGTTTGTTTTAGTAATAAATATTTTTAAAATTATATGTAACTAAAAAAAAACCCCAAAACAATAAAAAAAAATCCTAAAACATCCCAAAACGAAGAAAAGGCCAATATTTGGACAAGGTAGGAGAAGTAACAACCACTGTCTTTTTCCTTTAATGTCTTCCCTATAAAGAAGAGGTAGAATCTAAACTGCCTTAATTTTCAGTCTTTTGCTCTTGCATAGTCATGTTTAGATTCTCTAGTATTGTGCAGCCTGCCTGTGCGCCAGTTAGACTTGAAGACTTGAAAGGGAAAAAAAAAGTCAACTTCTTAATTTTCCCCAAGTTCCAGGTTATATAAGAAGCACTAGTCACTTTTGGAATATAAAATATTTGATGTGAATATTAAACAAATCCCAATTTTTCTCTCTTTGGTAGTTCCCCTCTTCCTTTCTTCCCCACTTTGTGAACAAACCTCTACCAGCTGTAGTCTTCACCTTTAGTACATCCATCACTGTTGGAATTCTTTTTACTCTGATACGTTTATACAGATGTAATAATTTTTTGTAATTCAACATTCATAACATTCCTATTACAATGTGCTCCCATTAGTTCTTAGTTCCCACTATTGATGCTGTTTTATTTAATTTTGGGAGTTTTCTAATTGTTTTTGTTATAACACACCAATGATTTTATTTGCTGAAAAGAATCCTGTTTGCTTTATGTATTTATGTATATAATGTGTATGATTTCAGATTATCTGTTCTTATATTCTTGTCAACTGATATATTGCTGACTGAATTCTCAAATGTTAATTTTAAGAGGTATCATTTAAATAGTATCTAAAATCTCAGTTAAAAAATAGAAGGACTGTCTGTCCCTGTAAGATTTGAAAAGCAACGCCAAATATTTTTTGAGTAATATACTATTGTACTCAGCCTCATTCCTGCCTCTGCATTGCCTGCCTGTTGCCTTTTACTTTCAAAGCTGGTGGTACAGGTAAACACTTCAAAGATTGAGGAAGAGGATGCACTTGAGCTCCCCTCAAAGCACTTTAGAGAGGAAGTACAACTGACTCATCAATGAAATTGTCTATACAGCAAATGCTGGTAAGTGTACTAATAAGCTGGAAAAACATTGTCTATGGTCTTTTAATTTTAGCAGTCCTGTAATAGGTGAAAATGTTAGTTAGATGAAAATGTATGTTTGCTTTTCAAGTTGAATGATAAGTTAATAATTCTGTCTTTAATACATCTCTCATCTTGGATCTAGAGTTGTCCATTTCTTTCAGACAATACAAGTTCCTTTCTCTAGCCTGCTACCTGTCTTGACTCACTTTCTTCCCTAGGCTATATTCTCCTGTTCCTTTCACAGGAAGAGTATCCATGGAAGCATGTATGACAATGCCTTAGATCTGCACCTAAGTCCTGCTGGTTATTTGCTAACTATGTTGAGTGTTTGTTACACCAAAACCATTTTGAATCCTTCTGTAGTCAGATTTATTTTGTCTCTCTAAGATGTGGGGGGGGGATACATGATCTGATAATACGTAGGTGAATGTTATCTGGTTAAATTGTAACTGCTCTTGTCCACATGCTTAGTTTACTGCAAATGCAAACTCAAATTTATAGACTTAGTTGGAATTTGCAGTTGGGACAGAGTGAGCACCCTGTCATTTCTTGTAACCAATTAGCTGATAAGTGCTATCATTATAAGATAAGGTAATATTGACATGGTTTATATAGCATAATTTGTGTTCTTGATATCACTGGAAGTGGAAATTTAAAATTTGACCATTATTATCCATCCTTAATTTCTATTCTCATTATGTATGCTTTATACACTACTGCTGCTCTACATTAAACTTTTGTTTTGTAAGCCCAAGAGAGCCCTTCAGTAACAGAACAGATTTTTGTAACTTATTTTAGAGAAACTTTCATTGTGGCAATTTTCTGGAAAAATTTACACAGGCATTTTCAGATGCTTTGGGTTTTGTTAGCTCTGAATTGATCCTCCCTACCCTCCTTACCCCTACCCCACCAAAGTTCCAAATACACTTTTTAATTCATTTATTCTGTTAACTCCAGACACCTTCAGATGCATAGTTTGGAGTAGCTTTAGCTGTTAGATGTTTGCCATTGACTGAAAAATTTTGTGGAAGTTATGCTTAGACCACTATTGATTTTATCCCAGTGAGACCTAAACTTTTGTGCACTTTTATTTTTTTTCTTTCCTTTTTTGGGGGGAGCTGCATATAGCAGACTTTCCATCAGTATAGGCTGGAATCCTTGTTTTCCTTCGTTGTTTTCAAACATGGTTCTTAATGGCTTGACAGACTATATTTTAAGCAAATCTCTGCTTGCTTATCTTACAAATTTTGCTTGCATTAACAAAAGCAAAAATACTTTCTGAAGTACTAGTTTCCCCCTCTGCTGCACAGCTGTTGAAAACGCTAAATAGCATTTTGCTTTTCTGGTGCTGTCATTCCTGGTAAAGCTTGTCTATGTTAGAATTACTGATGTAGTTAATAGTGAACCTTGAGAAGCAAACAAGCTTTCTGTGACAATCTTTTTATTAAACATTCATAGAAACATCTGTTAACCCCAGTAAGGACTGAAGTAAATGCCATGCTGTCTCAAGGTAGTATTTTGGAGCTTAAGGCTCTCAGGAGCTTCCATCACTCTGAGTTAATTTTAGCTATGAGACAGATAAGTTAAAGGGGCAGAAAACTTAAGGCCATCTATTTGAATATTGAGAGACAGATGCTGCTTCACAAAAGTTCACTTATGAACTGCTTTTGTCCTGAAATGCCCATCTTCAAGATGTGAAGTGATACCAGACAAGTGTCCCTGTGTGTATGTGGATTTTGTTAACCTGTAAAGGGACTGAAAGCTCAAATGGGATCGAGTAAGAAATGCAAGGATGCCTGTTGATGGGAACTTTGACTAAAGACAGACAGTGGTGTGGCCAAAAATTGGACGATTCAGATATAAAAACAGAAGGGAGAAACTAAATAGATTATAAAGATGACAGCTTAAGGTCTGTGTGAGTATCAAAGATCTTGATACACACTCTGAAGTGTGGTGGTAGCTGGTGTGGTGCACAGGAAGGTCTAGGAAAAAAAGTCTTAATAATGTAACTGAAGAAGATAACTGAGTGTGTGTAAGTTATGGGCAGTTTTGAGAAGAGGAAAAGGGAGAAGGTGAAGAAGGCAGTAACTAAATAAAAGCCTAGCTCTGTAGCTAGGTGAGGATAAGACAGTCTTGAGAAGGCTGCAAGATGCTTGAGCTGCTTGAGAGCAGTTGAGAAGAATACCTGTCACTGCAAGTGGAAGAGTGTCACTTGTAAGCAAAATTGTCTCACTGGATGATGAATCACTGTCAGGGAAAAGTACAGAAGAAAAAACTGAGCAAAGGGAAGAGTATTAATTCTCTGGGGCAGAAAGGTCAGCTGTGGATTTGGAATTTAAGGACTCTTTGCTTTTGATTTTGACAGAGACATGACATCTAACAGAAGTGATACTGCCATCCTAGAAAGTCATCATAGTGTTAAATACCTGTTGGAGGGCTTTTGGCAGCCTGGTGGTTTACAAATGTGTTCAGAGAGCATTTGATGAGATAGATACTGAATAGTGGCAAGGTACAGTCTGTCAGGGTAAAGAACTGCACTATTTATTGCCCACTTACAAGCTTGTTTTTCTAGGTCAGTGGATCTGTGTGAAGAAATGTTCCTTCTGTTATTGTAATTAATTTTTATATTGATGGGCAGTGTGTGAGTGGGAGTAGCACTTAAAGCAATGCTAGAAGCATTGGTTAGGTTTTGAAGGTGTTTTGGGCACTTATTTGTAGAGTACATACAAGATTTTTGATTGCATAGTGTCAAGATTTTTGATTGCATAGTGTGGGTCAAATCTTCAGTAAAATCTTGGAGTATGTTGTTTTTCTATTTTTTTTTTTAACCAGCTGGTCTTCATGCTTAAAGAGACATGTTTTATTAAGCTTTAAAAATTTTGGAGGTACTCAGCTTCTGACTTCAAACTGGGAATCTTTAGCTCCTCTTCAGTTATCCTAGCTAATTCCATAAGCAAAGGTTCTTCATTTTCATAGAAGTTGTGTGTATGTGTGTGTTGGAATGACAGGAAGATTGGGTACATTTCTATGTTCCTCCTGATCTTACACTAGCTTAATGCTTGTTTTGTTCCCCATTTAATATAACTCCTAACTTTCCTTTGCCATGGTTTTTCTTCTTGTATTTTGCTGGTAAATGTTTTACCATAGTTCTGATTGATGTTTTTTTAAGCACTGTCTGAAAAATACAGAGGCCCAAATGTAAACATACGTCTCTCTTTTTCTGGAGAAATGAAACTGTGACCTTTTCATAGAATCAGAGATTCACCAAATGGTTTGGGTTGGAAAGGACCTTAAAGATCATCTAATTCCAACCCCCTGCTCTGAGCAGAAACACCTTCCACCATCCAAACTGGCACTGAACACTTCCAGGGATGGTACATCCACTATTTCCCTGGGCAACCTGTTCAAATGCCTCACCACTCTCACTGCAGAGTTTCTTATATCTAATCTAAACCTACTCTCAATTTAAAGCAATTGCCTCTTGTCCTTTCACTACATTCCCTTCTAATTTGTCCCTCTCCATGTTTCTTGTAGACACTCTTAAGGTAGGCTGCACTTAGGTCACCCTAAAGCCTTCTCTTTTCCAGACTGAACAAACCAAATTCTCACAGCCTTTCCTTATAGTAGAGGTGTTCCATCCCTTTTGTGTCCCTCCTCTGGACTCAATCCAATAGGTCCAAGTCCTTCCTGTGCTGGCACCCCAGAGCTGGATGCAGGGTTCCAGGTGGGCTCTCAGCAGAGCAGAGCAGAGGGACAGAATCCCCTCCCTCCCTGCTGCCCACGCTGCTTTGGATGCAGCCCAGGACACGTTTGGCTCTCTGGGCTGAGTGCCCATGGCTGGGTCATGTCCAGCCTCTCACCCACCAGCACCCCCAGTTCTGGGCAGGGCTGCTCTCCATCTGTTCATCCCCAGCCTGTGCTGATACCAGGGGTGCCCCAACCCAGGTGCAGCACCTTGCACTTGCTCTTGTTGAACCACATGAAGTTGCTGTGGGCCTGCTTTTCCAGCTAACATTTTGAGCTAGCCCTGTGAGTATCCCTCCAGGAATACTCCTTGACAGTCTGTAAAGAAGAGATTCCTCCAACTCTTTCCTTCAACACCTTGGTGTTAGGGTGTTGTTTGAGCCATGCTTACCTTGAGTGAAGTGAGCTTGACAGGTATCTCAGGTCAATAATTCTAACAGTTGTGACTTCATTGATGTGTTGTCTTTTTCCTACACAGGATATTTTCTGGGGTTTAATTTATTTTATCAGATAATGATAATTTTTCTCATTTACTATTGTTTCTCATTTCACTCCTCCTTCCTAGGTAGCTGTAGTTCCTGGATGCTTGCAACTACACGTAATATGATGGACAGAGTTAAAAAATAAAAAGCTCTTTTTTGAGGCTTTTGAGTTAGAGAGTGTTTTCTGTAAAAGATAGTAAAATGTGACAGTCCTTGAAAACTTTATATCATTTGTGGAATCAGTGGGTGGTTTTTGATTCTCAGCTCCTAAAAGATGAAATTTCAAAAACTTTATGTAGAGAAACTTTCTTGTAAAGAAAGTTAACATCAGAGGAAGGTGAACCTCAAATAGAAAGATGATCTCATTCTTGTTTTCTCTCATCATCTTATGTATCATCAGATCAACCTCTTGTCTGTAGTGAAGCTTTTTATACCTCTAAATTCCACAAAGATTGAGTTTCAAATGTGATAATGCCAGTAACTCTGGCAACTGAGATGCCTGTCACTTTTACTTTAAAATAAAAGCCACCTTTTTTGATAAAACAGTTGTAATAGTTGTAAAAAGCATGTTAGAAGCATGAAATTTTATGACAACTTTGTCATGTGTCCTCATTTTAGACAGGTAAATTGTCTTAAATTAGCTCACACAGTTCCTAAAAACAGTGTTTTGCACTAGTCAATACATTTTATATTCCTCCTCTTCAAAGACTTCTGAGAATTGATAATTTTCCCCCCTCAGTACAAAGATTAGATCAAATTTTGCAGATACTTTCCTAAATTCCAACAAAAGGAATAGGTAAGTATAACATGCTTGTCCAGGCCCTTTTTAAAAAGCTGTGTGTATACAATGCAATCAAAGAACTTACTGGTACACATGTACAGACAGAATAGTTTAATATAGGAGTGATGCATAGGGGATATATAGGAGATAATCTTTGTGTCATCATTCTCTGGAGATTGCATTAGTAGAGAAGCATAAGTCCTTTCATATCCTTTGTTTTCAAAGGGCAGTAGCCAATGCAGCTAAATACTGCAGACAGTTGAAGTTTTGTTGGCTTATAGCTCCTGTTCTTACCATAGCAAAACCAGTAAGTGTCTGTAATAGCAGTAAGTTCTATTCCTGTGTAACTTGCTACACTCCACTAAGCTTCAACAGTTCCCCTGGTGTTTAGATAGCACAGGTTTGGATGCGTGTCTCAAGTGTGCATTACAGCAGTCTTTCTTTTCTCTCTGATTTCATCAGCAGTTTCCTATGTAAGAAATATGTGGCAGGGGAGAAAGATATCAACAAGCCAATGCCTCTCTCTAGCCTCCTATTGCATCAAGCAGTTACTTTCCATTTTTCTTCTTCATTATGGGTTGGTGAGGAGATTTTTCTGGATTTTCACATGCAGTTTAGGTATCCATGATATGGAGGTGTGGCTGAGATACAAGTGCACAGGTTGGTACTTCCCTGATGACCTTGATTGACAATTCTTTTGCTTCCTGGTAGGTGGGAGCCGTAACTCTTAGTATAAGGACTCTGTTGTAGGCTGGAGGAAGAGGAAGACTGCAATAAAGAGGATAACTGGTAAGTAACAATTATCCCCCTCCCATAAAAGTCCTCCCAGTTTATGGCAATTGTTCTGGAAAAAAAAGTTTGATTCTGGATGAAAAAGGCCCATTCCTGAGGCTTCCCAGAAAATGTTCTATATTACCAAGTGGCATATCTTAAACACTCAGAATGTCAGAGTAGCTAAGAATAGTTGTTTCAAGCTTTGAGGGTGCAAAGGGCAGTCTCAATATGAAAGGCTTCAGAGTACCAGTTATTTCCATGTATTTCTGGATTAAAAGTGCTCAAATACAATGCTAGGAAGTCTATTAATTTTTGGTGCAGGTGAAGAGCATGGTTTCCATGCAAAAGGAATATAGGCATTTTAAAGCTATATCTGCTGTTGATCCGTACAGCATTTTGATGTTGTGGGCAAACATATGTTCATTAATTGAATTGCCTCTGACATGTGTTTGGAATGATGTGTTTCATTCCAGTACTCTTAAAATCTTTAATATTTCTGGGTGATGGTAAAATAGGCTTGAGGATGGACTACTTGGTGTTTATATATAGGTATCAGTAAATCCCAATAAAATAGCACATGTATTTGTAACCAGAGGAAGAAAAGCCTGAAAAAATGACAGCTACCTGTCTTTGACAGCTACCTTCCATCTGTACTTGAGCAAAATGAGTGGTGCCACTTAAAATTGGTATGTCTTGCCATTAGGGTAGCCTTTAAAAGCAGGTGACTTCCCAATGCATTGAAAAGGATTGTGTTGAAAATTATTCTGAACTTCTTGATGCTGTGTGATGAAAATTACTAGTTTTATGTACAGCATCAACATTGCAGTTTTTTTGGTGTTGATTTTCAGTGTAAAGTGCATGAGCATGATTACTGTGCCAGAGCCGGCACTAAAAATTACTGGAGAGCTTTCAAGGATTGTCTTGATTGCCCTTGGCTACCTGATAAGTTTCATAAGGCATTGATAGCACATGGTAAAAAATTGGTCACATTAAACAGGGAAAGTTACAGTGCTTTACAGGTAAATTTTGCAGTGTTTTTGCAGGTGTAATCACAAAAACAAGTTGTGGAATGCTCATTCATTGAGTGATGGTTGCCATCCTTCTGAGTGGGCAATGAGTTGGGTTAAATTTGTGTTTTCAGAACATAAGTCTCCAGAAGGCCTTGAGAAGAGTTAGTAGGGTAGTTATGCTGACAAAGAAATCTGCTTAGCCAAGTAATTTTTTTACATTATTTGCTGGAATCTGCATGGTGATCAAAAACAAGCTATGGGCAAAGCAGGAGGACAGATGGATTACAAATGAGTATCATATGAGTTTGCCTTAGGGTCTTGAGTATGCAAGGATAAATGGTTCCTTTCTACAGGATAGCATAAAGCATTGTTATGAATTAAAATTGCTGTTCCTTGCATCTTTCAACAGTACTTTAACAAGAGCGGGAAACATTGGAGAATGAGATATACTTGGTTTGGTACTAGGCTTTTTGTTAAATATGTAAATATAAACTAATCTTGTAAACTTTGCAAATGTCAAACTTTTACTTGACCTTCAACTACATAGAAGCATTGCCTTCAAAGAGTTTTACTTAAAAATCAGTTGATGATTCATAATTTAATACTTCCCTTGGTTTTATTGTCATCAACTTTGCAAGAGTTATTTTTGGCAACATTACCGTTGTGCTGTCATAGATTTCCACCCTTCATGCCTTGAAAGCATATTAGTGCCTTAAAACCATATTAATGCTTGATCTGACTTTCTTAACTTCAGCTCTATATGTATGTAGTCTGGTAGCTCAGCACGTATAGAAAGACAGAATACATGAAGTTTTCTGTAAGTGTGGCAGGGTTCTTCCTGAGCCCTTTGAAATAGAGCTATTCTTTCTGCTTCAGTTTCTTAATCTGAGAAACTGCTATGTATCTTTGTGAGCTTAAGAAATTAGTGTGCTCATGTATTTAAGTGTCTCTAATAACCAAGGCAGTTGAGGCTAAAGGGCCAGGCTTACTGGGCTCTGAAGATAAGTGGAGTTATCCCACAGTTGATTTTAATGCAATGCTAGTGAGGTTATTGGAGCTGAAAAGAAAATAGTGAATTAGTACTGCGAACTTACTGGCATCTTCTTGGAGCTATTAAAAGTCATATGTATTTAACTTGTATCCACTTTCAGATGTCTTGAAGGAGAAAGCCACTTTGGCCACACATGTCAAATGAGGAGTGTGTTAAAGGCTGGCACGTATGTCTTTAGTCCTTAGTTTGCTGAAAGTTACACAGTGACCCTTTCACGAGCAGTTTGTCTCTTGCACTGATGCTACTGGGAGAATGCCCATTAGTAGCTCTAGCTGTAAACAGCATTGATTTCTGCTTTGATATATCTAGTTGGTACCCATGCCATCTTACTGCTTCTGATTGGGAGCAAGGGCTTTATAGTCAGCTGCAAGAAGAAACAAACAGATTCAATGCAAGACAAGTCCTTTTTTTATTTTCTCATTTTTCTTAGAAAACATGAAAAGTCCGCTTAATTGCTTTCTTCCCTCTTCCTACTCCTCTGAGTTTTTCAGAAAATTGTAGTGGTAATATTCTTGCAGGTTTCTGTGCAGCTTTTATTTCCCATTCTACCTTTTCCCTTACGATTTGGAAAAGTGGCATTTCCCTACTCTGGCAACACCTGATTTTCCTCTTCAAAGGAATTATATGGATACAGTGAATAACTTCTATTTATGTGTGAAATTTCCCATATGGAGATGATCAAAAGACATTAACAACAAAATAGTGTGTGATGTGATATGGAAGTGCCATAGTTACTGGTACTCCATTGCATGCACAGGGAACCATTAGCAATCTGGCTAATAATTGATAGCTTTTAGATGATTATAGCTAATGGTGATTGTTATAAGTTATGCATAGACCTCAAAGTAAAAAAAATACTCTAAGGCCAGGAATTGTTTCAGATATATATCCTACTTAGAGTAAGGGAGAAAAGACGACTGGTTAGTTAGGAAAAATTTGAAGTTTTGCAGAAAGCAGTAGAAAATAGTTGGTGACTGATATGGAATGAGAAGTACTGCAAAGTGATTTAAAAATGAAAAAAAAGTCCACAACAAAACCCAACCCTGAAGTCTTAAGTGATGATGCATGCAGCCAACTTCCTAAGAAACAAGAAATGCCCACTGTAACCCACTACACTGGGCTGAAATGATGTTTGTTCAAGAAAAATCTCACACATAACACAGAAGATTGTTTAGTGCTAAGAAGTAAATGTAGCTGAAGTAACATTTTGGAAGTGTTCTGTTTGCAGGCTGCTTTCCAGGCAGACAGATTTGGTGTTTGACCACACTTCTGTGAAGCATGTTTTCCATGTGTTGAACTGGAGTGGCACTTGCTGCAATTTGTTGTGACTCTGTTGGGCCCACTCTCCCACTGGGCATCTCTCTGAAGAGTTGTTTGCTGCTTTCTTTGTAGCTCCAGTCAGGCACCTGGAGCCAGCAGTTAGAGCAGCACTGCCAGTAAGGGGTCGCCTGCTGCCATCAAGGCTGTAGCCACCATGCTTTGAGGCTGGTAGTCTACTGTGTTATTCATTGGGTTGCTGCTCTTCTTTCCTTAATCTTCTTTTTTGCTGTCATTGTAGCCTTCAGAAGTCCCTGTGGTTTTTACCTCCACTACCAGTTTCAAATACAGCTTTGGTTTTCTTGTCATCCTAGTGTGTCTGAGCAATTGTCTCTGAGTAGCCCAAGTCCACATACACTTTATTTTGAGCTTATATAAATTACTCAGGAAGTGCCTGGGAAAGGTTGGGTTTGCAATAACTGTTGGTTATTGTATACTGAATATGTGAACTGGTCTACACTAGAGGCTGAGAAAAACCTTAGCCTTTTTTACAGGGACAGCAAATTTTAATAAATATTTGCAGCAGTGGAGTTAGCTATCTTTCAGGTACACAAGAGGGGAAGAGGCTTTTCTATAACTCAGTATTAAAATTTCAGAAAAAGCATTATTGTAGTCTGTCTTTGTTCCCAAGATATTATGATACATTTTCTTCCTTGATGACACTGTATGGAGAAAAATATTCATGGTTGAAGTACACTTAAGAGCTTTAGAAAAGCATAATTTGATAAATTTTATCAGTAATAAAAACAAATGGCCAGATCATGAGCATTTGGGAGTTACTTGCTTAGTACCAGTCCTAATTGAATTGGTTTTGGCATTGACAAGGAACTGGTCTTATTCCAGCATATGTGAAAATCTATGAAAGAAAATGACAACTATTGTCTAAAAGTTTAACTATCTTTTCATGCTTTCCTAGTAAATGCAAGCATTCAGAAAGTTTTATTAACTGTTTTGAGCAGATGATGTGCTATACATGATCAAGGCAAGCAAGAGAGCCATGTTGTGCCTGGGTGTGTGACTAATGAACACTGCAGGGCAGAGCAGTTCTTCCTACAATCAGTTGCTCAGCAAAAGGTTCAGATTAAAGCATTTTTGAGGCTTCTCATGGAGATTTACTACCTTGTGTGTACACTTGAGGGAAGAACTCTGTGCTTTGTAGCTCTTCTTCCATTTGATTTTTTGCATTGACTTGGTAATCTGTAGTCTCCTCATTGTTTTCATTGGCTATAATTTACTGCAACAATTCTTCATACTTGCTTTATTAAGTGGGTGATAGGAGCTGTATAGGTGGTTCATGAGTCATATACTGTTAAGCAAGATAGGAAAGAAGGGTGGCAAAAAGTGAGTTTGTTTTTATAATGTTGACAGTTATTCACTTAGCTCTTCAGGAATACTGAGTAATTAACACTTGCTTAACATAGACTTATTAATATAATGAAGCAGGACTTCAAGTGCACTAGAAGCTGAAGTAGAGGTATTGGACAGCAGCATAAGTATAAGGAAGGGCAATGCTAAATGCTAGAATGTTGGATGCTGCAGTACCAGTACATTGGGATACTGTGCCATTAAAAGAGTAGATTTTTGTATTGCAATCAGTTCTGGAAGTGGCAGGATACATATTAATGCTTGCACATGATTATGAGTTGTGCAAGAAGTAAAGTATATTATATATGTCCAGAGAAACCAGGAGTTTCTGACCCTGCTGCTTATATTTTGGAGGGAGGCAAAAGAGAAAGAAATTGTTAAGGGAGGGGAAGGGGAGACTAAAAACTGATTATTTAGTGAACAATGTAATGTCCATTGGGATGCAGTTGGAAGGGCATACTGTAATTAGATCATTTGACCTGGAATAAAAGATCTTCCCTGAAGCTGTACTGAGAGTCAAGGTTTTCATCTTCCTTCACTAGTTTTTCCTCTTTCCAAATATATATATACATGGCATCTATTCATATTGAGAATTCAGAAATAGGCATTTTAGCTCTGGTAAATCATAATTGTTAGTTCATGTATCTCCTACTTTTTATAATCAGTCTCTTGTGGCAATCTCTGCACATAGAAGTAAATGTATTTTTTTGCAGTTTCAGAGCTCCCTGTTTTTAAAGCAAGTATGTTTAAATGTGTGTATCAGATATATTTTTAGGATGTGAAAGAACAGTTTATGCCATTTAAAACTTTCTGACTTGGACTGTAACATAGATCTAGCAGTAGCTTACAGGAAAATAGTGTTCTGGAAACTGCATCATTTAAGGAAATTTGGCACTTTAATTTTACTATGTCCTTAACATTTCATTTTTCATGCAGTTACATTGCTCAATAATTATAAATTCCTACTTCTGGGGTTTCTTAAGAAGAGGTCTTAAGATTTTAATTGATAGTTAATCATCTTAAAATCATACTCCAATTCTTAGTTTCTAAATTTTTGGAAGAATGTTTATGAATGAAAGGAGAAATATTTTCAGCACCAAGCGGAACATTTTGGAGAGGACAAGCCAAGACACAATGGAGAAAATGCTTAATGCTCATTTTAAGGATTCTCCTGTTAAGTTGCTAATCATGTCAGGCTTCACCTTGTGCTGCAGTACAAATGTAGAGAACATAGTGCTGCCTATAACAGGTTTAACTCTGAAACAGTAGAAATTAATGAAACCCAGGCACCTATTTCTTTCTACTCTAAAAGAAGGGGAGGTCTTATATTTGGAGTAGTAGTTCCAGTAGGGTCATTAATTATGCCTCATCTCCTACATAGTTTTAGTTGGTAGAATTCAGAATACTTACAGGTTACTGCATTTTCCAACACCAGATTCTTGTATCTTAAGCCAGAAGATACCATCCAATCTGACCTCCCGCTTAGAATGACAACTATAATTTTAGCCAGTGAAACTTAATTGAAGAGACTAATAGCAGGATTACTCAGATGCAATAACCAGTGAAAATACTCAGATGCAGTACACACCATAAACCACAGAACTCATTCTTTCCCAGAAAACCTTTAAATTGAAATTCAGGCCTTCCTTACTCTAAGTCGAAAATGGGCATTCAGGCTAGTTGTTTTCAGATTATGTAATAAAAGCAAGGGTGCTGGATAAAAAATTGCGTGTTTGTAACCTCAAAACTTAAGCTCTTAATAATTTTAACATTTTGGAAAGAGAAGCAAAGATCCTTTTTCTACTTGCTGTAATAGGTTTTTTGGTTTGGATGCTTTGAGGTAGAACTGTCCTGTACCATGCTTATAGTAAGTCTCACAAAGTGCTAAGTTTTAACTTTAACAATAGATTATGTAAGAGTACAAAATATGAAGTCAAACTTTATACCACAAGAACTCATGTCTACATGATGAAATATTAACATCAATGGCTTAGAATCAGATCTATTCTGTCTTGCAGAGTTTTGCTTTCCAACCAGGCAGTTTTCACAGGCTTTCTGATTTGTGGTAAGCCTTCTCAAATCCCTGCCGAGACCTTGAGAAGATCCTGCTGTCTTTTCCACATCTGTGGCTGGTTTGTTCACCTGTTGTGTGCCTTCTCAGGGATCTCCTGGGCTTGCTGTGTCTCTGCCTGTCTGCTGTCTCGTCCTGAGACTGTGGCAGCTTCCCCTGGCTGGGTATAGTTAGCTGCCTCCAGCAAAAGGGGAACTTTCTGTTTTTCATAAGATCTCACCTGAAAGAGTTCAACACACTGGACACAGCAAACATGCAATCTTCTTCATGTTCTTTACCAAATGCTGAGTGTTTTTTTAATTGATGAATAGCTCACTCAGCACTGAGTACTACAAGTGCAGTGAGCTCAGAGTGAGCAGAGCACTGCTGGGGATACTCCTGCACATTCTGGGATACCTGACTTCCATATAGGAAGAGCATAGCTGTCTTAATGAGCACTTGACAGGTTGATCTGTTGTCTCTCTTTTCTGATTGTATAGGAACCTGGCAGAATTTCCCAGAGACTGCAGTCTGCCTTGGGTTGTTGCAGCGGCCCCACAGCACTGCAGCTTATGGTTCACTACAGGGTGGTTGCTTTGTGGCGAACCATAGGAAGCCTGGCTTGAGACTGTTGCCAGCTGAAGTTTCCAATGCTGGTACAGCTCCAGAGGCAGGAGAAAGGCAGGGTTCTACAAATAGTAAGACCAAGGAAATGACATAAATCTAAAAATCAGTTATCTAAAATAAACCGCATCTTTTTCCATTGCAATTTTTCACCAAGGCTTTGTAGTAATAACCTGTTCCCAAGTGTTCTATTTCTGAAGAACATTTTACTTCCACAAAGAATTAGCATCTTCAGCCAAAGCTTGAACTTTCCCTGTGATTATTAAATATGAGATGAATTCCCTACCAGTCTCTCCTCTGTTGAGGACTTCAGTTCTTTTTTTGACAGGGCAGGAGAACAGAATGGTTGACTACTTTTGAAGCGTAGTCAACCATTCTGTTCTCCTGCCCTGTCATCTATCCTACTGTTTCAAAGTGCATACTTACCAGCTGGTTTGCCTTGAAAGCTTAATTTTATTGAAATTTGCCTGATGTGACTGGACAGGAATCTTGAATTACAGAAGATAACAATTTTAATATTATACCATCACCATAGTCTTGTGCTGTAGTCATATGCTCATGAATAGTTCTTTCAATTTATTTTACCTACAGTATGTATTAAAAACCAATATTTATTTGTTGTTTGAGTTGTTGTGATCAAATATAGCAGTTAAATAGCTTGATCAATGTGGCTAGCAAGAAAGACAGCCTGCATTTGATGGTGTTTTGAGGTGGTGTGCTTTTTTGATTTTTAAAAGGGCATTGCCATAATGCAAGCCTGGATGAGCATCTCAAATTGCATTAAGGGTTATACAGATTAAAAACAAGCATCTTTTTCTGTTCAACTTATATAGAAAGTAAGTGCAGGATGCCAACAATGTGAAACTGCAAATAATTAGTGGAAATCTGGTTAGCATGACGGCTAGCATTGGAAATGTAGAAGTGACATGATTTGTATTTGGTATCTTAGCAAGACCTTAATAAGGATTTAGAGATAATGACACTGTGGGACAGTCTAGCAATCTGAGGGTGGCAGCTGCACTTTTTGTAAGAGTGACCATTTGTCCTTCAGCCTTTCTATTTAATTATCTTTCCTTTTTCTATTTTTCTTAGGCTATGGTTACAGTGAGACAGAAGTAATAGATCTGAATAATTATTCTAATTGAATATTCATTATTGAATATTAAGCAGGTCATTTTAAATACAGGTCATTTGAATTATAGCTTGCTTTTGCATGGCAGCAAGCTAAACCTTTCCTTAGGTATTGGTGTTAGATGTGCATTCTGCTTATTTTTGTTTTGACTTGCTCTTAGTGCATAGCTCTTGTTTTTTAATCAGTTCAAGAACCTTACTAATGGTAACTAGCTTGTGCTCTTAGGAAAAGGTTCCTAGATGTGTTTGTAACTTTTTTTGAATTGGAAAAGTTCATTCTAACTTCTTCAGTGGGTTCAGTGTATAAAAAGAAGTATTATGGCTATTTTTATTACAATTCTGTAACAAAAGATCCCATTGAATGGGGTATGTACGTGGATTTTAAAGATGAAGGTGCAAAAGATCTAGAACCTGCAAGCTAAAACTTAAGAAAAAAATTCATTAATGTTAAGGCTGGTTAAGCTTTAAATTACTATTTTTCCTATTACTCGCAGTTTTAAAGTCAAGCTCTGGGTAACTTTCTAGAAAGATTCATAGGCTTACTTGGAGACAATAGCTGCTTGTTTGTTTTGGTAGGGTGGTATATGAGTGTTACAAAAGTCAATTTATATAATACCAATTCTTCCACTTGGTATTGAAATAGTTTGGGGATCCATATGTATGAATGATTAGAAAATTTATTAGAATGGAGTGTAAAGCAAGGGACTAATGGTCTACACTACTGAAGACAAAGTCATCTGGACTAGTCAGCATGGATTCACTGTGATGAAGTCATGCTTGACCAACTCAATAACCTTCCATAACGATATGACTGGCTTGGTAGATGAGAGGAGAATAGTGGACAGTTGCCTGCCTTGGCTGCAATAAGGCTTTTGGCACTGCTTCCAATAAGATCCTCATAGAGAAGCTGATGAAATATGGGCTGGCTGAGCAGACAGTGAGGTAAAACCTGGTTAAATGGCCAGGTCCACAGAATGGTGGTCATTAGTTCAAAGCCTAGCTGGAGTCTGGCAGCTAGTGATGTACCCAGGAGTGAGTACTGGAACCAGTCCTGTTGAACATCTTCATTAATGATTTGGATGATGGGGCAGATTTGTTGATGATACAGAACTGAGTGGAATGGCTAGTGACATGATACCAGAGGGTCATGCTGCCACCCATAAGGACCCTAACAGCCTGGAGAAATGGGCTGGCAGGATCAACAAGGTGAAATGCCAGGTCCTGCATCTGAAGAGCAAAAACCCCAGACAGCACCAGCATATGCTCAGGGCTGCCCAGCTGGAAAGCATCTTGGCAGAAAAGGCTCTGGCTGTTTGGGTGAGCATGGGTCAGCTCTGAGCCCTTGCAGCAAAGACTGATGGTACCTTGGGGCTGCGTTAGAGTGTTGCCATCAGGCAAAGGGAAGGAGATCCTTTCCCATTACTCAAGCCTGATGAGGCTATACCTGGAGTATTGTGTCCAGCTCTGGGCTTCCCAAGAGAGCTGTGGCCGTAGCAGAGTGTCCATCCAAGAGGACAAAGATGGTTAGTGACTAGAGCATGTCTCTCATGATGAAAGGCTCTAGTCTTTCCTGAGCCTTCTCTTCTACAAACAGAACAGTCCTCTAGGCTGGGACTGTTCTGTTTGTAGAAGAGAAGGCTCAGGAGTGGTCTCCACAATTATTACCTGAAGGAATGGCATACAGTAGACAGAGCCAGGCTCTTTCCAGTGATGCCCAGTGACAGCACCAGGGGCAATGGTCACACACTGAAGCACAGGTGATTCCCTCTGAACATCAGGAAACACTTTTTCATTTTGAGAGTGACCAAGTGCTGGCAAAGGTTAAACCAAAGCCTTTATCCTTACCGATACACAGAAGTCATCTAGATGTGATCTTGGGCAGCTTGCTCAGGATGGCCCTGCTTGAGTAGATTTGGACCTTGTGTATTTCTGTCTTCCTGATTTAAATAAAATAATACAACTGACTTTGTTCTATAGAAGAAAAAAATAAAAGAATTTATTAAAAATAAAAGGCTGTTTGCAAGGGCTTTTATGCTGTCATCCCCACAACTGTGAACTTCAACATAGATCTTCAAGGAACAGGATGAGTGATATATTTATTGTTTGGCTGAAAAAAATGCAGTGTTTACTGCAGGGAAAATTTTCTAGGGTAGGCATGTAAGACAGGAAGGCACTGGCTTTGTCATACTGTTCTTTCCTTTGAACAAGGAGACTAATCATTGTTGTCAGTCCAACTTTTAAAATAAAGCCTTAAGGATTTTTCTTCTGTGAAACAATTGTAGAGCAGTAGAAATAACATCCAATTCAGAAATCGTTATAATCATGAGATAAATATTTTTATATATTTTTCTGTATTCTTAACATGCTTTCATCTTAGTATCGTCAAACTGCAAGTGTTCTATTATGTATAAATATTAAAGCTGCATTCTGCAATAAATTATTGCTTTAATAGTTGTATTACAATGCCAAAATATTGCAAGAAAATTACCATTTCCCAAATAGCTTTCATGTATTTTTTGAAAGGTTATTACAATCTCTTGCCCTAAAACCTTGGGTGAGAAACATTTAATTATTATTCTTTAGAGTGTGACTTGATTTTCATACTATTACCATTCAGATTTGGAAGAAAATTGACTCTTATAGTAGTGTGTCTCACCTCATACACAACATCCAGATTTTAATTTCATAGTTCAATTGAGATATTCTTTTCATGTTTCAGAACTGTAGAAGAAGTAACCATGAAGTCATGAGAAATCCAGCTGTTAAAGCAAAATGTTTGAAAATATAGATCAACATTTTATGTGCATGTGTCCTTTGGGGATGGAAAAAGTCCAACAAATGTTGATATCTAAAATTAATTTTTCCAAGAAAATTGGTTGCAAGTAAATAGGGAGTAACAGCAAGAGCTTTCTTGTTGTTCTGGTTTTGGGGTTTTGTACCTCTCTCCCTGCTGTTTTTCATGAGTTGTCCTACTTTGCCTCATCAATCTTTTGGTGTTTTTCTGGTTCACCGAAAGTGCTACGGAGTTTCGCATTTTTACAGGGTCAAAATTCTGTCTTGCACAGTAGACTAAACCTTAATTTTCTGTTATTATAGTGATAGCTGCTTTAAAATCAAAAAGATGAAAGATACTGTAGTTTTTAAGACTGTACTTCTCCATTAAGTTCTTAATCATTTAATTCATGGAGCTAATTTAAAGTTAAGAAAGTATTGTAAAACTACAGTATTTCTTTTTTTCAAAATGCTTTTCATATCATGCTGACTTGTTCCAGTAAGGGAACTTCAGTGGGACAAAAATAATGTTTTATTGTGTGAGAAGTGACTTAGACACCTTGTTTCTGAACTTTCTTCATTAAAGCTTCATTCAAGTTGTACTCACTCGCTTTTTTCATTTGCTGCTTGCCGTATAACCTTAAAGGATGTTCTGAAATTATCATCTGCCACTAGGCTGTATAACAGTATTTGGAGGTTGACAAAACTTCACTTAGTGAGGGCACTTGAACTTGCTTCTATGCCTGAAGTAAAAGGCCTTCAAAAAGTAGCCCTGTAGAAGAGCCATAAAGAGTTTAAAGCTGTCCCTTTAAGTGTAGTTGCAGCAGTTTAAATTGCCAGATGACTAATGGTGAGCCTTCCAGCATGGAGTTTCTCTCCTCTGCTGGCTGAACATCTCCTCTCAGCCCTCTTCCAGTTGTCTGTTCTGATCAGCCCTTTCTGACCCCTCCTGCAATTTCTCTTCTACACTGCAGCTCTTGCCTTCTCCCATACACTTCTGTACATGGCGCAAGCAAAGTTCATAAATATAAAATACAATTATATATTTTCTCCCTACTTCTAGATTACTTAAAACAGTCTCTTTCATAGCAGACTTATGCTGTCTAGCAGCACTGCAGCATCTCTTTTAGCCTTGGTATGGTTATTAGCATATAAACATAAGTTTAGTGCACAGATTACTCATAATACTAAAAATATGAGCAACTGATTAAACTGTTCCTTTCTAGAGTACTTTGTTCTTGCATCATAATCTATTTTACCATGTCTCTATTTGAAGAAAAGCCCAGAAAACCTACACATACATACATACATAGTGGTACATCTGTTCTTTGAAAGAGTTGAAGATTTTACTGGGCTGTTTGGATTAGGATAGTTTCTGGTAGGTGCAATTGTAATACATTCTGCACATTTTTTAGTGCATCAGAAGTGTGGATATGTCGCATTGTGGTTAACAGGGAAAGTGGGGAAGATGATCCAGGTCACCAAAGGTCTGAAATGCCTTTGCAGATATCCAGACTTGTCCATAGTGTTATGTCAGGATGGGGAAATTAGGTTCATAGATCAGATACTTCAACTGGATGCCTCGAGTTGAGCATGTGTAGGTGACACAACCTCCTTGTCATTGTTAGAAAAGCTCGTGTTGTGTTTTACGTTTTTCTGCCTCTTTTTGCATCTTCCATGGCACCTGCACTAGGCAAAGAAAGATGCATGATATGTAATTAACAACTAAACACATGGTGACTGCCAACTATTCTAAAAGGCAAAAGAGTATTGAACTAAACAAAAACCAAAACTGACAACAAACAAACAAAAAAAATCCTACAAACCCCCCACTCACCCCATTCCTGCAAAAAACCAACCCAAACCCAACAACAAAGAAAAGAAACCACCTTTTCTACTTTTCTGTCTCTCGGGTTACTAGATAATAGCAATAATCAGATACTTTATTCTTCCTTATCCTTAACTTTTAAGAGGGTATTTTCCTGTATTTCAAACTCCATCCTTATTTGACTGGAATTGGCAACCAGTTTAAAACCTCTCAGGTAGAGGTGCTAGCAGATTGCATAAGCTTGAGAAATTCAAATAAAAAAGGATTAACTTGCTTTTAGCACTGGCAAGAAATGCCAGTATTGCTTCTCTTCTCACATTTCCTTGAAGAAATCAAAGTTGACATTGCTGAAATGTGATGTTTTTTCTCCTTAATAGAAAATACTGGTGCTGAAATACAGTGAGTTCTGGGTTAAAGGGCTAAGTTTGCCACTTAGAGGCAACTGAAATACTATTTCAATGGGAAATGATAAAAAATGTTAGTTACTATTTCTAATGATGAAATGTAATCTAAACCAGAGACTTTTAATGCTATCTTATTTTGTTGATTGTGAGGGGTTTTTTCTCCCCTCCTCTGTATAGTCTTTCAACATAATGTGCTTTTTATTTTAAAAATTTGAGCAATATCTGTGGCACTTGTGGTTTGGTTTCAAAGAAAACCAGACGTGTGGGTCTGAAATGTGTTTGAAATCAAGATTTGAAGGGCAGTGTGTTGAATTTTTTTTTAATGCAATAGGCCAATGCTGCTTGTGTTGAATTTTTTTTAATGCAATAGGCCAATGCTGCTTTAAAAAAACCAAATTATATTAAAAATCTTTTATCTTGGCATTTCCAAGAAGTGAACAGTTTCCATTTGTAAAAGAAAGTAATTGCAGTGGACTATCGAGACCTGAAGAAAAGGTTGAGAGTCTGTAATAGGCAATTCTATAAGGTACTGCATTGGTCTCTTGAGAACATGAACCACATATTTATCACTGCTCCCAGCGTTATACTGGGGCAAACCTCTGCAGATGAAAGTGTAGGATTAATGCAGCAAGTAGGCAAAATAAGAGGAAATTAACAAAAATCAAGTAAATTGGGGAAAAATATTTCTTCACAGGGGTCAGTGTTAAATCAAAATAAACTTGATAAATTGCAGTGAAGAAAATCTAACTTTTGCTCAGAAGTAATTATGTATATAAAGTAAAATTACTCAGACTATTGCTCAGGCTGCTTCAGGGTAGGAGAGACAGATGAACTTTTGGCTCTGGAAAGGCTGACATGAGCCTTTTGAAGTGAAGGCTGAATCCAAGGTGCTTGTTGCTCTTGACAAGCTGTTTCATATTCACCTTTCCAGGTGACAATATGAGCAGATCTCAAATGGAGTATACCCAGGCACTTGAGAAACACTCCAGCCAGAGTGCTGTGAGCCCAGCTGCTTGCAGATGTACCAGGGCTCCTGCCTGGCAGGGGAAATTGCCACTTCCAGAGGGCAGTTGTTTTTCTGGAATAGGTGAGACCTTGTACTGTTATAAATGCCTTCATTCAGCCTCTTGTTTCTCTTGTGTTTTACAATTGCCTGTTTGTTGGATATGAGAGATAATTAAGTAATTTAAAAGATTAATTGGTTTCATAACTGAATTTGCATTCCAGGGATTCTGGAATTGCAGGAAGCTATTCATGCAAAAAATGCCTTTGTGTTAGTTCTAAATAGCTCTATAAATGTGAGACCTCATTGGTTTTATGACTGTAGTCTTTAAACAAATAACTCATCTGTCTTCAACATGATTAATTATTTTAAACATTTAGGGTGAGATTGATTGTCAAAGGTGATTAAGATTTTTTTTATCTAATATTTTTTCAATACAGGATTTGCAATTTAATTAAGATGTTGCTAACCAGCTGTCTTTTACATGGAAGAAAATATTCTCTTTATACACTTGTTTAATTAACAGTAGCTATAGGTAATAGAGCCATTGAAGGCTTACATTGTAGCACAGACAAAAAAGATTAGTAGTTGAGTTCATAATTTTTTGTGTTTAAACAAAAGGCTATAAACAAACTCATAAGTTCTTTGTCATAGAGCTTATATGGGCAATTTCATCAGTTTTTTATTGATATTGATAGATCTCAAGGCCCAGACTGGGATACTATGCTGTAATGGGTGTCACTTTGTGGTACAGTGTAATCCTTTATAATTTTCCTCTGATGTAATAAGAATTTTGAAATTGGGGAGGGGAAATATTCATATAAACAAATACCACTTGCAGTTCCCTTAAGTCCCAGCTTTTTTCAGATAGAGCATGTGTGCTTTTATTTTGGTTTTGCCTTAGATGACAGTAAGTAATTACAAAGACATCATTGTTTTTCTGTAGATTGACTTGTGTGTGGAAATGTTAGTACATGGAATACTGATTTAATTTACTGGATGCAGATTTCTCATAGTTTCTTCTAGTTAGCTTATGTCTCTTGTTCCTGAAGTTAGTTTGTATGTAAACTGAATTTCTCATATAGTTGTTTATACGCAGGATGTTTCCAGGAATTTCTTTGGGATAAAATCTTCCATTTTATTAAAAACACACTAGACAACAGTTGCTAAGCTTGAGATATGTGATTTGATTTCCTTTCAAGTTTCAAATATATTTCCATAGAATTTAGAATCCAATTAACTTTACCTATCTCATCTTCCTTAAATTCAGTTTCACATTCTGTTCCATTTTGTTTGTAGGTGCTCTCCCCACTTTCCTGGTTGCACAGTGGGACTTTTCCCACTGCTGCTGGTGCCCAGATGGTCTCCTTGCGGGAGGAGCAGCCTCAGCCATTCTGTGGGTGAGTAGAGGCCATTGGGATGGAGGCCTGGACAGTAGTGCCTCTCCTCCTACTTGCCCCTATTCTCTTCTTGCCAGGCAGCTTGTGAATTCCTCTCAAACGCTATCTATTTGGCATGCAGCATTGGAATTTCCCTCCAGTTTACAGGCACGGTGGAGGAGGTCTTTTGACAAAAGTTTTTATCTGGAGAAAAACTCTTAATAGCCTTCCAGTGATGTGGCAGCTCCTGGTTAGTCTGTTAACTGCAGTGAGAAAGAAGCATCCATTCCCATAGGCCTCTCAGTGTCTGTGGTTCCTGCCATCAGAAATCTTGGTCACAAAGCTAAAAGACCACCAAGTGTTACAGGTCATGGGTTGAACGTATTCTGGTGCTTCCTCTGTTTCTTCTTCTTCTTCATCGATCTGTCACTGAGGAAATCTGGAGTCCTGCTTTGTTAGTAGGAATTGGTGGAGATGTGCAGGACTGCTAGTTAGAAATGAGTGTGGGAAGAACCAACAAAACTTCCTATTTTTTTAGTTTGGGTTTTTTTTACAATGGGGCTCCTTTAACCTGTGTTTTTGGAGGTGCCTAGCTAAAATAAAATCACAGGTTGAAAACAATATATTCAGTTCTGCTTCTTCTTAAAGACCAATTTCTTATCTTTTGTCTGAAGTAGTTCAACAAGATACTTGATCACTGATCATGAAGTTTTTCATGTTGGTTGGAAGTGGTGCTTTGAAATGGTGCTTGATTCAACAAGTTAGACAAGCTTTTTCAAACTATCAAGGTTTTGCTTTCCTTAAGTGGTGGGATTAAGTCACCTTCATGCTGAGCATTACTCTGTTAGCTACTAGCTCCATTTAGGATTTGCATAATGCTGTCTTTAAAATAAACCAGTGTAATTCAAAAGCTATATAGGAGCTGTTAGTACTAAATGAGCATCTGAAAGGTTCATATATTCAAGATTTACTGACAATAATCTGTTAAAGCATTTAGTAAATGGATGCTTGAGTTTGTGGACCAGCACTAGATAATAATTTGTGGTGACTGCAAAGCTACCTAAATGAGAGTCTAAAGAAGGCAGTGGTAAAAGGACAATTGCCATTCCTTAGCATTTTCCATTACTTAAAATAAGCATCTCACATCTACAAAAAAGTGTCAGCAAGCAAAGTAGAATAAGAGGAGACTTTTGAAGTAAATACACTTTGAGGTGGAGAAGGCTTTCATGACATCTGCATAAGTATTTTTGTACTTTATACAAAGATTATTTCATCTTTTTTTAAGACAAGATCATTTATTAGAACCTCTGTTCATTTGCCTAATTAAATAGTACTCAAATTTAGGCACTCAACATTTGAATTGACTACTCTGTTATAGAATTCCATGCTATATGTGGTCAATTAAAGTAAGGGTGTGGTCAATTAAAGTAGACTCAGTGAATTCTTATTCAGTAAGAAATGTTAAATTCAGATTAAAAACTAATGTATTGTTTAGCAAATATGATTAACTTTACTCATGTTCATTTGGAGCTTTTCTCATTTGAAGTTGTAGTTGATATGAAAACTTTGAAGAACTTTCATCTTCAGTTTCTTGAAATTTTTTATGGCTGATGTTTCTTCAATGCTATCTTAATTGTACATTACTTCTTGTTATCCTTAACTTTTTCTCTTTTTCCTTTATTTTGTTAGGAAAAATCCTTCCAGAAAAATAATTTCAGTTAACATGTACTGTTTGAACTGTTGTCTAGTCCAGTGTTAAATAGTGTATTGCTGCTGTTGTATTAATGTTAGAAAGTACAGGAGGTTAAAAAAAAATCAATTACTGATATCATTTAGGGTGGTAATTCATAAAGATACTATTTGATGATGCTTGTGTCTTGTTCTTTTAATGAGTTCTGCAGACAGCTGTAGTACTGTTTTATGTGTTAAATGATGAGTGGTGGTGGTGTTATAGTAAGAGTGGCTAAGTGGTGACTTGCATTTTTGGGCTTGTTTTTTATGTGTCTTGATCAAAAAAGTCAATACTAATTAGAGACTAAGCATTGTCAGTACACAAATTACTATTACATCATCATTTTTATCAGTCTTTTTGCTTGATATTACTACTGATTGTGGCTAATTGAATTATATTTTAGATAGATGTAAGACTTGGGGAGGGGTGGGATACTCTTATGTGTTAAAGCTGACATGGTGAATAGACAAATACCACATCCACACAGTGAATGTAGATATTTGGTGTCTGTGAAAGGAATCGTCTCTGTGTTAAGTGTCTGATGTGAAGGTTTTTAGAATTCCATTACACAATTATGTCCCTTTGCTCTGTGTGGAAAGATCTTTGCAGTATGAAGCTACATACTACACATTTGTCAGAAATGTATCTTGAAAACATTTTTCACTATTAGAATGAAGGCTGAAGGTGGTGTGAAAATTGCCTTCGATGCATTTTTTCAACCCCACCATAAAAAACTGATCAGAGAGAGAAATGGTAGGTGTGTGCTTGTGTTTATCTGCAGTGTTTGACTTCTTAACGAGCAGCAGGAGTGATTTCTGCTGCAGAGAAACTGATAGTGGGCAGGTGGCCAAAGCTGCTTTGGCTTGCTGAGACACCACTGAGGAGCGGGATGCTGAGCAAGTCCAGCTCGGGATTGTTTTGGGATAGAAGTGAGCAAGCAGCTGTGCCAGCTTTCCCTCTGCTCTGTGCAAAGCCATGGTGCCAGCTGCCTGCAGCAGCGGTGTGGGCGGTCGGACGCCTTCCCTGGCACTGCCTTCAGGTAGAGATCTGAGCCGTGGCGTTAATCCTCTTCTGTTTACTCTGCCTTGCACCAAGGGAGAATTTTCACATTTACTGCGTCACTGGATAAAAGCCATTTACACAGTACGATACTCCTTCTCAACTTTATCACCTCGTCCACTCCTTTAAACTTCTCCCAAACAAGGCTTTTGCACATCTGATGGTAAATGTTCTTGGTAGTACAAGACCTTTTTTGATATTGATTTGACCTTGAGGCAGAGTTATGTCAGGCTCTTCAGCTGCCCAGTTAAACTGTCTGCTATTCTAGTCAGCTCTGCGTATTTCATATCACTATCATCATTAAAAATCGCCGTAGAAGTTAATTTGAATGCTTCTTCTCATACATGTGCTTTTATGGACAAACTGGATGAGTTCACTGCTTGTTTGGTTCTGGCAGTAGCATTTAATGCAGAAAGCATATTCTTGGAGCAGGCGTGTGAAATGCAGCTGAGGGTTGCTTGTGGGGTGAAGGAGGCTGTGACCTGCATGCAGGTTTGTTTTGATGTGTTCTCCATTCACAGCTTCCAGCATGCTTCTGAGCACCACACTCTGTGCCAGGCTGATCAAAACATTGGCTTTTTCTCCATTAGCTGCATCCTTTATTTCTTAGCTTCCTGTGGCTTCTGTGGTGCTGTTGGTCCCATCAGGAGGCCAAGCCAGGACAGTTTGCACAAGGAATGCCTGCGGTCAATGGCAGTGATTCTCTCTTTGCAGCTTTGCCTGGTTGAAGAACAGGATTATTCTCAGTCTTCTCTGTGTTTTGCATTTGTGCCGTTCCTAATGATCTCTCAAACATAATTAACTCTTCCAAAATTTGTGGTACCCCTGAGTAACCTTTCTGTCTCCAGACAAAACGAATGTTCCTTGTTCATTTATCTTTAGCCACTTCAGTGATGCTGCCTGAGGGAGGCGTTCTTGGTGTTCTCTGTAGGTCCGGTGCAATAGCAAACACCTTTTCTTTTACAGTAGAGGCCTTTTAATTGATCTTGATATGTGATTCTTTCTCATCTGCATCTGTGATGATGCAGAGAAATTAGAATATGACTGAAGAGATTTGAATACTCGAAATATATTTTTCAAAGAGACAGAAGCGTGTTTTTTCTGAAGGTACAGGTCTGGTAGCTCTTTCTTTTTCCCAGTGATCTTTATGCTTCTGATTTACTGTTAACAATAATAGGACAAAAATCCACTAGTAAATTTCCTAGCTTTTATCAGTAGCAGAAGATATATGAATAATGTAGCAAATTCAATGATGATTTTAATGAGTGGGTTTTCCATAATGTCATGATGTTCTGGGTTATTTTTTGTTTATATGCACACGTGTGTGTGCGTTCATATATAAAAACATAAACTAAACTTACAGACCCATCTGACTAAAATTTCATAATGTGATGCAGCACTGCTACATAACCTTTATAAAGTAGCCCATTGCTTCTATATCATTTCAAAGAACAACTGTATGTACTTCTAATGTTGTGCATAGTTCAGCATGATCAGAAATACCTGGGGTAAACCAGTGTGCTGGTGAGAAAAATACACTGGTAATGGTCATGTAATAGAGGTGGTGTCTGTTTTACAGATATACCCCAAAGCTTAACAGTCTTAAATTAGTAATACAGTAATTGCTTTTTTGCTGTTGTTATTGTAATCAATGATATTTAGCTTCATTTAATGTACAATAATATTAAGGCAGGCTTCTTTATATGTAATGAAGCTGCTATATGGTGATGCTGAAGGGATTATATGTCCAGGATTGAATACATTTATGTTATAAGCCATGAGCATTTCCAGTTCTCTGAACCTCTGTTTGTATAAACAGAGTGACAGATTTATTGATTAACATTTGTCTCTGTACAAGGTTTAATAATTTCTTTGCTTTCTTCCATCCTTGTAATATAGAGTAGAATATTAAACATTGTTTGTATGTAACATTTGTTTGCAATTTGAATTAGTAAAAATTTTTCCAGGTGACTGTTTGTATATTGCATTTACATTTGTACATATATTTTCTTTTGCTGTTTATGTATGAAGAGCTGTTACTGGCTATGCATATGAATAATTTTGAAGCTTTGATTTTTATCATTAATTAGAAAATTATTGGCAAAAATGTTTAAAGAGTAAGATGTTTTTCCTTTACAGCACAGGAAAAATAATTGTAGGACAAATGAAACTCTAAAGTAAGCTTAAAAAAAAATAATCTGAGTACGCTTCAAATGTAGCAATTTTTTTTTGTACTGTTTTGATTTGCTATTCCTAAACAGTGGAGAAAAATAAAGACTATCTTGTTTGGAATTTTTGTTACAAAAATTTCAATTTGACTTGGTATTAAGATGGTGACTTCTGGTATGAGCTTGAAAACGTAGTTCAAGTAGGTTGATTTGATTGTTCCCATATCCATAGAAATTCTAGCATGGTGTCCATGGGATGTTTATCGCCTCTGTTGCTGGATGCAACAAAGAAATAGCATACACATGGTGTAACATCCAGCCAATTATTTTAGGGCTGTGTACTCTTTCTGCTGTTTGCTTGTTTATTATTCCAGAAGGTATTTCCATGCTTTTTTCTTCTCTAATAAAAACTTAGTTTTTACCATCTCATATTAAGGAACAGCCCTTCTTAGTTATCATTCTTTTCTGTGGCATTTTTACTTTTTCAAAGAAATTGCTGTGCTTTATACTTCATTGGATTAGGGATTTTGCTTCTGCATTCAAACATGTGTGTAGTTGCTTCCATTATATCATGCCTGGTACAGTAACTAAACCCATAATGTAATGGGGAGGGTGCATTTAGTCTTAAATAGTCTCTTTGCTTTTCAGAGCTACAAATTAACTTTCTTGAAATCTGATGCAATTATGTCAAAAGCTTCCTTTTTAATTTTATGCTTCTAAGGATCTCATTTATGAGCAGTGCTTCTCTATGTATTCTCTTCGTACTACATTTTTTCTTATATTTACAATAATGAGTCTTTTACTCAGATTTGGGCTGGAACCAGCAAGAAACTACTTTAAAAAAAAAAAAGGTAAAGAGGAGTCCCAGCAGAAAGCAAATGACACAATTCTTGGTGTTTGTTGCCAGCTAGGAGTGTAAACTTACAATGTTTTACTTGTTAGGGTGTGACTGCATGTGTTTACTCCTCTGCCATATGATCTCTAGAGCCTAGCTTGTGATGTAATGTCCTTACAATTAACTTACTTCTACTTTTTAAGAGCACAGTGTTTATTCCATGGCTAATGGAATACCTCAGGTGCAGTACGTAACCTTAACAACCTAGTTGTGTTTGTAATAGTTATGGCTTTTTTTTCTGTCAATAAAAAGTTCATCAGGATTTAATTTCACATCATTTTGTGCTGTTCTATGAAAATGTCTTTGTATGAAAACTGAGTTGACTTTCACTGTTATATTGCTGATGCTCTGAGAGTAAATGTATGGTTGTGGGCTTGCCTGGTTTTTCTTGAAGTTTGTTGCTGAACCACTGTGGCAATTATAAAGTACTTATTAAAAGTGTAGCATTTTAACACACTTTCCTCATAAAGCTTGGTCCATATGTGTAAGCACAATGGATAACTTTGCTAGCATAATACCAATGAAGTCAACAGAACCAGCAGCAACTGAAGTTGCCTGAATTGTGGTGGGTTAGGCCATTAGGGCACTGTTGTGGTTATTTTCGGTACAGCTGTGCGCTATGTGACAAACATGCAGGTACACTGGGTGTTTAGTTCTCTGTATATTAGTGACTAGATCAGGACCTTGTTTGTGAAACATGCACCTGCATGTTTCAGGTGCAAATTTAGCATTACTAGCCTCTCAGTTACATTATTGTCTCCAAAAGATATTTCAACAATTATTGGGTTCTGTCTGTCTGTTCTATATCAAACCTTCTTTGAAGCTAAGGATGAGTTCTAGTTTTTGTGCTTCAGCATGTATACCTTTAAACATAGGTAAATGTACCACTTTAAAGTCTTAAGAGGGTGGATGAAATGTGCTTCCTTCTACTGTTCTGTTTCTTTTTGTGCATGGTATGCTGAGGGGCAAAAAGGCCGTCACGCCTGCCCTGATCATTGCTGTACTCTTCTCCTGCATTCTTGGTGGCTTTCCCTATGTGAGAGAGGGAGCAAATTAAACTAGTGTTGAGATAATTTAGCAATTCAGGTATTTTTGTTGCTGAACTTTAAAAATGTAAATTTAAGTGCTTTCTACTACATCTGCTTCTGGACAATTTAAAACCAAAGTAAAAACAACAAAGTGCAATCCCAGAACAAATAATCAGTTTAGGTGGTTTTGGTTTTTTTTTCCTTTAAGGGTTTTGTATTAAGTACATTTTAATGTTCATGATTAAAAAAAAAATAAACTCTGGGGAACTCTGTACCTCAGATTTAACTTTGACATTGATGATTTTTGTACTTGGAGATAACCAGTAGGGAATCTGTATTCATTATGGGCTTTCTTTTACCAGCTGTCTCTTTAGTATCTGATATGATATTATCTGTCAAAATAGACATTGTTTATAGTTGGCCAGGGTATAAACCATTCAAAAAATGTTTGCAAAAGTTCAGTAGAGATTTAAGAAAAAGCTTTTCCATCAGTGGGCTTTTATACATGAGAAGGCAAGGAAAGATTTCATGCAGTCTTTTAACTCTGTGTTGTCTGGTGTAAGGATTGAAAGCAAGGACAGACTTTTGGGCTCTTTCTTCTCCCCTCAAACTTGGACGGTGCATTGGAAGGAGATTGTTTGTTTGAATTAAATGGAATAGGGATGGGATCTGAAGAAGGGGAGGGAGGAGTATGGAAAAGGGAGAGAGCTAGGCAATTAAACATGAGCTGAAGGAATGATGCCCTCATAATTCATTCCACCCTAGACAGAGTGGAATTTAAAAAGGTAGAACTATAACAGTTGGGGGAGTGGTAAGGGCTGATGTTGGAGAGGAGGTGGAGAAGAAAGATATGCAAAAGTTTGTGGTTTTGTACTTCCACTCTCTGCAATTCCAGCTTGGTATAATTGACAGATTTGTTGTATTTACAATTTACTTACCAGGTTAGTTAGGTCTTGAGTCACTATAATGTTGGTCCAGATAGAAATTCATTACTTCCCCTGCCTTAAAAAGTATTATCATTAGAAAATATTTGCAAACATTGTAAATCTGTGGTGAATCTAAAAAATATTCTTATTCGTGAATTAATACAACTCCAAATGATGCATATTGGTATTCTATTCTATAAAAAAATGCAACTTCCTAAAAGAAATGTTGTCTCACAAATCCTTGAATACATGTGGTGCATGTGGAGTTACATTCAAAAGGATCTGTAAATGCATCTTGTATTTTATATGTTTTTAATAGTCTTCCAGTTGCTGTCATGGAGTAAAATGTTTCTGCATTTACTTATTTACTAGGCAACAGTAGTGGGGCTTGGAAATGCATAAACTAATGTGGATAGAGTTAGTCTGGAAACTGAGTTGTTAGGGAAAGCATTCTGCTGAAAGAAAATATGGTATTTAACTAAATTCTAATTCTCTTTGAATATGTCAGAATAATCAGAAAGGGTTAATCTTTAAAGAGCTGTACTTAAGGGTGGGTAAAGCTGTGTGCATTCTTGTGTGCAAGATAGGATACTCTCTTGCAAGTTGACTTCTGATGTTACCTTGTGCTAGTTTAGAATGGGAAAGAATTGCTTTTCTCCATAGGAGTTTGTATGGGACTATGTTTTGGATTTGTGATGGAATAGTTTTGATAACATACTAGTGTTTTAGGAATTGCTAAACAGCAATTTGGAGCTGGGGCCTTTTCTGTTTCTCATGCTGCCCCAGCAGCCAGTTGCCTGGGGGTGCACAGGAGATGGGAGGGGACACAGCTGGGACAGCTGACCCCAACTTCCCAAAAAAATATTCCACACCATGGGGAGAAGGGGAGAGGTTTGCCAGCACTGCCTCTTCTCTGGAACTGGCTGGAGTTCAATAGGTTGGCTGTTGATGAGTAGTGGTGGGATTTTTGCATCGTTTGTGGTGGTTTGGTTTTGTTTTTCTTTGAGGAGTTTTGTTTTTATACTACTCCTTTTTCCTTATTAAGCTGTCTTTATCTCAACCCATGAGTTTTTTGCACTTTTGCCCTTCCAATTCTCTCCCTTTCCCAGTAGTGGGTGGGCAGTGATCCAGCAGCTGTGTGGTACTTGAACTGCCTACTGGGATTGAACCATGACATAAACCTTCAGAAATGAACTGAAGTTATCAAAATGAAGTCTTGAAAAGTTTGGCTGATTGTCTGCTGAATGTTTTGAGTTAATATGAAGTAGTAATCTAGATGCTCACATGCTTTCAAGATCTGCTAGCGCATGTTGTATAGATTCCTCTATACCTGCTTTAAGGGTTTGCTTATTTATTTGGAGACTTCACCATATTTACATTAGGTTTGACATTTTGCCTTCTCTATTTCACTTTGACTTCCTATTCTGGAATCTAAAGTATTACAGGAACTACTTGTTTGATACTACTGCTCATGAAGTTGAATTGCTGTAGTGAAGTTGAGACTGCGGTGAGCCTGCTACAGTTGAAATTTGTCTACTCCACACATACATATTGAAAGATGATATATGGGTGTTGTTTAGTATGCATATTGTTTGGGTTTAATATACAAGATTCAAGTGTCCTGTCACTATGTCCTCAGTATGTTTTCTTTTAAAGTCCAAGCAGTATTTATTTTCTGTTTAAGATAAAAAGAAGATTTTAAGTTTAGAGGAGAGAAAAAATGTTCCAGCCTTCTTGTTCCTCAGTGGTGCATTCACCATTTAGTCTTGTTTAATCTGTGTATAAAAAACCAAATATATTAATTAATACACTAGCTATGTTGTATTAAATATTCTAATAATGTTTAAATATATTATATATAAGGAAAATCAGTACTTGAAATCTCTGAAAAATGCAGAGGTATTAAAAATGTACCAAAATAATTTGCATCTTGCACCACTGTAAAATAGATCATTATTTTTACCTAACTGTAACACGATAGTGTTATTGAAGCACAGAAGTAATGTAGCTATAGCATCTGAGCCTTGTTAGCATAACAAATGTCACCCACTTACTGTTGGCCACTGTACAACTTTATTTTCAGATGATTACTACAGTGCTATGTTTTGTAATAATAGCTGCATCCACAATTGGAGCATCTGGATGACTGGTATTACAGGGCAAACACAGACCTGTGGCTATGGGCACAAATGCAAGTGTATTTGTTTTATTCCAGTGTTTGTCACAACCAAGTCTTTTTTGAAGGCGAAGGCTTTGTAGTGGAAATGAAAATTATTTATTTTTGAAAATCTCGCACTCTTAATTTTTAGTTCTTAGAAGAAGAGAAAATGTAACTGCAGGCTAGTCATTTGTGTCGTTAAACAGAGTGTAGGTGTAAATAATATGTATCTGTCTAGTTATTCTGTATGGTCATTTTGATTTACCAGAACATGTGTGGTAAACCTCAAATGCAATCAAAAGTTTGTGATAGCTGAACTGTGGTTGTTAGTGAAGGTGGGAGTGTTTAGATGGAAGAATGTAGCCCGCTGTATGGAAGTTTGGTGTGTTGGGACTGGCCTCCTCCTTGACCTGTGTAAACATGGCTGTGGTCTTTTCAGACCCGTGTGGACAGGAGTGGGTGTCTGAAGAGGGGCTGCAGTGAGTGAAGATGCAGGACATGGTAACTCCCAGACTGTGCCACCCTCCAGAGTGTTGGGCTTTTTGCTTGGAAACAAATGAGCTTCTAGGATAGCTTACATTTCTATTTAATAGTTAGGGAAAAATTAGTCTTGGAGTTGAGGGGAAGAGTACTATTGTTTCTCCTCAGCTGTTACTCAGTCCAGCACACACCCTGCACACCATCTCAAGTACTAGAAATAGCAATGCTGAGATGAGAGGGAAGGTTGTCATATCTCACTGTAATGCTTCTGGCACTATCCCCTTATGCCAAATCAAGTCAGTAAATTATTGAAGAACATATGTTAATTCTAGGAGGAAGCTTATTGGTACACTAGTGTCTATATGGCTCTCTCAACTAATGAGTTAAGCTAAGTTCAGAGTTAATATTTAGATCAAGGGCAGAAAAGAGTATCTGATCTGACTCTGTGGAGATTATATTGCATACCAAAACTGTGAAGGGTGGATGACAAAATACTAGGCAGGATTGTTTCCTTCGTAGCCCAAACAAGCTGAAGTTCCTAATAAAAACAATAAATACTTCTCTACAAATTGAGCAGGAAATGTAGTGAAGTACTATGAAAATTTCCTCTTCTTTATTCAGGATTTGTCTACTACAGGTAAAGTTGAATTCAGGTCACAGTTTCAGAGATGGGGAGTGTCTTAACTCCCCACTGCAGTAGCAATCTGTGGACAATATTAATTTCTATTTTTTGCAGTGCATAAGCCTGTGCTACTTCTGAATGCTTGAACAGCTTCAGGAGACATAACTGAGATAGATGAGGGATAAAAACTGAATGCAAGGTTAAAAATACAGGTCTTTGAACTTTCTTTTATCACATTTGTCGGCCATAAACTTCTAGCTCCTAAGTAAAATAATTAAAGATGTTGAAGTTTCTGTTTGACTGTTGCCAATGATGGCGTGGAAAACCTATCCTAAAGCGCTTTACTATGCTAAATAGTATACTATTTTACTATACTACAATGCCCCACTGGGGCAATATGTTACTAGTTGTAGAGGTTGTTTTGTCCTCGTGAGAAGCTGATCGGGACAGAAGCGTGCCTGTGGCGGGCAGGAGCGGCGGTGTGTGGCGCCAGGGGCTGGCTGTGCCGGGTGCAGGGTGCATGGCGAGCCCGCAGTGTGCCCTGGCCGTGTGTATGGCGAGCCGGCAGTGTGCCCTGGAGGTGTGCATGGTGAGCCCGCAGTGTGCCCTGGAGGTGTGCATGGCGAGCCCGCAGTGTGCCCTGGAGGTGTGCATGGCGAGCCCGCAGTGTGCCCTGGAGGTGTGCGTGGCGAGCCCGCAGTGTGCCCTGGAGGTGTGCATGGCGAGCCCGCAGTGTGCCCTGGAGGTGCGGGATGGATGCTGAGCCCGCAGTGTGCCCTGGAGGTGTGCATGGTGAGCCCGCAGTGTGCCCTGGCGGTGTGCATGGCGAGCCCGCAGTGTGCCCTGGAGGTGCGGGATGGATGGCGAGCCCGCAGTGTGCCCTGGAGGTGTGCATGGTGAGCCCGCAGTGTGCCCTGGCGGTGTGCATGGCGAGCCCGCAGTGTGCCCTGGAGGTGCGGGATGGATGGCGAGCCCGCAGTGTGCCCTGGAGGTGTGCATGGCGAGCCCGCAGTGTGCCCTGGAGGTGCGGGATGGATGGCGAGCCCGCAGTGTGCCCTGGCGGCGGCGGCCGCCAACTGCAGCCCGGGCTGCGGGAGCCGCGCTTCCAGCCCGCGCGCCTTCCCCCGCGCTGCACAGCCTCGGCATCCCTCCTGCCACAGCCGTGCCTCGGCAGGAGCAGGGGAACACCGTCTACAGCCAGGAGATATTTTGTTGTGTCTAGGGAAGAGGAAGAAGGGACTTTGATGCTGTCTTCAGCTGCCTCGTATTTGGCCACAGAGAAGATGTAGGTGCTGCACCCAGGTGCCCAGTGGAAGGATGAGAAGCATCAGGTGTCAGCTGCAACAAAAAGATGCTGAATACGCGGTGGGAATTTCTCATACTGTGATCCACTCCAAGAGGAAGTGGAATTGCCATCCTCAGGGTTGTCTGAACTCACCTGGATCTGAGCAGTTGACGAGCACAGGCTTTGCTCACAGTAGTGGGGGGGACCAGTTGACTTTATGATGTCCAGCTGGACTAGAATTACTCTGCACTTGGCAAACTTGAAAATGACAGATCCTCACCAAAAGTGGTAGGAGGTCTCAGACTTGCCTTGAAAGTTCTGAAAGTACTTGCCATGGGGAAAATGCTCAGAAATTCGACTTAGTGGCACCATTCTTGGGAGCACTTCTGGACTACTGATTACCTGAAAGGGTTTGTTTTTCTGTGTATGATGTCAGTTGGAACAGATAAGTTCTGTGAGATGTAAATATATCACAAGGTGATACCTAAGAGGCATTAATATATTACATAACCTGATTGGTTTAGCTGCTGTCTATATCTCCTATATCTTTATTCCTAGGATGCATTTGAGATAGATTGCAAATTTATTCCATAGAACTCACCCTGCTGGGACAGTGGTTGGCTCTTCTTCTACCTTTTCTTAGAAACAACTCCATTCTTAAAAAATATGTTTGGGAGTGATAAACCAAAATGTGTTTTCTTCCATTCTTGTTTTGTTCAGAATAGCCTGATTCTAGCAAACTATAACTGCATATGGGTCTATAGCTTGGGGCATAGTGGTTAATTTAAATAAGAGGAATGAATGCATCATGCTTTGGTTTAGACTGAATTTTGCCTACTGAGAACTGAGTGAACTGAAGTTTCTTTGTGAAACATCAATTCACAACTACTTGCCAGTGATTGAATAGTGAATATGCATCTGTATGAGCTTTTCAACTGCATCTAGTCAAGGATGACTACTTCAATGCGATTTTTCTATGGAAGAAAAACTTGTCCATTTCTTTCTTCAATATTCAGAATTTTTGGCCACGGTAAAGCATTTTCAGGTACATACTAAAAAGTCGGGATTTTGTTTGGTTTGAGTGTAGTAGGTTTTTTTGTAGCACTTAAGAATCTTGAATGAAAAAAGAATTGTGTGTTACACAAAGCAGGATATCACATGCAGAACAAGTTCCCTTGTGCTTGTGAAGAAACTGTGTTGCTAAAAATGATGGTGAATTGGGGAGTGAAACAATCAAAATAGCTTGTCTGAATTTACTGAAACCACAAGTAGAAACAATCCAGTTAAATGTGGTCCTGAAATTTGGTCCTAAATCTTCTGGATTTTCTGAGTATCCTTTCTGTATATGTTATGTTTCTCTTGGATTAGATACTTCGTTGTTTTATAAGTGTCTCTATTGCTTTGGGTGTTTTGTTTTGTTTTTTTGTTTGTTTGTTTGTTTTGTTGGGTTGTAGGGAATGGCTTTGTGGGGTTTTGTTGTCTGGGGCTTGTTTGTTTTTAAATCTGTGCTCTTAGTTACCACATTGTAATGCACAGAACAAGAGACAGAATGAATCCGCACAAGTACATATAGGTCCTTTCTAAGTCAGGCAGCTAAGGCAATTTATGCTAACTGAATATTTGTTCTCAAATCTTGCCGCATAAATAATTTATTTCATAAGACAGTCTTTCTAGGTTTCTTAAATGGTGCATTTACAGATTATTTAAGTTTGTACTGTCCACTCATATGTGATCTAACTGTTGCTTCTTTTTGTGGCATAATAGAAGTTGTAGCTGAATTTGACATTTACTCAGCTTAATTTTTATTTTTTAAATTTTTTTCTGAAATAGTTGGTGCTTAAGTATTTTTTAAAATATCTTAAAATCTACAGAATAATTCAAGAAAATGTTGTAAAAAATGGGAGAAAACCAGTTTATTAAAGGTGATAATTAAAATCCTGCTTTATAGGACATTAGTAGTGTGAGGTTAAGTGCAAGAGATTTATTCAGCTTAACTTTGTTTCCTTTTAAGCATTCACAGATCATAGTGCATGGGAAGGGTGTGCATGTAATAAGAAATTTGCAATAAAATTTCTAACTTTCTTAAATTGTATTTCAATTATTCTTTTTATGCTGGTGAGATTCTGAAGGCATGTTTCACAAGGCATGTAGGTGACAGAATTGAATTTTTGCATCCTGTTTTGCTATTATTGATGTAGCAGTATTACTTAATCTTGCCTTTCCTGCTTGGTTATATCACAGAGACTTCGGATAAATGTTAGTAAGTCTTGATCCAGGTTTCCATGAAAGCAAATACTTACTCTGGGTTGAGAAAGTACATTCATTGCATAGATTGGAGGAAAGATTAGAGCAGAATTGTTTGATTGGCAGCAGTAATACTTAGTGTCATGTTTTGCACCTTATTCTTTTTGTTGAAAAAAAGTTAATTTTGAGTTGTGCTAACGAAAAGTCTCCTTTAAAACTCACCTAATTAATATTGCTTTTGATAGCCATTAGCACCTACAAGTGTTTTAACTAAAGTCCTGATTTTTCATTTTTTCTCATTTACTTCTGTTGCTGCTGCTTTACTTGTGAGGACTTGTGCTGTTCAGTGAAGTGTAGTGTGGAGATATCTTAAATGACATGTGAGATACTTCATCTTGTAATACTAGATTTTATTCTCTCTGCTGTCTTCTTCCAGCCAAGTAGGGGAAAACAGTGGCATCTCTGCTTTGAGATGTGTAAGCATCAGTGGTTGTGGTATTTGATAAGGCTTTTTGGTGGCTTTTGCTTTCTGCTGTTATCTTGTTGAATGTCAGCAGGCTTTCCTGGTTAGTACTGCTCAGGCTTTGCTCACTTCTGCAATGCTTGGCCTATAGGAAGGAATAAATTGTCAGTCTTGGGATTTTTTGAATGTATTCTGTGAGTTTATAGGATCAGTGCAGTATCATGCTTGTAAGGATCATTGCAACTTTTGAGGAAAAAAAATTCTTAGTGTTTGCTAGTAACCCCAACTCCTATCTTCTAGTTTCATAGGTCTGTTTCAAACACACCAAACTTTCATTTTGTTCACAATAGTTCTCAACTAAAATTCTGGTCTTGCTGCTCACATTGCTTACCAGGGTGTGTTTGTGAGGTAGAATCCACTGTCATTGTAGCATGAGAGTGTACAGACCCAATCTCTTCCTTGGGGCACTCACTAGATATTGTTTAAAATTCCATTTGCTGTCTTCCCACTCCTAGAGTTTTTCCAGGCTTGACAAGGAGTCTGTCCTCACCAAATTCAACATTGGTGTCTCTTGACTGTTGTAAAGATGCTAATAACTTTTGTGGATAATGTGCTATCTTCATACTTGACCAATTTATTAATGCCTTGTTTCTGGTCACAGAACCACATACTCTGTAATGTGTGCTGCAAACCTTATATATAGGATTAATGTGCAGTGATGTCTCCTGTGCTGTGCACTGCACTGAGTTTGGTCTAAAAATGGAATGTCTTTGGAGGTGACTGAATCCCAAACTTGTGCCAAGGGTGCTATCATGGGAATCTTGCTGGAAATAATACAGATTTGCTTCACTTGGGAAGTACAACTGTATCTGTATTTCCTGGCAGTAGCTTTTTTCACGTTGCATAACGTTCCACAATGGTACATAACCTGCATTTTAGTGCTTGTAATTTTAATCTGCATTCAAGGTTTAGCCAAACTGCCCCAAGAGATTATACTAATCTAAAGCTCCTACATCTGAATTTCCTGGTTTGTTCTTTTTCAGTTGTGTCATGGAAGTTGCTGTGCAAAATGCCACAAATATGCTTTTCCTTAGTGTTTAAGAGAAGGTAGTATTTTGTATTAAGGTGGATTTTTACACAAAACAAGTGTGTTGCTGTGTATTGTACTGATGGAGATGTACAGTAGGAGAGACAGGCTGGAAAAGTTGTGAAATAAGTAGCATTTGAGGTTTGCTTTAAAAAGGACATAAACAATAAGTGGATAACTTAAGAGGAAAGGTCAATGAAGAAGAAAGAGTAAGAAAAGTGGAGGGTGAAGAATCAGAAAAAATGTCTGAGCCAGGATGATTTGTGATACTTTTTGGTAGCTATAATAAAAAAAAAATTAAACAATACACTTGGGATAAAGCAGATTATCATGCTTGCAAACCTCCAGATCATTCCCCTTTAAGCTGCTCTTGGAAGCAAACTTTCCAGGTGGTTAGTACACAACTGTATGCTTCAAATGAGATCAGAAACTGAATCTAATTAAAGAACATTGCAGCCAACAGCATTCTGAAATGGAGAGAATATTTTTATATATTTGGCATAGGATTGTTGGTCTTTTTCCAGACTTGCTGTCGTTTGTTTGTAGTACAAGGTGTTGGCTTTCATCCAGTTTGAAACAGAGGGGTCCAAGTTTAATGGCTACTGAAGTCAGCAAAATACTTGTACTAGTGTTAACAGAAGCTCAGTACTGTGTAAATGCTGACTTTCTGCTTTTTTGTAGTTTTGACATTTAATTCCCTCTGCGGGATATTGCTGCTTTAAGGTAGAATAAGGGATGCTACAAGAGGGTGGTGGTACCTAGTAGCATTTAATGGTGGACTTGAAGCTGTATTTAATTGGTATTGTCAAATATTTTATTTATGTACCTGCATAGTCCTGTGCAATGACAATCTGAGGAATAAAGACTGTGGATATTGCACGACTCTCAGTTTTTCTTAAAAGTAATCTGGCTTCTTACATTTTGTGCAGCAGTACGGCAGAGCAGAACAAACTTCTCACACTGTGATTCCTTGTGGTCTTATTGTGTGTGAGGGCTGGTAATGAATCCATGTGCATGTGAATTGTACATGTGCCACCCCCTCCACCCCTGAGATGTGTAGGTATTTCTGGTTAGGACACTACCTAGTTTGAAAGCAGGACGAGTAAGATGATTCTCAAATTTCCAGGTGTCTGTTTATTTTTCCAATCAGTTCTCAAAAACCTTTGGTCAAGCAGTTGGGTAGCTGTCTTTTCAAGCTTAAGCTGTCTGGACCTTAGAATAGAATTAAAATTTCTTGTGCTTCTTTTGTCTTGTTTCTTTTTTTCCCAATAGATATTTTGGTTTTACTTTTTTATTTGTGTGAATGACAGTTGTAAAAATGCAGGAGCACGTTCAAACTAGCACTGAAAACATGTATTGCAAGCAGGAGCTTGGAATTTAGCAGAATTGCTTGCGTGATTGTTAGATGCTTTATTTAATTTTATTTTGCCTAGTGCAAATATTCTCTGGAGTCAAGAAAGCACAGTTTCTAGTATAATTATTTATTCCATATTTTACATGGTATATGAGAAGTAGCCTTCAGTGTAAAAACCCAAGAACAGAGTGCTTTAGCTTCTTTTACATTGGAGTCTTCTGATAAACTGCTTATTTCTGCATTTTGCATTTTTAGTGTCAAATACGGCAGTTTTTAGAAGACTTTGCCTTTAGAGAAAAGATAATATTTTATGTGGAATATCCACCATTTCTGTGTTCAGTGAAATGCTCCTTACTAGAGTTTTTTTAAGTGCCATTTCTCAGAAAAAAATAGATCTGGTAAGAACCAATATCTACCTTTTTTGGAGAACTGAGCTGTTTAAATTCCTTCAGGTTAACAATTTCTCTTCTTTTTGGAAATGTTGTAAAAAGTTTGTAGGATCTGTTCACTGCAATGTATCAAGAATTTCTATGTTAGAATTCTCTCTGTCAGTAGAGATTTCCCCTAAAATTATAATGGCCCCTTTTTGCTTTGCTGTCATATTTCTTATTATAGATAGAGTTGTTTTCTGTTGTCCTAAGCAATGCATGGATATGTTATTCAATAATGATGCAGGTTTGGTAAGTGATGAATAACAAAGGAACAGTTAGTTGACATTAAAACTCATTCTGGGGAGACAAACTTAACAGAAATATTAAGGTAAAACAAATAAAGGGGAAAACCAAGAATTTTTAGAAGAGCTCTTGTTTTATGGAAAATCTTGTACAATCAAAATGTGTTTAAATTTTAAATTAGAGAGATTATTTTGAAGGGCTTGGGAAGAAGCTGACCCAGAGAAGTCAAGATAGATGGACCATAGCAGTTGGAGTGTGAAAATGTCTTGAAACACTGAAATGTTGGCCTTCTCCATTGAGAGTGTTCACTTTCTGTTTGCCTAAAAGAAGGAAACTGTGCTTCTCTTTGTAGTTTCTGACTACTTTGGTATCTTAGGTTAGTAAAGAGAGGACCAAAATGTTGAACAGAGTTGATTTCCCTAACATCATGCATCTTGACTGTTCTTGTGAAAGAGTTTTAGAAACACGTGGTTAAGCCTCTAATAAACGTACAGAGGTTAAGCTGGTAAGAGACAGAGGTTCTTTGAACATAAAACTGGGAAAACTAGTTTGCATACTGGAGTTTACTTGCCAGAAGTGTCTGAAAGCATTTAGATCATTCTTTTACTGTGCATGGGCTTGGGGATGTGGGTTTTGGTGGGGCTTTTTAACATTAACAATTATCAGCGAGAACTAAAAGAAATCACATACCTTAAATTTATTTGTATTAACAAAGCAAAGCATTAAGTGCAGACAGGAGTTGATTCAATTTTGCTAACGACAAAAATTGCATTTCTTTGAATATCAAACCCCTCATTTCTAAGTTAATGTTTACAAGTCTGTTGCTTTTGTTAATCAGCTCTAGAAAACTGATTGCTCTTCCTGCTGTTCAGTCTCAGTTGCTAGCTTCATACATACATATGTGAATTCTTATTATTTGTAAACTCGTGTATGTATTTTCATTATAATTTGCATTTATTGCAAATGCAAGTGCTTTCTAAGTCCTTGTTCTGCTTATGTTTTTAGACTTTAAAGTATCAAATTACTATTTGCTTCTTACTCAGTCTGGGTGTGATTGTGTGGTAGAATAAGTTGTTTGGTGCTCCTTACATCCTGAGCTGCCTCCAGAGGTTTGTACATTGGAAGGTATACAGTGTGTCCTCAAATTCAAATCCCTTTCTCCTTGTCACATCAAACTGTGCCTTACAGTGCTTCTCCTTCAGTGAATACTTGTGATTATTTTTCCAGATATCAGCTAGGCTCATATTGTTTTCTTAACCTGTGTTAAGCAGAATTGTTCCAGATAGTTGTGCTTTATCATTACTTTGGTGCTCATTCAACATTACCATTGGTTTTGCAGCTAAATATACTCTTGCAATAAGTAATACTTTCTGCTTTACTTATATCTACTACTGGCGTACATTTTTGTAAGTCATCAATTTTTACGCAGTTTATACTGATTATAAATCTAGTATTTCCATTTTTGGTTTATTCCCAGAATTATTTGGCATTCTTCAAAGTCCTAACTCCCTAGGTGAGACCACCTCATTACTGTTTACATACTCTTTCTTTGAAAATTCCAGTTGATTTGCCAATATAAAGATTGAACACTAGTAGGAGTAGTACCATTCATCCAGCATAATAGGCTTTCTTATATAAAGAAATTACAATGTACGATGTTATTCCAGCCGTGAAAATATTGAATACATTTTTAAATGTTATTTTTCAATAGAGGCAACACAACTGTAAATCTGACTACAGCTATCTGCTCATTTCTCCAACTAATTTCTGAAGGATTTTCACTGCTGAAGTTTAAAGGTGCTCTATTTCTATTGAAAGCAGTGCAATTAGCCATAGAAATGGATCCTGTCCCAGGCATGGCACAGCTTCCTGTGTTCTGTGCAGTGGGCTGGACTCAGTCCTTCATGTACAGTTCTGTCAGGTAACGTTATCCATTATTAATTTGGATTGACTTGTTGGTGTCAAGCTAATACGTATTTGTTGAAAGCAGGTTTTGAGTGAAATGGAGGGAAAGTAAAATTACTTTGGAGTTTTCAAGACATGATTTTTTCTAAGCATAACAGAGGAATGATGTGATCTGGGAGGTCGAACCCGAATGCAACTACTGCCACCAACACTATTGGTTTTATAGAACTGGCACTTCCATTTAGATGCAGGTGTTTGACAGATCCTCAATGAGTCTGTTAACTCTTTCTTTGGAAGACATCAGTTTGGGGTCAGGATTGTTTGTGATTCTGGTATGGTATTTTTGGGATCTGTTTGTTTTGAATTACCACCATTCTTTTTAATATTTCCAGTACAGGAAAAGAAACTAGTTCAGGAAATGGAATTACAAAATTGAAATAGCTTTGCTATTTCTTTGTCTACCCAAAGGGGATTATTGTCTTCCATGACTGTAGCTGTCTCGAGTGATATAACAATTTTTCTGGTTATTTGGTCCTCAAATGGAAAATCTTTGGCAAATCTGTAGTGAATACTGTGTTACAAAGATGTGTATCAATGAATGGATGTTTCTTAAAACTGGTATCTGTGACTGTCTTTTTGTGTGTGACTTTTTTAACCCAGGTTAGTTCCAGACTGTTATATTATGAGAAGATTAGGCTACAATGTGGGTGAGACAGGTTGCCCCACTGTGTAGTACATAAAATGTGGAGCACCAGAATGCTGGGAAGTGTAGCAAGACTCATTTAGAAAATAGAACAGATTTTAAATAAAGTTCAGTTTTAGGTAAAAGGTCAGGCTCTTGTTTGCTTTTTTATTTGTAGCAGTTCATCCGTGTACAGTACTGTGCATAATGTATGTGTAAGTTAATCTCATTTTTTAATCTACTATAACTGCCCTTTTGATTCTTGAAAATCCTTTGGGTGATTTTGCATTCCAATATCGATCCCTGTCTGTCTGACTGCTTCAGCTGGGTAATCATTTTTCTTGTTTATCCCTAATCCTTTTAATATTTCCTTCCTGCCACTGTATAACAGTACAGTATGTCTATTGTTTGGAATAGTCATCTCAATGATGACTGTAAGACTGTACAATAAAAGTTACTGTGTTTTAGCCTGGATTTCACAAAAATAGTTTACAGTAAAACAAAAATGCAAGGCTGAACACATGCCTTCAAAGTATGTGTGCCAACTGTAGTGCATTGCTTTGTTTAGTCATGCGAAATGTTCATCTTTATAAACCATATCCTCTTCTGAACTGCTCAGAAAAATGAGATATGAAGCTTGCTATTTCAAAGTGCTTCTTATTCTGTGTTCTTTGTATGGACCTAACAGAAAAAAATTATTCCCTCCATCTCTGTGTATATCTATATGCATGTGTATTAAAAATTTGAGTTTCAAGAAACAACTGTAGAACCGTTTAAATATCTCAATGGAAACATTTGGACCTGAGAAATACCAATTTCTCTTCAGCCATCTCCTTCAATAAAACATTCTGCCCTTGTTTCTATGGTGACTGAGTAACAGCATCACATGAAGTTCTGACAAAATGATAAAAAATCCTCCCTGAAATGGTTTCCTGAGAAGCATGGATCTGTTCTGTTTCACCTGAAGAATGAGAAGACCCTCCCATCCCTGTCAGGGATTTTCTTCTCTGTTTCTCCCACACCAGATTATACCCTAACATCCTTTCACTGTTCTAACCAATGTTTTAACTGCTCTGCTTTTCTCATTAAATAAACTTGGCATGTACTTTCTCTGCGTGTCAAAGCAGAGCATGCAGACATAATGAAGGAAAAGAATTTGATACAGAGGTGAAAGCAAAGTGTTTAATTTTTCTTAAGGAACTATTTTTATTTCCATGCTGCTTTGGTATTAACAAAGATGGAGGAGGGTTGCGGGGTGGTTTGGCTTGGTTGGTTCTTGTTACAAGTGATCTACTTTAACAAAAGAAATGGAAAATGCCTGAGATCTACACTTCCTATATTCATGACTGTCTTAAGGAAACATATCTAACTAGTACCCAGTTTGAGTATTGCATAAACCTTTCAGGAAGGCAAAGAAGCTGCCTTCTCTCAAAGAAAGCATTGGTTGCAACATAAGTGCTTCAGTAACTTGCTATTTTACCTCCACTTTCCCCTAATAACTTTTTACAGTCATGGGAAGTATAATTTTAAAAATACATTGTAGTCTTTGATATGGAAAAGCTTTGTGACAAAGTTCTGGGTTTATGGCTGTGGCTTTATGATAGACACTTTCTAGAGTTAATGGTAAGAAAAAAACCCAAATCCATATCTTGTTTTCTTGTTGTTATTATTATATTCTTTGAAGGTTGTTCTCCTCCTCCTCATGCACTTTATAACAAGTATGCTGTGGTTGCAATGAAAACTCAGTTTGAATGTTATGCCTCAGCTTCTGAGATGCTCAACTTCCCTGTGCACTTCTGAGATGAAAGTGAGAAATTTTTTTGAGACATCCTAACTTTTTAAGTGAATGATCCCTGTTTTAATAATAAAGCACACTGTGCATTGTATCTTATTTAACTATTATTTTTCAGTTATACATTGTAACTCAGGTCATACCTAATAATTTTAGGGTGTCCTCTCTCATGTGCTCAATAACAGCAAGTTCTTCTTGCAGGCTATTAACAAAGTAAAAGTAAGCCTGAACCTTCAGACCTACAGAAAGTAAAGTTTGTCTTGAAATGAAAAACTTCTGCCAGTAGTAATTTATATCTAGAAATAACCCTGTCACTGGTAAACTGAAGAACTTTATTTGAAATGATCTCTAGAGCTGCCTTTTAGAGTAGTTACTAGGTTTGTTTCCAAGACTAGAAGTCTTATCTGGAATTCATCAAAATGTTAGTTTTCCTGTCTAGATTGTGTTCAGTTTATTAAAAATGTTGTCTTTCTAGCTACATTTCTGAATTTCTTAAGAAAATTGTCTGTCTCAGAATAGATAGTTTGCAAAAGCTTGATTGATCCAGACTCTTCCTTTATCTCTGTAGAGATTCTTTCTTGGCTCAGGCTGCTGAGATGTCAGGGATACCAGAATACTTCCAGCTTTGGTTGTGTTTGATGAAAGGCTATAAAAAGAATGTGTCCCACAGAGAAACCTCATCAGAAAATCAACCAATATTTTCTGTTCTTTGTGTTGCTATTTGAAATGCTGCTTTTTTGAACGTAAAGGCAGCACTTGCAGCCAACTATGTTTTTCTTAGTGAGTTGTGGGTTATCAGTTCAAACTTTTATCAGAATGCATCCCTGAAAAGTGATTGTTCTCTTTATTAATGGTCGAGATATCTTTTTAAGGGGTATATTGAAATGAGATTGAGTTCTATGTTATAGCAATTTTACTGTCTCCACAGGCAGTTAGGGTTGTATGAAATTCTTCTGGCGAAGGAATTTGCACTTTGTGTGCGAACAATGTGACACATGTATCTTGTGTAATCTGTTTAAGATGCCTTATTATTCAGGAATATTTATATATTTGCTGTACTAATTTGTTTCATAGTAAGTCATATATATAGTCCCATGTATAGTTCTCCCTTTCCTCAAAAGCCTAATTTTTTCTGTTCACCACGGTGCTTTGAAAACTGAAGTTCTCCTGTTTCTGGACACACATAATATTATTTGTTTATATTCTATTTATTATCAAAATGGAGTTTAAGTCCTGATGCTTTGTTTAACTATGAAGATGTTGGTCAGGATGAACCTGATTTGTGTAATAGGCAGTAGCTTAAAACGTCCAGGGGACAAGTGGGTGCTTTGTGGTGTATATGTCTATTTGACAGAGAGGCAGTAGGCTCTTGTGAATCTGCTTTGGTCTGCTCCTTTGAAACAGTCTGTCTGGTATGTAAAAGGGGCAAACTAGCAGAAGTAGCACTGCTGAGTGATTTCACAGGGTTTTCTTGTGGAATACAGCTTGGCATTACCCTGCTACCTGTCTTTTGAGGCTGTTGGTGTATTTTTAATTATTTTGTTCTTACATGAGTTTTTTTAATGTTCCTTTTGTAAGGGGTAGAAATGTTGGTTAATAAAGGAAAAAAGAGCTATTAAACAGTTCTTGTTTGATGAAATCTTAAATAGCTGTATATATTGGAATTAAATCAGGAATTCTTCTAAAGTAGTGACATTTGTGGCTGTATTAATGTTTATAATTTATTTTGAGAACAGATTAAATTTCGATGCCTTCCTCAACGAAGTAATGAAAAGGTAGAACTAGTTTAGCGTAATGGATCTTGGTGGATAGAGAAGATTTTGTCATTTGCTGAGATAACAAGAGGAAAAACCTTGAAACTTTTCTGAATAGTTACTTAGAAATAATGTCTTTTATCCAAACTTGGTGTCAAAATGAGGAGCCCACATCAGCTTTTACTGAAATGCAGTAAAACTGAGCTCCCATCTTTCTCCATTGCAGTGAATTCTGGACTTGGAGAGCAGTTACACTAGCATGATGCTAGCTGATTAATGATTTAACTAACAAGTCGTAATGCTGCACCTGGAGCTGCTGCTTTTTCATGTTTTAGATAAAGATGATGTTCAAGGAAACATTTAATATACTGCTGACCACACATTGTTTTAGTCAGTAGCTGCTTTCCATAAAGAAAAACAGTATCTAAATCAAGACACAAATTGTGACGTAGTCTGTAAAAATTTTCTTAACCTGATTTTGACTATGCTGGGGGGCTAGAGTTTGGGAAGCTGAAAGATAATTGTCTGTTGCTTGATACAGTTTGGTTGAATATGTTTGCCTTTCCTGTTGCTCAGTTGCATTTGTGTATTGGGAGAGGAATGTTTCAACATGTACATGGTTTGAGATGTAATATGGAAACACAATATTTACATGAGTATTAATAGGAAGTTATTATAGTAGGGTTTTTTCTGTTTATTTTTTGGGACTCTGAAGTAAAAAAGTAATAGTGATGCTGGATTAAGAAGAAAACCTTTGGTTTATAAATACCTACTGGTGTTATATTACCTGGTATTAAAACATAAACACATATTTTGTGAGGTGGTGGTTATGTTTAAATAATTTTCTCTGAAATTTGTGCTGGCTTTATATGAGTCCTGTCACAGTCTGTAACTTTTAACTCCATTAAGCACAATACTCTAACATGGAACAGACTATCAAAAATAACTGCAAAACACTGAGTGAATATTTCATACAAAAGTACTTGTCATGGTTCTCTATTTTAAATTTCTCTCTTCTATTGCCTGTGATGCTTCTTACATATTGATAGTGACATGTCCTTGTTTTCATATCATTGCTGGGTGATCTTACCAACTCCAGCAGCAGGCTTTGCATTGGTTTTCAAAAATGATACATCTAGAGTCCTGAATAGTTTGGATTCAAACAGTTAGATGTGCATTTCTGACAAACCTTGCCTTTTGGAGAGTTAGCCAAATTGGTCAAAAATAGTTTTTAATGTATTTGACCAATTGCGTTGCTCAAATTTTATTTGTATTGAATTATATGAGCAGTCCTTAAGGCCTTATATAGATACGTGTATGTGTGTAAATGCAGTCAAGTGAAAAAGAGCAGGTCAACTTTTTAAAGTACTTATAATCCAAAATATTTTCATGAGAGAGATTGCATGAGGATGGGATTATCTATTAGTCATGGAAATTGGACGGTCACTGGATGCATAATGCTAGGGCACATAAAGTGGGAATTTAAGGGTCATCATGAGAACAAGTGGTCTATCAAGTGCCTATCATGAGTATGTGCTTTAAGGGCTGCTACTGCAACAGTTCTATCACTTCTCTGTGCATGTTGAGTAAACATGCAGTGGAAAATGAAAATAATTTTAAAAGCTTGAGTGTCACGCCTTTTATTACATGCATAAACTAAAGATTATCAATATAATACTGAGACTAGCACGTTATGTATTTATACAGCTCTCTGCAGTGAGCCTCTGTAACCAGTAATGTTCTGTCTGAACAATGTGTTTAATAAAGCAGATAAGAACCTAAACATAAGGGTAGGTTGGAAAAAAAAACCATTGGTTTTAAAAATATTATTTAAAGTTCTAGGCAACATATCTAGTCAAGGCTGTTTTAAAGATAGATGAAAATAGTAGGATTTTTAACTGTTAGAAAAGAGCTATAATGCTATCTAGTAACACATTTAGGTTAGTAATCATTGATGGTTTTAAGAAAAAACATAACATACTTGTACATGAAGGAATCATAGACTATCCTGAGTTAGAAGGGATGCATAAGGACCATCAACAAACCTCATCATCGCCATAGAGACATAGTCAAACCTCTTATCTCTTAGTATTCAAGCTGCTGAAGTATGTAGGAACACCACTTCTAATGTGAACATTGGGAGTGTGTACAGGAAAAATGCTCTTCTGCCAAAGTATTCAAATTTGTTAGCTGTTGAACTTTTAACTTGTTTTTTGAATATGTGAGAGCTCAATTCAGGTTAATAAATCAAGCATTTAAATCAGTCCATAATGGAAGGTCTTAGGAAACTGAAGGAATAGGTGTGAACATCAGGGCTGACATAATATGACAAGTTGTTTCTTAACATCCTGGCCAAATGTAAGTTCACAGCTCTACTTGAGACTGTGTGGGTTCAGCCATCACTCGCATCGCACAAATTAGAAATTTTGTGAAATATTTTGTAAGACACTAGCATCTTGCAAATAACTATAGTTTTTAAAGGATATTTGGTAATTGTTGCTAATCAGTTCAGCAGCAACTGTTTCCTTTTTTTTATTGTTTTGGGGGCAGGGAGAAGAGAGGGAGCTTTTATCTGAGTTTATCTTTGCAACTTCAATGTATTATTGACACGTATGGCATGATGATTTTTCTCTCCCTTTCAGAAGAGAAACCTGATTGCTCCAAGGCTCGCTGTGAGGTCCAGTTTTCTCCTCGATGTCCAGAAGATTCCATCTTGATTGAAGGCTATGCACCTCCTGGTGAATGCTGCCCACTCCCAAGCCGTTGTGTGTGTAATCCTGCAGGCTGCTTGAGGAAGGTTTGCCAGCCTGGCTATTTGAATATATTGGTTTCTAAGGCATCAGGAAAGCCAGGGGAGTGCTGTGATCTCTATGAATGCAAGCCAGGTAAAAGTAGATACAATTTCTTTTCCTTTTTTTAAATTTTTTCTGTCTGACAAGCAAAATAATCTATATAATTGCATCCAGTAAAGCCTACAGAGCTTCTAAATTCTTCTGATTATTCTTGAAAGTTAATTATTATATGTAGGCAATACCCATTAAAAAAACACAGGATAAAAATATTATGGTAAATTTCACTTTTTTCTTTCTTTAGATATTAATTTAAACTGAATAGCAAGGGAAAAGTAACTTATTGAGAACACTGCATTTCTGTGAATGCCGCTAGTGCAAGTGACATGCTTTATATATTGATTAGATTATACATAGGTTTTTCATAGTAAGAATACATTGTGTATGAACAGGGAAGTAGGATTTCTGTTTCAAGATCTCTCTAGATTAAGTGCTGGCCCTTAAAAACTGCAGAGCAAAAGGATTATGTGGGCATACTAAAAAAAGGTACAACATTTTCAGTATTTATTCATCTTCCATTTCATGAGAACACAAATCACCCTTTCTAGTGATTTATTATTCCAAGTGAAGTGGAAGATGTAATTCACTCTTTGATCTGGGCTTTGGTAAAATAAATAGTCAAAACAGAGGACTGAAAGCAAGCATATAAAACAGTATAATCCAAAACATTATATGCAAACAGTGCTATATTTCAAGTGTGCTTAAACAGTGCCTTTCCTATGCTTGTTTAACATTTTCTTAAATCTTCCAAAAAAGAAGATTGTACAGTCTTTCTATTATCTAGTGTTTCTCTTTATGTTTTTTCCCTAATTTCCCTAATATTCAGTGCAAATCTGTGTGGAAATTTAAACAAACTTTTTTGTACCCTGTCCTGAGTAGTTGGTGAACAAATTTTTGCTATAATTTTTTGCCCTGGAACATTTTGTCAACCATGGGCTTCTTTCATCTAGAAGTAGCTGTAATTTCTTGTGACATGGTCTTGCTTTACTCCTCCCTGGTTATGTTTCCTTTCTAGAAGGTTTTTCCATTAATCAGCACTTTAACATGTGGTATCCAAAAGCAGACTAAGATTTTGGGAGACTCTTCATCAACACTAAAAACTTTAGAATAATTGCCTTCCATTTCTCATGCAAAACTTTAAATTAGATTGTAACTGTTTTACAAGAGGTATTTCTAGTTGGTGCACTGCTTTGATGCCAGGATCTTTCTGTAGTATGACCACTACTGAACCGTTACATTTGTACTTTTTAATTCCTCCTATAAGGAATTATGCTTTCTTCTTCCTACTTCAATTATGCCTGTAATGAATTTTGTCTTGCTGACTTTGGAGTATTTATCATTTTCAAAAGAAATTTTATTTCTGATCATGTCCTCCCAAATACCAGTTGAATTCCCATCTTGTAGTTGGCAAATAAGTCCATCCAGACTTGCCCATGGAAATTACTTCTTGAAAGCTGTTTTCAACTCACTAGTTTTACAGAATCTTCAAATTGAATATGATTCTCTATCACGTTAGTGAATTTATGTAACTCTGTCTGTATTGTTTTCTGAAGAAGTTTGTTTTTTTTTTTTGCTGTAGGGAGTTGTAAGATGTGAAGGTACATGGGACTGGAAAAATGAGGGTGTGTGTTAGGAGGGTGGAAGAGCAGAGGCTTTGAAGAGATTGGGGAAGGAAAGAAACTTACTGGGATTTAAGGGAAACTTAGAGCTTTGCAAAGGAGGCTTAGAAATTGAGAGACTTGGTAATAAACCCTGCATCTTTGGAGTTTGACTTGGTATCCTGAAGAATTGTAGGCAAGAAGAGTTAGAGAGGAACTGAACTATATGAATTGTTACTGAAATGCCATGTTGCTAGAAAAATATGGATAATGAACAGAGTAAGGCCTGGGAGGTTGGTGTTCATGCAGAGACTCTTCTGGGGCTGCTGTCATCAGTTTTACTGAATGTGTCAGCAAGTCTATGAAGTTAACGTGACATTAACAGAGAAAAATATATTTCCATTATTTGCCACAGACCTAAAAACTTTAGTTCTATGAGCAATACTTCCAGAACACTCTTCCTGCACCTCCATGCCTGTATAACTAGCCTCAATAGGGGTTTTGCACTAGCAAGCGCTTTCTGGTGGAAATTAAGCTGGGAGGACTACTTCCTATGACAGCAATGCTGCTGTATGCCAAGATAAAGGTCTTGTGCAATTAAAGCATAAAGTGTGTTTATTTCTGTTCTCTAAAAAAATATCACTGCTCTGTAGTTAACTCTGGCATTTGAGTTGGGAACCTTCTGCTGAGAACTGCGTATGTGCAAGTGCTGTGATTGGCAATAGAGTTACTGAAAGGAAAATAAAGTGTTTCCTCAACACTAAATATTAGAATAAAAATAAAATAATTCATTTTGAGGTCCACTTCCTCTCCTGCCCCTTTTACTTTAGGAATATAATTGAAGGCGTTATTTAGTTAAAATGAATACCGAAGACACTTTGTAGCTTAGTCACACATGTCTATTAACCTCCAGATTAATTTGCTTTAAATGTTCTTACCTGTTCCTTCAACAAGTATCTCACCACAGTTGTAGCACCTTCTGAGAACAAGTGTGTCATGCTCATTGTTTTACTGTGGTTGCAAAGCTCAGAGATGAGATAACCGTGGTTTAGTTCCATAAGACACCTCTTTTATTCCTACAAGATGTGTGTAACTGTCCATTCACAAGTAGGGAATTTAGTCAATGTGCATTGAATTTAGTTTTAAGCTGAGGATTACATATCTCAAAACGTATTTTCAATTTTTTTTCCTTAGAGATAGTTTGAATGAGCAATCTCAAATGGAACTGCATAATGTGTTTACAGCAAAAATAAAAATAACCCAAAACAAGATTTGTGGGAGTGTATGTGCTATGAACATGAACTATGAACAAGGACATTTTTAAAATCGTGTTTGTTTTTATAAATATGATTGAGTTAAAATCTAAATTAAAACATATTTTGCTGAAGTATTGATAGGAACTCTAGCTGTCACTTCTGAATAGAATAAGGTAAATAGTTTACTTTGGCAGTTGTCCCACAGATGTTTGTTTTACCTTTTTCGATAACTTTTGTTGTTGCATATGGTGCAATGGAGTGTCATCTTTTAGTTTCTGACATCTTTGGGAAAGCATTGGGAAATGTCTGTCTTGATAGACATAACCTGTGTTGAAAAGACTACTCATCTGTCATTTTTTCAGAAGTCTTTTTGGCAGAGCTTTCATTCACTCATCTCCAGCATGGCCTGAAAATTACTCTTTTTTTTTTCCTCTACCAAATACTGGTTTCAACACAATTGTAAAGAAAATGTTATTGTTTGCCTTATTTCTTTGGGGAATTCTGTGCAGTCAGTGTTGATGGAAAGTCCGAGACCAGCAGCATGATTTAGTAGGTCCCATGTAACGATGCACAGGGAAGGAAATTGTGCTCCACCCTGATCCAGCTTCAGCATTGAAAGTCAGATGTGGAGCTTATACAGCCTTGCACTAAGGACAAGGGTCGGCAAAGTCAAGTGTTTATACAGAGCTTAGAGAAATAGAATTCTATAATGTTTTTCTTTTGTCCTCTGTTACTTACAGGATAGTACTTACATTGTTTTATTAAATGATTTGTTGAAAGCTTATGTTGACAGAACTTGAGATAGGAGTGGGAAAGGATTAGACAAAAAGAGTGAGGAAGAATTACAGATACCTTTCTAAAGAAGCTGGAGAAATGGCTTTTAAGTTGGCAGTGAAGTTGAGGGAGGGGGAAAAAATCAGCAAATGTGGAGATCCATGTTGGGAAATTCCTGGGATAGGGCATTTAAGAAAGTGGTTCAGGCAGTGATATAGCTGCATTGAAGATCCAGGAATGCTGTGGTTGTATGTAATATGTACTGAGTTTCATGGAATGTAAAATGGATAAAGCCTTGTCATGGGGAGATACTTCCTTTCTACTTCTCCCATGGCAGACAATGTGACTGCCATTATCATGTATAGTTGTGTTGTGTTGCACTGTTCATTGAAATGCATCTGAACTGAAAGCAGAGGATGTCATGTGATGCTTCCACGCTGTAAAAGCAGACTGTGTATCCTTTTACTGAACCCTCAGAAATTTGCAACTTTTGAAGCTTTGGCCTGTGCTGAGCCACTGTTTCATCAGAAATGCAAATACTGGCTTGCTCCTTCAATTAGATACATAGGTATTTATTTAGATCTTGCCCTAAACTGTACATTGTATTAGTTATTAGTTGAAATATGTCAGGTGGAACATAACACACTTAGTATACTTTGATAACTTATTCTACCAGAAAGTTTTATTCACCTGGTTTCATTAGCAGTTTCAAAACCTTTGGTTTTGTTGTCTACAAAGGAGGTAGCATGACTGCAGATATGTCAAGGTCTGCAACCATGGCAGGGTTTCTGCTACCTTCTTGTAGAAAAGTGGTTACTCTCAGATGCTTCTATATACAAATTCAGTGTATATGAGAATTCTTGAAGACTTGTGAGCAAAGGTTGATTGGATGAATCTTCACTGATAGGAAACTGGAACTCATGAGTTCTTGAAGACACAGATTTGTCAAATTGTATTTAAAGCTTAAAGTTTCTATGAGAGACAAAAAAAGAGTTTAGAATAAGATATATAATAACAGCTGTTATTATATATAACAATAAACTGTTCGTGAAATGTACACATTAATTATTGGAGTCACAGTAGGAGGTGAAAAGAAAATTAAACGGTCAGTGGCAAATGTTTGCAGTCTTATTTTTCAGGACAGTAGTGCAGCTAATCGGGAGATACCTTTTAAAGAAATGAAAAATCCAATTACAGGCTGTTCTGTAACTTCAGAATATTTCCAGCTTATCTATAAGTTTCTGTCAATACTTTTTCCAGTTTGAGAAACCTGTTCAAATCTGAAAGAAAGTAGGAACTTTTTTCCTTCTTCAAATGTTTTTCATTTCTTATCAGTCTTCATCTCTTTCCTGTGAGGCAGCTGTGAGAGAGATGGGACTGTTCCACCTGGAGAAGAGAAGGCTCAGGGAAGATCTCGTCAATACACCTGAAGGGGGTGTAAAAGCAGAGCCAGGTTCTTTTCAGTGGTGCCAGTCATAGGACCAGGGATGCAAGAGATACAAATTGAAGCACAGGAGGTTCCCTCTGAACATCAGGAAGCACTTTTTCACAATGAGGGTGGCTGGGCACCGACACAGTTTTCCCAGAGAGATAGTGGATTCTCCATCCATGGAGACAGTGAAAAGCCACCTGGGCATAATCCTGGGAAGCCAGATCTACAGGGACTGGCTTGGGAGCCGCTAAGAGGTGCTGTCCTACTGTGGCTGCTTTATGATTAATCTAATAATGTAATGATAAAGAGAAAAACTTTGAGTAGTCTTAACTTGGGGTTTGTTTGTAATGTTTTTGAAGTTTGTACTTGATTAAAAAAGACAGTCTGGGCTGCTTTTCAGTGTTAATGAGCCATGTACTATCACACTGTAACCACTGCAGTGGAGATAGGAAGTGCAGATGTGATTCTGAGACTGATGTCTCATGATGACAGAGTCAGTTATTGCTATGTACCACTGAGGATCAAGCTTGGAAAATGTAGGATCAAAAGAGGAAAAATAGCCCTTTGAAGGTTATGAGCTCTTGCAAAAAATGTGGGTAGCATTGTCAAGCTGCTTTAGTAGTTCTGTAAGCTGCTGTGATAGTGTCAATATTGCAGTGAAGTTTAATCAGTAATCAGGGATATTGTGCTGCATAATTTGCAGTCTGATAATATTCTGTTCATCCTTCGTGGTCAGTCAGAAAGTAGCTCATTTCTTGGAGAGGGAACCGTGTTTTATTCTGCACTTTCTAAGTATAATTATGAAAAGGCATAGAAGATACACATTACCTGAGCTGGTAATGTTTGTTACATGGAAGACTTAGGACCAAATAAGAGCAAAATGTATTTTAGATTTCCTGAGTATAACTTAGAACATTAAATATATATATTTAGCCTGGTTTGGGTTTTTTTTTTTTTTTGGATTTCTAGTCATTTGTTGCTTTCTAAAAACTGTCAGTCAGTCTTTCTTAAGTAGAATTCTTCATCTTACTAATGCAGAAAGATTTGTTAACTTGCATTTCATTTTTGCCATATATAAATATACAAACAAGATAACCTAATAAAATAGTCTTTAAAAATGTACATTAAACATGCACAGATATATCTATAGTGTATCTCCTTTTTTTTCCTATAACCCAAGTATTTTGCTGTTTAAACAGACTTTAATTAGTTAAAAATTGAACAATGAATTGTTTACTGTTTTAAAAGCTGTAGGGAATATATATTCTTCCATAACAAGGGTACTTCTATTAAATAATATTCACATTTTTAATGATTGTGTAAGGTTGCCTGTCTAACTTCTGTAATTTTTTTATTAACTATTATCAGTTCAGTTGCCTCCTAATAATTTTAAAAAGTAGAATCTTAAAGAGAAAGGGACACTTTTTGTCATGCTACCTAGCAAGCACACATTCATTGGATAATTTTTGTGACTTAAAAGCTGATGCATAAGTGGTTGCTTATGAGGAAGTAATTTGCAGAAAGCTTCCAAAGCCTGAGTAAAAGAAATGTTCTTCTTCCCTTCCTCCGTAGTGTTCAGTGTGGATTGCAGCACAGTCGAGTGCCCTCCTGTTCAGCAAGTTGTTTGTCCCCTGGATAGCTATGAAACCCAAGTCAGGCTGACGGCCGATGGCTGCTGCACCCTGCCCACAAGGTTGGTGTCTCAATGGCTCAGTCATTTTTAACTTGTTCTCGACAATTCAAGCACTGTAAATACAGGATAATAATGTGTACTTCTGTGAAAATAAATGCTGATACTGAATATGAATATAACCTACATGAAGTAGGTTATATCAGTCTGGTGGAAATACAGAATCTTGTATTTTCAAAGCAGAGAAAAGGTCTTCACAGGACAGATGCATGAAATTGGTTTCTGCTAACATTATTTGAGGAGTTCATGTCTCTAGATTGGCTTTCAATTAATTCAATTAATTTTGCAAAAGTTAACTTTTGAAGGTGTTTGATGGTAAGGAGTTAAGTGACGGAGATGACAAAAGACATGCTAGAAAAACTCTCATCTAGTTAAAGGAGAAGAAAAAGTCTAATTTTTTGCATGACTGCTTTAAAAAGTGAAAGATGGAACTCTCTGGAATTGTAGGGGAACAGACATTTCAAGTACTTACTTACATTTTAACTTCTGTTGTTGTTCAAGCAGGTATAACTTACTGTGATTAAAAAAAATAAGACAGTTTTAAAGTTGGTTTTGTTCCACAATTATGCAATGCTCTTTGAGTTGGTGTTTTTAAAACAAATTTCCCAAATTTCCCTGATTCATGCATATGCCAAATAAATACATATTCAAGCAAATTCATGCATATACCAAATAAATACACATTCAAGCAAAAATTAACATGAATGAAAAGATTTTACACCAAAAAGAAAATTTTTCTTGTAGATGTCGCTGGTTGGCTTACTTAGTGGAAGGTCATTGCAGCCATAGAATATTGTCATATTCTCAGCCCCTTGCATAAAGTAGTAAAAAACTTGCAAAGAATTCAGAAAGTCAAGGATGGCATAATCAAGGTTGTTCTCTTTTGGGTACCCTTTGGGTGCACATTTACTGTGGCATCTTCTCAGTATCCTCCCTTTATTCTGTGTCATATTTTCTGTAAAATTCCTAGGAACTGCAATGATGTATTAGTTCAGAGCTGACCTGGCTAGTTGGGACTGTGCAGGAGTCTGCAGATTTTATACAGTCATCTTACTGCCATTGTTGCAAATATAATTCAGCATGTTCAAGACAACTAGAATAAAATGCTGCTAAGGACTGTATTCAGAAAGATAGATTATAAAGTGATAGAAGCAGTCACAGATTAATATTTCATAAATTTAGAGTTTAGATTAACATTTAATAATATTGATACATTAGAAAGAGTAATGGTACAGTTTTACTTCCAGATTTGTTTCAGCTTGTTGGATTAAAAAGTGATATATAACCTGAATTATTTTTGTTTCACAAAAGTAAAATTATGTTCTATTTTTATGCAGTCTAATATAACTTGTGATTTGCAAGTGCTTGGGTGAAGAAAATGAAAAATATCCACTTCATTCTTTGTCAGTGATAATTTCAATGTTCCTTCTATCAGGAAATACAGATTACCAAGAAAATAAATCTTTATTTACTTCAGAAAAATCACCAGTTTGACATATCTTCTATTTCTAGGACACGTGTGTGAACTGATCTTAAATAGAATACCTAGAGCAAGCACATTCTTGAAAGAATCTTTTTAATTTGTTGAGAATGTTTAAAAATAAAGTCGGTTTGCTGAGCGCCAACCGGTGACTGAAGTGTCCTTGTCAGTGATGAAAGCACTGTTACCTTCTCCTGTGCACAAAGGTCCCAACTGTACAAGCAGGCTTACAGCATGTGAATTACTAGATAATTGTGGATTCCTGAAACCTCTTTGAAATCAGTCGTTGCACATTCCTGGGATCAGAGTTTAACAAGAGGTCAGAGCTGGGATAGAGGAGTACTTAGCTCCTGGAGCCTTAGGATCTGAAGGGGGTTTTGTGTTAATACCTCTGCCCTCCTTGATGTATAAAACTGCAAAATACCTCCACAATTAGCATAACCTAGTATGTCTGCGGGCAGGTAGAAACAACTGTAGATGTCTTGTACTCCTCCATTATTTTTTAATTTCATGGCTCAGTCTACGTTGATGTATATTGTTATTAAGTGGGTTGCTATTTGGATTGCCTTAAATCAGCCAAAGCAATAATAAATTTTTTTATGGAGTAGGTGAGAAAGAAAGAACTGAATCTGGTAGCAGCTTTACATGTTGTGTGCCTGCTAGAAATATATTTAATTATTTTGATTTTCATATACTACTGTGCTTCTTAAAGAAGACAGTGCCATAGTCATCATTTATGTGCTGTAAGTAAAGATTTTATTTGAAGGGAGGAATAAAGGAACACAGACATGGGGGTAAAAGAAAAGAAATAATAGCAAAGTGCAGTTACATGGAACATGAAAATTGAGCCAGTTGACTTCAAGTTCAGTGTTTCCTCAGATTTGAGGAGACACTCTTTATATTTGAAGGGTCTCTATGAGACTTGGATGCTAAAATTATGGGAAAAAGTGCCAATTTATGGATGAATGAGTCTATGGTAGGAAAACGGGATGGTTTTCCCTAATTTCAAAATTTCCTAATAAAATATTATGAATGATGAAATAGCAACATTGCCTTTTCTGAGATTCAGCTTAGAATCTCCTAATTGCATATCACATCTCTTTTTCATTGTTAGAATTAATTTCAAAAGAAGTGGCACTGTATTTTTTTTGGTGTACGTTTATTAAAAGCAGAGAATAATTTATTATAAGTAGAGATATTGTTCTATAAGGTCATGGACTTTAGACAGACAGACTTCATGAAATTGTGGTTTTAAGACTATGAACTGTTTGAAGAAATTATGATTGTCTGTTTCATTTACTGCCACTGAAATAAAAGTGTCATACAAACAGAACCAGAAAGCAATTAGAGTGCCATGGTTAGGGACGGATGACGTGTCACTGAGCTGGTTAACAAGTAGTTGATAATTACATACAGTAGGAGTAGATTGACTTCTGCTACACCTCTTGTTCTTGGCGTGTTCCTTGTACATAATATGCTGGGAAAATGGAGATCCTTAAATCTGATGATAAATAGGCATTTCTTTTGTGAGCTAACTCTTGAATGCGTACTCATAACAATGAAAACTCCTTGAGCAATGCCAGGGGAAAAGTGGGGATAGTAAACATCTTGTAAACATAAATTCGTGTTCTTGCACTCAGAGGTTACATTTAGTGTCACAGTGATTTCTAATGCAGTGGTTCAAACAGAACAAAACATACTGATTTGGCATCAACATCAAAATACCAGTTGCTTCAGCTTTCATCAGGCTGTTATGAGACACTTATCTGAAATTTCCAGCAATTATGTTAGGAAAGCTAAATGTTTGGAAAACAGGAAAGCAGCTATTATGTTAGGAAAACTTAGAACAGTCTGTCTCTGGTCTTGGTAAAGATGCTTGCTTTTCCAAGGAGGTTGTTGAACAAAAATGTATTAGAGCTCTTACAGAAAACATTACTGTAGTTTTTTTTAATGTAGGTTTGTGGTCTTCTATTAGAAAGTTGAATGTGTCAATATCAGCTTTACAGAATCTGTTCTCTTCGAATGTTCCCAGTTTTTCCTGTTGTAAATGAAGTTTCTTCAAATTTACAGATTCCTTTAGGAATTTATTTTTAAGTGTAAAAATCTTTATCAAAATCTGTTTTATTTTTTTATCTGTGAAAAATGGAACAGGACAATGATTATAAACTGCTTATATTTTTATTGCTCACATAGTTTTGTGCATGTTTCATAAGATTTTTACATACTATATGGCCTGTTTGGATAGCTTTGCACCTAATATTTTTGGATTATCTGTTTTTTTTTCTTTGTGACTGTTGTCAGAATAATTTGGAAGTTTAGTCTTTATTAGGTCTCTGCTTCTTGCTACTATTTTATACCCGTGCTTCTGTGCTATCATCTGTTACAGATTTGGTAATTTCAAGATTCATTCAGTGCTCTGTTCTCAGAGATATTTCACACACACACACACACACTCACTCCTCCCCCTGCCCTCAGCTATTCTTGGTCAGTCTTTTAATAAAACCAGATAACCAAGAAAACTCCATCGAGAACAGTGATATGTTAGCACTGTGCCAATATGAAAAAGAACAAAACCTAAGTAATTAAATCTGGTTGTCTTGTTATCAGTTCTGAGAAAAATAGTGGGAAAACTGATAGAGGGTTGAATTAAGGATTAAAGGATGTAATTATAGCTAGAAGCAACCAATGTTGCTGCAATCTGATTTGGTCTTCTGAAGATACTAAGCTTGCCTTAAAAACTTGACCATCAGAGTGCCTTCCTTTTCAATTTCTGTCTTCCATCATCGCTAGTCTTTTTTTTTTTAATTGGATTCTAGCTTTAAACAAAACAAACAAATGAAAAACAACTAGGATTTTTTAATTAATATTGTCTCACAGGATTTACTTTATAAAATGGAAATGTATCCCCTTCCCCAAACTACTTACCATTGAAGGACATTTCCCACACCTTCCTCAGATTTTGGGAGGGACCCAGTCTCAGTGAGTCAGCATCATTGTCCTTTAGCTCCTGAGAGGAACTCTTGCAGCATATGCATGCTGGGTTGAATATCTTGCTGATAATGTAGGATGTAGTAGAATTCTTCTGAGAGGGGAGAAGCATCCGGGATTAGTATGTTTACTAAATCCCAGTAGTAAGTTTGCTTCACATGCTTCTTAAAAAAGTTCATGCCATAATTCTTAATATGTTGTAAATTTGAAAAAGTTCAGGAATAATTGATATAAGTTTATCTATCAAAATTTCTAGTACTTTATTTTCTGCCTGAGTCCTAGCTTTAAAAAAAAAACAGTTTCAAGAATGATGTGGTGGGATGAGGAGGAGATAAAGCAATTGTAAGCTAAGCATAGCAGGAGCAGGTAAATTTTATATGCCAAAAAAGTGATTAAAAGCTTTTCACAGATGCAGTCTTGCAAGATTGGAGCCCAAAAGGCTTGGGCTTGATGGATGAGCAAATGAAGACGCCTTGAATTGGACCAATTCACTATCACTTAGTTACAGATAGCTGAATGGCATTACAAATGCAGACCTCTCAGTTGGCTCTAGTAGCATGAAGGAGTAGGATTATATTTGTATTGTTTAGAAGAAAACCTCTGAAAAAATTCTTAAATGAATTAGTCATAGAATTCCTTTTTCCTTGTTTAATAGTCTTTGCCCTGTCATTTTTCCATTCTATGTGGCTAAAATGTCTCAATCTGGGGCTGCTGTGAATGGCAGTGCCACCATTTGGCCTGCAGTATGGTAAAGAAGAAGTGTGCTTGGTCAGCAAACCCAAGTGCTAAGTCTCTGGATGATCAAATTTTGTTTTACATTTTCATCATCTACTCAGCCCCATTGGAGGTTCAGAGGGACAATTAATATGTGCATTAAAGATTTACTTAGAAAACAGCCCAGTTCTTTCCCCCACCCCAAATTTTTAAATATTTTCATTTTTATACAGCTCATGAAAATTAGTAATACCTTGATTTAGTAGGAAATAGTTTTTTAGATAAGTTTAATTTAAGCTATATCTGGATAGAAATGGAATATAACTTGAAACAGAGCTAGAATAGAATTTTCTGTCGTATTTAATTGCCTTTCAATTTATAGCATTGTAGGAAGGAGAGTAAATCTACAAAAATGTACTTCACTTCAAGAATCTTCTTAAGAGAATGCTCTTTTTTATCTGTCCTGTACTAAAATATTTTTAACGTGAATGTGCATTATTTATCAGTTCTAAAGGCGTTAAGGCTAAGTAGCTATCTAGATTAGCAATCTAGCTTTAAAATTTGTGTATACCATTGCTGAATTGGTTTTGCTTTCAAAGGAAGAAATTACCTATTTTATTACTTTTAATCTTTTGTTTCTAATAAAAACTTATGTTGTCTTGAACACAATAGAGATACCACTTGAGAAATTCACCATTAGCAGTTTCACCTGTACTTTTCAGAAAACCTATAGACACATTAAAAGACATGCTGTCTTTTCATGTAAGTGAATTGAAACAAGGGTCCTGTGGCAGATGATTATGCAAAAATCACATCTCTTTAGAGAGCATTTAAATTTATGTAGTATTAGTGTAGTGATAGAGCAAGGGATAATGGTTTTAAACTGAAAGAGGGTAGATTCAAGTTGGATATTAGGAAGAAATTTTTCACCATCAGGGTGGTAAAACACTGGAACAAGTTTCCCAGAGACCAAGTAGATGCCCCTTCCCTGGAAGTGCTCAAGGCCATCTTGGATGGGGCTTTGAGCAGCCTGGTCTAGTGGAAGTTCTCCCTACACATGGCAGCTGTTCTATGATTCCATGATCTTTAATCCTCCTAGATGACTTTGTTCCGTAAGAAATTGCTTTGACTGTACTTTATCTGCTTTTATGGCACTTGGACATGTTGTTATTGTATCATATATTGTGTCCACAACCTGTCACAGCATTAGCAGTGTTGTGTATTTCATGTTACACCAGTGTCTAGGCAACCTAGTGCCAGCAACACATAAATCAGCAAAGATATTTCACGTATCACATATGATATTTCTTTTCATCTCATTCTGTGGCAGCCACCAGAATTATAACTGGGAAGTTTACTGTTGTAAGTTCCCTTTTAAGCTATTACCAAATATATTGGCATTGTATTTGAGAGCACCCATACACAGGTAGTTGGATAATGTTTTTATTCTGGCAGCATCTGTAGAGGTGGCCTCTGAGTCCCTGATTAACTTTGCAGCTATCCCATTTAGTATGAAGGGTATTGTGCACCTGTTCTGTTCATTCTTCTTAGCTTTTTGGTTGTTTCAGATCTTCTCTATGTCGTTCCTTGTGTGTCTCACTTTTGTCTAGATTTTCTGAGGTCTTCCTGTCTTTGGAAGACCTTCATTTCATGAAAATGTTTTGGTGTTCCATACAACATTCACCACTTGGATCCCTTCAACTTTCTTCAGAGGACAGTCATGATTTTCCAGCAAGTGTAACTTTTTCCTCATTTTCCCCTCCCCTGTACCAGTAACCTCTCTTAAACAACTTCTGCTGATATAGCAGTCTCCCTTGTATGTATTTGATCTAGAATTTTTAATCCTTCTCCTCCACTCATCCTATCCTCAAGAATTGGTATCCAAGAGAAAATGGTTGTGGATTCAAGTTTTTACCAGAGGAAGGTTCAGCTGGAACTGGTAAGACCAATCATGGATCCAAGACCTGTATCTTCCTGAGACTTCTATTCAGGGATTGGCTACTGAGCAACCTGGGTAGCTGGATCAAAGGTCTGTTTTAAGGACTCTGCAGAAGCTTTTTTATGCCTTCAGTTCTGTCATCAGCTTCTCAGAAATTCTGGTTTCTAATCCTGGCCAACTTGCTCAGGTTGTTTCTCCTACACTTTAGCTCCAGCAGACCACTTTGCCGTCTCAAGTGTGTCAGTACCGTGGCAGTGCAACACTTGGTGTTTAATTGGAGACTCTGCTCCTTATCAAAGAGGTAGGTTTATATTGAAAGAAAGCTCTACATTGATGACAGCTGAACCCATCCCATGTTCCATTCAGGCAGTAGGCTTTTGTTTAATGGTTGATGAATAGAACACTGCAATCTTTTGGAAGTTTCATAATATCTGGAAAGAGGTGTTTAGGCATTTTCATTCTAGTCTTTAAAATCCTCAGAAGTTAGGAAATGGTGAATATTTTTCACAGGAAAACCATTTTGCTTCATTCAGCTCTGCTGAGATATTCAGTCCTGCTTACAGACTGCACTGTACTGAATATCCACAAAATGCAAGGATAACAGTGATGGTGTGTAACCTTTCTAGGTGACCCATGTTTCATGTCTGTCTTCTCCTGATGTCTTCCAGGAGAGGTAATGAATTGCTGAACTCAAGAGTTCAAGCATTCCCCTTCTTCCCTACTACAGCTGCCTCAGGAATTCCCATGTGTTCTCAGTGTGATGGTAGTTATTGCTGCCTTGGCGTTGAGCCTCACCATGTGGGTTGTTTTGGCCAGCAACCATATTTTCCTGAAGTACAGAAATGAGGAAAAGATGATATGTTGGTTGGTTGTTTCTTTAAAGCCATCTCAGTATAAAACTTGAACAGAAGCTCTTGAAACACGAGGCATTTCTGGAGCCCGATGGCTGACTCCTGAGTGTCAGAGACCTCAGACAAGGAGAGGGGAAACATGAGAACATTTGCAGAAGAAATAGCCTGTAAATCTTTTGCAGAAGAAGCTGTAAGACATTGTAATTACAGAGGTCCCTGCTTGTGTCTTTTATAAGATCAGCGGTTTGTGCCTGTATTATCTGTTAAAAATACACATCTGTGCTCTTCCACCAGGTTCTAGGAAATACTGAATTGGAAAACCTGAAAGACAATGCCACCTAAAGGAAGAAGCACATTTCCCAAGAGCAAAACAAAACAAAAAAAAAAACATTTACACTGAGGGAGGAAGTATCAGTGATAGCTATGCAAGCAGTTTCTTTTTTATGGAAAAATATCTATAGTACTCTAATCTGATTATGTACTGAGTTAATGGTATATTTAGTCCTCCACTGTGAAACTTGGAAAGAAATTTTAAGCCAGATAAATTAAAGTGACTCCTAATTGTATCTACTTTTAGGTGGTGTTTTATGCTTGAAATTAGAATGAGTTGGTAGTGTCTATAGAATTTGGTTTGTTTCCATTCTTTATAAGCAAGCTGGTGTTCGAACTCTTTCAGCTTTTAATAAGCTGGTAGATATAAGCTGGTCTCTCTGTTTCAATTTTTGTTTTCACTTGTTGGTACAATTAGTGTGTACCTTGATCACACTGAGTATTGTTTTTCCTCTTTCTCCTGAGACTTCCCACTGTGTTTTCTGTCATTTATTCTACTTAATCAGCCATTAGCTTGTTTGGAAATTGAATAAGTGATTTAGTTGAGAATAATTTCTTACTTGAACGGGCAAATTTCTGTTTGTATCACAGAGATCAATAATGTCTGACTGTTGCCCTCAGTCTCGCAAGTGCACAGATGTCTAGGGAGACCCACGTACATAATAATGCAATAGAATTATAATTTGGATGTTTGCATTTGAAAAGCAAAGTAGATATGAGAATTCCCCAGCAGTTTCCAATGGTACTTGGAGCAGATGATAATATCAACATTACAGAGGTTGTATGAAGAGTGTGAAGTGGCGTTTCCTCTAGAAAATAGCAGGAAATGTCATGTCAGAATTCAGTAGCCACAAATTCTGCTTCTTTCTTCCTTCTCAAATTATTGAATAATTAAGAAGTGGAACTGAAGGTTGTGGACCATTTTAAAATGAAAAGTGGTTTCTCACTGCTGTTCTTTGAAATGTCATTGGTGAATTTCAGTCTGGTTTCTACAGAAGCGTTACAGTTCTTGCATGTATGGTTTCTACTACACTGAAAGGGTCTCATTAATTGAGTAGAGTTGTTTGGTCTCAAAACCACTTAGATTTTAGAGCAAATTTTGGTCTTCATTTTATTCAAGATCAGGTCAAATGGGGACTCTGGGCAACGTGATGTAGTTGAAGATGTCCCTGGTCATTGCTGGGGTGGGACTGGACTAGACAACTTTTAAAGGTTCCTTTCCAACACAAACCATTTTTTTTTACCTTCTCTAAACTTGTACAGAATTGCCTTCAGGGATTTGAGAAAGGTATTTATAGCATGAATGGCATGGAAAAACTAAACATGAAGTAATTATTAGGATTTCAGGTTTTTTTTCTTGCAAAGAGGAGAAAATGGTCATGAAATTAAATAGTCAACGAAATTAAACAGTAATGAATTTTGGGGAGGTTTTTGGGTTTTTTTGCTTTTTTGTTGGTTTTCAGGTGTTTTTTTCTTTGCTTATGGCAAAGCCATCTCTGATGGCTTAGTTGTAGAGAAATATGTCATTCAGGAGTAAGAAAATTTGGGGTTACAGGAATATGGAAGTTTATGAATTACTTATAAAACTATCATCTGTAAGTAATTTTTTGCCCAGAAGTCCTCAGGAATTGTGTTTTATTTGTAAGAGGATGAGATATTTATAATTCCTCATTAAACAGTAGTTGAATAAGAAGAGAAATAGCTTTTCATAGTATCAGAAAACTGAAATCTTAACTAGTACCTTATTTTTAGATTTGAAGGGTGAAGCTGATAAACCTAAAAAAAGAGTACCTGAGGTACACAGTGGTAAAAACCATAGATTCCATCAACAGAAAAAAGCACCTGCTGCTATGGCAAAATGTGAGAAAAATACAGGGTTGAACTAGTTTATGTTGTATTTTATTTCCTCTACTGATGAAGTCAATACATATATTTGTGTACTTGAAAAAAATCAGGACACTTGAAAAGTCAGTGTGTTTGGTCACTGGTTGTATGCCTGCTGCACCTCTGGCATCACTCTTTTGTGTCTATCCTCTTCTTCTGTCTCGGCCCTCAGGGAAACAGAGGAGTTGATTTATATTGGTCAAAGGATGAAAGGAAGTTTTTTAGTCAGATGAACTCTTTAGATCCTAATCAGCTTTGGAATCAACTTGATGTGAATGCCAATTTTTATGACAACTTCCCTTGCTTAGCATCTGTTTGCTATCTCCTAATGCTAATAATATGCAAAAGATGCGCAAAAATTGTTCCCTTTCATGGTATCTTTAATTAAAAGCTAGATAGTTGACTTTTTTAATATTTAAAAGCTCTCTGTGTATAGAGTTTACTATACTCATGGAAAAATTCACTGTTATGTTGGGTGTCTCTAACAATATCTGGATTTTAAAAAGGAATTCTTGCTTGGGAGGACACTAACTTTGATTTCCCAACAAGTAAACCCCCTGAAAAATTAAAATAGGAAGAACTTCCATATGAGTCTTTTTATATAGCAGTGATGTAAAACTTCTGAGCATTAGCAAACAGTCTCATAGTAAGTGTTATATGCAGCTTCCACAATTTTTGTCATCTCTCTTTAGAGGTTTATTATTGATCTTTGAAATAAAATACTGAAAGATTTCCATGAAAAGAAAAATTATTTTCTATACTGATTTTCTGAATACTATCTTTAAAACCAAATATTCATGAAATAGTGATACTGAATTTTTGAGCAAAAACTCTCCAGTCTGTCTGACTTGGGAAAATTCTAGTTGAAATTCATGTATGGTGGTGTCCCAATGGCTTTGGTTTTTCCTGCAGTGCAGGCAGTGGCTTTGTCCTCTCTGCTTAACTCACCTTGTGGATTCAGGTGTGAATAACATGGAAATAATTCTTCCATCATTTCATGTCAATATTTAATTTTGCTGTATCATCATCACTTATATCATGTGCTTGATGGTAGCCGGAGTCTTGGAATTAAACTTTCCTTTGCCACTGTCAAGCTTTGATAATGCTCTTCTGAAAATTCCTCATTTCACTGTATCCTTAAGTGCTTATATCATTACCACATCTGTGCAAGTTTTATTTACTAATATAAGTGTTAATAATGCTAATGCAAATTGTACTAGATTGCTGCAAGGGGGGGAAAAAAAAAGGTCTGTGATAAAATCTCCACAGGAATGTAATGTATGTTTCAGGAATGCTTTTCTCTAGTCTCAATGCTTTAGACTTTAATTTTGTTTTGATCCTCAAAATAAATATCTCTCTTGTCAATACACCCCTGCTTCAACCCTCCCATTCACTGATACTAAATCTTTTTTTCCAGGATGCCTGTTCTTATTTTCATAGCCATTATGTCTTGTGCCTGGAGAACTCTTTTGATCCTACCATCAAAACAGCTTTTCTGAGGCTAAGCAAGCCCTTCTCTCTTTAAATCTGTTGAATAACAGAAGTAAATGAACCAAGATAATTGGATTTGAAGTAAAAGTTGTCATTTACAAGTATTCAATTTGAAATTTTTTTTATCTTCTACCTTTTCCTTTTTGCACTTTTGGGGACATAAAGAAAAGGGCTAAGCAATTATATTAAAAAAAAACCCCAAACAACAAAAATCAAACCAAAACAACCCCACCACCAACACACCTCAAACATAAACTAAACTAAGCTTACTTATCTTCTGAAGAACTTTAAAAACTGATTTTAAAAATCAGGCCATTTATATTACTGAAGGACTCACCTTCCTCAATCTATAAAGCATTGGTTGACGGTACATCATCTCATTTCTGCTTCTTTATATACTGAAATTTGCCTTGCTCAGTTTTTGAAATTTATATGATTACTGTTGTTGGGTGGGTTTTTCTTGGGGTGGTGATTTTTTGGTGTTGGGTTGGGGTTTTTTGGTTTTTTGGGTTTTTTTTAGCCTGAAGAACTGTAGATAATTCCATTTATCAGTCATGTTGATTTTATATTTGCAAAATTTTAGTGCAGCAAGCCTCTTCCTCAGGATTCCTGGTTCCTTCCAGGCCATGCCACCACCCTCTCAGGTGCCATAAAGGCTCTTACATTGCTGTTTGATTCTTCTGATGTCTTTCTGGGTCCTCTTGTAAAGTAATGTTGTACCCTGGTACAGGACTGTTCTTCCTTGTTAAAAGGACATGTTCTTGGTTTGACTTGAGTGCTGTTATGGTAATAACATGCCAAGGGGCTTGTTTCCTTTAGCCTTTGCTAATAAGGTGTGTCAGGGGCAGACACTGGGTGCCAACTTCCTGGTACCTCAAGTACTGCCCTCCCTTTAATGCCAGAACTCTTGGATGGCACAATGCCATCTGAAGTTGCAGTGGTGTCACTGCAGGCCATGTGCGGGGAGAAGGTGCCCCACAGGGCAGGCTTCTCTTGGGGCAGGTTTCCTTGTAGCAGCTTCTGCTGGGACTGCTTTCCTTGGGCAAGCTGCAGTTATGGGGGCAGCAGCTCAGGACCAGCCTGGTGCCTTACTGAGCAGTCTGAACGGCTGAATTTTAGAGAAATTAGCCTGAGAGGGACCATGGCCACTGTCAACAGGCTTAACTCAAACTGACCTGCTGAACTTCCTCAAACCTAATGTTCCATTACTGAGGGTAAGATATACACAGGTGGATAGCAGCCTGTGGCAGAGCACAGACCTGGGCTGCTCCATCCATCCCTCCACTCCAAAAGGCACTTCAGAAAAATCTAGTTCTATAAAGCTCATCTTGCTCTCTTGCTGAGAATGGGATCACTTATTCCCGATTTCCAGATGTTGTTTTGGCAGCGTGACAGCCATGCTCAGCTACCAGAGTTCCTTGGGTTTCTTTCTGACAGACTTCTGTCTTCAAAACAATGTTTTCCATGCTAATAGCCTGGACAATGGTCAAAGGTTTTCCTAGCAGAGCTGGCTGAAAAGAATGAAGCCTATTTAAAGTCCATCTGAGATAATTTTCTACTTTGACATTCTCTTATGCATGGATTATGTTTTAACCAAATGGGAGGTCAATTTATAAAATTTTGGAGTGTTGAGGTTTTGTTTGCTTGCACTGTGCATATATGAAACTTTCATTACTCTAAATCAGAGGGAGTCTCTTCTGGAGAAAAAAAAATGTTGGCTCTCACCAATCTTTTAAATATTTCTTTCATCCCTTTTTGTGGAAGATTGTCCTATCTTAAGTTATTTAAAGTGGTGATTCATAGTTAGTTGTGGTTTAGTTTTGTATTTTGGTTCTTGTTTGGGTTTTTTTTGAGCTTGAGTTGACTGCGAAAAAATGAGAGCTTGAGTTGACTGGGAAAAATGAGCAGGAAAGTACAAGTTTTTAATCTAATAATTTAATATTGCAATTCTATGAGTTAGAAGGAATATGAGACAAAAACAAAGATGATATTTCTGAGAAAGCTTGTTGTGAAGGCAGTTGTACTAAGAGTGGTAATTTCAGCTCATGAAACTTGGAAAATCAAGATCGACAACTATTATCTGAATGTGTTCTATTTTCTCTAAATTTTCAGGAAGTTTGATTTACCTGTTTTCCCAGAGGAAAATGGAAATCATCATGAGGATGTTTAATACAGGGCTATTGAAATGAAACTTCAATTTTTGTTTGGGCTTTTAATACCACTTACAGATTGTGTCTGCACTTTTTTCTGTCATATATGTTTTAAAAGATTTTTTTTTCTTTTTCATTAGTAACATGTAGGTAGCTATTTCTGGGTTTCATTCTTCTCAGAAAGCAAAAACATCTTTCAAAACAGTCTGCTATGTGGAATGTCCTGGTTTTGCATGGGAGGTACCCACGACCCATGCAAAATCAGGACATTGGGTTAAGGTACAAATTCCATGAACCTGACAGTGCTAATTTTTCTTTTTCATTGATTAGTAGAGGTCATATTTTTTCTCCCCCCCCACCACCATCTTCCTGTACTATTGGGACAGCAAAAGTGAGAGATATTAGTAATTCTGTAAAATTATTTACAGTCATCTTAAAGGGAAACTGCTGTCACAAATCCTTTGGATTTTTTGATCACATGAGTAGAAGCCAGAATGCCTTTTCTTCCTTCTACATCTCTGATGGCAAACAACACATGGTAAAGAAAATAATTAGGTTCACTCTGTCTTTGTATTTACAAATAAGTTGAGAAGAAAATGTCACAAGAAAAGATGTGATAAATAAAACTTTGATTTTTGTACTCTTACTTTTTTGTTTACTCCATTGTCCTTTACTCTGATGGGAAGCATAGTATTATTAAAAAACAAACAAAAAACCAACCAAACAAACAAAAAAACCCAAGCAAAGCAAACCAACAAAAAGAAAAAGAACACCAAACCTTCAAAGGCCTGCTTTAAATCTGTTGCTATACTGTAGCATATATGTGCACATAAAGTTATCTTGATGTATTTAGCATTATTTGTGAAACTGACTTTATCTCTTTACAGTAACATGCTTCTGTAATGCAGTATTTTAAAAATCCTTTTCAAATAGTTTAATAAAGGTTCTGTGAGGTTCCTTGACTTAACTTGTATTTCTTGCAAATTTTATTTTGAGTAGTACCTTACACTGGAGAACATAACAATTTTATCTAACACTGATGAGGTTAAAGGGAGAGATATTAAAAACCTCTCTGTTGAGAGGTGGTTCTTCCTCATTCATTGGATGCTGATCTGAGATGAAATGGCTGTTGGGCAGTTAAGGAGACATGCACAGCACAGAAGAACCAAACTTCTTGCTTTTTGAGCATAAAGAATAAGAAATGCAGTAAGGGCTGATGCCACTTCTTGTTGTTTAATGTGGAGGTTATCTTGGGATACTTAAAATATTTGAAATGTTTATTAACAAGTAGAGTTTTTATTTCTTTAACTCATAATTACAGGATCTTCTATTTCTTAAGCAGGAATCTTAAGCAGAATTATATAAGCAGGAATCATTGCTGCTTATCCTTAAAATGTGCTCATTGTTCAGGGCAAGAACTCTGTTAAATGTAAACTTATCAAAAGTCTTAAGTGTTTGACTTTTAAACTGTTATGTTAATCATAAAGCAAAGAATCTGGAAGCAAACATGACTATTGTTTCTCTACATTTTATATCTCCCAGTTCATTAGGCTCTTTTCTTAAACAAGCAAATAAATACTACTTACATGGAGAAAGCAGTCCTTTTAGAATGATCCAAAACTAACCACAGTGTTTAATATACCCAGCTTCCCACATTATTTGGCGTCACACGTAATTGGTTTCACCTTCTGCAAGCTGCATCACCATCAATACCAAAAGAGAACTTCCAATTATTTTCATTCAGCTTAGATTTAATGATTCCAGTCTTCCTTTCTCTTTAATTTTTCCCAAGATTACACTGGAAAAATATGGTTTCCTAATGAGAGAACACCCTTCTGAAGAAGGGTGCAATTTCTGTTATTAGTGTTTCATCAATTTTGATTATTCAAGACAGAATTGGAGGAGAAGCCTTATTTTGCAAGTCTGGAGAGCACAATTATTACAGTTTTCAAATTTTTACACAGAGCAGAAGAGCACCATTGGTGTTGCACACTGCCACCTTTTTGTTTGCTTGACAGCCAACAGAGTTTGGATGGTTAAGAAGAGCCCTTCAGGTTGATAAAACATCTTGGTTGTTGAGTTAATAAAAGATGATTCTAAGACATGAACATGCCAAAGCTCTGACTTTGTTTTTCTCTTGCTTATTCCTTCACCTTGTACGTGGTTTATTTACAGGTGTTTCCTTGCTGTTCTTTGGTTTCAGATGCGAGTGTCTCACTGGTCTCTGTGGTTTCCCGATGTGCGAGGCGGGCTCTGTGCCCCAGATCGTCTCGCGTGGAGACGGGACGCCTGGCAAGTGCTGTGATGTCTTTGAATGTGTCAACGGTATGTGAAACTTTCCCAAGCACCTCTACAGGAGGGGTTTTTGTCTCTCTGGGGGACGCTGGGCATTTGTTTATTCTTATGTTGTCAAGGTCTAAGATAATTAATTTTCTTAAATTTCATTCAGTAAGAAGGAAGTGGAAGTTTAGGTGAAGATACTGATGTGGGAAACTGTAATTTTGAAGTTGTCACACTGCTTTATTTTCTGAAGCACTTTTCTCTGTGACTCAGGGATTATAGTTCTAGCAAGACTCCCTCACTGCATGTCTTTCATATAGTCTTTTGCCAGTAGCAAACACTAGAGGCATTCTAGAAAAGTGAAATTTTTGTTAACATCACAGCTGCTTGTGGTGTTAGTGAAGGCATGCTGTTTAGACTATGGGGCTTGCTTTAAGAATCAAATGCAATGTAATTTTTAACACACTTGTACAAGTTTTAGAAATTATAAGACAGTGTAGGAATATATTTATCATTCTTTGCTTCCCAATCCAAATGCTAAGAAAATACTTAAAAACCTTAAATCTTTCATGCAAGTGACTCTTATCTAAGGACTGTTCTATATACAGAGCTGTATATAAATATGCTGTGTATATGGTGAATTGTGAAGAAATTATATTTGACTATTGATAAGGGGGAAAATACTCTTGAAGGATTGCATAATAATTTCTGACCCTTAAAAATTACAAGCTGTTGCAGTATTTATTAATTAATATTTATCCACCAATATTTGATCTTGTATAATGGTATGTATATCGAATGTTTGAAACAGCCTTTATTTTACAATTGTCACTGCAAATGAGGACCGAGAGAGAGATTTCTCCAGGAGGTCTGTGTTATTTACACATAGCAATATTTTAAATACACAAATGCTGATTGAAAAATAATAGTACATATAGTGAGATATTATATATAAAAATTAAGTTTTCCCATATGAATAAAAGAATTTCTGCCATGAAGAGTCACAGATTCCTTAGCTTTTAGAGTAATTCTTTCACTACTTGGGTAAAATTATATAAATGCAACTTATCTACTTTTTGTTTATGTATACTAAAGGAATACTCATCTTTCTTTGTTTCATATTTGTTTCATTCTGCTAGAGTATCATTTCTGAATCTGATTTACCTGTGTGAGACACCTGAATGCAATGTTTAATTCAGGATTTACTTTAGTAGTTTGAGCAAGAAATAGATCCAATTGCTGATAGGCTGTCACAAAGGTACAAACCACCATGCTAATTACTTCTCTTCAGCCTGCATGTTATTTGTGGATACTGCTGACTAAACTGTTGCAGTCTATGTAGTGCAGCAGGTGTGAGATGGAGCTGTTTAAGTTTCCCACTTTTTTTGTGGCATCTTCATGTCCTATTTCCAAGTAGAAGTTAGACTAATTTTCTATTGGTAACAGTGAATTTGGACTGTCTTTAGCACTGTTGCCCTGGGCATCACTGCCTTATTGTGCACTGTAGCTCACTCCAAAGATCCAAGCTGCTTTTGGATCAAGATTCCTTTTTATCTCTCAGGCTTTCTATACTTTAGTAGCCTATGATACAGAGCAAATTGGAAGAAGAAATAGAAGATTCTGAAGGGAAGGTGGTGCTAGAGAGGGAAGCAGAAAGGGCAGATTGGAGAAAAATTAAGGTTTTTATGTTTTTCTTATATATATCCTTAAAAGTAATTTTTAATATATTCCAGGCCAGTATCAAAATTATCTTTAATAAGTTCCTCTTTCAAAAAAAGAAAATAATCCTGAGAAAACTGGTCAGAAAAGTTAAATACTTTTTTTAGAAAATCACATTTGTCGTTATGTTACTTGGTGCTACAATCAAATTTTATAAACTAATGCTGTATGACGTGATTTTAAAGCACTCCAAGCAATCCTCCAGGTGCAGTTATTAATGATGCTCCATTTTGGAAAGAAGAAATAGTTATAAACCTGAAGATGATTGATATTTTTCATAACAATCTGTGAGCAATTGTGAAACTACTCATGACTGTGTGACATTTGTATTTTTTGGTGTATCATTGGTAGAGAAGACAGAATAGTCATAGAAAATAATCTGTATTGCTTTATAATTCGGGGTTTTTTCAAATGCATTTCAGCATTTTTTTTCAGGGACAACTACTACAAATAAGCCCTCTGCAACCTCTAAATTCCTAGGAAACTAATTCTGACAAGAACTTCTAGATTCATGTTTAATGCAATGACAAGCTGGTACATGTGTTTGTATGTGTTCAATAAATCCCTACCATTACTTTTGTCAGTTTTAGATGAAGAGGAGGGGGGAAGGTTCTCAATGAAACTGACAGTGGAATTCAATATTCAGTTCTGGTTTTTTTGCAGTATTTTGAAATACTAACAAGTGCGGAGGAGATACAATTGATATCAGTAACAGATGGAGAAAATATCTTTCAGTGATAGGCTTAGATCAATTTCTTTGCTTCATTAAAAAATTGCCTTCAAAGCAAGAAGATTCAAATCTGTAAGATCTGGGACAAGCTGTTCTCAGTAGTGAGGGTGGCTAGCTGTTGGCACAAACTCCTGGGAGGATGCTTAATTCCTTATCTTCATCCTTTCCAATTAGGATTAGATGCCTTTTAAAAGCATTTGTTTTAATCAAATGCAATTTAATGAGTTTATAGATGGAAAGTGGGGAAGTTGTATAATCAGCATTACCAACAAGTTTTGTTAGTTACTTCTGTGTTTGAAAACCTCTGAAAACAAGCAAGAGGATGGAATAAAAAAGAAATGTGCATACTCACATTAGTATGGTTTTCCTGCTATTGTAATATCTATAGAATTAAATAATTAAAATAATTAAGTAATTCCTTTGGCCAGAGGGGGGGAGGGAGCAGTCAGGAAGAATGCTGATCATCATTACCTTAAAATAAGGGTATCCATTACAAATTACTGTATGTAGACTGCAAAATTCCAATTTTTATATTTAGGTAGCCCTAATTATGGTTAGAGTGTTAAAACAGGCAGGACTTCTGCAATATTTCTTGCAATTTTGTGCTAATAATTGCAATATTTATTTAAAAATTGCAATTTTGTGATAGATGCAGAATTGCATGTTCACAGTATGGGTAGGCTGGCTTTACTGTGTGGGAAGGAGATCTACTATAGCTGTAGAATAACAGCAGCCAATGTTGAGGAGATAGTTAATAATGGATGCAAAATACATGTCATGGAGAGACTCTACAGTATGTTCTCTTTGTTGTTTGTCAACAGTTTGGGGACAAATCAGTTATTCTTTTGCATGTGTTTTTCCTGGATTTAATATAAAACTGATGTAGAAGCTCTACTATATATATGTAGATTTTGTGTGGTAATCTTTGTTCCTGATACACACTGTCTCAAACTAGCTTTTGGTTCGTCTTTCTAAGAAAAGCATATTAATCTGTGGCAAAATAAGCTTCTGCAGTAATTACTACTTTTGCAGATTGTAATGGAGGTGTTATTTGATCATAAATACAGCATTAAGTCAATACACTGGTCTTTATGTTCCTGCTTCAGATTTGTATTGGGTGTGTCCGTATGTTTTACATCATATGCAATCTGCTGCTTCCCACAGTTTATTCTATAATTATATAGACATTATAAATCCCCAAAATAACATTTATTCCTGCTTAGAAAATGATCCTTTCATTTAATTGGAGCTTTTTGTTAAGTAGCTATTGTCTGTAACTGTCCAATCTTTGCATAGGTCAAACTTTTTTGGGGATTTTTTAATACCAAAAAAAAATTATAAAGTCCTGAGAACAACTTTCTTATTGGTGAGAAGAAAAAAACTACATTGCAGATAGATTACAATAGTTCTGTGTGATATTTTAAACATCATGAATGTATGCAGATATCAGAGTATTTCTCATAAAACTGTTACTCAACTAGAGACATAAAGTTGTGCTTTTTAAAGCACTGCTATATTTAAGTTTTCACTATTACAGTTAATGGTTACCATCATTAGAATGTGATTCTTGTTCCAAAGGTCAGTCAATTGAAAAGGTCAATTTTAAGGCATGCATTGATTCCTTCATTTTGAAGGGAAGCATCTTTGTAAGGAAAATCATTCTGTATTGTTAAATGGTGGTAGGAAGGAATCCAAAGTTCTCTTTTGACATGATCAAGTTCGTTTGTCATGATTTATCTAGGGTGAGTATTTGAGCCATCCCTGAGCGTACCCTGCGTGGTCCTTGGATGTCAAAATGACAGCTCAGACAACAATGACGGCTGAAACATGTTATTTCTTTATGCTCCTTTTTCCTTGTCAGGAAAAAGGTCTTTACTGTTTAATTTTTAACTTAAACCTTGCAACTCTATGGAACTATTGGCAGTGATTTAAAATGCAGTAGTGATATGATTTTGTCAGTCATCTGTGCCTAGATGGCTGGCTGGCTGTTTCTCCTAATCATATATTCTTGATGACCATCAGTGCAAGCCCTAGTTCGTGCATGTAACACAATTCTAGTCTCTCTGAAGGAGACAGAAGTATGAATTTCTAAATTTAAATCTCTGGCTGCCATAAAATAGTATCACTAGAGGTATAACTGAATGCCAACTGAATACATCACTGCTTATTGCATATGGGAATCAGAGATTTGCACAGTGCTGTTCAGTAGTAAAGTTTTCAGGGAAGAGAAGACTACATCCATAGTCAAATGTACTCATTTCAGAGAAGTGTGAAGTCGATATAAAGGAAATAAGGCAACATGGGAACTCTATAGCAAATAATTTCATCTTACTGTATGAAACTGAACAAAGAGGTTTTATCTGTTCTGTGGTTCTACTGCCCTGTTTCAGGGAAAGTGAGAGTAAGTTATTGCTTTGTTTAAAGGCAGACTACACCGTGAAGTTTCCCCACTTGCACTTACCTGAAAACTGCTCATCATCTAGAGAATACTAGATAGTATGTGATACTTATTTGGGGAGAATTGAGTGAGAGATTCCCAAGATATGTAGTCTTCCAAAAAATCCTGTATTTTACAGAAGCTAGTTTCTTCTGATCCATACAAAATATATTATTTACCAGGACTTCTGTCTGCTAATCCTGGTGTTCTGCTTTTACTCATGGGGAACTTGTAAGGAAAGAAAATTGATTCTGCATTCAATTACAAGCATCAACAAGTGAGTCTAAAGAGATTAAAAGCTGCATGTGCAGCAAGAGTTCAAGTGCTTGGAAACAAGAGTGAGTATCCAAACTTGCCTGTTCTCTAATTAGGTATTGATGCATAGATCTCTTGAATGTAAGTTGCACTTAAAGCACATACTGACTGTGAGCTGTGCCTTAGAAATTTGAGAGAGCAATTACCAGGCATCCTGCAGCTGTTGCTTTCTGTCAGTCAGAGCTTTCACTTCTCAATAAGTTTCCTTGAAAACAACTGCTACTTCAAAAAATATTGTTGATTGCTTTGTGAAATATGGTGCATTATGTGTGTGAGTGGTCCTCATCAATGTGTCAGCATGGTTCAAGGTCAAGGGGACCACGCTGCTTTCTGCCACGGCCATGTGTGAGCTGTGATTTTAGAGTCCAGCTCTGCCAAGGATGGCTGTGGAGTCCCAATCCATTTTCCCTGGGAGCTGAGGTGTGGGCTTTCATTGCCCTATCCATTGAAAGTGGGACTACCTGATGGATGCACGAAAATAACTGGCATTGATCCTGGGAAGATCAAATCACACCTTCCCCAGGACTTAAAACGTTGATCCTTTCTATTCTGCTGGTTTAGGCTGTACTGATAATTCAATTGTGGTACAGAAGTGATCTCCTACATAAGTAAGATTACTTGATGTGACTCATAATCAGTATTTTATAACTGTTTCTGTGATTTTATTTTTCCTCATTTGAGAAGATAAAGGAGGCATTTCTTTTTACTCTGTGCCTTCTGGCTATTTTCACATTTGCATCTCTATACAGTGGTACTGCATTAGAGGAGAGATTAAAAATCCTCTTTAATTACACTTCTTGTCACCTGTTGGTGCACTTGCTCTTCACAGCAATTGCAGATCCATTATTAATCTCATGGTGCAGAAAAGGATAAAGGTCATTCCACTATTTCTAAAAGGAAATAACAATGGCCTGTTTCTAAAGGGAGCATCAATGAGTACTGAAAGGATTTGATGGGGAATATAGGGTCAGCAAGGAAAATATTCACCTTAGAAGGAGGAATGAAGTCCAAATACCTCACAGACACCATGGAGTTCCCATTATTTATTGCATTAATTTTGGCAGTCTTTATTGCACTTTCATTAAACTTACTTTGTGTGTGCTCTAAAGAAATAAGGATTTGACCAAGGTAATAGTCTATTTTGGAGCAGAGAACTAAACAGTGCTAATACTAATTGAACAGTACTGCATATTTCTCTTTGGCCATCCAAAACCACAGATTTTTGTGGTGGACTTCAAATAGGCAGCTGCTTAAAAAATTAAATGCAAAATGCATCTTGTGAGATGAAAAAGATAACAAATTGTTTGGTACGTAATAAGGTTAACGTTAAAGGAGGACAATCTGATACCAAAAAGGTAGAGAGATTTAGTTGTTGTGGGCTGAGGTTTGGTTTTGAGGTTTATTGTTTTTACTTCAGTCAGAACATCTGAAAGGTATTTGAAAATCATGGCTAATCACAGCTGGATGAGAATTTGGTCTAGTATAATGAAAAAGTTGGTGAGTCTGCCAAACCAAGTCAAATGTTTTAGATCCTCTGAACCTGTATTATACTTGCCCTAGTCAAATTGGGAAAGTGTGTGAAACAGTGCAGGTCATTACCAGTTACATTTAAAACAAGAGGGAAAAGGAAAACACAGAAAACTGAAGGCCAGGCAACCCAAAATTCCTGGTAAAAACTAGTCTGTAGATAAATAGATAAAAGAGACAGGGTAGGGATTGTCAGGACAGCAGCTGGATGTGAAACCAGACTCAAAACTCTTGAGTGGTTCACTAGGAGCAGGAGGGTTTTCCAATGGGAAGTAGAGACTGAATTTTAAAAACAAATTTATTTTTTTAAATAAAAAGGACAAAATCTATTTCATTTATTTATTGTTGGTTAATGAAACACAAGATGCTGTATAGACTGTGAAATAATATGGCATATACAAAAAAGATTAGATGCCGAATGGTGCAGTTCTGCCTGGTTTAAAAGTTTAAAAAAAAATTAAGTATATACTTCTAGTGTTTACTTTGGTGAAATAGTAATGGTTTTTTGCCAAAGTGAATTGTCTTGGTAGACTAATATCTTCAGTAATGTTCTGGCTCAAATACTGCTGGATTTTTAAACTTGGATGAAGTTGCCAATACTTTGGAGATAAGGTTAGAATTCAGTATTTTTCTCAAAGCATGGAAGACATGACTAGACCTGTTAGAATGCCAGACCACAGCCCTGTGTTACAGGTTTGGAGATTTTTTTTTTTCTCCCCCTGCAATTTTTAATTTCTCTCATGCACTAGAGGCTTCTCATAAGTGTCCTGGCAATGCATGATTGGCTGTGCCAGTACCCAATATTGGTACTGTTTCAGATGTCTGTGCCCTATTGACATGCCTATGGCTAACCTGATGACAACATGTATTTTTTCCTCTGATGGACTGACAGAGACCACTGGGATTTAAACACATTCCTCTGTTATGAAGAACATGTATTGCTTCCAAGGATTGTTTCACAATTTCATCAAGAAAATCTGTCACTGTTTTCGAGCATAGCCACCACCCTCTGTGGCCCCAGCTCCTCCTTTGTTGTCCTGGTATTTTCCAGTAGTAGGACTGCAGGGTGTTAAAAAGCAGCACTGCTTAATTTCTAGGAGCTAAGAGAAAGAAAGGGGATAGCCTTGTAGAAAATCACAGAACCAATCAAACACTAAAACACATGACCTGATGGAGAAAAATTAAAATTTAAAGAAAGGCATACAATTTATTTGTAAGAGAGGATGTAGGCAAGGGCACCCTGAGGTGTCCTGAGGATGACTCCTCTTAGCAAGAAATTTGTATACTGGAGGATGGAAAAAAAATGTAGGACATGAGACCTTGAAGATGAGAAATGTAATGAAGCTTAGGGGATGCTTCCTTTCCATTTCTTTGTTGTTTCTGTCTAACCTGAATTACCCCTTCCATGATTTTTGCTGTGTTATAGTCAATCACACTGTGGAATTGTTTAATAGGTAGGTTGCATTTCCTCTATTACTGGTGGTTTTAAAGAAAATATTAAGACAGGGATGTATAAGGTAGAGCTGAATTTGGGTTTTCTCAGCATCCCAAGTATCTTTTAATTTCTTTTACAGTCTGCAGTTGCCACAAAATAGTATTTCATTCCTTTAAGCCGTGAAAATATTTTTAAGTAATTGTATAAATAAATGCCTTCATTTACAAATAATAGTTTCAGTTTTATTTTAATACTTGTTTCTCTGTTTCTGGTTCACCTTTTTAGAATATGCACAACCAAAAGGCTTTCAGAACAGTTCTGTAATTCTGTTAATAGGGAATATGCTGCAATATAATGTACTGCAGTAATAAGGAACATGCTGCTTAGGGAAACTAAGCAGTGCAACCTGAAGGGTAAGAATCCAAATAGTTTTTTCTACCTAGCTTGTTTTTATATGCTTGCAAGGAAGCAACAGCATACAGTTGCCTTATAACATCATTATGGGCCAATCCCAATGACATGTAACCTTCTCTTTTTTTAAGCTCTATCAGCTCAGCTTTGGAAAAATAGAAATCTTTTCTGTTTTTTGTTTATACAGACATAGGATTCAAATTTATCTGTTTCCTTCCCTTTCATTTAATAGAAAGTTCACAGCACTTACACAAGTTCCTTCCAAGGCTCTGGTACAAATACTTCTTTATACTGAAGGAACATTTGAAGTCCTGGAATCATTAACCTTTTAATCCTTTGAACAACAGAAAATTGTTTGGAATCTTGCTTCTGGTTTGGTAGAGCTGGAATTTCTGATACTACAGAAGAAAATGCCCCAACTTGCTGACAGAGGCTGATGCCCTGAGGCATCTCGTGCTTGGTGTGACCATGTGCAGAACTGCTGCCTTGCAAGGGATGGTTTGCCAGACTTGCATGTGTTTCTGAGCTGTTCCAGGACTTGAATTAAAGAAAACCATAAGTATTAGGAAACTACAGAAATCTCAATAACAGAATTTTTACTTTGGAATAGTTCAGTCCATAGAACTAATATGCATTTCATTAGATTTACATGTAGGAGGTAAAATACCTTTGAAAACTAATTTGACAAAGCACATTGTGTCCCTTTGCAGTTCAGATTGGTGATTAAGGCTTGAGAAATGATCACTGTTTGTGTAGTGTGAGGCTGTGGGGTTTAGTGCCACCTTTGTGGGCTCTCCCCCCCCAGGACAAAAAGGCTGTGGCCATGTAGAGCTAAATTTGTGTCAGAACTATTTTTCTTTTAACTCTGTGGCAGGAACTTTAATGCCAAATCAAGTCAATTGTAGTCATGCTTGACTTTATATAGAGGCAGAGATGTCATTTGTTCTTCCACTGCCAGCAAAAACGCTGCATCTTTCTGGAGACCATCCCCTCTGTCCTGGCTTCTTTCACAGATGGGCAGCTGTGTGTCAGTGCTTGGGCTGGATTGATCTTGTATTACTGCGTTATCTGAGAGCTAGCAGACATTGACTTCATGCTCACAAAGCCATGGCCTGTGTGTCTCATGCCCATTGCTTTGTTGTGGTAGTCTGCATCACAAACAGGATTTGGAGTCTCAGATATGTTTAACTGCTTTGTGCTATGAGGTTTTGGCAGTTTGAATTCCTTTGTGACACACTTAAGCTTGAAGAGTCCTACCTGCAGTTTTCTCTTTTTTGGCAGAACAATGAATTCATGAACTTAGGAAAAGATGCATGTATTTAATGTTAGCTTTATGTTCTTTTATCCCTTGGTGACTGTCACACTAACATCAATAAGGCAATAAAATTGGCACTTAAAAAAAAAAAGACAAGAAAAAAAGGGCAACTGAACGACCTTTCAGCATATTGTGGTGGAAGAAATGCATTACTAGAATTTCACTGTGTGTTGCTCACTTAGGCTTCCACCTGGAGTATCTAAAGCTACAGTTCTTCATTTTAGTGCTTGTTTTGCCTTGACTCAGTCTCAAGACTGGAGTCTTACAGCTGGTTCTAACAAAAGTAATCCTTGTCTTGTAGCTGAATGCATAGGTTTAGGTCTATAGTTTAGTCTGGATATAAACACTTACTATAAGGGTGAATGTTAAAAATACACACATAGTGAAATTCTACAGTGGTTTTCATTGTAGGAAAAAAACATGCTGTTTCCCTTCAAGATTTGCAGTTACTTGCATAGTCTTGTTTGAACATTTAAAAATAACAATAATTAATGGGAGATTGTTTCTACTTCTGATGAGGCAGGAATTCATATCTACTCTTCAGGTATGGGGGAATCAGTAAAAATCTGGAAAGCTGCAGTCAAAACAGTGAAGCCAGAAGCAAATGGATTAAAGGCCTTTTGAGTTGTGTTGGCACTTTTCCTTTTTGAGAAGGTTTTTAAACTAACAGCTTGAGCTGCATAAACTTGAAATATTTCTCAAGTGTTTGTTTATGTGAATTGCTTTCTAATGAGGTCATAGCTGTTTTCCCGGACACAGTGGTATTTCCTCCTCTTGCTTTTATTTTTTATGCTGCTTTCTACATTATGCCTTGAAGACAGAACAGACATGTGAAAATCAAACATTGCTTTGGATACTTCCAAGTTTCAACTCTAATGCTTTACAATCATTTCAAATAACTCAAGGCTGGAGCACAATAAATGTTGAAAGTGCTTGAAATGCTTTAGAGTTTTAAAGAAAAACTGTGTCATTGTCAAGAGAAACTCAGCTTTTAGCTCCCAAAAGTTAAGGGAATTGTGGTGGATTGAAAGGAATCTGAAAATGCTGATTTTTCATTTAAATATATTTCATCTCCCATGTGAGACTGATCACTAAGCAAAAGAAAAATCACCTGACTATAAAGTGGGCACAGTTTTCAACTCTCGGTGGCTAGGCATTACATATATAAGTAAATAGTCTTTACCATCTGTTCTATAGAAATCAGAAACATGGACAATTGTCCCTTCTTTTCTTTGCTGTTTGCTTCAAATGCAATGAAACATGGTGGGTTTATTACAGCATTTGATAATGTTGCTGAAGTAAATAGCTTCCTGTTTGTAGAACCTTTGTTTTTTCAGACTGCTAGATTTACAACTTCTGAAAGGAACAGACTGATGGACTAGATACTGCTGTCCTTTGGGTGGCTGCTTTCACAAATTTTGGGCTAGTGTCATAGGAGGCCAAAATTTTATTCTGAAGTGGCGAGGAGGGAGAGGGCTTAAGTAATTGAGTAATATAATGATGATAGTGTGAAGTCATGATTTCCTAATGACTAATGTGGAGTACTATAGCTGAACATAAATTTGGAGTGTTTTTCCTACAGTGTCTTGAGTCACAATGATTCAGCCCTAAGCCATGGAGCTGCACAGTGTTGTGGAAGTGGGGGGATCAGTTGGCTGGTTGAACTGAGTGAGCTTTGAAAATGAAATGAAATGGGCAAAATGAAAGAAAAATCAACTGTCTCTTTTATATCTGTTTTTGTTAGTAGCAACATAAACTATTTCCTGTTTAGCAGTATCTGTAAAATAGGTGATGGAGGAGGGTTCATAAATGTGGGGTAACAGCAAGGTCAAAACCTCTATGAAGGCCTCGTGATATAGACATGCTGTGTAGATCTTCTTCATAATCTGGAACCAAATGTTTTTGGTATAAAATAATAATAATAATGATGATGAGAAAAAGCTGATTAAATCTGCAGACTGTTTCATTGGTTTAATTAGCATCTTTTTTTCCTTTTTTTGAATGTTAACAAAGTAAATGAGCAATGTTCTTCCCAAAACACTTCAAAATTTTGAGAAGCTCTTAGTTTCCCACAAAGTTTGGCTTTAATTCTATGTCAAGGCTCTGCTGTAGATGGAGACATACAAGAATTACCTGTCTTATGTTTTTGAAACACTAAAGTGATCATGTAACTATTATTACAATTGAGTTTATTTTTTTTTGTGAGGAGTATGGTTGTGAACTGGCTATTACACCTCCAGGTTGCTTGAAAAAAGAAGTGTTCAGTTCTGCTTAACAGATCATGCAATCACAAAATGTTTGGGTTTTGGTTGGTTGGTTGATTGGTTTTTTTAACCTATCAATTGGACAGCTTTAGTGCAATTTATCTACCTGAGTACCAAGTGCTACAGAGAGGAAGATTGCACTTAAGAAACATCAGAAACTGACTTCTTAAAACAGAAAAACATATTGTTTCATGTGCTGAAACTTGAAGTAGCTTCAGGTTCATTGAGAATGAAAAATATTTAGCACCTACAAAAAAATACCACCACTGCAGCCTTTTTCCAGGATTTTAATTTTTCTAAATTGAGACTTATAATTGTAGACAGTTGCTCTGAAGGGTCTTTTGAGCAGCATTTTATTTTCTTCCATTGTTGAACAGAAAATAAATTACACCATGTCCTAAAAAAGAAATTGTATTTGAGTTTACAAAATGAAAGAAAAATCAACTGTCTCTTTTATATTTGTTTTTGTCAGTAGCAACATAAGCTTAACTATTTCCTGTTTAATGAAATCTGTAAAACACTTTTTTTCTTTTTTTTCTTTCAGAGGTGAAGCCAACTTGCATATTTAACAGCATGGAGTATTATGATGGAGACATGTTTCGGATGGATGCTTGTCGATTTTGTCGGTGCCAAGGGGGAGTCTCCATTTGTTTCTCTGCCCAGTGTGGTGAGCTACACTGTGACAGGTACTATGTGCCAGAAGGAGAGTGCTGCCCAGTCTGTGAAGGTACAGTCTCTTGTTAATCCTCTCTGCTTTTAATTCCGCTGCTTTTTTTCTATTCGCCTGTTCAATGGAAATGAGCAATGAGCTCGCTGAGCTTTTGTTCTTCTGGAGTTTGCTGATTCTTCCATAACTCAGTTTATTTCTACATTTGTGCCTGAATGTGCTGTCATGTTCTTTGCAGTGCTTCTCTGACCTGGACACTACTTCTTAGACATGGTCAAGTGTGCAGTGCTTTTTGGGGGGCCTTCTCGACAAATGACATAAAAAGCTGGTTTTAATTTCAGTACAGACATATAGACAGGTATCTCCAGAGATGCAGTTGTGACCCTGAGACAAATTTTGATTGCTTTGCAACCTCCTTCTTATTCTGTTCAGCTAGAGTGATGCACACAATTTCTTTCCTCTACAGTTACAGTGAAGCAATGGGGCAGCAATCCGATGTCAATGTTTTTCTCATCCTCCTTTTCTCTGCTGAGAGCTTTGCTAGGCCTGCAGTCCTCCTAAAAAAAGCTCTGTGGGAGCCTATCACATTGACCCTCTTGCTTATGCTAGAAAGTATTGGAGTAGTCTTCTGCCAGAATACAACCAGAATTCCAGCAGCAGAAGATAGGGGTGGTGCTGGGCACTTGGATCTTGCCTCAGTGAGGATAAGGTTATGGCCACCAGGGAGGGAAAAGGCCTGTGAAACACTTTTAGTCCCTTAGTTTAAATGTGGAATTAGGAATATCTTCTCAATAAGTGAAATCACCTGGAAATCTGAAATCTCCTCAGAGGAGAGGAGTTTAGTAATTACTGAGAATTTCAAACACTTTTCTGCCTCCTTAACATCATTACTCCTGTAGTTCTTTGCAGGAGCAAATAAGCCAGAAGATCCGATATAGCTGTGTTTTATTCCAAGCAGAGAATTAGAAAGTAAAATATCTGATAAAAATACATCTCATAGAGGGAGCTGTAAGAGCTGGACTGTCTCACTCAGCACAGGATCTGGTGAAAAATGGCTTGTTTTGTTGCAAGCTACTGAAAGCTTCAGAGATTTAAACCCAAAATCTGGATAATAAAATATCAGGTGGGAAAGTTCGGAAGTAATTTTTAAAGAGTATTTGTAATTCTTTTATGTTTTGGTGTATATTTTACGTATTTTAGTGTCAGTTTGTATCAGGTTGACACATGGTGTTCACATGTAGAGAAACTGAAATGCGAATGTTGTAGATTTAAGTGTTCCAGAGAGGTACCAATCCATGTTTGCCCTGAGTTTAAGACCTGGACTAGACATTCATTGCTGATTATACTTGAAGGCAGGATCCTAGATTTTTGGTCTTTCCTGGTGCAGTTGCACCTACACTTACAAGGGCCTTCATGCTCTAAGGAAAAAAAAAAAAAAAAAAATCTGTGCTATTTTCATTTAATGACAGATTGAAAAATCCAGAGAAGTCATGTCTGGTGGGGTGAATCCCGCCCCCCAAGTAAGTGCAGATCCACTCCTGAAGAAACTCTGCTGTATGAGCTGCTGGCTTCATAGAATATGTAAAATCTCTTGGGTTCATTGCCTATAATTACTATTTTTTTCTCATATATGAATATTCCAAGATTTGGCATTATGAAATCATTGTGACAATATATATAGATATTTTAATAATATTATATTTTATAAATATATCTATATATCTGCTCTATCTGTCCTGTCTTATTCAGATATAGGTGCTGATTTTCCACATTGGACTTGTAGATCTAGATATGTCCCTTATCCTCTTTGATGATTTAAATATTCAGCTGCCTTATTATTTATCAATAAACTGTTCTGTCAAATCATCATACCACAATAAAATTTGATTTCTCCGTTTTTGCAACGTTTCAGTCAGACTAGCAAGAAAACCTGATAACATTTCATTTCAGGTTGATGAGTTTCTGTGCATTAGTCTGCAGTGGAAATTTCTTCTTTAAGACAGGTCCTTAGTAAGAATAAAATGGAAAATGTTATGTAATTATTGAGTAGTCTTTTATTTTTCTAGTAAAGACTGTGGCTTAATACCAAGTTACAGGGTCTTTCATCAAACCACCTGGTGCTATATGTCTTGCTTCTTTCTGTTGTGTATTCTTCTGATAGGGGTTATGGCACTAAATGAAGGAAGACTGACTTCTGAATTCTGAACAATTGGATAGTAAGACACAAGGTGTCTTTTACTAGAAATCTCTCTTGATTTAGTGGCATTCTTTTAAGTGAGCCTAGACAGCTGGCTCCATTAATATATTAGAATTGTCCTGGTTCCTTTAAACACTCAAAAAAAAAAAAAAAAGATGGCTCTGATCCCTTTTTAAATAACTTGGGTAAAGTTGACCCTTAGATTGACAAGGTCATGTATTTTAAATGGGCAGAACATATCAGCCCACCTGTTCATGCTTTTCTAGTTGTTGAAGAAGTGGCATTTTTTTCTACCTGCTCTTCTTCTGTTGAGTATTTCATGGCTTGTTGTCAAGGTGATTAGTTGCTTTCTACAAATATTTAATTGATTCTAGAAATATCAAAAAAAAACATTGTTTTTTTTCGTAAGAATTCTAAAATGGCAAGTACTAAATTTGGTGTGAGTTGTGTAGTACAGGCAGAAGCCCTTCTTGGCTTAACTCCAGGAGGAGTTCTTTCCCAAAGTTCTGTAGGCTATCTCAGCATTAGGAGATGTAATTTATAGCTTTAAATGCTACTGACCTTTTAAGGGTACCAGGAACTTTGTGCTTTGAGTTGCATAGAAAACTATGGCGAGTAGCACAAGTCCTGTATGCCTTTTCTGTGCTTTTTCTGTATTCCACTGTCAATCAGAATCCTGTACATATGTTGAATGATAAAATTCACTTCATTTCTTTGTGTATGATTTGATTTTTGGCTAGGTCAAATCAGTTTTTTACAGATGCAAGATCATCCTAAAACATCAAAGGTGCAAAGTTAAGAATTTAGGTAGCATTTTAATTTTTAAATGCCTAATTTTCACAACTATCTGGTTTTGGACTTAATCAGAATTTTACTAAAATTCTGAATATCAGTACAGCTCAGGATGGGGATAACATTGTGTGCCTTTACACTCCAAGTGTTTGGAGTGTCATAAAGTGGCTTTGAATAAGACAACAGCTACTGGCACTGCCACAGGTTTTATCTGCATTAAAAATGCATTGCCTTCCTTCCAAAGAGGACTGATGAAACTCCAAAGAAACAATCCAAGTTTCTTTCAAGCCTTTTTTTCCTTCAGATAGGACATCTTATTTCTCCCAAGTCCTTCCATCTTAACACTCCTGGGAAATTAACTTATAATAAATCACTTGTTCTTGTTTGGTGTCTGCTAAAATAGATGTTTTCAGGTATATTTATTGCTTTTAATATATTAAATTTGCTTTACTATGTAATTTGTAGTGTTGCTTGCTTTGCAAACCTGACCTACTTACTGTACGTTCTCAGACACTTCATTTCTGAGCCTGACAGTTACCTTTTCTTAGCCACCATGATAATCTGTATACATTCACATAATGTATATATCTTTTTAACTATTAATATCAGTGCAACTTATCACACCTCTGGAGTACTATTATTTCTGAAGACTAAAAGCTGCTTTTATTTCAAGTAATGGGGTAGCCTATACAGACTTGCGTGGAACTTGAGGAGAAATCTTACACAAAGTATGCTTCCTAAAATTCTGTTATTTAAATACCCAGATCTTAATTTGACTGCTAGCAGGTAAGTGAGACTTGTGGCTTTCAAGGGGCAAAAAAATTCAACTGAAATGCAATTGGAAACTGACCCTGTTCAAAAAGGTAGTATATCTCCAAAATTAGGATGAGGTGTCTCAGGTCGGCTGTCTGTCTCTGCCCGGAGACGCGTGGGATGGTGCTGAGGCAGCCCGCGCTCCGAAGAATGAGTCTGGACTCTTCACTTTTCGGTCTTCAGGTTGTTTATTTTTTCTGATCTACAAAATTTTCTTTCTGCCCAGCCAAGGTCTGCGCAGCAAGGCAGCCACAAGCACTCTGACCGCCCCTGAGGCGGTGTCGTCATTATATACTACAAACTACGTATATCATATTTACTTTTTAATTCCCAATACCTATCACCTGTGTTAGACAGTGCACTTCTACTCTAAACCAATCCCCAAGTGCCAACATCACAGCAAAAAATGGAGGACAAGAAGAAGGATGAGACACGCCCTGATTCCTCCATCTTTTCTCCATAACCCCTATACCAAAAAAACCCAAAATCTATATTTCCACCCTGTAAATACTACTAAATAATTCTTGCACCATTCAAACCCGTGTGGCTCTCATGTCCTCATACACAGGTGGCAATTCGCTGGAAGGATCAAAGTCAAGCCACCAGGTGTTCCGGGCAACATGCCAGGATCTCTGAGCCCCCCGAGAGGGTTCTCGGCAACTCTGGACATCCAGAGGGATGTGCTGAGTACCCACAGAGGTGCAGCTTAAAGCACTCTTCCTGTTCCAGCAACAAATGTGCCAGAGGCCTCACCTTTGTTCATAGTGCAAAAGAGTGTTGCAGTGCTGACAGGAGTCATTCCAGTGGGTCATTTAGAAATGTTGGTACAAAAAAAGAATCAACAGATCCAAGAACCATTTTGTCCTGAAGAACAAAACCAAAAAAATTAAAGCATTAATTATAACACACATTCTCTTGCAATTGCTCTCATTTCAGACCCACTTTATCCAGTCAATAACCCTGCTGGCTGCTATGCCAATGGGCAGATCCAAGCTCACGGGGACCGCTGGCGGGAGGACGACTGCACGTTCTGCCAGTGCATCAATGGGGATCCGCACTGCGTGGCCACCGCCTGTGGGCAGAGCTGCCTCAACCCTGTCAAGGTCCCTGGGGAGTGCTGCCCTGTCTGTGAAGGTAGGAGTGCTATTCCCCCTCCTCTGGATTTGGTCTGTCATGGTTGCTGCTTCCCTGGCAATTGTTGGTTCACTTTAAATTTTGGAGGATTGAAGAAGCTGGTGTGGCATTGGTTGGTTACTGAATAATTACAGAGGGCAGAAAACATCAACGTGGTTTAACTACGCCTGTATGCTGGCAATCCCTGGCACTCTTTTGGCATAAAGAGGTGATTAAGATCAGCATTATTTACTAATTTTTCTCTTAGCTTTGCTTAAGCCTTATTGATAAATATGGGAGAAGTTAGAAGGTCAAAATGTTTGTTATTATAGGTATTATTGTTAATTGGATTATTCATGTTTACTTCTTCATCACTGTCATTTAGTTGCAACTAAAAATCGCTTTGTACAACATAGTTGGATATTGGACATAATTATTTCAATGAAACTTACAAAAAGGGATATTATCTGGGAGATAGATTAACTCTTCAACTCTTTACAATTATTTTTTCATTTGTTTGTGGAAATACATGTATATGGTATAACTGACTGAGATTTAACCTAACTATAAGGTAAAGTGCTTGCCCAGCCTGACAATGGAAATGTGAAGACTTGCAAACTGAGACATTAAAAAAATATTTTGAATTGCATATGTAAATGTGCATTTAGAGCTGCATTTTATGGAGTAACTGTTCATCAGGAAAAACACCAGATAAATTTAGAAACGGTTCTTCTAGACCTAGAGCTATCTTCACAGTACACAAATACTTTTGGGTGCTCAGGGAGTTGGCACTTACAGGTTTTTCTCATTCCATCTCTGGTTTAAAAAAAAAAGAATTTTGGTATATCTACATGTGTCTTGGGGCCCTTCTTAGTTTGCAGTATCCATCCAAGTTAGCTCACTGGGATACTTAGTTTTTAGGATAAATCTGAGGAGCATAAGGATTTCTTACAGGTGCTCTTTAACTCCAGAATTCACATCACTAGGTATGAAGAAGGTGTTTGATACAATGTGTAAAAGCTGCAGTGAATTGTACAGAATTTCACTATTTGCACTGAATTAATGTCACTGTGAGGAAGCAGGTGTTATAAATGATCAAATTGGTAGCCAAATTTATAAAAAAATTTAACAAAGATTTATGAGATTGATAACAAAAAAAATAGAATTTCGAAAGACCACCACAGCCAAGACAGCATCAGCCCCGGGTGCAGGCGCTGGGTGAACCGAGATCCGACTGACAAAGTGCCAGCGTATCCCCAGTGGTTCACGCTTCGAGCAGCCAGCTTATATACAGTTTGTTCTGCCTGAGGCAGGGATGACCAAACGTTCCTTTGTGTCTCTTCACATGTAGAACTGAATCCATACATGTGCAGGAATAGACAAAGGTAGGTCCAGGTGTCCAGACTGATGTCTGAGCACCTCAGCAGAGCCTGTATTCATATGTAGCACAGTGACCCCAGTTCTTGAGTACAGTAGATGCAATCTTCCCAGGTGCAGGTCCCCCTGAGTGATTCAGACTTTCCATGGAAACTATCAGTCATGGCTCAGGAAGGTTTCTTTCATATTCTCTGGGAACTAATTGAATGAAAATGAGACTCTGCTCTCAGCCAGGATGATCACAGATATACCTTAGATTTTACAATATTTTATACACATATATAGCTTGAATTATCTCTACCATATACTACACAGGTTAATTGCTGTTAATCCCCAGTGATCACCTCAGCATGGGTATCACAGAGCCTGTGCTGTCACCCCTCATTAACCAGGTTCTGAGCCAGTTTGGGAAGGCATACAGAGAGAAAGAGAGGCTGATGGAATTATTGTCAACATGTTAATACACTGAGAGGATTCTTTTCCTCTAATGAGGGAAGGATAGGCAATTGTGTTTATTTTCCTATTTTCCTCTTCTAGACTGGAGAAAATGGATGAGAGATAATTCAATTAAATGCGCATATATATATATATATATATTTAAGATAATTATGGAGAACTGTGGGAAGCAAACACAGGGTCAAGTGTAGGCTTCCATCTTTCATTGCTAAAGGTTGCAACATAAATGAGCTGGTGCTTCATTAACACACCACAGTAATGTCTCTGCAGTGCTCTCAGGACACAATTTAGGTCCTCTGGACTAGGCTGCAAAATTCTGTGCAATAACGTTTGTACTTTTAGAAGATGATGTAGCTACAACTGTTTAAGTCCATACAAGTTGTTTTGGTGCTTGAGTGAGTGACATATGGAGTACAATCATACTTATGGTACAAATGGATGAAAACTGACACAATAGAATTGTGGAATCAATATTTAAATGAGGTCCTTGTGTCATCTAAATTATGTCTTATTAAAAAATAATCTGACTTCCTATTTGTTTGTCATGTTAGCCTTTGTATGATGTATGCTTAATTGTAGTCATCTAGTTTTGAGGGTATCATCTGGAAGGCAGTGATACTGAATGGTATTTTGAGGAACTTTCTAAGTTTTAAGCCTAAAAGCATCACACTTGCCTTGGTGTTTTTTGGGGTTTTTTTTGAAAGATAATGAAATTACCTAAATTGTGAAACCTACAGTTAGTAGAAGTGCTTCTAGTTAGTGCTAGATCAAAGTTTCAGCATACTTAGGTACCAGTGGTCAGAGAACATCTGAAAACACTTGAATCCTGTCTTATTTTTTCCCTTCCCTCTCCCACAGCGAACAAATATAACCAAAACAAATTATTATGACCTATTATTGCAAATTATTTAATTCCAGGAATCGAGATATGGGATTATTTCAAGGATCAAAAAAATACTGGACTGTTAAAACACAGTAGTGAGTTCAGATGCTAGAACCCAAGATTTAAAAAATTAAGTTTGGAAGAATCTCCTCTGAATGATTTGGTCAGAAGTTATTCAGCATTTGAGACTTATTAACTTATTTTGCAATGATGACAAATTAAAAAATCTAGGAGAAATGAACCATCAAGGGTACCAGCAAATCTCTTGGAGTCATGTTTTGGGGCATCAAACACGTCCAAGACCGTTATGCCTTGTGATGAGCAGCCTGAATAAATTATTTAGACACATGAGTGCAAGGTGTTACCTGATTTGGAGTATGAGCCCTGTGCATCTTTCTGAATCTGTTAACATTTTTCTTTGAAAGCACACATTAAAAAAATCCAAGAACATTAGGAAAAAATAACAGATGCTGACTGTCTGCATTTAACATTAAGAATGTATATCTTAAAATTACCTTTTCTAAAAAAGGTGTTTGAGCTGATGGCAGCAGGGAGTTGTGTGTAAGCTGTAGATTTCTGGCCCACCTCCAAGGTCAGATAGCTTCATGTGTCTTAAGCCTTAAATCTGAGATTAGTAGTGTTTCTACTTGGAGTTTAATGCGTGGGGTAGGAAACAAGTACTGTCTGCTTTCATTACAATACAGCTGTCACTTGCTAACCCAGTAGGCAAGGACCTTCTTTAGATTTCTGTTCTCTGGTTTTCTCCTTGTTCTAAGGCTGAACTGGAGAAGGATGCATGCCCTGGGAAGACAGTTAAAAACTTTTACTTCCTTCGCTCAACTGATTTTTCCCGAATTTTAGTTTTATCATTTTAATGACAACCCAGTTCCATCTAAAATGCTATTTTGTTTCTGCCATCATCCAGACACCTGACATCTCTATTCTCTTAAACAGGAGCTGCATGGATCAATGCTCCTTCCCATTTTAAATCAGCTTCTCACTCTTTTTCCTGAGCATTGTTTCTGTTGATGAAGTTCTGCTGCTGATGCATCAGATCTAAAGCAGAAAGAAGAATGGGACCTGCTGAAAACCCCCTACTATCTTAGTCAGTTTAGTGGCTGATAGACCAGTTCAGGCCCATATTTCTATTTAGAAATAAGTACTGGGTAAAGAATAATAAGGAAGACACTTTATATGCTTATCACTATTTTTAAGCATGCATTTATTTCTCATTGGATTTCTATTTACATTTGAAAGAGAACCCGCTTCCAGCAGCCAGCTTCAATTGTGTGAGCTTACTTTAAGCATGTCAGATATAAGCTCTTTAATATGCAAACCAAAGCATTTAGTCAAAGATATTTCTATCGTATATTTTGGTTTGAGTGTTGAGGGATACAGGAATTTGTGAGACAAATTTAGGATTTGATGAGAAAATTCTAATCAAAACTGCTTGTGGATCTGGCCTGGCTGTGGCTCATCTAGAGTAAAAGGTAATTAGTATCAGTCACTCCTGACTCTTCCTCTCTGACTTTGATCTAAATGTTGCTGTACCTACACTTCTGCCAATTCAGTTATTTCTTGGCTGGTTTATAATCAGTTGCAATGAAGGACACATTTGTTCCTCTAGATAAGTTTACATTCCAGCAGCTTCATAAGGATAAATTTTTTCTTGGATTAACTTAAAAAAATTTTGCTGCCAGAGATCGCATATAACATACTAAAAATTCCATGTACAAAGATTCTTGAAATATGAGCACAGTATGTCAGCACACAGATGTATTCAGCCTTTGAATACAGTAAATTCAGAACAAACTAGAACATTCCCATTCACTCATGAAGAAAATGCTGATGTTCTTGCTACCACAGTGAGAAAACCAGGCTGTGAGTATTGTAGAGACTAAAGTTACATAAAATCAGCTGTTGACACTTGTCTAAATTAGAGACCAAGATGGAGCAATTGTGATATTTCAGTTACTTTACAGAACTGATTTGTATCTGTTCTCCTTTTTAGTTCTCCCTAACATGGTGCTGTATGTGTATCCATGGTGTATAACCTATATGTGCTATGCAATACACGTCCCTATGTTGATTGGATGCCCAGATTGGTTTGCAATGTATAATTTTCTGAATGCTTGCCTTGGGTTTGCTGGACCTGGGGAAGATAGTAACAGCCACTGCCCTCATTTCAGTCTTGCTGCTGCTGCTGGAAAGGGAGGCTGAGTGAGGTGCTTGAAATGCTTTACACTGGAGCTCCCTGGGGAGATTGATCAGGAGGAAGAGACAGGAGCATGGGGGAGTTAGGTGCATGAAGGAGAGAGGTATTTATGGATGTGGTGTCCCAATTCCATGGTTTGTATATGGATTTAATTTTCAAATCTGTGGGCAGCCTCTCTTGAGTTGCACTGTAGCTAGTATCCACTAGTATCTTTGCCAGCTCTGTTTGATGTTTTTACTAGCTCAGATCAAAGCTAAATTTATTTTACCTATAGACGACAAAGCTAAAAAGAACAGTCAGTGTCTTAGAAGGCAGAGTATGAATTCATGTGTTTTAAAGCAGAGAACTGACAGAAAGATGCTCACCAAATTCAACAAGAGAAAATACAGCATGCTATGCTGTGAGGAACCAGATTGATTTTGATTTTTGTCTCAACATTGTTTGACCAGAGGTATATGGGGGAAGGGCTGCACATTTGCCACTTGCAGGAGGCAGCTAGAAGAAGATGGAGGAAAGCCCTGTCTCTAGGGAGACTTTGCCTGACAGCCTTTTCATGTCTCACATGGAATAGGCAGTCAGTAGGAGACCACCAAGGACACTGTGTCCTCCAGAGAGGTTCTCCAATTGGGTGGCAAAAGGTCTCCACCAATGCCCTGAGTCAAACACTGAGCTGGGCCAGTGGTCTCCTGCCAGCAAGCAGACCTTGGGAAGAGCTGGGGGCTATAGAAGAACTGTGTCATAAGCTGCTGGCCTATTTTTTGCCCTCACTTTTTGCCCTCGCTCTTTTTGCTTGCTTTCACTCTCTTGCTCTTCCTCTTGCTGGCTGGCTGCCTGTTGACCACCTCCTTTTTATTACCAATAAATGGTTCTCAGATATAATATCTGCCTCGTTTGGCTTAATTCTGTCCTAGATCATCTGTTTTAAAAGAACTTCCCACAGTTTCCCCTTAGTGGAACGTGACATGCTTGGAGGAGATTCTTCATGAGTCCTGAACCAGAATGATTGTTAAATAGCAGCTTTCCAGGAGAGGTTTTGTGATTCAGGGGAAAGAACATGTTGAACATGGATTATCAGGGCCTTGAGAAGGCAAATACCATACTGAAATTAAGATCAAGAGGAGAATTCACAAGACCTGAAGTAATCTTTTTTGCTCTCTTTCCAGTGGGTGGGTAAGCCCCTGGATGACATAGTACGTACTTGGTTCTTTTCCATACATTGCTTCTCTGATAAGGGTGGAGGCTGGAAAGCATTGGAGAGCTATGAGCACAGTCCAAAATTTGTAGAGGACAGACTGAATAAATTGGATTGGTTCAGCTTAAAATAAAACTATGAAGTCAGAATGTGAGCATAGCAGTCCTCAAATGACTAAAAGGTTGTTGCAAAGAAAAAGATAAGACAAAAAAAGAATGGAATTAGATTACAGAAGAGAAAGATGGGATTTAGAGGAAGGCAGAAAGTTGTTGAGGAAAACAAAATTCCCTCTGTGGCATGTTGTGACTAAGATTGTCTTTTTGATGTGTTCAGGGCATGGCAGTTGTGTTTTCAGCCTTAGTGAAAAGAGATTTGCTCAGGAAATTGCTTGCATAACTGAAAGCAGTAATGGTATTTCACATATAGTTTTCAGTGTTCATGCAAATGATGGCTGTAGCTTACCAATACAGAGCCCGATACATAGCTGGGGTCCTGGTGGGGGAGGGTGTTTGAAGTCTTTTTAACTAAACATCAAAGTCATCAAAACCCTTTTGGCAAGACATCTTGATACAATATATCTACTTGAATCACTTCTTTCCAGTTACCTGACACACTAAAGCCCATGGGCTTAATAATAAAATCCCAATGTATGAGGCAGGGAACTGAGTACTTTGAGGTGGCTGTTTCCATAGGGAGAGAGGCACAAAGCCTTTCCATAGAAAAGGCATGAAATTGGAGACAAAGGTATATTGAGACATGATAGTGTGGAGGGGAAGACCTTTCTTTATCCTTGGCCTGTCCCCAAACTTAAGCTCTTCAGTTTACACAGCTTTTCAGGGCATGCACCTCCTTTCTCTGGTGACAGCTGGGAAAAGAAGGCCCATTCCCTTCTGTGGATCCAGCACAAACAGTTTTCAGCTTCTGATGGATGCTTCTATATAGCTTCTATAGCTCCTGTAATGATATTGGCCCTCTGGGATTTGACTTTGTTTATTTAATCTATTGTCTATTTATCTGTTTGGTTTGTTTTCTCTTTAGATGTCTCTTCATTAAGAGCCAAGGCTTAGGCAATCATACTGGCCTTCTGTGCTTTCCCCATGGTTTTAGAGCCAATGGCTTATTTTTGCAGCACAAGGAAGGGATCACATTTCTTCAGATTAAAACAGACAGCTAGGTAGAGGGGAGAAAGGGGCTTTTCAAGTGCCATAAGGGACTGCAAAATTTTTATATATGCTCACACTTTTGGCTCAGACCATCTCTTCATGGGGACTGGTCAGGGCTCCTGTTCCATTGCAGCTAACCAGATCCATTGGCAGTCAGCTAAATTGGCAGTTAGTACTGCTGCTTGCTTCTTGCTGGGCTAACAACTTTGCTTTCTAAGTAACATTACTGTGGTTTAAATAGCAATTACATTTTTAACAAATTTTACAAAAAAGAGAGAATACACCATATGAATATATAATAGCATGGGAATAATACTAAAGAAGCTACAGTGATAGAAAATACTGTTACCTTTGGGCCATCTGCAGACAGCCATCTGCAAATTGGAATAATAGCTGTGTTCACAGGAAGTAAATATTGGTTAGGATAGTATGATTTTATTTTTTTTTAACAAGATAATAAATACAAGCATTCAGCACTGGCATTGATGCCAAAAATGTCCTTTAGGGAGGTCTGTGGTTGCTTCTATTCCCTTGGATCTCTCAGAGGCTCAGGCTATTCATAGAGAAAGCTGATACTCAGTAATTGGTTATCTCACAGCATGTCCTTCTGCAAGAGAGCCCTCAGGTACAAGTGGCTGGGTGCCAGCATAAGCTGTGAATGAGAAATTAAGTGTTAAACAAAATCCCCTCAGAGGATTTTCATGAATAAGACCCACAGTACTTTGCTGTCATTATGGCTGACACTTTATCTTCACAAAAAGAAATTAACATTTTCATCAATAAAGGAATCCAAACTCTAGCTGAGATGTAATTCAGTTCAGTTCCTTTAGCGTGTCTAGCACTTCATTAAGTAAAAACAGGCAGCAGAGTCCAGTGAAAAGAAATTTGATTCATTCAGGATGAAGTCAGTGGTAGTGAGCAGTGTTCACTGACACGGGGTGTGGGCCCAGAGTCCTCCTTAGAGCATGAAATGTAAGTTATTGTTCAGCAGCAGTGCTGGAGCTCCCAACCAGCCCTTTCATCAAAGTCAATTAAGGGATGCAAAAGCCACGCTGCAGAGAATTGGGCTTCTCTTTGCCAGATCATGATTTAGTACAGTGGTTCTAGAGAAGGCAGCTGAGCCTGTGGAACCACTGTATGATGTAACCAAACTGGCCAGGGCAAGCCAGTGAAATTCAGGAAGACTTTACAAGTATGGAATAACATTTTCATGGTTTTCAGTGATTCGTTGTTGAATTCAGTGGAAGACTGCTGAAAGGATAAATAACCAGAGAATCCTAATGAATATGTGTCAGAGTGTGTCTCACTTACGAAGAACCTCATGGATCCTCCTCATTTTTTTCAGCACCAATGGTTTTCATAGATTTACCTCAGATGTACACTAATTTAGTGTTTATCTTCACTTAAAAATAAGTGAATGGCCTTCTTAATGTATTTTAACAATTCTTGATAGACTTAATTGATTCTGCTTCAACAAGGTGGTTGTTTCTTAGTGTCATTCCACTGAAAATTGTCAAAAAAAGTTCTTATCAACATTAAAATTCATTTGACATGCCTGTTAAACCAAAAACTTCTAGAATTGATTATTACAGACAAAAGGTTTTAACTTCACATTTTGAGAGTAGAAAGTATGTATTTTGATTGCATCACTGCAAAAAAAGACATGTATGTATAGCCCCAGCTTCTTTACTCTGCAGCAATAAATAGTCTTTGATTATAATAATGTTACTTTCAAAGAAAAAAATACATATTTAGAAGTTTCAGGTTGGCAGCATGAATAACATTTGAGACAAATGCCTGCCAATCCGAACTATGTGTTTGGAGGTATCAATGAATGTATTTTCAGAGTTACTTGTGACATTAGAAAATTGTATCACCTAAGTCCTTGCATACATTTATAAATTGTTATGTGATGCTGAATTGTTGAACCCTGATAGCCGACACAGCTTAATTCTGGGAAAAAATTTCCTGTGAGGCATTAGGTATTTCAAACCCAGGAAGGAAATTCTTTAGCCCAGGACTCAGGACTGATATTTTTCATGTAATGAATTGGAGGGGCGGGGAGGGCTGGAATGCGAACTATGAGGATGGAAAACATTTAGTCACTCTTGGAATGATATGAATGTTTTTACAGGAAGCTTAAGTAAACACACATGCTGCTGCTTAGTAGGCTGCAGTTAACTTTTTTGGACAGTAGACAAAATTTAAACAAGTATGCAGACTCAAATGAAAGGCTGTTGAGCAGCACACCCTTCAGGCCCAGTTTTGAGCCAGTTATCACTTAAAACATTAGGTAAAAAGTTAGACTACAGTTTATTTGGGGTTTTTTTCTTTTTTTTTTTATGGTAAATGCTTGAATGCACTGATTTTTAATTTCTTTGAGTCATTTGATACTGGTTTCATAGGAACAAAACATCTTACTTCTTTTAAAGGTGGAGTCTGTGTTATGAATTACTACAGAAGAGGGAGCTATTTCACTTTCCCCAAACATGGGCATGTTCTTTATTATTCATGCTGGAAATCTTTCTCCTTATTTAAAACATGATTTTTATTTTTTTTTCCCCAGAAGAGGTTTTCATTTTATGAAAACAAAAGAGATGTTCAACATCCTAGAATCCTATTCTGTTGCACTTAGTCAGAAGAAATGTTGTGCAGAGGAAGAAGCTTAGAATACAATAGTTACTTCCCTACTTACAACCAACTTTGTAAAACCATGGAGTAGCTATTTCCCTCACATGATATTACTGAAAGTATGAAACAAAACCTTTTTGCAGTTAACATATTGCATTCCAAATTAAACAAAGCAAAGAGATTGTTTTTCACGTAATATTAATAATACAAGTACCTTGCCGAGAGGTAAAGCCTGCATAATGTATTAACTTAAAGGAGCATAAAAAAATGAGACTAATTAAAGCTGGTTGTGGCTTTTACTAAATAATTCTTAACAGAGAATTGCTCTTACAAACACCTGGAAGAAATTTTGCTTCCTGAATAAAAAAGCTAGTTTTTAAGTCGTGAAGTAGATTCAGAGAGATAGTGTTAGGCAAACATGTACTTATTTTGGAAAAAGTAGGTAATCAGTACTTGGCAAAAGCATACAGAAATAATCAGAAATTGAAATATTTGTCTTCTGGTTTCAGTTCCTTGATTAGGATTCATCAAGGATATTGCTGCTTTAACTGGTAGTGTCCTGAGTTTATATGAAAGTGAAATTCATGGAGTCATGCTAGTTGGAAAGGACCACCAGAGATTTTTTCTAGTCCTATCTCCTTCTTAAAGCAGGTCCTGTGACAGAAGGATGTTGAGGCCTTGTCCCAGTTAAATTTTGAATATTTTGAAGGATGGAGATCACACAAGTCTCCATGACCATGTCATAGTTTGATGACCCATGTGGTTTAAAAGAAAGATCAAAACAGCTTTTATCAAGTTGTCATTTCCCATTTCCTGTTTGTGTTTGTTGCCTCTCATCCTAGCTTGGAGCCACGTCCAAGATTAGCCAGGCCTTGCCATCTTTGTACCCTGGGGTTAAGGAGTGGTAGAGAGCAGTAGGATGCCCCCTCACCCTCCTTCCCCAGGCTGAGCAAGCCCTGCTTTGTCTCTCAGCCTGTCCTCATGTGCCACCTCTCCAGCCCTGGCCAACTTGGTGGCCCTGTCACACACTTGCTCAGGTGTGTCTGTGTTTCTCCTCTGCTGAGAGCCCAAAGGTGCCCACTGCTCCAGCTGTAGGCTTCCAGGTGCTAAATGGAGGGAAACCATCACTTCCTTGTACCTGCAGGCTCTGCTTCTGCCGCTGCAGGTCCCTCTTGTCCTTCACACAAACCAAAACTGAACTCTTGGTTCTCTCATAATATATTTGGCTTTGCAGAAGGGTAGTTAAGTGTAATCTCTCTTTGCTTTCTGATACAAACTCTATGGCTACAGTACAGATTTTGAACTAAGAATATGATGTTAAGGTGGGTATAATTTTTCATTCTGGTTCCACGCTTAAGAAGGATGCTATTTAGTTAGTTAGTTGTCTTTTGTGTAATTTATGTAATTATAATTAAATCTTTTTTTAACAGTAGACGTTAACAAGATTGCAATAACTTTTAAATTGTTCCTGGTTTTTTTTTCCTTTATTTTTATTTGTTTTCTAAGGCTATAGCAGTCAATGGTATATTTCAGTTTTCATTCTCTTCCTTTTTTTAAAAACAATTTATCAAATTGTGTGTATAATAAAATTGTAATCCTGAGAAACAAATTTTCCCTGCCCCCACTGAAACATGGGTGCACCACTTTCTCTCCATATCTGAATACTTGAGCAGTATCTTAGTACCTCAGTATAACAAATTTAGGGCTCAGTACTAGACCAAATTGACCATCCTTTGTTCTTGTGCATGTATTTATAGTAGTTCACATTGTTAACAGAAGAAAATACCTGTTCTTTGTACTACAAGCTGTGTCACAGCACTCAGGAGAAGTGGGAGGTCTCAGAAATCAAAGCAAGAAGGATGTTGGGATTGTTTTTGCTCATATTACAGAAGTATTCTAGATGGAAAAAATTAGTGAAAATACTATTCTATCTTGATACCACCTTTTTTTTTTTTACAATCAGTTTTTGTGTTGATATGGTTAATATAGGTGCTTAAGGACAAAGAGAGCTCCAGACATTACTTGAATGCCACTGTTCTTTCATCATAAAAGCAGTTTGATTTCAGGCTGGAATGATGAGATTCAGGGTTTGATCACATATTGTAGTATTTTTCAGTGGACTAGTCAGACTGAAGATCCACCAACAGCTGAAATATCTGCTGTAGATTTTAAAAGTTGTTTTTAAGTAAATGGCATTGGAAAGACTTAATTCTCATATTTTTAGCAACCTCACAGCAAGCAAAATGATAATCTGCACCAAAATTCAGCAGAGAAGGTATCAGAGAGGATATATGGGAGCGTAGTGTTCTAATAGGAATCTGCCTTTAAATATAAGCACTTGGCATCAGCAAAATCTGTGCTCCATTAAATAATCCATTGTTTTCATCCAGACTCTCTTCAATCCCCTTCTCTTTCTTTCCTTCTCTCTTTCTTTCTATGGTATAGTTGCATTGTTGGTAAAGCACACAGGCAGAAACAGCACCCGTTTTTCCCACCCATTGTCTGTGCATTTGTGCACTGGATCTTTCTTCAGCCCTTTCTACCCAGAGCAGCAGTGAAAGCCCGTTTCAGATCGTGTGGTGGTACATGCTTTTTCAAGCTTAGCTACTGCTTGCCTATTCAAATAGCCAGAAGTCTGGTAGAGCAGATCTGGCTTTATTTGTTGAGTCTTGCCTAGTGAAGTGAAAAGGCCTGATTTTTTTTTTCCTGGCTGCATTTTTGCACATGTGGGGGTAGGGAATGAAATTATTTCTTTTGTCCTCTGTTTGCAGCTCATTGAGAAGCAGGCATGCATATAAAATTACTGTATCTCAGGGCTTACCTTTAGGGAGAGAAGGGAAAAAGAAACAGATTTGTAAGCTTGACTGGAAACACTGAGGATGCTGAAAGCTGGCCCAAAAGTGGAAGGTAACAGAATAATAAAATACAATGAATAGAGGACGAACAAAAACTTTTCAAATTAATATAACAACCGTTTAATTTCATCTTTTATAAGAAATACCTTATTATTTCATGTATCAAAGGCACAAAAATTGTGTCCATGTGTCCAAGGCAAAGGAGCATCAAAATACAGATGTTGCCTTTTGGAAAGCCACCAAAACTTACAGAAGATAGATAGATAGATAGATAGATAGATAGATAGATAGATAGATAGATAGATAGATAGATAAAATTATGGATGGTTTCCTTAGATGTTAAGTTACACCTGCAATTACAGGGAAGTTATTTTGAGGGGTAGACTTTAATGATAGGGAGTGAAACAATCCTTTTTCTCCCTAGCTTTAGTTTACACCCAAGTGGATCAATGAATACTAACTAACTTGCATCTCAACTTTCAGTAAGGGTTTTTTTGCTTCTTTTGTCAACATGTTTTACCTCACATCTGCAGTCAGATGGTAAAGCTGCAGTCTCCTTCAGTTCTCTGGCTTGTGTCAGTGAACTTTGCTCTGGGCAGCAGTAATGATTCATATGATTTGTACTGGTTTTAGCTACCTGTGAGTACAAGATTCCTGTGGCCTCTTTGTCATTTGAAGTGTAAGGTTTGTGGGGGCTGACCAGTGACCTGACTGTAGCTTCAGGGTAGCTCTTCGATTCTGGCCTTGTGCATGTTTAGGATATTTCGGTTAGAGAATGGAGCAATGCTAAAAATCAGTTTGGTTGCAGAACTAGGCTATATACTCAGAGGCCTAAACAGCCAGGATTAATTAATGAAATTTATCATGTTATTGGTGTATATTGGTATATAGCAATATGTTCACGATTCCTAAACTAATGGTTTGGTGAAGTTGCAAATGTTAAGTATTAGACATGAATGTGATTTAGTCAGATACTTTATTAAACTGATTTGAGAAGAATTACATAGACTTCATTTTGACTAAAAGAACTGTCGCTTCAAAATCCATGGATTTTGAAATAGTTTGCTCATTATGACTATTCTTCTACACTACACGTGCAAACTCAGAGCTGTGAAAGGAAGAATTGATGGAAACCAATCCTTTGATCTCCAAGCTTGTTATTTATATTAAATCCCTACCAAAAAAAAAAAAGGAAAAAGAAAAAATAAATAAGAAGATAATTGAGGGATCTAGAGAGACATGTTGCCATTATGCAACTTCAGTTTGTGCATGAACAAAGCTGTTGACACTGTTCTATATATTTTAAAATGTATTGCTACTTTTCTAATAGAAATTATACAAGCAAGAGAATTTGAGCATTACTCAGCAAGTGCATAATCTGAACCGTGACCTCTGAGATAAGTTAGAAGTTATCTAACTTAATTGTAGTGTCTTTAATGCAGTTTTTTCATTCCAAACTCTAGTTAGCTGACCTAATTTTAAAAGGATTAAAAACGTTCATTGCCTGCATAAACTGTTGTGTTGGGAAGAGCAAGGCTGGAGAGAAGCTACGAAAGCTGAAAATTCTGAAAGACAATGAAAGCAGAAAAGTTCCTTCTTGTAATAGGATAATTTTCAGTTGACTGGAAGGCATGGGTGCGAAAGCTGTGTGCTGGAATGTAGCCAATAGGCACAGAAATCAGTGTTTTGTTTGACAGTGTATACTTCTAACAAGTTAATCTACATTGAATAATATTTTACCCTTACTCTGAAAGTAAAGACTAGCTGCCTATAGGTAAAAGTGGCAACATCTGTGGTCTGAGGATGAAAGCTGGCAATACATGGCCACCTCCACTTCATATAATTTCTCCACATTGGCACGATTTATCACTTTAGATATGGAAGGCTTTTTAAATTCAATTTTGTATAAATCTTCAGTTTTTGAGATAGAGAAGAAGTGTACACTTAAACAGTTGAAGCACTGAAATGGAAGCTCATAGTTCTTTAAATCAAGCAATTTTTGTTTCCTGAATATTTTGTATAATGTTAATAATGCTCATAACTGTGAACTCATTGGTTCTTCAGTGCCTGAGTTCTATGAAAAGCACAAGAAAGACAAAATTAGTCTCAGAGAGCAAAAAGTTGTTCAAGAAAAGATAGATATTGCTTTCCTCCTGAATCCTGTTTTATGATGGTCATTTTGAGGTTTCTTGTTATCTTCATAAGTGTCTGGATTTTGGTTTATTCTAATAACTTTGTATACTAGAGCATGTTAGTGCTCTAGTATACAAAGTTATTAGAATAAACCAAAATCTGTCTACCCATGTATCAAAACAAATTTCATACTCCAGCATATTTAAATGGTGTCAAAAAGTAAGTGTTATACTGTTGATAAATAATTTACAGTCGACAATAATCTCCTCAACCTCAGCAAGCATAATCTGGGACTGCAAAGTATGCTGTAAGAAGTGATGGTTTTGATAAATAACTATGATAAATGCTCTCCAGAGGTCTTTCACATGCAGTGCATCTTACATTCCCTTTTGGTATTCAGAGTCTCTTCTGCTGTAAATTTCAGCAGAGGGGATGTTATTCACATGGAGAACGATTTGACTTCTGAGTTACATGTTTGATGTGCAGCTTGGTAGTATCAATCAATTCAGCTTCAGAGAAACTCTGCTCAGTTTCTAAAGCAAAAAAGTCTGCATGAAATTTTGATTAAACACTTCTGAAGAAATTTGGGCAAAATAAGTATTTTGCATTTAGTTTGAAACTGCATGAGCAGGAAAGCTGATTTCATAATGAACAATAAACAAAAAGTGGTAATCCTTTTCTGTTTAGATACTTCAAAATTTTTCTGCATCTTCATGCTGTTTTTGTTGACTGTACATTTGAAACAAAGTCCATTTATCGAATTTTTTCTAAATTACCCAGAATATTCATCAGAAACAAAAGTAATTAAAATTACTCATTTTACTGTTATGTTATTTATGGATTTTTGTGAATCTAATTAAAATATTGAAGAATCTCATATTTATGTGTTCTTTTTTTCTTACCTCCAGAGCCAACATATATCACAATAGGTCCACCCACCTGTGAGGCTTTGGTGAACTGCACTTTGACTGAAAAAGACTGTATCTATAGCTTCAAACTGGACCAAAATGGTTGTCGCATTTGTCAGTGCAAAACTAGTGAGTATGCAGAAATATGGTGGCTTCTACCTTTTATACCAAATTGTATGTGAAAATGGTAGTATGCTGGTTTTGTTCCATTCATAATGTTGGTTATATGTTGTGTTGGTACATGTGTACTTTATAGTTGTTCATCTTTAAAGAATTGGTTCCTGATTTCTGACATTGCTTTCTTGCTTAAAATGTGTTTTGAGGAAAATGTACAGTGCTTGACTTTTGAGGTAAAAAATTAACAGCTGGCTAGAAAATATAATAATTTGGGACCTAATATTCATATAGATTTTGAGAAGTCTTATGAGAATTCCACATTTCATTTTCCTCTCTTTACAGAATTTTAAGAGCACCTAGGTTTCTGCAATTCAGAAAATCCTATTGTTAAACAGCCTATTTTCAACTTAGCTTTTTTTGTCAAAATTTAGATTTTGAGGTTAAATGTTTGAAAATTATATGCTTGGGAGTGGGTGTTCGTATATATGCAAGTGTATCCATATTTATGTTTATTTCTATAACATATTCCTATATTTATTTATATACATATATAATATTTTAGTTAGCATTTTTGCAGGCTTTAACATCTATTTCTTCCCAAAGGAGAAACACTGTGTCTTGTGAGAACTTAGCGTGTATCAAGAAAAATGTTTTTTCTCTATGTGTTTCCTTGAGACTTCAGTGTTTACAGGTGAAATATAAATCAGTATCAGATTGGCATTTGGAATTGGCCAACAAAGGACCTCTGTGGAGTGGAGTACTAGTCTCAGCTGCAGGATGCATCTCTGTGGCTGCCAACCCAAACTAGGAGCTCTTTGTAATGTTATTGTAATTTTTCAGCTTTCTTGCAACCTCTAAGGCTTCCACAACCAAAGTATTACTCCGTTTCTCTTCTTTTTGTTTCAGTCCTCTCATTCTCAGCCACTTTGTAAGCCAATATGACTATTGTAGGGGTCCCAAGAAGAAATGGTCAAAATAAAATGCTTAAGCAGTACAAACTAAACAGTTTTAGGAATGGATTGGTGTTGGAGAGGACATCCTAACAAAAGTAAATATATGGCAAGCCATAACAATATCATGGCAAATAAGAAATAATACCTTTGTAAAGGTATTCATGGAAGGATGACTTTCCTTAGCTTACATCCAAGCTATCACGTACTTGCCTTACTTCATTCTTCCTAAGGAAAACATTAGAAACGTTCAGGTCTGCTTTTAATGTTGTAATTTGATTTTCCTTCTCCTTCTGTTATTATTAAATTAATTGGGGAGTTTGACCCAAACAAGAAGATGGACATTCATGACAAGCTTCATCACCTGTGCCTGTGCATGCAGTCCTTCCCTCCAGTATGGCGCACTGGAGATGCACCACCACTCCAAAGGATGATTTCTTTTGCCCTGGTTACCAGACTGCATATGGACACAAACCACGTTCTCGGGATGTTCTTGATTAGAGTATTTCTGATTAAATAGTGCATAAGAACCTATTCAGGGGAATTTTTCTGTTGCCAGATTTGCTTGAAATTTTCTTCATTTTACTGTAGCAAATTTTCTGAAGCAAAGTTAATAGCATCATTTATCATCTCTTTTTTTCAGTTAAATAATGTGACTAGTAGATTGCTTAAAAATCTCAGTCATTTAGAAAGAGGAAACCTTTATTTTCTAAGGAAGTGAAGAAAAATAACAGCTTGGAAATCTTCATCATTTGGTGGTTATCAATCAAATTGACAGAAATTGAATTTTTCTGTCAAGTAATGTCTGTCGCTTGCAAGGCTCTCCTCTGGACAAAAGAGGGTGTGAGAAATGAGAAGGAGAGGAGTCTTAGGTCAGATATGCTGAAAAATGTACTGTGCTTGCTCTCTGTGTTTTGAGATCCTTTAATGTCCAAACCTGTTCAGTTGCATCTTGGTTCTCTTAAGGACATCAGAACATGTCTTTTCTTTAGCTCATGTCAACTCATGTGGAGTTTTGAGAACATCATTATTTTATTCTTCATCCACTTGCTTTTTGCTGGTCTAAGCTGCTCAACAGAGTCAAATTTAACTGCCTCAGTAAGGAGGCCCCCATGCCCACACTAACATTTGAAGTCATCATATCCTAATTCTATTAATCTATTTCCAATAAAGTTTCATTTTTGGTTAATTTATCTTTAGATAGCTCTGCTGGACGTTTGTTATATTTCAGTTATTTCAGCCAAAATAAATGCAAAATTATAAAGTGGAAGAACATAGTGAAGGTGTAATTTGTTCTTCGTTATTGCGTGCATTTGCATTCATGTTACCAGAAATAAGTAAAACAGGTTTATTTGGAATGATTATGTAAGTACAGTATAATGAGATTTGTTTGGTACCTCATTGTAATTTAGTTTTAAGTCTATCCCACCTCGTTCAAGCCAACTACAAAATGAGAAGGAAGAGAGAAGCAAATCAAAACATTTCTATAATATTATTTTAATTGAAGTAGTTTACTTTGTCTTTTATCCTTCTTTTCATTTCTGCAGTGAATGCAAAAACGTGGTATAGCACATGCAGTGAAAAAATACATGCTGTAAAGTAAAATAAAATATTTTTTTAAAAGTAGCAGAGCCAGATCATAGTTATAAGAGAAGGGAGGAAAAAAATATCACTGAGCAGATTGTAGACTTATATGGGAAGAAAGTTCAGTAAGTACACATGGAGCCACAAATGATGAGGGAGAAAGAATGATCATACTGACCAGAAGCATCAAGAAGCTAAAGCAGCACTACATGACAACAAAAGGCAAAAAGTAAAATTCAGAATCTAGGAAGAACTGCTGCAGAATACCAAGAATAAAACTAAAACAAGTAGGACAAACAGGAAAGGCATTACCAAAAAAAAGAAAAGAAAGGATGGTATGAGATGATACAAGAGCAAAACACAAACAGAAAAAAGCAAATAAGGAAAAAATTGTAGTGTGCAGCAATTGCTCTTGTGTTTGGAGTCTCTGGGCCTTTACTTTCATTGGGAGAAGTGGAGTGGAATGAAGTCCTTAGGAAGACAAATCCATTTGGAGGAGTCCTTGTGGAATACCAGTGGTCTCCTGTTTGTGAGGCAGGACTCCTCTTGCCCCAGTGAAGACTAATGGCAGGATTAATAATGCCTGCTGATTGAAGGAACGTAGGATTTAAAGCTGATTGGTAGTTGCTGCTGCACACAAAGTCATTCTTCAGCAACTGTCTGCACTGCAGGCCTTGTCTGTTCCCTGGATTAGTTTCATGGAAAAAAAAACCCTTTGAAATCTCTCCTGTGACTGAGACTAGTATTTTACCCCAAATGAATTGAACATGTAGAATATCTTCAGGATATAACTGTGAGCATGTATGAGTTTAATTTTTTTTTAAAATTTCAAATCTTACTAAAATTGAATTAGTGTTGCTGTTAATTAAAAAAATTGTTTGCATCATTTAGAAGGCTTATCTTTGTGGTTCCAAGATGCAACTGTCATCCAGTTTCATTAATTTCAGCTTCCTTATGGAGCGATGCAGCTGGAGAAGGTGGAGATGGGTCATTTTCCCTGCACATTATAATGCATCACTTTCCACTTTGTGTCATGGTCTCTTTTGTCTGTCAAAGCAAGTCATGCAATCACTATTCAAAAATAAGAAATCTTGGTATATTATGCGTTTGCACAGTCCCCTCAACATGAAACCACCTTCTCCCCAAAACACATCCTATGGATACACACAGAAATAACTTTGGAAGCCTTGGTACCTTTTCCTTTAATGAGAACAACACGTTTTCTACCATGGAGTTAAAAGGAGACATTATCATTCAGTCTATACTAGCACACACCAGAACCATGGTCCTCAATATTCTGGCAAGTCACACCATCTCCCTTTATAGCTGATGAAGCAGAGTGAAATTCCAGCATGGACTTTGAGCTTGGCAATGTGGGTCTTTATTTAGTTGCATAGGCATTCAAAAGCAGGATTGGTGGGTTTGAGAAAACTTAGGTAGGTTCATCTACAGGCTGTCTGAAAAAGCATAGGGACCGGTGATGGGAAAATGCCTAAGAAAACTTTGCAGGGACTGCAGTGAGAAAACACATCTCAATTCCTCATTTTTGTGTATTAATTTTTCAATAGTTAGAGTTCTAACCTTTCAATCTTATAGTCAAAATTTGAATATTTTATTTCTGTATGTAGTGCATACTGAGAGATGTGCGTTCTCAACACTTAAATTCTCTCAGTGTTAATTTTTCCCATTTAAATAAACTTATTCTATGTTCATTTCTATGTCAAACTGAGGTCAGACAGTAATTGCATACTAATCAGACAAAATGTACTTCAGGCAATGCAAAATTCCTGGAAATAGTAGAGTAAAATATGAATTAGGTAACACTTTTCTGTTTTAGTAGCAGTTGTCTTCCAGTGTTACTTCCATTTTACAACAAATTCCATGGAAAATAAAAGTTGTAAAATAAAAATCCAGGTAATCTTTCTTAGTGCTAAGGAGAGCACATATTAGATTTTTGAGTAATTCTGTAAGAGAGAAAAAGGATGTCTTTATTATCCTTCTGCAGTGATATAAAAGGGAATAGCTATTAGAGGCAAGACTTCAGTTAAGGAAATGCAACCATAGAAAATTAGGATGGAGCATGTTTCCTAAAAATTTAAGGCTCAGACCAGGAAAAAATAGTACATGGTCTTGTAGAACAAAAGCAGTAACTCTAAGCACACGTGCAAGATAGTGGAAGTGCTCCCTGAAGAGGATGGAATCATGATGAGCAACTCATGCCAAATAAATATTATCTGTATTGTCACTAGAATGAGTCTTTGGCAGGATCTCTGAAGATTACAATATACTGGAGTTAGTGCTTACAATATATCTTGTGCAACAGAAGCAGATAAGAATTTCACCTGTCTTGCCTTGTGAAAAAAAAAGAAAATCAGCGTGCTTGAGGCTTGATCATTATACAGCAATTCCACCTTTGAGATAGTACTGCTACAATTTCATTTTCATGAATTCATGTGTTGAATGCGAATCCTAGATTTGTTTAGAGCACATATCCAATTAATTTGCCTAAATGGACTCACAAGAGGATTTATTTAAACAGGGTTTTCTAGCATCACAGTGCCCAGTCCCGTCATTTTTTTTTTCCAGCTTTTGTGAATCATGATTTAAGTCTAACAAAAGGAGGGAGGGTTAGTGTGGATCTGTGGAGGCAATATATTCAGAGAATTCCAGTTACTGTTAAGTAACCTAGTTTTCTCCTTCATAAATTTGCCTCCCCAGATCCCCACCCCCGAAGATTAAGCAGCAGTAGCAATCCACACCGAGAGGACGGCTGAGGAGTGCTTAATTGTAAAGGTACTGTGAAACAGTTCTCCTGGTATGATCTGTCCTCAGCATCAAGAAAATAATACTGGTGAAGGTATGTAGCTAGCTTTGTGTAGCCATGCTACAAATTTGTAAAGATGGACACCAGCCTAAGCCAAGTTGAAATACTGACAAAATTCTTGTCATGTATCTATTCGTATTCTCTGGCAGTTGTTTTTTTATCTGTGAAATACTGGACTGAAAACTAAAAGTATTTCAACATAGAATGCCTTTTCAAAACTTTGTTGAGTAAGATGATTTTCAGTCCTTATGATACAAATGTCAGTGTGTCCATATGTAAAATAATATTTTGGAAAAACATAAATATCCCAGTTTAAGAGCCTAGAGCTTTTTAAATACCATATATATGCTAGAAAAAAGAATGTTTCTGGTTTGGTTTTTTTTTAGAAGAGCTGGAATTGCAATCAATCTATTAGAAATTCAAGCAGAAGACTCTTTTTAGAGCTAACATGCAATTCATGGAATTGAATTTTGTTTACTTTTTAGAGGTTTTTTGGGCAATATTTTATAACACTCCAAATACTCATAGGTTCATGTGAGGTAGGGATGTGAGCACTCTGAAATCAGGAATAAATCATGCATACAGTGGTTTGAGTTTAGGACAAAGACCTGTGATTCCTGTTGAGCTGCATTGCCCCTGAGATGCCGTACCTGAGTAAGAGAAGTTGTGTTGTATCTGAAATATTCCACTGCTAAGTTAATTCTACCAAATGCAGGCATTGCTAACATATCATGGGACAGAATGGTTTTGTTGTCCTGTTTGCAAGGTGGGACCTCGACTGTAGTGGGTCACATCAGTGTGTCAGCTGCTCTTAGATGCTGATTTTTGAACATGGTTTTCGTTCCTTCAGCAGCCAGTTTTACTCAGTTTTACAGATATCAGACAACCTTTTAAAACTAGAGTTGATGTTAGTGTTGAGAATAAGATACTTTCTGGAAAGATTTTTAAAACACCAGATAGTTTGTGTGTAGAATGCTCACCATATCTTGGTAATCATCAGTTCTCAAGACTTTTTTTCTACAGTGTTATCCCATCCTCCATATCCCAAAGAGATTTCTCTTAAACTGTGTAATGCTCTTCTGAAACTCTCAGTATCTGTTTTATTATAGTCTGCGTGTATGAAAGGGTTTGTAAATGTGTAGAGAAAGTGGGGAAACAAGTCAAGATATTTAGAAGGAGCTTATGGACAATGGTGACTAGGCTTAAATACCTCACTAATATCTGTTTGTTTATTAATAAGTCACAAATGGGGTTTTTTGGAAGACTAATTCATCTTCAGCTGTTCTTTCTGCTTGTATTTGTGCAACAGCATCACATTAAATTGATCTAAATGAATCCAATAATTTGAAATTCCCATATGCAAGTCAGCATATAATGTGTTTAATTGTATAAAACTACAGAACAAAGTATTTGCTAGTACTGCAGTCTTTAGAGGACTCAATGTCTGTAAGCAATAGCTTTTGCCAGCGTGGTGAGGACTAGTGAAGACTGTGACTAGACTGTGAACTACCAACTGGACCTGTTGGTAACTTTTTCAGGCAAAGCCTAAAAAAAGGCTTTGCTGCTGCTTTTGCAGTCGTGGTTGCATGTGGCAGAGAAAACTGCATGGTCTTGTTGTGTGGGTGGGATTCACTGCTGTAAGTACTCAGTGCTTGTTAGTCCCCAAGTATTAGTTCTAAGCAGAAGTTCTATTTAACAACAGCATTGGTTCAGGACAAACAACCTTTCCATGTTTAGTGTCCTAGCCTTCTAGTGTACTTGATTCTCTCAGCATTTTATGTGATATTTCAGCTAATGTCACATTAAAAAGCTAAGTATTTGTTGTAAAAATACAGTTCTATGACCCTGAGACATTGAGCAACACATTCATCTTTTCTTAAAGTCATAGCTCATCAGTATCATTCTGGAATCATCCAATATCCTGCATCTGAACTCTGAGCTTGTCATGCAAATTGTTTTCTGGGTCATGTTTTATAAGAAAAATTAATGAATGTGTTTCTCCTAACCATGTAGAACTCTACCCTCAATCCAGATATTTCCCTAAGCAACAAAATGAGAGATGTTTTCCCTTTAATTAATTTCCTGTTCATAATTTTGTTTCTGTTTTAGTCTTCTACTTCCTATCTAACCATCAGTTTAGTTCCCTATGTGATGTCACTATAACTAATCAGTCACAAAACCCAAAAAATAGCTTATACTTTGTGATCAGAAGCTTAATCCCATTCTGTTAAGAGTTGCATTGACGTGCAAGTGCATAATGCAGTTCTGTCAAACTCTGAATGGTAGTTTTCTTCTGCATTAGCTTTTAAAATGTTTGCTATATCCTCATTGCAGCCTGTCTGGTTGCCCTGATACACTTTTGAAGCAATTAGACCAGGTAGGGCTGGATCTCTTCTCTGCAAATACATTCATGATTTAGGATTCTATTTCCTCATTAAATTTATCAAAGCAGAGGTGGAAAACTTCCTCAAACAAATACTCTCCTAACATTTTATCATAATAGATTTCCTCAGTTCATTGCAGTTGACTTTGATGAACTAGTGAACTAGTTCTCCTTGTTCTTTAGTATGTGTCACTTGAAATGCAAAAACTTAGCAAAATTTCTAGGTTTTACTTATCTTTTCATAATGAATTAGTAATTCATTTAGTAGTGATAAATTTAAAGCAATAGCTAAGGCTATAGAAAAATTGTTAGGATGACAATTGTATGCACTGAATTTGATCCACATATGAGTATTTAGGTTTGCAATCTTTTTCTCTTCTTTCTTTCTCTGATAGCTATGTTTGCTTTGTGACATTGGTGATTCACTTAATTTTCTGATAAAAATACCTGGCTTAAAATGCTGGACTGTGCTTTTCATCAGGCCTGTGCAGTGGACATAAACTCTGTACCAGATGGTACTTCATTTAGAGACTGCCTGCTGTTGTCATGTTTTTAATAATGTTTTAATAGGAGACATTTAGAAAATTAGATGTAAATTCAGAAAGCAGACCAGAATTCATATCCTTAGTTTCATGACACTACATTTCTTCATAGAGATTTTTTTCAAAAACTATTTAAAATCTATTTCCACCGTTTGTACTGTCATGCTATCAGAAATTTAAGTGCAATAAGTTGTTAATTTCAGTAAAGAGCATCTTAGCAGAATTTAATTTTCAGCATCTTATTAGAAAGACTCTGAGCAGAGGTCTGTGGAGGATATTCTGATCACCTCATACATGACATTGACATAACACTAGAAAGTTTATACATTAACAGTTGTCTGCACTGACTTCACCAAACTTTCCCTTTATGCTTGACATAGTCAGACTTTTGATGATTTCTCATATGCTGTTTTTCTGTTCCTGGGAGGCAATGGTGATTACTAGTACCCACCTCAAGGCTCTGAAGTGCTTTTCTTTCTTGGCCACTTACAAAGTGAAAATTCTTTTGAGGATAACTCACTATGTAAAGGATTAAGCAAGGAGGATATTGCTTCGAGACTGGATCTCCTAGTTAGTATGTCAGCTGACTGTTTGAGTTTTAAGTATATTTAACATCGTAAGCTACTTGGGATGAGACACTCGGGATGTCCTCCTGCTTTGTAGCACTGCCCTTAGACACCCTGAGCCTTCTAATAAAGTATATTAACTTTACATGTAGCAAACTTCTTTTTTGTCTCTGAAAGCAGTTTCACTAGCCAAATCAGAGCAGAATAGAAGACTGAAAACAAAGTATTTGGCTGTGGGACTCTGAGTCGTCATTATTTTGCCATCTTCTATAACTTCGTGGTCAAACCTGGGTGTTGTATCTTGATAACTCTCCTTAACAGATAATCTGGAGACAAATAAGATAGAGAAATATGCCAAGAAAAAAAAGTTCTTCTTTTTTCTGTTTTTTTTAGATTTTTTTAATTGTTTCCAGCTCTTCATTTTACTTTTTTAAGATACCTATTTATTTGTCCCATGCCTTTGCATATGTACCTTCTTTTTTCTTCACCTGTCTTCATGATTCTACTGTTTATACACAGCCATGTAAGTATTTCATTTCCCTGACAAAGTATGCTTCAGAAAAGGAATAGTTCTGCTCAGTTCAGCCTGTGCATTTCCAGGTTATTTTCTGCTCAGATCAGTGCTGAGCATCTGCGGGAGATGATCATAATTTACATTACATCAAAGGTCATAACTTCACTTAATTATTTTTGGAGGTATCCTTCCACACATCCTACCCTTCTCTGTACATTCTTTATAAAGTTCAAGCCTAGCTTTAAAAATTATGACTACCCTATAAAGTGTTGCATAATGAAAAGTTTAGTTAATTTTATTATCACTGTGTGTTGCTAGGGAATAATCCTGTACAAACATCCTAGTATAAAAGCTCATAAATTAAAGAAAAATTCTCATTATTTTAACTTGCCTCAAAAAAAGTCTGTGTATTACACATAACTCACTCCTTACCAGAGAAAAATATCACAGTTTCCTCTGTATTATAATGTTTTAAAATCAGCATTAGTGGCTACATATTAAAAAGGTTAGTATTCTTTGTAGATCGGCCTGACTTAATCCTCCAGAAATGTGTAAAACTTCATGAAGATCTTTATGTATGTGTTTCTCTCTAAAGCAAGAACCGAAAACAAGGGCTGCAGTTGCTGTGCAAAGGTTAGATTTGACCAAGAGTAAAAGCTTAAATCTTGTGGTATTGATTCTCTGCTTCCAGACACAATCTCTAGAGGTTATGAAAGGATCTGGCTTTTTTTTTCTGTATTCTGAATGGCAAAAGCAACCCCAAACTTGCACACCCTTTTTGCTTCAGACACCAAATTTGCATAAAAGGGCAGAGGTGAGAGCCACGACCCTGATTATATTCATCCTATTTAAACTGAGCTCTGTTGTTTGGAATAAGGAGACTCTTATGTTGGATTGCACTTGCATACCCAAATTCCACCTCAGAAATAGGCAGTGGATTTGCTGGTTTTCCCTGAGGTTTTGGTCTCATTCTGACACAGCAAGGAACAAATGCCTTCTTTACCAAGTAAGCATTAACTTGGTAGAATAGATAAGGAAACACTTGGCTTAGCCACATCTGGTTAAGTCAATATTTTGGAATCTTAAATGTAACATTACAAAAACAAAAGGAGAAGCATTTGAGTAAAGCAAGATTCCTTCTGTAGTTTTCCTTCAGAAAATTGCCATTTTAGAGAATAACTCAGTATTAATAATTGATCTCCTCTTTGAAAAAGCCATGTCCCTAAATGTTCATCCCCCTGAAGGAAAGTGGTCTTCAGGTCTCAAATGAGGAGCACACCTGGAAGAATAATCTTCAGCTGACCTCTGTCCAGCCAAGACTTCGTAGTGGTGTGAGTGTTCCAGCTAGAGATCAGCCATCCTTTAAATATCACTCTTGAAGTCAGGCCTTTGGATATCACCCATCATATTCTTCTATTGAAGAATCTTAATTGTATGACCCTCTTTTTCTATTTTGATCTCACTTTGGCTATTGTAATAATGGTCATTTCTTTCCCTTGTGTTCTGCATCCTTAGTGTAAAAAAACCCATAATTCTCTGTTTCCTCTCACCTCTGCAACTAATAAAAGAACATTGTATCTCACAATACATTAAGAGTGGTCTTTCTGGCATTTCTTCTTTCAAGAAAAGCAAAAAGAAACTGATCAATCTCAAAATAGTAAATTGCAATGAGGTGATATAATGACCTTTATCTCTGTACCAGAAAAATTGAGATGCCGGCAGTTCAACGTCTTCCTTATGCCACCACAAGAGGCGGAAAACTTGGTACTGGATTTCAAGAAACAGATCTTTTAGTCTAGCATCTCTAAGCTTCAATCACATCTTAGGGTATTGCAGTTATATTTTTAAAAAGCAGATCTTAATCAAGTTGACAGCAAACAGCATAAAAAAATAAAAGTTTTTAATATATCTCACCCTTTCACTATTTATTTAAAATAAGTAGACGATAAGTAAAGATTATCTATATTGAACAAAAGCCTACTAAACCCATATAATGTGTGGCTATTATATGTTATTTTAGATGTGTTATTAAAAGCCAGTGGAGTGATGGATGTTGGACTCCAATTGGCCGAGTATCTCTTCATAAAACCACGTTAGTTTGTGGTACCAGGTGGTACTCCCCAAGCTGCTGACAGGAACTGAAGAATCCTGTAGTGTCTGCTCATACAGTTTGGGTTGTTACTGGAGAATTCTGTCAAATCTTTTAAAAACAGGACAGTCCAAAGGTAAGGCCTAGCAGTATTAAGAAAGTGACAAAGTGAAAGGGAGCAGAAGGTTCAGTGTGCTGAGGATGTGTTTGGTATAAGCCGTGTTCATGTTGTGATAAGCTGTGTGTGTCCTTGCAGGGGAGGAGCTGTGCACCGGCCTCATTTCGGGCTGTTCCTTGGATTGTTCCTTCGGCTTCCAGACTGACGCCCACAACTGTGAGATCTGTCAGTGCCGGCCACGGCCCAAGAAGTGCAAACCCATTGTATGTGACAAGTACTGTCCCTTTGGATACTTGTACGTATTCTCATCCTGAAAGCACGCTTCATGCAACCCCCGTCTACGGGAAAGACACAAAAGTCCAGGCATATCCACTTGGGTTTGCCTGTGGCACAGCGGGGGGAAGTAGGAAAATAGAAACATCATTACGGATGTGGGAGTGCAGTATTCTTCAAAATGGATTTGGATCAACACATTTAGAAAGAGAAGCTCAAAAACCAGCAGATTATAAAAGGAAAGCAGTGCTTAAATTTTGTTGAAGAATTTGACAAACAAGATGAGAAAGCTACTTACAAGTAATATCTCTCACATGTAGCTTTTTGAAATTCTTTTGGCATGCTTTGAGGAACTTCCAATTCATAGCCCATTTATTTTATTCAAATTATTATCTAATATTTCAAGTTTCTTTTAACCTTGATATGAGAGCAGACTAGTTTTAGTAAGACATTTTTGTTAATTACAGGATTTGTGAAGAATAGTATTTTATCTATGTTTTTGTAAATGCATTCAAAATGTGTATTTTTGGTAGACTTCTTTTTCCATAAAAGTAAATATTTATGGTTGTGAAACAGGTGATGAAAACTGAGTGGGTCTTTTGTTGCAGAAGTTTCTTAGTAATTAGTTCTGGTGGTATCTCTATATATTTTACCAGAAAATTATATTTTGTATGGGTTCATTCCATGTTACTGCCTGCTTTTCACTATAGTTTAATTTCTACCTCGTGACAGGAGATCTTCAGATAACATTCAAATTTTTCTATTTTTTTGCAACTCGTAGTTTTTGATAGTAATACTCCTAAATTTCTGCTTCATTTTAGAATTCTCTTTGGCCCTTGTTCATAAATGTTGCAGTCTTTTTAATAGCCATTTTTACTGTGGTGTGTCCTCTTAGTACACTGAATAGTAAATGAGAGAGGAAAAGAAGGGATTTTAAATTAAGGAGTTAATAAAATTATCATCAGGCATGTTGACTTCAGGACTGGCTGAGACTTACTGTCAGTTTTGCAAGTGAGAGAAAGTAGAACCAGAGGGAAGTTACAGAAAAGGAATCCTGTAAAGAGCAGTAATTTTATTCTTTATGTATCATGAGTTTAATACATTGACCTACAGAGAATAATTACAATTCATGTATGTGATTTTTTTTACTTAGATGAGCTGAACCACACTCTTTTTCCTTTTTTTTTTTTGCTCAAGTGTGTGCTAAACAGTTTTATCAGAAAATCTAAGTGAACTATATAGCAGAAGCACTTTAAAAATGACAGCACATTTTAATGGGCATAGTATGGTAGTTGTAAGATTGTTTTAAAAACTAGTTGATTTCAAGCTGATGCCAGTGTTTTCAGGAACCCTGTCTTTGGGATGATTTTTCCCATACATTTTTGTGCACCTGAAAAATATATGAACTTTAAACCTTTTTACACTATTTGGAGAATAGTATTCAATTTAAATTATGTGCTTACATGCAGAATATAATTTTATTATGCACAATGGCTGATATTTTTAAATAATGAATGTTTAATAAAGTTTTCAGTTGATTTTTTAGAAATTGGAAATGAGCACTCGAATCTTGTCATTCACTAAAAATACATGAAAAATTACACTGAATGAAATTAATAACATATAAAGATATCTTCATATGGAACTGTTTGTAATATAAAGAGCTAAAGTTGTGTCGAGGACTATTTTAGGATCATTTCACTTTGAGTTTTACCTTGGTGTGAAAATTATTTAGATTTGTGGTTGTATAGCATATTTGTTCAGTTTACTGCTACTGTGCCAAATTCTTTTTTAAAGTACCATGTATTTGGCTTCCAGGTGTGTTGTGCTCATTAAAAACATGGAGTGTAAGGGAGGACAAATCTCTATTTTAATGTAAACATTTAGTCGCAAATAGGACACAAAAGAAGGAAATATTAAAAGAAAAGTATATTAGAGAGTGAGCAGTTAGGGATTAATCATCATATTTATGACCTTTTTTTAAGACTGTTAAAAGTTAGTAATTAGAAATATTGAGTTGGTGCATCTTTAAAGAAGCCAAAACCTTTTCATAATTGTCTGAAAAAATCTGCTAGATAAAGCTCACTGTTTAAAAGCTCTACACAGTAATGGAAAGAAGCATTCCTTTTGATGGGATAGGAATACATTAAGTCTTTCATTCTCCACTCTACTGTATTGCAATTCATTATTCTCAGCCTTTTAACTAAAAATCAGTTTTCTACAGCTTGAAGCCAGGCTTTCTAGAGATTTACATCATTTATTTCTCCTCTATCTTGCTAGATCATGTTCTATAACTTCCCATGTCTGTTCTTTGTTTCGTACATCTGTGCCAAAAGTTTGAATAGTATTATCTGCCTTTGTGAAAAAAGATGAGGAAACATTGAGCATAGGATCCACTGAATGGAGGGAGGATATGCCAGGGATTGAGCCCATAAAGCTTGTACAGCCCATAAAACCACTGAATCTAAGGGTGACAAGTACCAATAATTTTCTTTGCTCATCAGTCATTTTTAGGGGGGATGCTCTTGCTTTAAAGATGTAGATATTTAAAGTGACTTGCTGACCTTTTACAAATTATTTTGCTCATCTAGGAAGAACAAGCATGGCTGTGAAATCTGTCGGTGTAAAAAGTGCCCCAACCTGCCTTGTGGTAAAATCTGTCCATTGGGCTTCCAGCAGAACAGTCATGGCTGTGTTATCTGCAAGTGCAGAGGTATGTGCCCCTGCATTACCACCTCTAACTACAACTTGTTTTCAAAGCAGGTGGAAACCAGGGTGAAAGAAAAGCAATACTGCACAGGATATTTACAAACTGAAATATGGTAACTGAGGGGGAACCAGTTCAACCTTGCTCAAAGACATGTATTGTTTTGCTGGTGTTTGTTTTTATCTATTCATCTGGGCTTCAACAGAAAGCTTCAGCTCTGCTTTTATCTCCCACTACAAAGTCACAAAAAGTTTGTTATCATTAATAAAAATTGTATCAGAATCTTAATAAGAAACTACTAATAATGAGCTAATTGAGGGCATTTTTTTCAGTAGTGATGTTCATCTTGCCTTCTTCACCATTGCCTTTTCTTTACAAACAAGTGTTGGATTTGATAAATATCCAGTATATCACATAAAATTGGAGTGCTGTTTCTTGGATGCTTTTCAGGCAGTCTTAATGAACAATGAGTAGAGAAAACAGCTGCCCAGGAGAAAGGACTTGGTATTCTTAAGCTAAAAATTCACACACGCCACATCCCCAACCTATAACCACCAAGTTCAAGATGGACCTTGAGATCAGATGTTCATTTGTTGTCTGCCATATACTTGTGCTGCTTTCAGCATGTCTCTTCCTTACAATATTTTCAGGTTATGTTCTGTATTAGTCTGGGTATCAGACTTCCTTCATTGCTCATCTCTATGTGTTGCATTTAATAACTTTTTGGTTTTGTTCAGTTTCTCTCTAATCCTAACTGCTTTTTCATGCTTATTTTCTTTGACTCTTACTTGTGTGGTTTGATTTCTAGCTGTAGTCAAGTAAGTTTTATTACTTTCCCATAGCTTTGTCTAATGACCCTATTCTCAACTTCTCGCTATTTCTTTTGCATTTAAAAAAATTATAAAATGTAAAAGAACAAGCTATGGGAATATAGCACTGGTAGAAAATATATGAGTTCTTGAAGTCACTCTCATGTAGTTGAAGGCAAACATGCAATCATTTGAATCAAAAATATCCAACACTCTCTTTTTTCTATATAATATTATACAATGCAGACAGTTTAAAAAACTTTCAGACTTCTAGCAAAATAAAAGTTGTAGTGTTATAAACATATTTTGCAGATGTGAGAAGCAGAGATTTCATTGACATAAGCTAAAATATATTACTTTTACTATAAGTTAAAGTTTTAAAAATTAAATAAGAAAGGGTAACTGCTGAATGGTGTCCCATTGAGATAATTCTTATTACTCAATTTGTCATTTGTCTCACAATCAGAACACTTTTCCTGACTGTCATAATGCTGTGACTAAATACGCACAAAGTGTTCCCTTAGATGTACCGTAATTGCCTCCCAGACTATAAACTTTGGTCACTAATTATGTGTATGCACACTTTTAGGTGTTCTCCTTAACAAGTATGGATTTTAAAATGTGCACAATTATTTAGTGAAATTAACTTGATCCATCTCTAAGTAGTATTTACTGTTGTCATGAACATAAAGACACCGAGCCATGAGCATATCACTTCAACATCACTTCATTTGCAGTTTTCTCAAAGGATGATTAGAACAATCACCAGTATGTTCTGGGGAAAATGTGAGTCCTTGTTAAAATTTTGACCCAGAATCCTTAAGTAAGAGGAAGGGTCGGGTAAATCCCCTGCCTGTGAATTAGCTCCCCTTTCTAAATTGCTTCTGCCAGAAATAGCTTGTGCTAGGATTAATAGAACCATAGAAGTACAGGCTGGAGTAGTATCTGACAAACTGAAAGTCCACTTCTTTACCCGTGCATAAAATAGGGTGTATCTGGATAATCCTTGACAGATGTTTGTCTAAGATTTAATTTATTAAGAATCTCCCCTTTCAAAAGACACAAAAAACCACAACAAAACAGAAAGAGAAAAAAAACCAAACATTTCTAAAATAGTGTTATCCTGTGGTTAGAAACATATGACATTTTTAAATGAATTTTCTAAAATTAGTGTCTCATTTTATACACATTGAGCTGGTTACTTGTTGTTCTGAGCTTAGCAGACATATGGAGCAACTAAGCACCATTCCCTTTAGAATTCTTGCAGTATTTAAGGGGTTACAAATGGAGACTTGTAACATTTTTTGGGTGGGAAATGGGTTTCTAAGTCAAACAAACCCAGTTACTGCAGTTTCTCATCACTGTTCAAAACTTTGATACTGTGCTTTAGCCATAGTAAAATCTTCAGACTAGTAGAAATAGTAGTGCTGTATTTAAATGTACAGTGCTCCTGTACTTGTGTCTTATAATGAACTTGCCTCTTCTGCAGTGGTGTCACATTGCACACTTTCTTTCCTTTTGAACTACTGTATCTCAGATTATTTCAAAGATACCTCTAGTTAGCTAATTACTCCCATTTTGCATTTACACATTGGATTTTTTCAAATATTAGCTTTTGTACTGATTGTTTTCACTTTCCAGTTTTTAATTACAATCTCAGTTTGTGAACTTCATTTTGAGTTCCTACTTATGTATGTTTCTCCAAATTATGGAGTGTACTTTAGAATATTTTAGGAAAAAATCTGATTGCTTCAGATACCCTTTTCCCTTGCTAAATAAGCAAAGTCTTTCTATGTAGGACTTCTGAGTGTCAATAATCATTTTAATATAGAGCAGTATTCCAGCGATATTGATTCAAATCGTAATTTAAATACTTTGATACTAAATTATGAAAGTATAGTAACTGAATTTAGGTTTTTTTCATAGTATTTCTGTTAGTGCACCAGGATGAAGTCTGTTCTAAGAAGTACTTTATCCTTATGCAGCATTTTTGTTTATCTCACAAAATGGTGTACTAATGTAACTTCTGTGCATTGGCTTTCTATTCTGATAATGTGCCTCAAACTAACTTTGTACCATCTGCTTGTGAAATCATCTTTGATAGATCTGCCACAGCTGAAGAAGTGCTGACCTACATACTGGTGTGCAAAAAACAAACAAAAAAAACGCACCAAAAATCACCCCAACCAACCAAAAAACCAACAAGCAAAAAAGCTGAACACTTCCTAAAATTACATGCAATCATTACTACTTCTCATACATTATCCTTTTTTAAAAGAAAATTAATTAAGAGCTTAGTACAAATAATGTTATATGTATGTCAGCAGAACATGGTTGGCATACCACTGAAAACAAGTCAGTTAACTGACAAACTGCTCCTGCATCTTTCATCATAATAGTGATGTGGATGAGGGAGTGTTTGGCTCTAAATTCACTCTGCTGATTAACAAAGAATATATTGAGGCTGAATCCTGCAGCACTTAAATACCCCTTAAGATACAAATGAAACTTTATCCTCCCTGGACCAACTGCTTGTGTGTTCTGACAGAATGCAAGTAATACCACAGTCTAAGCTACTGTATTCTCATCTCAGTAAAAGCTAAAAGAAATGAGGGATGAAATTCTCATCATTCTCTTCCAAATATCTCATTTATTGTAGTAATATAAACAAATAATTTCTCACAGGAAGTACTTTATGGACTATTTCCAGTATCTACCATTACCCTGTTAGTACCTGATTGCAATTTTTTATCATTTGCAAGATTATCCATAGATCATTTAAATGTTTTTTATATTCTACTTGCTCTCAGATATATCATAGATAATCTAATGTGCTATGGTATTTAAATATTTCATTTTAAATATGCTTCATGCTATCTGCTATTTCCCTCCATTGCATTTCTCCTTTTTCTTACATTATTTAGACATTGCTACATTTCTGGTTGATTAAAAAAGTATAGGTTCATCAGAAGAAAGTGATTATATTTTCCAAGGAAATACTACAGGAAATTCTACTACATCCTATTGCCCCTTTCAGTGTACCTTTTAATTGTTTCCTGTGTGTTAATTTAAGTGTAAATGATGGAACTGTTATTTACTTGGTCTAATATGTGCTTTAAAAATAAATGCAATCCAGTCACAAAGTTGGTGTTTCTTCCTAAGCAACAGATGCTTATCAGGACACCTCATTTTTCTTTGGTTTTTGCAGAGGCAACAGCTTCCCTTATGCCTCCTGTTAAAACGGGCTCCTGCCTGTCCATGGATGGGCGGCGGCATGAGAATGAGGAGAGCTGGCACGACGGCTGCAGGGAATGTTACTGCCACAACGGGCGGGAAATGTGCGCCTTGATCACCTGCCCCGTCCCCAGCTGTGCCAACCCCACCATACATCCAGGGCAGTGTTGTCCCTCATGTCCAGGTAACACATGGTTTCTTCCTCATGCTTTGTAATCAAGTTTCATTTCGCCCGTGTTCTGTTTCTTAATACATTAAATAATCTCATGCATACTTCGGTAGTAGGCAGAGATGAAGGTTTCTATGCCCTAACGTAACATGATGAGTTGCTGTCATTAAGTTCTCAGCTGTGGAAAATGGGAACTTACATATTTAAAGCATATGCAAGTTGTGGGTCCTAACGTGTTAATCTTTGACACATTGGAATCTTTAAACTAGTAAAACTAAGTGAAAGTTTCTAGTTTGTTACCTATAATAGCAAGTATTGTAATAAGCCATTACATTTTCATTTTTGATTTTGAAGTGGAGTTTTATTAAAATGTGTGTTTTACAACCCCTCAAAGATGTACACAAACAGATGTCTTAAGTAATTGAACGTTATGATTCTGTGTTCTGAGGAAGGCTCCTATGCCACCAGCAGTAGATTATTTCAATACTTTCAGTGGAAAGGCCAAGTACAGTTTATGTTGCATTCCAATATCATTTTAGTAAGATGAGAAACATCTATGAAAAAGTATGGGTAGAATGTAAGATTAATGCCCTCTGTTTTCAGAATTGTTCCTATAGTTTTTTATGTGCTAAGTAGATTAATTTGTAATACAGTGATGTTGTCTATGACTTTATTGGAACTCAGGAGTAAGAACAATGAGGCTCATGAAGCTTCTATAAATAGAGAGCAGTAAGACAGTATTGGCAGGATATAAGCAATTATGAACTTTTTCTAATACTTTGTAAAGAACAGGAAATCCTAGGGGCAAAATAAACAGATTCTCTTTCTGAAAGTGACAGAGAACAGTGCATCCTCCCAGTGACCTAAAATAACCAATCTCTTTAGATTGCTTAGACAAATTGTGATCTCCAATCCAGTTCACTCCTTGTGGTAACTGGAAAAATCAATCAGTCCCCAGAAAGATGGAAGATTCCAAAGAGTCTCTCTTTCAGCCTTTTCACAATGATTTGTGTGGTACTGTAGGGGATATACTAAGATGTACTTCATATGGATGAGGGCAGGTTAGCATCAGTCTTGCCTTATATAAACAAACAAGATTCAAAATTTAAAATGTATAGTGTTTGTTCCAATTCCCGCAATTCTCTTGTTAGGTCCCCAAGAGTCATCCTTGACTTTATTCTAATGTCAGCATACTCGTGCACGTTGATTTACTGAACATGTGCAGAATACCTCAGAGCATTCAAATAAGAGTAATGGGAATTTTGGTCTTTCAGCTCGCCAGCAGCTAGTTACTTTGTGTATGGAGAGAAAGTTTAGGTAAATTCATTCACAAGCCTAATGTTCAGTTTGTGGAAGAAAGGTCAATATAAATTTAGCAGAATCTATTATCTCACACTATACATTTCTTGTGGATGAGATCAGTGTTTGATTCTGAGCACCAGCAATGTTGATCTCTTTTATAAAAGAGCAGCTACTTAGCCAGCAGTGTCCATTCCTTCAAGAGAGAGGGTCTGCTAGATTTCTCTGTCTGACATCAATCCTGCTTTCAAGACACTGGTCACCTAGCTTCTGTGTAAGCAAAGTCATACTTGGTGTAAACTCTTACAATGCTAGGGGCAGACACAGCATTTTTAAAATGGCATATGTAAGTGTAGGAATTACTATGGCCAAATTAGTCTCAATGTGGGGTTTTTTTCCCCTCTGAGGTCTTATATTTGTTAGAAATGTAATTCTGATTTTATTTTGAACATATTGATTCCCCACTGATGATGTTAAATATATATCATGGCTTTAAGTAGTTTGGAATTGTGAGACTGAGAGCATGTCACTCAAATGTATCTGCCATAAGGATATTGAAGTAATTAGCAGTCCTGATGTACTGGATTTGGAATTGCACTCTTAACCTATCCACGTGGAAGTGGCAGCTCTCAGAGATCATTTTGTAGACTGAAAAAAAAACCCTGGGGTTACATTTAATTCCACATTTAGTTAGTTTTCAGCAGAGCAAGGTATATATTGAGTGCTAAAATGTCCGTTATAATCACGTTTCTATATATTAAGAGGTTTATATGGATCATCACAATGCTTGTAAAAATCTTAAGTTTTCCTGTAAGGTTTAAAAGCCATTAATTGCTACTGTTTCACAGAACCATGCTATGTCAAAAGTGTGTATTTGACCAATTGTTTCTTGAGGTAATGTATTTGCACATTTGTTGCACTTCAGTTGCAGTGATACATCATTATCAATGCTGCTGAGGGAGCAGTAGGCAACATATACAGCAGTGCTATCTGGTTGTGCTTTTTTGATCAGGAACAGTAATTAGCTGTAGCAAAACAGACCTGTGACTTTGCAGAAAATTAAATGCAAAGGAGATGACTCAGAAAATTACCAGAAGATCTTAGTATTGCCTTTGCCATGGTGAGTTAAGATGCCATTGCATAGCGCATAACATATTGTTCCAGCTGAAATAAAAATCTAACAGTGACAAGGCAGCAGACTAGCAATCTTATTTCAGGTAAATGCTGCTGAATCATGTATGTGGTTCATAAATGTAAGCAATTGGAAAAGCATGGCATAAGCAAATTGGTGAAAGATAAAATAATTCTCTGAAAGAAAAGCACAGGTACTTTGTGAATAGACTAAGATCAGTCAGTGTCAGCTTCCTTGAGTTCTACCGATCATTCTCCAGAAATGAAAACACAATTGCCTGGTTTCCTCTACGTGGCAGTGTCATAGAGCAAAGGGCACAAAGGCCGTTCTCCGGACAGGAACAGCAGTGCTAGAAACATGGAGAGAAGTCACAAGCACTTTGTGAGCCTTGGCCTGCCTAAATGACTAGAGGAGCTGCTGTACACTTAAGTTTTCTCTCCTTAACCAAGATATTTGGGTTAGGATGATGTTCACATTAGGCATCATTATAATGAAGTAGGTGAGAGGCACCTTCAGAAAGTGGTTTAGAGATGTAGCACAATTAGCAAGAAGTCACTTTTTTCTTCTCCTCCATACATAGCATAGGAAACCTGAGGAAGTTCAGTTCTTAACAGAGGCACCTAACTTAGCTGTCTATTATTAGATGGGTTGAATTCAGGCTGAAGGACATCACTTATAAGCCTGGGAGCTTCACTTTCAAAGCCTGTAACTTTCAAACTCATGGCTTCCACAGCTGAAAAAACATGGTGTGTGAGGCATCTTGGTATCTATGCAGAATGCATGGAAAAAGCTGGTGGACTCACTCCAGGTCCAAAACAACCAGCATGGTAGGCAGGCAACTATTACTGCCCTTATTGCCCCTAGTGTAGGATAGGCTTCAAAGGATTTTAAGCAGGCTGAGGATGGTGGCATAACTTTTTCTTGATGGTAAATGCTTAAGTACTCAAGGTACCTGATAGGTTTCTTTATTTATCTTTTAAAACACCAAGAGGTGAAGAGTTCCCCCATTTTTTTTAATACCCCAGAGGCTGGAGGATCTCATGCTGAAAAAGAGAAACAGTTTCAGTTCCTTCCTTAACTTGAAAGAGGTCAAATTTGTTCTCTAAACTGCCAGGGTGAATCTTTTAGCCAGGGCTGCAGAGGTGATGTAAATAATTGTTTGAAAAGAAAGTAAAGTTCATTTGTTGAGATACAATTACTGGAAGGATAAGGCTACACATTGTGGTATTTTTTTATATCCAAGTGGGGTTTTTTTCAAATTTAGCAGGTATTTTTTTTTTAAATGTAACAGTGATGAAGCACTTCCACTGATGTTAAGTGCTTGTACATTTTTAGGGGGCTGTGGGGTGGATTCTGTGTTTGGCTTTTTCTTTTCTGGGGGGTTGGGGTTTTGAGGGGGGGTTGTTTGGTTGTTTTTTTAATGTAGCATCTAATGATGCAGATGATATAGACACATATCTGTTGGGAAACTTAACCTTTACCTGGACTTTCTAAATCCCAGAGGAGAAGCTTACTTATCCATCCTTTCAGGAATTGTATCTGAAGTTAATATTTAGCAGTTAAGAAACTGTCTGATTGTTAAAATTTTTCAGAAAATGACAATTGTCTCTTGGAATTCCCAAATCACAAGTTAGTTTGTTTTTTCTGAAATGCCAAAAATGCTTGAAGTTATCTCTGATTTATATTAACTAGTCTTTATTCAGTCTGATTCTCAAATTGTTTCCTGCTTATATATTTCCCATTTTTGATGAGATGCAGGTGCCATAAAGTCAGAAGGGCTTCATTAAGAATAATGTATATATTTATTTTCAATAATAACAGAAATTCTTCACCTTGTGTACAGTTGTTAATTATAAGATTCCCAGTTGATTTTGCCTCTCTTCCAATTCTGTTTTTCCCAGATGAAATAATAGTGCAAAAGCCAGAGCTCACCAGTCCATCAATCTGTCACGCTCCTGGTGGGGAATACTTTGTAGAAGGAGAGACATGGAACATTGATTCTTGCACACAGTGCACCTGCCACAGTGGCCGTGTCCTGTGTGAGACTGAAGTCTGCCCACCCCTTCTTTGTCAAAACCCCACCCGCACACAGGACTCCTGCTGCCCACAGTGCCCAGGTATGTGCTGACATCCAGCTGTCATCAGAGCCTTTCCTTGATCTGAGGATGTCTAATGTTTCAGTATGAGAATGCTTCAGTGTGTGCTCAGGTGGTTATTGTGGTGCCTTTGTTCTCCAGCAGTTTGCAGTGACAGCCTGCAGTTCTCTAATTCAAGTGCAAAACTTGACTGTGTGCAAGAGAGATCTTATGTGTAAAGGGGAGCTGTGGCCCTGAACTTGCAAAATCTTGAAAGCAATCTAACAATGTAGGGGTTGTGTAAGAACCAGAATCCTTGGAAGGTTTATGAAATATGCACTCCTTTATGGAGACATGCAGGATTAGAGAAACTTTGAAAGCAATCAAAGTGTTAGGTAAATACAGGCTTGTTTCTTTTTCTTTCTACACACCTTGGTTTCTATGAACCTTTTTATTACTATCTTGCCTATTTGGGGTTTGGTCTCAAAAATTGGTCTCCATTTGCTTTTACCTTCACATGGTGTCATTCTGATAGTGATTTGAAGGCAGCTGAGTAATATCAAAGCATTCCAGCCTGGCAGGCATGCCAGACTCCTCCTAGACTGCCTCACAGTGTCGAGAAGATAACAGGATTTGCTTTCCCCCTAGGAAAGATATTCAATTATAAATGAACATAAATTCCTATTTTACATAGCAAATGGGGAAGTTTATTGCAGTGGAAATTTAGTACAAACCTCTGAATTGTATGTAAACTCATTAAAAAAAATATGCCTTTATTCGAATCAAAATTTTAAAATTTACTTTAGGAAAAAATAGAAGTTAGGTTTTGCCATTAGGTTTTGCTACAAGGTATTTGTTTGGGTTTGGGTGTGGGGCTTTTTTCCTGACAAAATATTTTGTAATATTTACCTATGTAAACAAGGTAGCCAGTTCTCCTGATTTATATTTTTTTCATTATTAATAATGAACATTTGCTTACTTCAAAATACTGTTTCAGAGGAGCTGATCTTTCCTCACTGGCTATATAATAGGCTTAGTCTCATAGCTTAATGCAGGTAGATTGAGAACCTGATCTCAATGCTCTTATGAAGCCTTTCTTCTCTTTTTCTTAGTCCTGTTTATTGACCTGTAATGTGTGTTAAGGTACAGCTTCATTGTAGGAATATGTCTCCCCCATGGATGGGCATGAGAATTAAAGCAAACCATTGGCATCAGGCTGAAGCACGATCAAGTTCCATTTGTTTCTCAACAGCTTATAATTAGCTCATCTAAGACCACTAGTGAAGGTGACAGCAGCATAATAGCTTTTCACTTTGCATCATTCAAAGACTTGGGCTGACATGATAGAAGATGGGATTCAGGTTTTAGATTTTAAATTTATTCTCTCTTGTTTGAGATGAATTCCTATACATCATGCAATTTAGAGCAGAGTCACTTTCTGAGGGGTTGCTTCTGATGGTGATTGTTTTTCTCTTGCTCTCCTTTTTCCAAGCTTTTTTTCTTTTTTTTCTTGTTTTACTTTCTTTTTTTTTTCTTTTTTGGGTAAATTCAATAAAAGTCTAAATAAGCATTATGCTAGAGTATATCATGAGGTCTTCATCCCATATAAGAACTGAAGAGGTATGAGGCTCTGTCCTTCCAGATTTTCTGTAGTGAGGCAATGTGTAACAATTCCATTGTGTTCTTCAAGAATGAACCCTCTGGTAAGGAGCTCTGAGTGAAGTTACCCACTGCAAGTTAAATAACCTAATCTCTTTATATTTACAGATGAGACTCTTCAGCCCTCTCCATCAAGCAATGAGAGCATGCCCAGTTACTGCAAAAATGATGAAGGAGATATTTTTCTGACAGCTGAGTCCTGGAAGCCCAATGTCTGCACTAGCTGCATTTGCATGGATGGTGTCATTAGATGCTACTCCGAGTCTTGCCCACCAGTATCCTGTGAGAGACCTGTTTTGAGAAAGGGACAGTGTTGTCCTTACTGTATTGGTGAGTAAATGAAAATAGTTGTGAACTTGCTGTTTGCTTCTTGGGAATAAGACAGAAGTTTTATTTCCAAACTGAAATGCTTTCCCTGAGATGCAGTCTATGCCACCAGTCGACCTGGAGAGTGAAGTCTGCATAGGGAGCTTTGAGGATCATGATTTGTAGTTTTTAGGTAGAAGAGCATAGAGATACACATCTAATTTGCCTACAAACTCCAGAGGCTATCCTCCTGGAGTCTTGGTAAAACACCTTATTGGATAAAGACATTACAAAAAAATTATTTTATTTAAAGGAAGATCTGCCAGGTAACACATATGTTATGTCAAGATTTATGTGATAATAATAATATGAGGAAAACATTAATTATGACTGCAGAAGATGAGCTCAAGCATTCTGAAATTTCACAGAATGGAGAACTCTTAATAAGGCATCTAAATTAAAATACAGGAAAAAATGGAATTTCATTAATGATAATACCTTTGAGATAAAAACAGGGAAAATATATATTTTTTAAAATACTGAAAATGGATTAAGACCGGTGTTGAGTTTGGAGGTGAAGTAAATGGTGGTTGCTGTAGACAATGAAAATTTCCAGGCATTTTTAAAGTAGCAAAATTGGAGATCACTTTTCTATTGTGCGTTGAATAGGAGTATTTATTTACAGATGACTTCTTTTGTGAGTTCACAGTAAGTACAAAGACTGTAGAATGGAAGCTGCTGATAGAGAAAAATCATATATTGTACTCACTGAATTTAATCTTTGTAGCATTGTTGGAAGGCATTCAAAGGTTACTTCAGGTGCAAAAGTAGTAGGGAGAGATACAGTAGAAAAGAACAGTAAGAAGGAGTATAAGGAAATTGATGGGCTTTAAATATTTAATTGAACATGTGAGTAAACTTGCCTATATAAACAAAACAGTTCTTCATCAGAAAGATGGTAGAAAGATTGTGAAGTGTGTTCAGACATCGATACAACTCTTGAAATCTTTATATCCTTTCAGATAGAATAGCTTTAATAACAGGTGATATAGTTTTATATGATGTACAAGGAATTCGATGGAGGAATGCCAGGCAAAGTTACAAAGTATCCAAGCTTTGGAACCCTACTTAGATTCTGAGGACATTTTGAGGCAAAAGTGCAATGTTAATCCTATTACTATTTCTTCTCATGGTTTGCATACAAAATGGGGAGAATTTAAAGTTTCTTTGACAGCTGTCTTTCTGCAGGCTTTTCTTCCAGTGCGTTTGAACCATAAAATAATTTTAATCCAGAAATAATTTTAAAATTAAAAAAAATATATGGAGTGTTTGAAAGTTGGGCAATCAAACCAGTAAAATCAGAATACGAGCCTTAATACTGCACTGAAGAATTCAGTGAGTGAGGAGAGGATGCACCAGGGGGAGTTGTGCAATATGAGCTACAAAAATGAAACCTTTAGAACCCTACATCTTGCATGTCAGGTTTGCAAATATATACACAGAGCACGTAGACATAGCTTTAGTTAATTTACTTTGAATCCTGTATAGTTGTTTAATATTATATGCAAATACTTAAATGTGTGAGCTATGAAAACTTCATGGGTTTTTTTAGTAGCAACTACTCAGCAAAGCAAAATGCAGTAGCCAGATTTTAATTAATACTCAGATATAAAGATTTTCAGTGATGCTACATTTTATTAAACCATGTTGTCCTATGTAGTCAGAATGTTTTGTGGTTTAAATAACAGAAATTCATGGAAACTTTTTTTATGGCTTCCATGAATTATATATACCCTTACATGCAAGACAGGTCATGCACTTAATTTTCCATCTTTCTGGTTCTTACTCTTTTACTCTTCATTTTTGAGAACTGTGAAGCACATCTTTGTACAGATTCTTTCTAAATATTTTTATGCAATACTTGATAAAATGTTTAGAATCGTAGAATCATTTATGTTGGAAGAGACCTCTAAGATCAATGAGTCCAGCTGTTAACCCTGCATTGCCAAGTCCACCACTAGATCATGTCCTCAAATGCTGTGTCTATATGTCTTTTAAATACCCCAAGGGATGGTGATTCAGTCACTTCCTTGGGCATAGGCAAACTCTGTGGAAACAGGCCTTCTTCATTTCTTGGAATTTCAAAAACTATGCAGGATTTTAGCACTGCATTATTCATTCTGCTTCTTTCTGGATCCAGTTTGTACAGACTCAACTTCAAAATTTTAGTTGTGGATGCTTTGTTCTTTGAATCTTCATCCTGTGTGTTCAACATTCATCTTTCGCATGCAAAGAAAGATTAATTTGAAAAGATAAACTTCTAGTTTAGAGAGGATAAAGGGATATCTATTTGATTAGAGACGAGATTAGTCTTCTGCAGAAAACAGAGCAATGACTGTCCAGTCATTTACCAGATGAGGCTGGTGGAGCTAGAAGAAATTTGAGAGAAGTGGGTAGAGCTAGACACTGAACTGTGGTTTTGTATGCGGGTTTCTTACTGCAAGCCTGTCTTGTTTCCACTGTTCTTGAGCACCTGTTGTAGCCTTCATCTTCATCCTTGTTTGTAATTTCATAGAGATGGACACCAAATCAGGAAACACTCACAGGATAGTATTTTAAAATTTCCTCTTGAGGTTCAAAGGTACAGCACTGGAATTGTGATTTTACCTTTGCTCATTCTTCTAAAAAATATTTGCTGAATAAAATGTTGATGTGTTCTTCACAAATTTGGAAAAGCCTGAGCAAGTTAAAGGACTTTTCCAGACAAACCAGCTGCAGAATTGAAGAAGGTGTCCTAAGTGAAGCAAGTTAACATGTTGGGAGCTAATGTGAATGGGCCAAAAGTGCTAAGGTTTAGGTCTGCATATGTAATGAGCAGCAGAGGGGTGCTGAGGCAGTGTGCCTCGCCCTGTCCCCAGACACACCCTCCTGACACAGGGTTCTGCTGGCTCTATGTGCTAAAATGCACATCAGCTAGGGAAGAACCTAATGCCCTTCCTGCAGCTGGCTGCCATCTTTTCCTCCTACTCTTTCTTTCCCATGCCCACACCACATTCACTTACAAAATCTACTTGGAGAGGTTGGGACCCATACTAAAAGCCATGCAAGCCATGAGATACCAAGGACCTCGGGAACCATTTGTGCCTTTCAGATAATTCCACTAATGTTTTCACAATAGTACTTCTTGCTGGTCTTCTTTTGTATTTGAATTTACTCTCTCAAATCTGTTGGACTGATCTGCTGACTGCATGCCTTGTTATTCCAGATTATGTCTCTATTATGTTGTCACTAATTAAAATCTTTACCCATGGCCAAAATATATAATAAGATTGACACAGGGTAAATATGTCTAACTGGCATACTTAATCTGTGTGAATGTTAAACCAGTATTTATCTGAAAGTTTAAGAAATTTCATTCTATTATCTCATTCATATGTTTAATGTGTAAGCTCATGTCATCAGCAGGTTTCATAACAATTTTTGCCTCTTACAAACAAAGGTAGGAGGAAGCTAAAATGAAAATAAAGCACTGCTTGGCTTTTGGAGTTTCTGCAGTGTTGTTTTTTCGCTATCCTTAAACTGCTCCAGCACCAAAAAACATCCTCAGCTAAGCAATTCATTACTTCCTTCTCAGTGAAATAGGTTTACTGCAGACCACCTTTTGGATTGCACAGGATGCAACATTAAAAAGTGGTGTATTGAATGCCTAGGCAGAAAGATCACATCAATTTCCAATTTATATAATATTAACCATTAAAAATGTACTGAGTTTTGTTATTGCTCTTTTCCGGGGGTTTTCCATTGATGCAATTATAGGGTCAGATCCCCTTCAAATATGTTTTATCATTACAGTCTAAGCACTTCTAGTTATTTCACCTGAGAATCACTCCAATCCTTCTTGGCATCCTGCCTAATTTGCTTTTTTAAGTATTCTACACAGAGTTTATCATTCTTGAGCTTTGGTAGTTAGAAATTTAGGTAGTTAGGGTTTGGGGTTATTTTAGCTTAATAGGATGACTAGGAAACAAGGAGGAAGATGAGTAGTTGGTAGCCTCAAACAGTCAAAGAGAATAATTTTTTCTTAATTTTCTCAGCACTTTTGATACCATCTTTTCATGTCCCAATCATCTTTCCTCTAGCCTCTTGCATTAAGAAAATGAGGAGATGCAGCCCAGGCTAATTATGTACTTCATAAAGAAGCAGAAATGACATCTTTTTTCACAAAGATTTTCTGGAAGATTAAGACAGGATCTTTTCATTCCAGCTGGGATTTCTTTGTGGCGATTGTTTTCACTTTTGTGTCTAGGAATGAAATCTGATTTGCGTGTAATTGGCTGTTAGTGCAGGCTCACAGCGCTGTTTTCCTTCCACAGAAGATACAGTTGCAAAGAAAGTGGTGTGCCACTTCAGTGGAGAAACGTACGCAGACGAGGAGCGCTGGGACATCGACAGCTGCACACACTGCTACTGCCTGCAGGGCCAGACTCTCTGCTCCACTGTCAGCTGCCCACCTCTGCCTTGTGCTGAACCCATCAACGTGGAGGGAAGCTGCTGTCCCATGTGTCCAGGTAATGTGATGTGACAACCCAGTTTATCATCATGCTGGTTTCCTAGGGCCGATAATAAGGTTTTTGTAACTGGGTTTTGAATGTCAGTCCATGTTTGAACAGCATCACAAAGGCAACAGACTTTTAGACTTCAGGACAATTAATATTCTTAACAGATAGGCACATTGTACAAAAACATAGTTTGAATTTCACTTATTCTGAGAACTGTGAACTGAAAAATAACTTGCTTGCCCCTGTTTTGTCCTTTCACAAGGCTATGGAAATATGTTAACGAAGTGGGAAAATTAATATCCTTACATCTCTGCAGATTACATTGTCACAGTGATTAAAATTTCTGTCTTTTCTGAGAGGGTTGGTTACTTTTCAAATATCGCATTGCTTTGGTTTTCACTTTAACTTGGCTTAAAAGCAATGTGACATTTTCTTAGCTATGGGCACAAGGGGCATAAGAATTGCAAGTGGTTTTTAATGTGAGTCCTGATATACTTCTGCAGAAGTTTGCTCACCTTATTCAGTCAGCTGATAACTCCCTCTGACAGGACAACTGGGAAGATTCAGCAGTACCCCTTCTTGGAATTCCCCTCTGAGGATTACAAAAAAAGGAAGGCAAAGAAACGAGTAGGGACAGTTTACATATCAGCTGGAAAGATGTAGCCTTCCCTTCATTTTTTGGAGGGTGATCTTGTTGAGTATTACAGAGGAGCAAGCCTGTAGTTAAACATGTATTCTGGGATGGTATTTTCAGAAGAAAGTTTGTCCACACCTGTCCTTTGTCCCATTCACATTATGATAACAATAATGGCAACAGGCATGTATCCCATGTACAATATGGAATAAATTTTCAAACAAAGTCCCAGGCTAATGATGAAAATTATGAAACAAATCAAAGAATTTAAAGACAAAGCACTGCAAATGGGCAAGTATATTTCCTCAGTTATAGCATCACTGAGAAGTTAAGCAGCCTGCAACTTGTGAAAGACATTTTTCTCGTTTCACAGAGATGTATGTACCTGAACCCACTAACATCCCCATTGAGAAGACAAATCATCGAGATGTTGAACTAGAAGTACCGAACTGGCCGACACCGAGTGAAAATGATATAATCCACATTCACAGAGGTCAGATCTGATATAAACCAGGATAACTTAGGACTGTGTTTATTCCCCATGTTTTAATGCATCTACTTTTTCTATTCAGGTAGCAGTTGTATCTGAGGATATTCTTCAATGCATAATTCAGTGCAGTGCTGAATTTTGCATTTGAGTAAAGATGAGTCAGTCAATTAAATTATATTTGTACATTTTGGTCTCATTATCACTCCATGTTCTGCATGGAAGAAACATCTGTCTTAATATGATGGAGTTCTATAAAATTAGGAATACAACAAAATGATGAATCAGAAGTGATTCTTGGGTATCTTTTCTGATTCAAAAACTAGAAAGCAGGGCATTGGAGTTGATAGACCTTCATTTGATCCATTTGACATTCTCAGGAATAGATAAACAAAGGTGGAAAAACAGGTACCACAGCCTAACATGTATCATAGCCATGATGTCAGACCTGAGACAAAAAACCACCTCAGGTATAGTGACAGCCAATAAAGTTTTCTAAGGATGTAAATACATCTTCTGTTTAAAACTGCACTGTATTATTCCAGCACAGAGGAAACACTGTACCACAGTTTTTGTTAACCTTTTATAATTGAAGGACAACCTAAACTATGTCTTTTTTTAAACCTGAGGATTTTTTTTAATCCAAGGATGATCTCATAGCATTCTATTGTTTGGAGAAAGGATGCATGAAATCTAACTGCTTTACAAAGTTCTAAGCTTATGCTTTTATTACTCCAGCATTTTAATTTCTCAGGCATTAGTAGCTAGCTTGCAACTATCCTGCCTGGGGATTATAAACACCCACTACAAACTGTGAGGGAATTTTGTATATGTCATTGAAAGTTACCATTCTTTGCAATTACACACAAAACTTGCTACAGCCTAGTAGACTGCCAGCAGTGTGTTTTCACAGGCTGAGTGCTGCAGATATTGTAAAACACTCTCAAGAGATGAGAGGGTGAACACATTGTACTTGTTCTACCAGTTTTTAAAAGCAAAAAAGAAAAAAATTACTTTCATCCTAAGATTTCCAAGCTCTCCTCAGCCTGGAAACACAGAGTCTGATTTTTTTACAAGTGGGAATTTAGCTGCGATCAGTTAAAATCATGCAAACACAACTGATTTAATAGGTTGTTGTTGTCAGACTTGGTCATTACTGTGCTTTAGGATTTCCTTCTATCTCCTCTCTTTTTGATGGCCTTTTCCTGACAAATGGTCCCTCTACAAGATACATGCTGTTCTAATTTATGTAAATAAGGTGACATTGCAGGAGAGAAGGTCCAAATTCTTATGAGTGACAAGATGTACAACTGAGACTTTTTTAATTACATTCTTCCTTGCGGCCAAGGCCCATTTCTAATTACTACCAAATGCTCCCAATTGCCCTGCAGACATGAACCATCTCCAGGGAGAATACCGGAGTGGCAGTGGGCCACGCCCCAGCGAAGATGCATCCGTCAGCTCTGTTGCCTTGGTGACGATCCCAATCACGATAGCGCTGTTACTGATCATCGTGCTCCTGCTTATCAACCAGAAGAAGCAGTGGGTTCCAGTGTCCTGCTACAAAGCTCCAACAAAGGTGCCGTGTCTATTTCCAGGCTATCCCGTTTTTATGAAACTGGGAACAAAATATTGTGGGAAATGTTAAGCAATAAAGAGGCTGTTAAAAGTCTGGGGAAAAAGCTGTGGCACATCTGGGGTAACCAGGTTAAGCTTTTGTGTGGTGCTGAATTAACAGAGGACAGTTACACCAGCCCAGCTGGGATATGAGAATACCAGAATTCCATTCAGAAGATGAAAAATGGTGACTCTGAAGAGAGTGTTGGTCTGTTACTATGTCTGACATAAGCCAACTTTAACAAAAGTCCAAACCCTTTCATTGCCAGTTTGATTTTGTTTTGTGCTTATGGATGTCAGGACCCAGGACATCCCTCTGGCTGTCCTGAGCAGCCACAACCCCTGCCAGTGGTCCCAGAGACCCTGGCACAGGGCCCAAAACACCTGTGGTTTTGATTATGACCCATGGAGCAAGTTACCAACCTTAGATGAAGATCTGCAAGCCATGACAAATTAAGTAGAATGATAGTGAATTTATTACAAGGTGAAAAAGTAGATTTTGGGGTTTTTAGAATGGGGCTTCAGGGGGGCAAGATGGAGGGATCTGGGTGTGTCCTGACTTTCTTCTTGGCCTCCATCTTCTGCTGTGATGTTGGCACTTACAGATTGGTTTAGAGTAGAAGCTCACTGTCTAACATAGGTGATAGGTATTAGGAAGTAATTGTAAACATTGTATATGTAGTTTTTAGGATAAAGACTAAAAAGGGGCAGACAAAATGCCTTAGGCTGTCTTGCTGAGTGGACCTCGGCAGGACAGGAGAAAGAATTTTATAGATAAGATACAATAAACAACCTTGAGACTGAGAAATGAAGAGCCCAGAATCCTTCTTCAAGTGCCAGGCTTGGAAAAGAGACTTTCAAACTCTTCTCAGGGTCACTCTGACAAGCTAGAGATCCCGACATATGGACTTGAACCAAATAGACTTTAAAAGTTATGTGTGAAATAGAAAAACTGTATTATTTACTCAATATTTCCTTTCTGTTTTAACAGCCTTCTTGCCTAAACAATCAACTGGTATATGTGGACTGCGAGAAAGGTACCAGGGTCCAGGTGGACAGTTCTCAGAGGATGCTAAGAATTGCAGACCCAGATTCAAGATACAGTGGATTTTACAGCATGCAGAAACAGAACAACCTACAGGCAGATAATTTCTATCAAACAGTTTGAAGAATTGCACCCTTGCCAAGGATTTAAGAAAGAGAGAGAGCGAGAGAAGGAGAGACAGTCTGCTATTAAAATAAAACTAGAATTGTGCAGTTGCTTAGTGGATTGTATTGGATTTGTGACTACATGTACAGCTCTAAGACCTTTCTGGGATGAGCTCTGACTCCTGCAATGTGCCAGAAAAAGCATTCCCACTTTTCCTTGAGATAACTGACCAAGTGTTTTCTTAGAACCAAAGTTTTGAAACTTGTTAAGATGTATTTGCTTGTAACATAGCTATAGAGGTTTTTTGGGAGGGGGAATCAGGGGCTAGGGGTAGGCAATGAAGTAAAAGGAAGTTTCAGAGAAGAAAAGCTGGTCATGCTTGGCTGGAGATGAAAATATACTGCTGAGCAGCAGGATAGTGGTTTATCTTGTTGCTCTGAAATTGCATCTGTTGCAGCAAAAGCCTAACCCCAGGTGAAAAAAAATATGAAAAGGTCTGATAATTTTTTTTCCAGCTGTTACTACAGTAATATACTCCTAGAACAGAATTTGTCACATCACAGGTGTGGTGTAGCTGCAAATATTTTTCTATATGATGAGAAGCTGCAGTAGTTAATGAAATAGCAAGGAAAAGATTATAGCAGAAAATAAAGGGTGGGTTTATTAAGGATGTATAAAACTATACCTTGTGCTGCTTTTTGTTTTTATTTTTGTTTTTATTTTTGTTTTCTTCAAAGCTGATTGGCTAGATTAGCCAGACTTCAGCAGAGTTAGCAAATAACTGAGGCCTAAGTAATTCCTGATATGAGCACTGGATCTTTTGACAGCAGTATTGAAGGGAGGAAGGAAGGGAAGAAGGATGGAAGGAAAAGTCAAGAACACCATGCAGTTCCAGGGGCTTTTGTTTGTTTGTTTTGTCTGTTGTGGTTTTGTTTTGTTATTTTATATCAATCTCTGGTTGTTCATACAGGAGAAGGAAAAATATTTTTGTTGGACAAAGCTCTTGCGTACAAGAGAGTAAAAAAGAGACTGTTTTAAGGTTGTTGTTTTTTTTCCTGTTGATGTTCTTATTTACTGGTATGCAGATTTAGAAACTACTTCCATGCTAGGAAGCTGCTTAATTTTAATTGTATATTACTCAAGCACCTTTTTTGAAGCTCAGAAAAAAAAAGGAGATCATGCTTCTTTAAACTTTAGCATTATAGGAATATTTATGTAAATATAATTATGCTAAAAACAACAAAAAGTATTTGTATGTTTGTGTATATATATGTATATACAAATGCATGTAGGTATACATATGTATAAATACGTGCATGTGTATATACACTATACATATATATACTGTATATATAAAATACTATGTATACAGTATATATTTTTTCTATTTTTTTTCTTGTTGAATGTATTTTTATCTGAGAGAGATTTTACCCAGAGCAGAAACAGATAACAGGCATTCCATATAAATGCTTAATTGCTTGTGAGTTTAGGAAAGACAAGAAAAGAGCATCTCATTCTACCTACAGTTTGATTTGATTTGATTTGAACGTGTTTGTATGTGTGTGTGTGTGTGTGTGTGTGTGTGTGCACTCTTGTGTTGGCGTGTGTTCAGTTCGTGCACGATTATAGCAGTAAGCGTTGCTCTTGCTACTTGCTACATTTCAGGGTGTTTCTTATTTTTCTTTTCCTGCTTAGCCTTAAAAAGGCTTTTTAATGAATGCATTGGCTAGAGACACTGATGACAATATACATGCAGCACTAATCAACTCCATAAAATAACACAATCAGCTCCTGGATTTTGGTTGGTTTTCTTTTTCTTTTTTTTCTTTTGTTTCTTTTTGTTTGGTTTTTTTTTTTTGTTTTGTTTTTTTTTCTTTTTTTTTGCAAACAATTGTTTGAAACAACTACTGGAATATTGTCCACATTAAGCTGGAAGTTTGTTGTAGCTTGCCTCATTTATAACTCTGACTGTATAATACAATGTTAACTTTCCAAACAGGTCTTGGCACTTTTATACTAATTACCCATTTGTGCATTGCCTTTTTTCTTTTACAAATGCTTGTCATAAGAGACACAGATACCCAGTATGCTTAATGTGAAAAGAAAATGTATTTTTTGTAAAGGAACTCTCAAGTATTGTTGTAAATACTTGGTCAGAGATTGCTGAACTTTAAAACTGAAAAAAAAAACTAATTTATTATTATAATGACCTAATTTATTAATCTGAAGATTAACAATTTTTTTTGTTTTAGAATATCAAAAAGGTGTTCTAGCTGTTTGCATCAAAGAAAAAAATAGGTGTATCATTAAGGGTCAACATTTTTTCTGCTTATATAACTTCAGTTTCCAACCATCAATAAGAAAAAATGTAGTCTCCCCAGTGTTTTGTACTCAACCTGATAATGAAACAGAGATGTTTCTGTCCAGTAACTACAGAGATTTTGTCAAGACAAAACATCCATTCCTTGCATAAGAGTAAGCAGTCTTTATCCAGAAATTGTAAATGCTTGCTTTTGTTTTACAATCAAGGCCATATTCTGAAAATATTAGCAGGATATAGGACATGGTGTAAAATGTTTTTATTATTATTATTTTATTATTATTATTTTAAAGATATGATTTATCCTATGTGCTGTATCCATTACACTCTTTTACTTTGGTTCCTGTTGTGCTCTTGTAAGAGAAATGCAGATATAATTTTCTGAAAAATAGATGCATATGTGGCACTCGGAGTGCACTGCGGTTCAGCAGATTGCTTGTTTACTTTTTTAACTGTAAGGCGGTTTCTTGTAATTTGGCTCTTGGCAGCACAATAAAAAATTTTAAACCTACGGATGTGTGTCTTCCTAAATATTTGTATTTATCACTTCTGGGCACTGGTCCTTGAGACATTGGTAGTTTGATATTATGGTGAGTAGGAGTTCGTATTATTGTCATGCTGACCTGAGATCAGAACAATTCAGAAAGTTCTGTGGGTAAAGAAGAGTTTGCATGCACAGAAGGTTCTGCATATTACACTGAAGAATTTTCCCATTAGAAGCTTTGTGGAATTCCAAGTAATTCCAGCGTACAGTAAAGATGAATCAAATGCAAAGTTAGGCCTTTGCCGTCCCATGGAGTTCATGTGGTCTGGTCTTACCTGACAGAAAGGCTTCTAATGTGAGGATTAACCATACAGGATTCTAATGTGAGGTCCTACAAAAAGCGTATGGGATCAGAATTTGCATTTCATGGGCTTCCTGAGCTGCAGATCAACTTCTCATCTCTTAGGCTATGATGGCTGTTTTTCTTCTACTAATTTGTAAGTTAATTAACTTGATGTCCAAGTTCTGGTATGTAAGATCCTGAGGCAAAGTGGTTTTCAGCTTAACTACTTGCCTCCTTTCTTTGAACCTATTCTCCTAATGGTTTCATTAAATATCCCTGACACTGCATTCAAAGCAGCAGTAGATCAGTACTTATATGTCACACATTGATTTAGAGACCTATATCTTGTTTCCATTTTTTTTCTTAAGAATCCCAAGATACAATTCTTCAAGAGTAGTTCCGTGCCTTACGGCTGACCTTGCACTTCCATGTACCCTTTAAGGTGAAGGGTAGGGGAACCGAAAATGTCCACTTTGTTCACACATGGTACTCCCTGGATGCAGCCATGGTGTTTACTGTTTAGATTGCTACTGACTGCTGAGTCGGTGTTCTTGTAGAGAACAAGCTGCAATAATACAAAAATGGCCAGTAATTATTGCAGAGCCCATAACTGACTTTAACTAGGATAGATCTGTATATATGTGCGTCCCTTTCTATTTCCATATGCTGAATTTTTTCTCCCTCACTAGTTACCTGTTCCAGCATTATTGCTCCTTCCCAAGACTAAGACTATGGCAGACTTATGTCTTCTACAAGAGCATCTTCAAACTCTGCAAGCATTTTGGGTTTTCATCAGAATGAAACAGAGAACATCATGTATAAAACAATGAAAACATCAAGGTATAAAAGAAGTGATGCATCCACATTTTAACACTCATAAGTAGTCCTGGCCTCCTCTGCCTTACAATGTCTGAAAGGATCATATTTGGAATGACTAATTTCACTAGGGTTTATCAGTCTGTCATAATCCCGAGTAGGATAGGATGCAAATCGTTTCAATGACCTCAGTGGCACTCCAATGCTTAACTAGGAATGCATTTTCCACTTGCAGCGTTGCCAAACATCAAGTACGAAGTACAGAAAGAAAATTAAAAGAAACTCAAACTGAATCAGGAAATTAGGCTGAGAAAACTGCTGGTACGTACTTTAGGATATCAAAAATTCATGGCTTCTCAAAAAAAAAAAATACAATCTAAAAAAAGCCCATCCTAAGCTATTGCACGTAAGGGCACAATACAAAGCTAGCAAAGGATGGGCATGGGAGGCACAGTGCTGGTAAGAAAAAGTAGATTCTAAGAAAAGCTTAGATTCTTGTGTAGTGGGTGACTGAATGGAGGCATCAATGACAGTATAAAAACAAGTTACAACAAAACTACTGCAAATACTCCTACTACGGCAGATGCACTGGAACTGGGTGATCTTTCAAGGTCCCTTCGAACTCAAACCATTCTACGCCTGCCCCTCCTGCCCGATGAGCCGCCCCTACTCTGTGCGGAGCTGTGAGTCAGTACGGACACCGCTGTGTGCGGCTCTGCGATCGCTCCCTCAGCCCGGCCCGGCCCGGCTCTGCAATCGCTCCCTCAGCCCAGCCCAGCCCGGCCCGGCCCGGCCCGGCCCGGCCCAGCCCAGCCCGGCTCTGCGATCCCCGCCTCAGCCGGGCCCCGCCCGCCGCGCGCCGCCGGGAGCGCGCACCGCCGGGAGCGCGCAGCGCCGCGTCCCCAGCTATGGCGGCGGCGGCGACTTCGCAGCGAGACCCTGGGGATTGGCAGGACTTCTCGGGATTCCAGCCCTCCGCGGGGAGCGGCCCCGAGCCTGCCTGCGACAAGGGCGGCTGGGGCAGCGGGGATCTCGGGGCGAAGCTGTCCCTCTGCTTCGAGCCCCCGCAGGCCCGGGCTGGCGGCGGCGAGAGCCGCGTTCCGCTGCGGCCGCTCACGGAGCAGAGCGCGCTGCAGGACGACGAGTGAGTGCGGGCCGGGGGCGCGGAGAGGGAGCGGAGGGGAGGCCCGGCCCGGCCCGGCCTGAGGGCACAGCACGGCCCGCCAGCCCTGCCCTGCGAGAGCGCTGCCCCTGGGCCTTGCCGAGCCCAGCAGGGCTTGTGGGCTGCGGGAGCGAAGCCTTTCCCCGCCCCGGGGCTGCAGCTGGGAGCGCCGGGCCTCGTCAAGGGGGCTCGTTCGGCCGCCGCAGCGCGGGTTTGACGGGGAGCCCTCCGGCTTTATCCCCTTGACTGCCAGGGAAGCGTGTGAGCATCCCAGAGCCTCTTACCCCGCCGAGCTAGCGAGAAGTACTTGTTCTGAAGTGCAGTGACCGTGGTTAGTATTTGCTTAGCTTCCTGCAAAGTGTCCGCTGTTTCACTGCTTGAATTTCATCATGGAAAGTGCAGAAAGCAGGTGAAGAACAAAATTGCAGCTGCAACTGCGAGTATTGTTTGGAGTTTTTTCCCCGGAGAAATAGAGCCTTTCTGGGCCATGCTGCTGTACAGTTTTTAACATTATTTTACGAATGCTTCTATTTCTTATTTTATAGTGAATTTAGTCAGCTTATATTCATTAAAAATACTGCTGTCTTACTTTAAGGCAACTCAGCTGTCTCTCTGTTCTTCCAAGATAAGAATAAAATAAAGCCTGTTAGCAAAATACCAGATCAGTGGTGTAAACAGTGAGGTAAGTTCAGCGAACCATGAATCACGCTGGGCAGTGATGAGGCTCTGTCTGCCCTTCTGTGTCTGCCTCGGCCTTTCCTCTGACCCTCCTGTGAGCTTTAGCTAGGCAACCATTCCAAACATCCACCCACAGCACAGCGCCTGGAGGCAGGGCTCGGCTGGGGACTGGAGGAAGCAGCCTGCTCACGGGGCTGCTGTGGCTAAAGACTGAGCTGCGGCTTCACCAGCCTAGATCTGCCTTTGCAAGCCTCCAGGACAGCCAGAGAGGATACACACTCTAGAAACAGGAGGACAAGAGTGGTGGGCTGAGCTCTCCTAGAAAAAAAATTGATTCTTCCAAAATTTTAGTCTGATCTGTACGTTCTCACTATTCTGTGATAAATGGAAAAGAAAAAAGGAAAAGGTTTGGCTCAGAACTCAGAATTTGCTACTCAGCCTCTGCTAAACAACATTAGGAATGTAATTTATAGCTCAGCTCAAATTTCATTGACGGAAAGGCTCATCCACCCCCAGAAAAGATTTTGAGTGTAGTTACATAATTAGTATAGAAGCTGTGTCTTCATTTATTGGTTTGATTCACTGCTGTGCATACATTATTGCTTAAAATGAGAAGTAACTTACATTTATCAAAAAAGCATTTTTTCACAGCTTTAAAACACTAAAAATATTTTCAGTAATTTGCAGATGAATATTTAGGGAGAAAAATACAGTTACTGAAAGAGGTATATGAGCATTAGGAATATGGTTATTGCTGATTCAGTTGCTGCTTGTTTTGAGGTCTGCATTTTTGTTCCTTTATTCTTTTCTTCAGGATTTGGAATGCCTTGACTGATAATTATGGTAATGTGATGCCAGTTGACTGGAAATCTTCCCACACCAGAGCTTTGCACTTGCCAACGCTGAATCTTTCAGAAAAAGGGGTAAGTTCTGATCAGCAGAAGTACCTTCTTTGGATCTTTGGTACTCAACAGGGAAGTAAAACTGTTTGCATTTGTATAAAAGAATGTTGTTATTAAGTGGCTGAAAATATTTGTAGTACTTGCCATTATACATGAGAGCTTTTCATCAAAGAGCCATTGATGTATGTTTGTATCACCCTGGGCTGGAATAATTCAGGGTTAGTTTTAGATGACTCTTCATTAGAGCCAGAGCATGACAGAAGAAAATGTAAAATGAGAAAGTGTTTCACATAAAATCTCTCTTCTGTATGATGCATGTTGAACACTGATCTGGGTAAGGAAGGAAGAGAGGCAGGAGTACTCTGATTTAGTAAATCCAGCGAGGACTTCCCAAAGTTCATCTAATTCCACAGTCAGATGGCTTCTTTAACAAGAAAGGTGGCCCAGGAGACTCTGAAGTGCAAGAGCTTGTTTTGTTTTCCTTATTTAAGAGTTAGAATAGTTCTCTGGGGTGGGAACAGGGAATTAAGAGCTTCAGAGAGGTTTATAGAAAGGGTTGTCCTCTGATGATCTTAAAAGTGGATTAAAACACTTCGTGAAGAGAAGCTGGGAGGAATTCCCGTCTCACAGGTTTTCTGAGGAAACTAGTGGCTTATCTTTTAAACATAGAGAAGTTCAGTTATGTGTTAAAATATCAGAAAATTGGGTAGTGCTTTGGCTTCTGCCAAAGATAATTGATTATCATTAGATAATCAACAGATGCTTTTTACTGTGACAGGAGCAAAGATTGTTCTGCTGAAGAAGATACTTTGGGATTGAGTAGAGGAAGGTGCAAATTTGGAGCTCATTTTCTTGATTTGAATATCACGGTTATCCCTTGAATTTGACTTGTGTTTCTTCTAATTTTTATTGAGTCCTTGTTCAGATTTATAAATGGTTTTTAGAGTAATTAAATTCTTACATTTTAACTAAAAATACAGCCCTGCCATGCTGTGACCTTGTGTCAGGGAAAAACAGACTGGAAGACTAATGGATTTCTTGATAAGGAACTAAATATAGAACATAAGAAAATGTTAGTATCGTTTTTTTAAGTTACTTGCAGGAAGTTATGAAGAAAGTACATAAAAAAAGTGTAAAGTGGTGTTGCTGGATTAGAAAGAATCTTGGGTATGCTGCCAGTAGAGAGAAAACCAGTTCATGGATTAAATGTATCTGAAGTTTTTTCAGCTTTCACTCCACATGGAATGCCTTCTGATGTGTAAAGGCTGTGGGGAGTGTTTGACATACTTTTCTTCTGCTGCTTTGTGTTCAGCAGCATTGCTGGATATGTGACAGCACATATGGACCAGCTGATCTTCCTTACAATGAAAACTAACAGTTAAGCAACACTTCCCTGATGTGTGTGAAATTAATAATATGCTACCAAAATTGTGCAGAAAGCATTTCTCCTCCTGTTTTAGTAGGGAAAGATATCAGGTCAATAAGGCTGATTCACCTGATCTTGGTTCCTTTACATGACAGTCTATGCACACTTTTATACATTTTTGACAGTGAAAGAAGTAGCTGGGTGGAAGTTCTGTGCACAGTGGTATGAGGAATGGGATTGTGAAATTCCTTTGTTTTGTTTTCACTAGATTGCTTTTAAATGGCTCATTCCCTGCTAGCAGGAGGACAGGAGGCGTGGAGTGTGGCTGGCTGGAAAGCCAGGTGTTCCTTTTAGTCCTGGTTACAGCTGATACCATTTTTGGTGGTTTATTAGTCTGTATTATCAAAATGTTTTTGAAGGTCTCTCAAAATGTTTCTGGAGATGTCAGGAGTGAAAGCAGATCTCCTTCTAGATAAACTGTTATGCTTGCTTACTGTCCCATCATTGTTGTCATATCCTATGTGCATGGAAAAATACTTGAGGACAGCAGACATTTAAAAATGCCAAATTGGAGTGTATCTGTGTAGGAGGTGAAGAGAGAGTCATAGTGGAGCCTTGTCACTGCACAGTTACTGGAATTCAGATTGTGGAAAAAAGTGGACATTTGACCTCATTCTGAGCGCTGAAGAAGTGCAAATTGTGTGTTGGTCCCTGCAGGTGAGCTATCTGGGCATGGCAGTTGCAGATTCAAAATGAATCTGAGAACTATTAAGGTTTCTGAAGAAACTGAGAAAATTGGAGGAATTACAAGAAAATTTGAAAACTGATATTGTGAGACCAAGGACTTTTTACAGCTCATCATGATGCTTGTAAATTAGCCCAAAGATGAGTTAAAGCGGTTGAGCTCAAATGGCAGATGTTGGGCATTGCAGCTTTGAGGGGCTTTTCTAGGCAGGAGTCTAGCAATAGACAAAGTACAGAAAAAATTTTGTAAATAAACTAGGATATATCACTGTGTGAGAGTAAAATATGCCTGACTTATTAAGGAGGGGACCTATGTCTCTTAGTGTATGTATATCTTTGGTTTGGAAGGATGAATGTCATTTGGTGGTGTATATATGGGAACAGTGTTACTTCTCCTTCTTTCTGAAAAGACCCTGATATATTCAATGACACATTTTTTTAAAATAATCTGAGGTGATACCAGTGTTCTGATACCACCATTCAGTATCAACTCTTCTCAGCTTTTTTCCATGTCTTTTATTATGTGATGAAATGGAACCATAAAAGCACTTAAAGTAAGAGGTTTGTGTAACATTAGACATAATAGGCAAGTTTTCCACCCTACACAGACATTTGTCAATCTTCAGTTAAGATTTAAGTACTTCCTTGACAGTCTCCCATGTAGATATCTGCATGTCAGTGTGTGTATGGTCTTTGTATGTGGATATTATTTAACAACATTAAAGATTGACAGTTATTTTAACTTTGTCCAGTTGCAGTTTTGATTTCATTTTCCAGGCTATTTGACAGAAAGAACTATTGATTCCATTATTATGGCCAAGATTCAGTTTCATTCTTAAAATTCAGTGATAGTTACCCATTTTTTTTTTGTACATGTTGCATGCATTTTATACCCTCACACTAGGGGTGTGTATATATATTTATATAAATGCACCTTTTCATGCTTTTTAGGTAAATGACAACTTGAACCTTGACTTGTCAGATGATGAAGAGCTGAGAGAACAGTTGGATATGCATTCTATCATTGTTTCCTGCATCAATGAAGAGCCACTCTTCACAGCAGAGCAGGTAAAGTGTTCAGCAAAGACAGTGTTGTTGGTGTAGAATGTTTATTACTATTATTATTATTTGTTGTTGTTGTTGTTCTTGCTCTTACTGTCGCTAAGCTTTTTGGTTGTTCTTTGTTTAGGGTTTTAATAATGTGGGAGAGAGCATTACATCATTCAGATATGAAAAGTGTTTCAGTACTTCAGGTGAGGTTGATAGTCCAGGGTCTTTGAAATCTTTGTGTATTTCTTACCATGAATTAGTCAGGAATGCTGCTAAATTAAATATATGTGTAAAAAGCAAAAATATTTTCAGAATCTTACTGGTATGGTGGAGTTTTTAGTTTTCCAGCATAACTGTGTGGCAGTTCATAGTTTCATAGAGCTTTGCTGTTAGAGAGAATTCTTTGAAGTTTTGGCCTAACATGAGGGCAGATCAGTGTTTCTACTATCAAAATTTCAAATTACTTGGTATCTAAAGTCTTCATATCCATGGATTTACTTCAGTAATCTTGAAAATTGCTCTTCTGAGTCAGGTTAATGAGAGTAAGGTCTATGAAGATCCTGCTTTAGTAAGCAAACAAATAATCTATTTTGTTGTTGCTTAAATGGTTAAGCAATGGTTAAGCTGTGAACTGTGATGAGCACGGTTATTAATAGTACAGGAGACAGGACTGCTTGAAATGCCTGGGCTCTTTTTTAATGTGGGTTAGATCTCAGCACTGACTACAGCCTTTAAACATCTAGAAGTTGCTGTGTTATTTATTCAGATGTCTAGTTAATGATTTAGCCTGTAGAAATGTAACCATTTATGTGAAGTAAAGTAAGCTATCTATGCACAGAATTTCTGTTGTCATACTTTTTGTCTGGCTCAGGTCTTATGCCCAGGAATGCAAATCGGCTTCAGGTCATGGTGGATCATGTGGGAAGTTCAAAAAACTTCTCACAAGCACAGTAGATTTTCAGGCTGTTTAGAGGGCTTTTTGGTTTTTCAGAGAGTTTTTTGTGACTTTTTCTTTGTTGTTTTTGTTTGTTTTCATTTTGTTAGTTTTTGGTTGGAGGAGGGAGGGGATGTTTGTTTTACATAGAGAAATGTGGTGAAATAAGGAGTGGAGGAGGTAATTGATTTTTGTTGTTGTGTCTTCCTTCAACTGAATATTCAGGAAAGATACTCCAGCTTACTCTTTAATTTAGTTCTCTTAAGCAGAATCATGGGTACCTTCATATAGAAATGAGCCCATAGTTTCAACACTTCTTGTTATGCCATCACCAATTTACTCTTACAAGGCGTGGTTATTCTCAGAGCAAGGATGGGGAGGAAACGTCAGTATAATTTTATTGATCCTCTTCCATCTAGTGTTGGTGGTTGTTTCATCCAGCTTTGCTTCAAATTGCAAACTCTTCACATAGGAGGGTTTTCATAAGGATTTTCATTTTCCAAAGGTGATTGAAGAAATAGAGGAAATGATGCAGGAATCGCCTGATCCAGAAGATGATGAAACACCCACCCAATCAGATCGGCTCTCTATACTTTCCCAGGAAATTCAGACCCTCAAGAGATCCAGTACAAACAACAGCTATGAAGAGAGTAAGTGGTATTTATTTAGCATTTTTGCTCTTATGCTTAATGAAAATATTTTAAAGGGTGAGTTTGCAATGTGTTTGATTCTTAGCAAGTCCTTCTTATGAAATATCTGCATTCAAAAAATATTTTCAAAATGTTCTGAAATAATAGCATTGATTTAGTGCATAGAGGACTTACCTTTGTCAGCTTTCTGTCTATGAACAAAAATAAGACTTTATAGAATTTAAATTTAAAGCAAATATTCTGAAGGTTGGTACATTGAAAGGAGATCCCTTCATGGGTAAAGTGATAAGTTGATCATTTTTTATTAAACTTCATTATTTTCTATAAAGTGAGATACTTTCTTGATGCCAGTACACTGTTTAAGATCAGCTAAAGCTCTTGAAAGCTATTCAGTAAATAAAGCTTACCATACCTTTGGTACAGTTTCAGTCATTGCAACATATCTTGATAGACAGTAACACAAAAATAAGGCAACCATTTCTTTTTTGCCCCATAAGGACCATGCATATTTTTCAGTCCTCCCTTTCCATTCCTCTTCGGAAAGCTTAAGAGTGAAAATTATCTTTTGTATCTTCTACTCAAATGAAATCATCTGTGTTTCCCTATACAAAAGCAAAGGAGAAATTAAATTAATAATTAAATTGTAGTAGGTTGAATTGCATGCAAAAAACCTGTGACTAATCAGTTTTGTGATGGAAAATTTTGTTTAATCTTTACATTTATCAACATGAATTCTAGAAGATAGTAGGGACACAAAGAATATTTGATAGATGATCTTTCTGCTTTGGTCTTTCTTTAAAAGTTTGATGCTCTCTTTCCTGTAGTCTGGGTTAACAATACAAACTCTGTAGAAGATTCAGAAAACTGGCCGACCTCTTGTGGCATGACTTAAGAGTTTCTGCTACATTTCAGATTTATAGAAATGAGATTCCAACCATGAAAATGGTCTCTTAACTGTCTCAACACATACATTTCAGGAATGTGAAAGCAAAATGTATTGTGTTCAGCAGGGCTTTCTGGTTTTCTGACAGTTCCATATGTCTTAAGGTTTGGAGCTAATCAAGCTTGCTCAGTATTTCATATCATGTCAATTTTGCTTTGCCTCAGGAGTCCCTCTTTTCTGTTGCATCTTTACAGTTTAAAGGTCAGTCTCGACCAAATAGTGCCTTGAGTTACTTTGGCAGATAATTTAACTTTGCTTCAGCAGTTTCTCAGAATCTGCTTTCATGTCTTTCAGGTCACTATTTTAATAAAAACTCCTTCTACCTTTTTTTAGTAAGTGAAGGTGCTTTAGAATTGGTCTGCATCTCTCTGCATCTCTGAAATTTTTACAGGTTTTTCCTAGGAACTCTGGTTTTTATAGGATAGATCAGAGATTTTCATTCATTTAGGATTCAGAGGAGGAAGTCACTTTTACTTACTTTTTTCTTGGATAGGAGAAGACATACATTAAGGCAGTCCAAAAATCAAGCTCTGGCTACACAAGTGAGCTCCTCAGCCTGCTAAGTTTCAGTCCGTGTAGTCTTCTGCATTTGAATTGCTCTGTCTCCACTCATGTGCATTAGCTGAGGATTTCCTATGTAGCCCTTTCAAGACTGTGATAATGACAACTGATCTGTCATCAGTCAGAAGTGCAGTTGGATGACCTACACCTGTGGTTTTAGAACAATTGGTTTTTAGGCTGTGAAGCTGGTTTTTAAGTGTTGGCACTCACAGGTGCCCTCTCTCAGTACTGTTACAGTGTTTGAACAGAGTTTAAGGCCTAAGCTACCTGGAAAAACAGTGGCTTCTTGACACAGAATTGTCTTAACAGATTTCATTGCCTTCTCTTCAGTTAAGTAAGTGACAAGGAGCTTTCTCCAATCAATTTTCCCTACTGTAATTGAAGAGAAAAAATTCACATTTCACTTACTACCTTTGATGCTTCTAAGAGCTACACTTTTTTGTAGTTTGTGGCCTTATTTGTATTTTTCAACACTTGTCTGTAGGTGCTTTCCCTTACAAGTATTCTTGTAGACAAGATACTCACTAGACTAATTCAATGAAATTAAATAATTGCAAGCATCTATGCAGTGTCCTTAAACAGATTGTATCTGTCAGTGTAATCAGGACTAGCTGTTTCTCAAGTGCCAAATAAGATTATGTTCTTTGACAGAGCAGCTGCTGGGACTTGCCAGCTTCCTAGGCGTGTCAGATCTAAACTGGAACAGAAAGCAGGCCTCAAAGATCTGCTTTCCTTTAACTCAAGCAAGCCTCAAAACATTTTCTTGGTCATAATTGCACTATATGTAGTGCATCACCCAGTAGTTCAGAAAATATGGAGGCCTTTTCCTTTGAACAGTGAGTACAGAGGAAACTAATGGTTAATAGTTGTGTCAGAAGTTTAGCACTTACTTCAGCTTCCAGCATAAACTACCAACACATTCTTCATATTTGCAGATTATCCCATATTTCTCAGAAGTAAGAAGAAATTTTAACCATTTTATTGTTGCTAATCTTGTCACCTCTGGGATGTGTTTATTCCTTTAGGAGTATTGTTTTGTTCTATGTGGTTTTAAAACTGAATTTTTTGTTTTGAGAAATTTCAGAGTACGTTTTTCTTGTAACTCCCACAAGTTTACTCATGCTTAAAATCTTGACATATTACTTTTTATATGAACTATTTGTAGGAGTCAAAAGATTGTCTGTTGCTGAATTAAATGAACTGCTGGAAGAAATTGAGACTGCTATTAAGGATTATTCTGAGGAACTGGTGCAGCAGCTGGCTCTACGAGATGAGCTGGAGTTTGAGAAGGAAGTGAAAAACAGCTTCATTTCTGTCCTCATTGAAGTACAAAACAAACAGCGAGAACACAAAGAAACAGCAAAGAAGAAAAAGAAGCTGAAAAATGGTAGTCCTCAGAATGGCAAACAAGAAAGAGGTCATATGCCTGGAACAGTAAGAAAATTTTTCTAAGTCTTCATACATTTACATTTTTTTTGTTGGTTTTTTTCCACTAAGGGAAGTAGTAGTCCTAGATTATATTAAGATACCTGGTACTCCTGCTTCCATGCCTTCATTCACAAACAGGGCTTAAGCTTTTTGTGTTGAGAATTTTTTTTTCACAGGGCCATATATTTTACTTTTCTCATATGCAGAAAATATTTTTTACCTGTTTGCAAATCAGCCTGGAACTAGCATACCTTTCTTGCAAAAAATACTATCTTTGGATGTACTTCTCTGCGTTCTATTGTCAGTAGGCAAATTCATTTGTGTGTTTGATTTCACTGTGTGAATTTTAGTATGTGTTAGTCTTGCAGGAAATTCAGTACTGTTCTTGCTGTAGTTGCACAGATGTTTATTGATCATGCTGGTTTCTAGGTAGGAAAAATGTGCATGTCTTACCCTGGATCTCCTAACCTGTGGCAGAGTTACTACATTCAACAGGAGACAGGAAGGAGGCCAAAGTGTAGTGCATGTGTACAGGGAGGAGATAATTTGTTTTATTCTTTACAGAACATAGCAACAAAAGGAAAAACTTTTTTCAAGTAGAGCTGGATGAGAGCAGTCAAAGAACAAAAGAAATCATGTTATTAGCTTGTCAATGCAATTTTTTCTTTCTTATCTGTCTAGTATAATTTAAAATTACTTAAGTGGGATATTAATATTTGAATTTCTTAATGATTCTTATGGGATGCAAAAAATGTGCTTTTGTATCTTGGCTAAGTCCCAGAAAGAATGCTTCAGTTCAACATGAGAAGGTTTTTGGGGTTTGCTTTTCAAATATAAGGAATAAACATTTATAATGAAATAATAATACTTCAGAATTTATTTCTAAACTTACAAGCATTAGTTGCCTGTGATATACCCCAAATAGCGTTCTGATCTCATCTGTCAAATGAGAGATGTTTGTGTGTGTAGCTAAGTTTTAGTGGAACTTAAGAAAGTATATGTCTGGAAAACCATACAAAATTGTCATCCCTTTACAAGAGCACTGTGAATAGTTCCTGTTTCCTTCCCAGTCATGGAAAACAAAAAAGGGATATTCTACCATATTCTACCTGGAAAGAAAAATAATTACTTTGTTTTGGAACTTGAGTCAAGTGATTCACAAACTGTTCTAGTTGGTTTAAAGATTAGAAACTTGAATGATGCTTTCAGGCATAACTTACCTGGTCCCAGGATAAGACATTTTGGTATTTGGTCACTTCAAGATCCAGATGTGTCAGATTGCTTTCTAAGAGTGATTGAACAGACTAGCTCACAGGTGACACTGTAGCTGCATATGTGTGATTCCTTTGAAAATAGATTTCACTGTCATCAAGGACAGATTTGAGAGCCCTCTCCCAGAAAGAGGTGCAAGGTTCCAAGTTCCTTCCTTCAACAGTCTTTTTCTCCCTTTTTTTTTTTATCCATTTGGGCCGGGAATGCGCATACAGTAGTATGTTCTTGTAGCTTTGTGAAGACTGAGTTTCTATTTATAAATAATGTTTTAGTTGGTTATTTGGTTAACTGTAATGAAATCTCATTTAAATACAAAGATTGGAAGTAGAGCTAAATTGTCATACTCTTAAGAAAATGAATTTTCCTGTAGATACTGTAACTGAATAGTTAAAAAAACCAGGTTTTTTGAGTTTTTTGTCCTTGATACCGTCTTTGGGTAAATCAGTTTCTTAGACTTTTAAACTTCTATCTCTTTCACAAGGGAAAACAGGGGAGCAGTTAAAAATAGTCAGGGCTTGAAGATACCAGTTCCTTCAACTACGTTATCTTAAAAGAGTTAAGGTGGCTTTGGCAAAATTTATGACTTTACTGACCTTGTGTGCTTTAGAAGGTAAAATAATACTGTATTCCAGCACATTTTATTCCTCTCACATAAATGAATACTTTCAGATAAACATGCTGAGGTGTGCTCATCATACTGCCCTGTGTCAGCAGTTTGGCTGTTTCTTCTTTTTATGTTCATGTCCCTTGCTGATTTTATATCGCATGCTAAACATCAATACTGTTTTGATTTTGATTTTCTTCTACTTCTCCAGCAAGCAAAAAGGATTATGAACTTCAAGGAAAAATGTATAGTTGGATTATATACTGCTTTTTCTTTACTTGGATTCCATGATTCCATGCAATGGAGCTTGAAATCAATATGGGTTTATTATTATCTAATTGTGTATATTTTATGATATTACAGAAAATAGGAAATACTAATTGTTGCTTCTATTGTGAAAAAGGAAGCGTGAAAGCATAAAAAGTTTTAAAGAGGTGGAGCTGAAAACAACTACCTCTGAACAGTGTTTCTGGTACATGCTTAATATCTGAAAAATTAGTGTCAATAGTGTCTCTAAACATACACTGTTCAAACACAAATGTTAGAGGGGATTTTACAGTGAGTTGAACTTTGAAAACTGCTATTTTTTTACATTTCTAAATGAAACAGCCATAAAAGGCAAGTCTCGATTATCGGGTCTGCAGTGTGAAGAATTTGTTTAAAGAAATTTTGGTGTAGAAATACTGCTTAACTGCCATTATAAGGTTTGCTTTTTAATTAAAAAAATTAAGTAGGTGAGTGAAGAAATAAAAGTGTGCTGAAATACATCTTGGAGCTTGTCTTTGCCATTTGTCTTTCATAGTCTTGATAAATGCTGATTAATAGTCTTCTGAACTTTTCCTGTCCCTTTTTTTTTTTTGTCTTTCTGCTGTGTTTTCACTACTTTTAGCGCTTCAGCATGGAAGGGATCTCAAATGTCATACAGAATGGCTTCCGCCACACGTTTGGAAACTCGAGTGGAGAGAAACAGGTGCTGGGCTATCTTCTCCCTTTTTTCTCATTCTTTGCCTGCACTTTTGGGAGGAGCTGAGATCTTGAAAATTGACAGTAGCTGAAGATAAATGCTGAGACAAGAAAAAACAGGATAAAATGCTGGAATCTCTGCTTCCCTACCTCAGGTTTCTGATCAGCCTACAGTCTCTTTCTCTCCTTAGCAGCTCAAGAGATTCAAGACTTGATACCCAGATGCACTGAGATAATAACTTGTATTTCTTACCCCAGACTAAAATCTGTTTTAGCATTATGCATGCTTTAGATACGTTGCATGTCTAAAAATCTAATAACCAGTCAAAGAATGTGTATCAGGTTAGATGTAGTGTTTCAGCCTTCAGCATTAGCAACTTGCATAATGAAAAAAGGTTTTGTTTTCTTTTCTCTTCAAATGTTCAGAGCTGGTACGTCTAAAAACAGAGTAGCACCTGGAAAATGTATAGACTGTACTCTTTTGCCTTTGAAAACTGCATGATTTTAAAAGTAGCAAAATACGGGCACTGCAGATTACCAATATAAAATACAGGCGTTATAGGCAAGTTTGTGTCTTTTAGTTGGTTATTTAAATACTAAAATGTAGAGCAGACACACCTTCCGTGGGCTTTATATGGATGTTGTGTGTACCTTGGAAGCATCATATAGATGTTGTGTGTACCTTGGAAGCAAGATTCTTATGCCTTATTTCAAAGTAATAACTTACCTGCTGTTTCAGATCTGTAGTATATATTTTATTAACTGCATTCTGAATTTTAGTGAACTGCTAATGCTTATGCTCTTTAGTCTTTTGGCACACTACAAAATATTGGCATTTCACATTGTTTAATGTGTACCCACTATATTAGTTTATGCAGTTTTGTCAGAGGAGTCCATTAGAGTTATTTTTTTCCCTGGTGAGAAGTCCATTGAGGCAATAAATTGACTGGTACTTTAGAAGTCAAGGCTGATTAGGCTTTTGTCTGGAAGATGAGTGTTGTATCCTGCAGAGGAGTTTAGAAGGTAAAACAATTCCTCTCGAGTCATTCTGCAATCATGACACTAGAAATCAAAGGCTTGCCTGCTTTCTCAGGCAAAGTATATGTATGAGATTTTATGAATACATTGATCCAGTTATTTGTTTGTCCTCAGCTTTGGGGATCTTCAACACATGCACAGAGCTTTTTATCACTCAACAAGACTTTTTATCACTCTCTGTTATCACACTACTAGTAAAGCTGTACCTGTATGCTGTTTTGTTTTTTGGGGTTTTTTTCCTTGGCTATCTTAACCATAAATTACTGCTGTTTCTACCTGTACTTTTAGATATTTTAAATATCATATATTTTCATGAAGTGAGCTTATCTAGCTATGCCACCTCACCATACTTTTGGTTAAAAGACTTTCACTGCCTCCTGTATAGATATAAGTAGCATAATCATTTGTTAAAATGATCGAATAACTCTTCCAGTCATTTTTTGAGTTAATTTACTAATGTTATTCTTTGTGTTGATCATATTTTTCTCCTGATTTATCTTTTTCTATATCCATATGGATATAGAAAACCTCTTATGGGGTTTTATATTCCCCTTCCTGTATCTTAAAGCAAGTCATGGAATATGACTTTAAAATAGGAATTTAAAATTAAATGTAGAGTAGAAAGTAGAAAAGATACCAGCTCTGTTATGATTAATGCCTTGAAATCTATTTTTCTATGGCATTTGTTTTTTGTTTAGGAGAGTTTTGTTTGATTAGTATTTTTTCTCTCATAGTGGGTACTTCCCTTTTTAAAATCTTAGTCCCATTTTCTGTGCATGTGTTTGAGACATAAGTAAAAATTACTTAAGAGATTTTCACCATATAAAGAGAAACTTCCATTGGGAACTCCCTGTTCCTATCTGGTAATGTAGTCAAAAAAAAAAGACATTGAAATGTTGGTAGCTCTTTCTGGGATCATATTTCCAGAAGAAAATTCAAGACAGTCATCTTCATTTTGATTTTCAGGCATATCAAACACTTTTCATAGGTGATGAAAAATTGCAGTGGGAATTGCTGCTTTATCATGTCATCAAATCTGCTTCAAAAATTTAGAGGTCACAGCAGATTTAACACTTGGTCTTGTCAGTAAGCTACACTTCAGTCACTCCTTCATTCTTTTCATAATATGTTATCTTCACACAGCAATTCAGGAAATTAGTTTTTATAGTGCTGTTATAGAGACTGATTGTTACAGTTGCAAAGTTGATGAGTAGAAGGAAAGTATTTCTGGAAACTAAGAAATTCCTTTTTCTGTTTTTAATTGCTACTGTTAGAGATGAAGAATGGAAGGTGAAGTTTACAGGAGAAGGGAAACAGGGTTAGTTGATATTTGGTACAGGGAAACAGGGTTAGCTGATATTTGGTACAGTGAAATATCTTAGTGTTTTATTGTGCAGGTAAAGGGTAGAATGCCATGTAGTTCTGAAGGCTGGAAAAGACAGCCAGAAATCTCATTTCTGTGTTAGTAGATCCACTTTCATCTCTGCCATTGGCAGATTCAGCAGCTTTATATTTAGCTATAGATTCTGTTAATTTTATTAAGAGCACAGTTTCTGGTGATGCTTGGTTACATCTCCTGGAGCAGAAATTGAAAATTGATTGTTTCCTGAGGAGCATTGCATACTCTTCTCTGCTGTGCTGAGTGAACATGAAAAAATGCCAGAAGAAAAGGGAGCGAGAAGAGCTCCCTGTGTTTGCAGAAGGTCGTGGGTAGGTGTCAGCACCACCTGTACAGTGGGTTCAGTGCTGCTGAGCTGAGTCTGCTTGGCTTTTAGGCAGATGTTGTGCTTGGGTGTGAGGTGTGTGATCCTGCTGCAGACACAGCAGTGTTATAGCTGTGTGTGACAACCCTCAGCCTCCCCCTGCCAAGTGCAGCTCCTTGTACCTTCTCATCACATGTTCTCTGCTCATTGCCTGGAGAGCTAGGTAGATGTCAAGCTGAACGAGACATTGAGGGTTACTTTGCCTACTGCCTTGTAGCTGTAAAACTAGAATAAAGTTCCTTTTTAATTCTTAAAAATTGACTTGAGGGAACTTTCAGGAAGCTTTTCCATTGGGGAAAATTCCAGCTATTTTAGTACTTTTGTAATTCTGACCTCTTTAAGGAGAATATGCATTCATATGGGCTGCAAAGTAAGGTGTTGCCTGAAATGCATGTAATATAAGACCCAACTGGGTTACATCAAGAATTTGAAAATTAATCCTAGTTGCACTGTAGGTATGAAAATCTTGAAGGATTTAAGAAATTTTGTTGTGTTTTTTTTTTTTTTTTTTAAGCAGACAAGAATTAAAGATTTCAGTAAATAAAATTAAAAAGGAGTTGGTTTGAAACTATCTCTTAGCACACTCAGCTGTGAAAACTGATAATTTAAATCGAATTCTGTATTCTGGGGTATTTTGTTTCATTAGGCTTGCCTTGTTCTTTTTAGTTGGAAGTGTGTAACAGCAGAAGGTGAAAGCCATCTGTTTCCATTTTCACCTAACAGTGGGACAGCATCATTTTCTTTGCAGGGAAGACAGTTAGGTGCATGACTTCTAGTAGCCACGTAATTTGGAAAAAAAAAATCAAACAAACTTGATTGCTGTGATAAAAGCTCTGAGATGAAAAGGTAGAATCTTAATCTGTTCTGAAATATGATTATTTGTAGCTAGCAATTTCAATTGCTACAATTTTTACAAAATAAAATGCAAACAACAAAGTTGCATGAAAGGACTGTCAAGTAACTCTGTTTTTCATTTGACAGTACTTGACAACCGTCATTCCTTATGAGAAGAAAAATGGACCCCCATCTGTTGAAGACCTTCAAACATTAACCAAAAGTGAGTATATAAAATTCCCCTGATCCTTTCCTCATTGTATATCCAGTTGTGGCTGCTCAAAGCCAGTGAATCCATCCAGTTCTCTCTTCCCTCTTACTCTAGGGCATGTATGTAAGGATGAATGATTTTAACCATGGATTTTGGCCAGCTTGTTTCCTGAGCCTTCATGTTAGTTTTGTTTCTTAGCTGCTGTCTGAAGCCCTGAAGGCCAGAAACCTGCATGTATCAGAAAGTAAATGTTCCCACATTTTGATGTTGGCTGCATATCATGAAATCTGGTCATACAGTGCCTGATATGTCCCTGTTTGTTTACATTTGCTGTGCTTTACTGAGGTTATTGTAGTGACTTTGACAAAATGGAGTGGATATCAAGATACTTAGGACTAGTTCCATAATAATTGCACTTGATTGCCTTTGGAATAGCCTGCTTCTCTCTATGGTTTTGGTGGGGGAATTTTGTTGTCCATAAATTTTGATAATTAGGATTTCCAAACCAAACACAGTTTTTACAATGCTTTGAATTCCCTGTTCTTCATATCTTTTTTAGGCTAGATCCTCAAAATTATTACAAGTTCTACATCCTCTAGTTGTTTGATTTTATTGGGCTTTTTTTAAATTCTAATTTGCAAGAAATCAAGGTTGTATTTAAAAAAAATACTTATTAAGGTGGTTTAATACAACAAAGCATCTTTAGAAGTCAGTAGCATCTCCTTCATTGGATGTTTATAGGAAAAGTTTAAAAATAGGTGGTAGAGTGCATCAATGCATTTGATCAGGTTTCAATGGAGAATCTCACTATGTCTTTAAAGTGATTTTCAGCAGCAGTTCTGTGATTCCACAGGGGGCTGAGGGGTGGTAAAAGGTTCATTGGTTGTTTTCTGGAAAGAGAAAATTCATATTATATAAATTCCAGAGTAAATGAAATGTTTAAGTAGGAATTAAAGTTCCCTTTATTTTTCTACAGTAGACAGCCTTAGGTGTTAATTCATACTTACTTTGTGACAAAGGATTTCTCTTTTTGTGTTTATTCTTGCCATGAAATTTTATCCTCTTGCCATATTTAAATTTCACTTGACTATTAAGCACGTATTAAAGCCTCTTGAAAACGTTTTGTGTTGTTTGATGGTTTATTAAAAAAAATGTCTTGCACAAACGCGTTGTAAAGAGTATTAACAGTATTGATTTCTGTGGGCTGGTTGGAACTTGATCCTGTGAGTCAGTTGCAGGTTTGTGACTCACTGTCTCTGCTGTTGTTCAAGCAGGCAGTAAAGCAGGTGTTTAGGGTTGTTCAGTTGTTTTTTGTTTCAAAGCTCTGTATTATTCCAGAGTTATGAACTCTGGAATAATGTCTTCCTTCAGTGTAAAAATGGAAATAAAACACTTGTTATAATTTGAGTTTGGAGTCTCATATGAGGAATTTGGAGTTTATTAAATACTGCTTTTCAGTAGAATTTTGTATTTTTGCTTCTTTCAGATGTGTCCTGAGCACTTTATAAAAAATAGTCATTGTTTTTCTTTATGTAGTCACAGACAAGTTTATGGTTGTCCATTCCTTCTTCAGAAATAGGCAAGATGGACATGATCTACTCATGTATGTCACAAAATGGCATTTTTGCATTATTTTAAGTTAATGCTGAATTAAGTCATGTAGTTAAGATTTTTTTGAACCTACAGCAGATAACATTCCCCATTTCAGGGAGGGGAGAAAAGCACCACTAATATTTCCATAGAATCATTCACAGCATTTTCCATTAATTGAGGTAGTGATCAAAGATGTTAAGTAATGGAGCATGCTTTTCTGTCCTGAGATTTCCAGCTCAGCAGTAGTTGTTAGCATACTTTAATTTTTTGTATGTCGTGGCTTCCTTCTGGTGAGAATCTTTTATAGGGAAGAGGTGCTTGTTTTTGTTAAGACTGATGGCATTTTACTGTAATATTAACCACACACAATGGGACTCTTGCATTCAGAAACTGTGGAGCTCAGTGAGAATTACACAAGTGAAATGTGGAGAGGATGTGATGTCTCATTTTATCTTCTCGTCTTTCACTTAAGAGATTTCTTACATCTCATAGTAGTATCTCTATGAGTAGTTGGAACTGCTGCAAGGTATTTGTTTTATATGTTGTGTTTCATTTATGACTAAATATCTGACTTGTTTTTTCATTCTTTAGTTCTGCATGCCATGAAAGAGGATAGCGAGAAAGTGCCAAGCTTGTTAACAGACTATATTTTAAAGGGTGAGTATGCTTCTCAGCAGGGATTTTATTTGATTCTAAATTAACTTGATTGACTTAAAATGTGTATTTGAAAATAGTGATCCTACTGCATTCATGAATTATGTTGTCTTTCAATCAAACACAGCTCTCATTTATGTTCTGTTTTGTCCAAGTACTCTGAGGTACAGTTCATACATAAAACATGTTTATTTTGTTTTTGTTAGTAAAATATGGCAAACTGCTGAATGACATCAGGAACAAAGGAGTCTGGCTTATGAATTGAAAAGGGTATAGTTAAAATCTTCCATTGTACAGTTTTTTCAGTAATTGGAACTCAAACTACCCATGGTAGTAAAGCATTTACTATGCAAAGTGCTTACAGATTCATGTCAAGTTTTACCTTCTGATCAGTAATGAAAAGTATTTATTTTACTTATTATACCTTCTTTAGATATTGTTTTATAAGTTTTTGTATGAGTCATTTATTTTCCAGTCTTACACATTGGCTGTGTTTAAAGAATGTCAGACATTAAAAAATACTGTTTGCTTTAGCTTTAAAGAAGTTGTTCCAGGTAGTTTCCAAGCTGTTAAATTATTTTAAAATGTTTTTCATCTGACTTCATTTTTGCCTAGATCTTGCTAATGCTTATGTTCTTACTTAATTCTTGGCATATGATACAATTTTCTTAAGTGATTAAACTTTAGCAAATGCATCAAACTCCCAAGGTCTGAACAGATACCTGTACAGAAGGATTATGGGTGCCATTTTATTTGCCACCAAAATGTGTATAATACTCAGCTTTTCATATGCTGCAAAAGTTTTTCTCTTGTTTTGGTATCATGTGTTCCAAGTCTCATCTTTTTTTTAAATATACTGTCTTTTGACTTCACTCACCCCATATGATTTTTAAAGGTTTTTGTATTTCTTACACAAATTTATGGTCACTCTCATAATCTCATCTCACAGATATTTAAAAGTACTTTCATTATTTGAGTTATGGATGACATATAGTGTGCTGTCACTTCAGAAAATCTGAAAAAATACATTCAATATTCTGGAAGCTCCAACAGACTTCCTGTTGAAAGAGAACCATTTCTAAATTTTGTGTAGGGTTGAAGAACTGCCACATACAATAAGAATGCAGAGATCCTTTCAATTGATTCCTTTGATTTTTCCATTGTTTACTTACTCTTTGTAAAAATCCTTCCTAAATTAGACAGATGTGTTTGCATGTGAACCATGTAGGATCATGGTCAAGGTTTTTTTTAGTCTTGATGGCACTAAACTGTAGTTCTGTGAAGCAGAATCTTTGATGCAATAGGATGAACTGTTGTCAGTAATTAAAACTTTTTGCTCTTCATAATACATCTGGTAGTAAGTGACTGGATTTAACAGTGCTTTTCACAGTGTCTGCTCTTATTTTTAGATGTAGCTACCCAGAGGAACTTTCAGATTACAGGGATATTGAGGAGAAACTGGCAGCTTAGAGAAATGGAGAAATCTTTTTTAAAAGCAAAGAAGGCATATAAAAGTAGATTACCTGAACATATGAGAAGATGAGCTAGGAAGCTTGAACTGAAGTTCCTTCCTGCCTCTTGTATGCTCACTACTTGAAAATCACCCATGATGTTCTACTAGTGAGATGCAACAATTGCAAAAACATCATGCATTGAGTGTCTTGGCTCAAATAGGTCGTCCGTCATGTGCAAACATTATTACCTTGAAATTGTGAAACACAAATTGTGGGAACATGAAGAGTAATCACATCACTCATAGTGAAAGGAAAAGTCATTTTCCCTCCAGCTACCACTTCCTTAGTGAACAGAACCAAACCTTTCTTCATCCTGTGTGGATTTGTTTGTTCAGTGGCAGATAGTTGTGAGTGCAGAGCTAGTGAGCAGATAATTTTACTCTTCCTTTCAGTATAGCCTTAACTAAGCTTTATATGCTATGTTGACATGATGTTAAATATTTATAACTCAGCTAACAGTGTTACCTTGTACTGTAGATTTACTCTGTGGCACAGGCAAAGTCTTCCAGTTGTTTCTGAAGTTGTAACCTACTGCTCTTTTTCTGCCACTAAAACTTCTGGCCTGAAACTCCTGCAAGGCTTTAATGGCACAAAATACTCCCAGCCACCAGTTTATTGTCTGCACATTATTTTTAAAGCTTGTTAAGAGGAGATTGGTTGAATTCTTTACAACCACTTAGATCAACTTTCAGCTGAGCTTTAATACCTGAAATTCTAACCTATTTTTTAAATTGCAAAATAAAAAGAGTGACCTACTTTTTGAGGATTCTGCTCTTTTCACTGTAAAGATTAAAAGTGTCTTGGCAAGGTAAAAATCTTTAAAAAGATCTAGGGTTTAAATTTGTTTCCTGAAAGAAGTTCTGGACCCAGTTGTATAATCCATATGGTGTAGTGGTAATTATATTCATTTTACACTGAATGGATTTTATTACTTTTTCTTAAGATTTAATCAAGAAATGAAATTTTGAAATGTGTTAATTATATCACCAAAGGTACTCGGTTCTGTTAAAATCTGTTAAGTACATGTTCCTTTGAGGATCATTTTTTTCCAGTCTTGCAACAAAAAAAGCAGACAGTAAATTACCTGTGACATTAGGATATGTGTAGCTTTATGGGAAATCCAGTTTAGCATATGACTGCACAGAGGTAAAACCTTTTTTTAAACTTTATATTCTGTTTTACAGAGCAGAAAAAATAAATCTTACAAAAATGCTCTTGATTAATTTTTTAAAGCAGCACTGTCTTGCTATTCTGTGGTATGTAAACAATAAGGATAGCAGTCTAATGTGGGTGTTATAGTTGTCCACAGAATTATTAACAGACTTGCCCAGATACTAGTGGGCACTGTTGAAAAGTTACTTAAATTGTACAGAAGCAAAAACTGAAGAAAAAAACATCAGGAAAAAGATTATTGCCAAAGTATTGTTAGTACAGTGTAAAGGAACAAATAGAAGAATGCTGTGAACATGGAAGGGTGAATGGAACCATAAAATTGAGCATAATTGTTGATGTAACACGAAATCTTACCACATGACTGGTGTTCTGAGGATAGTGAAATAAGTTTATATTTTCTCTGAATTCCAGTGTGTTTTGTAAAATTCACAAACTCTGTGTAATCTTAAATAACTTGAACTAAATGCCCAATAATTCTGAAATTTGGATTGTAGGAAGACAGACTCCCTCTGTGTGTACTAATACTATCTTCATTTAATAATGATTGGGTAAGGTTGTTTGGACAACACTGGAACTTGAAGGACAGTTCTGCAGCCAGGTCTGCTACTGACTTTCTGTGTTACTATGAATCATTCTTGGATTTTTTTTTCATAACCAACTAATCCTTCTGAAGTGCTGGAAGTGAAAATCTTCAAGACGTGGTGTGTGCAAATCCAGTGTAATAAAGAAATTAAAAAGAACAAGACAGGCCATTTCATGTTAGGGGATAAAACTACCTTTATATGCATTTCTCAGTAGGATTATTAGTTTTGAAATTTTTTCTGGTGCTTGCTTTCTTTAAAGCATCTTCTTTTCCCAATTTCTACTGCCCCCTTGTGTGCCCCAAATGTTTAAAATATCATCATTTTCCTTGTCATGCTTAAGTCCCTCTTTCCAGGGGTCATTAGCTCTCCCCTGGATCTTTTCTGTAAGGAATATCTCCTCAAAGGTAAGTATCCCAAAGCCAGACTAAGTACATACCCTGTGAAGAGTCTAGTACAGTGTAGCAGCTTATCTTCTCTTGTTCTCTTGTTGCTCTTATTGCAGCCTAAATTATTTTCAAGGGGATATTTTTCCTTTTGTGAGGTTCTGTTTGATTTTACTTTTTAGTGAACATTTCTATCCTGAACCTAACAATAATGAAAGGGAATTAGTGATTTGCTTTGCAAGTGAACTCTAGTTCTTCTCCCACTAGCTTATGATTCATATTATATTTTATAGATTTAGAATTAAAATAGCTGGTAACATGAAATTGATCAGCATTTGCAATTGTACTTAATTTTTTCTGAATGTATTTTAATATACCAATATTGTTATTATATTTTATCACTAGGAGTCATGAAGGAGAAACTGGGATTTGAAAAAGGGTAGGGGAATGAATTTACTGACAGGGAAAGAAATACCAAACCAAGACTGAAATTCTTTATCTTAGAAAGCGCACTTCTGGACTGAAGCTAGCAGCTTAGTAAGGTCACAGTATTTAAATGCTGTTTGTTCTCATCTTTCTATTGACCTTTTTTGATGGTTGAACTAATATAATGTGATTTGAAAACTCTGTGCTTATGTCCATTGAAAGACCAAAATAAGCTAAGTTTTCTGTGCACAAGTTAAGCTGTAAAGCAGATGGAGATATTTGTCTCATACCTTGTAGCTGCATTGGGTTTAGGTGTTGCAACAATAGTAAGTACCATATCCCTTGATGAAAGTGTGTTTGTATGGACAGTGCTCATTGAATTTTTACTTTCTTTTTAAAGCTATCAGTCTTTCTTCTTGTGTGTATAATGTAATGACTTTCTGCATAATGATTAATTTGCCAAGTGCAATAATGCAAGTAGTATTTTATATATATTATAAAAATTAATATTTATATTATTCATATTTATGTATATTCTATATAGTGTAGTTGCATCTGTAATCTTTGCAGTATGCAAGTTTAGGTTGCTTTCTGAAGAAAATGCCTCTGTGCAGTTGCTTGCCTCTTCAGTGTCACAAGTAGCAATTGCCAATTTCAACCCTACAAGACAGAAGCAGATGTTGTGGGAGTAACAGAAATACTGTAGGGAACAGCGTCTAGGTAGGAGAGGGACTGGAACACTGGAACTGCTGTTTGCATTGAGCTGGTGGCTGTTGCCTTGAAAAGCCAACATCTCCTCAGGTCTGATGTATTCATCTGCTTGAATGCCTGTACAGGGGCTCCTGCTTCTTTGGGGGCATGAGAACATGGAGAGGGCCTGATGGGATGGACTTCACAGCAGGTTTAAAGTAGAAGCTCAGGACAGCATTGTGGGAAGGGGAATTATCTTGTTTTATTGCTACATGGGTAGTGAAGAATATCTGACAAAATATGCTGGAAGCAAGAGCTCCTTCATTTGTACTTCCAGAACAAATCAGTGATACATATGAAATGTCAACCAGTGTATACACAGAATTAAGTATTAGGGTAGATTGTCTGGTATCACATCTAGACGTGTTATTTCAAGATTACTACTTTTAAACTTCCAATTTTTACAAAATATGAAGATTTAGCTTTGTGTACAAGGATAATACTTACATAACTATTATATAAAATATATAAGTATGTACTTACAGCTGGAATTATTTCCTTTGAAACCAGATGTGTTATTACAATAAACTTTATAAGATGTATTTACTGCTAAGCTTTGTGTTCTTTTCCAATTGTCCTCAAACAGTAATTGTGACAAAAATAGAGTGCTAAAAATAATATGCTATGCATTAGTAGTTAGAAAAATGCATGAAGTGTCTAGTATTGTTTTCTTCTTTTTCTGAATGTAGATGTCGTGAAAGCAGAAAAATTGCCCGTCTTTCTCCTTGCTATTTCATACCTGATCTTTCAAGTAAAAACTTATAATTTATTTTGTTTTAATGAAGCGAGAATTTGCACCTTGTTCTGTTTTTAAATTCTGCAAGTATTTCAGATAATGAGAACATTTATTTTCTTGCCTTTGAAGTTCTTGTTTAATTGTTACACCTGACTTCTTTATTTGCTTTTGTGTTGTGCTAGCATTGGTTTGAAAGCTGGATTGCTCTGAGGTTTGTGTCTTCCATTGAAACAGGAATGAGAAACACGTGAAGGACATGTCTTATCTTGCCACTGTGTGATTCTAGTACCCGCACCAGAATTAGAAAGTAGAGTTATAATCTCAAATTGTCAGTGCATATTTTTAAAATATAACTGCATGCGTCACCTGTTATTTAATGTTCTGTTTTCTGATATAACACTTTAAAAAGCACTATTTAAGACATGACCTTTAGTTAACTCATTTCTGGATAATACTAGTTAAAGATAGTGGGTTGTGTCACTTCATTACCTTTTGAGAGAGGCTGAAAACTTAATTGCCAGTTTCAGTTGATTACTAGATTTGACTGTGCTACTAATAGGGTAGAATCCAACATTTAAATACTTTAGTATATACATTACATTTTTATGCAGATCAACTTCACTGATATTTATCAATGTCTGTTTGTGGTTTTTTTGCAGTTCTGTGTCCTACATGAAGAGGGCTGCCTTTCAGAATTAGCCATGGTCCTTTCTGTGATGAGAAGCTTTCCTTGGATATAACTCATAGTATTTTTTCATTTGGCACTATACCTAAAGCAGTATTCATTTACCTCCTCCATGTGTGTGGATTTTCTGATCCTACAGTAAGTCATCTGGGCATGACAACTCATCCAGTTTAATTTAATAGTGCAATGAACTGGAGAAGGGAACAAAGGTTGTACAGTTTTACTTGCATTGTTCTGACTTTTTAAAGTCTATTTTTTCATTGTATAGCATGTAGTAAATCCTCCTGCACATTTTGTTGTTGGAAGGAAAGGTAAACTTTGAATAGTGTAAATAAAATAAGCTTCATTTTAAGGAATCCATATTTAAAAGCATCCTTAATTCCTAAACAAAGATGAAAAAATGATCTTAGTCAGACTTGGAATTTAAGATTCAAGTGAGTTCTCCAGGACACTCCAGAAAGGTGATTGTGAAAGTCAGCAATCAGCACTGCTTTGTATTCAACAGATTTGTTTATAGATGAACAAATCCAAATTTCTTGGTTTGACATAAGTAATTGTGTGTTACTTGTTCTTGGAATTAACACAAACATCTGACTAATGTAATATTTCATGTTTGGTTTTATTTTAATTAATAATGTTCATGTGGCTTAGATATTCTCCCATATTGCTGCTATAATTTTACTGGTTTTAAAAGGTGTTTTATCTTAATGAAAATGCTTCAATATATAAACATTTTAAAAGGCAGTATCTTTTTAAAAATACATGTACAGTTTGAAAAACTTGCACCTGGCTTCCAAGTTAGTATTATGTTGAGATGCTTGTTGTTATGTATCTCTGAATTTTACTACAAATATCTCTTGTAAATTGTATGCACTGTCTCCTCTGTGATGATGTACCTGCATTCAAACAGATGGGAATGTATTTTATAAATCCTGTAAAAGAAACGTACCCCATATTCTAAACTTTATATACTTGTCACAAGTAATTTTGCCAGCCTAAAAGATGAGATTGAAATGTAAGGAGTGCTAATTTAAAAAACAAAACCCAAAAAACCCGCTTTTTTCTACGTTGAATTCCTATTGATTCTTCATCCAGATGTATATACTTGAATATCTGAAGGCGTTGGAATATGAGGTTCTAAAGAGATAAACATGTGTTTTCTTTAGTTTTTTTCCATCTAAATTCTTCAGGAGTTTTGTTAGTTAAAGAGAAATTTTATCCTGAGTACCTTGCATCATCTTTAATGTTCAACTTTATCATCTTCACCGAATACTATTTTGATCAGTAAAACAACATGGTTTGAAGATAGTTCTTATAATGTTTTTTGGGTTTTTTTTTTCTCAAGGCCTCAATATTTTTGTCTTTTGTGCCTTTATCAGCTTAAAATTATTTTTCTCCTCCCTCTCCCCCACTTGACCACCAATGTATACTTGCCAGCCTGCTCAGGAATAAATAGATCCTCTCCATAAGTGTGGCATATGTGAAGAAGTTTTTTTGTTGCTTTATTTTAATTCATTTGTGGTTTCTCTAAAAAGAAAGCAGCCATTTATTTCTGTAGCTGGTGTGTTATAAATTCATTATGGCATGCTTTTTGTGTAGAAATTCTTGATGTTGAGTGTTGATGCCTGGAAATGGGCAAAGGGGATGACCCTGCTTTATTTTAAAAATGGTGCACATGTGAAACCCACCATGTCTCTGTGTGAGATTATTCAGAGGTGCTTCAATCTCCCGATGAGGCTTGAAGTGACAAGATGGAACAAAATAAAACAACAACAATTAAGAGAAGAGTAAAAAATTTTAAAAAAAAGGAAAACAACAAAAAAACTTCTGTCAGAGTTAATGTTACTTGTAACAAATCTTGGATGACTTAAAGTCACAAACTACTAAAAGTAATGAAACTGGAAATAAAGACCAGAAACAGCTTTAGTGAGCTAAGCATCTGCTTGGGAATTTCTTCCCTCTCATCAGACTAAACAAGGTTTCATTATGAAAAGTACCTGTTTACCTTGTATGCATTAAAAAACAACTGCCAAATGTGGCAAGTATTGTATGTATACCTATATATGTACATAAACAGATCTCAAAACATTTGAATAAAAAGAACCATGCTAATCTGCTTTTCTGCTGAGTTCTGTGTACTTTGTATTTTCTACTATGCATCCTTTTTTTTCCAAAATCCATTACTGAATCTTGCATTCTTTCAGGGAGATGGATTTCATTCTTCTTTTTAGTTTTAGCATGTGAAATTTGTAATGGCCACCCAAAACCAGCTGACAGATACCTTAGCAAGGAGTTTGTGAAAATCCACTCCATTTTTGATATGAAGAGTCCTGGAAGCAAAGTTGCCCTCAAGTCATTGAATTTTTAGGTACTTAATTTATTTGTATCACTTTCTTAATTTGTTTGTTTTTATCTTACCCTTTTTCTGTGTTTTAGCTATTTTGTTTGAAGTTTATTCGCTTCATGAACAGAGTTAAAATCTTGAGTCGGAGTCTGTCTGGACAGGATGTCAGAGGTAGTCAAGAGTCCTAAAATGGTAAGGTTTTGGTGAAGTTAAGAAACATGGAAACAACATCAGTTCCCTTCTGGTGATAGATAATGATGTAGCTGGACTCTCAGCTGGTGTAGGGAATTGGTGATAAAGAGCATCTGCTGTTGACTGTGCCAGGTAATTGTTGCCTTTAACTTGGAGTATTATGGTAGCTGTTGACATCATTGTTGCTTCCAGAGTGGATTACCTTGGGATTCTTTTTGTGTGCTTGCCCTTGGAAACCATAGCCAGACCAGAAATGGCACCCTGCATGCTTGGCAAAAGAGCTGATAATCAAGTGTTTATCTGCAGAGCACCTTTCTCAGCAGCTGCCTCCTTATTTCCATGGGGACAATTTATGGTTTGGGTTTCAGCTTGTGAAGCTGTAGATGGTGCAGAGCCTGTGCAGCAGGAAGCCTGCTTCTCCCACTCTGGCAGCAGCAGTCTCACTGGCAAAGCTTTCCAGTAGAGTGCTCCTGGTTCTGATGGATCCAAACCAGAACCTACTGACTCCTCATGTCATTCTGAAGAAAAGTGTCAAGAAAGTGTCTCTTTCTTTTGGGCAATGATGGAATTTCTGTTGGAGTCAGATACTAATCCTTATTTTTAAAACTCATGAACCCCCCAAGTTATCCCTGGATATAAAGACACTCTGAAAATCACTTAGACTGTCATACAGTAAAATATTAAATCTCAGACAAAATGGATCTTGAGTCACATTGTGTGAATTTAGTGTTCTGCTTTTCTTGTGTGCCCAGCAGTGTTTATTTTAACCCTGAACAGAATCACCCTGTGATACAGGCAATCTACCTGTTGTAATGCAAAGACAATACAATTTGTTTTCAACATGTCTACAATTTTGCAGGTAGCAGTGTGGTTGGAGCATTTTATAGGGGCCATCTAATGATGGAGAATTGCTAGTTACCTTCCTTACAAAGTTTCTTACACCTGAGGAACCAGAAGGAATGTGTTAAAGTGGTTTGTCCTGGTGAAATGAAATGTCTTGGTCACTTGCTAACAGTCTTTTGACCAGGACCTACCTCAGGAATTGTGGCTGTTTTGTTTGAGTGTCTTGATCAGGAATGGCTCGCTGGACTAGCTGATCACAATTCAGCCCTAACAATAATTCATAAAGAAACACTGTGAACCAGATCTAGTTACTGAATTTTGTTGCTGCATTTTTTTCCTCCTTTTTTTCCTTTATGGTGTATAAAACTTGGATACCGTCATCCTAGAGCTCAGGATGGTGTCCACACAGTTCTGGAGTGCCTCCAGTCAGGGAGACTCCTCAACCTCTCTGAACAATCTGTTCCAGTGCTGAGTCACCCACACAGTAAAGAAGCTCATGTTCACACCTCATGTTCAGGTGGAACTTCCTGTGCATCAGTTTCTGCCCATTGCCTCCTGTCCTATTGCTTGGCACCACGGAGCAGAGCCTGGCTCCATCCCCCTGGCACCTCCCTTCAGATGCTCACAGACATTGATGAGGTCCCCTCTCAGGGCCTCTTCTCCAGGCTGAACAGGCCCAGCTCCCTCAGCCTTTCCTCATTAGAGACATGCTCCAGAGCCTCAATCATCTTTGTTACCCTGCACTGGAGCCACTCCAGGGGCTCCATGTCTCTCTTGTCCTGAGGAGCCAGGACTGGACTCAGCAGTGCAGATGTGCCTCAGCAGGGCTGGGCAGAGGGGCAGGATCAGCTCCCTTGAGCTGCTGGCACTGCCCTTCCTAATGCACCCCAGGATTCCATCGGCCTTCTTGGCCACAAGGGCTCACTGCTGGCTCATGGATGGCTTGTTGCTCACCAGGACCCCCAGGTCCTTGTCCACAGAGCTGCTTTCCAGCAGGTCAGCCACCAGCCAGGGTTACTGCCCAGGGTTATTTCTCCCCAGGTGCAAGAACCCTGCATTTCCTTTTGTGGAATATCACAAGGTTCCTCCCAGCCCATCTCTCCAGCCTGTTGAAGTCCTTCCCAAGGCCTGCACAGCCCTCTGGGGCATTGGCCACTCCTCCCAGCTTTGTGTCATCAGTGAACCTGCTGAGAAGGCATCTGCCCCTTCATCCAAGTCACTGATGAACAAGTTAAACAATACTGGACCCACTATTGTCAATGTGCAAGTTCTCATGTATTCCCAGATGCCTGGGTCTCGAAGCCATGTCATAGAAAACTTTCTTCCCCCAAAGACTAGAACGGGGGACAAGATGTAGGAAACAGAATCTCAGAAAGTAACAATCAACTGGTTCATTTATGCCACACACCTCCCTAAAACACACCCCTTAGACTCAGTGTTAGGAACGGTGCTATTTGTATTGTGATTTGATACAATCTCAGCAGAGGGCTCACCTTATTTTGGGTTGGACTCGATGATCTTTAAGGTCTCTTCCAACCTAGTCATTCTGAGAATACTGTGAATTATTCCAGCTGTTTTATGGCTTTTCCAACTGGCACAGTTGCCATCAGAAACAGGGATATCCTTTTATTTGTGTCCATTCTGGAACTAGCAGTCTGAAATGGTTAGGGTTAGAATTAGGCTAGGATTAACATCCTTTCTGGAGTTAGACTACTGAATGCTGCAATATCTGGCCAAGTAAAAAGGTGACATAAGCCCATTCCCACCTGGTCCTTATTTTCTGCTTCAGAGAGTAATTTGTGGTAGAATCGCTGTAATGGCTCATGGCTTTCTAAGATCTGACTATAGTAGGTTGCAGACAACTGGCTTTCCTTCTGTGGCATTTAAGAATAATACTGTTTAGTTCTTTCTGAAACGACACCCTTAAAGGACTGTTTTCTTTCAGGCAAGTGTCAGTCTGAAATGCATGTGCCTGCCACAGGATGGCAGCAATCCGTCACCACTGAAGCATCTCTCATTTCGAGTGCTGCATCTCAAGATGTAGCCCAAAGATAAGATCGCACTATTCACACGCGATCGCTTTGTGAAGGTGGTATGACAAGCACAGGAAGGCCTTTGTGTGCACTTACTCATTATTAATTTAAGCCATGGTTTACGATGTTTGTAACAATGTGATAATTTGCTTAGCTACAAAAGCTGGCCCTAGGGATGAGCTCTGATATGATGAGCTACTCTCTCATAAAGCAGTTGGTATGGGAGTTCATTCTGTGGCGGGTTAAATACTGAGGGTAAGGTAAGTAATCTCTTTTTTAAGGTAAGTGATCTCTTTTTAATGCTCCCCAGTGAGTACGTATTTCCTACCAATATCTGAGGAGTTTTCACCTTTAGGCCTGTGTTTCCTCTTCCTAAGGCCATCTGTACTATAGATCACTATAGTGTGATGCTCATCTGCAATGTACCTTCTGTTTCCTTGGAATTCAGGGCATCTTTGAAGACATTCAGTGCCTGGAGCCAGTAATTACTATTTTCATTGTAGGTACAGCTACTTACAGCGAGTTTGCTGTCATCTCTTCTGAAACAATTTTTTTAAAATTTTTTATGAATTTTTATATCCATGCATCTGTAAGTCACTTGTAGCAGTCTTTGGTTGGTTCTGTCATCAGTGACTTGGCCCAGCACTGACTGGTAAAAGCAAAAGCTGAGGGGGCTTTATAGCTGTTACCATGTAAAGGATCTTGTGAAATTAAATGATTCTTCAAAGCCTTTACTTCATGAAAGCTGAGCCTTTCTGTTAAAGAATACAGCTTCAAACATCAAAAAAGTGCAGGGGCAAAATAGGATTTGTAGCCAGCAAGCTCTCTGCCCTGGCAGACAGTAAATCATGCTGCCTCCAGCCAGGGATACAGATCTCCCTGTCCAGCACCCCGCAGTCTCTCTCACCCCTAAGCCCAACAATGACTACAAACATGAGCCATCCTAATGGCGCTTCTGCAGAGGCGTCTCAGCAGCTCAAGAACCAGAGCTACCCTATGCCTAGGGAGCAGTAGAGACTGGAAACTCCTCTCTCAGGGCATAAAGCCAGGGATGAGCCAATCTGCATGGTGGCTAATGTGAAAGGGGGTGTGAGGAAGGCAAGTGAGAGGGAGAAAGCCCTGGACTTCAGGGGAGCAGACTTGGGCTCCTTCAGGTGGTTTGAGATGGGGTGCTCAGCTTCACCATGACAGAGGTAGCAAAGTGTAAGCTGAAGGCAAATCTTAGCTTCACAACAAGCAACAAAAGGATGTTATAAATGTCAACTGTCTTGCTAATAACATTCTCATATGACTCAGTATGGAGAGCCCAGATCCAGAGAAGGCATGGGACTTTCTCAAAGCTGTTAATAGCACTCTGACAGGTAGGCTTTGCTGGCTGCTTCTGCTAGTCCACATAGCAATGCATCAATTGCTGTTCCAGAAGAAAAAAAAAATTGCTTATTTTTGTCCATTCTTTTCCTTGCACAGATGATGGAAAGTTCCCTGAGAGTCTTTGCCCAGCTGTTTGATGCCATGTCCCTTTTGGGTCTGCAAAGTCATTTTCAGGTATTTGAAGGAATATATCCTGAGACGGTATCATACTAGGATGACACATTTTTATATCACTGGTGCCAATAATCCGAGGCTGTGCCAGGAATAGTACTGAGAGAAGAAAGATTTGTGCTCCTCTTTACTGCTGAACCCCTTTTCCCATGGTGTGGGAGATGTACTCCTTCCAGTGCTGGCTGCATGTACTGGGGGTAAATTGGGGCACATCCAAATCTAAAGTGACAGAAATCTACTCTTTGGTGATAGGTGTGAACGTGCTTAGAGCCAAAAAACAAAACATGTGGAAAGCCCTCAGGGAGGTAGGAAAGGCACAGCTGAGATTTACCATCATTGAAAGTGTCAGGCCAGAGGTGGGATTAAGGATCTGTTTAACAAAGCATACCTCCTCATCCCTGAGATTCTAGCAGGTAAGGAGAGGGAACAATTGAGCTGTTAGCAAGATCTGTACGATCTCACATAGCACACAGATTATGTTATAGATTTAAAGATTTAGGAGAATAATTGTGAATTAGGTATGTTCTGTCAGAGCTCTCCACTTGCTGTTCCTGCAGTGGCAATGCAGGCTCCAGAGTTCTGTGGGGGATGGCATCAAGAAGCATCTGAAAGGTGATTTCCTTCTGCTGTTCACACAGGTCAGAAAGTTTTTGTTCTTGACTAACAGCTGATTGCAGTGTTGGTATTCATCCATTCTCAGTCTCCTGTTGCCATCAGTCTTCATTTCCAGAAATCCCTAACAGGGTAGAAAATCTAGCATTTCTGCAGAGAGCTATCTTGTCTGCCATGCTGTGATTACTTCCCTGAGTGTTTTGCTGTAGAGAAAGAAGGAACCTCATAGAGAACGAAGACACAACCTCCTGTCTATGACAAGTTGCTGGGGTTTTTTTGGGTTTGCCTCTTGTTTTTGGGTTTGTCACTTGGAATTACACAAACGTTTTTTAGTCTGATTTTTCTTGCTCCAAGGGGAAGTGAACATTCAGTAGTAGTTCTGCCACAATATGGATAGTTCTACCAATTCCTCTTTCCAGTCAGGATGTTAGAGAATCAGTTCTTGTAGCATTTTAAAGGAAACTTCCAGTAGCCTTGAGCTTTACAATTCTCCTTCTCAAGAGGTACCATGTAATTGAAAGCATTATGAGAAAACAAATATCTCTGACCTTGTATCAGAAAAGAACCTTAAAACTTCCCACAGGTGCAAGCAGGGCTCAGATCACTTGCCTGAATTGTGGCCAAGCCTTGAGACTGACAGGGATTTTGGGTTTGCCTGGGCAAATAAAATGTCCTTTGTGAAAAGCCTTGGCACCCTAATGGTGCAAAATGTCATTCAGATTTTATCCTTTATTTTTCCAGTTTGCATTGGTAAAGTGACCTGAGAACTGAGAGTGTTTTGAAAGCTCACTTCTTGTGTGTCTGTGAACAGTGATGGTCTCTGTTTTCCCTCAGCAGATACAGCCTTGGCTGACCTGCTCGAAGGATTATGAGCAAAAGCGGGCAGTGTGGTGAAGTGCCCAACTCCTTGACCATGTCAAGCTGCAGTTTGGAGGTAACTTCTCACCTCTTCTGACCTTGCTTGGCAGCATGTGCTCTTGCCCAAGTAAGCAGCCCATTTATTTATACACCAGGCAAACAGTCCTGTAAAACTGACACTGCTTCTTTTGAAGTGCTGAAGAACTTTGCCATTCATTTACAAGATCAAAGAGACTGTAATTTTCAGGCAAGCCACTCTGAAATCCCTACTGGAGTTGTCTGTTCCTGTTTTTTCTCTAAGAAGTCATCTGCTTCCTTCCTTCCCCTAAACTGATCTCACAGCAGAGTCCCTGCAAAGAGCAATGATGTTTTAAAACTTTCCAGTGTTTTCTCTGCTGTAGGTCTTATGTTGTGCTGAACCTATTCCTCTCGTAGCAGTGCTGCATTCAGTCATGTGGAAAAGCCCTTTGTAGTTCCATATGGTTTTTCAGTGGAAGCTACTGGTACCCATAACCTTTTTGGTCAACCTTTGAATTTAAAGTTGCAGTGTTTATACAATTTTGTTCTAGAGATCAAGTTAGAAATGTGAAATACTTGGAAATTTAACAAAAAACAAAATCATTTTTTGTCTCTACATACATCTTGCAGCAATGTTTCCCACAAGGAAGGCAGGTGTCTATGGCCTGTGTACCACCATGGCATCTTGAAGACTGCTGAGGTGATGCTGTCCTCTCTAAGACCTTTGACCCCAGCCACGTGGTGAAGACAGACAAATAACCACTATTGCCCTTTTTTAATGTCCTTTTAAGAGAAGAGGCTAGGAAAGTTTATTAGTAATTCTCACTTGGCATTATTATTGGCTGAGAAAGCTTTACCTGAAATCTCTTGTAATCCTTACAGCTGAAACTACTTTTCTGTTGCAGGTGTGGGGACTGGCACATTGCTTCAAATTTGCAGGGAGAAGCAGGCTGATAGAGTGATGGCACACCTGGGGTTTTTTTCTTTAGGAAATGCTGCTGGAAAGCAGTCAGCTTCAAATAAACCCAGTGAATTGAAAGAATACATTCTGATTTTGTACAGGTCCTGGGTTTTGGATGGGAAGGAAAATAAATGAGTACTTCAGCTCCATTAAATCCTTATAGAAGGGACTGTAAAGGGAATGAGCCTTTCTCTAGACAAAGGTCCAGGTGGGCTGGGTAGTGGTGATGAGGGGAGAGATGGCTGAAGACAGACAGATGGCAACAGACAGAGGCATCTGCCTGTGCTCATGTCATCCCATCACCCCCATTCTTTGGCAAACGTGTGACTGCACATTGGAACTCTGATTGCTGAAAATTTGAGCTTTCTGAATTTAAGGGTGCCAACCCTCAAGTAAACACCTTATTTGACCTGAGACCTTGGAAAAGCCTTCAAAAATTGAGTGATAGCACGGAAACAGTGTGTGTGTAGTTTGGATGGTATTGCGTGATCTCACCCAAATAAAAAAAACTTAGATTTGGGATTTTAGTATATGGTGATATATGGGAGCCAAGATGGAGAATTTTGGGTGTGGGTTAGATGTCTTTTTGGCACCTTCTTCTTCTTTCTTCTCCATGAATCTGGGTGGTTTTATCTAATTTGGTGAAGGATGTCCGCATCGTGGGTTTGGGGTGATTGTAATTGGGTTAGAAGCATAAATAGTATAGATATCAACTGTTTATTGGATAATTGCTTATATAACTTAAATAGCCTTGAACAGACACCATTTTAGCTCACTTTCTCAACTTGTTTGAGAGAGCTCACATCTCATGAGTTTGTAATAGATAAGGATAAAAAACTTCAGAGCAAGACTTCAAAAACAACATCTCCTGAGTTTTATTTGCCCTACCTTGGAGCAAAAAAGAACTTGGCATTCCAACAACTGCATGCAGGCTTTCTCCACCTTCAAGGTAAAACCTGGGGCTCTTGCACAGGGAGTTCAAGAGGCAGGAGCTGCTCCTGGCAGGTGCTGAGGCTGAAGCACAGCTGGGGATGGTGCTCAGGTGTTAGAAAGTCAGTGGAGCAGCAGTGCTGCCTCTCCTGCTCTGCTCCTGAGGTCCACTCTTTTGGAATCACCAACTGATTGTGTTTCATTTTTAAGGTAACCTATAATGTATTTATCATGTTTCCAATATATTCTTAGGGAAGCCAAAGCCCTGAAATTTGACAGAGCTTTCTGGCATTACAAAATATACAGAGCTTGTAACATTTTTCACTTTCTTTCACCAGTGTTGTTGCAAATGAGCATGGGTCTTGTCACTGGTAAATAAAAGTTTAATGGAGTCAAAGTTTCTTCTGTAAAATCCCACTGCTAGTATGAATGTGCAGCTCCTTCCTCTCTAATAGAGTGAGTGTGTACAATTTGGTCATAAAATATTGTCTATACAGAGTTTATTGGCAGAAATCTGTCTGCTATAAAATGCCAAATTAAATTCTCAGCCAGAATGGAGTCCCTTCACACAACACTTGCATTCTGTGGCATAATGATGCTTCTGTTAAAACTGTTTGTGTGAGGAAATAATGTTTGTGATAAAACTTGTGGGATTTACCATATGCCCCAGATACCTGGGATTTATGCAGAATTCCTTTGGCAGTCACACAAAACAGCCAGTAGTTACATAGTGGCTATCCAAACCTCAGTTTGCTTTTCTAGAAATTGCACTCCTGACTTCTTCCCCAAAATCTGGAAGAAAAACTGAAGTGGTTTGTCCAAGAAAAATGGTCCCACTAACTTTCCAGATTGTGGATGTTAGACTTATAGTCATATATCCTTTTCAACAAGGGAACAAGGGACCTTTACCATTGTGTAAGTATAAATACAATGTTTGGGTCTTTTTTGTATATTTTTGATGTATAGAAAAGTACTAGGCTGAAGTAAACTAAATCATATAAAGGGAAGGAAATTTCTGCTTTCCTCTTTCTTGGGAGCTCAGGCATAAAGACTTGTGAGTACGGATATTTTAATGTATGGATCAAAGCCTAATATAAGAGAAGAATTAAAAGGGTAATATTTAATGTTAAGCAACAACATAAGAAGTAAAGAAAAGTGTCTTGTTGTCCATAAAACTTTATAGTCTTAAATTGACTGTGTGTTGTTATATAGCTTGGAACTGATTCTCTAAACATTTGTACTGTTTTCAAGGGACCTCCTAATGGGTTAGATGCTTTCCAAGCTCTAATCTTCTCTGTGTGAATGACATTCTCAGTATTCTGGAAATGCCCATTATCCCTGTTAGTGTGGGAGATGTGCAGGAGCATGAATTAGGTATCAGAAGAAAAACATTTTTCATTTTCAGGATTCTGGGAGGATGCATTCTTTCTGATTTTCAACAGAAACTTACAGGAAGTCCATAAAGAGAAGAAACCAGTATGTCTAGGACTCCTCTGATGGAGCAGAATCAGAATTTCTTAGACTGGTCATTGTTATGAGCCACTCCTATTACCTAGTCCCACACCTGCAGGAAAGATAATATTAAACATTTCATAGGAGTCTACAGGATGTCATTTGTAAAAGCAACTGGCACCTGGAAACAGTGAAGAGGATTCAGCTGACAGAAGCATAACACCAGGTTAAGATTTATATTTTCAGTGATTTCCTCCTCCTGTTGTGTATGCTCTTAATCCAGGATTAAATTCTAATTGTGGTTAAGTCCTTGGAAAGGTCATCACTTTGAATGGAAGTTCTAGGAAGGCAATATACCTGAGATTTGAATGGGAAGTTTCAGGGCGTGAGAATATACCCTCTAAATTCTGGATGTTTTGTGCAAGGCAAACACTAATAATAGTAATGAAGACAGGAACCTCACAGGTTTTGTTATCAGATACGATGGGAAAGGCAATGCAATGAAAGCACACTGCCCTAGGTTTTGCTCTATTTGATGCTGCCTGCACATAATTTCATATGAACATGTTAAGATGAAAGTCTGTGTTGTTTTGCTAGCTTTTATGTTGGAGCTGAGCATGCTCAGTGTCATCAAAAGAAATCAAAAAGCATCATCTAAAAGGAAACCTACACTTTTTCAAAGTGGTCAGAATCAACCTGTTCATAATTTGAGACAGCACAAGAACAGATGGAGTTAAGCTTTTTTAAGCTTTTTTTTGCTTTTTTTCTATAATTTTATGTGATAACCAAAACTTTAATGCAGCCAATGCAGCTCTGTCCAGCCACTGCCTGATCTGTGTAACCAGCAGGCACACCAATACAGTTATTGCTATTGCTAGTGATATACCACAGGCTATGCACTGACACTGCAGTATTAAGGCATGTCAGGCTTGCTTTGCCTCAAATTGCCTTAGCCTGCCTGCAACTTCATTTTAGCTGGCTTAGCAGTTTACTTTAAATAGCAGGTGACTATTTCCTGATTTGATCATGGGATATAACCACAATTTTTGTACAGACAAGAATAGCGAGTAATTATTTTGTGTAAAGAGAAATATTTATTCCATCATCTTAATGTTGCAGTGTAAAAGAAAAAAGGCCTGGCCTGGCAATTGAGGGCTGACTGTGGCAACCCAAGATGCAGGGGAGAGGAGTGCAGACATGAAGAGGATAAGAGAAGAGGGCATGGGAGTGTCAGTTAAGAACTATGGATAGCTCAGCAGTAAACAATTAAATATAAACGTTTGACACAGGTAAAACTGGTTTATAGGTAGCAGAGGTATACAGAGAAAAGAGGTATACGACATATGTAAGATATTTTTTATACAGGTCATTCATACATAATGTGGAGTTGCAGACCAAATAAAAAGAACAAAGTAAAGTAAGAAAGAAAATGTACCAAAAGAAGCCCCAAGCAGACTTTAGAAAGAGAAGGAAGAAATCAGCAATTTCAACATCATGCTGCTTGGGCACTGCTATCGTGTTCCTTTCAGAAAAAAAAAATGGAAAAATGATGCTTTCTGTCACCATTTCCTCCCCTGGCTGAAGGCAACTGCCTGAAGACTCGAGAGAAAGAGTGGAAAGGTAATTATAACACCAGGGAGAATGATAGGTGCTAGAAAGTATGCATTGTATTGAATACCCATGTTCATGTTCCTTATTTATTTTCTTTTGTCATAAATGAAATACATTTGAAAGGCTTTATGTTTCTCTGTTTCTTCCCCTGTCTGATTCCCTAATTTGCTGAATTTGCAATAGCTTGCTTAGTTCCTAGAATGCAACTTTAAGTTTCTCCTGACAATAAAGTCCTGCTGATACATGAAATGCTGGAGGTTTTGTTCTGCCTTTTCTGCAGAGTGATTTCTTCACATGAGTCAGTCACAGATCATTCAGTGCACCTGCCCCTGTTAGTGCATTCCAGAGCTTGGTAAGCAGAAAAAACCCTGATACATTCTGCCTTTTTGAACCAAAACCTAGGAAATTAAGGAACAGTTCTCATGTCTTGAAACATATACCATTTTCAAATTCCAGGAATATGATGCAATCCCATATTTGGGGAAAATTGATGCTCTCACTGGGCTCCCCTCTGAACTGGAGTAGCGAAACACTGCTGCAACACAGAGTGTAAAAGCCCCCCAGTGACAGAACACCAGCAAGCTGCTCTTTTGAAGTGGGTTTGTTTAAACCTGCTACTCTAATGAGCTCACCAAGGATGACTGGAAGGCTTTTAATGCCAAAAAGCCAAGTTTTACTGTAGCAGGAGCAACAGTAACATTCTTTTAATATTAAAAAAAAAAAAAAAAAAAAAAACCAAACAAAAAAACCCCAAAAAAACAGTGCAACTTATGAAGACAGGTTAGAAATAAGAGAGCTCAAATCTTATATTTCTTTGTGCCACAGAGAGGCTCCTTTTAGCCAATCATCAGTGGTTGCCAAGAGTGGCCCCACCTCTTATTAGGAAACTATTGCCTCAGAAGCAGGACTTCCACACTTCACTTGAAACCTCTCACAGACTGATTCAGCTGCCCAAAAAGTTTTAATTTCCTTTACCATCACCTAACCTACTCAGTGTAAATTCAGCTCAGAGCAGAGAGTTTAAATAATACAAAGCTTCAGCCACCTAATTTGCAGAAAGTGTTTTTCATTCTCTTCAATCATCTTTCAACATGAAAGTAGCATATATCTGAAGGAGCAAGGAAGCCTGTCTTTATATTAGCATCAATCTAAAGAGTGTTCCTTGAGAAATAGTTCATTTCAAACTGTATATTGCAGTAATAAGCACTGACCAAGCATTTTTTTCTCTCAGGTAGTTTTCAATATCTGTCACAAGCTATAGAACACAACCCTCTAGAGAAAAATTAGCATTCAGGATTGATGAGAGCAAGAATAATGTATGACACTGAATAGGCTAAAGTCCATAGAAATCATGGCAGAAGTATGGATTTTACAATACATTCATCATGCGATGTAACCAATTTTTTAACTGAGTTCGGCAAATGACCCAAGACAGGCAAAAAAAATATGATTTAGACATTTAACTAGAGAATGCATAGAGTGCAATTGTTTTTATGCTAAAATGTCACAGCAAGAGCTGACATCCAGGATTAAACTGGCATGTTTTGAAATATAAGTGGTCAAGCATGTTTCACATCATGATCACTCTTCAGTTTAAATATTTCAGATGTGGTTTTGTTCTACAAGATTGGACATTGGCAAAAAAAGAGCAGATTCAGATCTGGTTCTTACAGGTAAGCAATTCCAAATGGCTTGCAGCAGGCACAGTCATTCTCATTTGTCCATCAACAAGTTTTAAGCATTACTTACCTGATCTTAAGATTTTTTTCTTTTTCTTTCAATGTATGTTAGAAAAAAATCTGTGCAAATACTTTCAACAGCTGTGTTTTATTGGAACCAGGGAAAAACTACATGATCTGAATTTGGAAAGATCTTCTGTCACTGATATAAAATGTGGGTTTTGGCTACCTTGATGAAATCCATAGGCATAACTCATCATTGTGTGACTATTCATTGCAAGACTAAGTGATGTCTTGTTGGATAGTCATAGTTTTTTCATTTTGTAGTGAATATTCTAATTAAAAATGTGAAGTAAAAATTAAAATAATTTATCAAAAAGAATCTGCATAGACACATTCCAACTAATGTACCATTGGATTTTTGAAATCCCTCAATTATATTTCTGTAAAATTTCAGAAAATGTTATGCCTTACAGAGGCAAAAGTGTATTTTCATTCCACACAACCAATTTTCTATCTGCTTATGGTTATTTTAACCCATCCCTTATGAAAAGTTTTCCTTTTGTCTTCTCCTTCTATGGTCCTTTCCTTTAACCCATATAGAACAGGTATTGTGAAAAAATAGTGCTGTGAGAACTTACATCAGCTTTCTGACATAATCACACCTTTGGCAGCTGCCCAAATCTCTGTGCTCCTCAGGGAAAACAGGTGCTTCTTGGGGACATTCATCATATGTTTTCTGTCACACACAAATTTTAATTTTTAGGATTTTTCTGTATTGGAAACAGTATAGTGGATTGTACCGTAACCAGGCTAGTATGTCAGGCCAGTCCGTGCTGCTGTGGTATTTGCCTTTTTGTGCTGGTATATCTGGCACTTGGAAAGCACTTAGGCAAATAGGGAGGATTCAAAGGCTGTTACACATTTTAGCAGCCCAAGTAGAAGATACTGCTGGCTTCTATCTGCTCTAAATAGGCTTTGCCTGCTGCCTCAGAGACACTGCTTGGTTTGGTACGTTCGTAAAATGGGCTTTTATTGCCCTTTTGTGTCCTAATCCGGTCATTGCATCACTCCCTTTAGTCAGGTGTCCTGAGACATCCTTGGTTCCAGGGGGTTTTTCGCTCATTCACCCTGCGGCAGCAGCTGCCCTGAGCCCTCAGGCAGGTGCAGCCCCGAGTGCTGATTCCAGGGCGGCCGTGGGATGCGGCTGGCAGGGGCCAGGCGGGGCCGGCTCTGCGCTCCCCCCGGAGGTCTATGGAGCACAGGTCTCGGCAGGACTGAGATGCTGTGTGGCTGCTCCCAGCCAGGGCTCGCTGCTGTGCCCCCAGAGCTGTGGGCCCTTTTCCCGGCTTGGCCCAGGTCCGGAGCCGCCGTAGCTCAGGTGGGTGCGGGGCCCGGCTGTCCCTGAGGGGACAGGGCGCCCGGCTGGCACGGCTGAGCCTGCGGCAGCAGGGGAGGGAGGCGCCGCTGTGACCCGAGGCGCCTTCGCTTTGTCTGTGTCCCTTGTGCGGACCCAGCCTGCAGGAAAGGGGGGCTTTAGGGTCCCTTTAGGGCGGGATTAACGCACACAGTTACTGACTGGGCACAGCTGCGGAAGTCGCGCCTCCTCGCGGCCGGACACCCTTTGTGGTAACAGAAGTCGGCTTCTGCCCAAGTGTGATAGGCGAAAATCGCCCTCCCTATGGCTTGGACTCGCCGCCCAGCGGTAGTCTCACGGTCTTGCTGAAACAAAATTATTGGCACGGTTATTTCGCTGTTGCCCAGGGCCTTGTCCACGGGCTTGAGTTGGACACAGCTGGCAGTTTGGGAGGGAGCCGACTGCTGACCTTTACTGTCTTTGGACTGTGACTTGTTGGTATTTTTCCGTTATTGCGATGGTGCAATCAATGGCTTTGCAATTTATATCGACAGCCACCCAGACTGACCTCTTGGATTTGAGGGTCAGAGGTGCCAAAGTTCCATCTTTCCCCTCTGTGCGCAGAGAAAAGAGTTCCAGTCTGGTATGTTTGGAGTTTGTAAACTCCAAGTTTGCTTTTGTGGTTGGAGTCATCTGGGAGTTGTTTGGGAGGGTTTGGCAGAGCTCCCTGAGCCATATGAGACCTTGCCGTTTGGGCTGGCTCGGGATGATTCTGAGTGTGCAGCCAGAGGCAGTGAAGAGCCTAAAACACCTGGGGCTCTTCCTGGGACCACTGAGGGTGGAACACCAGTCAGGACTCCTGTTGTGTCGTCCCTGACAAAAATCCATCTTGTCCACGCTCTGCTACCCAGTTTACTCAGATGCTGGGGTTGATTCACCATCTTAAGAGGACCTATGGGCAGAAAAGGGTCCTCTTTAAGTGCTCTAAATGTGGTAAACCAAATCTTAAGTACCTCAGTATTGCTTGTCATGTCTCATGATGCAAAGGGCAGGTGCGTGTGGTTCCAAGGGGCAAGTGTATCTGTGAGGGGGGCCAGCAAGGTTTTTCTACCAAGACTGGCCTGGGCCAACACAAGAGGTTAATGCATTGTCTTGTGAGGAATTTGGAACAGATTGTGGCCTCCCATCCCAAGGAGTCATCAGCGAGGGGAGCCCACAAGAAGGTGTGGACTAAGGAGGAAGAGGCTCTTCTGGTTGCAACTGTTGGAGAGGTTTGCTGGTACCAGAAATATTCAAGTCCATTTTTCACATGCCTTCTCACAGTCACAGCTGTGTCAAACACAGTCTATACTATTTGTCTATACTACCATGGCATTTTAGTTTTTTTGTCCTATTATAGAAGTGCCCATAGCATATGCTGCTCTAATCCTTTCAAAGCACTTTGTGAAGACAGTGAAGGCACTTGGGGATAATCTCTGTGAAGCCACTAAATTGGTCACCACTAAAGCACTGAGAGACATGAAACTAGGCTCCTGTAATCTCTGCAGAAGGAGCCTTTCTCTCCTTTGGAAGCACGGTCACCTGCAGACCCACCAAACAAACCACAGCAGTTTACAAAGCCTCTGTTCTTCACTGGAGGGGGCCACCAGAAGGAGGAAGGAGAAAACTGCAAGCCGATCAAGGTATTAATCACTCCCAGTGTGTGAAGACTGAGTGAGGGGAAAACAATCATCAAAAAAGATGCTTAACCACTTTGCTACTCCAGATGAAGTAATTTAGACTCAAGCTTTTTAGTTATGAGTACAACCTGATTGTTAAGAGAGGCCATATCTAAACTACAATCATTGATACCTCAGAAAAGACTAACAGTATTCCCAGCTGACTCAAATCCCATGCACTTCAACAAAACAAGATCTCATTTTTCAACAGTATGGGGAAAATCCTGCATCATACTTGGAGATTATTCCAAGATTGGAGGGTCCTTAGCAGTCTAAAAATATGATCCAAAGTACTTACATTTTTTTTCAACCTGTACTGGAAATGGCCTTCCCTTCTTTTCAAATTAACAACTATCCTGCCAGTAAAGTAAATTAATAGATTTTTTTTTCTGCTATGTTAAAGTCACATTCTCAGGTGGTGACACCTCCCTGTTTGGTTTTTTTTTTGTTCACCATGCCATTTTTTAATTTTTGTGAGATTTTTCCTGAATTTCATTTGAACTAAATTTCCACTCATCTTCAATGAAGAAAAAAAGATAAAAGTACAGTTATGTAAGCAACATATCAGTATGGTGTGGGTGTGCCTGTGAGCCTGTAGGTTATGTGGTGTCACCTTATTTTAAAGGAAGTTGTTTCTTTTGTCAGATACCCACTCTTCATTAGAGATTTTTGCACATAGCAGTAATGAGGATTCAAGGAAGTCTTCTGTCTTTTGCTGGTCACAGGTTCACAGGCTGTATTAATAGATAGGATTAGTGAGGAAGAATAGGTCAGAAGGCTGCAAAGCTCCTGTCCCTTGAGATTTCCTTCTTTAGATCATTAGTCTTATTGAGAGCGCCCTTGATTACAGCGAGCAGAAACTGAGGAAAAGGCTGGAACCATTTTATTCACCAGGACATTCTGGGGAAGGGTGATTTCTGCATCAGAAGCTCCACTGAAAATGTCTGTCCATTTCTCTGCACAGGCACCCTGGAGGAACAACAACATCAGTTTTCTGACAAGAGAGGCAGCTGTAACAGAGCAAGGAGAGACTATCATAGGTTTCTACCTGTTGGCTTTAGGTAGGTATTTGGCTTGGGTGTGAAAGGAAACTCTTAAATAGATGTTGTTATCAAATTCAAAGTGATTCATTTGGGATTTATCCCTAAAGGAACAGGATGGTAGAAAATGTCACTTTGTTTCAGCAATTGTAAGATCAGAGAAGTATGTTTTGCTTTTGTTGAAAAGACATTTATAATCAATGCAGAAATCTTGAGGAAAAATATATAGTCAAGCCTGTAAACTTTCAACTAATGTTCATTAAGCTTAATATGTGGGAAGATAAAAGAAGTACCTTGTCAGCAGTACATGATAATTCCATGTTTTCTTGTGTTTTAGTAGCACTGAATAAATGTTCCCTGATTTTCAGAGTTATGGCTGTTGACAGTCAGTTGGCATCCTACAATTATCTTCTGGAGAAACACAAAATATGTTTTGTGGTTCTTAACTTAAATTGTTTGTCTTGTTCTTGCTTTAAATGCTGGATGCATATAGAAATTGACTTCTTCAAATAGGTTCTAAGAAAGATCTAAGTACTAGAACCTTATCCTATGTTAGCAGTCACAATACCAAGTATTTCTTTTAGTTCTGCTGGAGGACAAATATTGTAAGTGTATAACAGGGATTTGAAGATGGTACTCAGTACAAATGCACTCTGATACCACTGTAATTTTGGGTTGTTTGTTTAAATATTATCTATTTTGGGCAGACTTATTGCCAAACACAAGGAAACTTTATGAAATTTCAAAGAGTGCAAGCATGCTAGGTAATAAAAATTTTCAACTATAGGACCTCACAGAAAAATAGAAGAAAATTTAACTTTTATTTAATCTGTTCTTCTAAACAGCATGTACAAAAATGTCTGTTTTTAAATTATTTGCCTAACTGATTTCTTTTATTCTTAACTTATCACATATTTCAATTCACCTATTAGCCCTCTGCTTACTTTTGACAAAGGCTTGTGGAAGTTAAAATGTCAAATGCTAAGTATTTTAATATGTTTACATGAAACTTTCTTATTTTCATCTCTAAAAATTAAGGAAAGTTGTGCTTAAAACAAAAACAGAGATTTTAATAGAAATATATATGGCTTCTATCTTAGGAGAGTGGTTGTAAGGTAAAACAGAGATATTCCAATTTATCCCCACTCTGTTCACATCTGTGTATCCCCTCATGAATGGCTGGGAAATGTCTGCACCATCAGCTAAACAAGCAGTTGCACTTAGGACTCAAAAGAACATCTTAGGTCAGCAAGGCCAGTCCCCTACAGAGGCAATGTATAATCTCATTTACACAGCTATTATGCTCCCTCATATAACTGGCTAGGTTTTTTTTCTGGTGTTGTTATCACTCTTCCAATTGAAAGCACATTTCTGATTTTGTTTCTCTATTGGATAGGAGCCTTCACCTAAATTCTTAGCTAAAGTGATCACAACAACTTTGTACAATTTTTGGTCATTCCTTTTAATTGAAATAAATTTTTGCTTGCAAATGACACCCTATGGCCAATCTATATTCCTGAAGGAGCAATCATACCTTGAAGCCTACCTCTGTATTCCTATATTAAGCAATTGAGGGAATTTTCTTTTGTTGGTTGGTTGACTGGGGGGCAGGGAGTAATTGTATTTATTTATCTCCTCTCATAAGATCTTTTCCCCTGTCATCCCAGCAGCCTTATAGCAAGGACTGAATACAGCATCCAAGCAGGGTCTTGCCATCACTATTCACATTCATATTTACACTCTATCAACTCTACTGATCCCTCCCAGTATTGCCTCTGCATCACACTGGTAGTTCAGACTTCTTCCATCAATCAAGCAGCAGAGATGTTCTCCTATGCTGCTTCCTGGTAGTGATCTCACATTTTCTAGCAAATATCTGCTTGGGCCCTTTAGGCTATTGAGATTTGATTTCTTCAGATCCTTCAGCCAAGCCTGCAAGTGCTTGCATGTCATAGCTGCTGTTCTTGAAACTTAACTCAAGATTCAAAACATAAGTTCCTTTTCTTGCAGAGTATGTACAACCAGCAGAAGCACTACCCCAAGTTAAGTGTAGTGTAGATCTGGTTAAAATTGATGGATGTAGGTATACCTTTTGGAAATGATAACTTTTGAAAAAATCTGTTAGTTATACATTAATCTGGAAAGTCCAAATTTCTTTTCTCCTCAAAGGTCTACTGTCACAGTTCTGCAAGAACCAGCCACAGCAATTTAGAGTTATTAGTTTTACATACACCAATAACTCATTCCATCCAGGGAGCTGTGATGTGGCAGAACAAGTGCTCTGTCCTACAGACACCCTCTTGCCCTTCTGGCAGCAGAGATAAAAGGCCAGTCCGTGTGCTAGCTTCCTGTACCTCTGGTGCTTTAGGGCTCTGGCAAGACAGTCTATATTGGCAGGAATCTACATATACTTCCTTACACAAAGCCCCAAAGATGTTCCTATTTGATACTCTTGGGGTTTTGATGCCTTGGAAAATGGCTTCAGTGATAAAACTTCTGTAGTTACTAAGTGTTTTCTTCTCTTTCGAATTTCAGTATGGCAGTGCCGCTTGTTGCAAATTCCGATGTACTTTTCCAAAACCAAGGAGACGTATGTGATTGGTATTAGCATTTATCCAGAAGATGGGGTTCCTCTGAGTCTCCTCACCTTCTCAGGATAAAGTCCTAAAAGCCTAACTATATTGGGCCAAGTCTTCCCAGAGTCACTCATCTTGACAGAGCTCATGGATATCCAAGAGCCATAGTCTCACACCTTTTGCTGAGGTAACACCTCTGTGTGTACCCTCCTGGAAATTCTCACAAGTGACAGGTAGCACAGCTGTCATTTGTGTCAGACAGGACACTGATGTATGCATTGTATGTGATACAGCAGCCAGGCTGTTTTGGATCCAGGTGAGGGCTCCTCAGCACCCTGCATGGGAGCCTCAGTGCAGTGGTGTCACACACTGACACCAAGAGCAAACCAGCAGAGGAAGTATGTGGTACATTTTGTAAATGCTGATGGACATTGAGACCACTACACTGCTTCTTGACACCCAAGCCACTGTTCCATCATTCTCCTTGTTAATGCTGTGGCCAGGGGATCAGCAAAGTGTGGGGAAGGTGCAATGCTCACTTCGACAGCAGTGATCCACTCTTAGAGGGACTATCGGCAAGTGATAGTTTCTGCTATCACTGTGCTGTGTCACTGTTACCCTGTGCTAGGTCACCTGGGGCAGCATCCTCCTTCTGAAGGCAGCAGTCTACTCCCATCCTTCCCTTCAATGAGCTCAGAACTGTCTCCAGCAGGCAGGTGAAAGCTTGTCCTGCTGCTGGGATTACATCTGACCCCTTTTTGCCTATGCCATAAGTGGTGCAGTACTGTGGAAAATCCTTGTACAGTTTAAATTATGAGGTACAGTTTAAAAGCACTGCCCACTGCTGCTGGCTTCTAGACCTGGGGAAAAAATATAAAGCTTTTTTTGCTTCAAAATTATTAACTGGAATTCTTAAGTTGGGTGTTTTTCTGCATTTATGCATAATTTGTTCTCTGTTGGCTTTCCCTCATTTCACTCTTAACTGGGCCTGTTAGAGCAAATAGGAAGCATAAAAGGAAATTTTATGTCAATAGGAGAGAGTATTAATTAGAGGGTAAATTCTGACTTTTGTGAGTGCTTTCATCAGAAAGGCATGCTGAGTGCATTACCAATCCCATCAGAACAGACCACAAGATCCAAACATGCTTTAAAACACTTCTGAATGGTAATAGTAAACTGTTACTTGACAAGTGACAGAATGAGTGTTATTTTGGGATTTTGTTTGACAGATAAATCTGAGAAGGTGGGAAAAGAAACAAGCTATTCACAGAACATTCATCCCCAAAATGATTGCATTTATTGAACAAATAATCTGTCCATGCTTTGTCAAGTCTAAAACAAGATGACTCTTTTCCTTCCTGCCAGAACTGGCAATATGCCCTGGACAGGATATTGTGTGTGTATAATTGGCAGCAAAGACTGAAAACAGAGTAGGGTCACTTCACAGTTGCAATAGTTAATGACAGCTTTGCAAATTCTCTGAATTTTATCACTGTTTTAATTAAAGTTTTCTGGGCAGAAAATCTTTTGCAGCAAGCCTGTTCTGATTGGCATTTACACTTGTGTATGTGTAGTTGTGTAACTGATTTCATTCATGCCTGCTCTGCATTAAGATGCTCAATCCAATTTCTGTCCTAGAGGAAGTTTATTTGCTGAGGAAAGAGCTTAGTTTGTCCTGTGACACTGAGCCTCACCTTTTGCTCTCACTTCTTGAGTTCTTCCACTTAAGGCTTCATTTATATTTTAAACTGTGATGGCTGAGTTGTAACGCCCATTCTTCTATTTCAGTCTTGCCAGGTTTTACAAGTAAAGGCCGTGCAACAATGTCTAATAAGAGCAAGTCTAAGTAGAAAGCATAATAACGTATTTTGGCTGGGCACAGGTGAACTAATCTATTGGAAATGTGGATGACCAGCTCAGAGCTATCAATTCACATGTGCCCAAATTTAGTTCTTCAGAAACAATGTTAACAATGAAACTGCATTCAGCCTCAGGCACGTATTGCTTGTTCAGTGATCATCTCAGGTACATGAGGAAAAAATAGGGCATGTATGAATGCACAGGATGGAGGGATTTGACAGAAATATTTTTAAAATTACAATGTACTTTTTCGATATTCTTAGAGTTAAACAAACTCAATGTCCTCAGCAGAAAGGAGACTGAAAATCTTTCAGCAGAAAGATTTTCAGTCTCCTTAGTCACTCTTTCTGGCTACTTTTCTGCATGGGCTGGTGGGCATCACGCTGACTCAGGAGTTTGTGAATAGCTGAAGGGCTGCCAAGTAAGATGACTTTCACCAGCTTTCTTGGCAGCTCTTCTGTTCCTCCCCAAGAAACCATGGATAACAGCACCAGACTCCCTTGTGGAGTGCTTTTGACATCTGTGGATTAAAGTGCTCTGTTAGAGAGTGTTATTCCAGGAGCAGGATTACTACAAAATTAAATAGGGGCAATACAACATTTTTAATACTGCTTTCCATCCTATTCCTCCTACCTCACAATGTTTGCAAAACTACTGAAGTATTTGCATATTATCTGTGTATTTTGCCATGTCAGAAGATCTAGCATCTCTCTGATGAGCAACTCAAGTCAGACTGTGCTTATGGGAAAGATGTGGTGATCCCTCTCTGAACCTTATGCTGGGTGGCAGTGCTCAGTTTCTGCCTAGCTGCTATTTTTTTTCTTCTCTTTCACCACATTTTGACCTCAGTTGAAATCTGTCTTTTTTCACCAGGATTGCCTTAGTATGCTGGGTTTGGATTTTGGGGTTGGTTTGAGTTTTTTTCTGCATACTCTTATGAGTGAATATTAGTGACAGCTTGTAAAAGATGGAACAAGTTCCCTCAGTTGTTTATTTTTCTATCTTCTGTTTTACTGAGATGACACCTGGTAACATGGAGGCACTTCAAAGTTCAGAGGTTTCTTTCTGGACTCTTGATCTACCTCTGACATCCCCTGAGGCACACACCCTGTGAAATGCAGCTGACGAGATCTCTGCCCTCCCTGAGAGTGTCAGTGCTATTGCTCTGCTTGCCTTGAATTTTCAACCTTCTTCCCCATTATGCTGTCAGAGCTTGGGGGAGGAAGGGAGAGGGGTTGTTTGGTTTGAGCCATTCTTTTGGTTGGGGTAATTTTCTGGTTTGGGGTGGTCTGGTTTGGGTTTTTTAAGTCAGTCAGTCAATATAGGCAGCAACCCAGACTAGCACATGTATCTGATGGCACAGAGATCCAATGTCCCAGACTCACTACTCTAGCTGACAGCACTTTTATGTGACCACTGATTTTGTTATTGTAAACTATGGTTTACTAAGAATTCATTTTCTTCTTTTTCTTTTTCTTTTTCTTTTTCTTTTTCTTTTTCTTTTTCTTTTTCTTTTTCTTTTTCTTTTTCTTTTTCTTTTTCTTTTTCTTTTTCTTTTTCTTTTTCTTTTTCTTTTCTTTTTCTTTTTCTTTTTCTTTTTCTTTTTCTTTTTCTTTTTCTTTAATCCAAATTAATATGATCTACTACCCAGACAGACCATTTTAGGGACTGGATATGCCAGTGCAAGTTCTCCACTGCTTTGCTTGAAAGGACTGTGCCTACCTGCAGAAATCATACTCACTCTGTAACCTTATCTCCCTTGGTGCATCCCTCATCTTCAACCTCAGTTTGTGAATGTAGTTCCCAAAAGTTATCACAAGTACTGTGTCTCTCTCACCTCTCATTGCTCTAAAATGTGCAATGTTGTTTGGTGTGATGTTTTGGTCAAGTTCTTCCTTAAGACACTTTAACTGAAAACTCCCTTACCCTCCAGGCTAGGGGGAATTTGCTCTGTATATTCCCAGGAAGGGCAGGTGTCTGACACTGGGAGGTATCCCTCCTATCCATTACAATGCACTGGCAAAATTTTGTTATTTACAAAGGAGGTGCCATTTTATTTTGTCTAGCATTTTAGCACTCTGTCTTCATATGGACAGGAAAAAATATTTCATACCCACTGCCTTGATAAATATCTAACCTTGCAGAGGGTAGAACCGACATACACAGACAACACAACTCCCATATTTTCGTTTCAGGCTATCCTCATTCATTCCCAAAGCCTTTCTCCTCCAGTGCCCTGCTCTGCCTATTTATAATACCTAGATTCAAACAAAAGTCACAAAATCCCTGAGTTAAAGTGCATGCAGTTGTTCAAAACAAGACTTGATTAAGAAACATTGTCACCTAGTGGCCAGAACAAGGTATATTTACTATTGCTGGTCTTGTAACAAGGTATACATAAAATGTGTGTGTGTATGTCAGTGTATCATCTCACCAGTGATTATTTCTGGTAATACCATAGGCTGACATTTCAGCTCTTCCCAGTTCAAATACTCTTCACATGTTCATTCAACTAAAAAAGATAGAGCAGCAGAAGCTTGGCAATGCTGCAGAGAGAAACTATAGAAACTAAATTGCTCTGCAGAAGAAGCAGAGCCTTACAGAGACTGTCCCATCAACCACCTCCCTCCCACTCCATAGTGCCCAGAGCACCTCACCGGGAGGTATCTGCTCATTCTCTTTCTTTACAGAACAAGTGCCTTGCTCTTTGTCATTTCAGCTCCTGAGACTTCCACATGGCCTGGAGAGGGGGAGGCAATTTTCTCCCCTCCCTTCCTATCCCCAGCAGCCTGGTAGTGAAGTGCTGGATTCTTGACACTGAGGTGGTGCTTCCTGAAGGAAGGCAGCTGCCCCCTTGCTGCAACATTAAACCTATCAGCCATCTTCATAGCACAGACTCCTTTGAATATCCAGAGGTGCTGTGCAGAGCCATCATGTCACATCTTTCTTTACTCTGTTTGTTCATCTCTTGCTGGGTCAATATACAGCAGCATTATTTTGGGATATCTGCTGTTTGTGCCTGGGCAGAGGGCTGTGGGTCAGCTCTTCTGTCCCTCTCCTGGGAATATTGTAACCTGGCATATGCCACCAGCTGTTGCATTCCTTATCCTGCCGTGGGCAACAGACACTCAAAAGAGGTCATGTCTTGCTCTGCCTTACCAAGGTGAAGCGAGGCCACCAATGTCAGAAGTGGCAGAGCTGGTTTGTGGGATAGAAGCTGGAGCCAGCTGGGAGCCAGGTGCTGCCTGGCCTGCTGCTCAGCCCTCCACCCCCTTAACTGGCTAAGCCACATTTTCAACACTGAACCTGACACTTATCTATATACTTTCTGTTAAAAGTCATTCATCTATACACATCTATGTAATTGCAAAACAGTGGGAGGCAAGCCACCAGGGCCTTGCACTGATGGGCAGAGCAATAGCTGTAGACATTTGGAAACTCCAGGTCTCTCCAGCAGAGTGTCTGACTTTCAGCAGGTTTACAGTTTTCTCCCTTGTGTTTTGCTCACATACTTAGACACATACAAGTCTGGTATCTCTGTTCCTGGAAGAGTAAAAGAGAATGCAACTTTCTGCAGAATTAAATAAAAGAAACTTTGAAGTTCTATTCCAAATATTCTCTTCATATAGATTATCATGTGTATTACTGAAAAATATTCCCATCTGGGACAGACTTTGCTGCAAGGAGATCCTAGATTGTTGTAAGAGAAGAAACCTAGTTGTATTAGCTGCACTTTTCTAAGGAGAACTGATAAAGCAGCCCTCTAGCTACGTGTGTGAACATTCTGTATCCATTATTGTATATGAGGAACTTAAACAGTTGCAGATTTTGGCAGATTGTTTGTAGTCTCTGCTCCACTCTACCAATATTTCTTACTTCGTATTTTCCCAGGTGTAACACTTACGAGTTTCATCTATCCACTTAAGGAAAAAGCTTTCAGGGAAAAAATCCACTTTAGACCCTTGAACTGTACATCTTCAGTAGGTGTAGCAGCAGCTCTTTGTCTTTGTTCTGTTTTATTGCTGCACTCAATTACTTGCACTTTCTTCTGAAATGCACCCAACTGCTCAAAAAGCTTTCATGCATAGTTGTCTAGTGGATAATCTGGTTTCATATACTTCCAGTGGAACAAAAGGGAATTTTAGAAGATATGTCAAACATTTACACACTCAACACCTCCTTTCTTTATTTGCTTTTTTGATTTCATAAATAATAGAATGGACTGAGTTGGAAGGGACCTTAAAGATAATCAAGTTCCATGGATTTTTTTTTTTTTTCAGGTTGGTTGTCTTGGTTTGGAAACAGCATTGTGATTTTTGTCCTGTATAAACAAAGACATCTTCTGCAGCCCACCGACTACCTCACATTTAACTTGGCAGTGTCAGATGCCAGTATCTCCGTGTTTGGTTATTCACGGGGCATCATTGAAATCTTCAATGTCTTCAGAGATGATGGATTCATTATCACATCAATATGGACTTGCCAGGTAAGACTGGATTACACGTAAATAATCTGACAAAATTAATCTGAAAAAAGGGGTGCAGCTATTTCTGTGGTAGTGCTGTATATAAATAACCAGACAGCACCCAAAGCATGAAAGGAGGTGGTCACTAACCTTTCAAAAGGAGTGTGTTCTCTTTTGTTACACCTGTAAATCTATGCATTTGATTAGTGCTTCACCAGTTTTCAGTAGGTTTTTTTCCTGTGTATTCGCAACAGTTCTTACTAGTTTGGTGGTTTTTACTTTTACTTTTACTTTACTACATGTTAGAGCTCACACTCATATTGGAAAAATCAAGTCATAGGCTGTGCTTGACTTCAGGTCACCTGAAGCCAGCCTGGTTGCTGCTTTAAGACAAATGTTAAAGTGCCAAAGTCGACTCCTGCTTGACAAGGCATGTGGAGCCAAGCCTCCATGCAGCATTTGGGCATAACCATACATTTTAGCATGCAAGGTTTTGCACTAACTCAGTTGTAACTCTTCAATCACATTTCTAAACTCTGGCTTGATTCATTGCCTGTGGTAGAATGAGTGATTTAACTTTATGCCACAGTTGTGATCTTGGAGGCAGCTCTTTGTTGGAGTACTCGGAAAAAGTTATTACTGTTAATTCCAAAACATACCTCTGTGGGCAGAATATAAATGCACCCCATGGACAGATAGCACAAAGCTGGCTCCCTGGTGCTTTCAGCAACAACTGTGGGAAAGATTATACTCTGTTTCATCAGGGAATCAAAAACCTGAAAATGACAGGATAGCCTACGGCAAGGTGTAAGAAAGATCATGATGAAGGAAAAGGGAGAGAAAAATAATCCTCTTTTCTTGGAGGCTTGGTTTTTAGGTTTTTTTTAAGGAGGAAGTTGAGCTATTGTGCCACATAGATGAAAGAACATTTACAGGTCATGTCCCCTCCATTTCAATAAAAAGGATCTGTTTATGCAGAGAGGAAGATGTCCTGTAGGAGACTGATTAACCTAGGAGCTGTAGCTTGATCTAATTTTTTTTTTTTTTAATGTATCTCTAGAGTCATTTGGCAGAAAACAATTTATCAAAATGAAGCTAATTATTTCCTCAGCAAAATAGCACTCTTTCTCTAATGAGATGACCTACAGTTGCAGTCTAAGGTCTGTTGAGCAGAAACTGAATTTCTTCATTTATGGAAAACTTTGAAGTCATCAGATAAATAAACACATACCTGAAAACTGTAAGATTCACACCCGTATTCAGAATTAAACAGATGCATGTTTTTTCCCCCCTCTTTCAAGGAAGGTTGGAGCTATGACTGAGAAAGGAAAGGCAAAATCTGCATCTCCAGGTTCAGTTCTAGCTTTGTTGCAGATTTCCTGTGTAAGACAGGGTAAGCCATTCAGTGTGAAATCCTGACCCTAGGTCAGTGGTGTAACTTAGTGCTTACAACTCACAAGGTTGAGACAAGTAATATTGAATGACCTTTCTGCATTCCTACTGCAAGCTCTTTCAGAGCCCTGTCTGTACTGTGGCTTCTTCTTTTGGGCTGTATAAAGCAGCACACAGAGGAATTGGCAAGGCATGGCACACTCTGTCTCTCATCTTGGTTTGCATGGGAACTTCTGTCAGGAGCCTTACAGATTCTTTCATGATGCTTTTGCCTGGGAATCTGTCTTTGGCTGACTTGGAGCTACTAAGTCTTGTTATGATGATCTGACTTTTTTTTTTAAGATTTTAAAATATTGAGATAGAGTGGTGCTTGTACTTTGTGAGATGGACGTGTGCTTAATCTTGCTGTACTTGAACTGCTTTTTCAAGGGGAGAAATGGTCCATAACATTTTTAGATTACCCAGATATTTTGTTGGTCAGTCTGTGTTAAGTAATTTGGTTTGTATCTTTTTTAAACAGTATTCATTTGTAAAGTTTGGATATCAAGCAAAGTTTTAAGGTATTGGGATCCAAGGACTTTGAGCAGGACACTCATAATGTATTGGCTTTTCTTAACACACTGATTTGCAAAACATTACATTTTCTGCTTTGGTAGTCCTCTGTAGGCTCTAGAGAGTAACATGAACCATTCCAAATATGAATTTATACTGTTATTAATACTAATTAAAATGAATGGTAATCTGGAAAATCAATTTGTACTTTGAATTAAGTTTGGATTTGTTGTGGCTTGTTGAGTGGTCAAGCTGCTTATGGATTATTGAGAGAACATCATGTAGGATTCCTGTTTCAATCAAGATTTTGCGCTGTCTTGGGGAACCTCAAAAACATGTGTAAACGCTGACTTCCATCTTCTTGATTAATAAACTAGACAAAACAGAAGCCAGTGATGAAAAAATAGATTAAGGAAATAGAGTGGCTGGATTCTAGTAAGAATATTGTGCAGAAATAGCAGGAAGCTTCTGTGCATAAAAAAAAGATGTGAAATCATCCACATGTGTGTAGGCAGCCAGCACAAAGGTAATTCTGAAAATGTTTAATGTTGAACAGCAATAGTGTTTTGATTGCTGTAGTCTGAATTTGTAGTTTTACTAGAAGGGGTCTCACAGGTAGAACATGAGGAATGAGGACCTTTGTGCCATGAAGGTAAAGCCCATGCTTTCTGTCAGGACCAGCTGAAGTTGGTGTCTCTGGCTCTCCTCATGCACTCAGGCTCCTCTGCAAGTAGCTGGGGTGGCACTTTGCATACATGAGCATGGCTCTTTCCTTAGCATGGTCCATGTGTTTTCCCTCACTTGGTTTGTTTTGCTGAGTCCAGAGGACAGCCTTATTTGGTTTTCTGTCATTGTCTGGTTCACTACACATTTGCTCCTATTGATCAGTTTCTGCTGTCAGGAACACTTAGGAAAATTTTATTTTCCCAAGCTAGCCTGTCATTTCTGTTTATGAAGAAATTTCATGAGCTCACCTCACTTAATCCACCTAACTATTTTGTTTTCCTCTGACTCGGGTCTCCTGTGCCCTCAGGTAACATTTTTCAACATTAAGGTTCACCATCCTGGGCTGCTGTGGTTGGAGGGAATGGGGGAAAGACAGACAAAGAGTACTTCTCTCAAAACAGCCTGGTCTTTGAAAACTCTCTGTAACAAAAGATGTATCTCCAGCTACCAGCAAAATCTCACTGCATACCTGCTGAAAGGGACAAAGACGAGTTCTGTTCTCCTCCTCTGTATGGAAGAAACAACACTTTTCTTTCTCATGCCAAACATTATTTTTTAAGTCTGACAGGGCTCTTCTCTCAGGAGTGAGGTTAGATGGTACATCTGTATCCAAATGCTACCTCTGCTCAATGCTCTGTACAAATACAGTTTTCCAATGGTGGCCTTTGGAATCTGCTTTCACTTTTATACCTCTGCTCTACCGCTGTCTCATTCCTGAACTGGACAGAGGAAGGACAGTCAGTCTCTGGCACATCCATTTTCTAGCCTCTGCCAATATGATCAGTAAGTAAACTGGTTCATATGGTGAATTTTAGGTCAGGGAATGTAACCCAGGGAATGTAACCCAGTGACCAAGAGCCATCTGTTCCCCTATTGACCATATTCCTAGTGAAAAGCTATCTCAGAATATATTTTTGTCCTTCACATATTTTTTATTTGTATGTTCTGCTGAACCAGAAGTTGCAGGGAAACCTATAAATAACATTGTATGCAAATGTTCATGTAGGAAGAGGAGAAATACTCATTCTCAACAGGCAAACATGGCTTCTTCTGAACTTTATCTATCAAGTGATCTAAAGTTTTTCTTGTATTTTTAATCACGTGGCAAATACAACAAAAGATGCAGATTTCAGGAGGCCTCTAAATGCGGGGAAAGGATTATAACCTATCTGAACTCCATAGGTACATTACAGTCATGTCTGAAAACAACAATGGGCTATGGAGTGCCTTTGAATTTGAAATCCTTCATAATCCTGGTACTTCAGTTTAAATTTGTTTCCAGTAGTTCACTTTTCTAAGTTTTAAAATTATTTTTGATAATGCAGTTTGGTTATTTAAACATTAATTTTTCAAACACTTAAAGGTATTACTATGAGGATCAAGGAAAATGACTGTTCTTACCACATGCTCATGCTGTTGGCATAAGCTTCTTTTAAAACACATTTCTTATTTCTGACTGTTTCTTACATGAAAGATGTGTCTGGGCTGTGCACCCCAGAGCACAGGGTGGATATCTCCAGGTGACAGACATACCCCCTGTCCCTGACATGCTGACTGATGCTGTTACCGCAGGTGCACTCACCTCACTGTCAGCCTAGGTATTCTCAGTCCATCTGGCCAGCCAGATGGGGCCAGAGCATCCCCAGCAGGTCTGTCTCTGCACAGAAACATCCTCTGGAACAGCCATTTTTAAAAAAGTTCCACTTTGAGGTATTAGTGAGCACCAGGGTAGCTTGTGTGACAGGATCCAGCTCACACTGACTCTGTCCCTGCAGCTCACCCTCATCATCACAAGGGCCAGCCTTCAAGGACCTGCCTTCAGCCTCACAAAGCTGCTTCAAGAGAGAAATGACTGTTTCATCCTCTGGCTGGGTTTACTACAAAGCAGGAAGGAAATCTGGGTTTGAATCCTGCAGTGCTTCCATGCTTCACACAGCACTTTACTCCAGTCTGGCATACCCTGGACAGGAGCACATGGCAATGTGGTGGTCAGCAGTAAACCCCACACTGCACACAGGTATTTCTCTACTCTGTAAGCCCTAACCTAATATACTCGTGCACAGTGTGCCTGACAGCACCAGATCTGGGGAGTATGGGCATCCCAAAAGGGTATGGTGCGGCCAGGAAGTCCAAAATTATCTGGAAGCACCAGACTTAGTGTGTATGCATTAAGGAGTAAGTCACCCACAGATTTCTGGGATTTCTTGCACTTTAGCAGATTTTCCAGATTGTGGTGGTGTAGCTGATCAAGTTGCCATCTGAAATCCCAGATAAATAGGGATGTCTAAGAAAAGCTAAATTAGACGTGCAAAGTCCCTGATTTAACAATGCTGCTGTTGGACAAGGAGGGTTCCCTTTCCTCTAATGGATGTCTGACACTAATGCAGGGAGCCTCTTTTAGTCTCTAGCCCCAATATTTTTTTGCTTTAGCAATTGTTTGGTACTCCCTTATAATGAATAGTCCTGGGTCTGTGTTCCAAAGTGAATCCAGCTCTCCCACACAGTCCATGGAGGTAAAGGGGGAATGGGTCAGCCATCGCTCTGCTTTTTACAGTGACACTGATAATTTTTGAAAGGTCTTGTAAAGTTAAGGGAAGGAAATGGCTGTGAATAACAAGGAATCACAATCTTTTGTGTTGAAAAGTAAAAGATGGAAAATCAAGCAGAGGGTGAAACATGTCCATCCCCTTGTTCTGTTGGCTTCCTTGGAAGCCTCATTTGCTCACCAGCTTTGCCACCTCCAATGCAGGAGCAGAGCTCAGAGCCACAACCCTCCTCTCACCAAGGCAAGTGACCAAAGCCTGCAAAGCTGAGCACATTGGCCCTTGCCCCTTTTTGGAGATTCAACTACCAGCCACTCCATCTTGCTAGCACCTAAGAACTATTTTGGGTATTATTAAATATCTAGGGCTCTCTCATGACATTCTAAGAAATAATGTCACCTTTTGTAAAAATTAGAACTGAATATCTGAAACACCAAAAATAAAATTGCAACAGTAGGAAATGCTGAGAAAAGTATGATGAAAACATATGGGGTCTTTTCAGAAATTTTGAGGGCAGGGCTTTTAATCTTGAATAAGTTCTTTTGTGTTTTATTGGTAGCCTTTCCTTTCTCAGAACATGCATTTATCTCTTTTCCTATACATAGATTGTAAAATGTTGCTAAATCTTGTCTGAGGAGGACACAGAGGATTAATACTTTCCTCTTTTAACAAAATCTTCTGTTAATTGTCTGCTAAATCAAAAACTCTAAAGGCATTTATGTTTCTATAAACAGAGTAAATTTGGAGAACACTGATTTCTGTCCATTTAATATAACTCATCAAACCAACCAATTGTTTATGTAGCTAGACCATTGACTCTTTTGACTTGGTTAGTGATTTTATGTGTTTTATATATACCAAGAAAGTATTACTTTGTGTGGAGTGGTACTCCCTCACATTCTGGGGAGATGAGACACCAGTGGTAGCTCCACAGTCCCTGTGAAGTCCAGTAATAAAAGCAATGTCAGATGGGAAGGGCCAAAATTCAACCTCACAAGTTTTCTTTTTACTGCCTACCCAGTAGAGCTGCTGGGGAGATTACTGAGGATAGACAGCCACTACTGCCAAATGTCTGTACCCATTGTTTGTCAGGCTTGTTCCAGCTTAACTCCCCATTCACATTGCTCCATCATCCATTAATTTTTTTCCTTCACTTTTTCTGAAACAAATTTATATCTCAATTTAGAGCACTGGAATCTATCCTCATTCTTGTTTCCTTGCCTACCTGAGATTTGGATACTGAAACATAAAGTTGCAGAGTCTTCCCTATTTCTTTATTTCTGATCTGCCTTCATATAATCTAAAGAGTGTACACATTGCAGTCAAAGAGGTAAAGGCAACTCATGTAGACATCTGTGAGCTGAATTTTAATGAGAAAAATACTTCATCTGCAGGGAAGGGGGGAAAGACTGCCTTTGCACAAACAGAATCATTAGCAACATAGAAGATCATTTCAGTGTAACTAATGTGACTTCAGGGAAGTTCCGCCAGTTTTCATTAGTCATGAATTCTCCTTCATTTTCCTCTAAATGAGTATTTCTGCAGTCAATTGCAACTAATTAGATAAGTTATATATTCGGTAGTGAAGATTTATGAATGCCCAAACTATCTGTTTCCTTCTTTAACAAGTCTGACGTAGCCCCTGCTGTGACACCCAAGCACTGAGTCAAACCCCACTCTGCTGCCTGGATTGGGCATTCGTTGCCTGAGAGTGATCCTACAGAACCAGGAATTTACAAAGCCTAAGCTTTGATTTCTGTGCTTGCTTTTCCTCCCAGAGGGCTTTGAAATACCCTTTTCTTACTTCTCTTTGTGGAAAATAGTAGCCTTCCACATCCTTCTGTGCTGATGTCTAAGATAATAAATGTTTTCTTTCAAAAAATGCTGTCCATCACTCCTTCATCATTCAAGATCTTCTCAACATAGGGCAACAAATAATATTCTTCTGACTGTTCTCTGTGTGCCACATCCTCTCACTGGCTTTTAAGCAAAATTTCATCTGAAATTAAAATATCACTCTGATAGAATTTGTAAATACTTTTATAGTTCTATCTCACATGTACTCATCTTCTCTATCACAAAAATTTATTCCATTAAGTCAGTACACTGATATTACTTAGGAAGTAAATCAGGTCCTGAACTAGATCTGATGACAAGATGACTGCTGCTTGCAATGGGCTGTATATGACAGGACATCCAGGACTTCCATACCACTGTCCCTGCAGAAAGGGATGATGTTGTTGCATCTGGTGGGTTTCCAGAACTCTCTTTAAGGCCAAGAATAAACTATCTTTTATACTTCCTTCTGTGCTTTCCCTGGTCTACTAGGACTCCTTGAAAATGCTTGTGACTCTCCTGTTATTTTGGTACAGGATCCATAGGGGACAAGAATATTAACCTAAGAGGAGATCTGCTAGTAGCCATGCAGCTTTTTCACGTTTTCAGGAAAATAACATATTCCTGTCTTGGTCACTTAAGGCTGAGCTGGTACCATCACTAACCTGCCCTGCCTTTTGCCCAGGACCTTCCTGAGCAGAAGAGCAAGTTCAATTCTAGGCATTCAGCCAAGAGTCAGAGATGTCCTTGTATAAACCTGAGGGTGGCTACATAAGCAGATTCCTTCTTGTTGGGAAGCAGCACAGAGGATTGTACTTTGGGGAATGTGAAGGGTCACTTGTAGTCTCTGGGCTGTCCTGGCAAAGTCCATGAACGTTGGTACCTCTGATTCCCTTGAGGTGTGTAAACTTCAAGAAACATTTAACATGATATTCTGAAATGGAAAATACTTTGAAAAAAAAGAAAGTGATATTAATCTGATGTGCATGGATTTCAGTTATCTACAGTCCACAAAGCTAAGCCTTGTCTTCTATGGTAATGTAAAGATGAGATAGGTGACACTTCTTTTATCTGTGTATTTGTTTGTTTGTATTAATGGTGATGCTGACAATAAACAAGTAGACTCTGAATTAACATCACTACAGTGGAGAGGAGTTTTGGCTCAGGCCCACTGAAAAGAATTTTACAGTGTAGCACACATGTTCCCAAAGGGCAATGCTAGATTTTCCTATCTAGTGCTTCTTAATTTCCCTTTACACTAATTCACAGAAAGACAATGGCAATTCAGCATTTAACCTGAAGATGGGAATCTTTCCATTGTGTCTGGATCATCTGGTGGTATGAACTACATGCTCCCCGTTTACTCTTCACGGGGGGACACGAGAGGCATAAATCTGCTATGATTCCACAACATCTACCCAGAGCTAGAAAGCAGGTGTGCTCCCAAGCATTTGGAGATGGAGTATCTGAAGTAAGATTATTATCTGATGAGGCTGTGTAAGGAAATTCTGCAATCAATTTCTATCTGTTCATTGAATGCTGTGCCCTCAAGGACATCCCCGCAAGTGGTGGTGTTGTTGCATTCAGAGATGTGCTCCTTGATAGGGGCAGGAGTAGAAATTGTGGCCTGAGAAGCTGCAACTACAGTAGCTAAAGGTTAGCCCAAAGTGAGCTCCCCCACCTTGAACCTCAATTGATTAACCTGGTAGATGAAACTGGCTTCACTAAAGCCAAAATGTAACCTGCACATTGTAATAGTGGCACTGAACATACATTAACTATATAGTATAATTAGCATAATTACATATCTGGACACATAATAGTATCGCCTAAATACTGCATTCATATTTTTCTGTCTTTAGAATATATTCCAGCCACAGAAAAATTTAATCACTTTATGAGTACAAATAATGAATGTTTGATGGTCTCACTTAATGGTTTAAACTCTCTAATCCTGTAGCATATAAATTCTCATTGTTTACTTATACATGGAGGGGCATTTCTGTCAGAGCTCTCCAATGACTTGGGTTGATGCCATCACCTCTAAGCATAGCTACCCCTGAAGCCTACTGAGACATTTTAAAAGGCAGGATAAAAACATACCAGAACAATGTCTCATGAGCAAAAGATGTGGGAACTGTAGTAAATGGTAAGTCTCCTTCACCTCCTGTATTGTAGAAAATCTCAAAGAAACTATCTGAGTGCTTTAGAAACACTATGCATTGTGGGTTTTAAGTAGTCTTTTGTGAAGACTAATTTTGATTCTTGAACTCAGTAGTCCTTCTAGACCTCTGTGACTTAAGAGTTAGTGTAGTCCAGTTGACACATCACAGTATATTTGAGAGATGGGAGAATTACTTTGTCATCAGACTCAAGTGGAATATTTTTGCATTTACTTCAAACTTTAAGAAATTGTTAAATTTAAAATTAAGTCTTTAATTTTAAAATATCTATTCCAAGGTCTCTACAATTGCTTTTACAAATATGTTTCTTGAAGATTGATTTAAGTGCTTTTTCATTTATTGATGTTGAATGAGGTTTATTGCCATTACCTAATTACTCAGAATAATCTGATTTGTATTAAAAAAAATAGTTATTCTGAGAGAGCTTATTGTGGCAAGTTTAATTATATGCTGTGGGCAAATAATCCCTGTTTGAAGTTTATGCTTTTCTTTACATATTCATTATCTCATTTTCAATAGAAGAAAAATAAGGATACCATGGTTCTGAAGGGAAACAAATGGACTTTGGGAAATTGCAATACATTTACCAATTGGCCAGAGGAGGGAGCGAGGCAGCCTTTGTGGCTGGTGAGATCAATGTTTTGGCCCAAAGTGAGAAGTAATAGCTATTTTGGCAATCTGCTTTTGTGCAATTAAACCTTGATTAATCCAATATTATGAACAATAGGTTATATTTGACTGTAATTGAAATGAAGACAAGCCTTATGAATCAGTAGGGATTCATAAGTATTAAAGGTAGCAAAAGTGAGGCACAGCCATGCTCACAGCTAAAAATTTCATAGTGCACTGGGGATTCCTAACTCTCTCTGTGTTGAAGCAAATGAATTTGCATGCAGTAGGAGCTCTATGTATTGCGGGTTGTAAATAGTGCTCCAAGAGCATTAGTGAGATTTAAAATCAGGCACAAGTGCAAAGCAGAAAAAAACCACAATTTTTTCCTCAGTTGTGTCTTAGCTTCCAGGCAGCATAAAGATAATGAGCACCTTCCATGCATATCTATATAGCCAAGGGAGTAATGCTGGTAGGGCACTGAGAGAAAGCTTTTAAAATTGCTAATCTACTTCTGCTTCTTAATGGGTAAAAGGGAAAGCTGGTGTATTAAAATTACCGTGCAATCAACTTTGTGTTTATGTCAGAATTCATTACTGCCTGTTAACACTGCTGCTATTTGATCATAATTAATAATAGGAAGGAAAAAATTGCATTAAACAGAAATGGAAGAAGTATTATGACTATGGAAGGAAGGAGCTGGCTGGGGGGTAGAATAAAAGGAAAACCAGAACTGTGTAAGGGGAAGAGCATCAATCTTCCAAAGTAATGAAATGTTATTTACTATTCTAGTATTTCCTTGGCTGTCATTCCATATATCTTTAAAGATGCAGAAAACTGAAATTATCACATATTTTTGTAACATGCTGCTATTAATCTCTGTCTATAGAAATTGGGACTATGTTAAAGCAGTTTTTCTGTTATTATCTACTTGGGTGCCTAGCAGTTGCCTTGCTACCTACAGTCAGTGCTGTCTGTTCAAGAGCAGAAAAAGTAGCAGAAAAAGTAGAGATCTTTCTTCCAAATCTAGTAGGTGTAAGCTTGAAGTAAATTGGCTATATCTAGAGGAAGATCCCTTGTTTTCTTCTGAGGACATATGTCTAAGTGACAATGATATAAAAGGGTTGCAGCATTGACAAACTTGCTGGGAAATGGTTTATGCATAGTAGGGCTCAAAAGCCACTTGCTGCCAATAAAAGTTTGGGACAAGAGTGGTCTGAGCATCATGCTCCCAAAGCACCCTGTTGGATGGTCTCTCATGGTTAAGTGTTCCAGATGCTGTGGCTCCTGTATGGGCTGTTCTGCAGTTTGAGAGCCACCATTTACCTCCTTTATTCATTTCATCCAGAGCTCCCTCTGCTTCATAATGTTTCCCGCTGTCACTGTTCCCAAGCCACTGAGCCTGTGGCCAGCAAGGAGGCAGTGACAGCTGCCCTGGCTGCCACTTAGCCACTTACAAGCCATTTGGCCCTGGTAACATCTCTGGTGGTAGCCCCCACACCTGCAGAAGGTCTGATGAATCGTTGGTATGAAATAGTATGCAAACAAGATCTGGTATTGACAGTGGCTCAATCCTTTGAACTATGTTGATTTAGATAAAACCACATTTTTTTAGCAAGGCACCACTCCAAAGAATACATTCAGGCTTTTCTTTCTTATGGTGACAGCATCTTAAAGGCCAAGAGTGTATTTTTAGACCGACCTTCCTCCCTTGTAGGTGTGCTCAAAGGCTGTTTGAACTGATCACTTGATAGAATTGTCTCTCTTTGGTCCAACATCAGGAAAGGAGGGTAGGAGAAAAATGGTCACATCTGCCAGTGATAAAACAAACAGATCTATTTCAGAAAAACTCCCCTGCTTTTAACATAGGCCTGTGATACACAGTGAGAAGCCTGTTCTGCTCTTTTAGTATTCAATCTCATAGCTCTTTAGGCTAAATTTCAAAGTGTTTATTTGCATCCTTGTTGAAATACTCCTTCCTTTCTAATCTAATAACTAGTGCAATTCCTTAAGATTATGGTCATTGTGTTTTCTGCATCTATGAAGCATTGTTAGAGCAAATGGAGAGGTGGCAGCTGTTGGCACCAGTAAGGATAATGAAATGCAGAGCACATTTACATATCCAGGTATTTCACCAACATCCACAGCACACAGCAGGCCAAATTCAGCCAAGTGCAGCTTCTAGCAAGTAGCTGAGACATCCAAGGAAGTCTGTTCTAAACACGGTTGCATTCCTACACCAAGCATGAGATGACTGTAATCAGAGCACAGGTGAGTGTAGATTGTTGTAGTAGCAAGCCTTGCATGTGTTTAAAATGTGGTGGGTCTGTAAAAGATGGCAATAAGAAGTATTTAGAGTCAATATGAGGACAGTGGTAGTAAGAAAAAGCACCAGTGAAAGAAATGATGAAGCTGTCCTTTTTCTAACCCTTCACCAAATTTAATTTATACAATCTGCCAGGGTCTTAGATTTAAGCCTGGATTAAAGCCCCAGATTCAGTGCAGGGATAAACTGAATTCCACAGGAGTTGTGCCCATTCATACAAAGACAGAGTTTGTTCCTGTAGAATAATGATGTGCCTTTCTGCCAAAAATTTCAGTATTTTAACGCCAAATTACTGTCCAGAGACGCTTAATATTCTTGCTTCACTAGGTGTAAAACTGGCACCTCCAAGAGCTCCTCTGCTCTGGACAGTTTAATATATGGTTGCAAGATTCCAAAAAACTAAGGGACTGGCTGTCAGCATTTTGCCTGGATCATTTCCCAGCCACAGAGTGCTCCCTAGCAGATGGCTGCATCCGTGTCCCCTGCAGCCGACAGAACTTCCTGGTTATACCTGGTTATAAAGCTCACAGAGCTGTGGCCATCCTGGGACGTGGCTGAGGCACTGATGTCAGCAGGAGCCACAGAGCTGCACAGCTCTGCCTGCGTCACAGCCAGGGGATGAGGATCAGGGCTTCAGAAATAGCAGGCACAGAGCAACACCAGACATTAAGACTCAATCTACTGCATCTATTTAGGTTTTGGGGTCTATTAAAAAAAAGAAAAAAAAATATTTTCTCACTCAGCCCAGCCGTTCACCTCCTAGTTTTTCCATATTTGGCCTAAATTTCTTAGGATCAGTTTGCATGTTTGTTCTGTATAAGCAGGGCAACTGCATCCATGGCATTTTTGCATGTTCAGGGCTTTTCTTCTTTCCAGTTCAAAGTTTTTCTCCTTCATTTAACAAGTCATTTAAGGGAAGCATAGATGTAAGGGTGTTCTTGCTTGCTTATTGTATGTACATGACAGAGCACTTATATAATTTTTGAACATTTGCTTGCTCACTGATCCTATAGAAGATAACTGCACATGACATTTTGCATTTCCTTGCTAGTTGGGTTTCTGGAAAAACTTTCAAGTTCATTAACATGAAAATGACAGGAGAAATTCCTGAGGTTCTTTTCCCCCTCAACTCTCTGCAGTAACAGAACATCCTGTACTGCTTTGTTTTTCAGGTTGATGGCTTTCTGACGCTTCTCTTTGGCCTGGCTAGCATTAATACCCTTACAGTGATCAGTGTGACACGCTATATCAAGGGCTGCCATCCTGAGAGAGGTAAGGAATAAAGGCAAGTCCAGTTCTGCCCTCACTGAACCTGGTGCAAATCTGTACTTCTCTCAGTCGCTATTATCAGTCAGGCAGGCTATACTAAATATAAATTAAATACATTGAAAACCAGGACATAATACAGTCATTTACATTACAAACATGTTCTCATAGAATCCTTCAGGGTAATTCCAGTAAGACCCAAATTATTACAAGTGCACTTGGGTCACTATGGGTAAATTCATCCTTGTGCCAAAGATACCACAGGTATTGCTGACCCTCTGTATTCCTCAAAATGTAACTCAAATTATAAGTTATACAAGCTCCTAAGTTATACATCCTGGTCTGGATCTCACTGAAAAATATTCGCTCTTCTATGAGATGGAGTTTGAGAAGTTTCCGGTCAGGGATCAGATCAATTTTCATGCCTTTGTTGCAAGTGGCTTGCACCATCTTTCGGAGAGGAACCTATCAATGTCTGCAGGGAAAACATATGCAAGTACATGGGCTGCATCAGATGAGTTTTTCTCTTTACTAGCACAAGGAGCATTTGCTGTGATAAGAACTTCTGCAGGGAGGTATTTTTTTCCACAGAAAGTTCTTCTGCAGTTGGGTGCAATGACAGACTTGTTGAAGTTAACTTTCAGCATGAACTGCTGCTGGAGGTGATAGAGTTTTGCTGTGATGTAATCCTACATCTTCTATTCATTGCCTGTTAAGAAGTCATATTTAAAACCCACAGATCTCTTTTGTGAAGCTCTACCACATATCCATCTGATGCTGTGCATAATTTATGTTTGAATCTCAGTTTGAGCAAGTACCCAGTATAACGTTACAGAAATGTTGAGGAACAGAAATTGGTGGATGCATAAATATTTCCCACATAAATCAAAAAATAACCACAGTGTATGGCAACAGCAGGACAGATTGAATCTTTTGTATCAAATAGTGAATACAGGCTGGACTGTTTTCTCCTTTTTAACAGGGAAATACCTTAATGCCAGTAAGACAATCCCCTGAATTTAGATTTATCTTGTTAATTTCTATGTAAAATACAACTGTATCCTGCATTTTACAAAATTACAAAGCATAAGTCTAACACAAAATTCACTAATTCCACAGCACTCAACAAACTCATTGTCTCCTGCTTAAAAAACATGCATTTCCACTCTTCAGTGGGAACACAAGACTGATAGATGCTTTCAAAATCAAGATTTTCTTATGAATATACATTTTTCTACCTTAATTTTTAAAATAGCTGTTTTACTTATTAGCTGGTGGTATAGGAGTGCATTTGGATTTCAGAGATATGTTTGCCTTTCCAAGTACTATTTTCTGACCCAGGCATGCCATTGCAGGTCACTGCATCAGCAACAGCAGCATGTCGGTGGCTCTGGTTCTCATTTGGGTGGCCGCTTTCTTCTGGTCTGCAGCTCCATTGCTTGGCTGGGGCAGTTATACAGGTAACAGGTATCTCTCAGTTGCACTTACCTGGCGCCTCTCCACTTAACAAAGATAAACTTACCTTTCTTTCTTGCTGTTTGTGACAAACCAGACTGATTATCAGTGGAACTGAGGAAATCATTCATTGTGCATGACGTAGGCGCAGAGCGTTGCCTGCTTTGGTATCAGCTATAAAGAGATTTTTTTTGAAGATATCACAGGAAAGACTTGGACCAAGTGCATATTGCCTATGGAAAAAGAGAGGCCAGAAATACTTGGCATGGTTAAGCAGCGAGATAAAGAAAACTATCAAAAGACAACCTTCAAAAACTGTCAAGTTTAGGAAACTAGCAAAGAACACAAGTTCCAGCAAGTTAAACTTGAAACTATAATAAGACAAGCCAGAAAGATCTGGCAAAGCAATTTGTTGAAAATATGAAAACTTACATGGCAAAGGAACTCAAAGGTGTTGGAAAGTTTGTGAGTCCAAGAAAGAATTAGGGTGCAAGATAAGGCCACATCAAAAAAGGAGGGTAAAGAAAAAAAGGAAAAAAGTTGTGTGGTGTACACTGAAGAAATTCAGTGGCTAAGGCATGTGACTGACCAGAAAATTTCTTCAAGGGGGAAGATGGAGAAATTGCCTCAATTTAAGCCTGTAAGAATTCGACAAACCAAATATCTAGGAACAAGTGGTAATGATACAGAAGTCCCAACAACTGAAATCATGTGACTGGCATTGTCCAGCAATTACCCCTCTGGATTCTGTAGGCCTCTGCATTCTTTGAGAATGGGCAAAAGCCAATTTGTTGGAGACTTACTGAAGCAGCTATGTGCATATGTTCTCTTATTTACTAAGTGTGTAAGCTTTGAGATATCTCTGGACCCTTGAAGTATCGGTGTGAGAAAAGTAGCCATTCCTATGGTTGGTTAAATGTTCTATCCTTCACAAACCATAATACTCCCAAGATATTTGGCTCAACAACCTTTGGTTTGAGACAAATTCAAACTGTTTATTAGACTGTGTGAATTTTATGTCATATTTTTGCACTCTGGACTGTCATAAACTTGGTTGGTTTTGACTGGTAATTTTCTGTGTATCTTCTGTTGATCTGTGTTCTTTTTACATTAATCCACCAGCTCTTCATTTATAGGGGGACTTCTGATGTCTGGTTTTGGCCTTAAACTGGAGCCAGGGACTTTTTGGGCAACACTACTTTGTCAGGACATTCAAGTGCCTCCATGGACCCTGTTTGAATTCAATTCCTTGGCAGTGGTTTTCAAGACTGCTTCTAGGAGTGCTTTCCCCTACTGAGACTCACAGCAATTTTGGGTTCCTGGGCTGTCTCTAAACACACCTCCAGTGAGGGCACCCACAGAGATGTGGGAGCCCAGCAGCAGCAAGTGCAGCAGCAGGCACCAGCAGAGCACAGCAGGTTACAGCTAGCTGCCTCAGGCCTTTCACTACTACACAGTATCTTCAGGGGCCCCCAGGACCCCACCAGTTTTTGGGAAAGCCACTTGTTTTTCTCCCTGCAAAGGGAGAAAACATAGCTCTGAATTCTGACTTGCGGGAAATCTGCTGGATTTTCTTTTCCTGTCATCTGAAGGCTGGTTTCATTTTTCAGGCAAAAGTTATCAAAAGCAGAAACCTAGAATTAAGCCAGATTTTATGGCTATATTTTTTGAATTTTTTATGGCTATATTTTTGAGGTCTACTTACAAAAAAGGCAAAGGAGAGAAAAATCTATTTCTATTACAGAACACATTCAAACAGCAACATCTAGAGCTTTTGATGATAAAAATACTGAGCTCTTTTTGATGAGAATCATGAAAGAGATTTTAACCTTTTGTTCATTTAATTCCTCCTGTTTAAATCTCCTCTCACCTGTGAGGAATTAAGGGATTTTTTTTTCCTTCAAAATTACCACTGGATATTAGGGAGAGATCTGCTGCTAAATCATGTAGTCTTCACCTGTATTGTATCTCTGGGACCTGTTAATACTTGACTTTCCTAATTTTGATTCATGCTTTATTTATTTGTAATTCGATTTGTTGCCATAGCTGTCAGAAAAAGAAACCACAACTTTTTCCACTTAAAAACAAAAATACACAATTCACAATCTATAGAAAAACCTCCAAGGTTATAGAATTCAAGTTTTATATGAGGACATCTTTGCAAATACATCAGGACACCTAAAGAAGTCAACTGTAATTCATAAAAGTGTTCGAGCCAGAGACTACACATTATTCCCGCTGCCTTTTTCTTAAGCCCCTGGTCAGCTCCTGTCTCACTAGTGGTAGACCCTGCAATCTGCCTCACTTCATTTTAAAAGTCTGCATCTCTGTGTTTCAGGACTGTGTGTTTCCCATTTTTCAAAAGGTCCCATATCTTTCTAAGTATTTATATGTTTTGTCTTCTCATAATCTTTATCATTAGCTGTATCAATTTAGTCTCATGGCTCTCACTGCAGTAGAAGTTCCATTACCTCAAGAGGCCTCAATATTTTTTATTTCCTGCTTAGTTATCTAAGTAGTGACTTTTTACTTTTGGCATATTGTCTATGGAATTTCTTGTTATGCTGTTACAGAGCTCATCTTAGGAAGTTACTATGTAGACTATTATGACAAATAAGAGTACATATCAGTCAAGGATATAAAACCTTTTTTTTTAATAAAGTGTCACAATTTCCTATCCTGAAACAACAGTTTGTGCATTATGGATTTACACTGGCAATACAAACTCGACAGAATGAAAATACTCATTAAAATTTGTTACAGTCTAAATGGTCTTGAAAAATTGTTTATGTAGGAAGTAATGTCATGTCTCATTAAATCAGAAAGTTCCATTCTGCAGTGCTTAACAGAAGAAAACACAGCATTTAAACTAATAAACTAATTGCTCAAAAGCAGATCAATATTCTAAAAATGCTAACCAACTTATTCTTGCTTTCCAGATCGCATGTATGGCACATGTGAGATAGACTGGGCAAAAGCCAACTTCTCTACAATCTACAAATCCTACATCGTCTCCATTTTTATCTGCTGTTTTTTCCTGCCTGTCTCAGTCATGGTCTTCTCATATGTGTCCATCATCAACACAGTCAAACTAAGCCATGCATTGACAGGACTGGGTGATCCCACAGACAGACAGAGGAGAATAGAGCGGGATGTCACCAGGGTGAGTTTGTGTTTCATATCAGGGAGGATTCATCTCAAGTAAATCTGTCTTTCCAAAAATTGACCTCAACTAGAACAGAAGAGAACAAAACCCATCAATTACATTTCATTTCATTATAACTCTAATGACAGAGTCTGAAGTCAGTGAAGAATATGAAGTTTGTTTAAAATTTCTACTTCATCAGTTGGCTAATATTGGTGCTACATCACATTTGAAAAATAATCTAAATATAATTGGAGCTGGTTTTACAGCACAAACCCCAAAAATATGGTTTGGCGTATGCTCTTTTGTTTCAGAAGTTACACTACTCCTGAGCATACTCAGAATTTAGAGTGCAGTTTAGAGTGCAGATTTCAGTTTACTCACTGTTTAGTTAAGTCTACCTGAAACCCTCTGTATTCATATAAACATATGGGAATGCAGCTATTTTCATTCTGTTAGATGAGGCATTTCTCAACCACACCACCATAACAAAATTCAATATGTAGCTCCTAGGTCTTCCTGGCTTCATCAAAGCAAACCATTTGCTTGTCTATATTCTCCTATAAGCCATAACTTCAGGGCAATCCAGACCTTTCCCTTCCAGCCAAGTGTTCAAGTTATTATTCTCAGTGTTTTGCTCCCCTGATGTAGTCTTCCAAAATAGATTTAACATTACTCTTCTTTTGTCTTTTAGGTTTCTATTGTCATTTGCACAGCCTTCATTATTGCCTGGTCACCATATGCTGTCATCTCTATATGGTCTGCCTATGGTCACCCTGTACCCAACCTCACTAGCATCCTTGCCAGTTTGTTTGCTAAGTCTGCCAGCTTCTACAACCCCATTATCTACTTTGGAATGAGCTCCAAATTTCGAAGGGACATTTTCATCTTGTTCCATTGTGCCAAGGAAGCCAAGGACCCTGTAAAGCTCAAACGTTTCAAAAACCTCAAACCAAAGCAGCCACAGCCTTCTCAAAAAGAAGAGAAGTATGCACCAGAAATGCACCCTGCACCAAGCCCTGATTCCGGGGTGGGAAGCCCAACCAACACCCCGCCTCCAGCAAACAGGGAAGTGTATTTTGGTATTTTTGATACACCATCCAATAACCCCAATATTGAATGTGATAGATTGTAAGTTTTGTGGCTGCTTAATACATACACACTTTGTGTTCAGGAAGACCCTCTACAGAGCAGTGCTTGAGTAATTTGCTAATTCCCATTCCATCTGTTTCTTGCTGTACCACTGATGACTGTACAACTCAAGCAAATCAGATGGTAAAGGGATATTTTCCTTCTATGTAAGTACAAAATGCTCCAAAGAACATTAAAATGTGGGCAGCACACCCAGTGCCAGAAACATTTGATTTTCACATGCATGCAGGAAAAGAAAGACTGACTTCAGGAGAACAGGCATTAGCTAGCAAAATTAACTAATAGTTTCCTATCCAAATTTTATCAGTTCTGGACTACATTTCCAAGTATGTCTTTTGCTCTTTAACAGTCACAGACATAGGTGATTGTTTTAACTCTGCGTACTTCACAGCCATGGTTGTAGGAGAAGACTGGCCCTGCTGAGATTGCTGTGGAGCTGCTACAGCTCCAAAGGCTGCAAGCTGGCAGAAAAAGCCTTCTTCCCCCTGCAGGGTACCCAGGTGTGCCCACCATAGGGCTCCCAGGCCCCACAGGCACCTCATGGGAGTGTGTCTGATCATAGGATGAGAGAATACTTTGTGTTGGAAGGAACCTCAAACATCATCTCATTCCAACTCCCATGCCATGGGCAGGGACACCTTCCACTAGACCAGGTTGCTCAGAGCCCCCTCCAGCCTGGCCTTGAATGTTTCCATGGATGGAGCACCCACAGTTCCCTGGGCAACCTGTTGCAGTGTGAAGAATTTCAGTGAAGAATTTCTTCCTAATATCTAATCTAAACCTACTGTCTTCCAGTTTAAAGTCTTTCCCCCTTGTCCTATCACTTGTAAAAAGTCCCTCTCTGTCTTTCTTGTAGGCTCCCCTTTTGTTCTGGAAGGCTGCTGTGAGGTTCCCCAAAGCCTTCTCCAGACTAATGAGCCCCAGCTCTCTGCCTGTCTTCATAGGCCATCCTCTGGTGGCCTGTGCCTGACTCTGTGTGTGTCTATGCAAGGGCTGGGAGTTGTAATACAATGAAAATACTAGTCTGGTATTTTCTAGTCACTGTAGTCTGAGCAGTGGCTTCACATTTTCCTCATTGGTTTGCAGAATTATTTCCACCCCCACTGACCTTCCTGGTGAGCACGGCCTGGCTGTGGTATTCTGATTCAGGAAAGCTAATTTGATTTTACTGATCTGTCTCCAAACTGATTGGTTTTTTACCTTCCTCTGAAGATGGACCAAGAGATGTACAAGTAATGGAACCAAAACTGACTTAGGTTTTAAGAGTACTGATGAGGTGTAACATCAGAGCTATTTACAAAATAGAATCCAGCACTCCACTTTTGCTTCTAAAGAAAGTGTTGTTACCTGCCTATGGATAAAAAGTGACTTTTTTTTAAACCCAACTAAGTAGCAATTAAGGATAATGATTTAAACAGCTATACTGTAGGCCTAAATCAGTTGCCAGACTGCCAGATGTTACAATATCCATCCAGTTATATCACCAAGTTTATTTTACAGAATCAAAATGAGACAGTATGTTTTCATAATTCCCCATCTTGTAAATTAACAGCATACTCAAAGACTTCTTTTAAAATGTCTCTGTGTTAGCCATGGAAATTGTGGGTTCATTTAGTGCCATTTGCAATTTAAACAGAGAAAAAATAAAAAAGAAAAAAACAGCAACACTCTTTGCTAACCTCTGCTATTTACAAACTTTTGAAATCTTGCTGTCTGGGTGTGCTGAAATGTAGTTGTTTTGCAAAAATATGCTCTTCCAGATGTGTTTCTTGGGAAAGTTACTAAGAGAGCTGAACTCCATTCCCTCCATTACTCTATTTGTTTTCAGAAAATCATCTGTGTTTTGAAGTTAAAAACAAATAAACAATATAAGCAACACTGGGAAACTGTGCTTTCTTTCATGGCCACAGATTTGAACTACAAGAGTATTCATTTTCGTGGAAAAATTTGAGATATGGATGCTATTTCATTACCATAAATAATTAAAAGCAAATAAGTAAATATTTTGCTTCCAGATAGGAGTGCATGCTGTAGCTGCAGAAATAGATGAAGTTGTTTAGTGAAAAGTCCTGTACCAGCTGGATAAAGCCAGGCTGGGCTAACCAAAGCTAGCACACTCTTTCGAAAGCTTCTAAGTGTAGCACAAAATCCACTTTAGTAACCATGATGGACTGAGACTTCTCACTGCTGAAAGTGCTTGGGTTTTGCTCCACAGAGAGGCAGCAGTGCCATGCAGCCCTGTTGCATACCCAGAAACACCCACAGCCACAGGTATGCCAGACACCTGCCCAGAGGCTCTCTGTGTCTGTAGGTGCCAGCCTAGCTTGTAATCTGTGTTTCTGCTAATTTACAGATACCTAGAGATAATTGCAAAAATGCTGTTGATCTGCAGGATTCAGACTCGGACAGATGAGGAAGAAAGAAGGAGGAAGAGCAGAGCATGAGACCATTTCCTCCACTGTCCCCAAACTCCAGCTGAAATCTCTAACAGTTCATACACCATTGAGCACATATGGTGAAGTTGGACTGGGGAAAGAGGAGGGAGTACAAAAAAAGCCAGAATAGGAGCAGAGAAAGAATATGAAAGGGGGGAAACCAAATCAGCAAGGGAGCAAGAGGCCAGGAGTCAAAGGATGTGTACCTGCTGAAAGACAGCCAGAAACAGCAGAGAAAAAGCCTTTCCTGGACAGCCTAAGACCTCTCTCCTGCAAGGCCAAAAGCTCCAGTCCTTTGTGGATACATGGTGATACCACAGGATTGCACAGCTCTAGATCAGAGCGGCTGGTTTCACAGGTTTCACAGAGTGTCTTAGCAGACTCCAGCCTGTGCTCCAGGCTCAGCAACAGCAGGAGCACATTTGTCAACTTAACCAGGTGAAAAAGCTTCCAGCCCCTAAAGCATCAGTGCCCTGTAGCTGCACCCACAACACCAGCAAGTGGCTAAAGGCAGAAAAAAGGTCCAGAATCCATTACTGGAGTGCATGTAAGGGAATGCATATCAGCATTTTAAGTGTGGGAATCAACACAAATCCATTTGTAAACCACTCTTCCTCTGTCCTGGATTTCCTCCCCTTGTCTCTGGTGCCTCATGTGCCCAAACAAGGCTGGCTCCTGCTGCTGCTGCATCCACACCCTGTTGAGCCAGTGCTGCCACTCAGAAAGGAGAAAAGAGCTCAGTGACGTGAGACAGGCAGCAAGGAGTAAGTATGATGGAAAGGGTGTGGGGTTTCATGACTTTTACTTAGCAAGAATGAAGTACAATCAACACAGAGTCCCAGGGTCAAAACTTTTCCCCATAACCTTGCTGCTCCTCACAGCCTCAGATTTTCTTTTACAGCTGGTGATTTTTAGCAACAGAGATGTGAGAAGTCTGTTGTCTTGACTGGTATTCTGGTGGCAAGGAGGCTTCTCTGGAAATCTGCAGGTTTGAATGCTCTCCATCTGAGATGGTCTTACCAGGGAGGTCCTATTTTAATGTGGTTTGTATTGAATGGCTTAGTGCCAGCCTGCACAAGTGAGATCTCATGTCTATTGCTAGTGTCCAAATGGTCTCTTGTCATGAGGTAGGAGAACAACATTTAGATCTCTCTCCCTTTGGCATAGAAATTCTGGTCTCTAGGCTTCTTCTGTCTCTCTTGATCAGCCCTGGATTCTATTGTGAGATTTTGTAATTGTTGGGATTGTTTTCATGCATGGCACACCAAAACAATAACACCATCTGGCAGAAGGTAGTAGGCAAACCAATTCTACCATTTTTGAAGGATGCTGTCAGCATTTTCTGGCTTGTTCCAGCAGGATCTGAGACAGAGATCTTATCCCAGATGCAAGGAACACACCCAAAATCTCCTTGCTAGCTGTTCATTATCCACTTCTGTAATTGCAGCCTTTTTGACATTGCTAAAACACCTTGGCAAAAATGATGTGCATAATGAAGTCACCTTGAAAAATGCTTGAAGCCCTTAAGTCACCCTTTAAATTATGCCTTTAGCTACTCTACATATTAATTTCCAACCATTTCCCAACTGTTTTGATTAGCTATTGATTAGTACACTCAGCAGGTGAGTTCCTAATGGCCACATAATTCATGTGTATCAAAATCTCATCAGCTCTTACTTGATTACTTCTTATTATCAATATTATTCATAATTATCAACATATTAGTATTATACCAAAATCACTGCAGTTATTAATCATGAAGTGCAGTTATTAATACTCACATGTATAACCTGGCCTTGCAAGTGGATTACCAAGATCCCTGTCACTGACACAACCCTTTCACTGGGGTTACAGAGTTCAAACAATTAAGTTAATTCAGGATTACTTCTATTCAATTTCCACATTTAAAAATAGCCTCTTCTGGACTGGGGAGAGGAAAAAAAATTATGATAATCCTGTGTTTGTTTATGCCAAGAAAACCTCTTGGGCCCACATTTCCCCTGCTAGCATTTTTGCCAAGCTGAAAACCCTTCAGGATGTTGGCACATTGAAATACATAAGAGCATTTCTTAATAGCTTTGACATTCCTAATGCAAACATGAATAACTTGAGTGTGTAGTTGGAGAGAGTGGGATAGCCTACTCCAGTCCAGTCCCTGTTCTCAGTGCTGTTATGCATTTTTATCTAATGACTCATGTAAAAGTATCTCTTGTAGCAGAGACCAGAAAACAAGAAACCCTTCATCTCCCCTTAAGGCAGTGATTTTATTACAGTGTGAACTACTCAGGCTTGCATCCCCTTGCTGGCTCTGTCTTCACCCCACAAGTTCTTCATTCTTGGCTGGACAGACTGACACAATTAGAGAGATCCAGAGTGTGCTCATCCAAGCATGGCCTATGGTTTAGCACTTTCCTCACAGGAGACAGATAGAGACAAAACCCCTTCCTGAGGACAGGGTTCAATGAGAACAATGTTCTACTGCTACCCTGGTGAACAGTTTCACCTCAGGCAATAACAAAAAGGGTTGGTAACACAGCCTTGGCTCTGTTTTGAAAACAGCCTGGGAAACCAGGTTTTCTTGCAATTCTGTGTTTGTCCCTCTGCCTACCTCTCAAATTGATGAGGGCATGGAGTCCGAACCTTCTCAGTAAATCAACAAATGCAGAGGATTTTTGCAAGCACTTCAGCAACTCTGCAGACCAGTGAAGGTGCCTGCAGAGTAAATTGGATGTGTGTTTTGTTTTGGTCTGAAGTGCCTAATACCCATCTGCAGCAAAGACTCCCTAATCCCTTCCTGCACTGATGATGAAGGAATATGAAAAGCTACAATCTTGTGCAGTTGGGGAAAAAAACCTCTAAGGTCCTCATGACCAGCATATATTCCTGCTTCCTGGGAGATAGCAACCAGGCGATTCCAGATGAAGCAGGCTAAAACTGAAAACATGGTCTTCTCCAGAAGAATGGAGTAAGGGTACTAGTGGATACAAATATCCACAGATCCTGCAAGAAGCTTTGTGCCTGGAAGACTCTTAAAGAGCTTCATATACCCAGACTCAGATTGAAAGAGGTGAGTGAATTGCATTGGCTGCAGGACCGGAGCAGAAGCTTGTCATAAGGATCCAGGATTTTCTTTATAGCTTTGAATACCCACATATGTATTTAACACATATTTCTTAAAGAACTTTTTTTTCTGGGTTGGATTCTTTCTGTATCATCATAAAAGGGAAGCAAGACTGAAAATGTCTTCATGCACAGGAGAAGCACAAGAATAAGGTTCAAAGAATGTGCAATAGTACTAGAGTAGGAACACAGATCAATAAGAAAATTACTAAATGGAATGTAATAAGCCCATTGCTAATAGAGAAAACAGGGCCACACTGAATAATAAAAATAAAAAAGAACTACCAGCTGTCTGTGCCAATAATCATCTTCTTTGATGCTCAGTGAATGAGACAAAAATATAACAAACATACAGCATTTAATTATGTAATAGGATGTAACCTAGTAAAAGGAGAGTGGAAGGACTTAAAAATCACTGCAATAAATGCTCTCCCTGGCTGATATTTGACAGCCTTCTGTAGCCTTTGACACTGTACACCAGCCAGCCTGGCTGCTGGAAAGAACCACTGCTAGAGCAAAGCTGGGATGGTCCTGGAGGGTGCATGTGTGGCCAGAGGCTCCTCTGCTGTGTCCAGCGCAAGGTTACTGCAAGCTGCCCGAGCACAAGGCACCTCTGCGTGTCACATCTGCCACAGTGTTTGCAAAACAGAGTGTGAAATCAAGAATAATGTCTGGCAGCACAAGTGAGAGCATGAGCATCTCTTTGTGATGTGACCTGGCAAAGCCTTATCATGTGCCAAAGATAAATTTCTGTTTCTGATGGATTCATATCACATTAATGTTCATACAGTGAGTTGGGAGAACTCAGGGCATATTTTGCACCACTGGTAAACTGCTGTGGGAAATGAACAACACTAACTTCTCTGAGAACGAGCTAGCAAGTCATGAAATAGCATGCAGCCTGTACAAGGACTTAAAGAGAATAGAAAATGGGCTTTAGCTCATCTTTAACTATACCATGTTACCTGACAATCCAGCCCTCAGCTTCCTTAGCTGAAAGGCAGTCAAGTACATCAGCATTATTGTGTGTCCTATCAGAAAAAATCATCCCAGGCAAATGATCTGTTCAAGAATTTGAAAGTTTTTCTTAGCTACAGAGATGAGACCCATATCTGCCCACAATTTGGAGCAGCTATTGCCAGACCATTCCACTGGAGATCATTGGAGTTATCCACTTTGGAAAGTGGATACAGCTTATTCTTTGAAAGATGGTACACATTCTTCACAAGGAAGTCTTAAGTATTTTGACTTCTGAACTTTTACAAGAGGTGAAGCACATAGACTCAGGAAGTCTGGGAAAATGTGACTCCTAGTGGGCTGTGAGAAAAGACCTGGCTAGCACTAGGATAACTAGACAGGTTATGCTGATAGGGGAGCCAAAAAGCTTGACATCAGACATTAGAGCAGATAAGAGGAAGACTCTATTAACTCCTGGGCTGCAGCACACTTGAGTCTTTCTCAGGTTAGTTTAGACCTCCTGTCTGCTTATGCCCCACTCACTGGCTCTCTGTAATGGTTTGTGGTGTCCACTCATCTCTCTATTGATTCACCATGACCTGAGGAGAAGCAGCATTGCAGTTCCCCATTCCCAGTCTAACAGAAATTCCATGTTTCAAGCTTCATGTTTTCAACTTGTTTTATTGGAACATCCCATAAAAACCCATTATCAGCAGGTGCTTTGGCAACAGACGGGGAGGAGCACAGCCAATAATCAGAAAGTTAGCAGGGGTGAATACACCATCAAAACACTTCCTAATAAGGGCAATTTTTGCTAAATACTTTTTCTCACCCAACCTGCTATGAAAATGGAGTGTCACCATGGAATAGCAAAACATGGGAAGTTCCCACAAGGTTAACTCTCACATGGTCTTGTACAAAGAGCCCTTTAAGCATTTACCTTGCTAGCAGGAAGAATCTAGTATATGAATCAAAAAAACCATTACTGAGAGTAATCTCCCTGCACTCCTCCTGCAAAGACATCCTGGATTTTGGGGTCTTCTCCCCTTGACATGTATATGCAATAGAAATGAAGCTAACAACACCAGTGATATTGCCATGATCTATTCCTGGAATTCTATTTCTGGCCCTATAAAATTATAATCTCCAAATAAGACCTACTCAGTGAATCTTCTCAATAATCTAAAGACTTTTCCCTAATGCTTCCATCTGCAAAATCTGCTATAGAGCTTCACCCAGCAAGTTCAGTTGTAGTTCAGTGGGCACAGTCTGGTCTAAGGATGCTAAACATATGGTCTCCCAAATGTAGATCCCAAAGGTTTTGATGAAGATGATATGCCTCATCTGCCTGTAATTCTGAAGAATTGGATTGCTTTCTGAGAATGTACCCAAAGAACTTCTGCCATAATATAAAACTTTATATTGGTTTTTTAATATAGTGAGCAAAGTAAAAACTAGTTATTATATGGGCAGTTGCAGTCATTAAAGATGCTTAAATTATTTTCTCTGCTTAATCACAACAGTATGTTTACCTCATCTGTTGGTCTCCCAGACTTACAGCATCTCACTGACCTACCTAACCTTCAAATTACAGAAGTGTCCTGTCACCCTTACCTACAAATAACCATAGGAAGCCCCCATTTTGAACTGAGCATTTTCATTTGTTAGGTTAAGGTCAACACAGCAAAGGCATCTTTTACAGACACCCCACAGGAAAACCAGCTCATTCCTGTTGGTCTGTAAATCCCTGTATTAGCACAGGTTACAAACAGAGGATGAACAACCAGACCAGGTGGCAAGGGGACATGCTTCCCATCTCTGGCTGCCATCCAGGTATCTTTCCATGACAACTGGGTAAAGCCAGCAAGGATTAAGTACTCTCAGCAGGGCCAGGAAACTGGCCTGGTCTCTGTAGCTGGCCTCCCCCTTCAGCACTGCTCTTTGATTTACTCACAATTATTTCAGGCTTTGTTAACCAGACGTGGTCAATTTGACTTCCTCAGCAAAAAGCTTAAAAAACAAATAATCCAATTAATGGAAGAAGCAGAGTGTAAAAGTGTTTTGAAAGGTTTGGAAAAGCCAAGAGAAACAGCTGGCACATGCCTGGTGGGACATTTCCCTCCAAACAAGGGCACACAGAAACCCCTTTTTAGCACAGCAGGGACAGCAGTGTGGCTTCTTCTTTGAACCTCGGAGTTCTCAGCACTGTAACACATCACTGGGGCTCAAAGCCAACACAACTGAGCCCTGTATGCCATGCAGACATGCAGACATGCAGACATGCAGACACACAGACCTGCAGTTAAATTAACTCCAGAGGCAAATGCTAACAATTGTCAGTGCTGCCCACTTCCAGTCCTACGACGACATCTCAGCAAGGGCTTATATAAAACTTCTCTCTAGCTCATCAACCCAGCCTTCACTAGGCAGCAAAAAAGAAATGTCAGAAGTTATTTAAGAGTCTATCTTTAGCCCTGAAATGAGTGTTTGTGATTTAGCTGAGGTGGGAGAGGGGAGTGGGAAGAGGAAGATTGAGAAGTGTTCATGGTTATTCATATAGCAACCATGGAGAATATGTGTAGGGCTATTCATCTGAAATGTTGCCTTTGATAATGGCATTCAGCTGCAGAAATCCCTAAATATCACTTAGAGAGAGAGAGAACTCCTCTGCTTGCCTGGAAGAATGAAATTCAGGGCTTTGGTTCAAATTTCTTGTACCACTTCTCCAATCCTCAGCATCACTGTGTAAAATCTTGTGATAAAAAAAGCTGTGTGACTACAACAAACCCCACCATGGACACCTTTTTTCAGGAAGAGTCACCACAAATATTAACCCTTGGAAATCCATGATGAAATTACTCCCAGTCCAAAGTAACAACTCAGCTTTGGTGTTTATGGCCACAGCAATATCAGGACACAACAAAGCCTGTAAGATTTGTCATTGATGGACTGAGGACAAAGCTGTTGGTCTTGTCCATTTGCTCCTGACACACCCAAGCAGCCAGGATCATGCCTGCAGCCTCCCTACAGCTTCTCCCCACACTACTGAAGGAGCAATAGAGGGCATCGAGAGGAAACATCCCCTCCCCTTTCATGTCCTTGCTTGCATGTTTGTCTGCCTCTGGGAGCAGGGGGAGAAAAGGTCATCCCTTTATCCTAGAGATATGAGACAGAAATCATATTCCCATGCAAGCAACAGCAAAATGATTAATTGCAACTTGCAAAGACTTCATCCACATAGTCTTAAGATGAGGCCAAGTGATAGAACATGTGAAATGTTGAGAAAGGAGAGCACCAAGGCCAAGTGCTTGGGCGCTGCAGGATAAGGTTAGTCTCTCTTATTGCAATTCTTGTGCATAAAACTGTTCCCAAACTTTTTGAAGTTTTGTAGATTAGAAACAATAACCACACTGACAGCAGTAAATTAGACACCCTCCATCAACTGTTTATGGCATAGAACATGCACATCCCACTCCACTCTCCCACTGACAGGGTGCCTGAGACAGCTCTTACTCCAACCAGTTGATTTCCACTCTGCAAAACAGCTGATTTTAGAAGTGAGGATGGTGCAAAAGTCTTCTGAAATACCAGCCCAAGTACTAACATCTAGCTCCTAACTTCCATCTTCTTCATACTAACTCACCCTGTAGATGTTCACACGCACTTTTCATACAGATGAAACACCAAAGACATTACAAAATGTTTTCAAAAACCTCTTCAAATAATAGAAAATAAAGAGATAAATAAATGAAATCTAACATTCGTACCAGTTTCCTACAGGCGCTGATAAGCTCTTGATCACTCACTTTCTGAGCACTTCTTGTTTGTATGCCTTAATTTGCATGAACCACTGTTGTAGAAGAGCAGATGCGATGATGGAAAAAAAACACTGTTCAGATATTTTTTGAATTCGATTTATCTCTTGTCTTTCATTTCTTGGATCCTTAGCAGACATCACCCTGATTTTGTGCCCCAACTCTGTGGCCTTCAAAAAGTTTAGCCTTGGAAACATGAAACAAACTAAACAGGGAGTTTACTCAGAACTAGCTAGGCAGAATTTTTTGGCAAAATGCATCACTCACTAATTCCTTTCCCCACCCCTGCATGTGAAAAGAAACAAATGAAACAACAGACTTTAAAAAAGCCCAATTACTTTCCACAAATTAACACTACTTATTTATTACATGCAAATCAGGACTTGTTTCAATTTTCTTACTCATTCTTGTGAATTGACTTTTTTCTAGATGATAAAATGTATTCACTCATTGGAGAAAAAAAATTGAAAAGAATGCTGTAAAGCATTAATTTTCTGAAGACCAAAGAAATTTACTTTAGAGCAGCAGAATCTTTAAATGTAATTTCCAAAAAGATTAGTGTCTGCTTAGCTGGACTAGAATAGTTGAATAGAAACAATTATAGTTAGCACTTGCAGGTTCTTTACAGGTTTTCTCATGCACTGCCACAAAGGAGACAAAGTAAGCCTCTGATGGTCTCCTGTCAGGTAACTCTTGTAAGTAGTGATCAGGGTATATATAGATAAGCTGTCCTAATCCCCAGCAGCGACTGCTGGACGGCAGAAAGCCCATGAGGAGGACATGTGAAAGGGGAGCTCACCAAACACAGCAGGGGCTGTACACAGAACCACCACACCAGAGGCCTCAGCAGCCTCTATTTACAGCTCACCTGGGCTGGCAGCAGCAGCCTCCCTGCCCCAGCACACTGGAGCAAACAGCCAGGGCAGTCAGGGAGCTGTAACAGAGGCTAGCATGTAATATTTCACTTTGCAGCTGGCACAGCTTGGTTTCTTACTATATTATCTCACTCGGGAGGGAACACACCATTTCAGGCATTTCTACAGGCCTGAAACCTCCTTCTCCTATACTGGTGAATCAGGATTGTCTCCTCTGTGCCCCCTGCAAGTGCATTGCACAAACACAACATGCCAGATGTCTGATCATAAATGTCTTTCACTTTATGGCAAAGGACTCACAGAAACCGTCTCTAGCACTGAACAGCCTAGAATAAACTTAGGATAAACTCTCAGACTAGGTTCTGTAAGCTCTGCACTTCTCACCATGCAGAGCTCAAAGCAGCTTTGGGATGCTCTTCTTTGGTGAGCTATCAGTGGAGATACAAAATAGTTGAACCAGGATCTGGACACACCAAGGTATGGCTGTGGCTGTAACTCACTAAAATTAACACAACAGGGGCCTCAGTCAGCCTTGATCTTACTTTTCCCTGGCCTTCTGCCTGGGGCTCACAACCCCTACCGGGATGCAACAAAAACAACCATTACATTTTGCAAACAGAAGCTTAAGCACTGATCCCAGCACACATCAGGGTGTTGCAGGGCTGAGGATGAAGCAGCAGGAAATCTTTCCCTTTTGCCTGGTCCTGGGCTGCTTGTTCCCTAGCACATGCGTTTTCACAGCATGTGTCTTCAGCATCCTGAATGACAAGGTGGCCTTGTCATAGCCCTTCTAGTACTGGGTGACCTGCCTGGTGGATGAGGGGAGATCTGTGGATGTGATCTCTCCAGACTTCAATAAAGTGTTGGACACTGTCTCCCACAGCATCCCCCTAGAAAAACTGGCTGCTCGTATCTTGGACAGATGGACTCTTTGATGGGTAAAATACTGGCTGGATGGCCAGGACCAGAGATTTGTGGTCAATGGAGTCAAATCCACTTGGCAGTCAGTCACTGGTGGTGCTTCCCAGGCTCAGTTTTGGGGCCAGTCCCATTTAACATCTGCATTGATGATCTGGGCATGGGGATTGAGTGCACCTTCAGTACATATCCAGATGACTCTAAGATGGCTGGGCATGTTGATCTGCTTGAGGGTAGAAAGGCTTTGCAGAGACCTGGACAGGCTTGATCAGTGGGCTGAGCACAACTGCAGGAGGTTCAATGAGGTGAAGTGCCAGGTCTGCAGTTTGGTCGCAACAAGCCCAGAGGCACTACAGGCTGGAGGAAGAATGGCTTGAGGACTGCTCCGCAGAAAGGAACTTGGGGGTGCTGGTTGACATGAGCTACCACGTGCTCAGGTGGCCAAGAAGGCCAAAGGCATCCTGGCATGTTTCAAGAGCAGTGAGGCCAGCAGGATTGGGAAAGTGGTCATTGCCCTGTACTCAGCATTAGTGAGGCTGCACTGTGTTCAGTTCTGGGCCCCTCACTTTACAAAGGATGTTGAGGTGCTGGAGATGTCCAGCAAAGAGAAAGAAGGCTTGTAAAGGGACTAGAAAATGTCTTATGAGGAACAGCTGAGAGAGCTGGGTTTGTTTGGCCTTGAGAAGGCTCAGGTGGGGTTTCATCACTCTCTACAACCACCTGGAAGGAGACTGTAGTGAGCTGGGGGCCAGTTTCTTCTACTGTGCCTGCAGCGAGAGGACCAGAGGGAATGGCTCTAAACTGATACACTGGAGATTCAGGTTTGATATTAGAAAAAAATATTTTCATTTTTAGAGTGGTAAGGCATTGGAATAGGTTACCCAGGGAAGAGGTAGAGTCCCCATGCCTGGAGGTGTTCTAGAGGCCTGGGTGGTGGTTTAGCAGTTTAAGGATTACAGTGGTAGTGTCAGGTGGACAGCTGGACTTGCTGATCTTAAAGGTCTCTTTCAATATTGAATCTTCTCTGATTCTGTGATTCTATTAATGCCTGTGGGATCATGGGCATCCCTCATGCTGCTTCTTTTTTTTCTCTTTTTTTTTTTTTCTGAATTAAAAATAGCCAATTATCATAGAATCATAGAATAGTTTGGGTTAGAAGGGACACTTAAGGGTCATCTACTCTAATTCCTCTACAATGAGAAGGGAAATTTTTAGGTCAATCAGGTTGCTTAGAGGCCCATCCAGCCTGACCTTGAATGTTTCCAGGTATGGGGCATCCACCACCTCTCTGGGCAATGTGTTCCAGTGTTTTACCACCCTCATTATAAATAACTTCTTTTTTTTATTAAATTTCAACAAAGCTTTTTTCAGTTTAAAACCTCTACCCCTTGACCTATTGCAACAAGCCCTGCTAAAATGTCTGTCCCTGTCTTACTTGTAGTACTGAAAGTACTGAAAATATCTTCTCAGACTTGGTTCTGTAAGCTTTGCACTTCTCAGCTTTCTTTTCTGTAAAAGCTGTTTGCGTTTTTTTTTCTCCTGATATTTTTAAAGAACATGCATGGGATTTAAGTTTCTCTCTCTCAAAACTATTTTTCACTTTCTTTCATTGTTTACCCTTCTTTGAAAAGAGCATTGAAAACCTAAGGTAGAAAATGTCAATTATTGAAATACTTGGAAAGCATTTACAGTATTTTTCACAGTATAAAAAACTCTGAGAAGTTAGCAAGCAGAAAATGTAGAGACTTTTCTCTTACAATACTTTGAGAGATTTAATGCTGGCAATTATAAGAATGCAAATGGTGTTTCCAGCTGAACTGTGCTTGTGACTAAGCAATTTATTAGAAGTAATTTACTTGATTTGGGGATCAAAACACAGAGCTCACCTTATGATAAATGGTTGTGTCACTGGGAGGCAAGGACTGGAGAATAGAGCTTATTCAGACAGATTTATTCTTCTAATAAGATTTGAAGAGTTTTTCCCTTTCTTTTACATGTAACAAAAGAGCAGCATTTCTTCTCAAGGCTTGGTTTCAGAGAAGGATTTAAAATTTCATTAGAAATTTCTGTGGCACTCAAAAGAAAGATCATTCTCTTTGCTACCCTATTTCTACATTACTGAGTTTATAGTTAATTGAATTGCTACTGTGTTGAGTCATGTTTATGCAGACTGCCTCTCTTCTGCTTTTTGAGTGGAAATTGATCATGAAAAATAGCTGGCTTAAAAAGCATAGATATAGACAACTGCACTGCAGAAACTTCTGTCTACATCTTCTGTCCCTTAGGGAACACCTCATCCCTCTCCATGGCTGGAAATGTATTGCTCTGTAGGGCTGGAAAATTGATGCCTGGGAAAAATGGTGGAAATGAGCAGCAAAAAGGGGCACAGGCTGCATTCCCTAACCCTGACCCCTTTGCACACACAGAGCAATAAAACCTTGGTCACAAATATCCTGAGGGGGAGGAAGGGAGGTGAGTTTCTTGCCTGCAGCCCTGTCTGCTCTGCTGCCCTGGGCAGAAAAAAGCCTTTCCAATGTCAGGCTGGTTCTCACACAGCAGGATCATTTTTTGAATAGTTTTAGTGACTGAGAGCAGTCTGGAGCTTCAGTACCTCTACAGTTTTGTTCACAGCAATGAACAGCTTGGTGGTGACCAGTTAAAGAAACACAGGAAACACTCTCATCCTGCTGGAAATGAAAGGAAGACAGGGGCAGGACAGGGATGTCAAGAAGGAAAAGTGCTGGTGTTTTTGCCAGTCTGTTGGGATCTATGTGCTCAGGGATACCCTTGCATCACTCTATATCCTCCTTGTACCTAGATCAAGTGCACCCCCAGCATCTTCCTCCTGCCCCATCCCTCCAGTAGGATCCCAGCTTTCCCCTCCTATTTCCCCCACTCTGCCAGCACCAGACCCTACAGTCTCACTCTTTTCCTTCCCAATTCAATTCAGCTGTGCTGAATGGGACATTCTGCCTTTAAATGCTTCCCATCTTCCAGTGATGCTGTTGCTGGGACTTAGATCCACACAAAAAGAGATTCATTTGGGTGCAACACCATCCAGGAGTTAAGGGAACCTGTGTATTCCCTCCCCATACTGAGATCTCTCATTACCACACAGGCACAAGGCCACTTAACTGGGAGAGAACAGTGTTAAGCCTTACACGGCGAGCCTGTGCACAGAGTCACATGCAGAAGGGCTTTTCATGAGCTCTGGCAAATACCAGTACAGAAAATACATTAATCCACCCACTAAACACCCTGGCAGTTCTGGCCCTGCTGCATGTTTGGACACTTCTGCCTGCCAGGGAGGCACTCTAATTTCTGCATGTTGCCTCCACAAACAACCTGCATTTTGAGTAGTCTTCAGTGCCAAGAGCCAAAGCTGGAGGAGACAAGGATAAGGGCACCACAGAGGAGATGCATTCAGTTGCTGGGAGGCAGCCATGATCTCTCTACTGTGAAGTGGCTTTTACTGGCATCACCTATTTACTCTGACACCTGATGAGCATAAACAGAAAACGCATTGGGAAAATAGTCAGGAAAACAGACAGAAGACTGTTACTGGGTTTACATTTTCCAGGCTTGATTTGCAGTGAATAATTGAGTTTTAGTGCCCAGGTAAGTGGCACTGGGATCCAGAGTGAGACCTGGTATTCTTGGCAAACAGAATTAACAGTGGCAATGATAGCACGTGGCTTGCACTGGAAGAGGGCAGACAGGGAAAGCATGCTGAAAAAGTAATTTGTATTTTCTGAGGGCTCTGGTCCTCAGCTGCAAATTTCAACACTGAATCCATCAGTGCTGAGGCTTTTGATTAAAACAAGCACTCTCCTGAACAGATGATTTTACTCCTCATAAAAGAAGTCTTATGGTGATGAATCAGGTTTTATAGTCAAGCAATGATATGTATCTCACTTAACCTGGGAAGACTCAGTCCCTACCTACACTGGATTCCAGATGAACAAAATCCATATGCTGCACTTCCTACAGACCCAGTTCTGTTCAGTCATGGTACACTTCTGTCTGCAATAACTTCAAGTTCTCCTCAAAATATCCTACCTAAATTGATTTCCATTGTGGCAGCATTTTGGTGTCTGAAAGCAGACTGGAGAGATACAAACATCACAGTCCACCTTCATAATGCCACAGCTTTTAAAACTGGTTACACCTCTTCAGCTCCAAAGGACTGTGGACACAATCAAGGCAAGCTACTCTTCAGTATGACCCTTGGCATTTCCTGATCCTAAATGTTGTGGAGGCTTTTCCAGCCCCTGCATTTACTGTTCATTTTGTTTATGTTTCTACATAGCATTTGTGGCAACCTCTGTTCTAAATCAGGCATTGGGAATATGGGGCATGGGAAGTATGAGTAGATTCAGCTGCATGGTGAAATTAATGAAGATTTCTTGATGCCTGTGATAGCTCTGTGTTGCACTTCAAGTGCAAATGCATCCTCCACCTGTTTTCTTTTTTCCTGTAGAGATATATCTTGAAATAATTAAAGGAAAGCAATATCTGAGAATTGCTTCTTTCTGCTACATCCAAGAACTATAAGCAAATGCATGCACCAGACTTGTTGGTCCTAACTGGTATTGTCTGCATCTTCACAGTAAACACAGTACATGTTTATGCTCTCAGAGTACATTATATATGCTCTCAGAGTGTACAGACATTGAACAGAAAGTGGTAACTTCTGAGTTTGCTCAAATGCCTTCCAAGACTAAGTTCACTTTTTTTTAATGTCTTTTGATAACTGTAGAGGCTGGCAAGGTCAAAAGTGATCACCCGGAGCTTTAAAAAAAACCCAACAACTAAAATCCATGACAGCTAAAATGGTCATTGTTCAACTGGAATGACTCAAGCTCTTCACATATCAATCACAGAAAAAGGGTCCCTTTCCCATTCCCCACAACAAATCTTCATCCTTGAAGCCTGTGAGCCTGCCCAGTTGGGATAGGGATAGCAGGCTCCCAGGACCCCATTGGCCCAGCTGTACACTGCAGAAGATCCAGGGTAAGGGGTTTATCAGCTCTCTCTTGAACATTGCCCTGGCAAACCTAAAAGGGCTGATTTTGTCACCTTTGGTCACTTTTTTTTCAGTCTGAGGCACGCAAAGACTTGGGGACTTGGGACTTAATGACAGAGCCCAGCTTTTCCACAGTCTCAGGAAACATGGCCTTTGCCATCCTCTCTGAGAAACACAGTGCGGTTTTCATATTTACACACTGTAAGTTTGGTATACATCCATTTAGCCAAGCATGCCAACATTATGCATTCATTTGGCCCATGGGGTCTCCTCATTCATAAAAAAGTGAAAACAGAGCCCTGGCTATCCAATTGCTCTAATTATTTAAAGATGTTTCTGATGCTGGCAAGGGCTACAGCACACATAATTTAGCCTCCCTACCTTTCTCAAAAACTAGACAAACACATCAATGTACTTTATATAAGCCTTACAGGAGATTGGTTGTTTTATTTACCTCAGGCCCATTTCAATATAAGTGCTTTAGCAGCTAAAGCCAAACAATGTTAACCCCCTAGTTGCCTTGCCATCCCAATGAAACTTTTAACTTCCCACTCTGTTCTCTCTGACTTTTTTTTTCAGGCATAAATGGCTTTTAAGAAGAATTTGCCTTAAGTGTAATAATGCATAAGTTAAGATTTTATTTAATGGAGTTTGAGAAATGTGGAAAAACTGCAGAATTTGAACTCCACTTGTTAGGAGTTAACTCTAACATGTGCAACCATGTTCTCTTTGAACAGAGCCAGCACTGCCAGGCTGTGCGTGACATCTTGGGGTGTTGTAAGATTCTGCTCTCTGATTCCTGTGGTAGTATTTGCTTGAAAAGGCTCGAGGGTAATTGCTTGAGAGCAGAAAACCTTTTCCTTTCTGTTTAAGCACCTGGATGGGATTAGATGTGACATAGCTACATGTTGTCTTGCAGAAATCATTTAATTTGTCTGTTTTCTGTCCTTGTATGCAGAGTCAGGACTTCCTTACTAAGCCCACACTGATCAGCTGAGTAGGTACATTCAGCACTTTCTGTGTAATGATCACAAGCCAGGTAGTTCAGTCTTGGGTCTCATATGTTTCCTGTTCATAACCTGGAGAGCAAATGATTTCATGGTTTTAGAAGAGTGGCCACAGCCTTGTGCCAGATGAGCAGTGTGCACCTTGGGTCCCACAAGTGGGACAAAAATCTAGTATGTGAGAAACTCTCTACCTTCCAGTGGGAAAAAAATTCCCAGACAAAGTTTGGATTTCTCTAAAAATTCTGCAGGCATATCTTGCTTTATAACATACCTGAAGAGTATTTTCTTTGCCTGTAACCAGCAGAGCCAGAAATTCCTCCTTAGTGTTGGGGAGATGAACAGAATGAGTTGGACTGGTGCACACACCTGCTCCACAGGACCTATATGCCTGTCAGCCCTTTGCACAGACCTCTTGGAAGCAATTTATGGCCTTTGAAATCACCATCCTCTACTCTCACTTAGATTTTGACCTACTCTGTGAACCTACTACACACTAAAACCCTTCTCTCTTTCTCTTTCAACAAAAGTTTGACCTATGCATGTGAATCACTACAGAAAGGCCAGCTATGATCAAAAGATAATGGACCAAGTCAGTAATGAACTCAGACTGAATTTAGACATGTAAGCACAAGAAATGCAAAACTACAGATTTATCTAATGGTTCCCTCACAGTAGCCTCTTCTCAGATCAGGGGCCATACCAGTTGGTGAGCATCAAACCCAGAACATGTGAGTTTAATTGCATTTCAAAATAGGGCAGGTTTCCCCTATTTCATTTACCTGTGAATGACTGCATGCAGAGAGAGAGAAGTATGAGGAATCCTACATTTTTGTGCTGGCTGAAATATGTAAGTCCACTAGTTATGTTATTAAAAAATGTTTTGTTAAAAATTATTGAAGTCAGATTTTAATGAGGATTAGATTAAGTCCAGTAAGCTTCCCTTCAGTGAAGTCGGATTTTCAGCTGCCACCACCTAGCTCTTAACCAAAGCAATGGGTAACAAACACTGTGTGCCTTGAAAATTCTGCATGACAGATGATCTCAAAATGCAGATTTATTTAAAGGTCTGTGACTAAGGTCTATCAGCAAGTGTCTAGTCTTCCAGGTTGCTGCTACCTCTGTTTGAAAATACCAAACTTCCTTACTGAGTCTTGGCCAGATTATCTCCTCTGTCAGAGGAGATAATAACACTGCGTACATACATCTTATCTGTCTTTCTGCTGTTTTATCTTCCAGAGTGAAGGTAATCTGAACAGGTCACTAAATTTTCTTCAAAAACTAAAGAACCTTCTCAACTTTCTTTGACTCCCTGGTCTTACTCACTGGCTGCTTCAGGGGACAGATAAGAGGTCTGCATTCTTTTGCTTTCAGACTTTGTTTCAATGGATCATGATAAATCCTGCTTTAACTAACATGCACATGAAAATAGAGCACAGTAAAACTTAAAAACTACTACCACAAATACTCCTAAGAGTTAGCAGAAAACTAACTGAGGTGGAGGCCTCAGACTAGAAGCAATGGTGGAACACATGGACACATACAGATAGGGAGCACTTGTCCATCCCCTAGACAATCATGTTCAATACCTTTTGTCTTCAAATTTGTGGCTTCCTGACTGCACAGCCATCTCTTTTGCAAACAAATCTTTCCCTGTGGCAAATCCCAGTACCAAAGTAGAGCCATTCAACGTGGTCTACCTCTTGTTTCTGCTCTTTGTGTTGTCAGCTCCTGGGTGGCTGGAAATTGCCTCTGTCAGGAAAGAGCACAGGCGACAGCACTCAGAAATGTTGTGATAAAAAGAGACAGTCAGTGCCCTCCTCATTCTTTTGTTTTGATACTCCTCAGTTCTCCATTACAATTGATAATGAGAGGCTGAATACCCTGAATAATAACAAACCAGATAGTTTTCTTTTTCTGCCTACTCAGTATTTCAGCTCCACAGTTCCTGGGATGCTCATTTCCAGGATGCCAGGTTAGCTCTTGGACAGCAGTGCAGAAATGTGCCACCCAGCTGGCAACATTCTTGACCCTGAGCCAGGAGTGGAGCCAGCAAGGCTGGGAGAGTAAGGTGGGTGCAGAGTGGACAGGGCTGCACCATTCCTATGTTTCTGGAAGCAACAAAACTGTGCTCTCACACCACTGCATTTAAGCAAAGTCCTGCCAGGACCACACTGGCTCTTTGCCCATGGTATAATTTACCCACAAATAAGATAATTCATCCATGGAAAATGAAAAGTGGATCTATCAGCTGTTTCTTTTGTAAAACTGCCACTCTGCAACAACAACAAAGAAGCATGACCTTGGTAATGCCCTGTTGCTCTTGCTTTGACGCCTTGTCGACAACGTTCCGCATGCCAACAGCTACAACCCTCAGTGAGCTGACACGGGCAGCAGGAGCTGAACCTCAGGAGGACTTTTTGCCTGTACCATCATCCCAGTCATCTGCTGTGTCTGGCTTCTCAGTTCCATCACTCAACACCAGTCCAGCTAGTTTGATGCAGTCCTGTTGCATGCTCTGCAAATGCCTTTGCCACCCAACCATGGTTTGGTTTGCCAGAAGCTCAGTCTTCAGTCCTCTCACTTGCACTGGTTTGAGATCAAGATTCCTTGGTAACCCACTGACCTGAGACTGTAAAGCAATACAAGCAAATCGTCTACATAGATTCCCATGGATTTCTAAAAATAAGCTGCTTGAATGGAAAGTAAGTGGCTAAAGACCAGTGAAGGTCTGTGCCCAAAGATTTTTGATCTATCACCATCTGCAGGTAAGGAGTTGTCATGGAGACTTCAGTCTTTCACCAGCCCTGGGAAGTGGCACATAGCCACTTAGCTACAGGACCCCAGTAGTTAGATATTTGTCCCCTTGTACCTATGTACCTCTAAACCTGTAGTCCTAAGGTCTTGGTCTTTTTGTCCCTCATTATCTGAATAATTAAACCTCACAAAGCCTTATAAAAAAGGTGATGATATTCTGAAATTGTTAACTTGAATTAATAATATATGGGGCAGTGGGGGGTGGTTTGTCAGGTTTTTTCTGTTGATCTTCTAGGTAGAACTGCTAACAGATTTGCGGTCTGAAGAGGCTTTTTTGCCAGTCTAGTGCATCCTGCCTTGCATGGACTCACCATGGCAAGCCAGAGCTCCTGTATTAAGAGTATCAAATGAATTATGGATCATTATATCTTAGTAACACAGTTGGAACTTGTTGAAAACTTTTGATATTGTACTGTTTATTAATATGCTGAGCTGTTACACAGTTTCTGAAGGTACTGGAGTAGATATTTACAAGTACCAGGTAATCACCTTCCCTTTGAACTAAAGGCATTTAGGAGACTGTTAAATCAGGAATTATATGTCTTTCTAATGTGTGTTTTGAAGTCGATCTCCTGTATTTATACTAGATTTTTTTTTTTCATCCATAATGATCTTAGATTAAACAGTGTATGTTCACCCATGGATGTTTCTATACACTTCCAAATACCTAAATGGAATTGCAAATTATAGTTTACATTCTAGTATCCTGGAATAAGATACCAGCACTTTCTGTGATAATCCCATAAATGCTATGATCTTGATTATCTTAATACATTTTTCTTCTTAAAGTTACCCAAGAAATTTAGGAGATGTGCATATAGATAGTTAAAGAAGCTAGTCCTTTCGTATACCTCATTTGGCCAAGTCACACTTAAAAAATACCAGTTTATTAGCCTTTAAGAGCATTTTATTAAATCCTCACATCCAACTTCATCAGAAAGAACCCTCATGCCATACTTCTACTTCTCTGTGCCCAGACTCGCAGAGTTATTCTGTCACTAATCCTCTGTCTTCAGGGAAACTGCTGGGGGAATACGATGCTATTCATGTAAGTAAAGACATCACAGTCTGGCTCTTCAAAAGATACCTTTTCTCTTTAAACCTGATCTGCATCTAACTAATCTGGTAGCTATAATCTTTAAGGCTGTGTGTGGTTTACTCTCATCTACTAGCTCTAGTCATTTCACCACAGTGCTGAACTGCACGAGGAGACTGAAAAAAATGAGCCACAACATCAGCTGAGTAAAGCTTCACTTCCCAAAAGAGAAAAACTTGACAAATCTGACAGGCTAGTGCAAAAGGAGCATAGAAATCCCTACCAAAAATATGTGGGAGGGAACATATATTTAAAATAGGACCGCCTAATTCAGCTGCTAAATCAGTGTAAGGAGCTCTGCAGTCTGTGTGTGCGGGAGGGAAAGACAGAGAGAGAGAGAGACAGAGAGACAGAGAGGGAGAGAGGAGCAGAGGGAGGGAGGGGGGAGAGAGAGCAATGTGCCTTTCACAGAGCTCGGAGCTTGATGGGAATGTTTGATTAGCTCCTCTCTGAAAGAAAAAAGGTGTCCAGGCCTCCCTCTGCTGCCTGCCTCTCCTTCTCTAGAATAATGTTGGCTGGAGTTTGGGATACAGAAAAGCTTGGAAAAAAACCCACTTTCATACTGTGTGGAGAAAAGGAATAAAAAGTTGCACACCTCAAGCAAGGTAATTCTGATGTTGTTTTTCTGCTATATTTATTTAGGGGGGAGAGGGGGAAGTTGTGCTTTTTGCCTGTTGATAATAGTTAAATGTTTTCAGTGCTGAGAAACTGATGATGATGTTTTATTTAGCATTCCAGCTGTGTGCTTAGGATCAAAGACCTAAGAAGATGAAGACATAAATGTAGAATGAAACTGTACTTTACTCATATATACTTCATAAAGTATTTATGAAAGCATTAAGCCCCTGCTGTTAAAGTGGACACATATACTCACTGCCTAAACAGCAAGGGCTTAACAATGTGATAAAGAATGATGTATATAAGCCACACACCAACAGACATTTATCCAAGCCTTCTGTTCAAATAGTTTGTGGTAGACAATGCAATTTGTTCCTCAGTTTAAAACTGTTTTGGTTTCAAGACTTTTTCACAAACTCTTTTTGATCCATAGGAAGGTGTGTCATTAATAAACACTACCTGACACTGGGGAATACTAATCTCCAAGGCACAGAGTGGAAAATGGTATTATTCCAGGGATGTGTGTTTCTGTGTTGTGAACTCTTTGGTAATGGATAGATACAGATGTATGAACAGTACAGTAGCCTAGACTCCATACATCCTTTTGTGCTGAGTGCTTGTTTTGGTGGTGAGGCTCCAAAAATGAATAGCATTGTCAAGCCTGCCACAGCCACTCAGCTCTCTGCAGAGAGATTAGAGTCTTGGTAAGTCTCTTCAAAATGTGATTTCTCTCCAACCAGTACAAACACGAACCAAATGCCCCAAGCTAAATATCAACTCTAGTTAATATTCTGTTCCTAGAGTTTATGGGAACTACACCACATTCAGAGCAAAAAGCAAAATTACACATTACAGAGGCAAGTCCTCCTTAGAGCACACTGGTTTTTCTCTAACCTCTCCAAAATTTAAACAAAACATCAAAACAAGAAAACACACACAGAGGAAATTTTGTTTAGATGTCTTTTAAAATACGTTTTACTGAGAAAAGCCACGGAGTTGTATATGTTTATAACTTGTGTTTTCCTATATACATACTGAAGTTAAAAACACCTTGCAATCACTCAAAGAAAATCTATGTTTTTCTGTGTTACCATATTCTTCACACTTTACTCAGTTCATCACTTGAATGACAGTCGTGGCTGTAAGACTGATCTCCTTCAGAGATGCAAAGAGAACTCAAGCAAAAATAACTGCATTACAAACATATTGATTTTCAAATACTAAGTTAGTGTCTTATATTAAACAGACTTACTTTGCCTGCATATTTTACTCAATCCTTTGAGTTGCTGGGGTTGTTCTCACTGGGATGACAAAAAGGACTTCCTGTCTTTCAGTTATTCAGTACATAAAAAGTATTTTTTTAAGAAGAAATTTTGAATGTACTGCCAATACTGTGTTTCCACCTGTAGTAGTAATATTATGTTCTTAACTTGGTCTTTAATTGCTCCTACCATTACTTAATGTAAGACACTACTTTCCCCAGTGGTATAATTACAGCACTTACCACTGACTGGTTGAACCAAGCAGTTTTACTAGCTACACCAGGTTTCCTCACACTTGGAATACTAGAAAGATACTCCTCTTGGATTCTCTTTTGTCTAATAAGGATAAGATCCTACACAAGCCTTTCCTTTAAATGAGGCATTAACAAGGTGTTCTTTTTTCACCTAGTTACTGACTTTCACAGAAGTAGTAAGAAATTAATTATTAAACTCTTTTTGGTCAAAATTATTTGGAGTATTTCTAAAAGGGCACTACCTGAGCCACAGAGCGAACACTGAAGCTGAAAACCAGGCCAATTACTTCATGTGAAATGTTGGAATTATTTATTATTTCTGGCCATTGCTTCTTAGAAAACATTGCTAAAAATAAAACCAATGTTTATGTAACAATGGCATCAAAAACTTGACTGTATCTGGTCTGCCTGGAGAATTTTTTTCTTTCCCTCTCTGAACCACAAATAAAGCTCTGGTCAGAAAACCCTTCACATGACATCCACAACTTCTCTGGCCAAGCTGTGGCAGTGCCTCAGCACCCTCACAGTGAAGAATTTCTTCCTAATATCTAATCTAAACCTACTCTCTTTCAGTTTAAGTGTTGATAGGTAAGTCATTTAAGGCACCTGGTTGAAATGAGTAAAAAAAAAGTGATAACTCAGTTTACTACCTGCAACTCTGACTGTATTCCTGAAAAAAACAGTGCTGTGGCACTTGTAGACATGAACTGCCTGTGTAGTGGGACTGGCACAGGCAGGGGCCAGAGCAGCAAGGTGTGTGCTGGCCCATTGCAATTGGCTGGGGTGGCGGGGTCTTTTCTGCATGGGTAATGAAAAACAAAAGTCTGGTATTTCCTGGCAGTCCTGGAGGGATGTTCTGGCCCCCTGAAGCTCTGGGTACACCAGGACTCCTCCAGCCTGCTGCAGCATCAGCTGAGGTTTAGGTTTCTCATTCAGGCCTCAGGAAGTGGACACTGAACATATAATATGCCTTTCCTTCTGAAAACCTGTCCACCATACAGATTCCATTAATCTGTGTTGAAAAACAGAAACACAGAACCGCAAAACTGGTGGTTTGGGGGCTGATTTCTTCATTTAATAAAAGAAAAATAATAATCATAGCATGTATTGTACAAAAAGCAGGGAGGATGCAGCTACAGTAGTCGCAGATCTGCCCTTCCTCCACATCTTGTGGAGTAGATTTTTAAGTCCAGAGTCGGAGAGAGAAATAGGTGCTTAACACCTACTTAGAGCACTTCAATTCCTCTTTTGAACTTGCCGGGTCACAAGGAGCCCCCTTGTCCCAGCGCTGCCTGGGGAGGCTGTGCTGGAGCTCAGCTGGGACCCGGGACAATGCAGCCCCTGTTCTGGGCCCGGCTGTCGCACAGGGACTATAATTATCTCTCTTCTAATGACCAGCCAGGCAAGATAACAGTTTTCATGCTATGTTTAGAAAACAATGTCTTACTACAAATTGACGGTTCATTCGTCCGTGAAAGAGCCTCTCTAACAGTCCTAAAGCAGCTGCCACTCTTTTGCATCCCAGTTCCTTTATTTGCTGCACATTTTTCCCTCTTGGAAAACCGGGGTAAAGGCTGCACAGGCAGCACAGCTTCCCGCTGCCACACGAGAGGCTCAGAAAGGCGCAGAAATGCCCAGAAAATCTGTGGCTGTTTAGATTGTATCTGTTAGGAAATTAAACTCTGCCTGTCTGTCTTGCCAGAGCCTGCATCACCCTTGTGAACTCTGTAAGCCCCCAGCCCAAAGGGGCTGCAGGCAGTGCTGTGAGCCCGGGCAGGAGTAAAAGTGCTTTGTGATGATGCCCGGTGGAAAGCAAGCTGATGCAAAAAGAGGGATGTGAAGGGGCTTGTTCAGATACAACCGGAGCATGAACTGATGAACTTTTCTTCCAGCACTGTGGCCCATAGAGAAGTCAGGATCTACTGAAATTCTGTAGGCTCCAAAGGCACCTGTGGGGTAGCTGTACTGGCCAGCTGTGATTGCAGCCTGTGTGGGTGTAGCTGCCCCTTGCAAACACCGGGGGCTGCCAGGTTTGGGCAGTCCTGGCAGCATGGCACTCATGGGCTAGCTACCCAAGTATTTGCTCTGGCTCTGCAAACATTCTGCACCTAACTCTCTTCTGGGGCAGCTTTAGTGCTGTCTGAGGGCTGCTACCACATCCTCTACAGCTGCCCTGCCAGCAGAGAACAGAGCCCATTCCCTCGTTCTGCAGCCAGCTCACCCTCATCTCTTGCCATCTTCTCTGTTCTCCTCTCCAGCAGGACTTAGCTGGGTTGCCTTGGGCTGTCTTTCCTCTTTGGGCTCATTTTTCAGCGAATGAGGCCTGGAAAAAAAAACCAAACAAACAGAAAGTGTTGATCAGAAAGAAAATTTCCCAACAGCTTGGAAGCACCAATATTTCTCATGAAAAATCATTTTAATTTAAAAAACCAACCAAACAAAAAATAAACAAAACCAAAACCCAAAAACAAAACAAAAAAAACCACAAAAACCCACAAACAAACAAACAAACAAAAAGGTAAAAAACCCCCACTATCTGCAGGTTTTTCTTCCCTTTTTTAGCAGTACACCCAAGTCTATATCTCATTTCCCGAACTGGAAACACATTCCCATTCAGAAGAGTGTTTATAACCATATCTGGTTCATTCAAATTATCTAGATTTAAACAGTTCTTAACATCAGTCTTGCTGTAGTGGCAGAACTGACTTTCTAGTGCCCATGAAGTCCATCCCATCTTTGCTTTATCTCCAGAACTTCAGAGTGCATTAAGAGGTCAGTGGCACATTAAGAACACAATCTGTGTCAGTAATGTGCCTCATTCTACTGAGCATCCCACAGACACAGATATAAAAAATACATTCAGCTTGCATTTGCAAACTGTTGCTCAGCCTATCACCTTATAAAATATTTTTGTAAATAGAACACATGTAACACAGCAGCCAGCAGTAGTGCTTCAGCTGGCAGCTTGTTTCATATGAAAAAGGCACAGAATTGCCAAGTGACAGGTACACATGCGCCAAAATTTTCGGGAAGATTCTGAATGTTCTTGTGTAGCTTCATGCAGTCCTTTAATGTCCCCAGCAGGATGATCTGGGGATTTCCAACACCTTCAGGCTTGTACACAAAACTGTGGAAATTTTTACCTCTCAAAAATCACTCATTTACAGGGAAGTTTGGACACAGCCATGTCTGTGCCTCTCGATCTCCTTGCCAGGTTCCTTTAGGGACTCAGAAGGCTCCATTCTTTCTTGTTTCCTCCAAATACATCATTTACCCTTCAGCCCATCGAACAGGGGTGAGACATAGAGGAAAGCTGGCAGCAGGGCTGTGTATTCTGGCTGTGGACAACTTCAGTGAGTCAGAGCTACAAAAGGGTAAGAACTCCCTGACTCCAGGGGTATTTTCACAGCCGCCAGCCAGCTGAGGATGATGGGAATCCATCCTGCTTGCCTTGGTGTGAGCCCATCCTTCTCACCTCTTCTGCAATGCATCTTCAACATTTGAGAATTTTGTCCTTCTGGGCTTGGTTGAAGAAGTTTTAGGACATGAAGCACAGAAAGAAAGAGGCTGTTTGGAAATGAGGCTGCATGGGAAGGAGAGGAGGGTCCAGATGAGGGGGTGAGAGGTTAGAGAAGTTTAGAGTAGATCCAACGGAGCAACTTTGTACTAATGTTATAAGGGCAAATATTGACACCACATAAGTCATAAAAGCCTGCTTGCACCCTGTTTTGGAGAAAGCCTTTCCACCAAACTGCATCTCAAAATAGGTGGTAATTTGGGACAGAAACTCAGTCTTCCATGGTCTACATCTTCTATTCCTGTTGGTGAAATCTGTATGTAGAAAGAAATACATAGGTTAGGCAATAATTAGATTTGAAGTAGAAGCTCATATGGTAATCTCCTAAAGCCATAGTTCAAATTTCCTGAGCATGGAAGTAGATTATGCAATACTCAGGACTGTAGGCTTCATTTGTTTTCAAAACAAAAGCCCACAAATTGTAAGTTCCTGCTCCCAGTCCAAGTAGTTTCCCTTTTTAATCTTGGTCTCTCAGAAACAGAATGCTGTGATCCACCTCTATGCAAAATAGCAGGTTTTAAAATACTCTAATATGCAAAATTAGTAAAACAGTGTTAGCCTGGTTCTGAGACACATTTCTCAGCAATTTCTGGCTGTACCTACACTGTCACAGTATCCAAGACTGGGCTCTGAAGGCCACTTGCTCTGCCACCATGTTTTCTAGCTTTTCATTTCCCCTCCAGGGCACTCAGATACTGAGGAATGTAGTTTTGGAAGCTTAGCTATTCCTCATGTTGTCCACACGCCCCATATGTTAGAGAGACCAGTGCTGCCAGTTGCCAAGGGCTGCCAGCACACATATGCCATAAGGCTGCACAGCTTGGCCCTCACTGTGTCATGTCTCTCACCAGCACCTCCACCAACAGCATGTCTCCAGGAAGCCAGCACAACCCCTAATAGCCTCATTTATGATGCTGGCACTCATTCCAATCCCTAGCTCACTTTCCTCCCAAAAGCAGCTTGGAGCCCTGAGATGTCTTCTTCAGTCATCAAAAAATGGAAACACTACTCACAGGTTTTCAAACTGCTCCCCAGAACAGCCCCATCAGGTGGGAGATATCAGCCTGAGTGCCCTGTTGGGTTGCAGGTGGGCTGCAGAGGAGCTGGAGGATACAGCTGGAGCAGTCTGTAGCAAAGCCAAAGCAGCAATGACCACTGCCTGGGGAGGGCCATGGGCAGCGTGGCCATGCAGAACATCCTGGGATGTGGGGCTGGGCATCCTGGCCCTCAGCAGCTGACCCTGCAAGCAGGCAAGCCATTGGGAGGTCCCAACAAAGCAGCACTACAAGATGACTGAGGGGCAGAAGGTGACTTGGGGTTGTTTTCTGCTTTGCCTTTGGTAGCAACCTCCCTTGTTGCGCAGGTTGGTTTTTTCTAAACTAAAGGTATCAGAAAGATATTTAACTGAGAAGGTTTGGAGAAAACATTTCCAAACAGAAGTAATTAGGAAGAAATAATATTTTTTGAAAGTACAAAATATAAAAAGGAAAATATTATGCAGTGCAAGGAGCACAAGACTATCATTTTTAAGAGATTGCAAAGTTAATTTCTTAACTTCAATTTACTGAAGTTCAGAAAACTGAATTTCAGCTTAGCTTTACAAAATGCTTTCTACAGCATTCCCATACTTCCTGACTTGTTGAAGACCTTTTGTGAAAGATGTTTCCTTGATCAAGTTGTCATTACTAGACATAAATTAATTCCATCACTTCCTGCCTTACTTCAAAAAGTGCCAAATGCCAGGGTAGCTCCAGATTTTTTTTTTTTTTTTTTTTTTAATTACAAATATTTTCTAAATCCTTATCCAACCAGTCCTTGGCTTTGGCATGGGATATCACTAGTAATACAAACTGTAGGAGATACTGGATCAATAAAAGTTTTCTGTTATATAAATTTACTAGCATGCTTAAGGATGAGTTTGGCTTTTGGTCTGGACATATAATTCACTTTTTTAGTAAAGGGTTATGTGTAGCTTTAAGGAGAGAGTAAACATCCTACAGTTTCTCTAAATTTCTGCTTCTAAGTTTCCACCTAAAAAAAAATGTTGTTTTGTTTGAACATGCTACAGAAATTCCAAAACCATCCCCAGGGTTATGTGCAGTTTTTTCAGTGCCTTTAACAGAAATTCCTTGCTTTTAGACTAAATATGTACCTTCAGGGGAATTCTGACACACAACACTTAGTTTGCAGGCAGCACAATAGCATGGTTATTCAGTGCTCTTTATTGTGCATCCAATCTGAGAAACCATGTATTGCACTTTAAAAAGTCACTTTGACTTGTTTAAACCATTTGTTGGAAATAGAAAATGGCACATTTTCTAAAAAAAAAAAAGAATTGTGGCCACAAATCTCATGCTACAAAGCTAGCACAGCCCTCCGGCACTGCTGAATTGCAAGTACTTTCCTCTGCCCTCTATTTCTTGGGAAAATTGCAGTGCCAGAGATTGATGGCACCTGGCTGGGGTCTGAATGATGTTAAGCAGAAGTAATAGTCAAACTAGAAAAGTAGAAAAAGTTTGCCTGAGAGTGAGTGGGGCAGACAAAAGCCATGGTGGGGAGGAGAACAGAGGGAGGAAGTTTTCTGGACAGGGATTCACAGGTTTAAGCAAACAGCAATTCCCAATGAGGCATGAAAGCTGTGCATCAAAATGAAAAATTAAAGCATAATACATTAGCAGAAACCAGGAAAGTACAGTGTAATGGCCCCCAAAGAAATCATAATCCAGACAGTCCAAATTATATTTTCTCTGTGGGTGGGTGACATATTCTAAATGTATCTCTTCCTTTGCTGGAAGGGGCAGGCCAGACCAACATAATTGATGGTTTTCTTGCTGAGACAGATGAAAATGTATAATCATTGCGGTTTTATTTAAACTCTGAGAAAGGTCTGGCAAGTTAAATCACACTCTAGTCTTAAATAAATTACCTTCTTCTGAAAGAGCTCTGTGGAAAGCAGAGAAGTCATCATCACTGTTACTTCAAACTTATGTTTTAATCTCAGGGCATTGCATGAACACAAAATGAGTACTGCAGGGCTGCTTACATGTTTCTATTTGTCTCTAAATTTTTAGGTATATCATCTCTTCATTATACCTACCTGAATGAGAGCTATTTTGAACTAAATTCCTCTTGCCAACCTGCATATAAACATTTGTTCAACCACCTCAGAAAAAAAATTGCTCCTGTGCCCAAGGTGCAACTTAGGTAGTATTTAGACCTCTGAATCCACCCATGCCTTACTTCAATGACTTGAGAGTGACTTGACCCCCACAAGAGGTACTGGCTACCAGCAGTCCCCACAGCCCTTTTGAGAGTCAGGAGCCTCACTAAGCAAAGCAGGCACCATTTAAAACATTATGTGGCAGCCATCAAAGTCTTGTCATAAGAAGCAAGTGGTGAGAACACTTAATCAGGGATAACTGCCACGGCCTCAGGGAATTTGGACCCATGTTTTCCTCATCACAGAAGAAATATGAAAGGTGAGCATTCATTCACCTTTTCTTATAGCAGCAGGTGATGAAGTCTATGATATTTTTAATTCCTGGATGCATATATTCTATTTCAGACCACACAAAGAGTAAAGTCTATCCTCCCACAAAGACAAGCTCACCTCACAAAATAGCACCTTGGATCTTGCATTTTGTGACCTAGCCTGGTACACCTACAGGTCAGCCTAAGCCTCCATAATGAGCTATAGCTATCAATTCAACCTTTCTGTCTCAACAAAACTCAGTACCTGCAGTTTTTCAAAAAACAGCCACTTTTAGATACTTTTTTTTTGATGTACAGACTTTCAGAGCAACACAGTGCACTGAGGGTACATAACTTCATCCCTCTGACAAGAAACAGGGTGAAACTAAATCACATGTGGCAAGTGCTAGTCATATCACCCTGCATGCTCCAAAACAAACAGCTCTTGCACTGCCAAACAAGGTACAATGCCATGGGTACGGAATATGAGCATGAAACAAAGAAAGGGTTAAACAATAATAAAAAAAAATTAAAAGTGACAACAACAACAACAACAACAAAATCTAAAATATTTTCCTCTAGAAGATGATGATCAGCTCTTGTTTATCGGAACCAATTTACTGACACCTACACCAAACCCACTTGATTTTCCCATAAAGGGCACATATTTAACTCAACCCACAGTGCTTAGAGATCCTGCTGCTAATTCCATGCTCCTTGCTCAAATAGATTTCAGACAAAGTCCACTCCTATTTTTCTTTATGGTGCCAGTGTTGCTGAGATATTAGAACCCCTTGAAAAGGGAAACAATGACACACACTATTGTGGTACAAAGAGAGTATACAAATTAATTTCTGTAGCACAGGAGATTACAGGAGATAAACTGCTTACTCCTGCAGAGGCAGAGCACATGGCACTAGCAAAGAATTTCAGCTTGCACATGGAACGAACAGCAGTGCCAGACACCAAAAATCAAGGACTTATAATCTGCACTTCCTCCAGAAAATATTGCACTTTGCCATACAGTGACAATGATGTGCATTTAAACCATCTGTTTGTTTGTAATACGTAGCAGCTCTCTCAGATCTTTATAGAAGTCAAGTTGCTAATAAAAGGTCAATATAAAAAAATCTTTATACACAGAAAGAATAGATTGCTAATTCTGTCTCTTCACTAACATTCAAGAGTTTTCAAGTGTTTGTGGTCAGGAAAAAGTAATCAGAATTCTTTCAAAAAGGATTCTGATTTTAAAAGGTAAAATATCAGCAGCTCTGGGAAACACTGAAGGAGATACTTCTTAGTACGTTTGTACTTAGAAGGAATTGAAGCACATGTTAATGTAATGCATATGTAATAGCTTCTCTGGCATAAAGGTAACTTCTGTTATGACAGTCTGAAAGATTCAGATGGTAAAAGGTACTCAGATAAACAGAGATCCAGCATACAGTTTGGGAGATTTAATAGTGTGTAGTCACTACTTCCCAGTTCTGACTGGGACTGTAAGTACTGCCTTAACAGAAATCTGATTAGAAGTCTCAGCAAAACTCATGCTCCATAATAATAAAAAGTAGAAACTTTTCAGTTTGTTTTAATGGGATCTATTCATTTTGTAAAGGAACAAAGGAAGTGCAACTTTGTATTTAATAGCAAAGTGCCGTTTTTGACCTACAGATAAAACATCCCCAGACCTCTCAGTGGATCTACACTGACTAAAAAAGTCTGTTGTAAGCATGGATTGGAGCCCTGCTTTCCCTTTCCTTCCCAGAGGAGCAAAAAACCCACTGCTTTTTTCCAAGCTGTTGCTCCCTTTAGCAGTGTGAAGGAGCAGATGCCATGCTAGTGCACAGTATAGGAGATCTCACACAGCTTAAATCAGGTGACACCCTAGGCCCCAAAAACAATGAATGCACACAGACTTCCACTACAGAAAGCCTGGAGCTTCTGTGCCTGATACTTAATAGGCAGCAATGTAAATCCTCCTGTGCATTTCCCCATGTGACAGCCCACGGTCTGAAGGCCAGGACCACCCCTTGGAGTACTGTCACCAGGGCTGTGTCACAGGATGTCTGTGCATTTCTCCTGATATGCAGAAATTATTATAGTGGCAAAACCAAGTTTCTTTACTAATATAATTTATTTCCATGAGGATACTAGCACTAACGCAGATACAGAGTCCACAATAAGATGTTTTTCTGTTTAGCTGTGACAACAAAGCTGTTAGGCAAATCTAACCCCCTTGTCTAAATGCTTCCAGTATCTTTCTTATTGATAAACATCTGTTATTGCAGGCTAAGGGATCTGCTGAACTCTGCTGAGCCCCTGACAGGCTTTAAGTCTTAAATCCTTTTAGATTTACTGGCTTCTTTCCACAGTGAATTCATAATAATTTAGGAACAAAAGCCCACTTTCTGTTGCCTTGAAGAGAAATTCCCACCAGCCAACTAGGCAGAGAATGCAACTGCAGCCAAGCCTAGGGTTCTGACACCCAAGGGGATTGGGGTGGCTCCAGGGGCGGCTGGCCATGCCCTGGGGACAGCAGGGCTGGGGACAGCAGGGTCTTCAGGAAGCAGTGGGAAGTCTTGTGCAGCCCTGGTGATACAAGTGGTTACATGTTTTCTAAGACAGGAAAAGTTAGGCAGCGTTGGACTCTCCCCACACAACACACAGCAGCCCACCCATGAAGCCAGATTTTACATGGATGCTTTACCATATCAGACCTCTTCTACTGTAATTAAACTGGTGGAGAAAAACATCTCAGCACCAAGCCAAATACTGCCAGGAAAAATCCACACAGATCTCTTTAAATAAAAATGCCAATGCTGAATTTATTCACTGCAAATTTTGGGAATGCTCATATTAAGATGTCTTTTGCAAAGTCTAAGCCAGTGTCAGTACAATCTTTAATGATGCATGGTAGTTCTGCAAATGAATTGCAACTCTTATTCTGCCTCTTCTTTTTCTGTGATTGACCTAAAGTGAGAATTCATTGAAGGGGAGCAATTGTTTGATACCTCTGATGTGTTAGTGCATTGAAACATAAAAGGGAGGAGAAAAGCATCTGAGCTGTTTCTCTGAGCACTCTTCTACATCTTGGTGCTATTTCTTTTAACAGTTTCACAGTAGAAATAAACTTCAGTAAATGCTTAAAGTGGATTTTTGTTCCAAAAGGTGGGCAACTCTTTTTAATAGAAACTAACCATGAGAGCAGAATATCACCACTTAACTGCTCTTGCTGATATGGCTTGCACAGCCTGGGGTCACCCCCACTGCACTGCCCATCGTCCTTCAGAAGGACACAGTGACTGTGTTGAGCCACTTTCCGTGTCCCCCAGATTCAGTTCAGTGGCTTCTGAGAAACCTCTGCCACTTTCAGCTTTAGCAGCCTAGCAGGAACCTTTTTCAGGGAGATCACCAAGGAAAGACATTGTGCTCTAAGGAACTGACACTGTTGGTATGTCCTGGCACTTGAAGTTCTCCAACTGTAGCATAGAAGTAAAAATCAGAAGTGGATCTGCTCTATGTAAAAAGAGTTATAAATTATATAGACCCAGAAATGGCTGAACTCAGTTTAGATTAGCATACTATTTTAGTCATCCTCATTCATAGCATGTGGCTTGCTTGAAAAAGAAGAGTAATTAAAGTAAAAATATGGAAACATTTTATATGAAGACAGAATGCAGATATTTTTTTTCTTACTCTCCTCTATCTTCCTTGTTCTCTAAATTTCTTTCTGGGGTTACCACAGCCCTGCTTCTGAGTATATGAATTGTTATGTGAAATCAGATGAAATCTGCCTTTTTTCCAGGAAGCAGATATCTTGCTTTCCCATTCTTGCTTTATCATTCTTATTTAACATTCTTATTTTCTTTCTGGATAGCTAGTTCTTTTTCTTTAAACAAACATTTCCTCTTGTAATAAGTTTCTCTGAAGATCAAGTTTATTTTGATCCTTGATATTCTCCCTGTACAACAGACAAATATATTCTCCCTTTCAGACTTTTTACTCTGTTTGTCAAACATTATGTAGTACTTTAATGACTACGATTAACTATGAGTGCCCAACACAGGATTCCCTCAACAATCATGAAATAGTAGCAAAAGCAGCAGGTGATGCTCAGGAGGGGCTGAGAGGGGTTATCTCTGATAAGTTTGAATTCCTGTAGCCTGGCCAAAATCTTCAGGGATGGCAGGGGTCATAAACCATGTATGCAGACCCAGAAAAAATGTTTTCCAGATGTTCTGACAGAATCCTCTTAATCTCAAGTGCTCACATGTAAGTACACACATACACATCCTCAGAAAATGAAAGAAATCAGCAATTTGGCTCACAAATGATGGAACAATTGCAAAAATGATGGAACAATTGCAAAATACTTCATGCAACATCTTTCAGGAGTAAATGAATTTATGTTCCCCTTATCTATGTGAGATTACCTGGTGTGCTTTGATGTGCAGAAAGGACGATTCTTTGATTATTTCTTAGAAGAGCAGTGAACAGATTTGAATAGATGTCAGAACATGTCCATGCCCACCATGCCCTCTCCTGACCCTGGCTTCTGCAATAAGTATGTGAAATCTTGGTTTCTGGAGCAAAAGACAAATTTTGGAGAGAAGTAAAATTAGTCCATGGGAGTGTGATAGCCCAAATACCACCTCCCCTGGGGATATCAGTTGTTCTAGAAAGTGTCATAAGAGGATGCAGCATGTGAGGACTGTAAAAGGTTAAAGAAGAGCACACAGTCCCTCTGCCCCCAGCATGCCAGTATCATCTGCCTTACCTCCAAATGCAGCCTGATGTACTCTTCTTTTCCTTTTCAGTGCTCCTTAGTGCTCATCCAGATTTTGCTTCACTCACCATGAGGGCCACAGTCATTGCAGCCTTCTTTGGTAAGTACAGTTGTTGTGCTGCAGTTTGTAGGGTCTGTATTCTCTCATCCTGGATGCCCAGTGGCTACTGACTGTTTCTCTTCCCTTTGGACTCCAGGGCTGATGAAGCTCTCAGTGGCAGATGTAAGCCTTGGCACAGCTTTTCAGAAACAGGCTACACAAACTTCTTGACTTTGGCATAGAAAAAAATATTAATTCCTTGCAGAGATCTCCAAGTACATGACCAGTTACATGCAGTCCATATCAGGTGGGCCTGAAAAGTGCCTGTAATGTAAAGATTCCCTCTAAAGAAAAATCATCTCTTTCAATTCTCCCTGTTCTTGTTCTTTCCATGAACAAGATGGTACCAAAAGGTTATAAATGTGTCTTTTTTCTTTCCCCTGGCAGTCAGACAGGATCTCACTTTTTGAGAACATGCAGAAACTCCAGAACTTGCAATTCATCTTACATGAACACTCTGGTTGTGACATTCCTAGGCAATATTCCCTCTAGCTGTTATCCTCAAGTCTGTCAGGACAGTTGTTCTTAGTTCACATTACAGCAATCTATGTAGTTCTTCTACATAAATTACCAGATTACTTTCCCCACATTAGATTGTGCTGCAACATTCCAAGTAGTTGAGATATTGCACTTTATTTTCCACTTATGCATTCCTTTTTTTTAACTAACTACAATCTTGCCATGGTTACACAACTGCACCAGTGACAAAAGGCCCAAATACTGCCCCTCTGCACTGTCACTTCAGACAGTGTGAGGCTGCTTTAGCTTTTGAGCAAGTTCTAGGTGTGATTAAGTCTACAAACTCTCTGCAATAAGTCTAGGGGGAGAAGGGCATAAAAGAAAGAAATGACTTCTGTTGCATATTCTAGTAAGATTAGTTTAACACAGGATAAAAGGATCAGCTGACACATCACGGAGAGTTTCAATTCCCTCTGAAAGCTCAGAGAAGGGAAAGGTGAATAGGAAAGTCAAGCTATTTGTAATGAAGTTATCAATTTCCCATAATACAATGCTTATAAGATAAGCACAGAGAATAAAGAGATTTTATATGTCATCACTTAGCAAGTAAACATAACATGGTAAACTACAGGCATATATTGGGATGTGTCTTTTAATTAACAGCATATTTTACACTTTTCAAATCATAAACCTGCTTACTGAAGAAAATGGGTGCTCTTGCTGGGACATGCCACCCAAGAACCTCACACAGTCTGTAATGCTGCCCAGTATCCCTCACCTGCTGCCACCAGTGAGTGAAATGTCACAACACAAAATAACAGAAAAACCTTCCCAAATGGTTATTAAGAAGAATTTTTGGCTCCCAAAAGTCCCAGTTGCTTTATGCACAGAACACATTGTTTCATTAGCATCCATATTGCACCAATTACAAAGAGTTCCCACTGCCTGTGGAAATATTTTTGTGGTTTTCTGGACCACATGGACTCCATGGCATCTTTAGATAGTGAGTTGCATAGAATGAATGTGTGAACTGTTCCCCTTCAGAGAACTTCCCCACAGCAGATGACATCTTGACTGCAAAGTTAACCACCAAGTAGAAACCTAAACATGGCTGAAAATATTCCTATTTTACGTTTTCACCCTGTTGATTCAAATTTGCAAAATCTTATGCAGAGGAGCTTGTGGTGACTGATGTTGATAGTCCATCTTTTTCCTGATACTATGTTTATTTGTTCTAGGTGTGTTTCTTACATGTACATACACAGCAAAGGAAGCCACAAAGAAGACAAAAAAGGCTAAGCTATGTAAGTGGTCTCAGTAGAATTTTTGGCTGTTTTACAGCAGACATGTCCAGTGCATAAGAATGGTGCAAAGTGAGATTATATTCTGGAAATTTTCCACGATTGTCTAGAGTCAATGGCATTATATATTAGCTAAAAGAATCTTTAATGGAAAACAAATTATTGACTATCGTGTTTGCCACTTAACATTTATAAAGGGAAAATTTTGTAATTCACTGCTAAAATGTGTCTTCATAGGTCATTAGGTACCACACAAGGATCAAAGCAAGCACTAAGGTTTTCACAGAGAGAGAGAGAAATAAATATGTGAAATGGACCAGCTGTAACACAAAGCACAAGTAGCTGATTGGTGTGAGACAAGTGGTGCATCTCTGTGCACTAGCATGTTTAACTTTCAGCTATTCTGCTGCAGGAGCAGTTCTGTCCACAGATTATTTTGCTCATGTAGCTGACAAACAAGCCTGCTGCGAGGTTGTAAACACACACTTAAATCCCTTGTTCAAAGTAAATTGTACCCAGCAGAAAGTTTTAAAAATTAAGGGCAAGATAATGGGCTGTGACTTCAGCCTGACATAAAGATGGAATGGAGCTACATGAGCACAGTGGGAGGCTTGGGAAGCATCCCCACCCCCTCCTTCCCACGTGTTAACCACAGGCTGGGTGACTACACTTCCTTCTCTCTCCAGCCAAGTGTCATAACAGATATTTCCTTCAGAGAAGCAAACACTGAAGGTCAGAAATACCCACAGGCCTCCTTACTCCGTCCTTAGTTACTGCCACGTCCCTTGGTATAGGGGTTATTAATGTGTTATGTTGTAGATGGAGAAGACACAGATGTCTTGTATCCCAAAACCGTTGATATGAAGGCTTGGGAGGAGGGCATCCCTGTCACTCAGTTACTTACTGTTTCATGACAAGATCTCTCAGCTATGAAAGCATTCAGTCTGACTTGACCAAGATTTTGCACTCACAGATGTACCCCAGATTGATTGTGATGTCAAGGCGGGGAAGATAATCAATCCAGAATTCATTGCAAAATGCCCTCCGGGATGTCAGGATGTAAAACACCGTGTTTATGGCACAGACATTTATGCTTCTTTCTCCAGTGTCTGCAATGCTGCAATTCACAGGTGGGTGAGTTGAAATGAGTGAGGCACTCAGGCAAAATTGTCATTTCAGTGCAGGGAGATTCTGACTTTTCAAATTCTTTACAGTTCCCACTTGTAGGTTTGATTGCAGGCTGCTGTAGAAAACCTGAGAGAAATTCCATGTGCGATGGCATGGATCTATTCTTACAAAGTGCTGTCAATCCCATAGTCCTATAGAAATTAGTTGTGTTTGAAGAAGTTTCTCAACCTTTGGAGAAGTGTCTTGAGATTTCCAGATCTCTCATTCATGCATAACAAATTACTATTGTACTATTATTATTCAAGTGGAAGATAGAGATGGAGCTGCTACAACTAATAAATCTTCAGAAAAAAATAGGCATATCACCAGTGATGAATACATATAACTCACATACTTCAGGAATTGGCTTGGTTCTCTGGGTTTGAATTTAATTGTCCTTGACTTCAAAGACTGAGTAATGTGCTTTCCTGCTACATAAAAGGACACTGCACAAAGAAATTAGTAACATAAATTTTGGAGCAAAAGTTTTTCAGAGTTTTATTAGCCGTGCAAAAATGTGCATAAAATTCTAACGGAGAATAACTGCACAACCAAAACACACTGCAGCTGGACCTGGGATGCACAGGCAGGATGCATCCAGCCAAAAAGGATGCAGGCTGATTGACTGATTGACTTAGTTTGGAGTTATTTGAGCTATGCTGTGCTTCCGATTCTGTGAAATGCCTGGGATCTCGGGCAAAGTGGGATAGTCAAGGCTTTGGGACTTCCCCCCTAGCCTAGGCTGAGGAGCTGTGTGTGCACAGCGCTGCCACCTCCTGGCTGCAGCTCTGCCCTCGCTGCGGGCATGACTGCCAGGGGACGGCTTTCCAGCCGCCAGTTCCTCCCTCACGTACTGGTGCGCAGTGGGAATTGTCTCTCGGCGTGCAGAATTAGTCCCAAAGGGAAGTTAAAAAATACTGGTAGCAATACTGCAATCTCCCTGCAGCCCGGCTGGCTGTATTGTTACAGTGAGGACTTCACTTTTTCTTATTTGACAGCTGGCTTAGGCTTTGTTAGCTTGCAATTCCACAGACAGTGAATTTCTTCTCCATACATTTATTTCAACAGCAGCTTCTCACAATTACCACAGCAAAGTACACTTCTAACACACTCTTCAATCCTGTTTGCTGCCCAGTACTTATTTTCCTGCCTGCTCATTACTGCCAGCCCTACAACTCCCCTGCAGTTGCAGCTGGTTCCCAGTTGACCTGCTGTCCTGGTGATGCCAGAGCAGGCTGCATACACTGCAGGATTTCTGTTTGTCTGGAGGTACATGTTACAGTGTGTGTTAAACACCATTTGATGTGCACCACACCTGGAGTCTGCCAGGTTTTCTACAGTTTCCACAAATACTGTGTCCAGTTTACTCCAGGCTGGGGTCAGAAACGTGCTTGGACTTTTGCAGAAAACACATACTGAGAGTCAAAGAAAACACATTTTGTCACGTGTTTGGCTTGAAAGCTCCTCTGAGAACCTCTGCTTGTATCTTGAGTCATTCAATCAAGCTTGCAGGAATTGTAAAGAAGGCAGTAGCTTTTCCTTGTGTGCAACTAGGTCAAGCTTAAACAGAGGACCAGCAGATCAGTGGGAAGAGCAAACAGATCCTGACAGCACTTTGCAACAAACTGCTCTTCTTTATGTGGAAGGAGCACAAATATTTCTCAGCAGCAGGCTTAGTAGTGACATCCCAGTCCCACCACCACCCCTGGTTTCAAGGTGAAAGGAATCACTTCATACCTCTTGCACTGTAGAAAGGTTTTTGTGGCGTTTCTCCCCTCAGACACTTTGTTTCCTCCTTGCAGTGGTATAATTGACAACACAGGTGGGAAAGTTCTTGTCCAGAAAGTCGCCGGGCACTCTGGTTACCGCGGGAGCTTCTCCAATGGTGTCCGGTCCCTGTCGCTGCCGCGCTGGAGGGAATCCTTCCTGGTGTCAGGTACAGTTCTGGGCTGGGGCACTGCCCTCCTGCTCCCCACCACTGAGTGCTGAGCAGCAGTGGGCAGAGGGGGAGGCAGCCTCTCGTTTTACACACCTGGTTAATCACCACAGGCCCACCCCCCATCTTTGGCAGGAATCGTGCATTTGAGACACTTCTCGTCCTGGGCTTCCCCTGTAGCCTGCAAGGAGACCTGCACCCTGCCAGGGGTGTGCCCAGCCCAGCCCAGGTCTGAGCCCACTGCAGGAGGTGATGGCTGCTCTGGACTGAGCCTTGGAAGGCACCTTAACTCCAGCTATTGATGCATAAAGTCTCCTGCTCTTCACCCTGGAAAGCAGTGCTGCTGAGGGAACTGAAAGGCCTTTTGGCCATTTGAAACATCCTCAGCCTGAACCTGAATTTGTATCTCCTGAAATGACTTCAGACCTATGTCAAATCCCATATAGCCCTGCTGTATGTATGCAAACCCCATATGAAGCAATTTGACTGGTGCATCCCAAGTATGTCAAGAACTCTCTCCACCTCTGTTAGCCAGATAGTTTTGATATCTAATCAGTGAAGGTAAATCCATCTTGCTTTAATTCTCATTCCTTTTTCCTCCCCATAGTATATACAGGAGCTCACTTGCATTTACCAACAAAATTCACAGATTTTAAAAGTTTTTTTTTTTTGCAAATTAGATCCCCTTTACACCAGCTTCAGATTATCTTAAACCTACTTGCACTCACTCTACCTTTGTGAAAGAGGGTTTGCTTGACCTTGCTTTCCATAAAAATTCTAAATCTAACTTCTTGATACATTGGGCCAGCTCTTGCTGGTCTGCACTTTTGGAGGTTTAAGACAGGTACAACCAATTGATGTTAGTTAACTACATCATTCCTGGAAAAATCAACAGCTCAAGCAACTGAACACCTACTAAAAATAATGTCCTTTTCATGTGAAAATCTGTAGACAGCAAAAGAGGTCTCAGAAACTGACCAAAACAAACTGTCATCTTAATTTTGCATTCATGTATTTGGATGCACTTTTTTACAGTAGTCTGCCATGGGTATACCATATTATGAGAAGGATTTATTTTGGATGAGTAGGAATTTCCTGGAATAGCTGAATTGCTACTTGTACTTGTTACAGTTTTTTTCTCCAACAAACAGCACATTGTAATTCTGGCACATAAGTGGGAAATAGGATTTTTTTTTTTTTACCTCAGCAGCTGCTCAGTTGTCATCCCGTAAAACTGTAGAAATTCTTCCATGAAACTGTAGGAATTTTTTATTTATGATAATAAGTCTTTATTCTTAATTAATGAGACACTATAAAAGAAGATACAAGAGAAAGTTACAAGAGCATATCAAAGGAGATTATGACAAACCTGGGTATGTGTAGGCAGGATGAGATTTGTGCCTTGTGCACTTAATTCTATGCACACTGAGTGCTCTCATTCATGACAGTAGAACTCTTAATTTATAAACTAGCTCAAATGTAAATCTCACATATCATATAACGTACATTCCGTATTTTATATAGGAACAGGAAGAAAACTTCCACTATGCCTACAGAAAATGTGAGAAATTTAGAATTTTAGAGAAATTTAGACTACTAAAACCAGGGAGGCTGTGCTACTCATCTCAGCAGCCTGAGGCTGAATGCATACAGATCTTCTCAGAAAAAGAGGAGTTGGGGATGGATTTTTTATGATTATGAGTCATAAGAAGCCAGAGCTGCATAAAGCATTGCCCAATAAAAATATAAAGTCACCTAAGGCATTAATTTCAGGACAGCTTTAGAACTGAGTACCCTATTCTCCAGCTGAATTCTCTTTCATCAGAGCAGACCTATGTGCAATACTGCACCCTGGAAATGTGCCAACAGCTTATTCCTAGTTAGGATATTGTCACCTAGTTTGTGATGTTTAAATTGTGAATGAACATCCACACAAAAGAGCACGGAAGAGGAATCTTTGGGGGACCCAGGGAATAAAGTGGCATGATTTGGGGGCAGTGGAGGAGGTCTGTCCTCTGCAGCCAGCACACCAGGAGGTATGCAAACCCTTTGGTGTTCACTTTCAAGCACTGAAATGCCTTGGCACTCAGCTGAATGATTCCATTCGGTTTAGTGGGAGTTTTGCAGCTAGTGGGTTAAGAAAATAATCCTGAACTTCTGGGTTTGCTAGCCACAAATAAGTGTGAGAGGGTGAACAGCCACTGCACTATAGCAGCCACCATGCCATAGCTTGCATTTCAATGGCCACAGCTGATGTTTTCATCACATGAAAACATGAAAACACTTGTATTTCAATGGCCACAGCTGATGTTTTCATCACATTTTCAGCCCACATGAAAACACATTTTTAAGTATATTAAGCAAACTCCAACCTAGATGTAACTTTTTCCCAACAGTGAAAAAGACATCTTAGCATTGCCCCAGAGAGCAGGACCACATTCAGGTCAGGCATCAGGCCTACCTCTTAGTCACAAATGGGATGCAAATTGCTGTCAATCAAAAATCCCAGAATCCAGCCTCCCCACCCTCCAGGTTTGCATTAGAAATCAGTTTAGCACAGAAATATACCAAATTAAGATCAGATTATCATGCTATTGTTGCATCCATGCATCAACTGCTCATACTGAAAGCTCATTCTCTGTTTGGGATAAAGGAAAGCATTCCAAAATTGTCTATGATCCTGTAATTTTTCTGTCTTTCTAATAAATTAGCAGATCTCCCTAGTCTTTCTTGGCTCTTGATCCCAGTTTTAACTCAGAGGGAAGCGGATGTGAAAACCTGCTGCCCTTCACTTCAACCAGCTTCTGAGAGAGAAGCCCAGAAGGAAGCTCTTTCCAGTTTGTCCACTCATGCTAACTTACCAGCTCTGGTTTCTGGTGGATCAGTGTTGAATTTAGTGGAGCTGCTCTCAGCTTACATCACTGTAAATGAGAAATGGAATAGCTTTTTTCGTCATTAGTAACTCTAACTTCTTTATCTGTGGTTTTGTAATGACATCTGAAATTTCAAAGAGGAGCAAAACAAAGGAGATGGAGACATGAAAATGGACAAAAGACAGGGACTCTCCAGCTCCATGGACTTCCCTGCTCATTAGAGTTCCTCTAGCATGTACTTTTCTTTGTGTGCCATTGATGCCTTGGAGTGGCCACCTAGAGGCTAGACAGAGTTAAGAGAATAAAGTAGGTGTTTATTAAAGGCCTTCAATAGATACACCTTGGGCAAAAGCCTCACAGAGGCTACACGCCAGATGGATGACATTCCCCAGTTTCTAAGACAGATATAAGTTTGGTCTATTTGCATATCAGAGGTTAATTGTCCAATTATAGCTTCAGGTAATGAAGTCATATTCCCTGGGTTTGTTTCCTCCCCTGATTCACTTTTTGTTTATACTTTTTGGGGTCTGAGGCATGGAAGGATTGTTTTACCTGACAAAAATGTGAAGGGAGCTTACTGATGATCTATATGGAGTTCAGAGTTATACATTAATTCAATACCGGATCTGAAAAATATAAAACCTAAAAACTTCAGGCATCACCATCACAGGAGAAACAGTCCCCAGTCCCCAGAAGTGGCTCAGTCTGTAGGAATTCATTCTGTTCGGTGCTGTTGGTCTCTGTATGAATTACCCAGGATGACAACTGACATGCTTGCAGAGCCCTATGTACCTCCTGAAAGAATCCCCCAAAGGAATAGAGGAGAGATCATCAGGAGAAGGAGGCAGCTCTCACCAGAGGTGGTCCAGACACATGACACAGCACAGCATCTCGTAGACAGTCACCAGGGTCCGGAACACCTACATCCCTCAGCTCCTAGAGGCCAAAGCAGTATTCCCTGCTGGGCTTTTCTGCAACACTTCTCATTCAGTGATGTATGTGACTGTAAAAACTGTCCCAAGAAATGGAATTGCATGGGCACAAGTGCTAACAGAGATGGCGTCTGCTCTGGCACAAAAGAGACTTGTGGTTTAAAGCTTAACTGGGAAACATACTCCATTGTTTCAAGACAGGACTCTCATTTTAGATCTAAATATAGGTACCATATGTTCCCACACACAAGCACAGCCTTCTCTCACTGTGATTACTGCAAAAGACTGTTGCCAGAAATGGCATCTTGCAGAAGTGAGGTCAGAGAAGAATGCTGTGTGCGTGATGAAATGAATCCCACATCAAATATGCTTTCCAAGTCAACTGCATAGTCAGGCATTGGAGAAGGCTGCCTAGGGAAGCTGTGGGTTTAATTAAAAGTTGTACAGATGTCTTTCAGGAATGGTCCCCTTGTGCTTAATATCATTTGAGAGCAAAGGAATGAACTAACTGGCCTCTGCAAATCCTCCCCAGTACTGTGTTTTCATGGTTTCTAACTCCTTTTTTATGATTCTGGATTTAAGCACCAATATTTTTAGTGGTATGGTTTTGACATTCTACCATCAGATGAAAGAAATCTTTACGAAAATGAGTTGGGCAGTAAAGAAGAGGGATCTGATTCTGAATGCTTATGTTAGATGAGAAATTTATGAAGAAAACAGAATATTTTGTGATGCCTTCTAATATATATTTTTTGTAGAGGGCAAGCCAAGAAAAGGTGTGACATATCCATCGACCCTTGAATATTCTTCTTCAAAAAGTACAGCTGTTAAATCAGGCAAGTATTTGTGACTGACTATTCCTTACATCCATTCACAACTATGTGTCATAACTTCTCAGTTGTATAATACAAAGACATAACTATTCAGAGGCAGAAGTTCATGCATCCATTAGTATGTCATCCAAATCATTCATGGTATTTTTTTTTTCTTAAGCATACGGAAATCATCTCAGACAATTTCTATTTTTTGGTCACACCATGTTCCACAGACTTCTGGTTCCAAATAGTTTCCCCCTTGCTTTAGATCTGTTTCTGAATATGATGGTGTGCTGGTTATATGCAAGCATTTGAGGTTACACATGTTGTTTTCTCCTAATGCTACTCATGTTATCTCTTGGGATACTCAGTGCTGACAGTATAATATTAAATAGTAATATAATACAAATGAAAGAGATGGTACTGCACAGCAGCTTAACTAAGAATGCCACAAAAAAGAAACACGCTGTATAATCATTTTAGTCAGCATCCTACTCCGTAAGACTCAACTCAGTTTAAATAATTTAGTTGTTTGAAGAGGTCTTTGACCAAGTTTCACACTGGTAGCTGACATTCTTGTGCACATGGATTACCTCTGTTACTGAAATGACACTTGGTTTTTCTCCCTGTTACAGCTATGTAAGGCTCAGACTCTCCCTTGGGGATGCAAACAAAAAGAAAATAATGTCCCATACTACAGTGCACTTCCCTTACACAGTCCTTTTGCTGATTGCTGAGCCTGAGCCTTCTTGGGCATATCCACAGTCAGCTGTGCTATAAGGAAATGTGCTGTATCTTCTCCATGAACTCAAATGCCTGGGATTAGGTGCATTCATCCAAGCTACAGAGAGGTTACTTGGAGACCTCTTCTTCTCCTGTAGGTTATTGTTTGGTCCTTGGAAGAAAAGTACAGAGCTCTTTTCTCACAGAATCATAGAATCATTATGGTCAGAAAGGGTCATCAAGTACAACTCAGCACTGCCAAGTCCATCATAACCATGTCCTTAAGTGCCACATTTTCATGTCTTTCAAATATTTCCAGGGATGGTAACTTCATCACTTCCCTGGAAAGCCTGCTCCAAAGCTTGGCAACACTTTCTGTGAAGAAATTCTTTCTAATATCCAGTCTAAACCTCCTTTGGAGCAACCTGAAGCCACTTCCTCTTAACTGCCCCATCCCCTACCTACAACCTCCTTTCAGGTACTTGTAGGGAGCAATTAAGTCCCCTCTGAGCCTTGGGATTTTTTTTTCCAGGCTAGAACAACTGAGTTCCCTCAGCTGCTCCTAGTAAGACTTGTGCTCCAGCCCCTTCACCAGCTTCATTGCCCTTCATCTTTATATTTTCACTTAAACAAAAGCAAATTTAAATCTCAAAGCTGTAGTTGTTCAGACCAAATATGTGCAGCTGAATTCCATGCCTTTAATTTGTAATACCTTTGCATTTGCAATCAAACATGTACAGATTTATATATTTCTTGACCACATATGCAGAAATTACTTGACCCAAACATTATGCTCTGCTAGAAGGGAGGGCAATACCTTGGGAATCTTGACTTTTTCTGAGAAATGTTCCTTAAATCACAGCTCATTATTCCCAACTGTAGCCACACCTGAAATATCAGCCCAAACATTTCAGAGCAGACCAGAGACAATCACAGCCAGGACTGAGCTTAGCAGGCTGAAAGAATGGTCTCTTCCACCAGTGCCAAAAGCCATGTAATGTAAGAATCAGTGTAGAAATGGGGAACATCATCAGTCAGGGTTCTGTCACACAAAATACCAGGAGCTTTTTCCTGCAGCAAAGCAAAGACACAAGTCTTCACTTTGTTCCTGAATGAAATAGTGTGAATGAAATGCCAGGATTCTAACAACACAGACAGTACATTCATGCAGAGAAAGGCCAGGATTATCAGAAGAGCAAGCAACTGTTCTATCAAACCCAATGTCACTGCCTGATTTTGCCCATCCTTGTCCCACAGGTAGCATAGAGATCCATTGTTCACAATCTATCTTCCTCAGGCCCTCCTTGTCCCTATCAGCCCTCCTTAGATCTGCCACCTCAGCTCAACCATCTCAGCTGTTCTCTGTTACAAACAGCTTGTCTTTAAGATAAAAGTCTCTGTAATATGCAGCCAGGGCCATTTTGTGAAAGAGAATTTCCTACTTACTTTTTAATATTAAAAAATGCTACTTTTTTATTTTAATTTAATTACAGAGACCGCACTGTTCACTTTGATACTTAAATCCATTATCTGTAGGAGGCAAAAGCAGTTCTTTGAGTATTACGCTCACTGCTGTCAGATTAACAAAAAATCCAGCTTCATACCTGATCAGCTGTCAGAGATGCAATTTTAGTCCTCATCCCAGAGATGCCAGAGATTCACAGTCCCTGACATTTCTTTAAATGCTCCTGGTGGTTACAGTGCTTCTCAAATTCTGGGCACAGCCTTCCCAAAATTGTAACTCTTCACAGCTGCTCAAAACTATTAAAAGATGTTTAGAAAAAACAGTACAAAATTTTAGGAAAACATTAACACTGCAGTAAATTCTCTAACAGCTTGATGCTGCCAAAAGAGCTAGAGAATAACAAAACAAAACAAAACAAAACAACAACAACAACAAAAAAGGGAAGAAGAAAATTCTCCAGTGCAAAAAAGCAGAAGCAGATTATTTTGTGAGGTAGTAGTAAATAAACTAAAATGAGTATTCAAAGTATTTTGGTGTCTCTAGGTCTTAGAAATAAAAAAAGAACAAAAAAAAAATCTCCCTTTTCCTTCTAAGCCAGTCCATGGCATTCAGGATTTGGCCCCATAATGATCTCAGAATGTCAGGCAAGAAAGAAATACATCTGAACATGAATTAGTGACTGAAAGATTGCACATTAGCAAGTATTTCCCAAACAATGTACACACATCATGACCCTGGTTCTCAGAACATGCTACTGCTCAGAGGAAAAAAAATATCATGCATTAAATCTTATGAGTATTGGCTTGTTGGTGGCAAACCCCCATTCTTCTTGCTCACTTCAGAAATTCTGTGAATACTGACAGGAGGTTTTGGGCTGCAAGAATGCCAAAGTTTGGCATGAAAGATAGGGGATGACTACTCCCTAGTCATCACTCTTTCCCAGTAGGTAATAAAGCTCTGATTGGACTGCCAAACCTTCCCAATGGCATGTGGCAGGATGCCTTCCTTTGGGGACTGATAATCTCTAAATGGGAGACTTGAAATGATTTTCTTTACACAGCTGCCTTTTCTAATGTACTCAATTTTGCTTCAGAGCCCAAAAAACCAGAGCAAGACCTAAAAGGTATGAAGAGTGCAGACACTGCTAACACATCAGAAAAAACATCAGATCAAGGTAAGGGCTGGGGATCTTGGTGCTCTTTACAGTACCCAACCCACCCAATCTGCCTGCAGGTGCTTAGAGGGAGCATTCTGACACTGGTTACACAGACAGCTTTGCCTCCCCCATCAAACCTCCTCTCCACAGCCCCTTTCCCACCAAACCAAACTGAAATGGAGCTTGAAGGGCTTCTGCTAATTCAGAGAAGAGGGCACTCACAGAGTTGAATTTCTGCCTGTGCTTTGGATGAGTTCAGGTTTTGTGAACTTGAAAATCTTGCATTATGGTTCTTGGCAATCTCCTATGCAGGGCATGTGCCCTGCAAACCCTTTGAAGATACAGTGAAAGAGATGGGTACCCTGCCTGCAGGAGCACTGGGAACAGCTTCCTCTTGTGTTAAAGGATCCATGAGAAACCCAGCCAACATGCACCAAGGCAACAGCTTTTCTTTGCTCTTACTATGCTGCTTCCTCAGCTTTTCTGATAATACTGTTAGCTTCCAGCTTCCTAGCTCCTCACAGGCTGGGGTATAAAGCTGGCCAGTGTGCCTGCTCCCAACTCCAGTAGCACAGGATCACAGGGGAAGACTCACTGTGCCCTCTGTTTTCTTTCTTTTAGCACAGTTTCATGGAGCAGTGCACTGTTCAGCCCAAAAAGAGCCATTCATGCTGATTTTTTCAGCTGAGTTGTTTTGTTTTTCTTCTGAGCCCTCTTTCAGTATTATTCCATTAAAACTGTCTGAGATCTGAGTTTTTCACTGCCTAGCATTAGGTGATAATTAATCCACCAGACAGTTTCACAACGATGCCTTCCAAGAGGAGAACATCCAGAAATAGCAATAGAACACAAGCTTATGTTGTGCAGCAGTGAATGGAGTGTGCACCATTCCATTTCAATGTAAACACTGTCCCAGGCCATCCCCAGGGCTATCAGCAGAGAGGAAAGGAACAAGACCAAGGTTAACATGGAATATATTTTAGGGCAGTTTCTTGTAGCTAGCTGGAAAAGAAAATAGTGAAGAACCTTTTTTGAGAAAATGACTTGGAAGAATCTAAGCTTGTTGACTATTTTTATAAGGATATTTAGGATGTATATTTTGCCACTAGAATTGTCACTGTTCTCACAACAGATGATACATTTTAAAAGTAGTAGCAACTGTGAGATGAGTCAATCTTAGATGAGATTGGCACCTTCCAGGTGGTGATCTCCCCCACTCTCCTCAGCCAAAGCCCTGACGTTCCCTGTTCTGGCTCTGACCCTCTCCCCCAAATCATCTTTATCTAAAAGTTGTCTTTCTGTCAAAAACATTTCAGTGCTGCAATTTTTTTTCTGGTCTATGACTCAGATTGGCCATCTTTACTACCAGATGCCAGCTGATTTCCATTTATATGGACCTTCTAAGTGCTTAATTACACTGAGAAAGGATGATGCCAAAACAGAATCTGCAACTGGCTGGTTGAACCATTTCATAGGTCTGAGACATCTGTCAGTTTGATGAGTGTTCCTGGCCAAAGCAGAAAAGTGTAGGGGGAGGATTAATGCTGCAACAGGCTGCTGTCAGCACCCTCTGAGAGCAGAGTGTCACACAGGCACCTGCACTACACATCCACAATGAAGGCACTAATGGCTCCACAGATGAGGGTGCTTGTAGGCATCCTGAAGAGAATGCCAGTTTCTGGGTTGCCTTAAGCATGGAGTGCTGCAGCTGCTGCCACTTCCATCCATGTCACACATCCAGCCACAGCGACATGTCAATGTTCCTACAGGGGACACAGCCCGCAAAGAGCATCAGACAACTCCGGAGCCGACCCCAGCCGCAGAAATGGCCACCACAACCCCCACACCGACCACCACAACGACAGAGCCTTCCACCACAGTGCCACAGCCAACCACAACACCTGCAGCACCCAGAACCACAGCAGCTCCAGCCAAGGCCAGACCTGGACTGCACAGGGGCAGAGATATGGGTCAGTAGCATGGATGTTTGCATTGCTTTCCTCCAGACTGACAGCTCTCCTAAAGTTTAAGGAACAAGAGATACAGCTGGATATACCATGATTTAGAGGATCATGAGTTCAGTAATTCAATGGAGAAATACTAGGAGTGGAAAAAAAAAATTAAGTCCAGCAGACCAATTCATGTGAGAGTAAGCTCTCCATTCGCAAATGCTGTGATGATTTTCAGATATAGAAGTCAATAAATAGTTCTTTGATTCTCACATCTAGACTGAGAGATCAACAGATAGGTGAAGACTCATTTTAGAATTAATTTTGTGATAACTTTCAATAGATTAAAGGTGCAATATATTTTTTGTAACAGCTTTTGAATTTTTGAGATTAAAACACTGTGAAGGAATTCTCATCCTTTTTTTTTGCACACTTGATTTTCCTTAATCTTTCCTTCTTCATTTATTGTTATTCATTAGCATTGTGGGGATTTGCTTCAATAGCTGAAAATTAAAATCTCTTATTTTTAGGTTCTAGCAGTGTCCACCCAGCATATGCATCTGTGGTAGCTGCAGCAGCAAGTAAGTATGGTGAAGTAAGTAAGTAAGCCACAAGGCATGCAGCACAGTGGGTTTTAGGGCAACAATGATTCAATAAACTTTCAAGCCTCAGCAAACTCAATGACTGAATCCAAGCCTGAATTTAAACTGAAAACACAGATGCTTGTCCTCAATGTCAAAGATGCTGATCACCCACAGTTCTGAGGAGGTGTTTCTAGTGAGTATCTGCCCATTTCAGCTGTGACAAAAGCTGGGGTTTGCAAAACTTGAGACAAAGATTTTGCTGTTTGAATCATATTTTCCTATTACTTCCTTCTCTCATACTCTTTCAAAGGGAGGCTTGGTTTAGCTGTAGAATACACAATGCAGAGGGCTGCAGAGCCACCTAAGCTTAGGGCTGAAAGCTCTGAAATGCTGACATACGTTAAAGCACTCTTCTCTCAAAAATCCCAGGCTGTGGCCCTGAGCCTGGCATACATGTGATGTTATTCCTGGCCTGCCACTTGTTATTGACAGCAGAATGGCAGCTGCTCAGAGCTCTGCATCTCAGTCCAGGAGCCTGCTCCCAGTCCAGCCCACAGCCTGCAATGCAAGTATATAGAGGTGTTTTTCCATACACTGTGCAATTGCTCAGCTGTGCAGTCAAGAAAAGGAGAATATTTTCAACTGTTTGAAAGGTTCTGAGCATGGGGATATGATTGCTTTTGAGTGAAAAGGGAGCTGGGCTATCATTAGCTTTCATGCTCCAAAGCTATTTCTGAGTGCTTTCAACTCAGCTTTCCTCTCACATTACTGCAGTCATCGCCAGTGCCAAGTAATCCACAGCCAAGAACATGGCAGGACAAGTATCTTTTGGGTAATTCAGGTCTTGAAGGGAAGCACAATTAAGTAAAATTTAGTTGTGAGTGCAGAATAAAGGCAGGGGCTGGAGGGGTTAATCTTATCAAGTCAAATGTGCAGGTAGGTATGTGCATGGCAGGATTTACAGAAGTGAACACACTATTCAAAAGTGTTTAAATTCTGTAGAAATCTGCATCATTCAGTACCTAATGTGCCTGCTAACTTGGTTCTGCTTGTTGCTTTCTTTTCTATTTCCTATTCCCACAGACTGAGCACAGAGGAGGCCTTTATTGTCTTTACTAGCAATTAGGAAACCCTCTTTGAGGTTCCCCAGTGAGGAAGATATGTGTGTTGAGAGTAAAGTTTTGGCAACACTGAAATCAGTGGGAAGGTTGTATTTGCTTTAATAAGACAAGTAATTTAGTAAAAAAATTGAAAACAAACTCCAAACAAAACAAAACCTAAAAACCAATCAATGACCCCAAAACAAAATCTTCACTAATTTTCCAATGTTTTCAGTGGTCACCTAATTGTAATTTGGATCCATCTTTCTTCACAATTTTCTTTACTAAAGTTCTAAGCATAAATTAATTCCCAAAATATTAAAGTGATCACAGCTAAGAATGGGTTATTGTGAGCTGGAGTGGTAGAGACCCACTTCTGATTTCACAGACTTCATTTCTAGGATTATGTCCAGCATGTCAGTACCTGATATTCCTGATTCCAAAAGACAAGAGCTGGATAAATTAAAAAATATAGAACGTACAAATACAGTTTTGATGACATGACCACCAAAAAGCAGTTTTCTCTGTCTGAGGAGCCTTTAGCACCCACTGCTATTATTCAGGCCAGAGTTTCTGATTGTTGATATTAACCAGAGTTTGGCTTGACTGAACAGAATCAGATGTTCTCCTGTCCATTCTGCCTCACAGAGACTCACAGATCTACCTCTCTCTGTGCATTGGTAGTTTGCCTGCAAAAGACACCTCAAAAGTCAACAGCTATGAAACAGAGCACAGTCAGAATGAACACACCCTTTCCATTTCCAGCCACTGGCACTGGCAGTAGTTCACAGGAACAAAAGAAAGGCAGGATTTTTAGAGCATGAGATTTAGATTAGAGCATGAGAGCAGGGGCAAAACTGCTGCCCTAGTTCTTGCTGTTCTTTCCCCTTTATCTTCTGCTTGTCAAAGACAGAGTAACATAAAAAATAATGGAGATTCTGCTCCATTACCAGACCTCTGCTTCAAAGATTTGATGTGCCAAAACTGCTAAATGAAAAAACACTGATGTGTTAGTGTGCCCTATGACAGCTGGTTCCTGCCTGCCCTACCAGGGCTTCTGCCTCTGTCCAACAGCAGCTAACCCAGCACACTCCCAAGGGCCACAGGCTCACTTGTTCTCTCCCATCCCAGCTCTTCAAGCAATCCTCTCTTGCACAGCAGATTGGACCCTAGATGAGGCTTGGGTCTAAATCCAGTGCTTCTGTGAACACTGCAATCTTAAATCGTGTCATGATCCTTGGTGCCATGTCGAAGCACTGAGCTTGCAAGTAAGCATCAGGCAGCAATTTCCTGGGCATTGTCAGGTGAGGTGCTTTCCTGCCCTCTGTATCCAGGTGGGGTCAATGGCTGCATCTATTTTCCATTTTCAAACAGGGACTCCAAGCTGGGCACTGCCTACCATGGTGCACTACACAGATTTCATTCCCAGCTGTGAGTTAATAGGGCAGTAAACAGAAAAGTATTGAAAGGACATGAGACAGTGGTAGTGTAAGTGCTGGAGAGGGCACTGGAAGCTGTTCTCCAGCAGGAACACCAGTAGGGCTCATGCCTTCAGGAAGCACTGGACAAACATTCCATCCCGGCACCAGGGAGAACAGCTGGTGTTTATTTTTGGATGCTGCCTTTCTGCCCAAGTTATCCCTGACTACTTAACCTATCAAGGGTGCTGACCAAGGTGCAGATGGCCAGGCATATTTTGTGCACAGAGTAGCTCCTTTTCTTGTCAAATCAGTTCTCATTATTCACAAGGTTCACTCTAACCTGCACTTAAACCACTGTTCTCATCATTTTCTGTCTCCATGCCTCCTTGCTCACCACAGAACTTGCCAACCAAGATTTCTCTTCTTCACTACTTTGATTTTTGACATGGTTCTTGGAATTTGCCTGAGACTGTCCATCCCCAGTTTGTTACATACTTCTCCTAGTCCTGCTTGGCCTCCAGCTTGCACAGAGCTCTGTTCTAATGAACACATATTCCCATGCCACAGCCTCACTGGCATCTCAGATTTGAAGGAAGAACAAGCCTTGCAACCTGGAAGTGCAATTCCAACTTTTGCTCCTCTACCACCACCATGCTTGCCCCAGCCAACAGAAGCATGGCAGGAAGCAGTTCACTGCAGGGATGGGGTAATGTGCCTTTGGAGGTACAGGAGGGATCAGCTCTGTGGCCCAGCACAGTCAAAAGGTGCATAGAGAAAAATCCACATTGCTAACATCAAATTAAAATTTAAAAGTGGCATAAAATACTTGGATACTGAGGTAATCTCTCCTTTACCCTCTTGTACTCTGTTTCCTCTGACCTTGTAAAGAGTGTTAGATATACACTGGGGCTCAGTCATGGCAAACATGAGACAAGGGCAGCTCTGAGACCCAGAGTTAATTTTCTACCACCACTTTGGCACATACTGATCTCCTGTGTGCAAAGCCTGCCCTGCACTATCCCATACAACACTGACTGCTGCACACACAGATTTTCCCCTCCGAAATCTGAATAGTCAGCCTGGTGTAGCTGTGGCCCATATGGAGCCTTACAAGCTTAGAATTTAAAAGCCTTGCCAGTTTTGGCAGATGAGCCCATTACTTCCATAACAGGATCTCTTTGGCATCTGGAGTTTACAAGGTCTCTCAGGACAGCTCCTAGAAATCCCATCAAATGGCTTCTAGTGACCTGGAAGGTTCAAGTTTGGGTCAAACACAAGCTGCTCACTGTCACCTAATTTTGCAATGTCGAGCTCCCAAGGAGCAGCAATTCCTGTTTTCTGAGACAACCATTCAAAATGGTCTCATTGACAACATCTTATTGATAAAATAACCTCCCAGGCCCCTGCCAGTGTTCACAGAGTCCAGTAGAACATTCCCACTGATTTCATCAGGCTTTCAAATTAATCTTTCTGGGAAAACTAATGAATAAAGGCTTGTTAAAGGATAAGTTTGTTAACAGGGTTCTTAAGAATAATTAATGAAATGAACGGCATGACTAAAGACATGGTTTTCATCTGCAAATGATTTGAGCCTTTAGTATTTTTGAACAATGGGAATTTAATAACCCAATCACCTTTAAAAAAACCCTTTGTGGAGAAGACATGTCAGACACATGAATTCTCCCACATTATTTTCCCATTGTCTCATTACTTACGGTCTGCCTGCTTGCTCATATCCACTTAATCTCTGCAGAAAGGCTACTATCTGGTCTGGGGGTTGGTTTTGGGGTTAAAACCTTCCTCACACAACCAGGACAATTGGATGGTACTGAAATAGAGATAAACACAGATCACCAGTGGGAGCGGGAGAAAGAAAATTACAAAGGAGAGCAAATCACAGAGGTAACTGCAGATCTTTTAAATGCAGACCAGAGACTTGTAGAAGTAATATCCATAACTAAAGGGAACAGACAGATCTGTATGACAGACAGAGCAAGACAGTCCTTTTTTAAGGAGGCTCAAAATATATCTAAGAAAGTCTATTAATGACAACTCTATATGTGAACCTTTAATTCTGAGAGCTATGAAGTGAGACTCAGTGAAAAAGCTAGGTAGCAGTAGTGCTGAACCAAACATGGTGTAATAAATCACACTTTCCCACTTTGATGTCTACTTAGGACAGGTTCAGGCTGCACAAGGAAGAGGACAGAATACAGGTATGTTTAAATTTAACAACAACCAGTAGATTTATACTGCTCAAATACTAGAAAACCTTGTATTTAAGTTCCATATGCTAACCAATATAATATTTTCAAAGCATTCAGGGGCACTTCCACCTCTGCAAGTAACAGGAATATTTTACTACACAATACAGGTAAAGGCATTACAATCCTCCTCTATTTCCTCCCCACAGATATTTTTAGCACTTACATATTCCAAGTCATGCAGTAACTCACTGGTTTTCCCTCCTAACCATGTTCATAGCAGGCCGCAGTGAGAGGAGATATCACAGTGGTCGTTGTGTGACAATAGTGTAACTTTAAAGGAAAAAGCAAACAAGATTGATTAAACATGGAATTGTTCTCAAAAAAGTAGTCTAAAATAACTTATAGAGGGCTTTTATAACATTTGCTGCTGCAAAATGAGAGGAGAGTGTTGTGTGTGTGTAAGTGTGCAGGATTAAGGCCTGACCCAGCTCACAGGCCCCAAGCACTGTCAGCATCCCAGGACCCACTGCCATTTGCTCCAGAGGACCAGCCAGCAGCTGCACTGTGCAGCACCTACTAACACTTAAACTCTCTTGCCAGCCTCTTTCAGCCCTTTTACATTAATTCATAGTTTCCATCTTCCTTTTCTGTATGGTTTGAAAATGTGCAGAAGGACAATGTGGGGCCACTGCATCCCCTGTGATGATGCTTCTCTCTCCTCTCCCACTGGCATCCATTTAACCTCTTGCCTCTTTGTCCCATCACACAGGTGCTCAGCACCAAGAGCCTGTTGCCACCTTCCAGAGGGCTGCCAGCTCTCCAGTCCACCTGGGTGAGCAAGACTGCTAGCAGCAGGTTTTCCACTCTCTTTAACAGTTTTAGCAACCACAAATTAGCACTTGTACTGCACGTTGTTTTCCTGCATCCTGGAGGAGGACCAGGGCAAGACTCATGCGCTGAACACCAACTAGCAGCTTCCTGAAAGGGAAAGGCAAAGCAAAGCTCAGTCACAGGTGACCTGGTGTTTCAGGCCGTGAGAATCAACATCTGCAAATTGTTTTCAATTTTTCTTATTTGTTAGTCAAAACAGGAAACAAACAACCAGCTCTGTGCAGCTTTTCAGGTCTTCAATAGAGATTGTTCCTGCAGTTCCCAGAAACCTCTAGGCTGACAGTGAAATTAGAGGCTGAGAGTTGAAACATCACCTGTACTGTTCTCTCTTCCTGGAAGGGCAATTGACCCTTCCCCAGCAAGCAGCTCAGTGAGCAGGCACTTTACAACAACCTCCCAGGGGCTCCAGAGCTCTCAGCACACACCAAACACTAACTCTCCCATGAAGGACAGCAGAGTTTCTCAGAGACAGATTTTGTCTGGGAGCACCCAGGGTGGGGTGCAGGATGGGAGCTGGGTTGCAGCAAGGCATGCAGGGCTGCACAAAGCCCCACAAGAGCAGCAGATCAGGTCCAGGGGTGGTTCCCAGGATGACCCAACAGCCCAGGCTGCCAGGCAAGTCCCCAGCCATGGAGCAGGTCTGACCAGCTGAGGCAGGGCACCAGGTAAGGGAGGCAAGGTCTGAGTTGAGATAGCATGGCACTAAAATTGGCACAGGTACAAGGAGCAAAGGAGAGGGTGTGCACCTCTGTGCTGTTCCATGAATGCTTCCCACAGCCCTTTCTCACACACAGCCCTGGCCAAGGCAAGTGCTGCCCTGTACCAGTGCTGACCTCTGGCATGGGCAGCCAAACCCACTGGGAGGGAGAGACTGCAGCAGATGAAGGTGTCCCTGGGCCCCGAGGGCTTTGGTGAGAACTGGGAATCACAGGAGGAGTACTGTGGCAGGGAAGAGCCAAGTGGTCATTCACATTGAGGTTAGAGGATGTTATTATGCAGGATATGTTATTATTTTTCCAAATGATTCCAGCCAGGTAATCTCACCCAGCAGTCTCCTGGTCAAAATGACAATTTGTAGTTGGCCTGGTTGCAGCATATTTAAAATGCACTTGTCCTAAGACGTACTTTATTCCCTCACTTTTCTACTCCTTTCATTTCAATCTCTTTCTCTTCTTTCTGTTTTCCATCTGTGCTTGTCTTTTTCATACCTTTTTGTCCATACCAAATGATGTGCTGGCTAACTCTCAGGCTAGCCAAATCTTTGCCAGAAAAACAGGAGAATACTGCTGAGTCTTACTTAAATCAAAGTCAGTATTTGACCTTACCTAATTGCTTAAGGCACATTAAGGTCACCTTAAAGTGATTAAAAGGCTCAAATTTTCCATCATAAATTATTCTGCTTTCTTTACCACAGAACAAGAAGGAAAAAAAATACAAACACATATTTGCTGTATTCCCAGAAAGTCCTGATCCTTTTTTCAGTCTAGAATGTGGCACCTCAGATGTGTTGCTTTCTAGCAGCAAACTTTTCTAACAATCAAAGGAAAATTCCTGAACAAGTCCTTGCTTTCTTGGAAAGGCAGGTTGATCTTCTTGATCCCACCAAGAATGTGCAAACAGCAGAGATCAATTCTGAGAGCTTGGCCATGATGTTGAGGGACTTCCTCTCATCAGCTCAGGCTGCCAGAGAAAGCGTGCTAGGAAACTGCCTTCCCCAACACAGCAGTTACTTGTACAATGCACATTAACTCCCTTGAAATCCCATACTCACTTAGTCTTGAGTTTTCAAGAATGTTTTTCAAGGCAATTATACTGAAAAGTTTTGGTGGTGCCTTTCTTTTTTTTTAAGGAGATCAGTCTTGGAGTATCCTAAAAATCAACACTTTTTTTTTAATAGGCATCTTCAAGCGAGCCCTAGTTATAAAAATAATAATTTTACTTTCAGATATATATTTCATGGACAGCTTTCTTCATTATGTGCCTAGGACAATATGCAAGAAATAGAGCTTTATCCCAGATAAACAGGTCTCTCAAAAAGCTGTATGTTCTGCATATTTGCAGCCAGCTACTCCCAATCCTTGGTACTTATCTTGTGTTATTGGTACTTATCTTAGTCATTAGGATAGTAAACTGCCACAGAAAGTTCTAAATGGGTGAACTGAGAAGACTGGCTGAAGAAATATCAGACAGCTACCCACAGGGATTTGGACAGACTAGAGTACCTGTGGACATCTGAGCTGAAGAAGTTGTTAATTGTAAATCTAGAAAAACCTCACCATTGCTCCTACTGATAGAAATCAGTCTTTTTCAGCATCTGCCTGTCTATCTGAAAAGCATCTGCTTTTCAGATGTTAAAGAAGCCTGGTTTCTGAGGGTGCTCCCTGACAATGAGGTGGCAGCAGAAACAAACCTGTGACACGTGAGATGACCACATTCCATTGTTCTGATCCTTCAGCTCACATCCCTACATATGAAGAAGAGAAAAGAGGGCAAATCTTTGTGCAGCTCCTCAGCTGGTCCCATTTGCCGTACAGTTCCTACTGCTTTAAACAAGTTTGCCACTGCAGCTCACAGAGCACCATATTTCTACAGAAGACTCAAGAAGTGCAGGGTCTTCTTCATAATTTGCTCTTTGTCTGCTTTTTCTTTTCAGCTGGTCAGGATGAAAAGCAGCCTCATATGAATCTTCCTTTCCCACAGTCACTGGGTGCTCCTCCAGCCTGGGAGGGGGAAGCACACCTTTGGAGATTATCTACTCACAAACTGGTTTCATTCACATTTGTTCTTCTCAGTGACAGCATTCAGGAGACATGTTGGCCACTTTGATAACAAATGAGCATCAGCCCTTCTCTGTGGGTAGGGTCCCGTGCTCTGCAACCATCACCCCTAGCTCCTGTTGGTGCTGTTTGCTCATGGCTCTGCTGAAGGATGTATAAAACTGGCAAACAACACTGTCAGAATATAAGAATATCCCTCCTGGTTTTCCTCTTGTTTCTTTTCCCATTACCCAGGCCTGCCCTTCCTTTACCCGATTTCTGCTCCTAAGCAAAATCACAAAAAATCTTCTGTGTGCTTCATGATTGACTTAGCCCTTTGTTGTCCTCAGTTTTTAGATCCTTCATGGGGATCTAAAAGTTTAAGTAGTGCTCAGCATAAGGAGGGAAATTACCCTAGCAGTGTAATTCCTACCCTAAGGGAGACCACACACCTTATTCAGCTATCAGACTCATCCAACAAGTCTTCCTCCCAAAGAGAAGCTGACAGCTCCTCATGGGAAAGGCATTCTAAGGACAAGCTCACTGCTCTCTAGGCTGGAGGACACTGGCAAGCTCCTGCACAACTTTGTTGAAGCCTATATTGCAGTTCACCCACTGGCTCCGGTCAAGGGCATACCAGCTCTGTGCAGCTTATTGAGTCTTCAATAGAGTTAAATCTTTGCTTCCTGGGATTCCCAGGAACTGTTTCTGTCCTAGTCAGATGCAAGGGCATTCATCTGGCTGCAACCCAGAGCAAAACATCACTTTTGGGAACATCTGTCAGCAGGTTCCAAAAACAAAGACATTTTGGGGTTTATTTATAAGGGCAGCAATTTTGATAAAGTTATCTATTCCTAATAAGTGGAAAGCAATTTTTAGACAATTTCTTTGTGTTTTGGTGGGCTGAAGGGATAGGGAAATCTGTAGGTGAGAGGTCCTCACAGATTTTCAGTGAAAATCTGTGAAAAATGACTTTAACAAAAAAAATATACTGCGGTCTCTGCCTCAGTATCAATGCAATTTAGAGGAACAAGATCAAAACAGATCTAGTGAGGTGTATTTAAAACCTTAAAAAAGGTTAGTGCTCTGAGGGCAGTGATACAAGGCTCCTAATTATGGCTTGAAATGTGCATGTAAAAGCTCCCAGGTTTACTGATTTCCTCAGCTCCTCAGTTGTTAAGTATTTAATAATTGTCTAAACTGACCTCTCGACATTGATTCAGAGCTGTGTGATCTCTAGTATTTGCACTACTAGCAGTAAAAGTTTTTTTTTCTCTTTCATGTGTGAAAGCAATGGAAATAGACTCATGGAAACCTGGACTGAGCCTTTTTGACACAGGTAAATATTTAAAGCATCTAGTAACTAGTCTGGGAATAAGTGGTTTCCATCACACATGGGTAAAGCTAAATCTATTCATCAGGCCCACGACACTGGAGATAACAATCTCGTTTTAAGAAGTAATTACAGCATTTTAAATTGTAAATAAGGGATGTTGTTTACATCTTAGCAGATTATTCTGTGCTTTCGTCACTCTTGAATTTCTGCTTAAAGGAAGAGAGGAGCTCTGGAAAGAGTTGGCAGCTGCACTACAGGAAAGGGATTCTAGCTACTGAAATCCATTTGTAAATGAGAAGGTATTTTGGGAATGCCACAGCTGAGATCACAGCTTAGAGCTGCAATCAGTGAAGAACATGACAGATTATCCGGATGTCAATGTACTTAGGGAAGACATTCAGATAAGAAAAGGAGGGTTTGTGTCAAACGTAAAGAATAATGAACATCGTTGAAATTTTCTGACATTTTATCCTTCAAAAATGACAATATGGAGATAAGAATATTTTATGAGCGCTGGTAAAGGAAAAAAAACCCTACATTTGTAACAGGCTGTAGTAGCAACAAGACCAAGACTTGTGCAACCCTTAATCAGGAGCAGCTTCCAACTGCAGATTTAACAGCTCCCTTTCCTCGGGAACATTAAAGCAGACTGCACAAGATCCAGACCAATTCATGACGTGGCACTCTGCCTCTTCCCAGGGGCCTCGCCAATACAAGAGGTCTTTCCTACCACGGGTTTTGATGCTGGAGAGGGCTGTGCTGGTGGCCCTTGTAAAGGCCATTCCCTTCAATATTCTTCTTACTTCAAAGCCACTAGTGTGCTTATTCAAGGAAAGCTACAACATGAGGGCCAGGGTGCAGAGGGATATTTTGAGGCAGAAAATGACAGATTGCATTAAATGCAATGAAAGGTTGGGCATGGGGGAAGGGATGTTTTATTAATAGTTTCTCAGCAACTGAAGAGCCAGCATAGACTAGTGTGATAAAGTCTGATGGATTCAGATTGTCACTTCAAAGGAGTGGTTTCTGGCGTGGATGTAATCACTGCTGTCTTACTTATATGAATGGGAAGTTTAATCAGTATGGACAGCTGTGACAATCAGTGAAGGGAACTCTAATTAGCATGGCGTAGACTGCCCATGCAGCGAGTTGAAATTCCCATGGCAATACCAACAATAAACTGGACTGGCAGAACAGGGAGGCCCATAGAGACTGACCACCTCCCCAATTAGTTGGGGAAGAGTATTTGGTGGGTGACCTTATTGTTCCACTATGCACAAACCAGACAGCTGACCCACAAACTTCAAGACCTGATAATTGCACTGGCAAATAAAAATGAAAAAAAGCAGCACTGCCTACACATGAGTTTTCCATGCTGACAAAGCTAATGTCAGCTGTATGCCTGGGGACAGAATATGGATCTTACAGGATAGATAGATAAGTGCATGAGGCAAATAGCTATCTATGAATTATTCTTCATATACAATTTAGTTGCTAAAATGGATGGCACATGTTAATTTCTAATTTCACTACAGTGTTAAATCCACCTACTTTCTGTTCTGCAAATAAGGCAAGGTTGGGGGGGGAATGCACATATGGGATACCAAGCTGACACATGTAAGATATGCAGTGTGCAGGCTGCAGGATGAAGTGTGGCTTTGGTCTGTTGCTGAGAAACTATTATGTGTCTGTGTAATTAAAGCCTGCACTGGAATATACACAGTCAGGAAGGCAGGCTGATGACTATTTTAAGATAAAAAAAAAACCAAACAATCATTTTCATCCATGTGGTTGACAAAGAGAGGCTTTGCATGACCAAGTCATGTTGCCTTTAACTTCCACATCAGATAAACTAACCATAGACTTGCATAAGACTTGCCTTCCTTCAAAGGCAGGTTTGGTTTGTGTCAGCAAGACTTCAGGCCTGAGAGAGGTCAGAAACGTTTCCTGCAGCAGATACCACTGGATGGAACTGTTTGGTGTCACCCCTGTTCCACATTATTTTTCCTCAGTCAGGAACAGGTGGCCAGCCTCAGGCAGTGCTGCCCTAGCACCACCACTCTACCTCTGCCTGCTGGTGTTTCCTCCATCCAAATGGGCTTCCATAGGCAAACACACAACACCAGGTGCACTCTTCCCTGTTCCCTGCCTGGGAGCTCATCCCCAGTGTGCAAGACAAGAGGCACGAGCCAGCAGAGTGCTGGACAACAGCTCCAGCCGTAAAAGATGAGGTCGGTCGGAGCCTGGCTTGCCAGCCTGCTTTTGAATGCATCCAGCCTGCCCTGGCACAAGAGGGCCAGCTCCACTAACTGTGGGAGAGGCTTTTCTGTCACAAGAGCCAGTGCCAGGGTGGGTGGAGAGCTCCTATTCCCAGTCCAGAAAGTATCCTGTCCAAAGTTGGGGCAGGAGCACAGGGAAGCTGCACATGGGTCTGCAGGCACCACATACACAGTGACAAAAGAAGCACCAGCCCTGGGGCTCTCCTAACCTGGCCAGACATAGCAGGGAAATCCTCAAACAAAGCACACAAAGCAATCACCAACTCTTGCTGTAAACAAAGTAGGGCAACTCTCTGTGCTCTTTGCCTGCTTCACTCACAGGCAGCCCCGTGGGCTCCCATACAAGGCCAAGCCCAGTGCTCCAGCCAGCTCCACATCCTGGCTCTAGCAACAGGCAACAGCAGATGCCTGGGGACAAGCAAAGCAGATGGAAATCACTGCTTTGGTGCAGCTGTTAGCAGCTCTGTTTGGTCCCTGCAGCAGAAACTTTCTACACTGGCAGCTGAATTCCAAAGTGAGAAGCCAAAGCACCCCTGTCTGGTACGGATGCTGCCGTGTGCTGAAGCCTCCCAGCAGGGACCAGGTACCAATCAGGTCAGCTTTACACCAGGTCCTGCACACTCAGACTTAATACAGACATGGCCCCTGACCCAAAACTATGTGCAGCTTCAGCATGCAGCTAGAAGGACTCAAAAATGTTGTATTTGACAATTATGAGAGGTAAAATTTTAGACTTAACTGGAATAGAAATAGGAGTGGTTACAGAGGGGGATGGAGCTGGTACTTCCCTCCATTTTCTTCACAGTACTCTGCCTTATTATGGCTTGCTCCTTAATACCTTCAGCAACCAGCTTTGTATGTCACATCTTACATCATATTTAGGTGGTGACCTTCCCTGATGTCCCTTTACAAACACTGATGCTCTCATGCTTGGCTTGCTGCTGTGGAGAGACAAACTCTGTGGTACCTAGTAATTTCTCATACTTTTCTTTATAGAGCTCACACTTTCTAAAATTACCTTTTCACTGTGTCTCTGAAGTCAGTAATCTTTCCTCAACTTACTTGGTGATGAAGATTTAAGGAAGTCTTCCTCCTAGTTTTCTTTAAAAATCTAACATGCAGTTTACAAAAATATTAAGCTGTTCTACTGTTCTTTAGACTAACAGCTTTCTTGGTGAGTGTTCAGTTGTAGCTCGTCTGATCATTGCTGTCTCTTTTGAGGATTATCCCAGCTAAATCCCCTTAATCTTGTCATGCTTTACTGAAAAGACACAGTTCTTTGCCCTTGCTTGGAAGGGAGATGCTGGACTGTAGGAGAGTCTTGACAGACATTCAAGGCATGAGTGAAGTTCAGCATTTTTAGACCTAAAGCCAGCCTGATGGTGTCCTGTGAGTCAGTACCTTTCACAAGGACATCAACTCACCTTTTCAAGGCTGCTACCACCCAAATACTTCACTAGAATCCACTGGTGACCCATGAGACTTTCCCTTGACTTAACCATAGCTCTGTTACCCTGTTTCTTTTGCGCTTTGCAAAATAACCCAGGCTTCTGGGGGCACCTGAGGAGCTGTGGCTTGCATTGCTTCCCCAGCTGTAATGAGCTGGAGTCAGCTGCTGCCTGTGCTTTCCTCTCCAGACAGAAAACAACATGATAAATCTGTGGCTTATCCTCTTCAGACATTGTGCAGCTCATTGTAAGGCACAGTGAGCCAGTGGGGTGGCAGTGCTGGTTTTCAGGAGAAGATTGCTGGGAGTCACCATCCCACACCGTGGCCACCAGCCACACTCAGCTCTTGAGGAGGCCACAACTTGTGCATGATGCTCCCAAGCCCTTGCAGTTAGGGAACTGACTCCCAAAGGGGAACACCTCAAAGTAGGTGCTAGGAGAGATTTTGGTGGCATTCCTAGAAATGTCTCTGCTCTTGTTTTACCCCAACAGTGATGTAGATGAAAAAAGGTAAGCTCCAAGGATGTCCTCCCCATCCCCATTTCCCTCCCACATCAATCCGCAGGCCAGGGGGTCTCTGCAGTGACCCTGTTCCCCATTTCCTTAAAGAGCAAGGGCAGCTACCAAGCACATACTGATAGAGCCTTTCCTTTCTCTGTTTAGGCTTCACTTCAAAGGAAGACTTGAATCCAAAGCCACTGGAACCCATCTCCCAGGGGAATCAGAGTATGTACTTTAGAATTAACTTCATAATTAAGTGACATTATTAATTACATATTGCCAGAATGCATTCAAATTAAATAGCAAAAGGTAAGTTTTCAAGAAAGCCTAAGAAAATCCAGGAGCACATTTTTCCCTTGCAGAGAAAAAGTGAGCACTCTCTGCTGACCCCTCTTACACAAAACTAGCTTTTGCTTCTACAGGGAAGGAAATAACAGCCAAAATTTAGCTTACCTGGGCAGTGAGATGGTGGCTCCTCCCTATCACCTCTTCCCAGGCAGTATCAGCTCCAGGCAGCCAGCAGAGCTTCTTCACTCAGGTGCTTTGGTGGCAGAGGACAGCAATCCAGTGTGCTGCAGAGCAGGCTCCCATGGCTATGCTGTGTGCAGGCACCCTTCTCACAGCAGTGGGTGGGAGGGAAGGAAACCACCTGAGAAAGGGACCCAACGCCTGCCACAGCCAGGAGGGAGAGGATGCAGAGGGATCATCAAGGACCACCCAAGTTCAGAGAAGAAAATGCAGGTTCCTCTACTCTGAAATCTTCTACAGCCCTTTAAAAAGTCAGATTTACCCATTATTCCGTCTTCAGTTGAGGCCCAAAGTAGCACAAGAAAGAGAAAGCAAGTTCTTAGTGGAGAGATGGGGTTGCCTGCCACTTCTTCATTAGAAGCCACCCCAAAGAGAAGGTTCACCCTTCCAACAGTGCCTGGGTCCTCTCTTGGGCATCTGCTCATCCTTGGGCAGCTGAACACTGTCTGGACTCTTTACAGTAACTACTGAACCAAATGTCTACATATTACCAGGCATTCCTCTTAATATTTGAAGAATTATTTTCCTATCAAAGATGTCAAATACACCTGAAACTGATACAGAAATAAGTGAAAGAAGAAGAAAAAGGGAAGGCTCTGCCCTATAGACCCCATTGCCCTGCAGAAAAGCAGAGCTTGGTGCAGTGGAGGCACCAGCAAGGACAGCTGTGTTTCCAGCAGTTAAACTGAAATTAGTCACACCAGAAACAAAATTTTCAACCCACTGATATCTCTAGGACCATAAAAGTCGTGTTTCAGATCTCTCCTCCCTGCAAATCAGAACGTGCTCACCTCCCTGTGAAGCACCCTAGCCTGTGCTCTTGCAGTGTCCCTCTCATGTCCCAGCACTGAATCGGAATCCTCCCCAGAAACCAAGTCTGTCTGTAAGTGTATGTAAATCCTTGCCTCCCCAGACCCTGCTGGCTAACAAACTGCCCACTTCCCACATACAGATCTCATGAACTAGTTCCCTTTGAAGGACAAGAAATTCAGGAAAACTTGGCTGTTAATTGAGGTATTTGTTGTGGGTTCCCGACCTTGCCTCACGATCTGCTGCGAGCGGACACGGTTCTCAGTCACGCTCCTGTAATTCAGCATTATTAGAATTAGAAAAAAGAGACAGCTATGGAAGAAAAAATTGAAGGTAATGAGATGGGAGGCAGTTGCATAAGCCACTAAGAACAATTGGTGCTTTGTAGCCTTCGGGCTACCTAATGATTAAAACACAGTAGTTTGAACAGTCTGATTGGTAGGAGGCATCATCAGAGGGAAATCAAGAGATGGGGATGACCCAGATGCTGGAGGGGGAAAATGTTAATTAGCACTCTAGTTAAGCCAAATTTTGATCCCACTCCGGTCGCAGACCAAAGTGGTGAATGTTTCACCACCAACTTAGAGAAATGTGAAAGCAGGTTGGCAGAGATGAAGACAGCATTTGCAGCACAAAGATGAGGTTCATCTGTGTAATTAAAAGGAAGAGTTTGTTTGGGTACAGGCATACCTTTTATAGAACATTGCTTTCAGCCCAGAGAGGAAACACACAACAGCACACTGCTGCTGCAGCACACATGGGTACAAGGCTACCACAACATGCAAAAGAACAGCCCCCACTCAGTCTGAACATCCCAAGCAAAATCACCATCCTTGATGTTAGCTCCAGCCCAGAAGGAAACAGATGAACAATTCTCATTCAGAAGTGCAGAGCTGCCAGGATTGTTGTCCGTAATCCTGGACTGCAATCGCTTTGAAGAGACCCCACAGCGTCCTTCCCCTGAGGCACATCCCAGGCATCACACATTTCAGGAATTTCCCTCCCTTCTGAGGCACATTAACACAGTAACTGTTCCTGTTATGTCTATTACATCAATCAAGTCCACAAGGGTGTCACCAAGGAAATCCCCTTAGTTTGTGCTCTGCAGGTGGTCAGATCACAAAATCCAAGCACCATGGCTGGTTTTACAAACTCCCATCACCTCTGGGCTGCAAATAAAGCGTGCTGAGAGCAGACATGGCTCTGAGGGCACAGGATATACAAGTCAGCCTGCTCCTGTGGGGCTGACCTCCCTCATCCCCAAAATGGAGTGCTTCCAGACTGACTCCTGTGAAAAGATTCTTGCCCTTTTGTCAGAGACAAGCTTAGATGTTTTATGGGACGGAGTCATGCCAAGAACTGTGTTTACCAACCAGTAGGACAGACTTTAGCTGCCAACTGTGACTTGTCCTTGAAAAAGGCTTTTTTGTAGAGTTTACACAGCAGGATAAGTCACTGGATGCAGAGTTTTTAGGCCTTTGCTGCTTGCAAGAAGCACAGCAATCAGAAAGCACTAAAAATATTTTTGGTGTTTCTTTATCTCTCCTCAGATTGCAAGGTTGATTTGTCCTTCCTAATGGATGGGAGCTGGAGCATTGGCAAACGCCGCTTTCAGCTCCAGAAGCGGTTCCTTGGTAACGTGGCTCAAGCCCTTGGCATTGGCAGTGCAGGTCCTCTGATGGGCATTGTTCAGTATGGGTAAGAGCCTCCCAGACATTCCCATTGCCACAGGACATGACTGCACACTCTAGCTCCGTAGCATTCACATTCTCTGAAAAAAAATCCCTTCGCCCAGCATTTTTCTCCTGGGAAGCTGAGAAGCCTCAGAGAAAAGGAAAACAATTCTTATCTCATTTGCTTCTCCTGTGTTGTGCTCACATGTGGAATGTGTTTGGAGATTGTTTACCCACAGGTGATATTGTTTCATTGGATTCTGGTGTGAGTTGTTTTGACTCTTTGGCCAATCAGGGCCAAGCTGTGTCGAGACTCTGGAAAGAGTCACGAGTTTTTATCATTATCTTTTTAGCATTCAGTAAGTATCCTTTCAGTATTCCTTAGTATAGTATAGTATTCTTTAATATAATATAGTATCATAAAGTAATAAATTAGCCTTCTGAGAACATGGAGTCAGATGCATCATTCCTGCCTTCCTCGGGACATTTCCCAACAAATACAATACCACTCTAAGCTGATACGTGCTAAAGGCCTCACTCCAGCTTGCACTCAGGATCCAGGTAGCACAGACCAGCCCTGTGGCTTTTGTGTTGTATGTGAAGCAAAACACTGACATTTGCTCTAATTTCTCCTTTTAGTGATGACCCTTCCACAGAATTTAACTTAAAAACTTATGCCAACTCCAAGGATCTAAGGAATGCCATTGAGAAAATTCAACAGAAAGGGGGACTTTCCAATGTTGGTAGGTGATGGGGCTGCTTGCGCTTCCTCCACTCAGGGGGGGCTTCAGAGCCTGGGCTATAGCAAGCCCACACCTCCTCACAGGACACAGAGGCTGGGGCCAAACAGTGCTTAGTGCTAGCACCAGGCTGGTGAGGGAGCACTGCTCCCACCATGACCTGCATGTGTTGATCCCAGGCCCTGCAAATCCATCACAAGTTGACATGACATACGAGCAGTTCCCATCAACGCTTTGGGGATAACCCTTGATAACCCAGCTCATCACTCCCAGCCTCTCTGGGGCATACAGAGGGGGTTCAGTGCAGGAGGGCTCGGGAAGCACGGGCACCAGTAGCAGTGGTCTCCCTTCCTGCTCACACAGCCACTGTGTGAGCTGCCTTCCCCAGCTCTCTGCAGCCTCCAACACTTGGGTCAGCTCTCTGCCTGCTATTTCATGGGATATTATCAGATGGAGTGCTTCCAGATCCGTAACTCCTCAACTCCTCTTCTATTGCAGGGAAGGCACTTTCATTTGTTAACAAAAACTTCTTTCTGGATGCTAATGGAAACCGAGGTGGAGCACCCAACGTGGTTGTAGTGATGGTGGATGGGTGGCCGACCGACCGAGTGGAAGAGGCCTCCAGGCTGGCCAGAGAATCAGGAATCAACATTTTCTTTGTCACTGTTGAAGCAGCTGCTCAAAGTGAAAAGCAGAACGTTATTGAACCGAACTTTGTGGACAAGGTAATTTGTGGGCTGAGTCTGACCAGGACTGAGTCTGAGCATTTGACCAGGCTGAGTCTGACTAAACTTTCTAACCTACTTCATTCAGGGCATTTCCCTTTCCTTCTTATCACTTATGGTTCTTTCTTTTCCTCCTTGTACATACTGTCTTGAGTTTTTCTGTACAAAAAACAGGCAGTAATGCTGAGGTCAGAAAGGGAATGAAGTCAGTAAAGTCCTGGTTTGAGGTACATCATCAAGCAAATGGCTTTTCACTGACTAAAGCTTAGCACACACCTGCAGTTGTACTGAGACAAGAGGCTTTCCAAATACTCAGTATTTGGAAAATGACAAAGTACAATCACAGCTTGAGCAATTTGGAATTGTTTTTTACACAAACCTCTTGCTGTGCATCTCCCACTAGGGAAAGGGTGAGGAGCCCTGTCAATCTAATGTCAATGTTGCATTTACAAACAGGTCCCACACAAGCAAAGGTTGGCACAGTCCCAACACAACCACATCCTAGTTTTTCAGCTATACTGGGTAACTCAAACATTCTCTTTTCACTGTTGATGAAGGCTATTTTTCAGTTACTTGTTTCTGCTGCTATGGACTTCATGGTAGGACTTGGAAAAAGGGTAAATCTCTGCCGTATGTAGAAAAGAGAATGCAAGCTTTGATTGATTTGTATTTGGCACCAACACTAGCTGTCTGATAACAGTGCTTCAGAACAAGCTGGTACCCAGTTAGGGCAGGAGATACCTGCCAAGTGGCAGACCAGGCTGGGCCTAAGAAACAGGGTTAAGTTATCTGGTATTTTCAGAAAACAGATTCCCATCTGAGCTGGGTTGCTCTGCCATGAAATAATCTCCCATGAGTCTTAGAGCTGCTCCAAAGAGCTGCACTGTCTCTGGTCAGCATATAATTGGATTGTATCTAATTTGCATTTAATGTTTTTTAAAGAACAAAGCTACAGCAAATCTCTGCAAACCTGCCAGGGATACAGCAGAAGTGAGAGCAGAGTGGGCTCAGAACAGAAAGGAGGGAATGGTGGCTTGATACTGCTGCATCGTAACACTAAAATAGAAGTAAGACAGTAAGAAGAGCAAATGAGAGCAGGACACCATGAGGAACCCACACTGGAGGGACCTGTAACTCCCTTGGAGCTGTTAGCCTTTATGCAAGTCAAGACCAGGGCCTTGGTCTTTTAAAATAGTCAGATACACTCACCATCACAAAGCTGATAGATAAAGCCTGGCTTAACAAAATATTCTCACCCAGAGAACTGAGGAATTGGCCTTTAAGAAGCACTAAAGCCAAAGGCAATTTGATCCAGCCTGTTTGCATCACTCCCCTCCTTCCCTTCCTCCACCCCTTGACTTTTCCCATGTCCTCTTCTGTGTCAGCCCTACTTCCTACCCACCCTCACCTGACTCCCACTAACCCTATAGAAGCTGCCCACAGATCTGGCCCTTATGAGTATTTACTTATAAAAGTTAATGGGTTTGCTTTTGGTTTTTTTACTATTTGGCAGAGCCAACACAATGAGCCTGGTTTTTCTTTGCTTAGAAAGGTATGAACCAAGTTATCCTCAGCTTACGCCCCAGGTTTCACTTCAAAGTAGTAGGGTTTGTCAGCAGGCAAAACTTTCTTTCTTGTCCTGAATGAAGGGAGCTGAAGTTGCTACCTGGCAAACACGCTGTAATGTCCATGGGAGCCACGCTAAGAGCAGCTCTGTGATTTGGATGTTTTTCCCAAAAACAGTGTGACTCACATAAAAAAGCCTGACAGGTGGCAAAACTTGCTTATTCAGTTTTTCACTACTATAATATCAGCTCCATCCCACAGTTAAAAAAAAAAAGGCAGGAAAAACTGTCACATTACACAAGTATCTGTGATGTTACACTGACATCATTTCCCAGGGAAGCAGATGGTGATTGCAGGAGAGGCCATTTCAGACTCCAGCACTGCTCTTTCCAGGAGCCTATATTTACACTTTAGCTACATCCCCTAGCAGGAACAGGCAGACTGAGTTTCCATTGCGTTTATCCTTGTGTTGCCTCGCAGGCAGTGTGCAGGACAAGCGGTTTCTATTCCATCAACGTGCCCAGCTGGTTCAGCCTGCACAAGGTGGTGCAGCCCCTGGTGAAGCGGGTGTGTGACACCGAGAGGCTGGCTTGCAGCAAGACGTGCCTCAACGCTGCCGACATCGGCTTCGTCATCGACGGCTCCAGCAGCGTCGGCACCGGCAACTTCCGCACGGTTCTGCAGTTCGTGGCCAACATCAGCAAGGAGTTCGAGATTTCGGACACCGACACACGCATTGGGGCGGTGCAGTACACCTACGAGCAGAGGCTGGAGTTCAGCTTTGACAAGTATAGCACGAAGCAGGACGTGCTAAATGCCATCAAAAGGATCAGCTACTGGAGTGGGGGCACCAGCACGGGAGCAGCCATCAGCTACGCCTCAGAGCAGCTGTTCAGCAAGTCCAAACCCAACAAAAGGAAGATCATGATTGTCATCACAGATGGCAGGTCTTACGACGATGTCAGCATGCCAGCCATGGCAGCTCACCAAAATGGTAAGGTCTTCTATCACTGCCTGCTCTCCCCTCGTGCCTCAGCACTTATCCAGGTCAGATAAATGCAGTTTGCTATAATTTGAAGGCACTGGATGAAACCTTACAAAGCAAGAGTAGTACTTTTCTCTGGGTTCCCACTGAGCTCCAACAAGATCAGCATCTGTTTAATAGCTGAATAAGGAACTTCAGAAAAAAACCCCAAACTTATAAATCATCTCAAATGCAGCAATGTCTAGGAGATCTCAAACTACATTTGCAGTATTGATCTTAAATTAGATTTACTGCAATGACAATTTTAGTGCTTTTTCTAAACTTTTGGTTTTTTTCAGGAGTCATCGCTTACTCCGTTGGAGTTGCTTGGGCAGCCCCAGATGAACTGGAAGCCATTGCATCAGACCCTGCTAAGGAGCATTCCTTCTTTGTGGATGACTTTGACAACCTCTACCACTATGTTAATCAGCTCATCCAAAACATTTGCACAGAGTTTAATTCCCAGCCAAGGAACTGATGGACTCCAGCAAGGCAGGACCTTTGGGTGCTGTGCTGAAGGCATGACAAGTGCCACAGAAATAATGCCAGTCCTCAGTTCAAGAAACACTGGAGGTGTTTCCCTCCAGCATTTTCCAGTCAGCAAGGTTGACTGCAGCTCTGTCCCTATGCATGATAATGCTCTGTGTAGACTTAATGAATGATTTTTTTTCGTTGTGGGCATCAGAAACTCTGATTTAGATGGGCAGCAGAAGAGGCAGTGAATATGGAGGAAATAACTGCAGCTGTTTGAAGAGCTGCTTCCAGCATAGAACCCCAGCTTGCACAATTCTCACCTTTGGACACACACAAGTTCCTTAAAAGTGCCACCTGCTCCCTGAAGTGACCAGGTCCCTTCAGGGAGTGGCCAAGCTGCTGAGCTGCTGTGGTAGAAACACCTCATATGGCACTGCTCACCAGATGACACACAGATCAGGGCTCAAATACCAGACGGAGGGGGAACACAATTTGAGTACCTTCTTAAAAGCAGGTATTCTGTCCACACTGCTGTCTTGTCAGTAAGTTAAGCTTCAGCTAGCGTCAACTCAAGCACTGGGATTTATCCAAACCCTGAGAAACTGGAAAGCAAGAGAGAGGAAAGGTTCAAACCCCAGGACCCTACAAGTCTGCCTCCTTTACAACCCTACAACCACAATAAAGCCCCAAATCCACAAGGCAGCCAACATGCAGGAACTGGAATCTAGTCTCCCACAACACTGCATTAATTACTTGACCTGAGACGTGTCTTTCCCCTCAGCTTCCTCCTTCACTCTTGGATGGTTCAAGGCCTGCAGGACCACAGGAGTGTTGCCAGGACACAGGAGACTCTGAGAAAAACTGTGGGTTTAAGCTGCTCACAATCACTAAAGCATTTAAGACTCACCACTCTGTCATTAGACCAACACTCAGAAGTGCAGTCTCTAGTGTCAGGAGAGCTATTCAAGAGCCATTAACAGGATTTAAGAGGGAATTATCTGAAGTTCTGTGTTATACACTGGGAAAAGCAGAATTTCAAGCATTTAGATACTCTCCCTCAAATTTAGGACCAGCTTTTCTTTTATGGACTGATTTCAAAATCTACCTATTACAGCCCTGGATCTGTCAGAACACAGTGGTTTCTTAAGTGAAGAACTACCCATGTCACTAGTCAGTGCAGAAGGAGGGACACACTACTAGGACCAAAATAACTCCAGTCTATTTAGGAAGCAGCAGTTGCTGGTTATGTTCCATCCAGTATCATTAAAGAAAATACATTCATTAAGCTAAGTTATCAAAGGAGCCAATAAAAACATGAGTGTTCACACTCCTTACAGCAATCAAAGCCATGCTGTGCCAGGTTTGTGGAACTAACAGGAAATGGAAAGAAATTAAAACTCAAATTTGCCATATTACTTGCAAATCAACCTCTTAACAGCATTTATAGTTTTAATAACCATGAGCCAAGATATTTATTAGCCACATAAATTCTAATTGAATTGCCATAAGGGAAACTCATTTTATCAGCAAAAGTAGCACTATTTTTTTAAATCATTATGTTTGGAAATATGACTGAAGTACCTAATAACCTGTCAACTAAGTAAGCATAACACAAATTAATGAAAACAGCAGATTCTTCCTGATCCCCCTGGTGGGGTAACATAAGCCAGGCTGGGGTCCTCTCAAGAGGTTATCAAAGCCAATCTTGGATGAAACAGTGGTTTTACACAGTGAAAGTTCATCGCTTCCCCTTAGAAGAAACATTAAGTTCCAGCTTTAACTGAGTATCATCAATTCAACCATTCTAGCCAGACTGAAGGCCCAAGACACTGTCAGCATCCACAAATATATTTGTATGCAGAGTTTTTACCACTAATCTCTGCTGCTGCACTTCACAGCAATAACTTTTGGCTTGAAAAAAATTATTAAGGACAGAGAGTTAGGGATGAGGCATGAGCTGAGCAACTCCTGATATCCCCCATCTCCTGACCCAGCTCCTCACTACCCTTCTGCTGAACACATCTTTCTCTGTCAACAGGGAACTTTACATGGCCTGGACAAAACTCAAACCCATTAACTGAATTTACTGGGGTCTTCAGTTCAGACACCATATTTATTGTCTAAAAACCTGTTTGTTTGGGATTTGATTTGGGGCTGCCTGAGAAAAAGGCCTAAATTCTAACTTACAGTTACTCTTAATGCTGTGGGTTTAATTTTTAATGCAGCAGCTCACTACCACATATTGTTCTCCATACTGAATGTACTCTTGCAGCACCAAAGATTGGTACCCTGCAGAGACTTCCCAATGCTTCACTTGTGCAGAGGTGGCCGAGACATTGGGAGCAGCTAGAGCACACATGCTCTTTAGGATGTGCTAAGGGATATATGCATATGGGATATAACTTCTTCCTAAAGCTTAAAGTTTAAGCAATGACATTAAGCTTTCAAATGCTTTTTCACAGGAAAGTTGCACAGCTATCTTTTGTTAAGCATTTATAAGGGAGACTTCAGGGTTTGTTGTTCAAATGGTTTATCTTAAGTTTACAGAACAACTATGGTGCTTGTTTCTCAATGTGCATTTTTATTTACTTCTTGGGACTATCTTGAAATCACCAACACACAAACTGTGAAAGTGGTTTAATCCAACTCTCATCTAAACATAGAAGTCCTATTCATAAGCACCGTAAACTTAAGTGGAAGTCTCAAAATTTTGAATACACCCTTCCATGCAATCATAGAACACACTCCTCTTCACCTTTACTTTTCATAGCAATCAAATCACTTGCTGCCTACTAAAGTCTCTAAATACTGTTTGATTAAAAAAACAAGTTACCTTACATATATAGATAAATGTTCAAAGGGGTATATTTGAAGAAAGCAGAACTCCTTCTGTAACATATACAAGCTATTTTGAGCTTATCAACATTAAGTTGCTATATCTTTTGCAATAAAATTGTCTTAAAGGCATATGCAGTGCATGTCATCTCATATGGGGTTAAAAAATAAACAGCAAATACAGCCCATGACATTTTAGTTTCTGAAACACAGCTGAGGTCATTACTACATTGGAAGACTTAGCAAGGTTGGCAAAGCCTTGGGTGGTTCACTGTTGTCCTTTTACATGCTCAGATGAAAAAGATCCTTAGAGTGAGCTACCACAAAATTACCTGTCAGAGGCATCAGTCAACTGAAGCAGAGCCTAAGGACTGAAGGGCATCAAAATTATATGTACTTTTCAAGGGCTGCAAGATCATGTCTTATTTGTAATCAGACTTCCTTTGGAAACTGAAAAAATATGACAGTGGCTTTACACAATTTCTAGATGTGGGACTGAGTCAAAGGAGGATCTAGGTGTCCAGTCACTTGATGCTGGGCCACTTAGTTTCAGGTGTCTGACCAGTTCAGTGGAACCTGTTGTCTGGCAAGGCATGCCCAAGAGAAGAGATGGAAACTGTCTGAACTAGTCACTGCATACACATTCTAGAGGGTGTTGTCTGATCACCCTCTCCCTAAGAAATAAGCTTCTTTGTACTCAGAGTTGGCTGGTGGCTTATCAGTGCTCAGCAACCACAGTGCAGAACACCCACCTACTGATATACCTACTGATGTCCCTGCTCTGGAAGCCTTGGCAGAGCTCGGTTTCAGCATCTCCTGCCAACTCCAGCATTAGCCAGTCCACCAAATTCAATTAAGCATTCAGCTATCTCTTCAGAGAGAAGTACCTCAAATTCCTGTCTCCCCAGAGCAGGACACAGCATTTCTGCTGTCACTGTGCCACCCTGCACAGAAGGCATCACCCGCAGTGTGCATCTCCCACTCCTCAGCTGCTGCTGCTTTGCTGGTTTGGCAAGAGGAGAGTTTCTCCATGGCTGCTGCTGACAGGGGGGCAGACAAGCTTCCCCTTTCTCCTCACACTCATTCCCCCATGGCTCTCCAGCACACAGGGGGAACCATACCAGTAATCAGGAAAAGCTCTGGAGTTAAGCATCCAGCCAGGATCAACCCAATCTAAATATATTTAGGGATTCAACACCCTACCTGTAACCCCACAGGACATCATCCACATTATCTACTTAAAAAGCCAAAGCAAGCAGTAGGTAGTCTCAGAAATATTACTTAGACACCAAATTTAAGTCACTTTTCTGTGGTATACATACCTTAAATTACTTCACGGTTGAACAAAGTCACTATCATTCTGCTAGCTATTTTTCTCTGTCCATGAGCAACATTATAGAAACAACTTGATCCCTTTTTTTTTTCCATTCCCATCTCATTTCAAGACATCTTGGACAATATCAGGCCATTTACATTTGCTGAGTCACCTACATATTGAAAACATTACAAATGTACATCTATGCAGCTGAATGCTTCAAATTCCTCAAAATAATCATTTTTCCTTGTTAAACTGGGGGAGGAAGGGGGATGAGGGTTTTAGCACTGCATCAGCAACACTGCTCACAACCAACTGTGTCAGTCTTACTGAACGGCAAGAAACATGTTATTTTCCTTAACACCAGTTTAACCCATTCTCTGATTTCTAATGAAAACTCTGATAGTGCAGTTCAAGAATTCCAGCACTGATAGAAATTACTTCTTTTTAAGCACAAGAAATTGTAGAAGTTCCACTGTATCATCAAATATACTCACTTTTCTCACATGCAAGTCATCATGGGGCCATGTCATAGGCAAACCCATAAGCATGTTAAGAATGCCTCCCCCATGTGAGGGCCACTCATATGTTATTCACTGAATCTTCTTTCCCCCTACCTCAGGAATCTTCTAGAGGCATTCACACTGGTGTGAATGAGATTGTATTGCCAATTCATAAAGCGATTCCTTCTTTCCTATGAGGCAGGAAGACGAGTAGGACCAAATCAGGCTATTTTATACCTACCAAAAAAAGATGAGAACTTCACTTACCCACCTACAAGCTCAGAAAAAACAGGATGGGCTCACTGACAACAGTTTGTTCTGCGCAGGTCTGTGTAGGTTCTCCTGCCACCCGCTCACAGTGCCGTTCTGAGCACCTTCCTGTAGAGACACAGCTGCCATCTGTGATGTGTGCTTTGCTCTCCCTCATCCTCTCCCCACGGGCAGAACCACGCGTTTATTTTTGCACTGAATGAACGCTGTCCTCAGGAAGAGCCACGTGTCTGGCTGTGAACAAAGCCTGCTGACAGCCCAGCTCCTGCAGAACTGCACCCCCTCTGCATGTCTGCTGACCCCACATTCACCCCCACACGGGCACCACGTGCCTCGGCACATGGAAGGATGTGGGGTGTCAACAGAGCCAAGCTGGCGCACCAGTACGAAACCAAGACATACGGAGGACAGAAAAACCAAGGCACTCCTGTGAACATGCTGCACAGTTCAGCAGGAATTTCACATGGCGTTACCTCAAGCCCCTCCAAACAAGTCTACTTGTCTTCCTCTTAATGTACTTCCCCCTCCTAGCACTCACTCCACAACCACAGGTATCTTGTGATAAAATGCAGAATTATGAACACAATGCAAAATGTTGAAAAATAGTATTTATTAGCACCCAATTTACATAATTATATGGTACAAATGACACTTGCTGCTGCAACATTAAATAAAGCTGCTCTTAAAAACCATTGCTTATTTCTGGAAGTCCGTGTGATTTTGCTCAGCACAGAATGCGGGTACAGTACACAGATACCCCACTTCACTACTGCCATACCAACACAAATACCTGCATGGTTACCTCAATGGGGTCTCATTTTAAACGGCACACTAACATAAGCAGATCTATATAATTTTAAATGACAAAATATTTATTTGACTTATTCAGGCAAGTGAATGTAGCTTTAAATATAACCTATTCAAGAAGTTTCACAAAATATGAATTGCAGTGAAAAAGAGAAAATTCAGGGCTGCACTTGAGAAGCTCAAAATTACACTGGCGTATTTCAAAATAATCTCCCTCTGAATTTTCTATCTTTGCCATTATCCAGCATTTTAAACTACTGTGTTTTAGTAAGAAGTTTAATACTAAGTTTCTGAATAAGCATTTCCATTTAAAGCAAAAATTTATACTTGTAATAATAAACGCTAAACAAATCTTTGGAGATTGAATCACTTTCCTTTTTCTCATGTCCCACGATTAATAAGCCTTTTCAAAATCATGAAATATATTACATTTATGGATGCTTACTCTCAAGAAAACTATTTCCTTCATAAATTAGAAAACAGAATTTCTCACTCAAAATAACATTCACTTTTGTACAACAGTTGCATTTAAACAAGGTAATTTTGGTGGTACTGCAATTCTGACACAGCCTTGTACTGAGCCATACACAAAAAACTGACAAGTAGACTATTACTCAACAAGTAGGTACTTCTCATTTGGATCCAAAATTCTGCAAGACACTTGAAGTCAAACATTGTTTCAAAGTAGTCATTCAAAACTGGTGTATAAAATCATAACCTAGCCATAGTTCTGAAGGGGAATCTTAATTTCCTTAAGCTGTTTGTATATCAGCCACAGTAGCCTTTTCATATCAACAATCTGCAATGGAAGTGACCCAAAACAGAAGGGAAGCCACTGAAATTACTAACATATTAGTGGTTATCACCTATAGTAACTTCTCCTAAAGAGAGCTGTCAGGTATTTCTATGTTCCATCAGAAAAGAAAAAAGTGTATTAATATAAGCAACAACAACAAAAAAAATTCCTAGCTACAGTCCATATGGCAAAGAAATTTGTCTTTTTCAACCTGACAGTTAAGTGAAGATAATTATGCAAAATACAATGCAAAGCTGACAAACGTCAACAGAGAACCTTACAGCAACAAAAGTCATCTCATCATGGAGTTCCTTCTACAAGTTTTTTCAGATGCACTATTCAAATAAAAAATAGCACAAGACCACTTTTCTGTTTGCTTGGACTATAAAGGTACAAGAAATCATTAGCTAGCATGCTCAGTTTGCATTTCCGAAAGAAGCGCTAACACATACGAGACAGTTTTCAAAACTGATGCACATTTGCAAATGTCCAACTTCAAGGAAACAATTCTAGGAGGCATATATCTGAAAACAAGCTACATTCGAAAGCACTGTATCTTGATGATAGGAAGCATAAAAAAATAAATTCTTAATGGAAAAATATTAGCTTGAAGTCCATCATTTATCCCTTATACAATGTTTTTGGCTGCTTTTCACAAGTAATCCAAAAATAATGACAATATTTGGCTTGGCAATAAGTTTTCCTTTCCCTTTCAGAACAGTACAAATCCAGCTGTATAAATCTTTTCCTAACACCACAGTCTAATACTCTGGTGTGAGGACCAAGGGTTACTCAAAATAACCAGGAAGTAATTTTGGGAGCCTGCAATTCAAACTTAAGGGAACCAAAGAAGGCTGGCCTGGAGGACCACATCAATCCAAGGCTTTGAGCAGCTTAGAAACACGTACACGGGGTATGGTTTAAACACTGGTGTGATCTCCCAGGATCACAGCATGGCTTGGCAGCATGAGCAGGGCAGAAGCAGTCTAACACACAATACCACAATCTACATTTAGGCAGGAGGAAGTTGGGCTAAGAATATAATATTGTTAAATGCCTTTTTAGCTCAGCCATAGTTTGGATTTTGTAGTCTAACAACAAGTCTCTCCTGCCAACAAACCAGATGAGCTCCACAAATTATACTATTCAACTGGATTTATGCCTTCTGTAGTGGAATCCACATTCTCAAAAATATCTTAAATGATACAGCAATTCATAAGCTTTCACAACTGACTACAGAGCAGCAAAACCAACTCAGAAGGCAGGCTAAGAGATAACACACCAAAATTAAATAAACTGCATGTAAGGAGGTACAAATCCATCTTTTGGTGGTGAGAGGGCTGGGCTGAAGCTGAAGCTTCAACCACTCTTCAAAAAACCACTCCAAGAGAAAAATCAGAAGTCCTTCATGACATTCTGCAGTAAGTGCTCACTGCAGATGAGATTTTAAGATTCTCAGAAAATGTATCCTAAAGGGAAATTCAAGTGGGAAGATAAAAAGCCCAGATCAAAAGGATAGATAACCTGCAAAGGTATGTTAATTAGCACAGGCATTTATTTAAAGGTCACATTTCCAATCATCCTCCCTCCTAGGAACATTCCCACCAGCTAAACAAGAGTGTTTGCCTGAACAAGGACTATTTAAACAAGAGTCATCCTAGTCCTTCCCCACCCTCCCCAGGAGTTTGTTCATTTGCTCTGCTGTATTTAACACTATATTTTACAATAGGGGTTATTTTTTAAAAACATTCTGACATAATTGGATGGACCAACACTGCTGTCCCTCAGTTTCTCTGCTGCTCAGTAGGAATGTGGCAGAGGCTTTCAGTGGCAGTTTACAGGCAAATCATTTCCATAACTCTGTATCTAAGCTTACAGAAACTGATGATGAAAGAGTCAAGACTGTTCACCTATTGTCACCCTCTTCAACTAAACATGTTATCAGATTCACATAAAATATTCTCAACACCTTCATGTCCTTATGGAAAAAAGGAGCCTCCTGAAACAGCTGAGCATTTTTTCAAGGAAATCTTTCCATCCTCTCAGCCACTCAATAGGAACAACTATGCTAAGTATCTCTACGATGCTCATGAGCAGCAGCTGCCCAAGAAAACTCGTATTGCCATGTCAAAGATTGCCACATCTTACAGAAATCAATTTACCACATGGAAGAGGTTAACTATTGTATTTTGATTTCTTCATTTCTCACAGTGTAGTCCAAACCAACTTCCACTAAACAGCCACAAATTTCAGCACAGGACAACCCCAATGGCTGTATTTTCTTCCTTAATGCATCTCAGGTTGACTAGGCATTTCACACAGGCACCAAGCAGGCTCTTGGATACCTGGGACAGACAGTCTGCGAATACACTGTCAAGCCATAGCCTGAAAATGTTTCCAAATCTTGAAAGGCATTAGTAAAACCAAGACTTGATTATCTGATCATCTGATCATCTGCTTTTCAACTTTTTCTTTTCACACTTCTGCCCATCAAAAGCTGCTCAAAAAACATATGAGTTTACAGAAATTGATGCTCCCCAAAATTACACTGCTAAAACCCAAGGAGGCAGAGAAAGGCAACACATCTGTGATCCAATAAATGTACTGAAAAGGTGCTGTAACTAAGTCCTTTATCTCTCATACATTTATTCAAAAGAACAAATCTCTGGTTACTTTAAATTCACAACTGAAAACCAGTATTGTATGACCTAATCACAAAGCTGTATGGTGAACACCACACACGTACTCAACCAAATTACATGGGACTGCTTTAACATGACGTTATTTGAAAATACACGTCCTAAAAGAATAGGCTACAGTACATGGCATGTAGTTCTACAGGCTTCTTGCTAAAGAACATAGTATATCAAAATAAAGATGGATGAGATGAAAGTAGCGAATCTTTTTTGTGGAAGTTTTCTCTCTGAGGCCCAAAAATAAATGCAGACACTAGGATTTTGTAAGAGTGACACAATATATCTAGAACTTCTTCCAAGTTACTCTAAATAATTCTGTGCAAGTGTTTTGGTAACTGAATCCAATATGTGAAAGCAAGCAGCCCAGTGAAGTAAATTAGAGTAAAAGTGAGAGTACTTAAACTAGTGGACCAATTTTCAACATACAGAAGGACTGAAAATTCTCCCATTAAATAAGTTAGTATAACCAAAATCATTAGCACAAGCTAACATAGACAAAAAATTATATGAGCTAACCATTAAAAAATTACCTTGTAAATTAGATATGGGAAAAATAGTAATGGTAAAATGCTATATACTGATATTGCAGAAAAATGTTTTTTTCCAAGAATAAGCCTTGGGTCCAGTTTTGTTTACACTTTGGATATATGTATCACACTAATGAAAGTTACTAAGTACACTGAACCAGGAAAAACTGCACAGAAAAGGGGAACAAATAAAAATAATTTAGTGCCCTCAGAAGTTCAAAACTTGTAAGATCCAGGATAATCATGAAACAGGAATTAAGTCTCTAGCTGCAAAAGAATCATAACATACTAAAAGTGAAGAAGAAACTTGAAAAGCAGCAATGCTCAAATGTTATTTAAAGGAGTTGTCATAAATAAAGAAATATGATTTAAGTTTGTCAGACATCAAAAGCTTGGTCTTCCTACAAAAGCATCATGTTAGAGAGGATAAACCCAACCAAATAACAACCACACTTAACAGATGACCCTCAGACTAAGTCCAACAAATCATGCATGTGGAATGGTGGTATGGACACCAATATCTGGAGAACTGAGCCTAAAGGATGAAAACAAGCAAATGTTGTGCAAAAAAAGCAGACTAAAAAATAGCTTGAAGAAAGCAGAAAGGAATGAAAATATACAGACAGAACCAGGGTGTGCCTGGAGCTTCCAAATTACAAAGACTATGAAGAGTATGTAAAATGGCACAAAAGATGGCTTGGAATACTGGCATGAAATTACAAAAAAGAGCTACTAAATATTACACAAATTCTCCTGCCAGTGAGATGTAGTCATTGATTGAAATAATCTTTAAAAGGAAGCTTAATTGTTTTAGAACATATAAAATCTCACTGGCCAAGACAATATTAGAACGCACAAGTCTACAACCCCGCTTTAGCAAGCAGATGGACTAGATAACCTAAATAATTTTGTCAACCTCATCTCCTACGATGATGCTCAGAAGATCTGACAGGCTCATGCACAATACCCTGCAGTCCTACAAGTATGTGAGCAAGTACAGTAAAAAGACATTGACATCAATTATGAAGACAAGCACAAAAATATATATATTCCACAACCTCTTCGTAAGGCTACATATGTTTTGTTTTGTTTTTTAAAGGCACCTCATCCTCTAGCTATTGCCAGCTTTTAAAAAAATCACTTTTCAGTTTGAGCAAGAGCTCAAGAGTGAGAAGGAAACATCTTTCAATTCACATTTGAACAGCCACTTCTTACATTCCAATTGTAATCAGAATGACAGTCTTTAAAAAGAAGCATGCTGGCCTATTAGTTTTTATGTACAGCAATTTAAACAACTGTGACTACATATTGTATTGTGTAAGCAAAAACACAACATTCATTTCATACTCACACCAGTATCCTTTGTATACACAAACTCAAGAGAACTCTTAATACTAAAACATTAAAATGCACCCATGGAGTCTTCCCTTACTAGACACATTTAATACATGTTTACAATATATATACACATATATAATATACATAACTTTTAGAATTTTTCAAATAAATTTTTGTAATTTTTCTCTTCAAAAAGAAATAAAATAATGACACTGAAAGAATATGAGTCAAGTACACAAAACTCTCACAAAGTTGAATGCTCAGTTTTGCAGCCAAGTTTCCTCCTTTTCATCATAACCAAAACATTTTATAAAAACTAAATAATCTGTATTATTATTGTAGTCATCTGTTTCATGGTAAAAGTTCTAATCTTATCTAAGGAAATATATTGCATATCAATATCATGAACTGACATATGTGAATATTCTGAGCAATAAAAGGTATTCCAGAATATTTTAGCAGTACATATAATGGTAGCAGGCTCAAACAGCACAGGTCAACTTTTTATTCTAAATAATATACTTGCTTTAAACTCTGAGATCAACTTCAAATGTGGTCCCATCCCCAAATGGCACTCTAAAAACAACATAGTCGAACCTCATGTTGATATCGTTCGATGACTCCTGCTTATGAAGTGTCAGTTTAAAGGTAAGGACTTATTTATCAGTTTCCAGTCTTAACCTCAGGCTGGTATATGAAGAGTTGCACTGGGTTCTTTCCTACTCATATCAGCACCAGAAATCAACTCCAGCAGAAATTCTGCTTTCCATTGCCATCAGAGAAAAACACCAACTTCGTGCTTATGAATAGTAATAATTCTGATGATGACACACAATAGAAAAGAACCCACTCACTTTCCTTTAAGAAGGAACAAAAAGACTAACAGATTGGATTAAAAGTTATTTGTCAAATCAACAGAGAAGCTCTGAATAGATAAACAAAGCACATCTGTTGAGTAATTATGAGAAGCACTCATTCTTCAGGTAACCCAATCAATGGCACATACAGCCAGTGAAGTGGACAAGGTAAAAAGTCCCTCAAATGGTGCAGCTGGGAAATATTCTAGCAGTAGCAGAATCTCTCAAACTGATGGAGCATTGTACAGTTTCCACTTATTCCACTAAAAGGACTCATACAAAGCATCAGATTTAATCTTCAAAGTATTTCACTGTTATCCATAATGCCCAGAATGATACCCTTTTTAGCAGGAACAGAAAAAAAAGGGGCGAATTTTTGATAGCTATAATTGTAGGACAGCTTCTTTGGAAAGCTTTTTGATAATTTCTTGTGCCAGATCTCCAAGAATAAACAGCATTAAAATCTGAATAAGTTAAATTTGCTACTACAGTTTGCACAGATTGCGTCAGTCTGTTGTTAATTGGGATTTAGACTAAAGGCTCAGTTTCTAGCCATATGCTAATACAGGCTTAAAAAATTATATCCTTTTTTTTGCAAACAAAATATTTACTGAGAAACACAGAAGATGTAACAGAAACTTTTCTGCATTTTAATGTATGTTAGTAATTTGCCTTCCTTTAATTGCATTTATCTTAGGCTAGCAGCCCGGTGGCTGAGATTAACTATCTGCTACTGCTCTCTGAACAAGATCTACTTTATTCATACACCAAAGGGATGACGAAGTGCCTCTCACATGATACAGTAAAGAGCATGTGAACTGACTTTGAATCACTTTTTCCAGGTGATTTGAGTACATTAAGATTCTTCAATGAGAACATCCTAGGAAGTTTCCCTCTTTTCCTTCTCCTTGATGCAATTAGACCCCTTCTTTCCAGTACTCCATTTTATTAATAGAGAATACGTAGACCTAGTTTCACCCAAGGCCTGCCTGGACGAAAATTCACACCCTCTACATAAAAGCTTTTTTTTTTTTAAAACTATTTGAAACTGAGAGATTCCAAGCTCTCAGCACCAGCTGAGCTCACAGAAACCAGAACAAACGTCAATTTAGAAAACAGCACCCTGCAAAACTACACACTTACAAACAATCTCTGAATTATAGGGCAAGATAAAACAACTCATGCCCTCCACTTCTCTTTTGTGCAGCTGGTTAAATATATACAAAGCTAAAGTTGAATGGGAAGCACTCTGTCATACAAACACTTTAGCCAGGGCATCTGCTCCTGCACTGGCAATATAACATTTGGATGGGTGGAAAGCCACGTCATGAATGGACTCATCAAATTTTTTGCGATGGGCAGTAAATTCTTGGATGCAGGTCTTGCTTTCAAGATTCCACAAGCGAATCGAACAGTCATGGCCTAAAGAAAGGGAAAAGAGTTTTCTTTATAATTTGCATGCCTCCCACCATTATGAGAAAAAGAAAATGAAATCTGAATGTACTTACTGCCAGACATCAAATACAAGCCATTAGGATCAACAGCTAAACTTGTAACTGCATCTAAGTGAGCTACCATGGAGTGGATCAGTTTTCCTTTGAAAGAAAAGATTTATTTAGGTTATTTTCTGCAATTAACTTTGTGTTCTGTATTCACTGCTTATGACCCTATCACAGCTGATATAAACACAAGAGATCTTGTCTCATGACTGAATCATTAAAATTATAGAAGTCAGTATATGAATGTTTACAGTTCCCAAGAACCACAGTAGCAGTACCACCAACGTTTATGAGACCTTTGCTTTAAGCCACGCTGACACTGCAATCACTGTGCATTTTAAATATCTGCCCCTTAAGCGAATTAATGGAGTTCTCAGGTAGTATCTTGAATGGGTAGGAAGGCAGGGGCTGAGCATACTAGAAGCAATGAACATAAACTACCTGGGAATAGGGGATAGTTGTGTCAGAGAGAATTAATGTTTTATCACAGCTTATTATAATCACAGCAATAATTTCATGTTAAAAGTAAGAACTCATGGGTCAAATGTGGCAGAGGTCTAGGAAGCACTAAAGGAATACCAGAGGTTCCTGCTCTCAAGAGCAAAATAATACAGACAATCAATAGAAGAAACATAAACATAAGAACATGAAGATTTTTGAAAAAGATTCATTTTATGTTAAATATTTATAAACCCCATCCATAGGGCATTCTAAAAGAATGGACAGAGAGACCCAAGTTCCTTATCACTTTGCCAACAAAGCTTTAAATGAGCTGGTAATCTTTATACTCTCTACTGATGAGAGATTTCTGCTTCAGAGGCCATCCCATTCTTGACATCCCTCAGCATTTGTGTGAGTAATACTGATTATAACAAAATTGGGAATACGATTTATATTACGCTATGGCTAAGACCTGCTGGAAAGATGCATACCTGTGTTGTTGTCATAGAATTTGATGTGTCTGTCCTCATGAGCAGTGATACTAATTGGAAGAGTTGGATGGCTGATGACTCTGTTTATCTGACAGGAAGAACTGACTGCTAAGAAAAAAGCCACACACATCAGTATAAGTAAGTTGCTAAGTTCTTTGAAAGACTGCTACAAGAAATAAATATGTAGTCAATCTAATTTGCAAAATACTTCTTACATACATATCCTGGCAACTCTCAGCTAGCACCTTATGTTGTGCACTTTCCTCTAAAATACTTTCCAAACTATACAAGACAGAGACTTACATAAAACATATGTGTGCCAAATAAGGTCCAGCTTTTGGACACGATTTTAGATAGGCACATCAGGCAAAAATGTGAAACCAAAAACTGAGTGAAAACACCTCATTCATACACATTCCTTCTCTTGCCAAGTCAAACTTTCTTCATAACACACAGGACAGGTAAATAAACACTACAGCCAATATGTTTGAAGCAAACAAAACCTACCCCTTATTGACTGATGTATAGGTATTGAAATTATTATTGAAAAAAGGATGCTCGATTATTCATAGGAGAGCCAATTTCCTAGCCTTCAGTAATTCTGAAATAGCATGCATATATATAGATATATATACACCCAGAGAAAAAAAGTATAGGAATTTTCTGGTTAGAAATCCAGGCATTGGTATGATGCACAGGTTAATGCAAGAGGTGTCTTAAGTCGTAGATTATGAAAAAACCCACAAATAGTCATTACACAGGAAATCAAAATACAGATATTGTCTTTCATGTTGACTGTATTTAGCTAAATTGCTTCCAAACAACATTCACACAATTTAATCTAAATTCTTACTAAAATAAACAAAATAGAAGGTTCACTTCCTATTAAAATGGTAAAGATTAATTTTACACCTTTCTATAAAAATCTGAACCATAAGGCAATGTCAGCATCCACAGGACACTTAGAAATTATGAAAGTATAAATTCAGGAAAAAAACTCCACATTCATATTCATAAATATCCCTAAAATTACTAAAAGCACATGAACCTTCACCACATCCAGCCATCCTCACGGTTTGAAAATGCCAAGCAGAGGCTTATACTGAGCAGAAGAGTCCCTAAATAGTGTGTAGGGCATTTCAGGTGATATTTTCCTCTTGTCTAGTTCTTGTAGAAATAATAATTTATTTCTTTAAAATACATGTCAGTTTTATAGTACTGTTACATAACCAAAGATACTAAACAGGGACTTCTGGTTGCCATATCAGGGTCTTCTTTTCCTAAAGGAACATTACGGAATTACAGCAGGGAGTAGGTGCAAAAAACAGAAGGGAGATAGGGAGGGAAGAAGAAAGGTGGCTTCCACTGAATTGCTTTAACTAATTTAGAACTGTTTTTTTAGACAGGAACAAAGATGTGGGTTAAAAGAAGACATCCAGCACAGTAAGGAATAACCTAAAGAAGAGATACAGAACTTTCCATTTGCTCTTATAAAATTACAGTCATTTCAATATTTTAAAACACACAAGCAAAGCCAACAAGAACGGCTTAGTGCTTTTAAAAAATATCATTAAATAGTAGAATTCAGTGACACAAATCCCTAAGAGTGAGGGAAAAAATACCAAAATTTTAAAAGACTCAATGTTTTATCATTGTGGCCTGAAGATGAACCCTCATGCTTCAGCTCATTCTGGTCTCTTTTGTAAAGTCATTGTAAAATAATGTACTAGCAGGCTTTTCACAGTATCCTCTAAAACTTCTAGTATTGGTCACTGACATGATCCAAGGCATTATATGGATCACAAAGAGACCCTGTGAATTAATACTCTTTCACTGGAGCTTTGCTTTCCTTCTTCAGTGAAAATTTCAACTAAAGCCCATGTCCAAATGAGACAAGAGTGCAATAAAGCTTAGAAATGGATACCTCTGAAGAAAAATAAAAATAATTGACACACACTCCCAGTTTTTAAATAAATTCAACATTAAATTTTTGCCTCTTTTGCAGTTTTGGACTGAAGAGAAAATGGATATATTGAATCTGCAAAAATCACAAAGCCTTATTAAAGAAAGTTGTGCTTTTTCTCATGCTACTTGAAGAGTAGCATTTCCTCTCATTCCCTTGAAGAGGAATTCAGAGTGTGAGCTTGTTTCTATCTTATTTCAGAAGTATACACATTCTTCTGCTACTGCAAAACCTGTGAGGTCTGTTGTAGTAGTAACAATTTACTGTTATATATCAGAACACAGCTTCTAACATTATCCATCTTGTAATTTCTCATGACACTGCCTAATTCTTTGGAAGCACTGAAAAGATTATCAACAGTATCCATCTTAAACAACCATTTTTTTTTCCTTTAGTTGGTTTGGGGCTTTTGATACATACTAGTATCCACACTGGACTCCAGGGTAAGAATTCGCTGCCGTGTCTCCATGTTAAAAATGCTAGTGTGTCCACTGTTAAATGATGCTACCATGAGGCTTGGGTCACTGCTCACAAGGTCTACTGATGAAGGGATTCCCATTTCTAGAAAACAATGTAGAGAAGATATAGTTGGTGAAAAGAAAATGAAAAAAAAAATTAAACAAAAAAAATCCTTACAAAAAAAGTAAGCATTTCAACACCAAAAGGACCCCAATTATCAAAGGAAATGTTGCATTCTAAAATATAAATGATGCCAATCTAAATAGCTTTCTCTGTATGATAACTATTTTAATCCTACTTTTTTGGACATGTGTATCAACAACTTTCTTTACTAAGACGCTGTATCTGGAACTGCAGCTGTGCAGAAATCTACTTTAAAATTAAGAAAGCAAGAACTCCCTGTCCCCTTCTCGTTCCTTTAACTGTAGCAGCAATTCCCAAAAAAAACTCCACCAAGCTCCATTGCTTTGAGTAAAAGGACATGAAATAGAAGTGTACAACAAGTGACATGACAGATAATTAATGTTGTTGTAATTAACTTAGACAAATTCAGAGCTTAATAAAACACCAAAGTTCTCCAGGTGCAGATTTCGCACACTGGAACTGTCATCATGTACAATTATATAAATACATTATAAACCTGTATTTCAAAGCTCCTGCCTATTGTGGTATATATTTGATCTCCTTATACTGTAGCTATCTGCACACTACAGGACAGAAGGTCATATCAGCAAAGCTTGGGTATAGGATATACTCTTTAGGATTTTTCTCTTCAAATGTCCCATTCACCACCTGCTATGTGAAAGAACAACACCAGTTGCAACAGACATCAGGAGGAGGAGGAAAAGACAGAGAGTGAGAGACTGAATTTTAAGCAACCTAATGTTGGATCATAGATTCAGATAACACAGGAATACCATCACATCCCTATAAACTCTCTAGAGATTCATGGGAGAAATATCCTTCTGAGACACAGGACATCAGGAATATTTCTCAGGAATGGCAGTAGTTATCTACAAGTACCCGAAAAAAAGCCAAAAAGGATTGGTGTGAGAAAAAAACCACATTGTTTCTCAAGTGACCTTTTCCACCACTGCCATGCATGCTTCCTGGTAAGCAGGAATCTGCAGCTTCCTGGTAAACCTACAATGGTTAATCTGAACAACTTGAATAATGAGTGACAGATATTTTAGGGGTTTGTTAAAGGTTATCAATAAGCTATATTTGGAAAACTGAGCTTACAGTCTTTGGATTTCACAACTGGGCTTCATTCCAGTTTGGAATACAAAAAAAAAGCCCTAATATTAGGGCTATTATAGTGCCTCTGCAAGGGAAGACTACTCCTCCTTCCCCCTTAGTTTAATAATTAAAACCAAAACAACTCACAGTAACAAACTCCATAACTCTACCAGGAAGTTTTCAATGCAGGCAGATAGGCAAGCTGGCAATAACAAGCCTGCATACCTTTAGAAACATAGTTTTGCTAAAACTAAAATACATGGAATATTTCTATTTTGCTCAGTCTCTTTCAACTAACAAGCAATGGCATATCTGACCAGCTTTACACTATAATTTGACATGTCTGTCCAGCTGTAACAAAGTTTATTTTGCCTCAAAGTTTTTCTGAAGAGACATGGAACTGTCTCAGCTCATGGGCTGTCTTTAATGACTATCAGCTGTAAGAGAGTTTGGCCATGTCAATGGGCTTGTTCTGGAGCACTCTGGCTCAGACAGACAGCAACTTCCAGAAATTAGATTCTAACCGGTGGGATTTTCACTTGTGCATGACATTTCAGTAACTAACTCTAAAGGAGTATTTTTTTTTCAACTAGCACTGTTTAGAATCGCTAGGTTATTGTTATTTAGTTGATCTGCAAACTCAGAAATTCAATTGGAATCTCTGTGTTAGAGGCACAAGGAACAAATCTGGAAGGTACAATGACACTGGCCTAAGATGAAACACTGGTTACTCCAAACCTCCACTGAGGAAGAAAGGGCTTTTTATTCTGGACAAACCAAAAGCAAGGGCCTAGTGGAAACTCAAGTCTGAATGTGAGTTATGGAGTTAATACACTATCCTCCACGGTGCTAGGAACATCAGCAGATCATCTGCAGCAGTTGGCTTTCAGATGTATTTAACTGTCCCCCCTGAATGTAGGTATATATATTCAGGTAAGGTCAGAGAAGGGTCACAAAATTTACTCTTCCCAAAATCATTCATAAAGATACAAAACCCAGAAAGAAGCACAGGAAGTATTTCTATTCAGTAGCCAAAATTATGTCAGTCTGAACAGTGATGTTCATGAACTTCAGGGTAGGGCGATTTTCTGTACCTTGATTATCATTAAAGATATTGAGAGCTGGAGCAATTTCTGTAGCTTTCCACAAACGTATAGTGCCGTCTGCTGAACAGGACAGCAAACGCTGGTGAGCTCCACTGTAAACCAGACCCCACACTGCATCAGTATGGCCTACAAAAGCACCTCTTAGAACAGATGGATCTGTGAACCAAACACAACAAAACACATTTCAAAACAAAATCTGAACTAAGTCAATAGCTGCATCTTAGCCTATGTTTAGGCATCAACCTCTGGAAGATAATTGATAAAAAATCCCAAGATCAATCACATCATATCAATACAGAAGTCTTAATTATTCTGGCATTAAGATGCTTGAATTTCAGCAGCATATGTGACATTCAATTACCCAGTTTTCAACTAAAGGAACAAAAGGATGCTTCAGCAGAAAGGACAGTATTGACTTTGGCAAAACACACTTCATGGTTAAAATTCACTTTCAAACAGCTATTAATGCCACAGCAGTCCCTTTTATGCAGAAGCTAGCTTTGAGACCAACTGCATCTGAAGCTACCACAAGTGCAAAATAAATCATAAAATCCAGACACAAGGCTGACATCCACTCAAACCTAGTAAATTTTACTGAACTGGGCCTTTTTAGCTGTTTCTAGCCAACATTAGCAGCTTTGGTGTCAGACTATAAAACCTTTTTATCTCAACTCCACAGAAATTCGTCAAAGAAAAGAACATTAAAATACACATTTCCTGTACTTTCCAAATAATCAGGTTTAGTCCTGTACTTCTAAAACCTGCACTTAAGACTAGCTGTTTCTAAAAACTATGATGAGATCGAGGCCTTTTTTAAAAAAATGACATTTTACCTTGCCATCAAGCAGTACCAGCATTAAAACAAGAGGTTACTGAAGTAATTGAAGATAACATTCAATCTGCTGTTTTAAACTCTCACAGAAGCATTATCTACAAGTTATACTATTTTAGTGACATAACATTACTGCCACTAAACTTATCATTTCACTGCTGCGTGCAACAGCAACCTACCGTAAGAGTCATAGGGGTCAATGTTTGGGTTGGTTGTGTTCCAGCCATGGATGAGGCCATCTGTTCCCCCACTGTAGCACTGCTCACCATTACTGCTCATCACCACACAGAGCACTGGTCCACTGGAAGAAAGCCCCAAAGAAACACTGACTGTTAACATTTTCATCACATGCAATGCAGCGTCAATCTTAAGAATTTCCATGTTAGATACAGTTCACTTGCTGCATGGATTGCAACAAAAATGCAGCATAATGAAATCATATGCTACAAGATTTCCCCTAAAAATGCCCTCCACAATATCTGGTAACACAACTGCAATCAGGACAATTAATCATTATGCACATGAAATGTGAAAAACATCACACTTTAAACTCTAGGATTTCATATTTCACATAAACACATTTTTTTCGCTTTTCAAAAGATTTAAGGCACTTTCATGAAATCATCTCAGTAGATTTAAATTCACCGCATTCATTCTTCTTCAGTTTCATTCCATATATGCAAGTATGTGTCAAAAAGGCAAAAGCTGCAATGATGAACAGAACACCTGAACAAATTTGAACAGTATCATTTGTAGGTTTTTCATTTTAAAATTGTGACATATCTGACTTCAGACATAAATAACTATGCAGAAGGAAGCAGAACACATGGAGATATTCTAAACAACATAGGAACTAAAAGCATCACATGAAATCAGTAGCTGATAAGGTGGAAATTACTTTTTTAAAAAATTCTGTTTCTGTTTAAAAATCTTATCTTTCTTAAAATATGACAGTATTTCTCAGGAAATACTTACTTATGTGCTCGGAAGGTATATATTGGCTCTACATCAAGAGAAGCACTCCTAAATGAAGTATGAAAAAAATGTTAACACATGTACCATCTTATATAATGCTTCAGAAAAATTTGCCGGAATCACTAAATTCTTAAAATCCCTGCTTCATCTTTTGCAGTGTTTCTCCCACAACTTCCTCTCCCACCATGATTTTTCACGGGTCTAGGAACTATTTGCAGTCTTTCAAAACATGACAGGATTGGTTGTTTGGATTTTGTTTGAAGACCTTCAAGGTACTTCAGAGACCCATCAAACAAGCAGCTAGGTACACCAATGGAACAGGAGTGGAGAGACATTAGCATCACATGGAATGTATCATTAATTGTTCTTACTGGAGCAAAGGAGTTTTGCACTCCAAGTTTTTCTATCAACACTGAAGTGCTTCAAAATTTGCTGCTCTGGATTTTATCAATCCAAGGGAGGACTGTGTTATGCCCAGCTCTCCTCAAAAGTGTGACGTACTCCCTTAACCACATCAGCCCCATTACGAATTTCCTCTGATTTCTGCAAATTCCCAGCAATTTGCAAGAGATAACAAAGGAACCTGGCAACATCTCAGAGTTTCAAGCTGTCCCAGGTATATATGCATGTATGTGTATACATACATATGCATATATATATAAATGCATCCTATACATTTATATACACATGCAAGCACACTAACAGGCCGCATCCAAATACTTTCACTAGTAAATTAATTTGTCATGTTATCTACAAGGAAAATATAAAAAAATGAATGGTTTTCATCTTCACAAACAGAACACATTCACAAACACACATGGATTTTTTTCTGGCATTCTTTAGGCATCTCCACCCTTCTCTGAGAGCTTGTTTTCCTAGTCTTAAATTCAGGGAACACTTTCCATTAACTGGAAGGGCCATTCAGTGAAGTAGCATCTAGGTTTTGGTTTTCCTTTATAAATTAAAAGTGGTTTTGAAGAAAATAAAGAAAAATTCTTACTTTTTTGCAGGGGCTGTTTTTTGTAAATTCCACATTTTTAATGTATGGTCCTCTGAAGCTGTTATTAAGACTGGTTCAACTGGATGAAAAGCGAGACCTCTTATTCCATCAAAGTGACTTCTTAACGTAAACTTGGGGTTCCAAGTCTTTCTCAATGCATCCTTATTGTTGGCTATCTAATAAAACAAAATGCCAAACTTGTAATTAAGCTGGAAGGCACAACAAAAGGAAGAAATCAAAAATTTAGTTTGGCATTTTCAGAAGATGTCAAATTACCTCACCCACTTTTCACAATAACCTGCTCTCAAACAACAGTCCACTTAACACTAACCAGACACTTCAAAATGAGAACCAAGGTAGACATATTCCATACGAGTAATGTTGCGTCCACAGTGATAAATTCTATGCAAATCTGAAATAATCTCATGTCTGTCAAATTACACACTTTAAAAGCACTGATACTTCAATTAATACAGTTAAGTACTTAGAATTTGATCTATGGCTCATTCACTTACGAAGTTAGGCTTGACTCACCAAGGTGCAGTCCCTGAATATTCAAAGTACTACTGACATAACACCTCTAAAGAAAAGATCTGAGAGAAACAGATAAGTCTCTAGAAGCACAGAAAGGAACACAACCTAACTTACCCAGCTAAGGCAACACAAGATCTCTAATAATGCATGACAAGTTTGCCAGAATAGAAAAAAAAAAAGGCAAAAAGGACTTGGCTACACACTAAGAATCTAACTGGCAGGCAATAAGGTATCGTGTATACAGACACAATTATTTGGCAATAAATGCATTGTAGATGATCCAAAATAAAGCCTTTTAATAAAATAAGTTACTTCAATATTGCTCCTCTGAACAAATACTGACACAAAAGGCTGAACAGACTACTTCGCTGTCAGTCAACAATGTCATGAGTTAAATCTACCTTTCCGTAACCACTGCTGATGGTAGTTATGGAAAACCAAGAAAACAAACAATTGTACTGATATTTATCATGTTGAAATCTAAAGATAATTCGAAATAATTTGTATCTTTAACTGCAAAGATGAGAGAACTATTTTGAGCCACTTCAAGAAACATTTCATCCTGGGGACTGGGTGCGAAAGAGGAGGTTTAAGAACAGAAGTGCTTTTTCTTAAGCTTTGTTACATCTGGATTTAAGAATAAAAATATGCATAAATTAAAAGGTTCTATAGATTTTAAACAAAGAGAAGGGAGCCACAAGAAACAGGTTTAGTCTCATCATATTTCTAAAGCAGGTTTAGTCTCATCATATTTCTTAGTAATGACATATTGCCTTGCTCAGGGAGACAAGTCAGTTTCTTTGCCAGTTTACTGAGCCAAGTTGGCTCGGTGAGGGAACAGACAAATGCTCGAGCTGGTACAAGGATGGGGCAGGACTGCACAGTTAGCAGCTCTGGCAGGTTTTCTGAGGACTGGCCAAGAAAGTCTCAGCAAAAAGGGTACAAGATGTACAGATATCTGGAGAGAAATTTGGTTGCTTCAACATAGGCACCTAATGCCAATCAGGTGCTGGGGGGAACCTGCCTGCCCTCCAGCTGCCATACCAGCAGCACAGGTTCTGTGCCACAGCTGCAAAAGCCACAAAGACACCTCAGATGGCCTAACAGTGAATTCCAGTCCTGGCAAGATAAAATTCTATATTTGCTTGTCTTTCATTCAAAAATGTCCTTCCAAAAGGAGTCCAAGAAGGGCACTTCATAAACTGGAAAGCAAATGGAAGGCAGTCCCAGCTAGCAGACCAGCAGCAGAGCTGGAAACAGATTCTAGCCCTGACACATCACCCACCTGGCTGCACCACATCACTCTACCCACCAGTCTCACAAGCTCTGAGGTTGGTTACTCACACAGCACACAACCTCCTTCGGTCTCTCCCCACCAAAGCACAACTGTGAGGTAACCCAAGGCCTGAAAAGCAGTTTGGGGGGATGCCAACCCCAAAATTAGCACCTGATCTGGATTTGCCAGTTATAATAATACTTGTGTCTATACAAAATTGAAAACAAATTGAAAACAATTTGAAAACTAAAGAGAGCAATGACAGGTACTTCTCTTGTTCAAAGTTGTAAGAAATCAAACAAGGGCCTACTGCAAAGTCTAAAACCTCCAAATCAGTACTTAACATTAAATGCAATGATTTTGTAGTTCAGTCACTCTTATCTAAAATCTATTATAATTTTATGAAGATGATTAATCTATCCAGAAGACTAGAGAAAAAAAAACCAGAGCCAACCAAAGTGAACATTTGTCAAGAATGTGTAAAGGAAGGAAAAAGGAAAGGCAAACTTAAGTGTATTGGCTAGCAATCTGGAAAATTTAATCTTGTTAGATACTCTAAAAACCAATATACAAAAGAAAAAAAAAGTCTTGTAAGTAATAAATTAATAATCTTCATGACCAAGTGAAAACCATTCTTCAATTTACAGTCAAAGCACTATGTAAAAAACTGAAACCATGAAATGAGGCAGGCTAATGCTGCCATTTTTTAGAAGAAAATAATCCAGCAAAAATGTCAGTGAGATGAAAGGAACCAAAAATGGGAAAAGTGTCTGCCATTCTTGAAAGCAAATGTATTTAAAGACTGATTCACATGATCTTTCTACTTAATTCTCCATATGATTCAAAACTGACACTTAAAAACAAATACTAAGCTTTCACTAATCATACCTGATTCACATTTGGCAGCCAGATTACATTATCTGTAAGCTAAACTTACAATAAACTTGAAATAGGAACACCAGCCTTTCATTTTGCTTCAATAAAGTGCACAGTAACCAGAGCAAATAGTTTTATAATTTTTTTTTTTTTAGTTGTCAGCACTAGAAAAAGGTAAGAGTCGAGGTAACCATGAGTATGAATTCCTGATCACAGGACTTCATACAGGCATTGGACAAATGAACAAATAGAAGTTGGTATTCTCTACCATGCAGGAAAGGACTGGAGTGGATAAAGAAGTGCTACTCCATAAATGAAAGCTGTTAGTTCAGGATACAGAGACATGAACAAACACAACATTTATATGGACACTTGCACAATGAAGTCAAGCAATGAAAGCATCTTGTACAGATGGGTTAGCTTTGTCATGTTCTCTGAATTTAAAATCCAGCCTTGGATTTTTAGGAGTACCTGTAACAGCAATTTATTTGTACATTACTGTACCCCTTTCTGAAGACATAGTTAGGGACAATTCGTTCTTAAAAACATTAGGAACTGAGACAAATTGGGAGATAATACTGAAATACTGAATATTAGCAGAAATGCTCTGCATTCATTGCAATATTGATGATTCATAACATATCACATGTTCAGAAACTTGCTATAGTGGTAGGGCACATCTCTGCAGTGGCACTCTCAAATGAGTCTAAGATTTTATTAACTATGTATTTCATTGCTTTACAGAACCTCAAAGTAAGGACCTGCATCTTATGTCCAAAGTCTCAGATTTAATTTGTCATGGTAAAATCCCAGATAATGATTATTTAAGAATCAGATTTACTGAAGGGTAGGATTCATCCCCATCCGAGAATTAAAAATTATCTCTGAAATCCCTCAACCTTGACACAGCTGGGCAATGCAACAGCAAGATTAAACTGAAGCTGACAGATCACACAAGAGCAGATGAATAAATTAATACCTGAAGTGTCTTTTCCCAAGAAATCAGAAATACAGAAAAAAAATTGCATACAACTGAAAAGATGTAATTTTAAGAAAGATTTTTTTCATAAACAGAGCAAGAAAAATAAGGCCACAGAAGTGCTGTCCACAAAACCCTCCTAAGAGTTCTGGTCCAGTTTCCCGTTTGAAATGAAACTATTGCTCACACCAGAGGTAATGTAAACCACAGCTCTGCCCCAGCCAAGTTTTAAATATCTCCCAGGAGAGGGATTCCATTGTTTCTCTGTTTCAGTATCACCTACTACGTAACTTTCTCCCCCAGTGTCGTACCTGAACCTCCCAAGCCATCATTTGCTGTTTTCTCCTGCCTTAACACCTGGCACTATGGAGAAGCTTGGCTCTGTCATCCTTACAAGCACCCTATACCTGCAGGCTGCTATTCAAGCACTCCTCAGCCTCCTAACAGCTGAGCAAGACCAGCTCCCTTAACATCTACTCATCAGTCAGAAGCTACCGGATACTCCTCAATTTCTCTACAACCCTTTTTAAGTGGAGTGGCCCAAAACTGCATACAGCCCATGTAAAAGGGACATAAATGTCTCTCAATCTGCTGGCCATGATACTCCTAATTTTGCTCAGTCACTGGAGTTACATGTGCCCAGATGTACCACTATCACTAATTTACTTTCAACTACTTGCATAACATGGCAGGCAAATGAGAGGAGAGGGGCTTGTAGAGAGCTTGAATGCTGCTGTGTATGGGAAGGACTCCTTTGCCAAGTAAAACTTTGTGACATCCTCTAGCAGCGTAATTTTAACTGGAGAATGTTTTCTGCTGAGTCTATACACAAGTAACTTGCATCTGCCTTCAACAAGACAGAAGAACATTGAGTTACCATTAATAACCACTTACATCATAAGTCAGTGAATCTGCCTCATTTGCTACTGTAAGGCCTGCCAGTTCTCCAAGACCCAGTTCATTTTCAAGGGCTTCATCTGTTCCCATAATGAAAGATTTCCCTGAGGATGGAGGGAATGTTAAAGCTTCCACTGCAAGAAAACAAAGCAAACAAAAAAATCCTGAAACACAGATTTATACTACGGTGTACAATAAAAGCACATTTTCCACTTTTAGAATGCTACATATCTGTCAAGTAGCCGAGGGCAAAAAGAACCACAGAGATTCACAGAAAAACAGCTATTCCAAAGATAATCACTGTACTTACCAATAAGCAGCACCCTCTGAACACACCTACACCTGAGATGTGTGCGACTCCAGACAGTAAACGGAGCCAGCCACGGGCAGGAAGGGCGTGCTACCATTAATCCATATAAAGTGCACAAGAAACACAGAAATCACCTTCCCCAACTCAACTACAAAATATAGCAAATAGATATTGAAGAAGCAACAAAAATGTAGACAAAAACAGCTGGTGGGAGCAGCCTAAATCAAAGCCCTTCAAGCACTGCTCTTCGAATAGGTCTCTTAGTTATTACCTTTTCATCACAAACATCTTTTACCTCCTCCACCCCAAAGTTTACACTACAGTTTTCTTTTCCTGTCTTTTGAACTCACAATGCAATATTTCACTTAACACACAATACATACAAGACATCAAATTTGAAAACTTCCTAGAATAAAAAAATGTGTGCCCAAAATATGGCGTCTCAGCTTTATAAATACACAGCTAACATCAGCTGTCCTTTTTTTGTGAGAATCCATGTGAGTCTCTGAATTAAAAAACACATTACTGAAAGGACATGAAAATAGAGCTCTGCTAATACAGCTCTCAGTACATGTGAGAAAAGTTGGAAAGGGAACATTCAACAAAAAATTCTTCCACTTCACAAAGCGTTGCTAAGTTACCCCCTTCTTTCATGAAGAAAATCACTGAGCATGAAGGAAGCAGAACTACTGAGATCTTTGGTAGCTATTCCACACACCAGGGCTTTTTATGCATCTTAATTATAACTTGGCCGACCTACTTTTTCATTCTCACTGAAAGACTGCTAAGTGGAACTCATGTTTTGCACTTTTTTCAAAACACATATTTACCATTTTAATAGAGCACATGATATCACAGAATCATAGAATGGTTTGGGTTGGAAAGGACCTTACAGATCACCATGTTCCAGCCCCCTGCCATGGGCAGGGACACCTTCCACTTGATGGGGTTGTTCAAAGCACCATCCAACTTGGCATGGAACACTTCCAGGGACAGGGCATCCACAGCTTCTCTGGACAACCTGTTCGGTGTCTCACTACCCTCACAGTAAAGAATTTCTTCCTCGTAACCAATCTACACCTGCCCTCTTTTCAGTCTGAAACCATTCTCCCTTGTGCTGTCACTACATGCCAACATAAGAAGTCCCTCTCCAGCTCTCTTGCAGGCTCCCTTTAGGTACTGGAAGGCTGCCATGTTTGACAAATTAATATAGCTTCATATCCTATGTGTTATTATGCTCTATATTATAGCAATTCAAATATTGAATCAAATGAATGACTCAGCATTTTTCAGACTTAATAGTAGTGCTTCATTACAAAGATGCATGCATGGCTCTCCATACTAGAGCCATGGACAAGCTTGGACTAGCTTGAGAAATTCTCACTTGGACTAGCCCCTGTGAGAATTTCTCCTAATTTTTGGAACACATTATGGAAATCAATACACTGGCAAGCTGCAAGTTGTTCTGTATGATTCACTACACAATCATGCTTCACTACACGTGCTTTTGAAAGCTATAGTAAGGCATCTGTGTTTACCTGCACAGCCTCTATCTTTGCACCTTGGAAAAAAGGGCACGCTTGTGTGTGTGTATCTATACATATATACATTTAAAATTATGTCAATGGGGAAAAAAATGATGCTCTTATGTCCTCAGAGTTTCTGGCCCACACTTGTCTGCAAGGCTTGAGCACAAACAAAAGCAAGTGATTTAGGATGGTCATATTACAAAGCCACTAAGTGCCAAATTATTTTTTTCATTGTGCTCAAAGATATTCAGCCAAGACCTGAACTTAGGTAGGTGTCTTGACCTTACTTATAGTGACCGTAATGGAGGAATAAGAATGTAATCTATTATACCTAAAACTTGCAATACTGAATCAGAATTTGTAAAGTGCTTGGAAAGTCAGAGAGAATAATTCTTAAGTAACTACAAACATCCACCCTCTATGAAGGGGAATGTACTTTTTTAATATTTACCTTCATCCGTCCTGTTTATCTCATGTTCAATGAGCCTTGAACTACTGGGCCTAGAAGAAGGTGCAACAGATGGCTGTAATGAAGGGAGATCATCAACATCTCTCAAGTTTGCAAGCATATCTTGCAGCTTTGACCTGTTGGGCCCTAACCAGAAAAAAAACAAAAAATTAAAGGGTTTAGGCATAGTTCACGATGACACTCCTTTTATCAGATATGCTACAGCAGGACATGCAACAATGGATCCTACCTTGCATTATGACATTACCACAGAAAAACTAATGAGCACTTATTTCAGCAGTAACTAATCATCCAGCATGAAATGAATTTCAAGAAGAAAGTGATAGAAGCAGCTGAGAATTGTGAACGCACAATTTTCCCCATATGAATGGACTCATAGTGCTACTTGTACTCATAGTGCTACTTGTACGGGATGCTGAAGAATGCCGCCAACTGAGTCATACTTTAGATAATTCGAATATTTACTTTGCTAAAACAATAGCTGACATCCATGAATATTTTAGGATTTGTGCATCAGGTACTTTGTGCAGCATATTGTTACAACAACATTTTAATTTAAATTTATTTGTGCAGTAGTGTAGTATCGTGAACTATATAATCCAAAAAGTTATATTAAAATAAAAATGCAACTGGATTCACTGGCCTACTTCCTGAAGCTACATATGGTGAAGACCCATGCCCTTCTTGACACTTACCTGTGCTTTGCTCCATCATTTTCCCACATCCCTGTTTTGACTGTTTTATATAGGATTGAGGCTGAAACATATCTTCGGTAGTTTTTCCTGTTGTAAGTTTAATTAAGAATGGGAAAATGTCTTACCCATAGTCCATTATGTTTTTTTCCTAGACCAGTAAATAATACAGCTATTTTCAAGCAGCTTTAACACAGTAGTGTACTCTAATATATGTATTTTCTCATAAAACCATTCTATGATTCTATTCTCTTATTACTTCACAGGAATGTTTACTACAGCCTTGCAAAATCATGAGTTTACTAATGCAGTTGCAAATGCTACTTTGTCCACCCTAATCATAATGACTGATAATACACTAAAATGTATTTAACTTGTCTGTCACCAAAATATTACTCAATCCAGAAAAACACTAAGAAGGATTTTGCAAGATTGTTTTACTATAATATCTGCTTTATAAAACCAGTATTTTACTTAGTAGAAGTTCAGTGGCAAAGCACCATATATGATGAAAATAAAGTCATAGAAACAAACTTTGTAAAATTTAATGTTATTTAGTTCCTTCTTTTTTCTCCAGACAGCCTCCCTCACATTCTTCTTCACTATGCACAATATTATGAATAACTGAAAACAGGCTCCGATTCTTCCTGACTTTTCTGCATTGATGGCCCTCCAGTGATGGTTTGTCCATGGAAAGATGCTTAATTTCACTGCTGCAGTAAACCACTTTGTCTCCCAAGATCAAACCAATCAAATCAATCCAAAAGGTACTGAGCAGCAATTATCCTCATGAAGGAGCACTGGATGTCTGAGTGCTGCCATTCCATCGTGATTTTTTATCATAATGATATAAAACATATTCCAATAATGTCTGCATCTATATTAACAATTAAGTTTTATCATCAAAAATAAAAAGACAACAGCTGTTCAAGTACAGAATTTCAACACTTGGATTAAATAATTTCTGCTAGACTAACCCCACAGCTATTTACCCTGAACTACATAACATGTCTGTGTATTTTAAAAATAACAGACAAGTTACAAAAATCACTTTCGTTGTAATCATATACTGGCATGTCCCGTCTATCTTTAACCATAAAGAAATTTAGAATCAATTTTGTTAAACATGAACACTTTGGTTAGTCAGCTCAGATTCTTGTCAGACTTGCAATTAACTTCCAGTAAATTAAATTTTTCCAAAGATGACAAAAATATCACTTAAGAAATTTAAAGCATGGTAATTATTTACTTTTTTTTCTTAATTTGGAAAAAAAAAGGAGATGTTTAGTTTTTCTATTTCATAACATAATTTCAGCCAAATAACCAACTGCTGAGCAGCAGCTAATGAGAATATCAATGCAAAAAGTAATAAAACAAGTCAGCCTCAATGCGAGGCTCTGACATATTTACATCATTGTGCATATCTCTTTGGAAGTGAGAATTTCCTTGGTATTCATAAGCATCTTGCCACAAAGGGAGAAACATCCCTGAAATTTCTTACCAGGCTACATGCAATATTATTAATATACATCTTTCACACATGAATTCTCAATATGGCTAGGTCTTTGAAACACAGCCATGAATACAGTGTTTCATTCTAAACTCTCCATCTGAGTTCAAAAAAATTAATGGCTTACCTATCAAAACCAATTGATTTTACAAAACATATCTGTTTTTCAAGAAATGTAACAAAAAAATACAGGGCTAGAAACTGTATTTCAGATACTGTTCACAGGTGGTTTTTTTTTAATAAAAATACCCAACTTTTTTGAATGCTAGTCCCAGAGGTATGAAAGTCAATAAATAAATCCTGTGAATTACAAATAAACTGATGGTCATAGTTGCTTCCTATTTCGAGCCCTGCATAACAAATTATGATGACAGCATGACTTTCATGTTGTGAATGTCAAGTATAAACAGGGGTAGAAATTAACCTGTTTTCTCCCACTGTCATCTAATAGGATACTCAAGAGAGTTTCCAGTTTGGTCTCTTTCTTTGTTTATTTATATACCAGACTTTAACTCATCCTGTGAAACTGGCATGTTTCCAGCTAAGAAAGGATTCTGAAGTCTTCTGTATTAAAGCGTGAAGTATTAAAACAATGCCTTTTACAATTTAAATATCTGAATAACAAAAGTACAAAACATGCTCAAAGCAAGAATTTTTAACTAATCCAACACTTGGTTGGAAGAAGTTATATCTAATCCAACTATTTATTGTAGGTAACTTGATCGTCTGTCATTAATTTCAACCCCTGAGAACTGGTGAACAGGAAAGCAGTCAGGAGCAGCAAAGTAAAAGAGTAAGTAATTTTAGGAAAACATTGAAAGAGAGATAGAATTAAGGGTGTGAAAGATGTGAGATTTATGATTTTAAGGTGCAATGTTTTCCACTTACTCTTCACCCCCTTTTTCCCCTTGCGCTCCTTTTTGTATTGTTCCTTGAGTTTGGTTATAACTCCCTGGTCGACATTCCAGGCTTCAGGCATGAGACACTGGTCTTCCTTTTCTAAACAAAGTGAAACAAATGAAACATCCTTTTTCAATAATGTCACCGAGTGATCTCCACTGAAGGAGGCAACAGCTGCTGTCAACGTTTGTCTTTCATTTTAAACAGACAGAAATAGCACCAAGCCTGTGAAAGCTGCAAAACTGCTACTCACATTCCACTTCTGTTTGCTCAGAATGTTCTTATTAAAAATTGAGATGAAATTTCACATGTTTAATTCCCATAACCAAGCACATAGCTGTCCATAAATGTAAGCAACATTTACTTTATAATAAATCAGGACACATTTTTCATCTTTTTCTTTCCTCCGGGGAAAGGATTATTACATCTAGAAGAAACAGCTATGTTACTCGTCTACATAACTTTACAACTCAGATGTTGTGTACTGCATTTGAAATTCTCATTTTATTGTTTTTGTGCTATATTGTCATTTACACAAAGCAGTAGCACATTTAAATAATTTTGGAACACAATATTCATGTCATCATGGTTTAAATAAACCCTTAGACCACTAAAGCCATGAAACTTTACAAAAAGGTGAAGGCCTGAGGTAGTAATCTTTGGAAAAAAAGTCAAAAACATTTCAGGGTACCTAATGCAAAAACATCCCCATATTTTCGTTTGGATTTGTTTTTTTTCCTAAACATCTCCCTCAAATTGTTTCCTCTGTCACATGATACAGAATAGAAGAATCCTTCCAATTCTAGAGTATTCAGAGATTTTGAGCAAAACATGTTACGTGAGTTCAAATCCCCCAAGCAATTTTTCCACATATGGAGGCTGTCCTGAAGCAGCTTAGAGAAATAATTCGCAAGAGGAGGGGAGGTATTACAGCTCTTCCTTGTATATATTTTCTTGACCATTACAGCTTGAAATGCATTATCTTTTTGCTTTGTTTTGCTCATTAAAATCTTAACTTTATTATTTAAAGATTAATTCCTTTCAGACCAAGTTTGCTTTCTACATTGATAAGCTATTCTAGATCTTTCAAAATACAAACAATAATAAACTTATTCTCAGACTAAGCTGCAGAACTTAAATGTCTGTAGAGGAAGCACAACACTATCAATCACAGTCTGAAGGAGTCACTATGACTGGCCAGAAGATAAAAACCACACACAGGTTATTAATGTGACTGACTTGTCAAAAATGAATACTGCTAAAAAAGACCTGGGGATCCTCTATCAACATCAAATTCAACAGGATTCAGCAACATATTCCTGCAGCAAAAGCAACCAACAATATCCTGGGGCTGTATTAACAAGAATGTAACCAAGAGGGTGAAGGAAGTGACTGTTCCCCTGTGTTGGGCACTCATAGACCACAATTTGGAGAACTGTATCCAAGACAATATTTTTAATGCTGAGAAACCTTTTAGGTAGAGTGCTAAATACCTATTATTAGCATAGTGTAGCAAGTCTAAGCGAGCCACTAAGACTGTTCAGGCAGCTGGAGCAGATGGGCTTCAAGGAGGGGCTGAGACTACTGTGAGAGTTCAGTGATGCCAAAAAAAGGCATCTTAGTGTGGCTTCTAACTACCTGATATACAGATTCTGAGAAAACAGAGACTGACTCTGCTCAGACTTGCATCACAGAGGGAAAAGATACTTTTTAAGGTGCTCTCTCACTCCTTTGAACCCTTCAGTCGTGATCCTATACTCATGGAGTGCCAGATTAACTTAAGACAAAGTTTATCAGTTTAAGTCTTTTAGAAAAGCTATGAAAATAAGCCTTAGTAAGCTGAAGAGAGACTCTAAAATGGATTGTATATGGGCTAAGTAATGTCCTCTTAATGCATATACCTCAATTACCACTAATGAGCAAGAACTGCATAATGAATTCAAAAATATATGAGAAAATCGTAGTTCAGAGAAACAAGTATCTAGTCTTTCTGGAATTAGGTCATAAGTTTTAATCATGCTTTTCCTCCTTGGCTAGACAAGACTTTTTTTGCCTCCTCAAGAAAAAAAAAAAAGTCTAAATAGATTTTTATTAGGTTGTTTCCAGGAAAACACCCAATATATTAATTTTCTGCAGACTGTCCCAGTATGCTTCCCACATGTCCCACAGATACTATTCAACTTCAGAAGCAGATCCTGAACTATGGCTATTCAAGTGCTTAATAGCTTAAAAATTACCAAAAACATTTGAGGACCTTTCAAGCCAAATGGGGTCAACCGTTTACTGTAACTGAACAATAATACTTGGAATCCAAAATGAAGAAAGAATTTCCTCTGTTGCTGCTGTCCCTCACTACAACATCACTCTACTGTACTACATTTAACAGTTTCACTTAAGCTGACCTAAGTGATTTACAACAGCAGTTCTTTGAAGAAGCTAAGTCTTACATAGTTACCATAAAAGACACAGGCTGTGAAAGAAGTAATTGAAAAACATGAACACCTCCAACACAAACAAACCTTTTTGCATTTCTGGAAATGAAAGAACTACTTTTAATAACAATTTATTTTAAATGTTAGACTTCTGCTCACTTGTACTCAGCTGTCATCAATGAAAGCAAAAATAAACCAGAAGTGTGAATTTGAGAACAAAAAGCTCCAGTTGGCATACTGAATTTTGGTGACACAAGCAATAGCTGCACTGACCCTGCATAAATGGATAAAATTTTACTATTAAAGAGCAGTATCCAATTTTTTTTTTAAGAGCAGTATTTCTAGATTTGTTGGGTGAATGCTGATATATAATGATCAGCAGATATGACTGCTGTATCTAATATTACAACATCCTCTTAAGCAGAGACTACACCACACTGAACAATAACTTGGAGTCCAACCAGGAGATGGACATGGCTTCAGTGAAATACAGCTTCTTGGAGATGCCCATGTGAGAGCCACAGCTACCATGGCTTATTGGTCTGTCACAGCTGCAGCTCCATTGTAAAGCTCAATTGTTTCCCATCATCTTCAATAGCTCCATGTTCACCTATCCTTAAGACTTTCCAGAGCAGCTTAAGTAGGAATCAACTTCCCATCAAGATATTTAACCAGTTCTCTTCTTTCTCCCCTTCTCTATACCAAGGGTTTAGGCAGAATAATTATGTCAAGGTAAAGTGGAGATGGTGGCAATCCAGGTTGCAGGGCATGAACCTCAAAGGACAGAGAGCAGCTTGTGAAATGTCTCTCTATGACTAGTGGCCCTAAAGATATATTATTCTGCTAAATTATAAAAGAAAGTTTGAGCAGCTGAACAGTTCATATTAACTAAATTACTAATCCACAAGAAGAGTACAACTAATTTGGATTTTATGACTCACATTACTCTCTGCATCCAAGAGAAAAAGCAAAGATGACAAAATAACTTTCATATCATAATTGTAAAATACAGCTTTATCAGAGCCCTTCATGTGCATGGGTCACTGGAAAAATACATTGAAATGCCACTCATAAAATTTAAATTCTATCTGCCTTAGAATTAATGAAAAGGAAAAATGACGCGAGGCAGAAACCTTGAAGATTCTTTACATTGAAGCAGTTTACCGAAAAAATGAGATTATATCAAGAGGACTTCAGTCTACCAATTATTTATCGATAATAAAATAAAAATAGAAATAGTAGAAATAATCAAAAGATGCTGTGATCCTAACAGAGATCTCATTCAATGAACTGATCAGTCACAATATGTTCTTAGCATACTTTTTTTTTTCTCCTGGTATGATCCATCAAATTTCCTTACCCCAGTCTGTCCCATCTCCTGAACTTCTCGATTCTGCATCACCATCATCTGAGGTAACCAAAAAGTCAAACTCTTTCAAAGCTTCTTCTGTATCTCTGTCTTCACTGCTGTCAGATAGCACTCTTTTCCTTACAATCTGAAGGGTCAGAAAGTAGAGGGAAAAAAATGCTGAATTAAATTGCAAACATATTTTTAATCCAAGCAGTACTGTCTTGTCCTCTATGCAAAATCCAAACAGGAAGTTGAAGAGGAAGCAGAAAAGTACACATTAATAAGTAAATCTGGAATAGTACACAGACTTTGTTTCACTTTCTAAGTGAAAATGAAACTTGTGTGTAACTCTTTCTTCCTGTGACCATCAATAATCAATCACGTGGATAATAACCTACACTAATCTACACCACTACTGTCTTTTTCTTTAATACTATAAATGTACAAACTCTCTCTTAAAACATTTCTGAAAAACACATAAAACACACAAACAAAAACTCAAGAATGCCACAGAAAAGACTTCAGTAAAACCAAACGCACTTTGCTTCTCTGAAAATAGCTAACTTTCAATTCTGAAATCATTCTCTATGCGGACCAAGGTTCAACTCCAGGAAACAAATAAACCAACCCCAAATCCCACAACTGACAAGAGCTGATTTTCTTAGACTTTGTAAGTCATTCCATCCTGAATGCTTTCTCAGACGGTATTGCTACTTAAACATGTTGCTTTTCAGGTTTAAACTGAATTTCCCTCTCAGTTTCAAAAGCAAATTCTGGTAAAAGAAAAAAATATACAATTTAATGAAGAATTTAATTTTAAGTTTTCCACAAATTTACTTTTTCATTAATAATCAAAATGAACTACAGTCTTTGCAGTTATTTGACTAACTGGTAAGCTGATGCCATGTCTCATGAAAACCATACCACAATTTTTACTTCTACGAAAATAGAAAATTTACCTTAATCAAAATGTTTTGACTTGGACCCTTGCTAAGGGTCAGTCTGTAAAGACGCCAATACATAGTCCAACATCCCACAGCTCATGAGGATGACTGATTGTATCTCCTCTAAATACAGAGAGCCAATTTCTAAACCTGAAGCAATTCTAAACTTCAAGCTTCATTTCTTCAGCAGGCATAGTGAACATATTGTCTTACACAAGACTTAACAGAAGAGTCTCAGACTTTAGTTCACAGTCCATGAATGACAGGAAAGATCTGAAAAGATCCCCTTTAAAAATTCCATAAAACTAATGGTTTTTTTAGTGTTAATTCTTAAAACTGACCATAAAGACAATCACATCCATCATCTCTTATCTGCTTTAATTTTTAGGAAACAATTCACTGAATAAATGATAATTTTAAAGAAGAGTACTGATTGCATGTATCTATGTGATCATATGAATAAATCATATAGCAAAGTATAGGTCATGAGTGAGGTTAAGGCATTTGACTGAAGAAACAAAAAAATTTCTTAACTACATTAGAGTTCTTCCAGTTACACCTCTTCCTTCCACAAGCTATAAATACAAGTGAATTTTAGTTTTGTAATCTAAGACAATTTTTACAAGTAATTTCAAGTATCATTAATTTTTTAATAAATATTCAAGAATCATTATTGACATGCAATGTTTTGAACAATACCTTCAAACTAAGCTGAGAACTGTAAAAAAGGACATTGATACATTAAAAATTGTGTTCCAGTATCTATCAAAAATACAAGTCAATATGGAATAGTAAAGAGATAATTTTAGAAAAATTTAATCTAACTCACAGCAATAAAGATGGCAAAGCATAACTTGTATGCAAAAACTTAGAAATGCATATATAATTCCTCTTACGCACACATGCTTGTTTGGGACATCATAAAGATGCATTAACAATTTGCATGTGTACATACACAGTCATATACTTTGCTTATAGGCACCTCATTAATCTCACTTTTTCTGTTCTTCGTAACTTTTTCAATTATTTTTTCCACTCACTGTTGCAGTATCAATGATTGTTTTCTCTCTTCCTTCAATATCTTCTTCATCTTCCTCATCACTAAAGTCTGCAGCTGCATTTTCAAGAAATTTGAAGGTCTCTAGCAGAGAGGCAGAGTCAGTCAATTCAGGTTTCCTAAACAACAACAACAACAATCACCATCATGAGAGAAAAGAAATCACAATGAAGTTTCTTTTGCAATTACTAAGCTGTTCTGTATTATTATGTCCAACATATAAGACTAAAATAAGCCTACTAGTAAAAATGAACTGTTAACAGCTAAAATTCTTGTGGCTAAAGAACTAAACAATAGACATAAAGTGTATTATTAGAACCAACAATTATTCTTAGTATAGCTGCCATTACTAGGACAAAGACTTCAATTTTTTATTTGAAAAGCATTTTAAAGCAACATTCATTTGACACATGCCCAAAACAACATCAATTCTGCTATGCCATTACTGAAAGCCTCAGCAACGAGGACATGAGCCACAGCTACCAAGCTGAGCTCCCACATGTACATCAAGGTACAGGAAAACTTTGCAACTGCTAGGTGATGTTCCTCATCTTGCTGGGAAACACCAAACTCTAGATCTTTCATTCATTAGCTTTTAATACATGATAAATATGCCACTATAAAAGAATATAATGGGAAAATATGAATGATGACTAAATAATATTTGAATTTACATTAAACAAATAAGGAAATGGATGAAGATTGGGGAAAATGATGACTGTGCTGGCAGAAATTTAGGCAGTGCCTCAGAACAGGAAGCATAAGGGTTGTTATATTAATGACAGAAGAGGAAGAATCCAAAAAACAGGACTGTAACAATTACTAAAACTCTGACAAAAGTACAGATAAAGCAGTCCTAAAATTATCAACAGCATCTGTGTTTTCTATACAGAAGATGCACTTCTCCATCAATCCCTGAAAGATACAGCGAACAAAATTCATTCATCTTGAATTGTTACAATTCCTTCTAGTAAAAACTGGTACATTCTTGAGATGGCTTTGAAGCAGTGAAGGCAAGCTTTACTGTTTTCTTACCTTTAATCAGTAGACAGTTTTTCATAGTTCATCACTAAATGCACGTCATCTTGATTCTCACAACCACTGAAACAGTAGAAGTCTCTCCCTCTCTCCTTTCAGAATTGTAGCTCTAAATTGTCTTATGCAGTCACCCTTAGTACCAGCAAGAGCCTTGTTTCTGCTAAGCATTTCAAAAGGTTCAATCAGCTAACACACCTACACAATAAGGCCTTGCAATCCCCCTGCAGTGTGAGCACCTGATCATCCATCCATCACCCACTTACTCCAGTGTTTTGTCATAACGCTTTGCAGGAAGCATGCAAGGGCAAAAGCTTTGATGTGTAATAAGGCATGATAAGCAGCACACTTCCTTCTTTGCCAAGTCTCTGCTCAAGCAGTCCTATGCTTACATGACAACAATCAGCAGAAGTGGCTTCCTCACAGCCCCGGTATATCTGCATTTCATTAAGACAATTTGCTAGTCTACTTTTTTTTTTCATTTACTCACCATTATAACCCAAAAATGCCAATATAGAGATTTCACTTTCATTAGAAGTTCTGCATACACAGCAGCCTCATAATATATATAATATACCTCCATGTACATTATGTTTTCATGGTCACTGTTTTTTCCAAAAATATTCCTTCTGCCTTTCCAGATCTTAACTTAGATCTAAGAACAATCTTAAGCAAGTTTCAAATTTGCCCTGCTTCCAGTAGTATTGTGACCCTCGCTTCTAGGACAAACCTGACAACAACCTGTGATATCTTTATTTTTCCTTAAGTAATCACTACTTTGGCAACCTGTAACACTTCATGAATCTGTAGTAATAATGTACATTTTCACAGAAATGCTATAGTATAGTTGCCTTCCTGTTTCCAACAGAAAAATCTTGGTAAAACAACACTTGTGATTTGCTTAAATTGACTAACTTCTTGACTTTCAGCAAATTCTGAGAGTCTGTGTCTACTTTTGAGTAAATCATCCAACCACAACTATTTCTGGGTTTTTTCCCCTCTGTATTTTGCCATATAAAAGTATAACACGTAAAAATACCATGGCTGATATCTATAACAGCAATTATCAGACATACTCCAGGTAAACAGCAATATATGAACTAATACCAAACATGGACTACAAAATTTTTAATTAAGAGACCTTACTATTAAGAAACGGATATCCTTCTAAAGGTCCAAGTATTTGCAGTAAATCATACCAGACTTGGCTCTGTACTCATTTGCTCTTAAACCTGGCTCTCTCACACTGAAGTTCAAAGTGACTACCAAAATAGGTTGTATCTTTTTTTGATTAACTACTCTGATTTCAACTGTGCTATTAATTATTACACATTTTAGTGGGCAGGATATATATACACATAATAATGTATCTGCATTTACGTGGGGAGCAGGGGTAAATGGGCATCTCAAGCACTGGGAAACATGGTAGCTTATTTATCATGTATTTCAAAACTCCTGTACAGTACAGAAATGTACAGTCAGCATAGTGCCACAGAAGATTACTTGTGCTACAACACAACTTCCAAGAAAGGATTCTTAAAAACCAAAAATAAAAACAGAAGAGAAAGAATATTTAAACTATCCAAGGGTTCTACAGGAAGATAGTTTCAAGCTGACAAGACAGGCTGATTTTCTATACTGTACCCCAATAAACTTTAGCAGTCAAATCAAAGGCGATTTAATAATTTGAGCTATTTTTCATCCTTCAGCACATATGAACATTATGCATTCTGGATAATGCTGTCAGTATGAATATTTTGGAAGAACCTAAAATGTATTGAAGAAAAATGTCTGGCCTTAGCTAATTTATGCTATGTACTTTGATGGATATTTCAAGCTTCATTAATTTTCAATCTCTTTTTTTTTTCATTTTTTTCATTTTTTCTCTTAGGGGGTCATTCACAAAGCAACTTAAAAAAGCAGAAGGGTCAAAAACATATTCAGATATAGGCTAGTAAAATAAATAACTTTAAATTCTATTTCAGAAAATGAAACACAATTTGACATTTCCAGGGCTTGTGTAGCTTCCAGTATTTTTTAAAAAAATCAATGGGTGAAAACAATAGAATCAAGCTCCAAAAGTGGGGACTGATACAAACTGTGGTATTACAAGCACAAGTCAGGCAAGGTTCAGGGCCCATTGCAAATAAAGAGAGACCAAAAACCCTTAAAAGGTCTCAACAAAGACAATTCCTCTCTTCTGGACTGTCCTGTATCACAACATATTTAAGGAAGAACATAATTTTCAAAGTGCAAGAACTTCGGTGCAGCTTTTTCCTTCCTCCCCAGCCATACTGTCTAAAGAAAACCAGCTGGGGAAGAATGAACCAGAACCCCCAGATAGCAGGAGAAGCTATGGAACCTGCCAAAGCAGAAAGCACAGAGCAGCCAGACTGTGGCAGGGCCTCCCTCAACGCTGTGCTCCTCAGCTCCTTGTTCTGAATCTCTTTCCCACTGCTCCTTCCTCAGCTGGACTCTGTAACAGCACTCTTGCATGCTTTTCTCTCCAGCACCTAACTTTGTCTTCTCTCCTTGAAGGTCTCGTCCCAGGTGACGCAGCACTTCCTAACCAACCAACCCAACAAAAATCATTTAAACAGTATGTATCTTCTATCACATACTGTTATCTCTGTCCATTACATCCTCCTTTCCAGTAGCCTTATCCAGGCAGACAGGCAATTCTTTGGGGCAGAGATATTACCCTGCCACTCCTGCCTACCCACAATGAGGTACAGCAGGACTAACTGCTTCTTATGGGCATAACAATAACTACTGCCAGAAGGCAACTGTAGCTAGACTAATGCTGCTGGGTTTTCCATCTTACTACAATAGATGGGCAGTGCACAGATTTTGTGAATATCACTCCTGAAACAGGGAACTTCTGATCAAAGGTAAGAAATGTTTTCCTGTTTAAAACACAAAATTCTTGTTACAAATGGGATGGTAACTGAAATACTTACATCCCTTAAAATAACATGAAACTGAAATCACATTAGTATTTCCTCCTCAGGAGAAGCTGACAGAATTCTGAGTAGCTATGATGGCTGTGAAAATCTGATCCCAATTTGTATTTTACAGGCTGTTCAATTATTCGGATTCATGTAAACCCCTTGGCCCCTTTAAGACTAAAAATAATAGTATCTTCCCATGAAATCAAAAAAATATGATTTGCGGATGTTCCATATATACTATTTAAATAAAGAAAGCCTGGCTTTGCTGGGCTCTGCAGGTCATAACATCAACTCTTCCTTTTCTGCCAACAGTGACACACCTTGAGACAAGCATTTTGTGTAAAAATCCACTTGGTTCTGACACTGAAATATTGCCAGCTTTAAAAAATGTATAGCTCAGACAGAACGTATTTGCTCTCAACATTGAATATTAATATTAACATAAATCCCATTTCTTAGTGAGTGAAATGCAGAAACCACAACCTACAGGCAAGGTGAAGTTCTTTTGTGGAAACTACAACAGCATGTTGATGATACCTTTCCAGCTCCCAGCATGATCCAGAATGTTTCAAATTGCAAAGTCAAGTTTAACTTAGACTAAAGTCACATTATAGACGTGTATTTTCTTGGTAACTAAGACACTCTATATTTCTATCATTACCTTCTCTTTTGTTGATAATAACCCTGGAAAGTCTGTGGTCATGTCCAGGGAGAATCTCAAATTTCTCCCATGAACTGTCCAACCACAAGAATATTAACTGCCTCAATCCTACTCACAGCCTCAGAGGAAAGAATAGAGGGCTTTTTTGTTTGTTTATTTTATCCAAGACATACACAAGTTATCTTAAATAAAACCAGGATTTTATTGATAAATTCAGAAGCAGGAAGAAATACCACAATAAAGTTAAATAAATACAAGTTCAGCTTAGGCTGAGAAATGTTCCTGGGAGCTTGTACAGCTGGAAAGAACCTGTTGCGACCCAGGATTCAGAGCTGTTCTACCATACTCTTTCTTGACCAATTTTCTTTGTTTCAGTTTCCTACTACTATCAAAATAGCTACTGCATAGTCTTCATAAGCTTTATTAATTCCCCACAGAATTCAGTTATCATATGTTTTAAAACAGTCTTTTCAATGTGGCTAGTTAAATTCTATCAAACTGTGCTCATTAAATAAATGCATGCAAATTCAATGAGGAGAGCCTTTAAGAACAGTCCATTAGATGTTCAACACTGTAAAATCTTTCATATTGCAGCACAGAAAATATCAAAATAATTTATAAAACTACAGAACAGTTAAAATCATCAACATTTACACACAATGAACACAGGCCAGGCTAACAGTCTGTCACAACCTTTGAATCTCCTACGAAGTCACACCACACAATGCAAGAACTAGTGCAATATATGTATTATACAACTGGTAAGCAACACTTACAAAATGGTTTGCATATAAATTGGAATCGCAAAGGAATGACATTTAAAAAGCAAGGACCACTTCTCTTGCCAAATCTCGTCAGCTAACTATAATATATCAAAGAAATAAGTTTTATAAAGAATAAAAAAACCCCCTAATATTTGAGGTACTAGAGTAACTCCTGTAAGTTATTTCTCCATTCACCTCCCCTCTCTTTGCTCCTCTCTCTCTCCAACTGCACAACTTCTGTCTCTTTCTCCCCATTCTTTCTGTACTGTGAGTCTTATGTGACATTTCCAAAAACCATCTCTCAAACTCTTAAGCCACAGAATGGTGCCAATTAAAAGTGTGGTCCATTTGTACTTCTTTCTTCACAAAAAAAACCCCAATTTATCGACTTTTTTTTTCTGCTTTAGTGCATCTGTTGAAAGTATCCAGATCTGGCCTAAATCAGGTACCTTTGAAATGCCTTTTAGGTCACTGCAAGATGGAGGCAGGGAGAAACAGAAAAAAGGTGAAAAAAAATTCCAAAATCTATTTGCTTTATTCCCTTTACTGTTTTGTTTTTTTTTTTTCTTTTTGTAATTCAACATCTACTTGCATACTATTTTGGAAATCTTTCTTATGGCAGCTATTATCGGAGGTTTATAAATTCAGAGGTATTTTCCCAAATAAACCATTTTATAAGCTAGTCAACAAACAACATTCATCAGCCAGTATGCAGCATTTTCATTACTTGGGCCAGCGTTAATAGGATTTAGAGATGCAAAAGAGTTATTAAGTTCTTCTGGTATACAAAAACGTTCATTCACTGAAGCATCAGTTGGAATGACTTGTTGTATATCAGAATAATACAGTTTTCAAAATTTTTGATTTTTGAAAAGGTCTTCAGATTTGCTTTCAAATGCTGAGGTTTGATTTTGCTCATGTAAAATACAGGCAGTGGAAGCCCTTGGCAGTTCAATAAGAAAAGAAAATGCAGCAGGTAAGTTTAGAGAGAGACTGATATATCACTCAGGACCATTTTTCTTTAAGAAGTTTCTATTGGCTATTTTTAGTTCTAATGATCAAACCCTTAGCAAGAACTAATCTATACCACTTTTATATATAGACATTTGTATCCATGCATATATATACACATCATTTTGGTACATCCTCATTCCTTTCCAGTTCCATTCCTTTATTATATTTGCTTCCACTCATACTAAATAGTAGTCAAATACACACCTTCAAGAAGGTAAACTCATTTGACTGTTTAGGTTTCACTCAGTAAGATAAAGCTACTAAAAATGAGGTAATAAATGAACTAAAGATACTTAAGGACTCTCGTGTTTTCAAGGCTACAAGCTACAATTGCAGGCAGCTTTCAATTCTGTTTCAGTTTGTTGGGGGAAAGCACCCATTCCTCTCACTGCAAGTGTTAGGAATTTAAACCATTATTATGAGGTTATTATTTTAGTATCTATTTTTGAGTCCAGTCATGCCAAGTGGTACTTATCTTTTGTAATGCAAGTGAGCTGATTGAAGAAATTGAAAACTGATTCCCTTTTAAATTCCATGAAATAAGTGAAAACAGGACTCTATCTAGCTCACGTTATCATATTAACATTTCATTTATGGATTCAAAATCTTGCAGGGTGCGTTCAAAATCCACATGATGTCTTTCTTGAGTGCTAAAGTTTTCAAGAGGATCTGTACATCAGCAAATAAATAGGCAATGTAAGAATTCAAGTCTGGCCAAACATGCAGAAGCTAGTAACACAAAGTCTGAGGCTACTTCACCTAAGGATGAAGAGAAACTGATTTGGCTTAAAACAGAGTCAGACAACAGTAGTGTGTTCATCACCGTACCAAAGGAAGGGGAACTTCTCTGAAGAAACTGCAATAATTTAGGATAAACAAAACTAAACTGAGAGGTTATGAGGGATCGGATAGCAATTTTCTAAAACAACTAGAGCCTAGCAGAATTCAAGTTACATATCCTCTGCTTCAAATAAATATTATTGTATTAAGTATTCGCACTACATTAACCATCATATACTTCTACATACCAAAGCAAACAGCATCAGCTTCACAATAATCACCCCAAACATTCTCATTAGCCTTTCCCACAAAAAGGCTCAACTCAGTGTTGGCATCCCAAACACTGAGTGTCCAAATCTCAGCTGTTGAAATAGGTATACAGGACAGACAACAAGATAAAACTCATATAATAGACAAATGCTGCTGCAACAACTTAAAAATCTGTTAAAGCTGTAGTAAGCTGAACAGAGGAAAAACCTCCTCCCTACCTACCATGAAGTATACACTTCACATATCCCCAAGGTCAGAGGAAAAATGCCAGGTATTATCTTTAAAACAATCAAAGGCATCAAAAAATATTAAAAAATAAGCAACATGTGGGTTTCCACTGTGCTCAGAAGTATAGTCAGAGCAAGTCACAGAGGTATTTCTGAGGAAGGCTGAATAGCAGCAAAAAGCACTATGCACAGATGAATACACTAACACAAAAACTGTGCTAAAATCAGACTGTGTTGAGAAGTAGATCAGCTCTTCATCTTTTCCCTGGAATTTTTTGCAATACTCATTTATTTTATGCTCCACCACTTTCATTTCACTAAGAAAATATTGGTTGGCTATCAAACAAATAATGAAAACATAAAGGAAGTTTTGTTTCCTATTGCCATTACTACCTCTCTCAAAGAGATAACCATATGGCAGCATAAAAGCATCAAATACCATCTCCTTCCTTTCTCTGGAATTTATCACGAGTGTTCAGTTGTACAGAAGGCAATTGAGCCAATCTGTTCTTTCTGCAATTTACACTGCTATATGGAGAAATCTTTAAGGAAATTAAAAGCTAGTGTGCCTTCCACTTTTCTATTCTGGAAATGCATCATTAAATCCATACTCCTTCTGTTTTTCATGGTACCATTTTCCCCTCTATTGTACATTATCTTCATCACATTCACCCACATTCTTTTCAAACTCCTATTGATTTCTCTTTATCATTTCCCATCCCCAAGGTTTCTCTTTACACCAGTCCTGTACTCTGCTTCTCACATTTTTCACTCCATGTAAACAGTTTTTTAAAACACAGACTTAAAATGCACAGATTCAACTGGGTGCATGTTATGCAGTTCTTCTAAGACCAAACAGATCAAAAATGACAGCTATGAGCTGTCTTTTCTCACTTCAACAGAGATGTATTCCTTGTTAGACTATATCCATTTTCATGCATTACCTTCTGCCCAGTGCTCTGCTCTTCACATGTAACTAAAACATCTTCAGGTTGACCAGTCTTCTCAGACTTGTGAGCAAGTATTTGACATCAATGTTCATTATATGTTTTGAACAGGAAAATCTGCCAAACTGCATTGGCTTGAGCAGTTCACAGGCTTCTCTGGTGATAGCAAAGCTTTCTCCTATGAAGAGTTTCACTGTACCCATACAGCCACTGAGAGTCTTCAGTCTGCATTTTAGTTTGCAACTGTCCCAATGTCTCATGGTCCCAGCAAACACTCACATATGTCCTTAAACTTCCTGGAATTGCACTAAGGTTTTGTTTGGTTTCTTGTTTTTCCAATTTCTCACCATAACTTTCCTCTTCTACCACTACACCAAACTGCAGACACTTGTTCACTGCACTTCTTCCAACTGTAAAAGCCTGCTGCAGCCCAAATCCATTTTTCACTTCCCATGCACACAAGGATAAACAAGAGGCTGCTAAAAGAAGGGCCAGTCCTTTTGCCCTCACAGTAAGCGGCCTAGCACTGGTGAGGTTGTTTCAAAGGATGCACCTTCCTCAACAGTAAGCCAGAATTTAGCTGAGTCACCTAAATTTCTCCTAGTTCTGCCAACCAGGTAGGAAAGTGTTGAATTAGGGTTTCAAACACTCACTAAAAATTCTAGTTGAGTTCAGGAGTAGCATCCTGAGTTCAGGAGCAACATCCATGTGCCTTAGACCTGTGTCATGTATTCAATTCTATACTTTCCAAAGAGAAGCTGTTCTATATAGGCTGAAGTTATGCTGGCATTACATGAGACAGGTAAATATGAGCTTATTTCTCATTTTGCATCTACCACAAACCTGCACTTTGAAATCTCAGAGGTAAGTAATGATGCAGTTGGAAGAAGGTAACAGTGCCAGATGTCACAAAAACACTGAGGTAGCACAAAATGAAATAGCTGTTAAATAACAGGCAGTCTCTGCCAGGAAGCAAGCCACAGAATGCTTCCTGAAAGAAAAATTGAAAGAGGTGGTCTGCAAGTGTGACTGAAGCACCCAGAAGAATCACAGCATTGAGAGGCAGTCCTGTACTTATATTGATCATGGAATTCTAATAAAATCCTGACTTTTTTCCTTCTGGTGAGGGAGATCTCAGTGGACATCCAGAAATTCAAAATCACCCATGTTCAACATGACCATGTTGAACAAGAACCCTGGAAAATTTTTCCACTGTAAAGCCCTTGAGTCCCTTCTTGTTCATTATCTTATCAAAACACATCCCTAAGCTCTATAATGCAGTCTGACATCTCAGGCATCACAAGCAAGAACAGTTTTTCAAAGTGTACAGCCTGACCAGCCTTGCAGCTGACAAGCTAGTACTGCCACAATGGAAGGGAATTATTTTTCTCCATCAGTGAATATCCTCAGCAACAGGGTAAACTACAAAGTGTTAAACCTAATGTCAGATCTATCCCAAAACCAAGAAATGCAGATAGGAAAGAAATGCAAATATATCCAAAACTGCTCTATTAAAACCACTGTCCCAGTATTTCATCCATCAAGTAACTACCTTATACACACATCCACCTTCTTCAAAACTATGTAAATACACAAAAGTAAATTTTAAAGTGTAAGAGGAGAAGCTTTATTTACACACTTCCCCTTCACCAGAAATCAAACCAGAACTGTTATTACAAGCTATCAAGCATTCCTTGTTCTTCAAAACAAAGCTGTTGTACATAAACGACATGACTTGTCAACTATGTAGCAACACACTATATTTTAGTAGCTTGCAGGTTTTCTCACACATTCAAGTTTTCCATCTCACAGCATTATATTTAATTACATAACAATGAACTTCTGGCCTTATGTAACTTGTTGGCCTGAAGTTGCTGCAGCTATCAGGAGGGTATCATGAAATCTTACAAATGCTTTTTAGAAGATAGGATGTATATATAACAGTATTAGGTCTTAGAAAATAAAGGTCTTGAATTTTGCCCCATGAATATAGAAAAGGAAAAAAGAGTGAGGATTTCTGAGGAAAGCTGTGCTACTACTGGAAACAGTACTCATCTACCTCATCACCTCTTCCTAAAATTCTGCATGATTTTCATTATTATTCCAGTTTTGCAACTACAGTATCTTAAACATGAATAAACAGATTATTTTTCTGAAGCCTTTAGAGTTAAGTTTAACTTATTTTTTCTCTTTTTTAACACTCTTCTGAAAAGAGAAGAAAATGGAAAAAACGCCTCTTAAGTTTTAACATTACTTAAGAGAAGAAGTAAGAACAAGCTTTTACCGTCTTTGACTGACTTTCCATAGTATTAGAAATATTAAAACACAGAAATTTGTACCTTACACTTCAGTCACATTTACATATGTCAGTAGAAAACCATAAACTTTTAGGACTCAGAATGTAATGAGTGACTTTGTTTTTCAGATTTAGCAAAAAAATTCCTTCTCTTATATAGATTATCATGTCGTAGTCAGCACAGACCAGAAGAGCAAAGCCTGTAACCTACACAGTTAAGTGTCCAGCAATACAAACAAACCATTAACTTGAAACAACACTGACTTCTAAACACTTAGCAATCATATCTCAAAAGAGGCTTGATTTGACTTAGTGCTGCCATCCAACTGAAAAAAAAAAATTACGGTGCTTTCAAGATGTGAATCTAAAGAATTACTTCCATACTTATTGCTTAATATAATAAAATTAGTTAGAATCGCTCTAATCTCAAACTAGAAAAAAATCCTGAAATCTTCTCAGTAAACAAAAATTTTGCTCAATGCCACTAAGTGCATTTATGCAGAATGAGAACAAAGTCATCTTGATGCTTACCCAATCATTGCGTTTTCTTTAATCTGGCCCTCTGTGCCATTTACCATTGGTTCTTGATTTCTGCTCTCTTTTTCTGAAGCATCACTTGAGAGGCCCAACAAAGCTCGCACTCGTTTTGATTTCACATCCAATATCGTGTCGGTGTAGCCCACTTCTTGTAGATACCTGAAGGAAGAGAACTCATGCTAATCTCCTCTGCACATGTCACTTCTGCAAAACATGAAATTCCTCCCTGAACTTCTCCCTGAACTCATCCTCAATCCCTTAGCTTAGCAACTGGCTGAACTTCTCCCTGAACTCATCCTCAATCCCTAAGCTTAGCAAACGCCGGTGCTGAGCTAGTGAAACATGCTTGTAAATCATCCTGTACCAGCTGCAGAGGGATCGCCTCTTGCAGTACCAGCCTCTACGGTCACTGAGAAAAAAAAAATCAGAGAGCCTAGCAGTCAGAGGTTATACAATACGTTATTCATTCATCTACTAAAATGGATGGAAAAGCACTTTCAATTAAAATACTTACAACTGCTTTATAAAAATCACCACAGTTGCATGCACAAGCATTTTTATTATTTGACACATGGAAACTAGATACAAGAAGCAGCAGATATGTTCCTTATGTAAACATTATTAGAAGCCTAGAAAATGGAATAAAACCTAAATTCTTTAGCTGTGGCCATTAGTAAGAGTTGTTATTTATGATGGACTAGACTTGATAAAATCTGTCTTGCCTTTCCTTTATTCTGCAATGGATCTGCAAAAATTTGTCTTTCATATAAAGACTGAAAAGCAAAAATCATTGTATGAAAACTTCACAGCCCAAAGCTGGCTCTGTAGTTTTAAAGTTGTCTCTTTCACCAATATGCCATGTTGCCCTTGAGAGAAACAGGAGGGAAATAACGATTTAAAAAAGAAAAAGTAGACATTGGTTTGTGTCCTTCCCTCTAGAACATGGAGTTAATAGCAGTGAATTGATTAAATTGTCAATATTCTAGACAACTCTGAAGAAGGGAAATGCTATTTTACAGTGACAGCTGTTACAAATCAGGGACGTGCACTTCTCTTCCAAGAACATTCTCCTCCAATTATTTAATATCATTCACATAACCACATTAGGAGAGAAATACTGATTGTTGGCCACAGAAAAATCAAACAAGTCACCTATGCAAAACAGAGTCTGTCAGTAATATGCACTCTATATTCAGCAGTGTGTCGCTCTTGCATGAACTGCGCTGAGACGGAATGACTTGTCTTCAAAATCACTGATCCAAGTCAAAACCACTTTAGTTACATTTATTCAACATGCAGGCAAAGATTTGAGCTCTTGCAAAAGAGAGGCCTGTACAAGCCATCCAACGAATTTAACTTTTGTACAACTCCTTGGAAAAAGGTCTTTTAATATAAGTTCCAGACCATCCTTACTGTCTCAGTCCCCTCATTTAATCCTCTGAAACACACCAAATATCATGGCAATTAATTTAATTATGATCACAATTCAAAAATTAATTTAGATGAAGAGACATTTGTTTCATTGACATGAACAGAGAATTAGAAAACATCTAGTCTAACCTTCTGGATGTTAATCTTTTCTGCAACTTAAACAAGCCAAAATAAAACTTACACCAGCTGTTTTTATTTTACACAGCTCTTCGCAGAATCACGTGTCTTTTGCTTTTTAATTGCAAAATGTCATGACCCACTGTTCTCCTAAGCAGATTGGCTTATTATACTCCATGAAAGAAAGGTAAATGAGATCAGGTGTTTGTGACTTGACAAGGCTTCTCATCTGAAGTTATGAAATATTAAAATTTTTTAAAACCCAAGGAAATGTAGTGCAGAAGCTCAATGAACTTCATCACACACTTCATCACGCTAGCTTTTCTTTCAGTAAAATACAACTGAAAAAAAAAATCAAAAAATCAAATACCATCACCATCATATTTCATTAGCAGATTCTTTCTTTGCATTCAGTATTTGAGTCCTTTTTTCAACACTTACTGTCTTAACAGCTGTCGTCCTTGTTTCCATATTAGCTGGCTGTTCTGTGGTGGCTGAATCTCTGTCTCATTCCCTTCATCTGAAAAAGATTATTTTATTACATTTTTCTTCTTTTTCCTATTTGCATACAAGATGCCCATCCACATAAAAAGTGATCTGCCTTAAAATGATTAGGAATGGTTTAATACCAAAATTCAAAGTGCAAATAATGAAGGGAGAAAAACACAGCACATAATTGTAGTACTATATACACATAAAGATTTCCAGGTACATCCTACTCTCTGAAAGCAAGTTCCACTAGTCCTAACTCCTAAGCACTCCTACTCTATGAGAGCAAGTTCCTAACTCCTTTAGGGGCACATAATGACAGTCAGTCTGCAGTCCAATTTTTGCTTTGGCTTCCCAAGATAACTGCTGCTCACATTAAGTCTGAATACAAATATCTTTAACTGCTAACTGCAGCACGATATTGGTTTACAACTTCCCAATTTTTTTATATTTGACAGTTCAATATAAATCAACAGATCTACTTGCATCAATTTAATCCCTATTTGCATTAGTTTTGTAGAAACAAACAAATAAACAATAGGGACTATTTTTTAACTTGAAAAGTTGTTAAAAAATTTTCAGCACATTTTCCCCAACCATAAATTTGTAACCAAAAGTTACTACTCCAGAAAAATCTAAAAAAAAAAAATTAAAAAATATCATGTGGCTATGTGGCTGTTCTTTTAAGAAAACTATCAGAATACTGGCAACCAACAGCTACACATTTATTCCATATATAGCTTCACAGCACATGATGGTGGGTTTTTTCCTCTCCTCAAGGAGATGCATATGCTTCCCAAGATAAAATGCCTTGGTTTATTATCTATGAAAGCCTCTATAAAACTTTAAAACTTTGTGGTCCAAACACTGAAGGATGAACAAACTTCCTGTGTAAACAAGACTTAAGAACCAGAAAAACCTGTGGTACACTCCTATGAGTAACTTGATATGTGATGTGTGAAAGCTATTATTCTCATCAGGAAGTCACTTACCTTTAAACAACTCAATTAATACTACACAAAAAAGCCCCACCACTTACCCAAAGAAGCTATTAAATACTAATCAGAATTCACATGCAAGGAGAGACATATGAATTTTAGACATCTCATATTCACAAATCTATTTAACAGCAACCACAGGAAATAATCAAATGCACAATCATCTTCCAATGACAACTGGACACAGCTGGATCCAATGCACAACTACTAAAGCTCAGTCTATAATTATTAAAACATGACTGAGGTAAATCTGCCTGAAAATTCTTTTTGAAAGCAAAATCCACTCTTCTGAAGGCACTGTTAAGTATATCCAGAGGCAAGAATTCTCTTGTGCTTAGTCTCCTCAAAAGTGATGACTGCTAGCAGTAGCAGTGGTTAACAGATAAGAGTGAAGAGACTTGCATTACGAGAAAATTATAGCAGAAGATATAGTATATACAGTATACAGGGATAAATTGTATAAATAATTTTATTTTTAAAGTATCCCTTTACCAGGAGATTGAAATCTTTCTTCTAAAATTGTGTTACAGACTCACCAAGAGATCATAAAGGAAACAACAAGGATCCATGTAGAAGAACTACTACCAACATTTTGACTTTTTTTCATGACTGGGCAGGAAAAACAGGGACAGGGCAAGGGGAACATATCAACACACAACATAAGTATCAATCAAAGACAACTTCAAAATAGCATTAGAACAAAGTTTCTATTTTAAGTCATCAGTCCAGATTTGATATAGAATGAAAACACACATTTCTGATAGCTGTATATAGAACACAATGGGATAAATGAGAATGATGGAATTTTAACTGAAGTATTTCCATATTGTTGACTTTGCAGAATTAATGCACAGTCTAGACTCTGCTGGGCAAGCCAGGCCTCACACTACATTCCTCAGCTGGAAACTGCAGCAATGTGCTGTAGATGCATCCTGAGAAATTACAAAAAATCCCCATGGTTGTCTAGGGCTGTGGTATGATCAGGACAAAGTTTTCTAAAGGTCCAGAAAGAGACTGAGGTCTTCCACTTAGTAGCACCAAATTCAATATTTCTTCAGTTATGGAAATAAAGCTGATAATTGCATGAAATAAAATTTCTAAAAAACTCATTAAAAACTTGGACAAGAAAAGCCTGGTGTAAAGCTCTGCTAGCTGGTATGGGGTAGGATTTTTTGTATGTTTGGGGGTCTTTTCATGACCTTCTAAACCCAATGAGGTAAGAAATCACCATGACAGTCAGCTAGATCATCCCCTCCATAAACCAAGTGACAAAGATGAGATTTGCAGACATTCTATGCTCTGCCTTTACATATAGGTTGTTCCAATTTTGTTGTAGTAGAAGCATCAGGAGACTGAGACACAAAAAACATTACCTATTTTTTCAATGCCTTGACCATTAGCCAGATCTCTCTATCTTTTTTTAATATTTTTTCCCCCAGAGGAAAGGATAGGGAGATAGAGGGATAAAAGGAAGTAACTTAAATTCTTATTTCCCCAATTCAGTGCTTAAATCTATTTGTGTGAAGTAGGAGATGAAAACAAATCAGCTTTCCAGAGACCAAGGCAAAAAACTGAAATAACTAAATGCATCTCCAATGACCATTTGAAATCTCCCGTTCAAAAACTCTCACTTATGTATAAATTGCACTTTAATTATTTTTTTCCTGGAATACCACTAAGGTAATTGAACCAAAAAATTATGAACTATGTATTTCATTCAGAAGAATTATCCAGAGACAAAAGGATTCTATTGCTGTGAATCTAGTATCATCCTGTTCTAAAATATCCATACACATCACTAAGGGACAGAAAAACTACTCTCTCCAAGAGCAGTCTGCTCATTCGGGTTTGGATTTTTTTTTAAATCTAAACTAACTCGATTTATTAATAGACTCTTAGAGCACCAGAATATATTTTTAATTGTACAAGAATAAAATACAGGCTGGAATAATAATCTCTATTCTTACTGCTCCATTAAGAGACTTATTTTATCAATACTATCAATTCAGCATTTGCACATAACACAGTTAAGCTTTTATGCCAGTAATAAACTCACTCTCGTTAAATTCTTACCAGAATCATAGTTCGGTGGCTTCATATCTCCCTGATTCAATTCTGTGCCATATTTTAATTTGTGGTATTTAGCCCTGCAAGGAAACCAAACAAAAAAATTTTTTAAATCTATTACTACATTTAAAGGATATCTCTAAACACATAAATGGCATCTGTTTTCAATTGAAAAGCCACTCCTTTCTTCTAGGCTGGGAACAAAGCAAACCAAGTAATTTTACCATGACTTCAGATAGGTAATTTTATTGAAATCTTTTTTTCCTTAGGGTTACATGTAATTGCATAGTGAATACTGAGGAAACACACAGAGCAGTTGACTGCAGATTTTACAAAATGTTCTTGCTACAGAAAAGGTTTCTTCCCTGTGGACACAAGCAACTCTTCTGCTTCCCTTCCCAACCCCCCAGTCTTTCCTTTTTAGCCAACATTTATGAAACATTTTTACTACCCATGTCAGTTCAGTGCCATCTACTTCATATCTCATATTGTCACTCCATTAAGCAAACTTTAGTTTTATTCTTCGAAATGCTGTGCTCTCCCAACAGCAGCAGGCCCTCAGCCAAAACTATTCTAAATGAGACTTGGCAATGACAGCTCACCCACACCACTTTCTCTCAAAGCTGCTAGGTCTGCCACTTGACCAAGTGCAAAAATGGAGACTTCTACCAAAATTATTAAGCTTTCAAAAGCTTATTATATTTTGGGGCAAATATAATAAGCCCCACAAAGCATGCCATACAATGAACAAGAATAGCAACAAAAAAAAACCAGAAATGCTTTTTAATTTGAGAAGCTTCATCCTAAAGACTCAGTATGTACAGACTTTGAAATACACAAAATAACACCACAGTAGAACAGTATTACACATGCACATGTAAATTATTCAAGATTCATTACAGCAGTCTTATAACACTGCAGTAGAGAAAGTGAGGCAAAGTGAGCCTTTTCTAGTTTTGCAATCTGTTCCCTCCTTCTCTGACACTCACCATAATTTTATAAGTACAAAACTGCAAGTTTTATACATTTACAACTGGGTAGAAGAGTGGCACTGACACCAGTTCCTACCCTAAACAAAAGGCTAAGAACTCAGGAAATGCTGTGTGTGCAGCCTGGGAGTAGTGGAACAATCAAACAGTACGCATGTAAATGCAGCTCAAACATAAATCTACAAAGTGAAGTGTAGGGTAGCAAGAAAAAGGCTGAAAAAGACAAAAAAATAAACCTCTCATATGCACCAACATGAAAAGAAGTTTCATTAGCTCCACTAGGCACAAGGGAGCTCTTCCACTTAAAGTTTATTTTTAAAAAATTTAATGCGTTTGACACTTTGTAATTGTATGAGGCAAGTTTTCACTAAAATCGCATGACTATATCAAGAACAGCTGCAGAAAATGTTTCCAAGTTACCTACACCTCTAGATTGCTTCTTAAACATCTTCATTATATTACTGTTTTCTTTTGCCTTTTCCTATTTCATCAAGAAAGCCCATTACTTCTAACAAAATAGTGCTGAAGAACGCTTCGTAGTTCTTACATTTCAATTTCAACAGTAATAGCTTCTTACTAATCCAGCTGCATTTTAATTATAATAAACATTTAATTCTGACTGAGAAGGGTAAGTGAAGAGTGAAGAAGTGCCTCTTAGGCATAGCAACATCGACAGACAAAGGAACTAACTCTCAAGAGCCAGAGCACTAAGCTCTAACTCAGCTGAGCAGCAATCAACAAGGAAAAGAGAAAGGATGTGCTTGAAATGTATTAAAAGCAATAGATGGAAGTTAAACATTTTGGTCAGTAGAAAAAAGAATAACCAAGAGTAAAACAAAATCAAGGCCGAATGCGCAATCAAAATATTTATCTTTCCTTTTCCAACTATCCATTTCTTACATGCTACCCTAGTAAAACAACTGCATTTCATTATTGTTAAATATTGATGCTATATATACTTTTCCCCCACCTCCTCTAATGAAAAGCAATGATTAATGAAGAATTCAGAAGTCCTCCACTCTGTCACCAACTTCAAACAATACAATTTTTTATGCAGTCGTGAAATCAAGAGACCTTAATATGTAATCTATTTTGATCTGACTTAACAGAAGTGAACAAATATTAATACTCTGCTCTAATCTGGATTAGTGACATATGTTGTGTTCTACTTCATTCCTTCAAAGAATTCAGGGAGAAGTTAGTTTTGCAGCAGTTGTCATTTGCTTTTAGTTCGTGGGTTTTATACAAAGTTCCACTATGCTCGATGCGTTTACTAATTTTCTTATCAAGTTTTGTTAATCATTTCCAGCCTAAGTAAAATGTTTGCTAGGTTCACTGCAAGGATCATTCTTTGGACCTTTCCTGTTCCTCAGATCTCATGTTCTCCAAAATCCATCTTTCAAAGATTCAGACTGCAGTTTTTTAAACTTCTCAGTATATTTATTTCAATCTCCTAAATCCATGTTTGCTCACTTTTTAATTCACTTCCCTCTTAAATCAACAGTTATAGTCTTTTTTCTTACCGAAGTTTTCCCCACTCATCAAAAGTATTATAAAATCATTTCAACAAAATGAGATTATTCATTTAAAATCCATTTTAAACTGTTAGTATCCAAGATTTTCTAACTGGTTCCACCTCGTAACACAACAGCTTTTAAAGCTTTTGTTGATATTCTTTACTTCAAGAGGATAATGTAGATTACATGGTCTTGCACACCATTGGCCCTTTAAACTTATTTTAGGGCCAAACTGGATTAAGATTTCATCTTTCAGAGGACCTAACTTTGTATATTGCAGGCAGAGACCAGCAGCACTAGAGAAAAGGCAGAAGAACAGTGTTCTAACAAAGAGGCAACTGAAGAGATGAAAAGCCCCAAAAAGTAATCCTTATTTCCAATATTGCTGGAAAAGTTAAAAACAAAGTTATAGAGTTCTGACTGCACAAAATGATAAAAAAACCCCAGTGCTACAATCAAACCTGAATTAAATTCAATTGGTATAAATTCAGGTCTCTGAGCAGGACACACACTCGAAACAGAAGCATGAGTATCATGCCAGAGTATGTGACACACTGAACTCATCTTCAGTTGAGGTCAGCTTCTAAAGTTCAGAAAAATATTACCGAAAACTCCCATAAAATCAATATAGACCGCTAATAGGTTATCTAGGACATATCTTCCACATTTCTTCAGGCAGTATGACATTTATTATTACATGCTTTTTTTTATGATACAGCTGAAAATGTCACAGGTATGAAAGACAAACAATCTTCTTTCTAAAGTGCACTAAGAAAAGAGCTGAACACCATGACTCAGACTCCAGGACTAGAAGGGAATCTTGACCCTTCAGTTACACATATTGCAATCAAAGGGTATGAAACTCTTCACAAAATAACCTCTAATTCTTTTCTACACAAATTCAAAATATCACTTATTCTATTAGCACATTTTAATTTAATCTGTTTTTACAATGACAGAATATCTGCTGTCCACCTGTAATGCTTAATTTTTTCACTTTTGCAGAAATCATAGGGTCCATTTATTAACAGCTTTAAAATGGCCTTCTGCAGCTCACCTTGAACTCTAGCTCACACATCCCAGTAGTGTGATACTACCATCACGAAAAAGAGATAAAGTATATTTTGCGTAAAAGAAGTACAAAGAAAATGAAAGCTTCTTCAACCTTTTTATCATCTGGTCAAAAAAAAGGACAGTGGTTTGGTGGCAGGGGAGAAAAAGAAACAAATATTTATTATCTGAAACTTGTTCAACTTCAATGATTTACCTTCCATTTCTGAAAATTACATATGAATTATTAACAGTATGCAGAGACAGAAAAATTACTTGAAAATGACTACCTGAAGGATACAACTTAATAGAAGGTATTTTCTAGCTGAAGACTAGCCTTGCAGTTATTTGAATGAAAGCTATTTTAGCACTGTGAAACTATGCTCCTGGGTAGATGCCCTTACAGATAAGCATGACTATTACCACTGCTCTGGCTTCTGCCCTTCATTACACAATTCTCCTCTTTTGATTAGAAGTATTTTCATTAAACTATGTGTCTTCTATTTAGTGCTTGGAAACATTCAACATGGCTGCCACACAAGAATTGCTTAGGAAAATGCTAAAAGCCTTTATCCACGTTTCCTAAGACTGAGTGCAGTGAAACTTTTCTGAATACTTCACACAGAAACAAATTTGATTCCAGTCAAAAAAAGCCACTATTTCTTGGAAATATCTGTCGCCAGACCTGATCCAGCTGTGCTGAGGGAGCCTGCCAAAACATCCGTAGAAGATCTGGGAGCTGCCGCCAAATCAAGAGACATAAACAAGAATGACTGCCAGGAACAGCACGGCAAGATATTCTACCCAGGGGAGAAGGCGCCAGCCTTACACTGATCAGACACATCAGTGCAGAAAACAACACAAAATTAAATCAACTGTTTCTAGAGACATGGCTCAGGAGTCCAGCTCTTTGGTTGAAATATGTTAAGACAGGAAGTGCGCTAGACTAGCCGAAATAGGACATGTACTTGAGAGAAACAGGACTACATTTCAGCTAGCTCCTGAAAATCCAGAGGCACCAGTGAAACTTACTGGTGGTGGAGCAAGTATTGATAAAGTCATAAAAAGTAATCCTCAACTCTGAACAGCCTCACACTGCAATCTACTGGATGCTGGCAAAACTACATCAAAACTCCTATTGAAAAATGCTAGCACTTAACTATGCACTAGCTCCTTCTAAGCTCCTTGCTACTTCACCTACTAAGACTCTTCAGCAGAAATAACCTGCCTTGCTATACGCACAGTAAGAAGATAACCTCACAATTACTGACATAAAGACTTAACATTAAACTAAATTTGCCAGAAAAACATGACCATCAGTAGTAAAACTTATTTTCTACCTTACCCACGCTAAAATGACATGACATGAAATAGAGAACATCAACAGTGGTCCCAAAGTTGTTAATTTACAGTAAAATTTGAAACTATTAGGTTGATAAAAGAAATGCAGAGCAGCCACTATAAATAACAGCTCATAGAAGCATGTACCTGCAAAAACAAATGTTTCTCATTTCTTTTACACGGTTTCCTGAGGGCATTATGAACATGGAGTACCCTGGCCCACAATTTCATATTCTGTTCTGTTACTCATAATTTATTTCGTCCAGCTGAGAAAGATCTGAAATACTACACACAGCCAGAGCTGAAATGAAGGAATACAGGAATGATTTCCTGCCCCCTCACAGCGCACCAACCTTCCCCAAACTTGATAGGAATGTCTTCCTCCTACCTTGGAGGATCTCATTTTCCAGCTCTAAGAACCCAATGGAAAATGCCAGCATCCTGATTACTGCCTGACCAGGCTGACAGCTGATTTAGGAAAATGCTGGGAAAGGGAGCAGTGCTTCCAAGCTCAGTATGTTGCCGTTCTTTGAAGTATCAAGCAAGAACACTTGCTGGGAGATAATTCCAGCAGAAATACAAGACTATTTCTTTAGAAACTGGCAAATAAAACTGCAGTTTAAAACTACAAACTCATAAATAGCTGTCTCCAGCACACACACCAGTCACAAGTATCACATCTGCTTACAGAACCACCCGTACTGGAACTGTCACACTGGATCAGATCAGCTGACTGTAGCCTACTGACCTGAGTAACCGAGGCTAATGCCACACACTGCAGAAAAACATGCAACATAAAAGATACTGGTGTCAAAACTGTAATAGGAAGCCACAAGTGTTTTTTCCTAATCCTGACAGGGACTGCTGCATTAAGTTTTAAATGTCATAATTTAGGTGGATTTTACACTCTAAAACTGACAGACATTTTCACCATCCATATGGAAGTTTGATTTTTGTTTTTTTAATGTTACAAAGTTTCTCTGATAGTACACAAAAATGTATTTACATTGTTTGATGATTTTAAATTGCTAACTTCTGTGGGTTATGAACATGGAGTGTTAGAGGTACTTTTACGTAATCAGGAATAGCTCCACCAGTTTTGAAATACAAGAAATCTTCACAGAATATATATATAACTTAGAGTATATTTTTAGCTGAACCAATGACACTAAGCTCTGTAATTATGCTTCAAATGTAAGCCTTTCCACAGCCATAAACTGCAAACTCCATTATGCATACATTTTGTATTTTTCTATGCTCTTTGATGTAATATTGGTACCATAATGAAGCCCAGGCAAAAAGAGTATCTACTTTAAGGATTCCTCCAAGAACTCCCCAAAGCAGAAGAAAATACACTGGAGTCCAGGGGCTACTGCTGGCCAGAACCCTGGCTGCATCCCCATGCTAGTGGATTAACTGGTTGCTACCAGAAAGCGACAAACTGGATGGTAGAAGACACATCTTGTGCTAAAATAGCCCATACAATACAGTAATGTAACTATTGGTGTCCTTTTAAAATTATCTACCAGTGATGTTCTATTCCTCATTTGCATATGTGTGTATTTTAAATCTTATTTCTACTAAACAAACTATTTCAGAGGCTTCTTTTATTGAAGAGAAACAGGAATTATCTAAGAGGAAAATGATAATGTAAGCAATGACTGCTTTGCAGCAGTACCATAAGTATACTCTTTATTCAAGAATTTTAAAAGACATTTCACTAATTAAAAGAATGTAAACTAAACTTGGCCTGAAATAAATCGGTTGAATGGAGAGATTTCTGAATTTCTGCTTGCCTCAGGTTAGAAAGGTTAGAATAACAGGAAAGTATACATAAGAATAAAATGGCAAACTCAGGACTTGTACTAAAATGTCCATGAACAAAGAAACAGACATTGATTAACTGGTAAACATAAACACTTTTGCAATCACACAATTAACCTCCAGAAGATATTCTTGTATAGTCTCTCATACTGAAAAGGCTAAAAACTTAGCAAGATTAAAAACTAGTAATTATTAGACTGAAGACAGTTATTCAAGATTTCACTTGACACGTATTAATAAACAAAGTTATTACGCTGAACAAAATGAAAATACACTTTAATTCTGGAGTATAATCTATACAGTTCAGTGGAATTTTACCAAGGGAAAGCATTCATTATTGATCAGCTATGGGTTTTGTTAGCATGTTTTTCAAGTCATACTGTTTTAGCTGTTGCTCTCATCATAATGCAGACATTTAGACTAGTGGTTTTATTTAGTACAGTAAAATTCGTCAATAGAACTGAGTAGAGACAGAAAAAACATTGCTTGGTTTTGTCAAATACAAAGGCAAAAATAAAATTTCTGCCTTCAGCATTTCTTCATCACATACTCATCACAAAAGTAGCATACCTTTCCTGTTTGAGCGCATATTCCAGCATTTTGATTCTTCGCACTAGATCCTTCTTCAGATTTTCTTGTCCTTTCCTTTCACCTTGAAGAAAGGCGATCTGGGCCTGCAAAAGCAAGTGTTCAATTTAGAATCCGATTGCTCAAAATTATTCAGCTTAGCTCTTAAGTGTGTGTGTGTCTTCCAAAGTTAATTTAATATTCATTTGTAGAGTTCAAAAGGCGTTGGCTTACTATGCTTCATAAACATTAAACACTTACAAAAACCACTGCAGAGATAAGCCTTCTAAACAGCATGCTCACTACAGATCAAAAAAAAAAAAAGATAAGAAATAAAGCAATTTTGGTTTGTTTGACAGGGTTTGTTTTCTCTCTTGGATATGGATAAACATTCAATAAAGGATAAGGAATGGATAAAATAAGCATACAAAAAGCCTTCAGCAGAAAAAAGTATTCACCAACAATAAGCAAGAGAAGATGATAAAGTATTTTTCTCACCAACTGAAGTAGTGTATAATTAGGGTATAATTCTATAGATACATGTCAGATACATGACACTAGTAAAAAAAACCTGATGTAAACCATGTTCAGCTAAAATAAGAACAAAAAAATCAACCAACCCCTCTTTGTAATACAGGGTTAAGTGTTAATTATGATACTTACTAAAATAGGTTAAGGAAAGGTCTCCAGAAATACTGTAATTAAGAGAGGAAGAAAAAGGAAAACAGGGAAAGGTATTTCGGTGAGGGAGACAAGAAGAGAAATGGTACACAAGTAAATAAAAGTGACGTAGAAAATAGACAGCTAACCTCTATCAACTTCCAGCACAAGTATTTAGTTGCCTGTGAAAAATCTCCTTTAAATAGATAATTATGACAAACACAAGATATTAATTCCTAATCACAAAGGAAGAACTGGTTTTCTACCTAATGCTCAAATCAAGAGGCAAGTTCTTATGCTTGCTCAACTCACACATACACTTTGAGGCAAAAATACTTGCAGGCAGTCACCACTTCATGCCTCAGCCTCACCTGCCATTTCCAGGATCAGAAGCTTTCTGCACCTCTACAGCCAAGTCACCAGGCACCTCATCTGTGTCTTGAGAAGCACAGACAGGATAAATGGCAACTGGTCTACGCCATCAGCTGTTGAGTATGACAACCTATAACCCTTGCATTTAAATAAATGCTCAGGAAAGTGGGATTAAAAATGAGCAGGAATATCCTATCTTCACCTGTTACAACCTTGCAAGCAGTCCCCATATATTTCAGTTAAGGGAGATAGCTGCTTCCAAAGAATCTGACTGCAGATTTTTACCCCAAGGTGAGAAAAAACAGAGTCTCTAAATGTCATTTTCTCTCCAACAACTATAAAGGGAAGGCACACAACTAACTCAGTTGAATTTTGGTGACCAGGAAAGATGAATCTTACACCAAGAGCCCATTTGTTGGTGGCCAGCAATAGCAGTTGCTCTAAAATATCACACCAGCTGACATAATTTTATTGCTCAAGTACAGTCAGTAAATAGCTTGACAGACACCTGAAGGATCCTTAACTGCCAGTCACCAACTAGATCAGCCAGTTTATGACAAGAGAAAAACACTGGCTGCTCTCCAACTAAGTCACTCTTCTCCTTCAACAGGGGAAATACATTAGAATTCCAGAAAAAAGAAGTCAGCTGAATCAAAAGAAAGATCTCTCACTCTGGAATCAACTACAATTGAATTCTAATGTCAATTTTATGCTCAGGTTTAAAGAAAGGCACAGGAGAAATAAATGCTGATGCTGGAGTCAGCATTTCCTACCCTAAGGAATGTAACAGCGAGAAGCATCCCAGCTCAACAAGGTCAGCATCCCTCCCAAGAGGAGCATCTCAGGCACACGTAACTTAGTTTGCAGTAACTGTACAGACACACAGATTCTCCCTCCCTATCTCCACACAGGCCCAGCAGAACTGACACATGCTCTTCCCGTCAAAAGGGAGAGAACATCAAAACATACTTTTAAAAACAGAAATCATGGCGTAAATATGTATTTGGCTGGAATGAAAAAGATCATCCAATGCCATCAGGACACAAGCTGAAGTGATCTATTATGTGACCTGCTGTCTGCAAGCAATTTCTAGCCAAGAATGAACTGACTGAACACACTGGAATGAAGCATTTTTACTCAGAAGGCTGGCAAACAACGCAGCTCACACACTGCTACACTACAAAGGTCAAAGCAGCATTTCTGTTCTAACAGTTGAGGCTAAAGTCATCTTCCACTGGTAGCAGCCTAAACTAAATTAAAAAATGCAACTTCTCAGTAGTTTTAACAGTCTTCCTTTTGTAAGACAGAGAGACATAAATGGATATGATTGAGAATTACCATATGACATCTCTTTCATGTGGACATCTTTTGTTGTCAGTAATACCTCCATACTCTTTATGATGTCTTAGAACTTTTCTTTTTCCTGGATTTTCAAGAAGTACTTGTGTTTCTTACTTAAAATACACACAGCAACAACAGATGAATCTCCAGCCCTACACAAGCTTATTGCTAGGATCCTTCAAGGTTAATAAATATATAATTTACAGATAGGAACTTTTACTGGTACTTCCAGAAACTGAGAATAATTTTGCTCTCTCCTTGGAGGCTGCATGGTTTCTAGCATAGTTTGTTCATGCTTTTCTTCAGAGCAGCATCCTTATGCCTAATACTCACTGTTTTTGAAGAATTCTGGCTCTGGAAATGAGAATACTTACATTTGGTCATTTTTATAACTTAGAGAAATATTCCCTTTTTTTTCCACAAGATGTTAGCAACCCTTATCCCTCATTTGTACATGTACTGAGTAATTACAATTACATCAGCCTCCACGGACAATAAAAATCAGTTATACATGCAAGCTTAAATGTTACTTGAGAAATTCTCAATGCCGATATTCAGATTTGCTTATATGGCACGGAAGGACAGTATTAAAATAATAACTGAAATTTTATATTAACAATAATGTACTAACAGTTCAAATGTTTTAAGCAGATTTCATTCTTTAAATTTTCATTCTTTTGGCAATTCACCAAAAATATGCAAAGGAATCTAAATGTTCATACCATAAAATAAACACTTTGCAGATAAATGCAAACTGAATAAACAAATACAATGAGTTGAAATATCTAAAATGACAAATTATAACAAGTAGCAGTATTTTTGCAGTCTCTAGAACAATGCAGTGGCAACTGTAGGATCACTATTTCCAATTAAAATACATGGACAATATCTGTCTAAATGTCTGTGCAAAAATTTAATGTGCAGGAGGTCAGGGTTGAAACATGATGAAAATTGTAACTAAACTGCACAACTACAGTTTTCTCATATTTCAGGCATAAATGACAGAATTTTACCAATAGACTGAGACACCACAGGTGACTTCCCATGGCTTCCCAGCTTTAAGCCAAGTCATATCTGGAGTCTGAGCTACACCTGAGGAAGAAGAGGAGCAAAAGAGATTCCCTTCCGCTTTGAGTAATCTGCAACACTGCTCTACACTTGTGTTTTGGCCGCTCCTGGGAAAGTTTGCCAAAAATTTCAAGAATTCGCAAATATTCCCAACAAACAGGTTCTGTGACAACTGACCTTCTAGGTAATAAGGTTAAAATGCATCAAGTTGTAAGCCAGTCTTTGCAAACCTCAAAATTGCCTATGGGGATCCCGCAAAACCTCGTATTGTTCCTTGCCTTACGGGTGGGACTCGTCATCTCCATAAAGCACCCAGCCCCGCTGGCTCCACGGCAAGAATCAAGGCAGGATCCGCCTCGAGTTTATTCCAGGCTAAGTGCTACAAGTTACTGTATTGCAACTCAACTGTGACATTAAGATCAAGAGAGAAGGAGAAAACAAAACCAACAAAAAAGCCAAAATCGAACCAAACAAAAATAGCCACCACAAAACCAGAGAACACTGGAAAAAGACATGCCTGGAACCGTCTATTTCAGCTGCAATTGTTGAGTCCGGGTTGTTTTTTTTTTTCCACTTCATCTCACAGAATTTTTTTGTATGACCAACTGCAACATAACCTAAAAGTGTCATACACACCCAGTCTACATTACAGCACTGTAGCTACCTTAACTAGTCCACTTCTTTATTAAGAGGTTTTAAAAATAACATTCATTCTTACATTAAAAAAATTTTCAAAGACAACAACACTACTGTTCTACAAAATTCCCCAAAGGACTCTAATGTCACCTTACTTTGAAGCAGACAAAAAGGTGATACAATGTTTGAGGTAGCACTGGGCTAGAAACAATTCTTTCTGTAAATGTTGTTGACTTCCTAATACCGGCTTAGCAGCCATAACAGCATAATTAAATCATGAAATCACATCTTAGTAAGTCCAGATTTTACCAATGTTTAAAATGTACACTGAAATTTATAATTCCATGAATCAGCAACAAGCATGTTTAAAATATATTATATTTAGACATCTTTTTAGGCTTATACCTTGACACTACCTAACAGCAGGAGATAAAAAATTCTCCTCTTTAACAGGAAATTTTAAAAAATAAACATACTATGACTGCTAAACAACTGGTGCACATTTAGTATCAACTTCTATCAATTTCTTTTTTACAGGTATTTTAAGTTAAAAGGCAATTTATTTTTTTTAATTCATAAGACTCAAAAATTATAAAAAGCCTTTCTATTTTTCTCTAAAATATCTATCATAATATTTTAAAGTAAACCTCACTTCAAATTTATGGGCATTCAAAGGTCAACAGACATCATTTGACAAAGAGCTACTAAGACACACAATTCTCTACATAATACTTCCATAATTCAGCAACCAGGTCTTCAGAGGTTGAGAGAAAGAGGACAAAAGGGTGGGGGGGAAACTGCAGGGAAAGTATTGCAAAAAATATGCAGATAGCTAAAAGAACTAAATACATTATAGAGATGAATCAATCTGGAACAGTTGTGCTAACCGGTCTACCAAGATCTGCCAGAAGGATTCTGCAGGCTGCCAGGGTACTCAGTATTTTAGATTATAGCTGGCTCACTGAAGCACTATATATTTAAGTATATTTGTAAATAAGTGTAGGCATGCCCCAGGGGTGAGAAGAGAGGAAAGGGGGAAGGGAAATATCAATGGTCTAGTACAAGTAGGGAACAATTTTAAGAGGCACCATACTTCACATCACTACGCACACCTACTCGCACTCTGTGCCAAGAGAGGCTGGGAAGCTTTTGTAATTCCTGCAGCCACTTAAGATAACAAAACTCAAGTGGGGCCACAGGCTGAAACGACTGGCAGGCACCAAGGCATATTTAACTTCACCTTCACACAGAAGGTACTTCATCCCATTTATCCCTCACATGCTCTCACTGGATGATAGCACCTCATGAGACCAATGCAGAGCACAATCTGCTACTGACACCTTATTTTTGTTGGACTTTTCAGAGATGTCCTAAAACTAGCATCAGATACAAACCCAGAAAAAACATCTAAAAGAAATCAAAGATTTAGTTTACAGTAAAAAAACTATGGATGAAAATGCCATTTTCTTACGTTCTTTGTCTTTTTCAAACAATGTTTTCAAAGAGAAAACACTGTTTGAAGAACAAATTCAGTAAGACTGAAAAACTCCTAATAAATGATCCAGAATTTATTCACAATTTATACCTGGCAATACCTTGATTACTCTAAGGTAGGCATCTCAAAAACAGGAAGACTTGTTTTTCTGCAGTTTGAAGTGTTTGACTACATAGATCTCTGTTCAGATAGCCAGTCCTTCTTTTATCCTCTCTTCAGTGCTGCCTTTCAGTGTTCTAGCAAGTTTAAGCATCAAAACAGTTGCCAAGCAATGTATAGTCAGCTTATTTAATCATTCTTCATAAGCAAAAATTTTGTCACCAGTCATTTCTGTGGTACACGTACTTAAGCGGTGAACATTAACTTTTTTTTCGACCCAAGAGCACATGCCACATACACCAACACAAGCACAAAGAGAGTGCAGCTTTTAATTCTATTATGTAATTCTATAAGCAACACTGCAATGGCATGTCACAAAATAATCACATATTATGAGCTGGAGTCTAAATTGCAAATGCTCAAATTCCTTTCCACTTGCTGTACAAGAAGGGCAGAAATGCAGCGACAGCAGTCAGCAGCAGGACTGATAAACAGACTCATGGCCCACATTTGAACAGACAATGGGAGTTCACAGGCTCAATGAATCACTTGGGCTATGGCAAGACAAGGGAGAAAAAATCTGGGGGAGATTTTTAGATTTGGCTTCAGTAACAGAAAGAGGAGTGAACCAGACTTGACCACACAAGCATTTGCAGAGGCAATTGGCACACTCCAGTTCCTCACTCCTACATCCACGATCAGCTACTCCTTGTATTCAGGCATGCATGACCACTCTGAACTGACTTGGGCATCAAGTGAAACAAATAAAAGATAAGTGATTTTGTTCTTACCTCCTGTTTACAAGCTAGGATACGAATATCATGCATGCCATTTTTGCTCCAATGCTTTTGCAATCCTGCCCTATGTGACTGCACTAAAGGGAAACATATTCCTGGCTAAGACCAGAAAAAATGCAGTCTTTCCTCACTGCAATCCTTAATTTAACTTCTTTATCACTGGGTTATTTTCAAAAACACTCAATAGTAGTGAGCATATAGCGAACTTTTTTCAAATAGGAAAAGAACATCTGGATGAGTTCATCTACAGGCCCACACAGAACAGGTCACTCAGATAAAATGAACTTTTGTTTTCACATTTCAGAGTATTTTTATTTCTAGTTTATTGTCTGCAAAGCTTGGATTCTGAGCACTCTGAAATTATTCCAAAGAACTTTTTCAGGTATCCAAGCATTTCTCAGCATTTAAAACTAAAACATAAGGATCCCTCATCTACTTCAGTTTTTGCCACTTTTAAACTAAGAAATGTAGAAATGAGGACCTGACAAGGCTCACCAGCCTTGTTAAGCCAAATACATGAGTAGGTTACTGACCAATACTTACTTTCTCAGAAAACTGTTTACTGATAACAGTTTTAGTTACAGCTTGGTATTTGTACTGTCTTATTTCTTTTAGCATTAAATTAAGATGAACCAAAAGTCTCAGGCAATTCACGTGGTCTTCCTTGGGGAATTTTACACAGACCATTCTAAAATTAGCAAATAAAGTTTCTGTGTCTACTGAAACGGCAATAAAGGCCAAGTTATATTTGCAACTTGTTGTTCAAACAGTGCCAAGTTACTTATCTCTGATGCAATAAAATTGCCATAAACCAAGACCCTCAAAAGAAAAAGAAGGGCTACATTTTAAGTAGGACAGATATACAAAGTTAATTAAAAATGTTCACCAATAAAGACACTTAGGATGTTTCACCATATGCTAACCTGACGCTGAAAACCAAAGTTTTCCACCTAGAACACAGTAATCTATTCCGGTTTTGCTCAACCAAGAAAAACAGAAAAATGCCTTTTTCTTTTTGCAAGTATAACTTTCCATGAGAGGAGTCTGAAAGGTTTAAAGACCACTTGGAGACAATGTAACTTTATAAAACCCTCTCAGTTCATACTACATCAATATTTACAGCATCATTTTCCTAAAGGATTTAGGCTATTTAAGAAACACATTTTCATTGCACTTAAACTAAATTACAGGTTTGACAGATATGAGAAGAACTGAAATATCTGATGCTAGGAAATGATCAGATCAATTATGCAAAAAAAAAAAAAAAAATCCAACTATAAAAACCAGATGCACACCAGCAAAAACATTGTCTCATCAGTTTGTACTTGCATTCTACATCTACAAACATCTGAATTTCTGAAAATCACTGAACATTTACTCCCACTGGTCCTCCTCACTTAAGTAAAAGAAGCCATGACAGCATATCAATGATTATATTGGAAATAGCTGGCAAACATGCATATAAGCAGAGAAAAATACAGTTTGCTTCACATGAATCTGTAAAATATAAAGTTCGCAAAAAAAACCTTGTGAAAGAGAGGCTATCTGGTAGTCGCCAAGGCCCATTTAGCATCATTTTTCCCAAATAAACACACCTCAGTATTGTGTTCACGGCTTGTTTTCTTCTGCCTTTCTTTTGATTTATCTGATATATATAAAACAATAAAGTTGAAATTATTGCTTTTCTGCAGTGGAGATGTGTGTAACATTAATCACTGGTAGTTCTTTTGTACTATCTGCCTTATGAGAAAAAATATTTCATAGAAGACTTTTACAGCACTTCTGCCAATTCATCTTTCACTGAGAATCTCAGAAATTTGACCTAAATCATCATACTTAAAAATCTTATATAAAACTTCTTCAAATTTATTTATCTTCCATTTTATTGGTCAAACTGTATCTTTAGGACTTTTCCATTAACTTAATAACTGATTTCAGCAACTCACTGCTCATTACTTTTTCTCTGAATGTTTTCAGATTATCCAGCTATCAGAACAACTTCTAACTAGAAATTTAATCCAACAAGAAGACCGTTATCTAAAAGCCAACAAACTGTAAATATCAACAATTTCTGAATCAAGTAACAAATGTCCTAAACCACACTATAAATAGTCACAGCCATCTGTCTGATTTGCCCCTTCTCCTCATTACTTTAACTTGTCTATCTCCAAGGACACAATCTTACCACGTAGCAGGCCTGGTTTCATCGCCTGCCTCTTGCAGGAGAAAAGCAGCAGCAAGGGGCAAGATCCCCATCCCTGATCCGCCCCCCCCACAGAGAACTAACATTACTAAATCTGACTTCCATACCCATCTCAAGTTCTTAGCTATTACTTCCATTACATTCCTTCTATTACAGCTGTTTGCTATCATTTAACCACATTTTATCTCATTTCATTATCTCTCCCTATCATTTGGGTGGTGTTTTCTTGTTCTTTTGGCACTGTCTTACAAGGACTATTTTTAACAAAGCTGTAGAAACACAAGCACATTGTATCCACCCATTCTCCCTAATTTCCTTGCAAACCTTTTCAAAGGAAAGTTTACCCAGGAAAAATAATTTTCATGTAATGCTATCAGGTCGCACCACTTGTATGGAGTCTACTACTCCAAAGAAACAAGTTACTAGTTAGAGGAAATGAAAACTTCAGCAGTGAAGAGGACAAAAGTTAGAAAATTCCTTAGCAGGATAGGGGGTTGTCCATAAACATAGTTACAGCATAGCAGTTTGTTGCAATTTAGACCATTTGTGAAATGAGGAGAAATGCCAATATCTGCAAATCTGTACTTTTGCCAGAAAAATGTTTGTCACAAGCAAAACTTTCCACAGCAACATATGCATTGCTTGCAAAGACAACATTTGTAGCCAAAAGAAAAGCCACACACACACACACCTTCCAAGCTCATCCAGCCTTGTTGCTTGCTGGGTCAAGGATGTGCATTGGCAGCTCTCAGCTCTGCAGGGTCCCAGTCCCCGGGGCAGAGTCCCCATTGCTCCCCCAGGGGTGACGGATTGCTAATTAAAAGGGAAATAACATCCAAAAGAGACAGTCACTCCCAACCAGTCAGAAGACCCATGGTTAGGGCAAGACACCAGAGTGGGAGGTAGTTCAACCCCTGCTTGCCTCAAGCAAAAATATGGATTTCAATGCCCTGCACATGCATTTGATCAAACCCTTTGCTATTTTTGGATGGGCTTGTCCAACGTACAATGACAACTCTGAACTGTCTCTGTGTCAGTCCAGAAAAATGCAGAATGAAAAAACCTGAAGTTTAAAACTTGTAGAACAGGAAATCCTGTCTTGTCAACTATCCCAAGCAGCTGCTAGAAGAATCTAAGAAAAGGAAAATCACTAATTTCTGAAAAGATATGAAAATAGATTATAATGCCATAAAGCACTGTTTGTGAATACTTAAATGAGGATTAATAACATTAGTATTCATCCTAGTTAATTACTTCACAGGGCATCACGAAAGTCTATTCTTAGGATAATTTTCCAATCTGCAGATGTCAAAGTAGTGTAAAGAGAAAGCAAGCATTAAAAGTTAAATATGTACTCAGCAGATAAGCATCTAGGGGAACCCCATATTAATCTGTTTTCATTCTTATTTGATATACACAGCTTACTAATGATGCTTACATAGATATAAATACAGAAGTCCTCTTTTGCCTTGAATGAGGAAGATTATATAATAGAGGCAACAATAATTTCAAAAGGTTCAAGAAAAATAATTAGAAAATCAGAATAAACATGAGTATTTGCCAGGGAAAGCAAAATACAGGCACTGATAGGGAGAAAAACCTTGGGAAGGCAGTACTAGACCAGTAACTAAGAACAGATTAAACTGCCCAGCTTGCTAACTCACATATGTTACGAGCTTGGGTGTGTGTCCCTTGAACAAGCACCACAGAACACAACAGGAAGGTATTCTACTTGTCCATCACACTTAGTTCCACACAGTTAATTAGAAGGATAAGAAAAAGAGAAAATAAAAAGAAGCCCAGAGAGGAAGAAAAGGAAGTCAGGAAATCACAATGGGACCGACCTACAAGGTGTTTTTGGAGAGAGGGTAGAGTGGAACTAACCAACAACTACAGAGCAGAAGCCAAGCACAGTAATACTGTGGCATAAGGTATCTATCCCAAGTATTTCAATACCATGGCAAGTAAGGAACCAGAGATAAAAGAAGTCTACCTCTTAGAAACTAGATGAATTGCAGGAAAAAATTATGGCATACTAAGACCACCACACTAAGTAGGTCCTTTGCCCCACAGCCTCCCAAGACTGGATGGATAATCTAGCACTGGAATTTGCATTGGATAAAAGTACAATGAGAAGCACTGCATCTTTATCTCTGGAGAGAAACTGTCCGACCTCAAATTTCCATTATGCTGTTAAATATTTCCAAATATACAGGCCAACAAAAGGCTTCAGAAGGAGCACAGACCAGGCCTTTAATTAACACTGCTCATGCTTCAGGTGCACAATTTCTAAAAGCCACCTCATAGCTGCTGAACCCTTACCACAAACCTCTCAGAGGAATCCAAGAACATTCATCTGCAAATGGTCACAGCAGACGTTAACGCCTGATGTCTGTAGAGATAGCCAAGAATTTTGCACCTTCCTGAACATGACTCTGCAGCAGATAAATGCTGTTACAGCTCATGGCAATGCCAGCCACAGCTAATTATAACTTTATTGAGATGTTTTGGCAAGAGTCAAAGGCATTCAAGCAAACAACTTGTGATGGGGTTATCTGCCACTGATAATACATGACTTCTGCAAATAGTCTAAATGCTCAATTTCTTTCCTCCTCTCTCATCCGTAACACCAAGCTTTTGAGGGATACCTGGGAGAGGAGGAGGGAAGTCATGCTGCTGAAGGATGTGATAAATATGCAAAGTGTTATTACTTTTAATACACTGACAAAATTTCCTAGGTCCTGCAAAACAGATTTTTTTCTCCAAAGCAATATTTGATATCTGAATCAGCTATGAATATATGTCAAGATATTTATGGGCCTCCACTGGATATATGACACATGAGGTTATTCCTATACATAGCTAGCTAGTAACTTTCTACACAGTATTTACTAGATGTAGTGAATAGAAATATCATTCAGTTACTAACCAATTTCTCACTGAATCAGGGAAGTTAAAATAAAAATTACTCTCTTGTTCTCGTGACCACTTCCTTTAAATTCCTACAAGGGAACTCTCATTAAAGAACGTCACACCTACCACTCTTCTCAGAGTGGTTGTTTGATGTATGTAGAAAGTAAAATTTAAAAGATGAAAAAACCAACCCAATAACCAAAAAAACAGAGAAGTGGTTTGCATTACTACACAGACTCAAGACTCTCTTGACAAAGACTTTCAAGGAAAGCCATAGAAAGAAGAGATGGACAGGAAGAAAGAGACAAAGGAAGGAGACTTAAAAAAGAAACCCATAGACACTTTTCAGTCTCAAACATGGCCAAATGAAAACCAAACAGTGGGCTGGTAGCAACATGGCCAGCGTTAAGGTTTAACACAGGAATTTTCTTGTAAACAACACCAAAGAGGAACGAAGGTTGCATTATCGACTGTTATTGGAGTTAATGCAACGTGCCCATCACTGAAGTATCTGACAGCAATGGCTCTAGGCCAGGAGCTCACAAGTTCTTTTAACCACAAGATCACTATCAGTCCTTTCATGCATTAATGAGCGTATCAACCCCACTGCTTTTCAAACGAAAACACTACATAACGCGCCCCATAGTACCGAAGGGGATCCAGCCGGTCCCGCGGGCCTGGCCCTGTGCGGGCGGGGCGGCACCGGGGCCGGGGACAGCCGCGGCACAAGGGGGGCGCGCAGCTCGCCGGGGGCAGATTGTGACAGGGGTTATGAAACTGGTGACAAGTTGGGGCGGCCGACCCCGAAGGGCATCCGGAAAACCCCGGGAGCAGGCGAGAGCGGCACAGCGCGCAGGGGCCGCTCCCCGCCGAGCAGGGCCCGCTCCCCTCCGGGCCGGCTGCCACGTCCCACCCCCGGCCCGGCCGCGGCGGGGGGCGGCCGCCCTCGGGGGCAGCGGAATAGCCCGGCCGGCCGCTCCCTCCCGGGGAAGACGACAAGCCGCGACAGCGCCCAGGGCGGCCGCTCCCCTCCAGCTGGGTAGAGCCGGGGGACACGGAGGGGGAGCGGCCGCCGGAGCCGGGGCTGTGGGGGAGTAGAAGGTCGCGGGTGTTACCTGCAGCTCCGCCCGCTCCGCCTCCCACTCGGCGCGCTCCGCCTCGAAGCGGCCCCACTCGTGCTGCAGGAAATGCAGGATGCCCGGCACGCTGTACTGAGCCCGGGACGCCGAGAGCGGCGCGGCGGCTCCGGAGGCTGAGACTCCCCCTCCTCCGCCGCCTCCTGCTGCCGCCGCCGCGGCCGCCGCTGCCGCCGCCTCGCCCGGCTCCAGCCCCGGCCCGCCCGCCGGCGGCGGCAGCAGGAGGGCGTTGTTATTGTTATTGTTGCTGAAGAAGACACCGGGCCCCGCTTGCTCGTCCATGGCCGGGCCGGGTCCGCCTGGCTCGCCGCCGCCGCTCCCGCCGCGTCCCGGCAGCAGCAGCAGCAGCAACAACCTGGGCGCGTCCCGCCCGCCGTCACCGCCTGACAGCCGCCCCCGCCCGCCGCTACGGTGGCCTGGCAGGGACAGTGCCGGGGAGCGATTCGCCCCGCCGCCCCGCGCGGCATCCTGGGAATTGTAGTTCCGCTGGGCGGCGGGGAGGATTCTTCGATCGCCGCCCTCTTCCCGCGCCGTCCGTAATCCCAGGGATGGCGTTCGGACGGCTGAGCCTCAGCGCTGGGACGTGCGGTCCGGTCGGCTGGGCGGGGGCGCCGGCGGGAGGGGCCAGGCAGGGGCAGTCCCTGCAGCGGGAGCACAGGTTAATGGTCACCTCTAGCTCCGAGCGGGATTGACACGGCTTGACCGCAGCCCACCCCAGGAACTCGGGAAGGGCAGGGGTCTCGCATCAGTCCCACGTGCTCCCATCGGGCCCTGCCCTGGCAGCTCCGGCTTTTCTGCTTCCTCCCCGTTCTGAGCAGCGCTCGGCCTCTCATTGCCAAAAGCTGGAAACCCTGCCCAAGGCTACGGGGGTTTCTTGAACATCCTTTGCAATGCTGGGAAGGAGAGCGACTCTACATTTTTCAGGAAGTGCTACACTGCGCGGTCCGCGAGGAAAGGGAAAACAGGAGCCTGGGGGATTGGGGGCGGAAGATGTCGGCAGCACTGCCCTCTCCCCACGGCACCAGGGGACGAAGCTGGGCTCCCTTCCCACGCCATGCGCGCCCTAGCAGCAGAGCCAGGCTGAAGGCAGACAAGGCGCCGCTCCATCGGGCTGTGCCGAGGGCCAGCACCGTGTAAGAGATTCTGTGTGCCACCACGGCGGTGCCATGGGGCTCCTGAGGGCGATGGCCGCGGTGGCCCCGCTTGTGCCGCTTGCGCCCTTCGCCGTGGGCCGGGCGCACCGGGCGCGGCCCCGGCGCACCGGGAGCGGCCCCGCTGCCCTCTCCAGCCGCGGTTCCTGTTTCGGTGTGGCTGCTCCGAAACCGCAGCCTCCTGCCTCGTAACCCTGCCCGCGGAGTGGGAGCTGTGGCTGCTGTAGCCGCCTGCCTCGTAACCCTGCCCGAGGAGTGGGAGCTGCGGCTGCTGGACCATCTCTGGGAAAGAGCACTAAGGAAGCTGACTTAGAGCACCAGGAGAGCAGCGGGGAACGGGGACGACAACACGGGACAGGGAGCGTGACCTGGGGGACCTCGGAAAGGAACCTGCGTAGAACAAGGCTCACGCAGAAGGGAAGGAAACAGCAGAGAGATGAAAGATGTGAAGGGGAAGCAGAGCAAACAGTTTCATTAAAAAGCACATTTAAAAGGCTATTGACAAAGAAAAAGATGAAAAGGACAGTGACAAACAACAATCAGCACTACGGCCATTTCAAGTTACTTCAGTTTTTTTAATCAAATGGAATTTGATGCCAAAATATTGTGTAAAACCACATGATAATAACTTTAGTATCAGGAGCAAGCAGAGAAGCGAACAAGGACTAAACTGGGGAAGGATGTATACAAACGAGAGTTGTGCATGTTGCAGACAGCCACACAAAATACAAAGAAAAACCTCTCCCTTCTCTATCCCTCTACATCTATCTAGTGCCGTTTTCTCTTCTGCTAACTTTTTTCTATTGTTCTACTGACTTCTTAGTTATGCTTGATTGCTACACTTCCCTCCCCCCTTCCGAATTTTCAGGCATTTTGTCAACTAGAGTCTAACCAAAACTTAAAAGTGCTGAGATAAAACTTAAGGCAAACAAAACATGATTATAGACAAAATCTTTCCAAGAAGTCATTAATTCCTAGACTACCTGGTGGAGGGGAAGGAATCTAAAACAGGTTACAAACTTGTTTTCTCTTTTACTTGCAAAATGTTTGTGTTAATTTTGAACTGGAAGAGTCCTTAATACTTTCAAATGTTAAACTGGTTCAGAACCTCTAAGCAAAATAGATTTTTAATGCTGGACAGACTTATTAGAAAGGGATGTATTTAAATCAATTTAATTCCCACTACCTATAGTAAGATGAAAAAATTAGTGAAGTTACTTTCCTCCTCATGTACAGCACATTGTTTTTACTTCTGCATATATCTTTACTCCTGCAGAACAATGGAACAAGGCTTGATTACTATCTTTACAAAAAAAAATTGAAATTAGAGTATGCACCACTTGCTGTGTCCTCACTTTAGTACTAAAACATTCACTGTGAAAAAAAGCATTTCTGATTTTATGTTAAATATTTTGCACACAGCCAACTTACCATAGGGCAAAAGAGCATTATCTTGAACATTTTGCATAGGTACTCAAAGGGATATTAGGTAAGGTCTTAGAGGAAAATAGAAAGCCTAGAGGGAAGTATCTATGCAAAAATAGTGATCTACAAATATTTTAAGCAGATATTAGTCATATTCAATTATATTTACTATCCCTTTGTTATATTTGAAGTTGAAGCATCTGAAATATGCAGTTTTTACAGAGTATACAGAGAAACATCAGAGATGAAATTCAGCAGGCCTAGTAGAGACCTCTGGTTATGTTACTTCTCTCTATAAAGCAAAATGTATAGAAAGATCCCTATAAAAGCCCATAAATTCAACAGCTGTGTCAAAAAATTCATATAAGTCAGTCTTATATACACAAGAAAATACATGGTTCCACACTTCTGCCAATAGGAAGGGTGAGGCCTGGCAGCAGACAGACACTGCGAGTCCCTGGCTGTGCATGCAAGGTGAGCACAGCACATGAGCTAAAAGCCCCAAAATCTGCACATCAGACTCACTCAGATGGGAAGGAAGCCACATGCTTTTGAAAAAAGCCTGGCAGGGAAAGGGAAAACTGGAGGAGCCTGGCTCCCACCTGTGTTCTGCCCCCTGAGTCAGTACAGTGCAAAGTGCTCCAGTACCTCAGCTTGCAAACTTGATCAAGGACTACAGGTATGATGTATCAGAAAATAAAATCTAGCAGGAAGGTTAAATACCTATGAGTCTGGACAAAGGGCAGAGCACTGACTCACCACATATTCAACCAGTTGCTGGCAGAACAGGAAGACTGCAAACACAAAACACCTTACAAGGGCCAAGATCTACACCTACAAAAATGCAGATAGAAGGCAGTTCTCTTTAAAAACTCAGTTTCCAGTGCATTCTTTAAAATTTATATTCGAAGAGATAGGGGATTAGATTCCTTGCATCCTTTATTCATTTTCAAGCATGGAAACGGACTTGAAAGAGATATACACCACATAAATAAGGACAACCCATTAAGACAGCATGCTTGATCATTCACCTTAAGAAAGGCTGAAAATTTTCAATTATTTTGTTGTGGGGTTTTGGGGTTTTTTTCATGCAAGCTGAAACAATCTACAAAGTCCCTTTCCCTATTATTTTTTTTAAATAAAAGGAAAAAATTCGTACTTCTACACTAGAAATTCCCCATGGTACAGAGTAAGTACTTCATAACAGTTTCTCCTCTTCTCTCCATCCCCACTGTGTTAGTGTGTTGGCACAATGGTGGGATAACAATCACCAGATTTCAAAAACCACTGGAGGGTTTGAGATAGCTTTTAAAAATAAATAAAACTATTTAGATACAGAATAATTTTTGGTGGATAATTTATAACAGAAATTCATAAATATGATCACAATTTCCTAAAAATCTATACAAATACAAGTAACACCACTTCCCTTGTAATGCATGGATTTCAAGTAATTACACAAAGCTCCATTAGACAGCCTTTCACACACAAATTACACGAAATTAGACATGTATGCAGAGATAATGTAATGCTTCTGACTACTTAGTGGTCCAAAAATAATAAAAGTAATTCAAAAAAAGCTAGTTTTCAGTTTAATTGTCGGGGTGGAATGTACTGTGGGTGGTGGTTGCCTAGCAGCTGCTTTTGCTTTGCTGGCCTGACTTGCTCGGACTGCAGTTTCTAGACGTGTTTTCAATTCAGGAGCAGCTCCCATTACTGTCTTGAAAGCATGGGGGTAAAGTGGACCAATGTGCATTAGGTTCTGAAGCGCAAACTCGTGAAGATCCTTGGATGCTGTAGATGCAGAAGCAAAGGCATTTTCATTCAGTAAATAGGAGATCAGAGTGGGAACGAGAAGGGCAAGCAACTGTACTCCTAAAAATGAAAGAAATAAAAAATGGAATTACCATATCAGAGAATTAAACAAAAAAAATTATCAGCTACTACACAGGTAAGGAAGGGCAATATTGTTTTCAGAACTCACAGTAGAAACTGTAATCAAAAAATTATCACATTAAAACAACTGAAATGTAGATGGCTTCCTGTGTTTTGATCAGTCCAATCTGTCTTACCAGGACTGGATTTAAGATTCTATTATTGTTCATTACAATTATGTTGATCCTGATGCTTATTTTGAGATGCTTTGCACCATCCAATTGCAGATCATTGATGAAAGATTTTAAGATGTAGAGTGCCTATCATATTAAAGGATTTCAAACACTTTTCAGGCAGACAGAAATGTTACTCCATTGAATTTGAGTATCCACCTCCCCAGCAAACATTAAGTGAACTGATACCAGAAAGCAAGTGTTCACAAATAAGTCAGGGAGTTATCTGCTGTTATTTATGTTGTATTGGTCTGGGAGATCCTAATCCAAAAACTAGCAAGGCAGCTATACTTCAGCTAGCATGACCTAGTAAGGCCACAGCCCAAAATGGCAAAGGGATCAAGAGGGTTGACCTTGAGAACAAAAAAGGCAGCTAAACTTAAGCAACAAGGCAAATTTTTGTACCTAGAAAGAATTCAAGTACAACTTTGAAATGTGTAACCTAGTAATTGTACATTTTAAGCTCAAAGAACTTAAAAATTAATGGTAACTCATTTATCAAAATTGTTTTAGATTACCAGAGTATTAATTATTTTTCCTTATAGGTTCTGACTAATTCATACTCATGGGGCGAAATATCGCCAGCCAGCAAATCAGATGATCTGTTTTCTCATTTGTTTCAGTTACTCTCTCATTTTCATTTCACCTGTGTTTCAAACAACTGTTCCAGAAGCAGAATGAGGCTCAAGAAATTTAATATTCTATCAAAAAAGAGAAACTCCAAACAGGAGTGCATTGGGGGGAAAAAACCCACAAAAACCAACCAAAAAAAACCCATCCAAAAAACCTTACACAAAACCAATAGTAGTATTCTCACAAGGAATTTTTTCAGCATTTGAAGTCAAATGTCAAAGACAGTGAGTCTTCAGAATGCCCATGGTTTCAGCTGAAGAATAACTAACTCAAAGAAAAATTATAAGTAATATATTCTATCTAGTAAATCTTGCTTCATCTACAATCCAGATACTCTGACCAGTATGGTTCAATTTCTTGGGCTCTTTAGCCAAAACTTGTTGAGCTGGTAGAAGGAATCTGATAAAAGTATACTAAAATAATTAAGTTAACAATGAGAAAAAGTAAATTGAAACAGCATGAAATACAAATTTCCAAACAGAATAAAATATCACTTATTACTGCAGTTCATGTTTAAATTTTTTTCCTGCAATCACCAGAAATGCAAAGGTCACAGTATATCATACTGTATATGCTATGCAAGTTCATCTATACAAAAGTTCAATCACTGGAATTACAAAAGCGTGTTGCACACACAGTCCATTTGTGATTACTCCACTGAGTTCCTAACTGCAACATTTCTAATATTCAATATTCTATTTTAGCATTACTCATTTCTCTAGAAAACCTAAATACTTACTATTCTGCTCCTCACCAAGGGCAACCAACGTTTCAAGGACTTTAATTCCTTCCTGGACTGCTAAAAGCTCCAGATTGTTGTTTGGGCGGCTCCTTTCCACAGCCTTCAACTTCTCAACCATGATAGGGGCCAGTGAATGAATATATGGAGTGGACAGGGCACGATTGGTGTGTTGGAACACAGAAAGCAGAAGCTGGTAACACTTGGCTTGAACCTAATCAAATCAAGATAAATACAATTGTCCTCAAAGTTATTTGTTAATTCAGTGAATATAATAAACTCTGTTATCTCTGATTAAATAAATAAAAAGACTACTAAATGGGAAGGAAACGTACTAAGTAAGAGGAAAGAAGCAACACAGCCCAGCTAATAAAGCAGTATTAGCCCAGTGTTCAATAAAAGGAAGGACAATTAGAAAGAACATGCAGGTACTAAGTAGCAGTAACGATATAAATCCTGAGAAAATAAAGACATGGTTAATTTCAGACAAGTCAGTCACACCAGTTCACAGTGAACTGCATCTTTAGGTCTCAGAACTCCCAGCTCTAACAGTAGCTTAATCTTCAAAATCGTGATATGCTATTCCAATTCTAGAAAGGCAACACTGCCCATAAAAATGACTCAGAACAAAGTGGTCTTATTGTTCTAATACAAGCCAAGGCTGTAGCCAAAACTGTCAGGCCTTTCCATCCTTGCTTCTCATTCTCCATTTTGTGCTGGTAGTAGCCTAGGACTATATGAGCTGATCACAGAATGCCCTCCTTGTCATTATCTATTTTATTTTTTATCCTCCTCCCTCTCTGTGGAAAGCAGAGATTATTAAAGCCAAGGTTTGGGAAAATGACCCACTGATGATCTTGTTCAGATGAATTTATGAATACATTTTTTGGGGCATACAAAGATCTTCCTCCAAAATCCACCACAAATAACCCAGAATTTTTGAAAAGGTGAAGCCTCACAACAAATGTGAGGATAAAACAGGGCACGTGTTTTCGAACTGCACTCAAGTCCAAACAGGATGAGTTATTGAGCACACGCTGAACAGAAATGTTCTAGAGGAAGTATTACTGAACAAAATGATCTGTGAGGAGATCCAGGGATTAGTGGAAACACAGATATATAAATAAAAATATTGAATAAAAGTCATAGATTATAAAAACTACTGGTAATAAAATATGGGTTATGAGCTCATATTACTGTTAATTCAATAGAATACAGCTGCAGGTTTTCTATACAATTCAATATTTAAGGTCTGAAATAATAACAGAACATTTGTATGCTTTGTAACAGAGCTCCACAGAAGAACATTTTTCCTTAATGTCTTACTCACCATCATCTTTGACCTTTTCAACAAATTTTACCTCTATCTTTCCATATTGTTACAAATAATTCTCTTCCTTTTCTGATTTTCTTTAAACTTCATTCCTTATTAGCTGTTAAAGATGATTAGATTAACCTTTGAAATAAGGAGTAAAAGTATTTTCTTAAATGCAACCATATTTCAAAAGAGTTTTATGACTGCATCTGACAGCAGAATTTCATCCAAGTTTTTTTCCTTTGAACTGTGTAATATAAAACTTTGGACCATTGTGCATTCACGGAAGTCTACAAAAACTCCTGAAAGGTAAAATCAGAGCTTCTTCAAAGCATAAGAGTCACACTCTCATGTAAAACTTGCCCAACAGCGTTGAAACACTTGGATCTCTCAACTGAGTTATCTTGTTGGAACAAAAGGGAATTGAGCTCACCAGACTTCTGGTTATTACTATACATGATATTTGACCTTTTCATGTGGTAATAGTTTCAAAAATACTCCTGTATTTCTTTTAAGGCATCAGTAGTTTCTTTGGAAGAGTCTTCTCCTTAATCAGTTCAATGCACTTAGTACAATCACGATCATGCTTTTATTACAAACAGGTGTCTCGTCCCTGACTGCAACAAGGAATATTTTACATTTAAAAAGCCAGAATGAACACACAAGTATTACAGAGTATTTGCTCTGCACACTGGTGAGAAGAGAGTGGACACCACCTGGCTGCTCTCCAAACTTGCTCTGTGTGTTACAAAAATAGTGGTAAGTTCCAGCTGACGGGCAGCTTTCCAGCAGGGTAGTGGGCGACCACGTACTTCTCTCTTACTGTTCCTGTGTTTATACAGAGCTCAGAGACAGGACGACATTAAAGTTTCACTTAATACAACTGACATTTCCATTCGCACAATAAAATTCTAAGCAGCTTTCTATCCAGAGTCAGGCTTCAGAATCAACTGAATTTTATGTTCATGCTGGAGAACACCTGCCCTGCTATGGAGAATTATCAGTCCAAACAGGATTTTAAATGCCTCACTGTGACCCCAAACACATCCACATTTTTTGCATGTTTTTCTTCTCAGGAATCCCTGCAGTGTTTGCTAGTGGAAACATCACAGATTTTTTTTCCCTAGCTCCCAACTGCAGATTTGTATACCCACTCAAACTGATATATACATGGCTGGAAAAGTTAAGCTTAACTACCCATACAGTGCATTAGCCTGCTTGAACTAAGTCAGTCTACAACTTTTTTAACTTTCCTCCTCAATGACAGAGTAATTCAGAAGGCATTTCACAAACTCAAGCCAAAGGGCAGAAGTGAAATTATGATGCAAATGAATCATGATATATAGACATTCTGATGGTGCCCACAAAATTATATTTTTGCTCCCAAACTGAGTTTTGTATGAACACACAAAATAAGCACAGGTTTTGCAAAAACAAATATAAAATTGGTCAGAAATGTGGGTTGTAATTTTATTTATGGAAAAATGGTTTAGTTTGTATTATAAAAGATCAACACTAACGTTAAAATGTCACCCCTCTCTGGTAACCAACTTTTCATCTGATAGAACTTCATATATCAGAGACTGGTTTTGCCTTTTAAAAAGCTGAAGTCAAGAACCTGGCACAAGGCCATGAACACTTTATCTAGAAGCACTAAGTTTGGGTTATTTTGCTCATGAGTTTCAATAATGCATTGTTGAAAATTCTAGTTATCCTGACAGCAGTACTTGTCCCTGAAGTAAAGGCATCACAAAACATTCAGGAAATGTGTTAAATATATCACGATTAGTTTCTGCTGGCTGCATGTCATTTACATTCCTATAACGTGATCTTACCCAAGGATCAGAAGAATTCAATGCACTTCTAAATCTGTTCATACATCCATTTTGTAAAGACTGCACTCCAATTATTTCAGTGCTTGCTGACAAGAGGAAGAGAGCAATAGCTGTAAGTATGCTTACTTCATCAAGAATAGGTTTAGAGGCCTCTGAAAAACAAAAGCAAACATGCTGTTAGCTTATTCCAAAAAGGCTTTAGCATTTATTTAGTAAAATCCAGTGAACACAGATAAAACTCAGAAAGAGGAAATATATGTACTTGAAATTATTCACAACTGCATATGCATTTACTTATTACAGTATCATTGTTGACTGTGACTGACAAAAATTTGAGCAACTCTATTCTAACAGTTGTTTTAATAAAGTAAGTCAATCTTTCTGAAACTTAAGTATCAAGGAAAACATCATCACCCACTTTCCCAGACCAAGTCATGCTTTTTGTTTTCAGTGTGTAAACAAGAGGAAAAAAGATATTTTTAGATCTTTTCCCCATTAAAGGTCTACTTCACTTTTTAAAAATATTAAATTCAGCTGATACAGCAGAGTGAGAAATAGATATCCAGCATGGCAACAACTTCTACTTAACATGAGGTTTCACAGAACAGACTAGTAGATCTGACAGCCAATTGTCACCAACAGGAACAGTCCTACTTTAACCTTTCCTGTCTTTCAAATAGCCTATATTTGCCTTTGTCACCATTTTTTTTTTCCTTGCATAAGTTCTGTCTTCACAGATCTCATTAATGAATTCACAACAGGAACAAAAATATGTATATATAGCTATTATAATATATATTAAAAGCACTGCTCTGCTGGTCTGGTTGGCCACATTGGTTCTGCTCTCCCCTGAGAGGCACAAAAAACCAGCATATATAAAGTCAGCAAAAAAGAAAAACAGCATGACTGCCCTTTACAGATATCAGCTAGTCACTTAACTGGCTTAGCTATAATGTAAAACCTCACTTCAAAAAACTACTCCAAGCATTTTAAGTGTCAAATTTTCTTACATTATTTAAATTATTTTAAATTTACATTGTTTGAATTTTATTGAATGATGAGGTTTGAAATTGAATGCAGTGGACCTTGCTTAGATTTTTGCATCTGTGATCGATCGCACTTCACAGAAGATTAGAAAAGAAAACATACACTCTTGCAAGGAACCTAGAAAAATTCCTGACGCCTGCAAAAAGATCTCCAGCCAGTGATGTTTCTGGAAAGAGGGCCTGTGAGATCTCTACAGTAACTAAAGGCTGGAAAACAAGAGCTGATGTGACAAATCAAATTAGAAGTTTGGCTTGGTTTACACAAACCTAGTGATCCTCCCCCTTTGGACATTTCAGAATCATTTGCAATTACCTCCTCATTCCCCATCTCTCACATGAGTGACTCCATTCAAGCCTCTCTTCACTCTCTACAAATGGCTCCTTGGCAATGCAACGGGATGTTTTTCTCGCTGACTACCACTATGCAAATGGCAAATCTTTGTGTCTCTTTTGCTAACTAGGCAGCTAAGACTGTACATCTTTTTTACTTTTTGAAGGGCAAGGCAAAGCATGTATGTGAACCATAAGAGGTGATCTGCAGTTCTCTGAAGAGACAGTAACCATTGTGCTGGTGAGTAACAGGGATTGTTTTGGCCAGGATTTCTTTCTCACCAAAGAAAGCTTTTAACAGTGTTGTGAGTATCCTAGTCCAGTATGAACCTTTCCACAATTATCTGTGGCTGTCTTCCCACTCGTTCTCTTTAACACTGACTGTCATTAAGACTAAATGACTTGATGCCAGATGCATTGCAAAAGGGAAAACTTCTAACTGCAGGTTATGCTCAACACTGTCAAAGACAGACCAAAGACAAATCTGAAGTGAGAATTCCTAAGATGTTACTATTTTATTAAAGCCAATGTTGTGCTTTTCAACAATAAAACCTGTTAAGCAACTGAGAAGTTCTGCTCATTCAGGTCTTACATTAACTTATAGGCAGATATCATACTTGACTTTTCACTACAGAAAATCCATTTTTCTTGAATTTTAACTCCTGCACTGGGAAACCACTTACCAGGCTGAGAGTCTTCCAAGATAGATGCCAGAGTGCTGCGGATAAGACCTGTCCATTGTTTCTGAGTTTCATCAGTCCTGACTGTTGGAAGAGTAACAATAGTTTTTATCCCTTGAAGAGCAGCAGGGACTGGAGGTGGGACCTGATTATCTGCTGACTTTACTGCTGTTTCTTTCAACACCTTTGTTATAAGAAATAGGATGGTGGGTAAGATTGTCATACACCCTAAAAAAAAGGGGAAAAAAAGAGATAAAATAGAATTTTTAAAGTGTGGTAGATAAGCTCTTTGTCTTTCCCAATATGGATGTGTATGGTTGGAGACAAAGGAGATGAGATAAAGTGCAATTCAGGTAACAAGTGATATGTGTCATTCACCATTTTATTACCAAATTCATTCATCAGTGCTACTGAAGTGTATCATAACACAAATCATACAAGCCAACAATTGAAATGCTGCTGTCAGTTCAGGAATGATGATTTAGCTATTAAAGCTTTGTCCCACATGGCATGTGATACAAGGTATGTCATCCAGGTTGCTAAGTACCTTAGAGAAGGATCTACATATCACTAGGGTCTTACAAACAGCAAAAATAAGAGGTCTGGAAAGAAGTATGCAAACTAAGTTACTGCACTTCCTGAGTAAGGTGGTGTGCCCCACCTTACCAGAAGCAAAGAAAGGAAGCTGTTTGGGAGTCTCAAATCATGGACAAAGGCTGTAGCAGTTTCAATTACACATGCAGACAGACTTTAAGCCCCTACAAGACTGATAGAAGAGTGCTGTTGGGTTTAGGCATGCAAAATCAATCTACAGATCACTTCAGTCAGTCAAGCCTCGTTCCATATCTCTTCTATGCTTCATTTCCCCACATCTGTGGAAACACAAATCCTGCCATTTTCCTACTTCTGGGAATGCTGTGAGGATAAACACATGAAGTAAAACAATTATGACAGGAAGGGACTGCTCTTTAAACTAAGAGTCATTTCTGAGCTACTTGCAGTGGCCACTTGCCAAATGCTGGGAGTTACACTCTCACTCCAGACAACACAGAAGTAAAAGTAATACTGTTACTCTTTTTGCCCACCCTCTTTCCCATCACCTTCTCAGAAAAAAAAAACCAGAAAAACAAACATCGGGCATTAAATAAAAACAGGACATGACTCCAACTCAAAATCTGTTGTTCCTTAAAAAAGTGCAAGGCACAAATTCACAAATTTCTGTTTGAAGACAAGCCATATTGTCTTTTTAGCATAACTTTGTCCAAATATGTTATTTGCAGAGCACCTCATTAGGGAACTAACTTTAAAATGTCTCATCTGTAAGAGTGGGTGAAACTTCCCAAAGATTCTTGAGACAACAGTCAAGCAATTTGCTCTCCAAAAAGCAAAAGTCAAAGAGCACAGCTTCCCATGTAATTGTGATTTTACCCATGAACTTCACTCAGTGCAATTATCCCAGCTTACACACATCCTTTGTGACAGTCTTCCTGGGCAGAAGAAAGCTCCATTTAGTTTATAATCACACTGGGAATGACTGACAGCCAACGGCTGCAAGGCCAAGTGTACCACAGATGAATTGTGCTGTTTTTCCCCCTGTAGGATTGTCTTTTCATACAGCTGCTGCTTTTCATGAACTTTTCATGAATTTAATTATCTCCAAAATGTCCATGCTCTTTAACAATATGATTAAAAATTGCCCAAAAGGTTTCAAAAGCATGAAAAGGGGGGGGGGGGGGGACGGACGACCAACAATGAAATCAAATTGGTACAGGGGCTTAAAATCTAAGTGTGTTATTGAAACTCCTACAGCCTTTGTCCACAGAGCTAATTTCCTCAGCAAATATGCAGCACACATGCAAACTTAAAATCAAATTCAAATTTCCTTTATGCTAGTCACTGGAAAAGCCTGAATTTTCATTTAGTTAATTACCTAAATATTATTAATGCTATGAATTAAAGCATTCATAGCAATGTATTTACTTTTTTTTTAGCATCATATCCTCACTGTGCAAGCACTCACACATACCCTGTGAGTGTCCTACCTGCTGGAGAACACAGGGAAGGCAGGTCAGACAGAATATTAACGGTGGCAGCCACAAGACGAGCGCTTTCCTCAGAGAGGTGGGATTTGGCAGCAACGTGACTTGGAGAATCCGACACTTTTGAACTCAGGTGGGGCATGTGTCGTACTAGGATGAACATCAGCAACTCCATCGCTGCAAACACTAGAGATTTTCCAGGCACAAGACCACCACTCTCACCTCCCTCTCCTAAAGCAAGAGGATTTTCTTTTTCTTCATTATCATCTTCATCTGAAAAAGGAAAGAAATGTCTGAGACAGTTAAGATGCCACTCCAAAAATTACATGACACACTCTTCACAAAGAAGTTAAGAATCAAGAAGAAAAAGTTGCTTTACAGTAAGATAGGACAAACATAGCTTATGTCAGACTAAATGTTTTAGTTAGAATGACTTAAAAGGGTTTAAAATGCCTTAGAAGTACTGTGATTGCAACAATACTTAATAAAAATCATTCTGGAACTAGAAAATGAATGTAGTCTTGCACAAAATAAAACTACAGCTACCATCAAAAAAGAGACTTTTTGAGCTGAATACATTCAGCTAGACATAGACATAGAATCCTACAGTGCTTTTCTGTTCTCTTATTTCATAATCAATTTAGGCTAGAATAAGATTTTGTCAGGGTGGAACATTTAATTAATAGCTATTAAATTAAAAAAAAATTGTCCTGGCTGTTTATTTGTCATTGGTTGCTGTATTATCTTGCTTCTCTTAAAAATGATCATATAACTAACAGCAACCAATGACAAATAAACAGCCAGGACAATTTTTTTTTAATTTAATAGCTATTAATTAAATGTTCCACCCTGACAAAATCTTATTCTAGCCTAAATTGATTATGAAATAAGAGAACAGAAAAGCACTGTAGGATTCTATGTCTATGTCTAGCTGAATGTATTCAGCTCAAAAAGTCTCTTTTTTGATGGTAGCTTGGCCAGCTGCAGTCTTTCCTTCTCCCATTAAACAGCAACAGAGATTCAGTAAGGCAAAGCTGGCCTGAACTACCCCTATAGAGCTCCTATGAATTTAAATGATTGCTACTGTTATCACATTCATCAATCTGAAAAAAGCAGCTTACTGGGCTGACAGTAAACAATTCCATTAATTCATATGAAGGAACAGAGACTGCATTTTCAGTTGTGCTGGTTCCTCAAGTTCCAGCAAAATTTTCTCTGTGTTTTTACATGGAAAACAGGCAAAAGCTATCAGTTGGGGGGTTTTTCCTATCAACAGTACATTGTGCCAGATTAGGATAGTAATTTTCCTTAATAAGAGAATATTCTCTGGGGTTTACTTCACTTCTTTCAGGTAACAGAAAATCTGGCAGACCTATTCAACTGAAACACGCATCAATGAACTATTTCCCAGGTTGCCTCTTGGAAACTAATTTACCTAGCAAAGATGGAAACAGTGTATCTGAGATTTTTTTTCTAAAAATGGTAAAGGCATGATTAAACAGGGAGCCTCTCTCTTAAAAGGAAGAGGTCACTAGAAGTACCTCAGAAAGTAGCTTTCAGACTGCTGAGTATCTCCAAGCATAGAGATACCACATCCCTGGGCACCTGCTCTTCTGCTTCACCACTCCCACAGTGACCAATTTTTTCCTAGTATCCCATCTGGATTTCCACTGCTGTACTTTGTGTACATTGCCTCTTGTCCTTCCACCACATGCCTTTCAGAAGACTCTGGATTGTCTTTAAATCCCCTCTAAGAAGGGGGTTTGCTATTATATCCCACATTAACCCTCTCTTCTGCAGACTAAGTGAGTTCAGCTCTCTCAGCTTCTCCTCACAGGTCACACACTTCACTTCCCTAAGCAGCTTAGTGGACTTCCATTGAACTTCCTCCATGTTTGCCAACAGCTGTCTTGCTCAGAATGAGGAGGAAGGGCAAAGAAAACTAGACACTGCTCCAGATGCATTTTCTTGGTTATGGTTATATCCCTAATCCACTGGTCATGCTTTTCTAACACAGCCCAATAACAGAGGCATCAGCATTGCACAGGTTTCACACCAGAGATTGACACATACAACTCCTCCTCTGGCAAATCTGCTATCCAATCTGTCAGCCCACCAGCCTATACCAATGCACATCCCATCCCAAATGCAGGATTTTGCATGTCTTTGCTGAACTTCAGCAGGTTCTCAGACCTGCAGTTCAAAATTCCCCTTAAAGGCAGCACCACCCTCTAGCACACCCACCACCTGCCCAATTTGGTATCATCCACAAATATGCTGAGGGTACATTCTCTCCTATCTGTCCTGTGTGCTTCACAGTAGCAGATCCAATACTGATCTCTAAAGAACACCAGTTGCAACCAGCTTCCAGTTAGACTTGAATCACTAAACTCCATTCAAGCACAGCAGTCCAACAAATTATTCTCCTACTTTTCAGTCACATCACTCAACTTGACAATGATATTGTAGAGTACTGGGTCAAAAGCCTTGCAGAAGTCTGAGTAAACAATATTCACCTCTCCACTTTCAAAGGCACTTATTTCATCACAAAGGGTGATGAGGCATTAATTGCCCTCAGTAAGTCTGTGCTATTTCAAATCACATTCTTCTACTTCATGTACTAAGAAGTGGTTTCAAAAGAAATTTACTCAAAAACCTTTCAACAAGTACAGCAGGCTTACTGGCAAGTTCACTCAAACCCCACCTCATGTCTTACTCAAAGTTACTCACAGCATTTCATTTCTGCCATTCATTGAAAAGCTTTCTTGAGCACCACAGCTTTACAAAGATGACTGCAACATCCTCAGCATGTCATCAGCCCTCCCTCAGATGCATCACATCTAGTTCCAGGGTATGGCTGGCTTTTTTGTGAGCAGTCCCTAACTGGATGCTCACCTGCTGTAGCTAGCACTGCTCTCCCTAGGCTTGCTCATTAGACACAGACACGGGAGGGGTAAGCAAGAAGATAACAGTGCCTTAGTTTTTCCTCTAGTGTGTTTTCTCATTAGATCACCCAATCCATTCAGCAGCAGGTCCAAATTTCCTCTGCTGACAATCTATCTATAAAAGTTGCTCTTGTCACACTGGACATTCATCATCAATCTCAGCTCCACCTAAACTGTGCTTTCCCAATTCCACTCCTCCATACCCAGGAAGACTTCAGTAGTCTTCTTTGGCAGCTTGCCTCCATTTCCAATATCCAAGCACTTCCACGTCACATTTGAGCTCAGTCAGAAGTTCCTGTTCAGCCAAGTCAGCGTCCTGCCACAATCATTGTGAATGAGCTTTATTTTGTCACCAAAGACGAACAATCCCTCATTCCTTTGACCTTCAGGAAAGTTTACCACAAGATTTCATCTACAAGATCTCATCTACAAGCTCCCTGAACAAGCCAAAGTCTGCCAAGTCAAGCCAAAGCTTTTGCTCCACTATTCATTTTCTTTCTTTCCCTTGAAATTATGACCTCCACTATCACACAACTGGTACAGCCAGGACTACCATTAACCTTTGTAACCATTTCTTCTGTATAAGTGCGGAGCAAATCCACTGAGCCCCACCCCCATTTGGACTGTCCAGCATCTGGACTGAAGAAGTCTGTGCTTCATACACTTCTGAGCGTTAGCCTCCAGCAGTGTCACCTGGCTGGATGGTAAAAGCCTTTCATGAGACTCCCATAGCCTGACTGGAATGCTTTTTTGGGTTGGTTTAACATGGCTTCATTCACCTTCCCTTCTTGATTAGGCAGCCTGTGGCTCCTGACTGGTATCACACTTCACTTCCTTTCAGTGTTATCAGTTCTGATCTGTCAAAGTAGGACAGCTGGCTTCTTTCCTCTTGCCAGATCTCCTCAGTGTTCTCCAACTGGGTATCTGGAGATGGAGCCTTTTGTTGCTGCAAGTCACAGTACTGCAGCCACCATCTCCATGCAAGCATCATCCTCCAGGGCCATATTCCAGCATAGTCTATGGCTGTCTCTCCTGAGAAACATGGGACTTCAGCTCCTGCACCTGCAGGACCTCTGAAGAACGTTTCATTCTTTCATTTACCTTTCCTGACACCACAGAGTCTGCTCACCTTCACAAGCATTTCCTTCATGTCTCACAGGTGAGACCAACGTCACTTCCAGCTATGGCTGCACAGACAAGCCTCTGGAGCACAGGCACGTTAGCATTTTCACCTGAATTTCAAACTGGTCATTAGACCTCTGATGTAGAAGAGGTGATTGTCCCTCAGTCAGCAGACTGCTGTTGTATGCCACTGCCACCATTATGCTGACTCCAGCAGTCCTGTACAGTCTTGAGCAGCACTTCTGGGCAGCATGAGCATGCCTTTCCATGCCAACTGCCTTGCTCCTGTTGCACAATCCTGTTCCCAGAGATCCTGGTAGCTGACACGCCCTGAGTGCCCTCAATAAGTGAAGTAAGAACCCAGGTGCAAGTCTGCTCCATTTCCTGGCAAGATCTCCTGGGCAGGCAACTTTCCATACTGGTTTCAGGAGCAGTTCACTCACCTCATGGATGTCAGCTGTGCCAGGGACACATGACAATACCCTGTACTGGTGGCTATATCATTAAACTTCAGAAAAAAAGTAAATGAAGTGCTAAGGAGGCAGTCAGTAGAGAAACATTAAGGAAACTGAACAAGGTATTAATAAGGGGTGTGCTGGGTATACCTTGCACCACTCATACTCCAGAAAAATTAATGAAAATCATGACATGAAATGAGAATGATCAGAGGAAGAAAAAATACAGATTACAAGAGTTAAGAAGTCAGCAGGTAATTATGAACACAATCAAAATTATCTCTAGAATACACAGCATTTTCCTCCTCAGTGTAACAATACTCCAATGCAACTGAGTTCCTTTCCCAACAAGAAAACCTGTTGCTTATTTACTCTGCAAAACAAGCCATGTTTACAGAATCTTACTTAGAGTGTTCCTTTTTTCCTGCAAATAATCTTGAGCTGCTCTTACTATCTGCTGGACAACTCCTGTAACCAGCAGCTGGACTGAAGGAGGATCCCAGGTCAGGAGGAGTCGGTGAAGCACACTCAAGAGTTCAACACCAAGGAGCTGCAGTGAAACAAAATACATAAAAAAACATTCATTAGGACTAAACAATTCCTAATTGTTATGTCACTTGCTTATGATGAACAAATACTTTTCTCACACAAAAAATAATTACAGCTCTTGTAATCATCATTGATGAAAGTCCAAGACCTGGAAAAAGCTGATTGTTACAACATGCTCATACATTACCTGATCCTCTGCAATATGGATCCTGGCACAAGGGGAGTCCAATAAAGTATGCAGTGCTTGTAAGCAAGATGTAACATGCTCTACAGGCTCTTCAGGTCTTGGGGAACACAGAAACTGTATACTAACACCTGAAAAGAGCAATAGTTAAAAAAGAATGTTCATACCATCATAAAATCAAGTTTTTGTTTGAATTCTTTTGTAAGTATAGCGGGTTCTTAAATACTTTAGAAAGACAGCTGTTTTTCTCAATTCTTCTTCCTTTCAATTAAAGAGAGTCTATGCAAAAGAATTGTATTCACTTCTTCTGCATCATGTCTTCCCCAAAATTTGGCAGGATAAATAATGCACAGTGACAACAAGAAATTTAAGATTACTGAACAGAAATCCATACTTTGTTCTAAGATCTGTAAGTCAGAGATATGAATCCTTCAGTTGTAAATTGAGTTTCATTTTCTTGAACTCCTTTAAGTGTAAAGACAAACTAAATTAAGCTCCAAAAATCATGCAATATTCATCTTCTACATATGGCACTTAATTCCAGATTTAAATATCTGTATCTCAGCAAACTTCTAGCACTCCTCAGAATAAGAGATTACATCCACCTCTTAAAGCTGTTAGGTAACAACAAAGGGAAACAGTGAATGCTACTCAAAGATGAAAAACTGATGCAAAAGCTACTCCATGTGACTTGCTAAATATCACTCTCGACTAAGCAGTGTTTTATAGGGGTGTGTATTTTAATTAAACTCACAGTTTTTGCATCTTTGAAGCATAACATTTTGTATCACCTGCATTATACTACAGTGTAGAACAGTTCCTACTCATTTTAGTCAATTACATAAATCACAATAATCACACTGACAAATATTCTGTCAAAGCTACAAAGAACACAGAAGGCAGAGAGATAAGAGGGAGGACGAGACAGAGATTTTCAAAACTTTACTGTCCAGACATGTAACAAATTTTAAAATTCACAGATTTCAAGCAAAGTATCTTTTCTCATTTTCATAGTGTTTCATACCAAAACATGCTGCTACTGAATGCTAAACTTGTAACTCTTACCCAAAATTAAGTGCATTCGATCTTTGTTTATTTCTGGCAAAGATTTAGTGGTAGGTGGAGTCCCAGGTGTCTGGTTCAGCATAATGGATGTAGCACGTTTCTGGGAACTGGGCATTGCTGCAGCAGTCTCTTCTGTTGACTCTGACACATTAAATCCTGTACTGTTCAGCCAAAGTGCCACTGCATGTAGTATGGGAGCCCAGGAGTTTCGGTAATGCAGTCTAGCTGTGTCAATTGTTTCTGGAGTGTAAAATGCTCCTCCTGTTAAATTAACAAAGCAAAGGTAAATTCTAAGATTCTCTGCAAGTAACAGATAACAAGCATGCACTCAGAATTTATTAGTATATTTATTATGTGCGTGCTTGATCACAAACATAATCAGGTATAATGCTTGTTAGTGGCAGTACACTCCAACTCTCCTTCTCTAGTAGCAATATTAGTACCTCTCATGAGAAAGTGCACTGGCCTCAATAAAGCAGTAAGAAGAGAGCAAGAAAGGCAGGCACAGTCACCAGATCTTGCAGTATTTTTCATATAGAGCATTCACTCTTAATCTGTAAAACAATGTCTGCTCTAATCTCAGGGACCATGTTTTTCATACAACCAAAATCTTTTTGCATTTGATACCAAAGTATTAGAGGTGAAGAAGTACTCTTTCTTCCACAAAGACAAAGTTTTAATGATCTCAATGATTTGAATAAAGAGTATATTCATTTCAAATTGAAGGAAAGAAGATTCAAAGTTAGAAAATACTGTTATTACATGCTCAGGTAGGAATTTATCACTTGCATAAAAAACATGCATACTAATTAATTTACAGAATAATTCTGAATGTCCAGCTACAGTTTCTTTCTCTTTTGCAGAACACAACAAGAAATTCAAGTGCATACCATCTGGTGGAAGCTGGGTAGCAAACTCAGCTGGTAGAGTTAAAAGAGCATAATCTTTCAGCGCAGCCAACCAGAGCCGGCTCAGTGCCGGCAGTTCAGGCTGTACAAGCGTTATCAAACTGTCTGGTGGCAACTCATCCACGGTACCAAAATCATCCTCATCCTCCTCTGCGCTCTTTGAAACACGCTTGGGTTTGGTTTCTGCTTCTTTCTTAATTTTCATGGCAACGACATACACCTAGAAGTAAAACATGTCAAAGTATGTGCTGTGAGATTCTAAAAAGAAGGGAAAGCAGCAGCCTTTCCCATGTGAATGTAACTGATTCCACACAGATAAAATTCATCAGAAAATTACTGGAAAAAAGAGATTTTTCAATAAAACTCCATTTTATTTAAGTCCTTTCTTTTATTTCTACCAGTATATATATAATGCTTAGGTTCATAAATGGGACTTTCCGAAAACAATCTGGCCACATGCTCTCTTCCTAAAAATGTGTAAATTATAAACACTTGACAGTGTTAACTAACTAGCTGCTTGGCTAGTTAACTAACTGCAATATTTTCCCAGAATATATTTTAAGGTTGTTTTGATTTTTACGGTTTTTTGGTTTCTTGTTTGTGGGGTTCTTTTTTCAATTTTAAGAGCAGTAAGATGGGAAGAAATTCAAAATCTGATATGGTGTGAGTGCGTATTTTTACCCAGAAAAGTGCAACACAACAAAGAACAACCAAGCCTCAATGTAAATATGGCTCAACAGAAGGGCAGAGAAAGATACTGAGTTTAAAACATCCCAGAGTAGAATTGAAAAAAGTTAGGAGAAAGGCATGTACAGGCAGTATGAGGTATGAGGCTGCTATTACACTGTAAAATGTTTCCAAACTTTGGCAGATTTGATGGTCATGGCTTACCTCAGCCCATGCTTTGAGAACAGCCAGTTTTTCCATAGTAGTTGCACTCTCTCGGTAAAGCTGGCTAGAAGATCCCTTTCCTGCTTGCACTTTATCCAGGGAAGAGACAAGAAGGTTGTGAACTCGGCGAAGATCATTCAGGTCACTTACAACCCCACTTCCTATCCAAGCGCTACATACCTAGACAACAAAGTTTAGAATCACTCTAAACTAGCAAAACAACCCAACAACATTAAAAATGAAAAAAAAAAAAATAGTAAGAAAATCAAACCAAAAACAACCACCAGGAAAACTTAGCCACTGTCATCCTGCTTAAGACAAATAAATCAGGTTTTCCTTTTTTTTTTCTCCCCAGCCATGACAACAGAATTGCTCAGGTGAGTGGCTGCAAGGGCTATATTTGCAATGCGTATTACAAGAGAACTTAAGAGACATGGAAAATATTTTTTAAATTTTTCAATCCTCCATAAATATGTTATAATGATTTTTTTATTCTCTTCCCAAGTGTCTGGTCAAATCATTCAGGTAATGAATCACTGCATTCTCTGTGAAGAATATATTGGGCAGCAATCAACAACAGTATACCTTAAAACCCCTCAACATCCCAAATCAATATATAAAGCTCCATACTAGTGGGAAGTTTTCAAATTATTTACGTCAAGAAAACACCTAGAAATTATTTGAAAGACTGAGCTATGATTTGGAACCCACAGTTCTATACCTAGAACAATCTGTCCACAATGGTGGACAGACAGTTGGGTGCCTCTCAACTTTTCATTTGAGTTAAATGGATCCAAACAGGTACTTAAAATAACAAACATCACACAGACTGGCTGCTCCTGACTATTGCTATACACTGGCATTCATCCTCTGAAAGACATTCATGCCAGACATAATGCAGGCAATAGAAGCAGCTTGTGCAGCTGCTTTTCTACAAAGAGAAAAAGGGACAAATTCTTTAAGAAGAGTTGCTCTTACTCTGGAGATTATTCTACAAGGATGAGGATCAGAAGCAAAAAAACTCACAGAACTCAAGCAGTTCAGGTTTTACAAACTTTTTTACAAGCCATTTTTGACCTATCTCAAATTTATTTACTTTGCTTTTAAAGAACCAGTTACATGAAATCCTTTGGGGAAGGAACTCTCTCGTGTTCTGGAATGATGGACATATTTTAAAAAAAACAACTTAAACACAAACACTAGAAGTGTCCCAAACAGGTACAGAACAAAGCTGTTGAAAACTTCTCACAAAACTGTTATTCATTCATAGTAGGAATAACACCAGCTTCAATCCTGCTGCTGAGCAAGTCAACATCTGTTTCACCAATGACATAAAACTATAACAACATCCAACTGCTTCAGGGAAGCTCATCTCTGTCCATGTAACTTCTAGAGGGAGTTAAATATCCAAACCTAATCTCCAACCATTTGATCCTGTAAGTGAACACATCTCCTTTGAAACTGGTTGAATAGAGAAGATTTTGACAAGTTATAAAGAATATTAAAAATTTTCACACAAACTGCCTCTTCATTTAAACGTGCAGAAACATTCTGTAAATCAGGATGAACATATTTTTTCCTACAAGTAGATACCAAGTTACGCTGTAATTGAGCAATCCTTGCAAGTTTTGCTGAAAATTAAAAGTGTAAAAGAACAAAACAAAATCACACTCCTGATGACCCAAATTTACTAACAGAACTCAGAAACACAGAGTTATTTTTAAAACTAATGTTTGCATAGCTAACAAAACTGCTGCTTTAAACAGTAGTTTCTTTACCTGTGAAAACCACTTACTACTACAGCTATGTTGCTGATAGTTGATTTAAATGGCAGTACACAAGATCACATGCAGGAAAACAATCCCACACACTTTCAGAAAAAAAAATCTTTTAGCAAGTTTTCACTGTCAAGTTGTTACTATGACTGTAATGAGAATGCTCAGATCTTCTAAATTCTAAAACAGAACATTAAACTGAACAGAAGTTTAGTATTTAAAGGTAAATTGTCAGTAATCCAAACATCTGATCAGACTGAAAGACAATATATAAATTTCTACTGGTCTCATTAAGCAAAGGGGTTTTTTTTCCTTTTTTTAATTCTTTTTTCTTGCAGAATTCATATGAAGACATAGTTAGTTCCAGATACATTTTTTGATGTAGCTCCCTGAAAGGACTTCTGCACATCTGAGGAACAAAATATATTACTAGGAAACTCGAAAGATGTTGCAAAAACATGACAGCTAAAGTTTACAACATCTTCCAGCCATTTGATGCTATTTCTCTTTTGCATCCTTCTTCCAAAGAGAAGGAAAATTAGTTTTACTTATAGTATGTGAACATTTTCCACTGTACCTGACAGGCCTTTGCAGTTATATCAGATGGTGTATCTTGGGAAAAAGCTGGCCTCAGAGCAGCCCCAACCTGTTGATAAGAAGAAAAGTTAAAAATCCAATTACAATAGGGACATAGTGTTGTTTATCTCATCTTGTTTAAGGCTCAAGGACAAGTACAGAACAAGTAAGACAAAACTGCCAAATTTGGCATTGTAGTTACATCCCAAAATTATCCTTGCTGTCTAGCAAACATTTGCAATAGCAGACTTTAAACAACAACAACAACAACAACAATAAAGTCTTAAACTACTTTTTTTCCTTGCCCCGTTGCCTTTTTAAGTCCCAACTACCTTTGTGAAATATGTGGTATTCTCTGTTAATGAGTATCCTTTTAATTACTACAGTATCACAGGTGCAACTTCTGTTAAGGATCAATAAGCCAATGACAATTTAATGTCCAAAGGAACAGCAATGTGAAGTTAAATGTTTATGGTTGGATTTGCATCAAGTCCGCAAAGTGACAAATACTGACAGGAAAATGCCTTTTAGGCAGTTGCTATATGGCAATACTTTTCTGAAACAAACGGAACAAAGTCCACGGGAAAGAAGCAATGGTTACAGCACTACAGAAGGAAGAAGAAAAAGGCAGGAAATGAAAAGGATGAAAGTCTGCCTTTAGAAAGTATTTGGAAAGATTTTGACGACAGAGTAAAAACAAAAGGGGTGAAAGAGTTAAGCTATGCAACAAAAAAAAGCACAATAATATCCCCAAATAAATCTTTAATTGCCCACTTCCCAGTGATATACTTTTGTAGTTTTCATTAGAACAGAAGTACATTCACTAATTCCCAAGAAAACTGATTTATTAGCTTAAATCTAGAACTGAGTGAAAAATATTTTCCAATTCTTATTTCTACAAAGTAATAGCCACTTTTGCCAAAAATTAAATGTAACTTACAATATTTGGCTTTCAAGTTGCTGAATTTTAATTTTATCAGCTACTAAATTACAACAGATAGAATGAGATACAAAAATAAAATTTGAAGAGGTAAGTGAGTTTCTGTAGCACATTTTCACACACAGAAGAATTTCCTCACAGCTTTTTTTCAAATTACAAAATGTTCTCAAAGCTAATACTGGCATATTGGCATAAATACACTATTTCCTGAAGTTATGAAGGAGGTCTCACATTTGCCTGATACTGCTCCAGTATCACATGGCCTGGAAACTCTGGCTCGGGAACAGATGCAAATTTCTTGATGATGTCCTCAAGAGCCTGAAGCCCCGCCATGCGCAGCTGGTTGCTGTGGTCTGTGGCAGCCATGAATGCCATCCGGATAAGGTCAGAGAGATGGAGTACCAAGAAGTCATCTTAGAACAAAACAGAAAGAACTATCTAGTAACTTCAAAGATAGCTAACATGATGAATACTTGCAGTATTTTCTTCATTGACATGCATGAATTTTACCTATTTGTTTTCAAAGGTCCACATTTAATGCATGGAAGAAGCAGGAAAGAATGCAACCTAGTTTTCTTTCTTGCTTTCCACTTTCCTTCCCCCCACAAAGTCATTCTGTGGCTTTTTTTCCTAAGACAACCTTAAAAACTGAACAGAAATTGTGTAGAATGAAGTGTATGAAGTGTGTAAATGTGGCTAAGTAGCTTAGAATATATTAAAACATTTAGTAAAGCTAATTTGAATGATCCCCCAAACACACAGAAAATCTTCAAGGCAATTCCTGGTCCTGCTCGAGTCCTATGCGTACAGTGACCCCTGCTGATGTCAACACCTAAATCTGAGTATGCCTCTGGTTCTCCTTCCAAAGACCACATGCAAGGCTGTAAGCATGCAGACAAGCAAAATACACAGCTTGGTAACATTTCTGAAAGGATTATTCTTCTCTAGGTAGTCATTTTATTGCTTTTTTTACTCTCAATTTGAAATTACCACATGTTGTACAACTAACATGAAAATAAATTATTGAACAACATCCACTGTGACTAATGAAACCCATAAGTTGCCTAAGCTATTTTCAAGTCTCAAGGTAAAAAAGGAAAATGTTTTTGTGGCTGAAACTTTTCAGAGGTGAATCAGTAAAGAAAGACTGAAAATCACCTCCAAAATACAGTGATAAATTCTGCACTTACTTTTTCAGACCGTCAGAGACAATAGTAAAATCTGAACATTTTAGAAGTTGCATTTGGGGGGGACAGAATTTTGCTGAGTTTTCCTTTTTACAATGATACTGAACACATCAAAATTCACTTTAAATAAATAGATACAATTTTCCAGATTATGATATGCAATTCTCTGCAGGACCCCTATAAGCAGCAGTTATTTCATTATTTTCTTTGTAATGCAATGGCATGACAAAATAAACTTTCCTGAAATTGTTCCTTCCTAGTCTTCATTGGCCTGAGCCTCAAATCAAGTCAAAAACCAGATTCTCACAAAAGCAATGCACAGTGCTGGAACCAGGCTGCACTAAAGCAACACAGGCAAAGACCTGGTAACTCTCCATATCATAACAGACATCCTCAACAACACAGACACCAAAATCCATTAATGTCACACATTCTAGGTTGCTCACAATATTCATCTTACATACACAAAGTCCTCATGAACACTACGCAGGTGAACCCAAACAACCACAAACAGGGACAACTCAAGGACAGACACCTCACACCATCTGAAAAACATTTCTTCACAAAACTACTATGCCATCTAGGACCTCTCAATTTTGATCCTCTAAAACTATCTTTGGAACATGAGCTTGAAAACTAAGATTTATCACTCTCATGGATACCAAAAGAACAAACCTTATAAAGTCTCTGTCTTTTTATAACTCCCTCCCGCATCCCCCTCCCTCTGCAACCAATGCCATGGCAATAATTACCTAGCTTGATCCCTTCTTTTTTTCTTTTCTACCATCTCTTTAGATTGGAGATGCTAAAATAGTCTCAAGTTTAATTCATTGCTGTCATTACATTAAACTGTGAAAACACTCCCAGCTTGCCCTTAGCTAGAAGTTTATTGCTTCTGTTTCAGAATTGAGAAAACCGTTGCATCTCTAAGGTTTTTTTCCCCTTAAGCAGACCAGTCTTTCAGAACTGGTATGTTCCAGAAAACCTCATTCTTTGTGTTCACAGTCCTGTAACTACAGTGGTTATAAAGACACAGTTTTATTGATTTTTGCTGGGCATTTCCTTTGGTTTTTGACCATCTGAATGAAAGAATAAGTGCTTATTATTTTTTTTCTTGGTTGTGTAATCTTAAGCTGTAAAGACGTGTCAAAATGAAAAAAAAAAAAAATTAAGAACAAAACCAAAGCATGCAATTACTTTTTGGGTTTTTAAGTCTGGCTGAACGAGCCAGTGCCAGGTCGAAGTGAGCCTTGTTGGCATTCTCACACAGCATGATCACCCGGCACAGACAGTCTGCTGCAAACACTCGAGTGGCCCAGCGAGGTGCCACAGAAGGCTTGGACTTGTCCTCTTCACCCAAGGTGGTAAACATTGTGTCATCATCCATCTCATCCTTCTTCTCCAGCTCCTCATCCTTCCCTCCTCCCAAGGGAGCAGCAGTGCTCATGTCTATGACACAGAACAATTAAAAGGAATAGAAACATGCCACTGTTAAAATCCACAGAAGGCAGTTAAGGACATAAGCTCAAGCCTTTCCTTATACTGAGATTCAGAGCAGACTAATTCTTCTGTAGAAACATTTGACAAATGTCCAAAAGCAAGAGTGTATCATTAAAAGAAATGGTTTTCACCTCTGTTATGGATTAAATTACCCTTTATTTGTCTTACATTATATGATATAAATTCCTGTGAATATTAATTCTCCACAGTTACCAACTACAGCTGATTCCCATATCTAAATTGCCCAGTTTTGTAAATTAACCCATTAAATTGCCAATAAACAAGATAAGGCTCAGAATTAAAAGAATTATCAGGCTCAGAATAAAAGAATCAGCTCAGCTTTGAATTATTCAGCTCCCACTTCAAGTGGAAGACAAAAAGCAAATTAAACTGAAAGAAAATTACCAAGCTTCATGCCATGGGACAGCTATGCAGCCAAGTAGGCCACTGATAGCACCCAAAAATGTGACTAACATTCAAAAAATTCTTTTCTCTAGGTGTAGATTAGAGACTTCCTCTCAGAAAATAAAAATTATTCCAGGGATTACATAAAAAACCAAAATCCAAACATGGATCAAAAAAATCCCTCACCAAACATGCATATATACTTTTGCTATTCAGAAATAAAAACATAAATCCTCAATGACAAGTTCTAAATCAGCAAAATGCCAAAATACTGACAAAAATTACCCCAGCAATAATTAGAAGAGAAAGGAAATTATTGCAATGCATGCTTCTTAGAAACTAAGGCATGCTTCTTAGAAAGTCTAAAATTAAGCAACTGAAGGGCCAAGACATTCAATAAAGAAAAAGGCTATGGCAAATCAAACATGGATGATGCTAATGCCTAACAACAGCCTTTTGAGAAGGCATCAAGGACCTTATGTGGCTGATTTGTAAATCTCTGCTTAAAAGCAAACCACATTTTGGTCATATGCCAGTTAGTTGGATCAAAGGAGATCAAAGTGAAGTTGCTGGCTTACAATACACCTGAGAGAAATTAATTTAAATATGGTTTTCTCTGAGACATGTCACCTACTAATAAATAAATAAGAAATTAGACAACCATGTAAAAATTTTAAGACCCACTCCACATGAAATAACAAAAAGCCATGCCAATTTAAAACTCAGGAAATGAGGTCTTTCTCACTGGGCAGATTTGTGGTAACCACATTGCATAAAGAAATTATTGGTAGCATTACTCATCAGTAAATGTAAAGCTGGCAGCATTTAGAAACAGCTTCAGGATGAACTCACACATGCCAATAAACAAGTATAAATGCAATGGAAATGAGCGGATTCTGCGTCATAACCATCCTACAAGCTGAAAAACAGGAATAAGGTCTCAGAGGACAAAATCTGTGCAAACAAATCTGCAAGGCTGAACAACAAACAAAAATTTCATCACCATGGTAACCCAGCATCACATCAGTAATTCACAAAACCTCATAAAAGAAAGCTCAGAATGTGCACAGAGGTCTTCTCTCTGTACAATCCTGATGTATACAGGCTAAAAAAGATGTCTGCTTTCACTTAGACACTGAAATGTCAGACTTGCAAAGACCATTGGAAATCCTATTCAAGCAGCTAACTTTTTACTTATGAGCAATATTCTGAAATTTAACACAGATAATTCTTTCTTTCTATGGCAGTTTAATGGCACTACAATCAAATTCTGTATACAATATAACCTACATCTTAACTAGGATAAAAGAGAAGCTCCAAACCAATATTGCCAGAACACACTAATGCTAAGGACATACCATCATTTCTGTGTATGAGACAGAACACTTACCACTGGAAGCTGCAAGGACATCCTTACAAAGCATGAGCCAGTGAGAAAGGTTTTCCACTGCCAGAGATGAAAGCATGTGTCCCAGAGTGTCGTGGATATCTGAGCACAGTTTCCGATCGGTCTCTCGATCCAGCATCCCGAACAGGACGCCCTCCAGGCCTGTCTCTGTTATATTAACCCCCTGATGCCGGCAGTGAGCATCTCGCCGAGAGCCAGCCCCTGGTGCAAAAGGATTCATGTCTGCAAAATGAGAAGGAAAAAAGCTTTTCTAAAATCAGGAACTCAGTTTTAAAATTTCATGCAGCAGACTTGGATTGGTCATTGTGTACCTGTGCGTGTATAGCTCAAAGATCACCAAGATGTTATTGATATTTTTCTGAATCAACACTAGAAAGATTCTAATACGGCAATTAATTTCATCTGCAAGGCAAATAACACCTCCAAGTGTTAGTTAAAAAAGTAAAATAAATCCTCTCTTCAGGGCATATAGCCCATGAATTTGTAAAAAACCTAATAGTACTGGACTCTAAAGACTCTTCTCAGAGACAGACATCACTGATATCATTTGAGCAAGGTCACAATTCTGCATCTGTATGAAGACTGTGCTGATCAACACTGTTGAGCCTCCGATTTTCAAAATAAAATGATACATGTAAGAATTAGACCAGCCAGCAAAGTCCACAGCCATTGCAGATATGATGCTGACAGAACATAACACAGCCAAGCATCTGGATCAAACAGCACACCATTAAGTCAATTTTCAAAATAACAAGAGCTATAATACCAGACTGTAAAATAACTGTAAAATGCTTCCACTGTGTATATACCGCGTTCCCTATTCGATTGCCAGCCTTAATGAGAGAGAGAGAGAGAGAGAGAGAGAGAGAGAGAGAGGTTTAAGTCTGAATTTCACAAATGGTTAAATTACAAACAAGATTCCAGAGGTAAAAGCAGGGGTGTGGCCAGAAGTTACCGAAGTCAGAAGGGAACGTTAAGGGTTTTTCTCACTAAGGGTACAAGGGGGTTTTGGGCTTTTTCCCTTCTTTCTGAAGGCAAAGCAGACATATGCACACATGTCCATTCAACTGTTCCAAAAAGGCCACGTGAAAGAAATACATACTGATGGCACTGTTCTCTTTGTCTCCAGCGTTCTTTGCCAAGCTCATGGCATATTCACACACTTCTGACGCTTCCCTCTGAGCGAGCTGCCGCAAACATGCCACTGCAGCCCGGCGCAGCAGCAAGTGTGAGCTGCACAAATGGACCTGAAAGTCAAACCCACCACAGGTGAGTGAACTGCAGCACCCCAGTACCAATAAATCAATGCTGCTAAGGACTAAAAACATTCCATTTTTCAGTTATAAGCCCATGTGTGAGCTGCTGGGAATCAAGTTCTGAAGGTTCAGAAGTAAGCACTTTTCATAATATACAAATATCAAAATATAGCTGACATACACAGAGCTGACAGCTGTCTGGCTAAAGAGATAAAAGCTTAAATATTGGAACTATTGTACCACTGTGATTTAGATTAATTACAGTTTCCAATTTGTTACACTCCAGTACTACTCTGCCTCATATTCTGCTATAGCTGTAAATCACTTTCTTTTAAACAAAAAAGCCATTATCAGGTGTACTGCGCATGACAGCTATAACAAAACCTGCATTTCCCATTAGTAACAGAATCTATAGCATTAAGTTATTAAAAGTGCCTCTCAATAACACAGCATAAGATTTCTTTGCTAATTCCTTTGAATCACCTATAGCACAAGCAAATATTTTCCTTACAGAATTGTGTATGGTCTCTATTTCTCTGGGGGAAACAGCTCCACAGAAAAGTGAATGTTTTTCCACAGTGAAAGAGGTGAAGAGTGCCCTTTAAGAAACTCTAACTCTTTATTTACTCCAGGGTAATTTGGTTTCAATAAACCAAATATCCATTTGCTTTCTTGGCATTATGTTATTATGGGGATGGAAAATGCTTCCCTAAATGAAAGGGTTCTACAGTTTATAAAGCATTTTAACAGTACATCTTTATTCCACATATGAATATACAAGAATTTAGTCCTAAAAAAACAGGCAGTCTTTAAAGAATTTCTAAATATCACAACTGAGGTTGTTTCAATGACCTAAAACACAGAATATTTGGGAGATTTATTAATGTAAAGGGTATTCCATGATTCAAGCTATAAAACAAATAACTACAAGTTATGAAGCCAATGCAGGAAGAAGAAATTAAAATGAGATTGTGGAACTGCATGGTTTAATTTTGATACCTGGCATTAATTCCATTCTGAAGAGTTGGCTAATGGTGCAGGTAAGGCAGACCTTGCCTACATACCTATGCATTTGCAGTAAGAAGAAATGCTCAAGACAACTCAGAGCAAATCCTAACGAAGTATAATTTGAAAGTAAGGAAGATGAGAAAGGAAAACAAAAATAGCTTCCATTTAGCAGAAGACCATAAACTAACAGGAGAAAAACAGGAGAAAACCATGGGAAAAGGTTTCAAAACAGCGCTAGTTATTCACGTATGAACTTCATTGTCTGTAACATCACCCACTGGTATTTACAGAGTAAATGGCTGTAAGGATTATCTCTCCTGATGTACATCATATTCATACAAAAGAGTTTATCTGCTTCTGGGTGTGCTGCACCCCTTTCATGCAAAATTTTGTGAAGGGACAAGTGACAGGTTCTGTAAATACACTGCGCTCTCAGGAGCGCTTGGGGCAGGGTGGGGCTTGGGTGTGCACAGGGCTGAGGAGAAGCAACTAATCATGAGAGGATGCCCTAGGGAAAATCTGGATGGCATACTAAGAAAAAGGTCCAGTGTTGACATAAGTAGGATTGCATTCCTTCAGGTAACACTGAGTCATCAGCACTGCAAAGAATGGCATAAACAAGCTTGCAAAACATCTAATAGACATTAGGGAGAAGCTTTTCAAATATCTCAGTATTGGACTACTGAACCCTCTAAAAATAACTTTTACAATAGTAATCATTAAAAAAAAACCCCATCAACCTACACCAAAACCACACCCACACCACCCTTCCTCTCATATTCATATTTGGTATGTTTTGGGTTCAAGCCTTTGACTTACTTCCAGGCCTAAGTCAGGACTTGCTGACAGAACACTAATGGAAGAAGGTGGCAACATTAACAGCAGCAGCACAAGAATTTGTATGTCAGCCCCTAATATTCTGACAGTGGTAACATAAATCCAAAATCTGCTACCTTTCTCCAGCTTGCTCACTTCCCTCTTTGCATGCAACCAGTTGGAGCAAACAGAGCATTTCAGAACCTGTTTTACTCAGTTATATATTCATAAATGCTTGCTATCTCACACTATTGAGGATGAAAAAGAATCAGCCCCTATGACTCCAGTTTGGGCAGCATTCTGAAAATATGTAAAATGGCTTGGGGACTCCAGGGTTTTTACAAATATTACTTGCTCATTATATATGGCTATCCTTGCCATCTTGCTGAATATTTCCCCTGTCCTCTGCTAAGCACATGCATAAAACTTGGAGGACCAAAAGGGATGCACTTGATACTCACACAAAGACTGGGAACCAGACTGGACAGGTTGACATGCCGTGGTGCAAACATATGAAGCTGCTGAAGGCAGGATATAGCAGCTGCCTGAACAAGTGAGTCTGAATGGTCTTGTGTGATTGCACATCCCACCAAACAGGAAGAACGGATTGTTGAAATTGTAGCTCCGTTACCTAATCATGTAAGAGGATATCCTTAACACAGCAAAACTTTTCTATCACATCTGCAGACTTTAAACCTTTGAGAAGCAAGAATTATTAAAGCTTCAATAACACAAAAAAAGAGTTCTCAAATTAACATGCAACTTTTCTGATTTACCATGCAAATGAGAAACACTGCAGAGTGCTTCAGTATCTCTTTTTTAGCTCAGTTAAATATCATGCTGTCCAAATAAAATTCTGGATCGATAATCTCCAGTCAGAAATACTGTGAGACTATCTTCTCAGGTCATGAAACTAGTTAATTATCTGAAGTTAGATTTTTAAAAGTCTCTTTCATTCTATATATGTATAAGCAACATTTCACGCACTGAGCCATTTCCTAAAATATCAGGTAACTCTTTAAGTTCATATCTATGTATGCAGACAATTTTAATTAGCTCCAACAGATGAGTAGCACTCATCTATGCTCTACTAGAACAAGCATTTTAAAAGAACAGTATTTGATTTGAAGAACAGTCCAATTCTGCTTTTTAAGAATTAACCTACATTGGGTTTATAAAAATATTTTCAATTACAGAAATATAACCTGCAGAAGGCATTCTACTTAAGTTGTTATTTTAAAAGTTAACCATATTCCAGGTCAAAAGGTTTACAGATACACAAGTTCAATTAAACCATCTAGAATTATGTCATAGTTAAAATCTTAAGTCTAGCCATTTAGAGTTAAAATTCCATTAGTGGCTCTCTGGCGTAGACCAGAGAGATCAAAGACCATCCTATAAACAATCCTAAAAATCCCAGTTAGACAAAGTTACAAATCTGTGGTTTTAACACCTGAGGCACAGAATTTCAGACACAGCGTTCAGCATGACAAGATTTTAAGTCTCTACAATAAGGTACAGAGATCTAAGGATATCAAGAATGAATGGAAATTAGTTATAGTTCACAGTATCACCCATTGTATCAAACTTAAGCTCTTGCCATCAGTTTAAAATAAAATAAACATATCTTAAAAAAATGGAGGAAAAAGCTTGTCTGATGCCCTACAAAGATACACACAATAAAATATGCAGCAAGGGTTCCATGACTTATCTACCATGCAAATTTACCATTAGCCAAAATACCATACATCACTGCAACCTCTTTATACAAATCTCAAACTGCAGTCCAAAAGGCCCCAAGCAGTCACAAGGAGGATCAGCATGAGGTTGTTTGCAGGACTGTAACTGAAACAGCCAACATTGCCTCCCCCACCTGCAACTAATAAAAACTTATATTCTTCCATTTAAGGTAATAATATCATCTTTATACAAAGTAGATTTTTTGTTTCACATCAAACTGCCACTAACCTTGCAGCTCAGGCCCAACAGTAGTTATTATAGCCCCAAGGCACCTGCCCAGGCACTGATGCACTTCTGTGTGTGATGGTGGGACAGTCAAGAGCAGGGTGAGAACGAGCGAGAGCGTTGGCTCCACGTACCCACGGTACATTGGTCCACTGGAATCCACGATCAAGGCAAGGGAATGGAGAGACCAGGTCTACCAAAAACACAAAGGAATGTTTTTCAGTAATGCATTCAGGAAATTAAACAGTTTTTTATGCAGTTGGAGCCTAGCTCCGTACTCCTGTTCTTAAGCACATCTAATTTACTACCCTGACTCCAGAAGTGTTTCCAAATTTCCCAGACCTCAAGCAATCACCTGACAGTTTAAATATATCTAACATATTTTTTGGTTATCAGTAGTTCTGGGGATAATGGAAATAAGGTGACAAAGAATTTGAGGAAAAATATGCTTAAGCACTTCAAAGAAAAATACAAGCACAAAGAACACATCCACTTAAAAAGGAAAAAAGAAAAGTGACTTCAAACAGGAGAAAGAGTGAATCATTCCACTATAAAACTGGAGGAAGAGTCTGAAATGGGCAGCTTACAAAGCCCTTAGCAGAGATGGTCTTTTATAGTCCAACAGGAAATGATTTTCATGACAAGCTGAAAGGTTCACATGCATCTTTCTAACTTTCTTATTAGCAGGTACAAGAGAAAAAAGCAGTATTGTTCAGTCAGTGTACTATAGCATGAGGGGAAAAAATGGTGAAAGACAGACCTATTTCAGCTGAAGGTGAGTAAACAACAAAAAAGCAAAGTAATTTATTGTAATTGTCAAAGCAAGAAGCAGGTAAGAGGACTGTCCTTTTAGATACTGACATTTCACTGGAAATAAATTCCACTGACAGACCTGAAAGCATTAGCTATCTCCCCATAACACTGTACTAAATGATCTTACTTCAGAATTTTCTCACATTAAACACATGACTAAGATAAAAGACTATTACTACTACAAAGCTAGACTCTTAGGAATAAGCTGGAAAACCTGCCTTTAAAATTGCTTCTTTTTAATCCTTTCTGATGCAATCCAAAAACCATTAGCACTAGCAATCATCTAACTACCTCTACAGTCCTAATCCTGTGGTAGCACATTACAGCTTATCCTTTCATTCCTGTAAACTTCCATTATTCATACTTCCATACAGTTTCTGTGTAACCACACTGATTCAGTGAGGGATGAGGTTTTAAAAGCTTAGTTTTTCACAGTGGCTGGGTGCTCTATTCTCAACAAAGAGTAAGGTAGATATGCAAGTTCAGACTGGACTTCCCTTTATACTTATTTTTCTTTTTTTTTTTTCATAAAACATTAACCTTTCCAATTTCTTTTTGGAATTACTGGTGCACAATTATATGCCTCAAATTACCCACTCATACTTGAAGTTGGTTACATATGCAAATTGCACATTGTCTTTCCTTAAACCATGAAAATTCAAAAGAGACTTAAAGTTGTAATTATAGATTTTTTTAACATTATCTCCAAAAAAAAACTAGGCTTGTCTTCCCAACTGATAAACCGTGTTACTTTGTTTTTTTACTGCTCTGAGGAAAAGAAATAAGAAGGTACTCAAGTGCATGTTCTATCAAGTTAACAGTCAACCAAGGTGTAAGTATGACTCCTTATAGTTACTAGGGGCTTCAGTTTCTCAGGCTGTGGGTATAAAGTGCCACTACTCTCCAAAACCATTACTTTTTCAACAGCATGTTTAGTCCCCTTTCTACTGTACCAGCAACTTTTAGCAGTCAAGTTGTCCTCCTGTGAGACTTCACAAACCTATAGTCCACAGCAGATAGAAACCCCTCCCTATCTTAGACGTGGCTCCTACTGATTCCCTTTCTGTCCCCTAACTGCAATTTAGCTTGCAACAGATTTCTGTGTTCATAATATAACCCTGCAAAGATGATGTCCTGTGTATGTGATATCTGCAAAGGAAACTACTGCTCATCACCTGAGTCTCCAGTAAGTGATTACATGCCAGTTATCAGCTATTAAAGCTTCCTTTTAGGCAGCTAAGGCAATACTAACACATGTTGCTGTAAAGGCAGTTTGGAATATGCCCACAGTGCATCACTCTGGCACAGCTGACAAGCAGACACATGTCCTTCTGAATTAAACTGACCACTTCCAACTGTCTCTCTAAATTGCCATGAAGTTACATTTTAATTACACTTTAGCTTTGGGATTCTGTACTCTGGGAGTTTATAAGAAAAGATTCACTTTCTTCACGCTCCTTGGCACATGGATTCACTTTCTTCACGCTCTCTGGCACATGCTACACATCTTACATGTGACAACATCTACTAAAGAATATCTGAACATGTAGCTTAATTTTTAATCTTCATCTTGAACATTTTAAGTAATTTTGTGGTGATTGGTTTTTTTTTTTTTACCTGGACTTCAGGAGAGGTTCCATCTTGTGCCAAAGCCAAGAGAATACTGACACTAGTTTTCAAATGCTGTCCAGAACCTATTCCACCAACATAGCGATGGAGACAACCCAGAGCCAAGGAATGGCCTGTTCTTGACACAACGTCTCGAGCAGATTTTAACCTACCAATGTTTAAATATAAAGAAATCACTTCATTCAGTAAGTATGTTACACAGAATCTTAGAAGTACCACAACAGTGCAAAAGACTAATAAAGTTTTGCAGGCCATCTTACAAAATCTTGAGAAGCCTAAACAACAGCAAAAACAATGTACTTATTCTAAATTGCTATTAATCCAGGTTACATATAAAACAAGAGGAAAATAAGGTATTTTAATAATTATTTTCTTTTTTTCTGGTCAGAACTTGACCTTTTAGATAAAGAGTTTAGACAGATATAGAAATAGAATCCAGATTTTACAAGTGTTTCAGAGCAGACTAATTTAATAATCATTCCAAAACCACTGATGTAAAAAGGAATTAAGAATAAAAAAATGACAACCCACACTGAGAAATGACAAACTGGCAAATCCAGTTTTTTATATAACTGTTTTCTTCTACAGCTGATTTTTATGGCTTTTCCAAGAGAGCCCTTTAATTTTTTAATAGCCCTTTACAATGAAACTAAAACAGAAGGAGTAGCATTTTGAATTATTTGGTTGTAGGAAGTTGTATGCATTGACTTACTGAGTATTTTCCACAATACTGCTTCTGAATACATGTCACATACATCACCTGGCAATTTGAAGCCTTTTCAGTGGTGAAGAAGAGAGATAAAAGGGATTTCCTAATAAGGACAAAGATTTTTTCCCCAGGTTGACTGAATATGAGAGACATGCATGCTCTTGGCCATCAGCGAACAACAAAGTAAATGCACATCTCAAGTATAAAAAAAATCACTTGACTGTCAACAGAATGACAACCATTAACAACTTAACAAGTTAATCGAGATAAGAAACCAAGGAAAGTCCCAGTAATAGAAATTCAATGAAAGACAGCAAGGATGATGTACTTTATTACAAGATAAAAGGGTTTAAAAAGTTAAAAAGTTAAAAAGTTAAAAGTTAAAAAGTTTAACTACTCAGAGGTAAGAGAGTTGGACTGAGGCCATGCTCATGCACCTGGCCCAGCCAAAAACATGGGCTGCAGCCCTGAGGCAGCTGCATTCTGATTCAGAAATATGCTGATGCCTTAAATTTAAGCAAGAAATTGGGAAACATACTATCTTGTTGCTTCTACCAGATATCTTTCTAAAGACTCAAGATAAACAACAGAATATGAAAATAATATGGGCCACTAAATCAGTTAAATCACTGTGTAAAGAGTGAAACAGAACCACTATTACATAATTGACATTACAGACATACTTAATGTAAGCTGTGCTTATCTATCTGATACAGTTTAGTCACCTTCAGATTAACTCCTCAAAAGCTGTTCACCAGTGTCATTTCACATTCCAAGTGTTTAACAATTCAGCTTTTATTCCTCACATGAAATAAATCCAAAAGAGAAGAATCTGTTTAAAGTTTTCTTAGATCTATGTAACCATAGGGATCGAGCACGAAAGAAGAGAATAATGAATATGGTATTTAGAAAAGGAATCTTCCAAACTACATTAAATTACATATTACATTAAATTTTATTTCATTTTCTGAATTAAAATAAACTTACTTATCAAAACTGTACTGAGCCATTCTAGCAATGAAAGAGGCTTCTCCAACCACTTGAGCCATTCTGCCAAGAGCTTCACCTGCTGCACATCTCAGAATAGGGTTAGGATTATCAAGGGCACCCATTACAAGCGTCAAAGCAGATTTGCGGACTTCTTCTGGTCCTAATGTGCTTTTATTCTCAGCTAAACCCTACATTAAAAATTAGAAAAAAAAAAAAAAAGAAGAAGAAGAATCCAATAATATCCCAATGTAGGGCAAAAGAAAATATATTTCAGACCATCAAGTGAAAACTATGCACTTTTGCTTTTGTTTCAGTTTGTGGTAGTTTATCCTAAAATAAATTGGTTGAAAACATTTGAAACTCAAAATCAACAATATCCTGGGTATGATGTTTGTCAATATTCTACCTATTTCACAGACAGGAAGACCTGTTGCACCAGTCTTTTTTATCAAATGCATTACCTACATGCACCCTAATCCTACCAAATATGATCTAGCTTTACATGGGACACCTCAGGAAAAACAAAGGAGAAGCTTTAAAAATCTGACAGCAAAAATCTAATAGAAAATACAGACCGGTTACATTTCTACAAGAATCACTTAAATTGAAGACATTATAGATACATGAAAGTATTTTTTTCTTTATAATCACATCCTTCCAAACATTTATACAGCCCTTTATATTTACAAAGCAGTAACGCTAAACAGCGCTTTTGCAGTTTCTTTTACTCTGGGAGAAATAATTAAACACATGTAAAGCAAAAACATTGCATGTACTATAGAGCAAGAAGTCAAAGGCTCTACCTTAGATCATAATTTTCTGAAATCCTCACTTCAGCTCAATTTTGCCCATTTTTTGAACACTTGGCATGGCATGGGAGCTTCCAGAAATCTGCCTCGGAATCTACATTTCAACTTGTAGCATTGTAAATCACGTTTTTAAGAACAATGCAAAGAACCAAGGTGCTGTTTTGCCAATTTTGCCAATCAACCAAAGACATGGAGCTCCAGTAACAGCTTAAATTGGGCAGTCATTATTTCTGACTAGCTCTCTTACTTTCTGACTTGATAGCACCAGGTTGCATTTCCAAGTCTAGACAGAGAGCACACAGTAGTAGCTGCAGTCAGTGGGATTGGGCATAAGCACCTAGAGCTCTGTGCAATAAGGCAACCAAAATGTAAACCCAAAGCTATTTGTGTATTCAGTTACACAAGCCACATCTGCACAATACTCTGTGACTTGAGGGGTTTTCTGAGTATACATGATAAAGTACTTAAATCCGTGAGTCCAGTGTAAATAAAACCAGAGGACTGAAGATGAAAAGACAGTCTGATTACTATAGAATGCTGATGATTGTAGAATGCAGTCAGTCATGAGCCTCATCTGTTCTCTGTACTGATACATGAAGACAAGAGCTTAAGCTAGTATCTAGAAAAAAATTCAATTCTGGAATTTTCAAATTTTTGAATTCTTGAGTAACTTTAGTAACACTCTTCTAACAGCCCTTTGTACTGAATGCAAACTGATGAACTTGGGCTTTCATTACAAGTTTACAAGTCCTACCTTTAAGGCACTAAGAACAGCAGTAAAGATATTAAGCTGCACAGCTTGCTGGCGAACACCTTTAGCCTGCTTGACACATTCAGCAAAGTGATCCAACATCTGTAATCTAAAACAAAGGAAAGAACATAATTGAAGTGATAGCCTTTCAAAATACAAACTGAAGCACAGCTGGTAAAAACCACACACAACAAAAGGGCCTTTTAAGTTCAGTAGCAGAACTTATGCTTCAGGGGCTGCAGAAGGTATTTGCTATAAGTAATAACAGCAGAGCTACTCTGAACATCCCTTTGCTGGTTCTTCTAGTTCATCCACAAATATTTACTATTCCTTTGAAGAAAACACCACCAAGAGGAAGTGAATCTTCAGGTGCATATGGCTGTATAACCAGAAAGCTATGAGGACCAGAGTCGAAAAATGCTGTCTTTCCACTACGATTTAAAATAGTGCTACCCTTCATATTTGTTTTTCTGTTTCTATTGTTTTTCCCATTTAACATCCATTCCAGCCCCCACTCCTCCCCAGAAAACATTACTGGGAGGAGGAACATCCCCTTGAAGATACCAAAAACAGGAATGTAATGAATAATCTGCATTATTAATTACTCAGCAGTTCCCAAGCTACATCTTTTCACCATTAACAACAGGTATACACTAAGGTGAATTACACCAAGCTGGTCTCAAGCCTATCCTGCACTTACTACAAAATGAGGTTGACTACTATGAAAAAACTGCTCCCAAAAGATTTGCATTGAAAGCTGATTTTACTTTTAAATGCTTCTTAGAACTGTTTTCACTCTGTGCTCAGGGACAAATTGCCTAAACTGAGTAACAAAATTAGTCCTGACAACTCATAAAGTCTGTAGAGGTAATGTGAAACACAAAGGAAAAAACGTTGAATTCCATTTCCTCTTTTTCATTGTGCATATAATTCCTTGCTGACTATAAATCAAATGGTCTTACTTATGGCAGCCAAATGAAATTCAGTGGAGGCCCCTGCTGTTTTCAAGACTGAAGTTAATTGCAATGGGTACTTATACAGGAAATTATGGTTGCAGAGATATTACAACTGTTAAATGCAGTATGAAAAGAGAAGAATCTAGTCTCCATCTCTGAACATTAACCTTCAAAAAGATAAAACTGAGGAAATCACTTTATTTCTAAAGTGACTACACACATTCTGGATGGGCATCAAATACTAAACTCTGAATTTAAAGACAGTTGATACCTTAGTCAATTCTTATTTCAGGAAAAAAACCAAACAAACAAATAAAAAAGTCCCCACCACAACAGTACCCAGAGAAACAAGGCATTAGGTTCTGAAATTGAACACTGATGTAAGCTGACCTATGTTTGTAAGAGACATGAGGAAAAACCACACCAAAGAGAGCCACAGATGCATCAATGACAGATACTCCCAAAGGAAGGGGACCAGGTACAGCTTCACCAGCAGGGATGCGCAAATAAATGGAAGAGGGATCATGTTCCAGAGCACCACTTCCAGACGCACTGTTTGGCTGGAGCTGCAAAATTCCACACAACATCAATACCTCTGAATATACCTTTGCACATAAAATTTGGAACTAGAGATAACCAAGACACATATGCAGTAGTTAAAACAAGAGAATAGCTTACAAGCACCTGAATACAAGTGCAGTATCCTCATGCATACACATTAGCATTTACAGGGTCAGCTGAATTCTGAAGGGTCAAAATTGTTAACAGCTAGATAAATATACAAACTATCACTTCTGGTATTAAGAGATGAAAATTAAGAGAAAAGCAGATTAATTCTGGTATTAATAGTTTCTGAACCACTGAATATGAAATACCATTTCAGACAGAAGGTTATTCAGTCACTCTCTGAGAGTTACAGTACAGTGTACTAAATTATCAGTTTTGGCAATGATATGCCCTACACAGAAAGAATTAGAAACACTACTAAAATTATAAACTCTCTGATGATCAAGGAAATACTTCCTAACCATCATTCTTTCATGAAACACTATCAAACAATCATCTATTTTCTCTGAAGAAAATTCTCTATTTTTATCAATTATTTAATCGTGAAACAAAATTAGAGTCTAGTAGGTCTGTATTCTTCTTAGAAGGACAGAAAACACAGCAAGGTTTGTTGACACCTCTATATCATTAAAAAATAAAACATGACTAAGTACAAGAATGATAGAAATTTAGGGGCTGGAATGGATCCTAAAGATCACCTGGTCCAAGGCTACCCTACGATGGGCAGGGACATCTTCCATTAGAACAGGTTGCTCAAGGCCTTATCCACCCTGGCTTTGAACAGTGCCAGGGCTGGGGCATCCAAAAGCTCCCACAGCAATCATTCCAGTGTCTCACCACTCTCATAGTGAAAAATTTCTTTCTAATAGCTAACCTAAATTCCCCCTTTCAATTTGTACCTGTTACTCCTTGTCCTATCACTACAGTTCCAGATGAAGAGTTCCCCCTCCAGCTTCCCTGTAAGGTCCCCTTCAGATACTGGAATGTTGTTCTGAGGTCTCAAATCAACCTTCTCTTCTTCTCCAGGATGAACAGCCCCAGCTGTCTCAACCCATCATCACAGGGGAGGTGCTCCAGTCCTCCTATCAACTTTGTGTCCCTCGTCTGGACCTGCTCCCAACAGCTCCATATCCTCCTTATGTTGGGGACACAAGAGCAGAGGGGCAGAACCACCTCTTTATCCCGCTGGCCACACTGCTTTTGATGCAGCCCAGGATTCCAGTGGCTTTCTGGGCTGTGAACACATACTGCCACTGTTTTACAGGCAGGAAGTGAAGAAAAAAAAAAGGAGGCAGGAGGGAGTGAAAAAGCTCTGTGCACTGACGACTGCACTGGAAGTCTACTATGTCCTCCACCACAAACAAAGGAAGTTTGTAAAACTCTTTTTTGCTTTGACATGCTGATCTTGGCTCAGAAAACTTCCCACACCCTTGGTATCAGTCTTGGCTTTTGGATCTGCTCCAATGAAACCTTCTGAGACACCCTCCTGTTATTAGATGGCTGTTGCAGAAGAGCAATGTTGTTTCAGCCAACAACATTGTGTCAACACTTTCAAATGAAATGTAAGGATTTCTTACTACACCTCTAAAACCAGTTAAATCTTGTTTTGCTATAACACCACTTGCAATATTGATATTTTGACAGCAGTTTCATTATGAAACGTTAAGTGGAACCTACATTTCTCCTAATTCAAAAAACTTTATATGAGAACAACTTCTAGGCTAGGAAGATTGGCGGACAGGAAGAGATATTGAGTTAGGGGTTTTTTTAAAAGAAATGAGGCTGGTTCACTAAGCACAACCCTATGAGTAGCATTATGCAATTTATATCTCAGCTGTAGGTGGTTTTTAATCAAAACAGTACCCTGGAGATGGAAGCACTTGCATCTAAAAAAGCTCTGTAAAAAGACTAAAAACAAGGTATGAAGCTCCAGTTTTAGAAGGCTTCCCCACACACACATCACACAGACAGGGCAGATAATTCATTCTTCTAGCTTTTTTTGTTACCTGATCTTCAATTGACTTATGATCTGTTTCCTGCAGCCAAGAGCCAAGCAGAACACTATCATCATAATGACAAAGAGACCTTAGGAGTGATGTGGTTGTATTAGCAGAGTTGTCTGTCAAAGTAAATTCTGCTACCAGCTCTCGAAGAAGCGCATTAAATGATCCTAGAAAGACAGACATTAAAAAGAATCACCACTGCTTATTAGCCAAAACATTTCAGCCAGTGATCAGAAGTTATAAATGTACCATTACTTCAGTTTTAGAGGTAGCTAACAGAGAAGTAAACCTGACAATACCAGAGTTGAGAGCAAGGCTTCAAATGCAACTGTAGGCTCTCAATTCCCAAATCATGGGTACCCAAATACCTACATAATAGGTATGACTGGAAACCACTGGAGGTCATCTAGCCCCACCTTCTGCTCAAGCAGGGTCCACTAGAGCACATTACTCAGAATTGTATCCGGTTCTAAACAGATTGGGCCATCCTTACAGGATGACAATCCAGATGAAAAAAAAAAAAAACATGTTTATCCACATGATCATGTAGACATAATGAATTAACAAAGAAACCCAAAAAGTTAATCTTGTCAGACTGTGTGACACTGGTTGGCAATTTACTAATAGCGGATCTGTGTAATCGATCAAATCAGGTTTAAAAAGGAAAACAACCAAACCAACCAAATAAAAAAACCCAAATGTAACCAAAACTAAACTTCCATTGTCACATCTGTTTTTCAGTATACTAAGAAATAAAGTTCTCTACCTTTTAAGTAACAATGACTTTAAAAACTATTATTTGATCTCAGACCATGATCTCCATACCTCTCAATCCTACAAAGGGGACCATAACTGCTATACTCCAAGTGTCACTCTATGAATGCTTTTCAATACTCATACTCTGTAGTTATACTGTCAAGATAACATACAGAAAATGAGGAATATAGTACAAAATTCTTGGAGATTCCTAGAATTATATTTTGACTCTTACAGCTGCTTCAAAGGTATGCATCACAAGTACTAAGCAGAATTTTTACTTTAACAAAAACTGTTAAAAATTTATGTACCTTCATATGTCTTTGGGGGCAATAAAGCCAATATATCATAAAGTCTTAAACGAACCATAGCTGCACTGGCTTTGAGATGAGCTCCATGGGCTTTAATGACTGATGGAATGCTATAGAATTAAAAATGAAAAAGAGAAACCAGAAATGTTGCAGTTACAGAAGAGAGTATTTTCAGATTTCTTTTCACAGGATATAACTCTAGGCAAGACAAGAAAATAGTGTTCAGAGAGCCACTCTGAACAACATTACTCAATTAATGACACATTTTCAGAAGTAATTGTACAGAGAAAACTTTAATTATAAACTCAAGAAACCCAAAACGTATGTTGTCATAAATCAGTGGCATGCACTTCCTCAGAAGTCCTATTTTAATTACAGGTGGGGCAGGGGGAAGGGGCAGACACCAAACCACAAAACCCAACTCCAAATTAGTTCTAGTATTTCAAGACCAGGAAAAGAGAAAAGCGAATGAAGAGCAGAAACTGCCTACTTACTGTGACATCATTGTCATGGCACATTCTATGGGTGTCATCAGTTTCCTGATCACATCCTCAGTAAGGAGCTCAGGGCAGTGAGCAACAAAGCTTCTCATAGCTAATAATAGAACAGTTTAATTTAAACTTTCACTGAAACAAACAAATATAAGACATAAACAAGATACAAATTCTGAGAATATCAAAAGAGCATTAATTAAAAATGTTTATTCAAAGCCTGTGTGATCTGTTCATAAAATTGTATGTCAAAGCCAGGACATACTGATGAAAATCTGACACATTTTACTCCTTTTCAAAGAAAGAGGGGAAGTTACAGGAGTTCTCTCTGCAATACTTGGGATCACGTTTTGATTCATGCTCAGGGATAATCTCAAAGTCTGGATTTCTTACCACACAGAGCTCCAGCACGGCCTTCCAGTGTTACTTGCCAGGTAAAAGAATCTCCTCTTGCCTTCTCTGCTTCCAGCTCCTTCAGAGAACGTGGGAACACGTTTCGCCACAGCAGCAACATCTTAGGCAGATGATACCGGACAACAGAAGGACCTAAGTAAAAAAAAAAAAAAGTGACAGTATAATAAAAATGTGTATTTAAGTGTGAAAAATCTGCTGTGAAGGCTTTTGCTCTTCAAACTATTTTTGTCTTACTTCACTTCGCTTCCTTTCTGCTCTACTTGGAACGATGAAAACCAAATGAAAGTCTCATTCCTAGGCTGAAAGTGTGGCAAGTAAGTACTATGCATCACATCTGCTTGTGGGTATCACTCCTAAAATAGGAAACAGACTACCCTATCCACTGGCATGCCATACAGAACCATGGTCAACTGTCTTTTTACTATCTTTTTATTCTGCCTTCTAATTTTTATATTAATTTTGAAGGCAGATTCTTTAGCCTGCTCTACCCTGTCCATAAAATAAATAGAAAAACAACTGATAGTTACTGATTATGTAAATTAGTTTAACAGTCAAACTTTTTTAAACTTCTGAAAAAGATCCAGTGCAACCACAATAAGAATACACTGTTAGAAAAATATGATGATAAGCTGGTAAAAGAGACAATTTAGAGAAACAAGATGAAACACAAATGGTATTTGATGAGAGATCAAAATAATGCAAAATGCATCAGAACTTTATCATATTTTCCCATATAAAAGAAACACAAAACAAACCAGAAAAGAACACCACCACTGCCACTGCTGCAAAATTCAAGAGTGTACTTACAACCTCTGAAAATGCAGCTTGTGATACTTCTATAATGGCAGATACAAACATGAGGCTGGCTTTTTTACAAGAAAACCAAAGGGCTTTTAAACTAACAACACTTCTAGCAGTGCTGTTGCCTATCTACAGACAATAGATTCCAACATGCAACTTGTTGGAATGCTCATTGGGTTTTATTTACTGTCCATTTCTTCTGCACCACAGTATTAAGGAAAGAAGAGTATGGGTAATTTTGCCCTTTCAGAGAATGACTAAAGGCTGGGTTTCTAAAACCAGAACAGGATCTTTTTTTCAGGTATGACACCTTCTACCATACTTCAGCTTAGATAAGCACTAATATTTCACTTCTCCCCAGCACAACGTTGCTGAAGTAAGTGCACTTACACTCTGCTTCCCCTGTATAAATCTTGAGCTGGATAATGAGCCCATTATGCGTAAAGACCATTTGCCAGAGTGGATAATCAGAAGATTTGGACAAGCTTTGAGATAAAAAGAAAAATCAAACCATTTTTACAAACCTAAAGTCATAAGTGCTCCAAGTAAGAGCCATCCAGCTTGAGTCCGCTGCAAGGAGAGCCTGCTGTTCTGCGCAGCAGTTCGTAACAGATCCTCGGCAATGCTGACCACCATCTGCACCAGAGCAAAACACAGGGGCTTTTAGAAACATAAATGAGGCCACTGCAAGCTACTTCTACTTGGTCACTCTAACAGACTAAAGATGCTCTCAAATCATTTGAATTGACCTTCCATAAAGAAGGAATGCAGATTACATTTCATGCTGATGATTAGTGTTTTTCATATGATAACACAGCCAGCAATATTCTCTTCAGCAATTTTTCAATATTTCAATTTCTCTTCATCAAATTTGAAAGAGAGGAAAAGAGCTGTTAAATATTGCAACTGAGATTCTAAAAGCATGTGCTCTGGCCACTACTCTCGCACAAGGCACAAGCTCAGTTTCAATAATGCTCATTAGCATGCCACCCATTTTGCAAAGCTTTTACTTGTAGATAAAAAGGCATCTTTTAGTGCACTCACAGATAAAACATTCACTATCTCACCTTTCCTTTGGCATGAGGAATGCCTAGAGGACACTGATGCACACCACCTAACAAAGCAGCCATTGCAAAACTGTAGCCACTAACAGCTTCAGGGGAGGTCTTCAGATTGTTGAGTCTTTCTGCACATCTGTCTAAAAATGGAGTCAACTGAAAGGGCAATGCCACAGCTACACACCGCAAGCACCAGGCAGCAGCCAGTCGAGCAGCCATGCTGGGATGAAGAAGAACTGAAGTTACTGTCTCCAACAGACCTACAGAAACGAGAGGTTGCAGTCTTTAACTTATGATGCACTTTTTAATATACATATGCTTTTTAATATACACAGACAAGTAAACTGAATCAATACTAGACAGCCAATGTGAAAGTTAAGAAAGTCAGAATTAAGTTACTTGAATTTGCTGACTTTGCCTTTTCAGGAAAGATGGTACTTGTTACTAGCATTATGCTGCTCCCCATCAGGTTTTGTCAGCAAAGGTGGAGCCGTCAGAGCCACAGCACTGACTCCTAATACTTAAACACTGAAAAGAGGCAGCAGGGCTACAGAAGAGAACTGGATGAGACAATCCCCATAATATTTTACAGATTGCCAGTAACAGAGCAACAGTAACATTGATCTTTGGGTTTGCTTCACACTGTAGCCAAGCACATGCTGTAGATGTCACTGACTCCTGTACTCTGCTTTTGACATGGTGCTGTCCACACTGCAGCAAGTTTATATCCTTCTACACTCTCCAAACTTCTGTGGCTACCTAATCTAACTGCACCCTTCAGTTCAATTTGTCTCCACAAAAACATTTTCTTTAGTCCAAATCTTCAAAGCCCCCACTGCTGCTTGTTTTATCTGGAACTGTGAACAACTTCTACCTGCTGAGTTCACAGCTAACAGAAATAATACTGAAATACAGTCCCCTCTCTTCTTATGGGACACAGCTGCCAGAAGGAATAATTATGAGCAGTCTTCCCTACTCCAAAGCTGGCACAAAATCAGCATGGGAAGAATGTCATATGCAACAACACAACAATCTATATGATGAAGTGTCTAAAGAAGCTTGTACTTCCAGTGGAAAAAACATAAGCCTCCACAAACTCAAAAAACTTAAAGCTGTAACACTACAGAATAAACGTGGATTCAGATATTGAAACAAACAAGAAGAAAATCCCACACCAACTTCAGCCAAAGAACTACTTATTTTAAAGGGGCCTACCAACAGCTTCATCTCGACAAAATACTTTTGCCTCCCCCCAGAAATTTGGTATTTAAAGGCAATGTTTTCCAGGAGCAAATATTTCAGACCTCACATAGCAAAACAATGCATTTTCTATAAAACCATTATTGTAAACAAACCAATACCAAAAATTACCACTTCACTCACCCTTAGCAAGAGCTTCAGAAAGACTCCTATCCAAACAGCTGTTTAATACTTGGTCAAATTTGAGCTAAAGTTAGGGTACTACACACAGTGAGGTGGACAACTGTAGTTATCTGGAGTACTACAGGAAGTACCAATTTCAGAGATTTATTTCTTTCATATTCATTGCTCAAATGCCTCACTTAATCTATTTCCATTTATTTGCATACCAATAGAGGGTTCTTGAATAAGAGGAGATGCAGTGGCATTCAGACTCTGAACCAGACTGCCCAGCTCTTGGAGGGCACACACCATCACGTGCTGGCTTGCAGCTACATCAGCAGCTCCTGATTTATTTTCACTGTTAGCATCATTCACTACTGCTTCTGCAGAAAAGAGAACAAGAGTGTCTTGCTTAACTATAATTAGAATCCCACCCAAGCATTCACAGGACAGAAAGTGACAGTTTCATTTTGACATCAATCCTACATTCAAACAAAAGCACAAGTCTGGTCAGAGTGAAAACTAACAAAATGAACATATTCAGCAGGGAAAAAAATTTTACAGCTATTAGCACCAACACAGTTGTCCAAAGACCATAAAAAATGGATGCCCAGCAGTTATTATGGATAGCAAAGCACTAGAGGTAGGACCAACAGTGTAACTGTATGTGTACATCTATACAGTAACAAAATATAATATATAATCTTGACCTATCTAGGTTCTGCATAGAAATTTGCATGCATGTATGTTCAGTGAAACTAAAAAAGAAACCTTTAGTAAATAATTAATCACAATTTCTAATCATCTCAGTGTAATCCAATTGAGTTCCTTAATTCCATAGTATGTTCTCCTACAAAATATCCCAGAAGCAGCAACTATCTCTTCAAAAAGGGACTTCAGTACCAGCTTAATGTTTGTGTGTCTACTACACAAGAAATTTAGAGAATGGTCTGCTGTACATGAAGGGAAGCAATTATTACTAAGTAAAAACCTTTCCCATTTTTCATCACATTCATGAGAAATCCTCAAAAATATGTAAGTTCTTCAAACTATCCAAATACACAACTGCATTTCCTGCAACTTTGACAAGGTGGCAGGAGTATTTTCTGCAACTGTTTCCTCTCAGAAACAGCATTTTCAATAGACTTGTTTTCTTGGAAGTAGTAATTACAATAATGAGAAACCTTCTAAAGTTCCATGCCTACCCCATAAAAAAATTGTTATGAGAAGAACCTGCAAAAGTTTCTGAATCAAATTCATTTCCGTGTGTTAAGCATTGTTTTAGAATCCAATTAGATGGCAGCAGAAAAGAAAGATATGTTTGGTAAATAAAATGATGAGTATTTCCAATTTAGTCTTTTAAAATCTCCAGCTTGAGCTACTTCCTTTCATAAGAAACAGATGCCAAGAGAGTTTTGTTAGCCCTCTTAGTAATTCCATACTCTGCAAAGTTTTGCAAAGGGGTCATATTCTTCAGATTATATCATTTTTATCACAAAATCCAATTGGATATTAGTATGGATATTAGCAGGGGAGACACAAGGATCTACAAGATCTTGAGCTACAGGATTTTTAACACTGTTAGTAAAGAACTCTGCATGACTTTCAAGACAACCTATCCCAAGATAGATGGCAAATGCATAGTTTTCTTCTCCACTTCCATCCTAGGCCTTTGACAATGCATTTGCTATCTGGGATAACAAGCCTGTGTCATACAATGACTTTTGAAGCAGAACTCAACCTTTGAACATTGAAACAGAAAGCAGATGAACTATCATTTCCCATAAGAACAAAATTACTCCTCACAGTAGAAGAAAACTAAAAAATGGCTGCCTCAGTAAAATGATAGTAACTTTCAAGTGGTCTTGAATGAAGAAAAATGGTTCTCACCCACTGCCTTCATTTGTTTACCAATGGCTTGACATATTTCTTTGGCAGCTGCAATCTGTGCTTTCTCCCCCAGCAAGCTGCCCACAGTTGCTCTCAGGATAAAGGACACACATCTTCGAGAGTAAACAGCCTCCACGTGGGTCTGGGTTGCACGAGGATGGGACACCAGATCAAGCACGTGGGACAGAAAGGTGGCAAAGTTGCGCTCCAGCCACTGCCCTCCCAGTGTTGTAACGAACACAACATAGGCCTGCAGATGCAGAAGTCACACAGCAACCCAGTTAAAACAGAAAGAAAAGACTGTGTCAAACTACAGCCAGGCTCTAATGCAGAATAGTAGCAACACCAGTTAGCAATAAGCAACCTTAACCTAATGAAGTTATTCAGCACGAACCAATTCAAAATTCATATCTTTGCTGCTGAAACTCAACTTTCTCCAGTACCAAGAGTAGCCCCTGTACTGTGATGCATAAAATACACTTTGGATGACAGCAAAAAAACCCAGTTCATTGCTTTAAATATGCCTCTTTCTAAAAAAGTTAAGAACATCATGTAAATAAAAGCAACATCAACATGTTCCAGTTCACAATGAAAACCTGGAATATTCACCAAGTTAACCTGAAAAAGGCTGAGACAAAATAAAGGGTTTCACAAAATAACCTATGATCACAGAATCTGGATTCTGGGAAGGTACTGCAGCATACTGACATACATGACGGCATGAGAATGTCGGAATTTAAAGAGATGCTGCCACCTTCTCTCTCAGACAAGAGGAACTTCCACATTCAGGAGCCACAAAAGGGTAACAGAGCGTCCTCTCTAAAAATAAACTAAATTTTAAAAAGGAACTAAAGTCTTTAACATACTAAGTTTTCTAATATTTTTGCAAGTTAATCTCACCTAATATACGCTGATCAAGTAAGTTTTCCTTAGCTCTTATTTTAATCCATTGTCACTGCATATCAATAATAGAAGAAAGTAGATAGGGGAATGATACCTCATGTACATCTCACAAAACAGAAGAGTCAAATTAGATCTGTAAATTAACTTATACAGAAATAGAGAACAGAAATGTGTATTTTTCCTAATAAAAGGAATTATCTGTAAATTTTACTTCATTGAAAAAATTACAAACCTGGGTAACACCAACTCGCACTTCCCTATTGACAGATCCTCCTACTTTTAACATCTCTCCACCACTCTTCAGGAATCCAGATCCCCCTCGCAGGAATCCTGTGGCCATGAGCTCCAAGACCTCCTCAAGTGTGGCTCTCTTCACATTTTGCCGCATCACTTTTTAAAAAAAAAAGTAATTATTTGTTCCCAAAGATCCAACCAACACAAGCAACGATCTTGAAACCAGACTTACTAATTCAAAACTGTCTTGCAAAAACAAATTCACCCAACATTTCAGATAACAATTTACTTGCATGCTTAAAAATAAGCCACTTCTCCCAAGTGGTTTTTGATAGTTTGCTCTGTCTTTTCTTTGTATGACTACAACAGAGATTCTGCGCTCTTTTTAGCTTATTTTTTGTAAAAACAAACAATCCATCTACAAACTTCCACCTACTGGACCAACAATGTGTCATGCAGCACTGTCAATGTAACACAGTTCTGAAGGTGCCACTAAGTCTGCCAATGTGGACATGGAATCCAGAAGGGCTCGTACCTGTTGCTTGTTTTGGTATCAGTGCTGTAGCCATGACTGTCCCCAAAAGCTTTGACACTGCAACTCGCACACCATAGTTTGAGTTTTCCAGAGCTTTAAAGCACAGCGTTGCGACATTCTCTAGTTCAGCTGTCCACATAAACACTGCTTCATTCTGTAATTCCAGCAGACACTGTAGGAAAAATAGACTTGCTAAGCACCAGGAGACCATCCTTACATTTTATCTAAGTGTCAGGCTGCAATCGTCAGGTTTATTCAGAAAATATTTTAATATGAAAATTTCAAGAATTAATTTAGACACACTCTCCCACATGCCAACTATCTTAGCTGAGTAAACAATCAGAAGAGTCATGGAAGAAGCTAATACATAAATTAAAAAATTAAAAGAAAGCTCTACATAAGAACCATGTTACCAAAAACCTCTCCCCCTGAGGCTCACAGATAACATATTCTATCTCATCCTTTTTTATCAAGTGGGGAATACAGTACTACAGTACCTGTGAAATTAGTCAATTGTCTGAGCCTGCAGAGTAAACTAGTAAGGACTTACCTTGTCCAACTAATTATCAAACTTCCCTTCCTGAACAACAGGTGCCAGTTCAAGTGCAGGCACCAGAATGTCTGTGGCTGGTGAGAAGACACCCACCTTAGCCACTGCACAGCGCACAGCCATCGACCTGTCCGTCAGCAGAGAACGGGCATTCTTATAAATATCACGGTGACAAGAAGCTGCTGCTCCTCCAAGTCCATTGAGGACTTTCTGCAAACTCATCAGGATTTCACTGCGGCCCTGAGACTGCACACAAACAAAAAAAATTGGTGCAAAAATGTGGACACAGCAGTTACATTCAGAATCAGGTGTATACTTACACATTTTCCTGCTTCTACGCAGCAGTGTTTTTGCAAACATTGAAAACAAAGGCATATATCACTGATAAGTAGCTGATTTTAAATAGAAGTAAACACCACACACAGCTTTACTTAAAGTCCCTCAGTTGTGACATAAACTGAGCCCAGGCAAGCCAAGAAACTGGCTCTAGGTAAAATGCTTCAGCACTGCCCCACTATTTAACAACTGCAGACTTGGGGGGAAAAAAGAAAAAGCAGTTGATAAGAGAGAATGGGAAGCCCAAGTAAGTTAGCAGCTTCATGCTATACCTGCACACAGGCAGGTACTTACAATCTGAGAGCATACACACATAAATAAATACATTAAATAAATAAATAAGTAAATAAATAAATAAATAAATAAATAAACAGTCACACAGGTACAACAACACAGCTGAAGAAAACAGCTGCCACCACAAGATCCACACAGTCAGTATTCCAACTTGTCCCAACAGAGCTATTTGCACAAAATCAGATCCACTGACAGCCCAGGATACATCCCCTCAACATTATGACACACTCTCTCTTTTCAGCATACAATGTATTCTGCTCACATGCAGAGTAACAACTTCCCTGCAAAATTTAAGCATGCATTATTAATTTTAACAACTAAATGTTTATTCAGAGTACATGGGCAAAAACCCTAACACAGTAGTTAGAAATGACAGATACAGTCATTTCTGAATTCTAATTACTGACACGACGATGAAGTAATTATTACAATATTCACGTTATAAAGTCTAAACTCACTGCAGTAGACTTGAAACTAGCTAGGAAAGTGATTTGCATCCTTCAGTGCAGAAGAAAAACAATCTAGACAATCTGGCAAACAATGCTGGAGGAAGCAGGTTTCAGTTTAAAATGGAATTAAGATCACATAAACAAACTGAAACTTACCTCTGCACTTTTCAGAGACTTTAACAGGTTATTCACAGTTTCTGGAAAAGAACTACCCAGCATTCTCCCCATTTTTTCATAAAATGCTCCAACACATGCCACAGCAGCCCTATGAGAAAACAGAGAAAAAGAGTACACATATTAACGTATCTTCCAAATGAAAACAAATAGTTAAATAGAAATGTATGTTCTAATCAACATTGATGAATAAAAATCTACTTGCTATCCACTACTTATACTGGCTGTTTACACAGTCCATTGGAATAATTTTTCTGTTTACCAAAAAAAGGAACAGAACAGTTATCAGCTTTTAAGAATACAAATGCATTTGAAAGGGTATTACTATAGGATCTACACATAGAGTAAAAAATTCTGGAGAAAACAAGACAGGCTGAAATCCCAGCAAGATTAGGATTTTGTGTTTCAATAAACTGTCTCTTTGCTAAGCAAGAAAGCCTCTAGCCTGTAATATAACCTGACACATTTTTGTAGATACTGAAATATGGGGTTTTTTCAAGACTAAGAACTTAAAATCCAAAAATTATTGCATAACACAGGAAAATTTACAGGCACTGTAAAATCTCTGGATCCAATTATTCACATATTTTCTTGCTCTGCCATTTGAGATTAGGAATACTTAGTTATCACCACACTGCAGTTATATACACAAACTGTTCCAGGACAGCCACAGAAGCAGCTCCTGAACACATGCACTTTTTCATTACAAAGGAATGAGGCTTTTTTTAAATCTGTAATTGCTGGCTGAATAGTATTTTAGCTAAGTTACATCACAAACTCATTACAGCCTCCCCTTTAATGGACACATGTCCATTAAAAAACCTTCTGGACTATGACTTGGTAGCATAAATTGCAGAGGGTATTATAGTAGAAAACACTCCCCATTTACACAAGTTCCTCATACAGCTGCAAGAGCTAGAAATAAGAGGACAGTGTCTGCCCAAACTGTGACTATTTCAGATTTTATTGTCAAATCCTATTGTTGTCATAACATCTGAAGGCAAGACCAAATTTGGGTTCACTAGTCACCAAGAACATATGAAGCATTACATGGGAAATGTAAAACAGTTTCAGTGGAAGTTGTTTGTGGCATTAACCAAATTCCTAGCAATGAGACTGCTCCTATGACTAAAGACAAACTGGATCACCCATCCATGCACACACATATCCACATGTAGAGAATCTGCTTGAGAGACCTGTGCAGCTTGCATGGTAGGGGAATAGAAAAGGCAGCATCTGATGGGGAAAAAAAACTTGAACATTTGGTTACAATTCTCTAGGTGCAAACAACGCTTCGGTTTGACAATCTGCAAGTTCCACCTTTAATGGGATACCTGAGCACAATCAGCAGCAATTCCACTGATGGAAATGCCTTCATTAATGGTTATCCTCTCCATGCCATAAGCAGGTGAAGAGTCATGACACAGTGCCTTGCCTAGAGAAAACCATTTCCCTTTCACAGAGACACGTATGCGTCACCTTTGAGTCCTGCCCTCCACAACCTCAATCCAGCACTTTTCTCTGCTACCTAGATCAAGCATATGTAACTCCAAACAACCACACAAAATATAAATAAACATAGCATGAACATATACAGGCAGGTTCTTCTGTAATATCCAGGACCTATTGGCTTAAAAATCATTCCCCTTTCCCCAAACATACAGTTTGGTGGGCAGGTAGGCTGCAGTATCATCTTTGCTCTTGATGATGTCATTACACTTGTCAAGTGTCTGGAAAACAGTAAATGTGTCTCCAATGCTGTAGAGAGCAGCCAGATTTTTTGCAAGCAGCTTCCGTGTGGGTGGCCCAGGGGAACTGCTGATGAGTCCTGTTAGCTGCTCTACAAGTTTCTTCTGTTTTTCCTTGACATCTGTCTGTTAACAGATCAAAAATAAATAAGAAGAGTAGTTTAAGCCACTGTGTAATCCAGAAAAATCTACAAGAAATGGAAGTAAAACTTATACCACTCCCAACTGTATATAACTCAGCAAATTGCTTATCTCAGAGAGATATGAGATACATTCAACAACAGCAGAGACAGATTCTAAATGCTCAGAATTAGCTGCTGTCCTATTTAATTTTTACTTTTCAAAAATACTTACCAGCTGCCTACTGACTGCCTACAATTAAACATTTAAAATCTACAAATTAGCACAGAGACTCTTCAGGCTGAATCTGAAACCATACAGGTACCATCTGGCCATTACCTGTAAACTTTCTCTGGCATGAAATTAATACAAATCCTTTTTAAAAGAAAATTTATTTAGAAATTTAGGGGAAAAAAACCCCATTAAATTACCTTGTTAGCAGCTACCAGCACTTTATCCAAAAATCTCAACCATTCAAAGATAAAAACTGGTCTCTTTGCTTCTGTGATTTGAGCTAACGCTTCCTCATTCAGTAACAAACTATGAGCCAGCTCCATAATGGGTTGAATTCCAATTTTATTGCAAATTTGTGTAGAAACTCTAAAATAAAAATGCAAATGTTAGTATAAAGTACAGTATATCAGTAGAAAGCTTTGAAAATCAAATTTAAATGTTCAGCTTGCTTAGACTTAGCTAAATAGTCCCACATAAAAGCTACTCACATATTTACAAACTGAGTCCATTCATTAGTATTTCAGGGAACAGAACTGTTAATTGTACAAAGAGCACCTACAGGCAATTTCAGGGCACAAACTCTCAGCCAAGAAAAATATACCAAAGTCCCTGTTTAAAGGAGGTAAAGGAATAATCTCAATGGCTCCACTCACATGAGAGAGAAAAAGGATTGTTGCAAGTCAAGACCCTTGAGCACACTCCCAAAGCTGGGGCATGAACCTGGCTCCCTTCTCCACACCCTTCAACAGCCAAGCTGAGAAGATGAGCCTGCCACAAGGAGGAATTTCCAACACAAGTTTGGGAGAAGCAGGGACAGGGAAAGGATTTGGCATCACTTGACCTAAGATTTCCCTGATCCCACTAGTCTTGCTTTAAGTGCTGGACAAGCAAGCTCACTGATATCCAGCAACCTTAGAGGTGACAGCCCAGAACACAAGCAGCAGCCAAACTACTGCAGGTCTCCCCAGCAGGCAAAATCCTGCAGATGGAACACTGGTGATCCTGCTCAATCAATGGGGCTGGCATCAAAGCTTACCAAAAGCACACTGCCAGTGTAAGCAAACACTCTGCCAACTTCATCTCAGCAAACCACCTGAAGAAAAGTGTAGCTATTGAATGCAGAGCTGACAGAAGGAAAAAACCCACAAAATTTACCCAAAATCACAACATTACATCAACAACTTTCAGCAAAAAGAAACCCAAGAAGCAAAAAAGCAACCCAACCCCAAAACCTGAATACAGAAATCCTGAAACTAGGATCAGGCAAAAAAGAGAAAGCAGCACAACTACAGAGTATTATGTAAGACATCAGCTTTCAACAGGCATCATCTTTTGACAGCTGCACTGCTCCACTTTTGCTCTCAAGAGCTCTCAGCTGCTTCCTCATTCAAGATCAAACTCAACAAATTCCTGAAGTCAAATGAAGTGGCTTTAATGGATTTTTTTTAAACAGTCCCCAACTGAGACATTAGTAAGGTGACATATTAATGCCGTAGTATTAATTATGTATTATTCTAAATCCACCTTAATGACGAAACAAAAGCATCACACTGTCTTTAATGGTAAGGTTGTTCCCCACACTTCAGCACTTTGCCTATTTCTCACAGAATACAGTTCCAGCAAAGGTGGAAGAGCCACATATGGAAAGAAGCACACACAGCCCTCCCTAACTTCTCCAAAGACATTTTCTGTCAGGTTTTTTTTTTTGTTTTTTCTTTACATTTATAAAGAACTGAGAAGGCATTGCCTGTCAGTAACTCAGACACATCACCTCAAAACACCTTTACGTGAGAGCAGAGACACAATGAATGATGGCACTGTGATTCTTTGTATATCATCCCGAGATCTGCACTGCTTGTCACACCCACACAGCACCTAAGTACCATAAGCACTGTTGGACAGCACAGCTCATTATTCCTTTTCCTCCCCACATACAAGGTTTCATTTGGCCGTGGCCATAAGAGCCAAGAACCTTATGCACCTTTCCCACTTTATCTAAAATGTAGGAAACACAAGCTCAAAGCAACAAAACCTGCACATACACTCAGCTGTGCTGGTGAAGCACAAGGCATCAGACACAAGAACAATTACACAAATATTCAGCTAACTGAAGAGTCAGTCGAACACAGAGCTACTTACATAGACAGTCCAAAGCTCACTGACACTGGCCAAAGGTTTGCTCCAAAAAGCAGTGAGAAGCCTACCGAGTTCTACCGATCCTGGCAAGGATCTTGCTGTGAATGTTACAAGAAATAAATACACTGTGATCTCCCGTGGGATGCAGAGCCAAAGCCAACCAGCAGCCAGTGAGGTATGCTGGAGCATTAGAGATTCCAAAACGTTCAGAGGTACTAAAATTCCTTTCTATTCCCCAGCTGTTTTCCTATGTCTAAATCAACTACTTGTATCTTCATCATGCGTGGATTTCAGTGAATTGAGAAAGCCGAGAAGCAGGCAACTTTAGGCGAAGCCACCCACTCCTGAAGGACTCCCTCAGGTGAAAAGGTTTTCGTTCCTGGGTCCCCCACCTGTATCGGCTACTTCAGTAAGCTGCAGCAGCTCTCAGGGCACTATGCCTGGCTCTGAAAGCCCCTCAGGAGGTACCGCAGTGGTGCAGCGCCGGCCGTCAGGGATGGATGCTCAGGCAATGCCGCTGAGGAGCCGATGCCAGGGGAACGATGCCCGCTGCTTTCCCAGCGCTCACCCCCCCAGGCAGACGCGCACAGTGACCCCCACACCTCAGCCAGCACCGAGGGGAAGCGCGCAGCCTGCCCCGCTCCGCCGCAGCCGCGGGCCCGCACCGCGCCGCTCACGGTCACTTACGCTCCTCCCGAGCGCCGGCCGCGTCCCGCCAGCTCCGGGGTGCACCAGGCGCGACACCGCGGCCCCGGGGCCGGTCACGGTCACGGACACGGACAGGCGTGGGCGCGCTGCGCCGCGCTCGCCCTCGGCACCATCACCGGCGAGCTCGGCCGCTTCGGCCCCCGCCGTGCCCAGCTCCGGCGGGCGAGGAGGGGCGTTGGGGGGGACACGAGCGGCGCTGCCCCGAGCCGGCCCCGACGCAGCCCGGTCGTGCGGAGGCACCGCGGCCGCGCAGCAGGAAGCGGGAGAGGCGCAGGCGCCGGCGGGCGGGGCAGCCCCGCGCAGGCGCCGCGGAGCGGCCGGGCCGGGTCGGGCCGGGCCGGTGGGTGCGCGGTTCCCGGGCTGTTCCCGCCGCTGTCCCTGCTCCTGGCGCTTGGCTGCAGCTGGCGGGGGCTCCCGGGCGTGGAGCGGCGTCGCGGCCGCCCGTGGTGGTCGTAGCGGAGCCCAGGAAGACGCGCTGTGGGCTTGGGGACGGGCGCATGTGCCCCGGGGCTGGCAGGGGACAGCCCGGCCCGGCGGGTTCAGGTGTTTTCGTCCCACGGCCCCTCCGTCCCCCACCTCGCAGGGGACGCACAGAGAAATAAAATGCTCGGTAACACGCACTGACGGTGTCCGTAGGGGAGGCGTCGGCATAGAGGCGTGCTAAGCATGGAGGGAGATGAAGAGGAAGACTATATGTCTGATTTATTTCTTAAGTAAGTAGGCAGGTCTTCTTTTTCACCCTTCTTAAGTGATTGTAAACCTGTTAAAAAAGCAAAAAACAAGCTAATATTTGCTGGAATTACTAACCCGCAGACAGGATGTCAGGCCAGGCTTGCCCATGGTGAGGCGGGTGAAGGAAGCTATTCAGAAAGAAGAAAAGCAAAAAGAAGCCAATGAGAAGAACAGACAAAAAAGCATAAAAGAAAAAGAAAAAGAGAGACGTGACTTGGTACTGAAAAGTGCATTGGGCAACGAGAACAAAGGCTTTGCTCTGCTCCAGAAGATGGGCTACAAGAGCGGCCAGGCCCTTGGCAAAAGTGGTAAGTTTGTCATTCTCTGGAAGTGTATGTCTGTATTCAGTTATACCTTAATATTTTACAGACTGCAGCTGTCACTGTCTTTTGTTGACAGTAAGGTCAGTAAGTGCCTCTTGGAGAGTCATAGCATTACAGAACTGTGAAGGTGCTGTGACAGAACAAAATATGGAGCAAATCCCTAAAACTGAAGTAAAAATAGTACAGACTGTTGAGGGATGCAAGGGATGAACAGCACTTGCAGCTCAGTAAGTGCACTTGCGTACCTTCATACCGACAGGAATTGCATTAAGGATGTTTTGATGGTTTTGCAAAGCTAATAGTGTTCAAAAAAACATCAGACCCTCTTGAAATTTATAGGTGGATTTTGAAAAAGAAACAGTGCACACTGGCCTACCCTTATGAAGCCTTAATGGATGAAGTAAAATCAGTAAAACAAGGAATTAATAACTGCTGTGCCAGTTCAGCATCTCTGGCAGACAACCACAATGAACTGGCCCAGACAGATTCTTTTTATTCTTCATCATTGTTGTGAGACTGCAGAATGAAAAGGCCCCAGAAGGCAGTAACAAAGCAGTCTTCATCACAGGCATCTTACACCGTTCCCGTCAATGCCTTTTCTTTCAGTTTGGTCCTGTCACAAAAAAGTACACAGGATTCCAGCAGACAAGCCAAAAAAGAGAGGGACTTTCCACTACAGCTGTGTCATTTGTAGTGCACTAAATGTATATTGATTGGGAAGTTTTCAACTTCCAAGCAAAAAAAATGACAATAATGACAAATGCCTACTTGAATATACTGCACAAATCATTGTTTGAGGAAAAACTCGGGGTTTTTAATTGACTTTTTTAATTTTCTCTCACAGGAGAAGGCATTGTTGAACCTATTCCTCTGAACATAAAAACAGGTTTGTGGTGCTTTCTGCTTTATTTAGTTACATATCAGAGCTTCTCAACTGCTTACATTCATCTTTTAAACTTACATAGGCAGAAGTGGGCTTGGTCATGAGGAATTAAAAAAGAGAAAAGCTGAAGAAAAACTGGAAAACTATAGACAAAAACTCCATATAAAAAAACAAGCAAATGAACAAGCTGCAGATCAGTTCAGGTAAAGTCATACAACTGATATTTCAAGGAATGTCTAAATAGCAATTCTTTTGCTGGTGTTTGGCTATTCTTTTAATGTGCTAGTATTTTTGAATGTTTTGAATGAAGGGTGAGAGTTACAATACAGAGTAATTGTTTCTCAGTTTTAAAGCAAAAGCAGATGAACACTGTAATGCTAAAAGCATGTGCTGCACCTTTTAGTTTCGTAATTGTTAATAATGCAAACAATATCGATACTAACTTTTCTCAAGTCATATGCAGCTTTTTTAATTGGAGAAACATATTTTGAAATATAAAATCCACAGATATTCCTGTGCACGGTTGGTATAATGGTTTTAAAAGTCGGGGTACATTTTTAAAGATTATAATGTTTTGGTTTCCCCTGATCTTCTTGTAGTATATGGAGAAGCTGAGGAAAAGCTCTATCTTTTGCAGATGTTTAGTGAACCAGTTTTTTTACCTAATGAAGAAACAGTGTAGTGTGGTCAAAAAAGGTATCTTGAAGGTGTAATTCCCAAGAAATACAAGTGTGCTCCCACAGAAATAATGTCAGAATGACTTAAATTCAATGTTGTTCAGGTCTGAGAAAATTAGTAGGAATAGAATCTTAGATTTTGGGGTTTTGTAATGCATCTGTCACTGTGTGTGTGCCTGTTTATTTACTTCTGCTTGTTCTTAACAGAATAAGATTCAAAACCAAACAAGAAGAACGTAAGATGGAAGGGGACCTGAGAAAAAGCCAGAGGGCCTGCCAGCAACTAGATATGCAAAAAGTGAGACCTGGGGGATTTTCTGGAGGGTTGGAAGGAAGACTTAAGAGGTTAGAGATACAGGCTGCAATGTAGTAGCTCAGTTCTTGGAAGTTCTCTAAAATTGTGGGGTACTAGCTTAAGTCTTGATGTTTGGCAACACTTCAGTCCTCTTAAAATATTTCAAAGTCTATGTCTGTACCATTAAGACAGTTGAAGGTGCACAGCAACCACATGGTAACTTACATGAGGACCTGTGGTTTTGCTTATGGATGTTTTTGGTTACTTCTGAGCTGTTTGCATATCTTCCAGTAGCCAGTATCAGGCCTTCCTATATAATGGTGCTGTTTGCTTCAGGTGAGGGAGCAACATCATCATGCAGTGATTGACATTGGGAATGGACTTTGGAAGTCATTGTGTTCAGCCTTTCTCCTCAAGCAGAGTCACTTAAAGCAGGTTGTCCCCGACCAGGCAGATCTTTAGTATCTCCAAAATTGGGGATCATCATTGAGGGAGAGTCAGCAAATTCACCAAAGTAGCATTAAAAGCAAACAAAAAAAGCTGCACAAAACTAAATACCTTCTACCTGCAAGGAATAACATGGGTAATAGTAGTGAACCACTATGAATTTTTGCCACTGGAAAACTTAAAGGGTTTTTTCCCCCCTCTGTTAACCAGGTAGAGGTTAATACCACCTCATAAGTTTTGCTGAGATTATTCAATATTACTTAGTTTGCTTCAAATGAAGTCAGCTAAATTAAGCTTAGATCATCCTTGTTTACTTTGCTTCCTTTAACTTTACCTGAGGTGAATTATGAAGCACTGTGTGATATCTTGATAACATAACTTGGGGCATATCTTCAACTGATAAACAAGGGGATCTGCTCACAGGCTTGGTGTGAGATTGCTGTGTAGCCTTGCACATACCAAACATAGATGAAATAGAACTAGATGGTAGCATTGGCATTGTTAAAAAAAAAAAAAAGTGAAAAAGTTTAAAACAGTCTTGTGGACTGCTGTACTTTTACCTACAGCTTTAGTAATTCTTGGTTATACTATACATGCAAGTTTTAAAGGCTAACAGCTCACTTCCTAGAAATTAGTTTTATCCAGCATTTTACAAGAAAACTTACAAAGACAGATAATTTCCATTTAAATCCCTTGTTATTTAAGGATATTGATGTTCCCAAGGAGACTTGGTTTTGGATAGAACCTGAAGAAGACGACAAAAAGGATGAGGAGGACAAGGAAGATGAATGCACAAGCTCAGACTTAAGTGTAAGTTTAAGGTCTTCAACTCAATTAATTGCTCAATTCAAACTTAATATTCCTTGAAACAGTGTGTATCTATACATACATGTTTCCCACACTGTAGGAAAGGGTCTCTTTGCAATCCCAGAGCACTGACTTTTATAGCAGTTACATGATAAATTATAAAATATTAAACTACTGATATATTGCTCATGTGTTTTGAGGCTGATCTTTGAAAAAAATAGCCTAGAAATTAAATTTTAACATTTTTTTGCCTTAGCCAAGATACACAAGATCACAGATATTTGCTTTTGAGTTTTAATTTTGGTTGGAAGTTTAGAGTCACTAATTTCTGAAAATGCTTCACAGATTATCTCAAGATGGACATTGGAAATACATATTTTTAAGAACTAGGTTACACAGCTGTTGTTAGCCTTATGTGTTTGATTGGCAGAGATTAGATGTGAAAAAATCCCCAGAAGATACCATATACATGAAATCAGGGAGCTAAGTAATATTTTTAGCTCTCTCATCAGTGCAGGTTTTTAGCTGAAAAGAAGGATAAGCAAACAACAGCCATTAACTCTGCAGAGATCATAAATTCCTGTGCACTCTTCTACAAATGTGGGACACTTCATGTCTTACTGAGCTCCAGTGTTGTAATGTGTACAGCATTAGGTTAAACACTTTGTTTTAGCAAACCAGTAGCTCACAGTGGTTTATGTCATGTGAGGCCCAGGTCATCACATACCTGTACGTATCTCTAGGTATCAGAAAAGCTGCGCATCCTGACGGCCTATTTGAGAGAGGAGCACTTCTATTGCATTTGGTGTGGAACAACCTATGAAGGTGAGAGTGAACCAAGCTTTTGTAGGTGCTTTACTTTGCTTATGCAGCTAGACTCCAGCTGTAGAATATATCCTTGGTTTTTCTCTTACTGCAGCTTCCAAATCTACATAGCAAATTTACCTTCCAGGCTGCTGGTTTTTGCACAAAGCTTTGTACGTATTGTTATTGTGATTGTTAGCCAAGTTTTAGGTTTATATGCAGAAAAACCAAAAGCAAACAAAAAAAACCCCACACACAACAAAACACAGCCAACCATACTGAAATTTATTTGAATTTATATTAAAAGTTAATTAGTTTTGAGAAAATATAATTCAGATATTAAAACCAGTACCATAAAAAGCTGCAAAAGTTGGCAGGTGTTTCTGAAACAATCAGAACACCATCCACTTTCACAATACCAAAGAGAGTAGAATTTATCTTTGTTTTTAAATTTTTTTAAACAAATTTGAGAGTTACTAACTTGTAAACCTTGAATTTTATTTAATTTGTTCTACATGGATTCTAGAAATACTTCTAGAAACCATTTTTTCCTTCCCTGAGCTGCAATTACTCACTTTTTTCCTGCTTATCCTGTAGACTCTGAAGATTTATCTTCAAACTGTCCCGGAGACAGTGCTGCAGATCATGACTAAAGCCAGTCTAAAGGAAGAAGCCCTAGATAAGTATGTATAATTCATAGTATCTTTTAAAAGGCTTGGAGCTATGCCATACTCAAGAATTCATACCAAAGTATGCAGAAGAAGAGTTTAAGTTGACAAGCTAAATTCATATTTTCTGTTTGATGCACAATTTAATAGGAATTAAAAGTTGGTATTTGTAATTGAACTAACATAATTGAGAGGTAGGATCAGTCTCTCACATCTTTGTTTATGCGCTGCCCAGCTGATAATAAAATTCAAGTATGAGTAAAGGCATAATTATTGGCCAATCACTTTATTGCATAATGTGTTAAACCAGGTTTTTTCATCTTTACAGAGATGCCTAAATACCAGACTGGTTTTGCTTACTATCTTAAACTTGGTGGGGAAAAAAAAACACTTGTGAAACATGACAGTGACATTACTTGAACCAATATTCTGTTGTATATAAAGATGAATATTTTCCATAATTAAATAGAATTAGATCATGATGGTAGGTTTTCATTTTTTTTACATAAAACACATTTGAATAGATCTTTTATCTTTAGGTAACAGCAGTCGCTACTATAACTAGCCATTTATAAAAAGTTAATGCTGAAATATACAAATACTATGCAGGGAAAATATATCAAAAATTCCTGGTGCAAACTACTGTTACAAACTGGTACAGTTTTACTTAACAGCAAGAAAGTAATGATACTACTTTGCTCTGTCCAAAAACTGTAAAGGAAACGCAGCCAAGAGATTGTCCATTTTCATATTATGAATAATTTCATAGAATTGTTTAGGTTGGAACAGACCTTTAAGATCATCAAATCCAAGTATGTGTTAACTTTATATAGATAAAACAATTATATATTTATATAGATCAAATTTATTTATATAGACTAAACATATTTTATATGTTTATTTTTATATAACCAATAGATTAAAGTGAAGAGAAATCAGCAATAGTAGTATTCTGTCTGTAAGGATATATAATTTCTCACAGATCTTGACCACTGCAAAGAAATACTAATTAGTTTAGCATAGTGAAATACTTTATGAATTCCAGTCAAGGATAAGGTTAGGAAGCATAAAGCCCTGATGGAATTCAATCTGGCCAGGGATGTCAAGGGGAAGATTAGATTCAAGAAAATCTGAAGAACCTAGAGGTGCAGAAGTCCATGGGACCTGCTGACATGCATCCACTGGTCCTGAGGGAACTGGCAAATGAAGTTGCTTGAGTTGGAGTTGTTCAGCCTGGAAAAGAGAAGGCTCTGCAGAGACCTCAGAGCAGCCTTTCAGTACCTAAAGGAGGCTGAAAAGAGCTCGAAGGGGACTTTTTCCAAGGGCATGTAGTGACAGGACAAGGAGGAATGGCTTCGAAGTGAAAGGTTGAGATAAGATATTGGGAAGAAATTCTTTACTATGAAGATGATGAAGCACTGGAACAGGTTTCCTAGAGAAGCTGTGGATACCCCGTTGCTGGCAGTGTTCAAACAAGGCCTTGAGTAATGTCATCTACTGGAAAGTGTCCCTGCCCAGGGCAGGGGGGGTTGAAACTTGACGATCTTTAGGTCCCTTCCAACCCAAACCATTCTATGATTCTATATATGTCATTCATGATAAAGAGAAAAAAAGAAAGCGGTGTAAGGCCTTAAAAAGTATACAATCACATTCTTATTTAGCAACAAATACTTGCACCAGAACATCAGTAATTTCCCTAAGAATATAAATACTGTACTATTTCTTTTAGAGCAGTCACCCATTTTTAACCCATTTAACATATCAGAAAAAGCATACAGTATTTCACATATTACCTATTTTTTGTTTAGAAATCTCTGCTCATTTGCCCTTACGGAGTTACGTTGACCTCACATCAATGAACAGTTTGACAAGATAGAGCTCAAAGACAAGCACCTGTCTTTTCACAAATGAAGAGTAGCAGAGAACCTACTGTTCCCTTTTGTGGGGCAGTGAGCACACCAGAGGTACTAAGTACAGTTATTCAGGATTAGGCATGCCTCAGTATTACAATAAGGGACTAAAACCTAGAAGCATGGGAATGTTTAAAGTGCTCTTTCAGCCTAAGATTTCAAATGGTTACTACTGAGGCAATTTTCCTATAATGAGGAGAATTTTCCTATATTAATAGCACCTTCAATGTTCCTTTCCAAAAAAGACAACCATAAAAACCTAAAGTTTTTCAAAATTGCGATTTGTTCTAAATTAGATTTCCTAGAAGCTGAATGTTTAACATTTAAAGAAATCCTCATTTTACAAGTTTAAATTCTAGAGCACTGAAGGTGCTAGGTCATCAGCAGCTGTGGAGAGATAAGAAAACTTAGAGTACTGAAATTCAGTGAAGAATAACGTGCACCTATTTCCTTTTCTGCCAAAACTAGTCTCGGGACTAATGGAGCATTCCAGTAATTATTAACAATATCACTGAACAAATCAGAAAGGTTTGAGTCACATACCACCAGACAGCAGTTCTTCCATGGAAAGCAATAGATAACCTTAAGGGCTAATGGGTGCAGCACATGCAGGGATTTGGCACAATCCAGTTAGCACTTTAGCACATCAACATGATCTTGGAGGGGAAAAGGAGCAGGTACTTATTGTACGAAACAGTCCAGCTCATCCACAACCTATATTTCCAGGTAAAAACTGCGTATGATTTCTTGATTTCTTGCAGACTTGCCCTGTCCTGGTTGCAGCTGGCAGATATAAATGGTGAAGTGGCCAAGGAAAAGACACACCCCAAGTCTTGCTGTTGCTTTTGACATCTGTTGTCATTTCATCAATTGTAATAAATTCATCAAATTCTGGATTTAACACAGTGTGAAAGGACATTCAATAAGAATAATTTCTAAGTGCCTTCTCTTTATCAGCAGACTTAAGAAGGTCAAGTAAATAAGATATAGTGATTCTTCCTGAAGGGTCTGTTGAAAGCATCTTTTTGATTATGGATGCCTGAAAAAAAAATTAAATGTCAAGAGTTTGTTTTTTTGTTTTTTTTTTTTTACTTTTTTTGGGTTTTTTGTTTTTGTTTTTGTTTTTTTTTTTTTTTTTTATACAGTACCAAAAATGTATTAAAATCCCATACCTCGGTTGGAAATCTGTTGTTGAAGGACTCTGGAAGTTCACCTTTTCTAGCAGAGGGCCATATCTGAAATGCATGAAAGAGAATAGTTTTGGTATGCTTTCATTTGTTATGTTTTGTATCTCCACCTTATAACCCATATAGTTTACTGAAGTAGTTAGGAAAACACAAATCTACAGGAAATGTAAGGCTTCAAAAGGTAACTAAACAGTTTGAAAGTTGGGGCTTTTTTCATTTAGTTGTGCTTTGGTTTGGTTTTATGGCCTTTTCATCAACTATTATCCTTTTGTAAGCTTAAAAGCTTCACATACAACAATGATGTGTTTGTTTCAATCTTCCTCTATTTCAGAACCATTATCTTTCTTTCCTTAATTTAAAAGTAATGGATTTATATTGTCTAATGACATTGAAAGAAGAGAAAAAAGCAAGACAACTGAATTTCTGTTTCCAAACCAAGCAGGTGTGCTTCCTCCTTTTTATCATATCCAGTACCACACTGGTATGTCATTGCATAAAATGCTACATGGACTTCAAAGCAACTAACAAAAGATTTGTCATTACATGCTTTAGAAATAGCTTTTAGTTAACAGTTTTTTTTCTATATGACAGCGTCTCTCACAACATCCTGATAGGCAAGCTCAGGAAGAGCAGGCTGGACAAATGGATGGTGAGGTGGACAGAACTGGCTGAACAGCAGGTCCCAGAGGGTCACACTCAGCAGGACAGGGTCTAGTAGGAGGCCTGTCACCAGTGGTGTCCTCCTAGCTTCAATACTGAACCCAGTATTGTTTAACTTGTTCATCAGTGACCTGGATGAAGGGGCAGATGCCTTCTCAGCAGGTTCACTGATGACACAAAGCTGGGAGGAGTGGCCAATGCCCCAGAGGGCTGTGCAGGCCTTGGGAAGGACTTCAACAGGCTGGAGAGATGGGCAGGGAGGAACCTTGTGATATTCCACAAAAGGAAATGCAGGGTTCTTGCACCTGGGGAGAAATAACCCTGGGCAGTAACCCTGGCTGGTGGCTGACCTGCTGGAAAGCAGCTCTGTGGACAAGGACCTGGGGGTCCTGGTGGACAACAAGCCATCCATGAGCCAGCAGTGAGCCCTTGTGGCCAAGAAGGCCAATGGAATCCTGGGGTGCATCAGGAAGGGCAGTGCCAGCAGGTCAAGGGAGCTGATCCTGCCCCTCTGCCCAGCCCTGCTGAGGCACATCTGCACTGCTGAGTCCAGTCCTGGCTCCTCAGGACAAGAGAGACATGGAGCCCCTGGAGTGGCTCCAGTGCAGGGTAACAAAGATGATTGAGGCTCTGGAGCATGTCTATAATGAGGAAAGGCTGAGGGAGCTGGGCCTGTTCAGCCTGGAGAAGAGGCCCTGAGAGGGGACCTCATCAATGTCTGTGAGCATCTGAAGGGAGGTGCCAGGGGGATGGAGCCAGGCTCTGCTCCGTGGTGCCAAGCAATAGGACAGGAGGCAATGGGCAGGAACTGATGCACAGAAAGTTCCACCTGAACATGAAGAACTTCTTTACTAGGCAGGTTATTGAGCACTGGAACAGATTGTCCAGAAAAGTTGTGGAGTCTCCTGACTGGAGATACACTGGACACAAGCCTAAGTAATGTGCTCTAGGGAACCCTGCTTGAAGAGGCAGGCTGCACTAGATGACCTCCAGTGGCCCCTTCCAATTTCACCCATTCTGTGATTCTACAAGTGGCCTTCTGGGTAAAGAGGGCAGTCTGCTTAATTCATTTGCTGTTAACTAGTGTAATGTCTGCCTGAAGATGACAGTCATGTTCTTGGACTTAGCTGTGTATCCTGAATCATCAGCTATCCCCATGAGCCTGGCATAGCAAGCCCTTTACAACTGCTATCCAGTAAAACAACAGCTCCCATGAACTTGGAGTTTTTTCCCTACTCTTTAGCAGTAGCTTCAGGCCTGTGACCCTACCTGCTGGGGATCAACAACTGAATCAGTTACTCAGCACAGAATAATCAACTTTGCTTTTACATGATGTTCTTACAGCACTAGAGTTTAGGGCTTGCCAGCACTAGAGTTTATCATGTTCCATTAAGTGAAATTCTTTCTGATCTAATGGAGCAGCTGAAGACCATCCTAGGATTTTCCATGCACATAACTTTCCCACCTGCCTGCAGAGCACAAGAAAATGGTGCTTCTCCAACTGTAAACACCATGGAACTGTGCATGCATTTGCAGTCAACTGTGAGCAGGAACAGAAGATCTGAGGAAGTACTGCAAGGTGGCTGGAGAGAGCCAAGTTGAACAGACACACTGGTATGATCTTCTCATACTGGCAAAAGGATCTGGCTGTTCAAAATCTGAGTCCAACCACAATTACTTTAGACAAGATACCCAGCAGCTACATCAATGTCCTACCAATATGCAGGTTTGCATATTAAAAGCTCAACACACATACAGGATACCTTGTTAAAAAAAGCTTAAGTAACATGGGCTTTCTTTTTGAAATAATATCTGTTTCACTTAAAGTAACATGTTCCAAATCACTTTTGTTTTCATCTTGGGAAACTGCAAGGGTTTTGATTTGGTAGAAACTCTTCTTGCTCCACTGTGTAGTGAAGACAAGAGCATGGCAGAGACAAAACTCACCCATCCATAATTTTTATTTTCTAAAATTAGAAAAACATACCCTTTAAGCTTCTAATCCAAGAAACTTGATATACTTTTTTGCATGACATTATCCTCTAGTATGCTCAGGCTTTGGTGTATATGTAGTAGGACAGAAGTGGAATAAACTGTAGTATTTCCCTCAGTTATGACATTTCAACTGAGGTATGAGGACTTACAGGCTTTATGGAAATGAATTAAGGAAAAAGATGTACATAGAGATAGTACTCAAGTTTAAGAGATTCCTTCTAGAACTATCAATAAGTGATACCAGCTATCAATACCAGATATCAGTAAGTGATATCTAGCTATCAATAAGTAATACCAGAAACAAGGCAAAACAACAGCAGTAGGAGTTTTTAAATTTAAAGATTACATACCTTACTTTTTTCATGAGCAGTGATCGCCGAAAGAATTTCAAACCAAATTAATCCCAATGCATAAATATCTACTTCCTTTCCATATTTGGCCCCAGTCTAGAAAGATTAGAACAGAACAATACAAGTATTAAATCCAGCTGGAGAACAGCACTTCCTAAAAGCAAAATTTGAAGTCAGCAGAAATTTCTACCCCAAGGCTACAGGACTGGCCCGACTCAATATCCTTCTTAGCTGTTAACCCTTTCTGCCTCAGACCTGTTAAATAGTGACTATTATGTCACACTGAACATCCTGAAATTAAGGCTTCTACAGACCTATACACAGATAAAGCATGCCAATATTGCCCTGTGACAAATAATGAAACAAACAGAGAAGCTCAAATTATGCAATTAACAGGGGCCCTAAATTCAAATTTAAATATTTGTCTGGCAGCCTGGTTTTACAAGGGGATTCCTTACAGCATGCAGAGTCAGACTGTATGTTCACACAGAGCAAAAATCTTTACCACACTTGTGGTAAAGCGTTCTCCAGAGTACAGTTATTCTCTCATACAGTCATACCAGGGAACTTAAGGCAACTTGCTTTATTACTGAGATTAGGATTGAGAACATCCAATGCTGAGTTTATAATGCACATCTAATTACAGAGACACTAATACAGTAGGATAATTACCTGTTCTGGTGCCATATACGATCTTGTTCCTCTGTTCTCAGTCAGAGTCTCAAATGCCACAGAAGTCACAAGACCGAAGTCACCTATTTTTATTTGATCATGTGATATGAATATATTCTGAGGCTATTTTCATAAATATAAATAAAAAGAAGAAAAACAATCACCAAATGACCAAGGTTTATCACCACACCAAGCATAATCAGCCACAGAAGGGTTTCCCATAAAATCTGATGATTGTTCAGAAAGTAGCATTAAGAAACTGATGGTGTGGAAAGAGGAAAAAGTTAAATCAATTTTTAAAAACACAAACTAAATTTCAAGTAGTACATTCTGCAGTAACTGCATCTTTTCTTCCACTAGCTCAGGCATAGCCGTGTCATGCTTTAACTGCTCTTCAAATACACTGTGCATATAACAGTCTGTATCCCAAAGTGCTTTTCACTCTTCCATCCTAGACAGAACTTCATCCTTGACAGAACATCCTAGACTAACTTACACTTAGGCAAAGCATTTAGTCTTACATGGAATTCCACTCAAGTCAGAGTTTCTCCTAGGCACAGAAGGATCACGTGTACTAAATGAAATGCAGAGTTAAGGCTTACTACAGGTATCTCAGAGTATCATGTTCACATTAAACTTCCCCTTTTTAAATTTGACAGTGTCATGGCTTAAGGCCAGTTGGCAACTAAGCACCACGCAGTGTAATGGGAGGGAGAACCAAAAGCAAACTTGTAAGCTGTGTTAAAAACAGTTTAGTAATTGAAGCAAAAGAAAAATTTAATAACAATGTTAAATAATAATGATAATAAAAGGATTTAAAAAAACCAAAACAAGGAGAAACAAGTTACGCACAGTACAATTGCTCACCACCCACTGACTGATGCCAGATCCCCTTCCTGAGCCCAGATCAGCCCCTCTTCCATGTAAAAAAATAGTATTTTGACTTAAAATAAACCTACCTAGTAGCAACCAAAACATCAGTGTGTTATCAGCATTACCATAATACTGAACCCAAACCACAGCACTGACTGTACCACCTACTGAAAAGAAATTGTCTCCTAGCCAAAACCAGAACATGAAGTCAAACAACTAAAAAGAACTATATGTGCTTCAATGAAGTTTCCCAAAGAAGATATAGAAACTACACTTCTGAATGTTTTTAAAACAAAACCAAATAGCCTCATGCTGTCTTTTACTCAAAGAAGCTCCAGTGGACCATAAGGCCAGGAGATACTTAATAGCCAACAGGAAGAGATCTTCATGTAAAGAATGCTCTGTGTAGTTGTTCTGTTCAAGTCTGACCATGACCACCCATATTTAATATAGTACCTATAGCTAGCTACACTATTTAATGACTTTGTTCCTACCAGGTACAAATTACTTTAATCTCAGCTTGAACCTATCCTGCAACTTTGATTCTGGGCTATGGAGATCTCAGATGGCCAAGCACCTAAGCTGACAGCACATCAAAGAGGAGAGGAAAGCTCTTCAATTCAAAGGTACAGGTAGAAGAATTACAGGTAGAAGAATTAGCAGCATAACTTGGTTCTGTTCAGGAGAGGGCTAATTTGGACAGTAATCAGTGGGGAACACATGGCTAGGACAAGGAGGTTATTCTATACCACCTCATGTCATTTTCTGGGAATGGGGGTAGGATTTGCTTTCGGATCATGGGAGCATGGCATGGTCAGGCAGGGTTCCACAGTGAAGTTTTGCATGTGAATCATCCTCTGTTTTTAGACTTCTAGTTTTAATGTTGCTACTGTTTTTGTCTGTGTTTGTTTTCTTATCTCATTGCTGTTTCTAGTAAATTGTTCTTATCTCAACTGGTGCTCTTTACCTTTTGTGCCTCCACTTCTCCTCTCCAGCCTGCCACAGGGGAAGGGAAAGTGAGCAAGCAGCATGTGGATTCAGTAGGAGCATTAAACGGGAGAATACCACTCCTGATCGACCACAGCCTCATCCCTACCTCAGCTTGTAGAGCATGAGACTCCTAATCTCAGGGTCATGGGTTTGAACCCCATGTTGAGCATCAAATATGGCCGGGGGTGTGTAGGGGATCAAGTGAGGCACTTGTGGGTACACTGGAGCTGCCTGTTATGAAGGGACTTCAGTCCCAGCTATGGTGGTGAGAATTTGACTGCCAGAGTGGCTCCTGAGTGGTCAGGCAGGGAAGTTAATTTAACCCTAGGAATGCCACCAGATTTTTTTCACTAAATGAGTGATTTAAAACTCTGTGAGCAACATTATAGCTTCCATCCTGAAGCCATTAAGGCTTTGTCCCTTAGAATCTTTATATTGAAATAAAATCATCTTATGACTGTGCACATCTAGAGACTCAAAGTCTATCCAAAACTGTAGCATTCAAACATTTGTACGCATACACAAGACAAAAGTAACTAGAGGATGTTGTTATCAAACACAGCATGTATTAGGATAGATAAACTACTCCTTTACAATATGGCAAGAGCCACTTTCTAGACTCAACTTTTCTTTTTCCAATAGGCAGACTTGTGACCCAGTAACACACTGAAAATGCCTGTAGCTGATGACTACTGATTCTTTGAACTCTGATTCTTTGTATTCTGAGATCTTCCAAGTTCATCTGATTTTGGGATGAGGTTCAGCCAGCTGCTGAAAGAGAATCAATCACTAGCAATATCCAAAGAAGCACACTAGGGTACATAACAGAGTAAGCAAAGACTATAAACAATTTAACATTCTCTGCAATTTCAGTAAGTATACTACCTTTAACTTTTTCTTTTTGATTTTTTTTCTTTATTTACCTATCCTACATACCTTGAGGTCCCGATGAATTAACTTTTCAGAATGAATACATTCCACTCCTTTCACTATTTGTAAAAATTTGTTTTGTGCCATTTCATGATACTTTCGGTCTTTGGTAGTTTTTACAATCCAGTCTTCCAATGTCCCTTGTTCACAGAATTCCATTTGGATGAAAAGACAGAGAATTTCTTGGTCTGAATTCCAGCTTCAAAAGAAAATTACATACCATATTGAAATTGACATGATACAATTCCTCCCAAGTCATCTTCAAAAGCCCTTTTTGTTAATAATTACTTTTTGGAGTTACCCAAAACAAAGTCTGCAAGTCCCTTAATTTTAGGAAAGATCCTACAGCAATTTGCATTAAATAAAAAGGACTGCAACCCAAAGAATCTCTGCTCAGTCGCCACATATTCCTGGAATATTTCTGAAGTTTTTCTTGCTTTCTAGTTTCACACTGGTAGTTTTCTGAAAGCGCAAGTTCCATTTCCCTCATACCTAGAAGTATGTCCTATCCAGGAAGAAATACCACTGTCCTTGGCTTCATCTGGCCTTGCAGGAACTGGTGGAAGACCCTGACATGTTTCTGCTCAAGAGATCAGCCTTCCTATCCTGTCCAGAATGGTCATGTTCTTTCCAACTCTGTCCTGTCAAGAAGGTAATGCAGTGACATTGGTCTGCTAGTCACAGGAACCCTTGTGAGGACTGGAAATCTAGATGAAATATATTCACCCATCTGGCAGCCTCACACATTCCAGAGAAGCCCCTAAGATAAGCTGAGGCTGGAGATGGTGAGGGGAAGGAAAATACAAAGAGAAGCATGCACTGGTTTTCCCTAAGTACGCTGTGTGATGAGTGCCCTTGGATAAAGCTGCTCGAAGCACTGAAAGAACAGGCATTAAATGGCTCAGGACTCTGTAGGCTTGAGGTCAGGGCACAAATTCCAGTCTGGGTTCTTGGCTTTGGGGACTTTTTTACCCAATAATGTAAAATGTAAATGTAAATGTAAAATATATACATGTAAAATATATACATGATATTGAGGCTCCAACATATTAACGGTTCTGTTTAAACATACTTTTTTTTCCCCATTTTACTGCTCACTTAATGAGCACAATAATGGAGAGGTATCACACCAACCATAATTTTGAATCCATTAATATTTTATGGCTCTAAGGAAGTATGGCAGCCTATGTGAAGAGTATGACTTCACAGCTAGTAAAAAAGGCTTACCACAAAAGCTTGGAAAAGTTATTAGTTTAACTTACTAGTACAACTCTCACCACTGGTTTACCAGAAGTCTCAGTGTAAAAAGGCTACCTCTAAAGTAAGGAGCATTTCATTTTGTATTCCTTTTCTAAACAATCAAAATGGTTTCAAGCATCATGGTTAAAATACTAACTTAGGGAAATAATTAAATCTATGGTAGCTACTGGCTGACCAGTACTTATAAAAAGGAAACTCTGATCAGGAATTTGGTAGCCAAGTGACAGACAATTTTTTCTGTTGTTAATTCTTGCCCCAGATTTTGAGTTCTGCATTCTTACTCTCCTCTGTAAATTCATTATGTTCCATATATTGAGAGAGGAGTGAAATATAAAATTATATCATGTACCTTATTAATCAAGGAAAAGAAGATGTAAATATACTTACTGACATACAACCTGCTGCTGGAAGTACTGTGCCTTTTTTCCTAGCAGTATGATTGCACGTGTGTGCATTTATATTTGTAAAATAATTGATAACCAATTATGAATAGCATGAAGTTCACTACAGCTGTGAAAAAAGTTTGTGAATGCAAACTATTATTTTGTAGTTACCTTGAGCCTGGGTACTTGATATGGTCGTTCCCTTTCCAGCTGCTATGATAGCGCACTATGTTCTCATGGGAAAGTCTTGCCAGTCCTTGTGCTTCACGCTCTACTTTCCTATCAGGAGGGGGGAAAGAATTTTAAAAACAAGGCATTTCCCTATTACAATGTAATACAAAGCTAAATAAAAGATAGGCTATCAAGTGCTAGGATACAGATAGTTTTACATTAATTTAGAAACAAAGCATATTATTCTCCTTCATATAAGTTCAAAGGTCAAAACTGAAGTTACAAATTTGATGGGTTGTCTTTCATCTGCTCAGTTATTCAAAGTGCAAAAAATGGTTTAACCCCATTAGTAATTAAATCCCCACTCAAAAAAAGCTGAAAAAGCAGGTAGCTGCAAACCTGCCAGCAAAGCATCAGTCATTACTTGAAGAATCAGTAGAAGGTTCTCAGTATAGTTCTCAGGATAGCAATACCAATGAAAATAACATGTATTTGCAAACAACACAAGAATCCAAAAGGAAATGTACAATTAGACAATTTAAGGGACAAGTATCTCCAACAATCTAAAACCTTTTCAATAGATAACCTAAAAGAAATTAATGTTTTCAACTGCTGATAAAATACTACACTAGGTAACAGAAAATTACTTTTAAAAAAAATTAAGATCTTTCTCTGTTGAGATTTATAAAAGATAAGCAACACAGCATGAGAGTAATGACTACATGGGTCAGATATAAAGCATTTTCCCATTACAAAATTTATTACTTGGATTTTTTTCTATTTTCCATCATTATAGTTATTTTGCATTACTGATATGGAAATTTTCCATGCAGTCTGTCAAAAGTAACAGGGCTGCTTTCAATGTTTTAATAATCATCAGGTTTTCTTCAAACACATTTTGCAATATTAGCAACCAGAGCACTACTGTTTTTGGGGAAAAGAGAACTTAACATACCTACATTTTTACAGCTCCAGCAAAAATTAGCCCATTACATGCAAAAATTAACAAAGGTTCAGGACCACTTTCAGCTTCACTTGGAAATAAAGAAAACAGTTCACTAGAAAGGACAGATAATTTATTATAAAAATCACCTAAATGCTCCTAGTATTGTTGAAAAGAGAAAATAAAATATTAAAGTCTTGATTAAAGTTGTCCTAAATGACAGAAGCAAACATTCAGTACATACTCTGTGAATTCAACTCGTTTGATTGCATAGGTTTTCTTATCACACTTCGATGTTGCCTTGAAAACATTCCCAAAACCACCTGCACCAATAGGCTTTATTTTTTCATACTGTTCAAGAAATCTTTAAAAACAAAAAAAGGAAAACCCCACTTAATTATACTTAATTCTCAGTTAAGAATATAAAAATAATTTTGACAGATTTAATACATCTACTGCAATATCATTCTACGGTCATCATTTGACCAATCTACAGGTGTAAATCACAGCCTTGGGGATTAAAACAACAAGGGAAACTGACCCTTCAAGGCCTGTCAGGTAACTACCCTCACATCTTCACGTGAATGACATTTGGTTGTGAGCTTTAAATACCATTGCTTCTCAATTCCTATGCTAGATTTGAAATTTCCAGGAAAAAATCTAGTATCAATTTTCTTTGAAAGTTCTTTTCACAGCAGTATTTTCCCTCCTTCTACCAAAAATAAAGAAGCCAATCTAGAGTCATACATACAGTTATTGTCTTACAAATATTAATTTAAAAAAAAATCCTTCTTACGTTTTATTGACAGTGTGTGGACTCCCATTCTCTTTTCCAGTATTTGTGTCCACATCTGGCAAACCTTCCTTGGAATCTGACATATTTTTTTTCTCTTCCTTGTTTCTTACATTAGCAAAATTAGCTGCCAATTTTCTTTAACAGGGATAAAAGCAAAATTTATAATGAGCCATTTTTCTAACACATGATGAAAAAAGAAATATACCTCCCAATAGCAGCATTTCCTTACTAGAGATAGAAAAAAATCAAGTTATTTAAGGTATATCTTTTTTAGAGGAGATAGCAATCTAGAAGTAAACATACCTTTTGGTCTCCCGGACAGACCTTTGTGCATTTCTCTACATGGAAAACAGAAAAAAAAAGCTTAACTGAGGTATCCTGAATATTTTCACTGCAGTCTGTTTAAAACATGTCTGATAATTTATCTAGGAATTGCCTATAAACATGATCATACCTTATGTGAACAATGTCGTAAGAATGAATCTTAGCTCAGTGTTTTTCACATAAGCTATGCATAACATTACCATTGCAAAAAATGAGCTCAGTTTGACCCTTTTCTTGGGACTACTGGCATTTGTTAAACACTACATAACACTATATTCCACAATACAGAAGGCAATGACTAATGGTTAACACTACTGAACGTTCTTAGGAAAAATGCGTGTATTTTCCAATGATTAGTGGATAAAAGAACAAACTGATGTTACACTCTGACAAGAAGCATGCCCTATTCAGGGTCTAAAATGTAATTATGAGGAAGACCATTTTCATACTGTACCTGAGAAGGTGAAGGCTTTTCACATATTGCCACATCTTTCATTTTTTCTACCAAGTTTGAAGATGAGTCAGCAAAGCAAATGGTGTTTTTACTGAAAAATAATGGACTATTTTTAGGTGAAAATAACACAATAATAAATAAAATTATCACAAGAAAATAAGTACTAAAAAAATCACAGTTTTTAAAGCAAAACCTGAAAAGGCATTAACAATCATGACTGACTTAAACTACAAAACGTCCTGCTTGAAAGCTATTAAAATAACAACACTTTATTTCTATTATAAAATGAGTCTAAGATATCTAGAAGATAAAAGAATGTAAAAGTGGTAGTGGCACTACAGGTAAACTGCTGGTTTTTAAATCACATCTCAAACTTAATGTATGTTCAGTTTCTTTTGCTAAGCAAATTTTTCCCTTTGGTGGAAATGAAGATTCATGTAGAATGAAAAAAGGGGGGGAAAAAGAAAAATGAGAGAGAAGAAAGCAGAATATGGAGCACAGGAGAGTACTGAAATTGAATTACACTGAGTTCACAAGACTGTCTCAATAGGAAAATGAGTGTTAAAATGGCATGAAATAGTGCTATTGAATGACATAGGGCAATCCATTTATATCACAGAAAAAATGCTTCTGAAAGAACTACCTAGGTAAAAATGTGAACAAATCAGAAAGCTCTAAACTTACTATAAGCTATCCCATACAGACTCACATAAAACTGCACAAGTAGAACAAACTTTGCTCTGAAGTTTAAGGAACAGAAGTTAAAATTAGATTGCTTTATACTGCAATAAAACAATAAAATTATATTAGATTGCTTTATACTGCAATAAAACAATAAAATTATATACTTTATTTAGAATTAGAGCACATTACCCTCTAAGATTACTAAATATATTGTTATCACATTAGCAGTGAACCCAACTTACTCTGAGTCAGACTCAGATGGCACTTGAGAGGAATTGCTGTTATAAGATCTTTCAGTTTCCATCTGGAAAAAAGAAAAGCCAAGAATGTTTAACAAAATCACATGAACAAATCTCTAGAGCAAAAGATGCCATCCAGAGAGGGCAGAGGGAAGATTACAGGGTCCTAAGAGCAAGTTGGTGACTGCACTAAGTATTCAAAAGCCCTCTTCTGCAGAAGAAAGGCACCTGCCCAATTTCCACTCAGGGAAAGGAAAAGCACAGGGCCCTGTCACAGTGAGCATACTATACAGACACATTTACAAAAGTAGAGTCTGGATTCTATTCAAAACCAGGATAAGACTAAGAGTAATGAAAAGCAAATATCTTTGTTGCTTGCTGCATGTGCAACTGCTGTGTGGAAAATGAGATATATGTAGGCTTTGACATATATAATCAGCAGAATTGAAAATCTGAGTCAGTACAAATTGACATTCAATGTCCTCAGCATGAAAACACTGCAAAACTCACAACTAAATTAGGGTTGAATTAAAAAAAAAACTTATCCCAAATACTTAGTAGAGGTTCTTCCCCTTCCTCCCACTACCTATAAGATCATTAAAGTAACATTAAAAGCAACAACTACAATGGATATAGACCATCACCTCACAAAAAGTAAACAAAACTACGTTGTTTGTTTTTTTTTAATGTTTCCTGGTATTCCATCACAGTGTCATGGACACAAAAACATGTGAACAAATGAGAACAAACAAACCCCTTTTTTAAATACAGGAGTACTGGACCTTTACTACTTTTTGCCAGATTACATTTTGTTTGTTACGCAGACATCACTGAGAATAAAAATTAAAATCAAACCAAAACAACCCAATCTAAATTTAGACAATATGGTATACAAGTTCTGTTTGAGGTAATAAATTTCAGACATCAATGAAAATAAAAAGATCCATGGGTTTGCAACCAAGGAAGATCTTAAGAAAGGCTCCTAGATCTATAATAGGATGTTAATTAATTACATGGTTGACTTAAAAACAACTCTAAAATCATTGAAAATTCACAGTAACAGCCAAATAATTTTAAAAGTACTTAAAAGTGGAAAGGCTTCTTTCCTCCCCTATACTCCCATTCTTCTCTTTAAACTACCCTCCATTTAGTTAGCTCATATGTTCTGTACATTTCAGAAGTGGGTTTGGATCACTATTGGAATTCTGATAGTTTTTTGCACATGTGGAAATAACAGCTGCCAACATGAAGACAACAGCTCTGCTCTCCAGAGGATGGTGTCAGCAATTGTTTCATAGGACTCTGCCTTGGCACACTACATAAGGCAAGTCCTGTTGATTCTGACTCCTGCTTTTGCCTCTCACATTACACAACAGATTTTTGATCCCACAGAAGACAGTAAAAGAAATATGTTCATAGTCTGCCAGCTCAACAACACTTCTCACAGAAGACAATTGGTCTATGAGTTGGAATTTTAAAATTTTTAAAACGTGTGCATCCTTGAATGACAGCATATCAGACCTATTCTGAAACACACAGAGATATCAATTGTTAGCAGTTTGGTTTTTTTAATCCAGAATACAGAAGCACAACATAAATTCTACTAACAGTAGCCCAACCAACATACTAAAATATGGATTGTTTCCTTTTTCAGTGGAATCCATGGAATATGCTTTTAAATACAATAAAGAAATTGGTTCAAAGATTTAAACTTCTGTGATAAGGATAAATCTAGCACATACTGTCACAGAGCTTTCCTTATATACCTTCTCATATGCTTCCTTTGCAGCAGCTTGTTTTGCAGCACCTAGGGAAGGTCCAGTGCCCCTTCCATACAAATGACCACTAATTGTACAGCTAATAGAATACCTGTAAAATACAACAGGGAATCGACTCTCATATCCCATATAACAAATCTCAATTTAATGATTTTTAAACACTGCAATCAAGTGACATTATAGAATGGAAATCTGAAGTATACATCTTCAGAACAGCATTTTCAATATACATTTAATCTAATTAATAATGGTAGGTAACTACCAATTCGTTGTGCCTTGAAGATAACTCAGTGGAGAGCAGCACTGCAGAAGGGCACCTGTGTATCCTGGTCACTGGCCAGTTGAACCTGAGCCAGCAGTGCCCTGGCAGCCAGAAGGGCCAACCCTGTCCTGAGGGGCATCAGGCACAGCATCACCAGCTGGGCATGGGAGGGGATTGTGCTGCTCTGCTCTGCACTGGGGTGGCCTCACCTTGAGTGCTGGGGGCAGTTTTGGGTGCCATAATATAAAAATGACATTAAACTATTGGGGAGTGTTCAAAGGACAGCAACAAAGATGGTGAAGGGCCTTGAGGAGCAGCTGAGGGCACTTGTGTTCAGCCTGGAGGAGTCTGAGGGGAAACCTCACTGCAGTCACAGCTTCCTTGTGAGGGGAACAGGAGGGGCAGGCACTGATCTCTTCTCTCTGGTAACCAGTGACAGGACTCAAAGAGAGAGCATGAAGCTGAATCAGGATAAGTTTAGGTCAGATATCAGGAAAAGATTCTTCACCCAGAGGGTGCCTGAGCACAGAACAGCTCCCCAGGGAAGTGGTCACAGCACCAGCCTGGCAGAGCTCAAGAAGCTTTTGGATAATGCTCTCAGGCAGATGGTATGACTCCTTCTAAAGATTCAGCAAACATGACCAAGGATAATTAATGGTAGCATTAGTAAACACAAAAAGTATTAGAAGGAAGCAGGAAGGTAAATTATATCTTACGTGGGAACATGGGGATCTCCAGTACGATTTTTGTGAATATAATCAACTGTGTAACCCGTCCTTTGGGAATAAATATTTAATAGGCTGACATAATCCTTGTCTGGTGCAGGTGATGAGGTTGCTGAGGTTGTTTGAGCTGTTGTTAAATCTGCATCTGCCATATTTGAGGGACTCCTAGACTATAAAACAAAGAAAACAGGTAACTTGAAAACTTAAGTTTAAAAATACATTAAGATAAACAGTGCACAAGAACTAATATAGCTGCAAGGTGTGTCCACATTTCAAAACACTCTTAAGAAACCCCAAGTTTCCATTAACTGAGTCCTTTGTAGCAAAGGACAGACATCCCAAGCATAATTATTACATTCTGAATAAACGTAAAAGTGGCTTTCCAAGTACTACACTTTTGCCTTTAACAACCTCTCACCATGCCTCATCCCACCCCTTTTAGGAAAATACAGGGAACAAGCTGTGAAGAAGGGATGGCAGCAGGATGCTGCTGATGCTCCCATTTAGCAAGGGCTGCAAATGCTCCTGTGCATGTACAAGAGGGGAAAGCAGGACTCTTCAGCTGTCTCATGATTAGTCAACATCAGTAATGTAGCAGCAGACATGCAGCAATTGTGTTAAAGTAATGACAATGACTCAATAAAAGCCATATAGAAATAGGTAAGGAAAGATTTCACTCAAAAGGTGCTAAGAAGCATTCAGAGTTGGAAAGAAAAATAAAGAATGGCAAATAAAGAAGGGCAGAACACTTGGCAGAAAACTAAGGAGCAAAATTCAAACCTAGACTTAATCTAGGAAGGAGAGAGTATACAACTAGCTATACTGTAAAGAATATAATGAAAAGGAAAAAAAGATTAATTAGTACAAGTGAAAGTAAGCAATTTCATTAGCAGAGTGGCAACAGACACACTGAGTAATGCCCTGCAAATGTTTTGTAGATATTGAATCATATAACAATTGTCAAGATATAAAAGGACAACTGCCCACTTTGGATACACCAAGGCAGCTTAACAAAAGCAAATACATTTCCTTATCCTCCTATAACAGCAGAGGATGAAACACAGTATTAGATATCAACCCTATTGGAAAAAAAAAATAAGGAAAACAATTCAGTGATAAAAAGTTGAAAAGTGATGAATACAACAGAAACAAAGACAACTTCAATAATTAGAAACTGTTTTAAATTAATCAACATGTTATCAAAAATCTATTTTCAGATATGCAACATTTACTACATTACATGTGATGTACACTGCTTAGTAACCCCCAATACTTAATCCTACTGTTTACTCACCTGTTCCTCAATCATTTTCCATGTTTCTTTTGCTGCTACCGCTTTCGCTTCTTTTATACTTTTACCAGTGCCTCTACCATATTCCTCACCATTTATTTTGACAACAACTGTGAACCTGCAATGAAGGAAACTTGTCAAAAACATTGCTACATTTTTCCCACGTGTATACTTTAATAACCTTATCAGATTAAACTTTGGGGTTTATTATCAACAGAGCGCTATAGGATAACTACGGGAAGTACTGAAGCATTAATGTGCTTTTCTTATATCAAACCTTATGATTATCATAATTCTTTAGTATAAATACTTTTTAAATTTTCCTCTCTAGTCACAAATACATGCACTTTATTAGTTCAAACAGTACTTTTAGCTGCTTAACTTCTTTTTTAAATCAAAATAATTTCATTTTTAAAAGCGTAAGAATGGATGAGGTCAGCATTGTTACAAGCAAGATTGTGAAGCCCTAACACCAGGACACATCTCAGCAGTGTGACACCACAGAGAGGAAAGATTAGCTAATTTTGGTTTCATGAAACCTGATGTGACATTACACTCACCTTTAGTACCCTGTGATGTATGTTGCTTAATAAGAGCAAAAACCACGTCTGGTGCTTGTGAGACATGAATTTAAAGGCAGTCATAAAAAAAAAAAAACACCAAAACAAAACAAAAAATTACCAACAAACAAACACATGCCTCATTCCTGCCTTTCTGTGCTCAACTGCTGATCCCTTCCCTCTCTGTTCCTCCATTCCACAACTGTGCATGTCCTGCTTCCCATATGGCAACTCCATGAGTCAGAATGGGAATCTGTTGCAGCTCAGGACTGACAGGACTGGATCTGGCTGGGATGGGGTTAACTTTCTTCAGGGCAGCCAGAATAGTGATGTGTTGTGGCTTTGGAACTAACACAGAGTTAATGTTTTACCTACTGCTGAGTAGTGCTTGCACAGCACCGTTGCTTTCTTTTTCCCACTCTGGCCTCCCAGGAAGCAGAGGAGGGGTAGGTGTGAAGCTGGGAAGAGACACAAGGAGGGCAGGTGTCCAGAGGGATATTCCATGCCATATGGCATCTCACTCAGCAATAGAAGCTGGGAGATGAAGAAGGAAGAGGGGATACCCATGGCTATGGTGTTTACCTTCCCAAGTACACACTGGACATGACGAAGCCCCACTTTCTTGGGAACATCTGCCAGCTGATGGGAAGGAGTAAGCAACTTCCTTATTTTGCTTTGGTTGCACATCCAGCTATGCTTTGTATATTAAACTGTCTTTATCTCAATCCACAAGTTTTTTCTCCCTTTCACCTCTCTGATTCTCTCCCTGTCACTGGGGGGAAGTGAGTAGGTAGCTGGGGGTTTCACTGCCTCCCGGGGTCAACCCACCACTGTGCCCTAATAATGAATGGTTGCATTTCAGACAAATCAGTCCTTACAGATCTGACTTGTCCTGCAGCTGCAAATCCCCTAATGTTTCTGATACTGCCTTTGCAACAGCGGAGAAAACAACAACTGGATTTCTGCCTGTGGCAGCAGCACACACTTGCACCAAGTTAAAGTGACCATTATAGTCTCAGAGTACCTCTGTGCTTCAGATTGCAGCAGAGTGTGTAAATTCTCACAGCCAACAAGACGGATTCACACAGTCAAGGTACAGCACCATGAGCTCCTGTGTGGGAAAACTGGTCTCAAATAGTGTAGTGACTTTAGGAACTCACTTTTTTCATTATTCCAACCTCATTCTCCACTTCCCTTTAATGAAGTGTTTGGGTGGAAAACAATGAAGATGCAGAATAAAGTGCTTGCTCTCATTGTGTAAGCAAGGCTTAACAAGAAATCTTAAGGGGGCAAACAGTAGGAGAAGGCACCCCCATAGTGTGCCGTATACTCTACACATAGGAAACAACAAAGAAAAAACAAAACATGTAAGAAAGGTTCTTCTTGGGAAGGAGTTTATCAGCCAACCCATACCTAAGTGCTGAATACTACACACATTCAGCTATGACACTGCATCAAAATACACCATTTATTTAAGCATCCTGAGGAAATCTGCAGTGAGTCTCCAGGACCAAGCTGAGGACTACCGGCAGAAGTGATACATGACTTGGTCGTAAGTGCGGAGTCACTCACCATGAACCCCAAGGCAATAAGCAATTCCCAGACTGGACAGGTTTAGGCAAGACTGGCCTAATTGTCCACTCTCTGTGTTCCCAGACCATGAAAGCTCAGGACTGAGCCACCCTGGTCTCCTTTAATGTTCCTACATTGTATTCAGCACTGGCCCTGTCAGACCCAGTACTGGAAGCAGCCTCAGCACCCAGAACCATGACAGGATGGGAGGCATCTCTGCATCATGCCTCAGGCAGCTGCAAGGTGACTGATGAGATGGGACACCACAGCAGAGTTAGGGAGCTAGCTCACAACCAGCAGCAGTCAATGCATTCAGAACACCAGGAAAGAGAAGCATAAGGGACTGAAGGTTTACACATCAATACAGCCAGACATTTTACACTGTATCCTTGGAATAGGCCAAGTTACCCAGGATTTTCCTAGATACCACTGTCACAAAATGGGCTGAATTTCATTTGTGAATGTAGCAGAACACACAGAAAAAACAATGAAAAACCACAACAAATGGAATAAACAATTTGGAATGTATGTAAGTTCTGTCAGTCCCATGCCATCACTTTTGAAGAATGAAGACGTTGCTGTGTGACCACAGCTGTGGTCTTTACCGCAATAAGGGTTACTTTTTTGAATACATGAGCCACATGGGTAAAAAAATAAGATAACTATTAATATTTGAGATGCAAATAAAATCTATTAATTTATTCTGAGATGCTAGACAGATTTAAGACTAAATCTGCATAGACAGTGCTATCTGACAACATGCAACACATCAAGAGAAATGTATTAATTATTAGCAAGAGCCTTGTCTTCATACAAACTAGCAAAAAAAATTTAAAAATCATGCAAGGAAATATTACAGATCTTGAGTATCTACAACCTTTAGCAAGGGAAAAAATACACTGTATCAGTGTTAAAAAATAAAATATATTCCAGCACCTGTAATTGTCTCTAAAAGTGAAAGCAAAACTTCTTAAGCAAAAGACCCTCTTCTTGTAAGAGATGTTAAAAAATATACTACACATTAAGTATGTTAGTATGAAATCAGTTAATACACCCAACCTTTTTGACTAGAAATCAACAATGCTTTGTAAACACTTTGTTTTGTAGCTTTGAAATCAAAAACTGAAATTCTTGCTGTAACCCAATCCACCTTCTGAGAGGAGATGCATAATATAAAATACAGTTACTAGTAAGTAACAGGTGCATTGCTGGTACTTTCTGAAAAAGAGCCATCACCCTTGAAATAAGTTTTCTCCTTAAACTGTATCACATGATGTCTTCCCCATGCACCTACCATTCAATTCATTGTTTCAACCAGCTTTCCCACTACACATACACTTTCAGCAAATTAATATTTGTGACTGCAAGCTTTACACAGTTTGTTCATTGGAGGAAAAGCCCTGCTCGTTATTGACACGCAGAGTAAACTTACTCAGGATCATGATCTGGGCCCGTTTTATCGATGGTGTCATAAACCACTGTACATTTATGTATTTGACTGTAACGGTTGATCTTCGTCATATACTCACGGTCCATTTTGACACAATCTTCAAGAGATGCTGCAAAGTAACATTCAAAGATGTGTCTCTTGCTCTAAACATGGAATAAAGGCAGCCCTAATCCTGGTAGATAGGCCACTGCTAAGATATAAAATAGAAAATTGGTGCCAGTAACAAAGTTCATGGGAAACTAATTCGAAGTTCTAATTCAAATGATTGGTCTGCAAATGTTTTGGAAGTCATTGCTTGGAATAAGGGGTTTAGAAGAAAGCAGAGTGGAGAATTCAGTGATTAGAGAAGATTTCTTAGCAGGTTTCTTGACAGAAAAATAATTAATCGCTTACTGATTTCTGTGGGAGGAAAATAATCAGTAAGTTTCTCCAGAATTAGAATCGGTTCCTGCAGAAGAGACTCCGAAAGCACTTAACATATCCCTTCGAGCAGCGGTGACGCCAGGCGCAGCCGCACGGACCAAAGATGACCCCAGGCTGCCGTCACCGAGCGCGGCGGGCCAGGTCTCTGCAGCCAGGCTGCGGCACCCCATCTCGCAGGGAACCCTGCCCTTCCTCCCGCGCCCCCGCCCCGCCGGTACCTCCGAGCTGCTGCCGACGCTCCGGGACCCGCGGACGCTCCAGCAGCCAGCCCAACCCGGCTCGGCCCGGAGCGCTGCGCAGACCCCGCCCAGTTTCGTTTCCCGCAGTGCCGGTCGCGTTAGAACGAAAACGAAAGCGAAAGGGAGGCGAGGCCGGGAGAGCCCCGCGGGGAGCAGGGCGGCTCTGGGCTGAGGCCGCGGGGACCCGCGCTCGGCCCGGCACAAGCAGCGGCGCCTCCGCTGCCTGCGCTCTGCCCGGCGCTCCTGAGCTTACGGGGAACCGGGGCGCCGAGGCAGGCGAGCGGCTTCGCAAACACCTGAGCCCCCGGCCTTGCCCCTGACTCGTTGGCGCCTTTTCCTGTTACAGTAACCACACCCTATAGCTCCGCAACATGGCCAGCGGAGTGCGCACCCAAATATTTCCAAAGCCCTCAAGCCCAAGAACCCCCGGCGTTTTATAACCTCAGAGTCTCCCCAGGGCGTCAGTCCCTCTCTTCCTTCTCATCTTCTCCTGCCTCCCTGCTCTGTTCATCCATCGCACTGGCGTCGCCTTATCCAAAAGGTCGGCAGTCACCGGCTGTTACTCTCAGTTGTCCATTCACCTGGCTGCTGTCACCTGTCTTCATGTCCTTTGTTGTCCCAAAGGCTGGGAATTCATGGCCTCTTGTCTCGAGCTCCAACCTGGAGCCCAATCTGCATTTCAATCTGCAGATTGCAGGCCAAGACACCTGTGTGAGAAGTATTCCTCAACACATTGAGCTTGAAATATATCATGGCTATCACTGACCATGAATGCACTTCATAATAAATCTCTTACTGGGATAAAGGAAAAAAATCAGCCACCAAATTAATAATATATTCTGTGGAAGTGGAAAAGAAAAATCTCCAAGATTAGTTTTCGGGGGCTAGATGTAAAGGGTGGAGCAAATGACTTCCACTGTGCACACAGGTCACTACTCCTGATCACCCAGATTTGATATCCACCCCCTGCCAGGTCTGTATCCAGCAGAAATCAGACAGCTGTAGAAAAGGAAAACAGCAGCAAGCCTTAGGTCTTCCTCAGTACGAGGAAACAACTTGGGCACCCAGGAAGCTCACCTGCTCTCTCATAGTGCTAACACAACCAAAAAGGAGCCCATTGAGACACCAGTGGAGATGCAGGAAAAAACCATCAGAGAGTTCCAAATGTTGAACTCCTAAACATAATCATCTTGTAGCAAAAAAAGGAGCAATTCCTTGTTTAAAGATACCAAACTGGCATTCTTACATTATCACTTCTAGGATGTGCACTCTCTCTTATGTTTCCGCTTGTCCTTTTCCTGGTTCTCAGCTTCTGCTGAGAGGGATTTCCAGCCTCTAGTGAGCTGCAGAACAGGGAACAGGAGAACAAGGAGAAAGTAACACACTTGCTGATAGATAAACAGTCCAAATGGTCTTTGAAAACACAAACATTTTATGTAAATGTACCTTTTCCCAAAAGTACACATAGGATCCAATGCTCACTGTCTGCAATGTAGGGCTCTCTGAAACAAATGTCATCTTCCTAAGTAGAATGCATCCTATTTTTAAGTCACTCTTCTGTGTAAATTCTGAAAAACAGTAATTCAGTAGAGGCACATAAAATCCACATGCCTAACACCTTTTCTGTCTTATCAAGCAAAACCAGCACATTTTATTAGAACCAGCTAGAGTCATTTTATTAAAACTCCTCTTATTGCCTTAACTACAGGATCCTTAGCTATCTCTGTTTCTTCTCAGAATCCACCTGTCTCCTTAAAGGCTTATCTTCTGTAGTTTTACTTGCCATATGCCAAGCTTTTGGGCACAACTGCTTTGGCCTTGCATGTGATTCAATGTCTTCTATCAGATAAGGAGATTGCTATCAAAGGTGTGTTTTTTAGAGCTGAAAGTGACCTGGAGTGAACTTCCAGTTTTTTGGTAAAAGACAGTTTCCTCCAGCTTCGTGAATTGCAGTTAACGATTAATGTCTAATTGACATTAGCAGTATTAAACACAAATCAAATTAAGAAAATTTGCTAGATGGCTGTTAAAAAAATACCTTGTGTTTCTCAAAACATTATCAATGAACAAGACACTGTTAAACTTCACCTTGGGGAAAATCATAAATTCTGAAACAGTCATTGGTATATACACCTAAAAATCTTGTTCTATAAGGCCGTTCAAGCTTTCACTCAAATGCCTTTGAGATTCATTTGCTCTATAAAATATTCACCTTTGGAGTTTCAAATAATCCATTATTATACAGAGTCTCAAAATAGTGGAGTTACAGTGGAGTTACTGACTTTGGCTTTATTAGGAACACTTGCTGATGGATGATTCAATCCCCGTGCTGTGGCTGCTGTGCCCAGAGGTAACTGCAGGACACGCTCCAGAAGGTAACAGGGAAGCTGGGAAAGCCGAACTGAACCTAATCTTTTACGTGCGCCTCCTCGTCCTCCTTCGTGCAGGTCCCCGTTCACGAAATGCTTCGGAGTGAAAACCTACAGACTTCGGCATCTTTGGGCGCCACGCTGCGACCCCATGCAGGGACCTGTGTGGTGCCGTTCCCTAAGGCTGGGACAGGCTTCCCCAGCGGCAGCAGCCGCTGGCGCGGGGCTGGCACAGCCAGCCAAACTGCCGCCAACAGCCGGGAGCGGGCAGGCCGGCCCGCGTGGAAGCGCTGCAGGAGGAATTCTTGCACGGCAAAGCTGTTCCCTGGCAGCACCTCAACAGGTTATTTTCCAACCAGCTGCCAGCTGTCCCGTTGCCTCATCCAGAAAGCATTCCTACACAGAGGAAACGAACCAAAGCAAACACCAAACAACGAAACATAGACGCCAAATACCGCGGCGCGGGCCCACCCAGGGCACGCCCGGGGTTCCGCAGAGCCGCTCCTGCTGCCGGGCTCAGCCGCGGCCCTGCCCACAGCCCGCACGGCGAGGGGCGCGCCACCACTCCCAGCAGTAGCCGGGGTACGGGAGCTCCCGCGGCCTTTCTGCCCTGCCCGGCACCACCCCCAGCCCACACGAGCTGCTGGGATTCGGGAGGCTCTCCTTATAGCCCATTCCAGAGTGCTGCGCCCCTTCAGCCCTCCTTTTCTGGGGCCGGGAGGGGCACCTGGCAGCGCCGCCCGCCGCCCAGCGCGCCCCAGGCAGCCCAGTTCTGGCCCGGGCCCCGCCCCGCGGGCCTGACGCGAGGGGCGGGCCCCGGGCGGCCCCAACGCGCTGTGCCCGGCACGGGCGGCTCTGCCGGCGGTCAGGGGCGCTCCCCTCCGCCGTCCGAGCGGGGCGGCTCTGGCGGGAGGCGGCGCCATGGGGCTGCACGGCGTCAAGGCGGTGTTCTTCGACCTGGACAACACGCTGATCGACACGGCCGCGGCGGGGCGGCGCGCCATCGAGGAGGTACTGCCCTTTTCCCCCTTCCCGCGGCCACCGTGGCTCCCGGCCCGGCGGCGGTGCCGGTGCGGCGCGTGTCCCCCTCCCTCCCCCGCTGACACGCGGCCGGGCGCCGCTCCCGGGAGCGCGCCGCGCGGCCCCGCAGCGCCCTGACGCGCGCCCCCGCGTCCCCGCGTCCCTTGCAGGTGATAAGCGCCCTGCAGTCCAAGCACCACTACGGGGAGGGAGAGGCCCGCGCCGTCTGCGATAAGGTGCAGGCCAAGCTCCTCAAGGAGTGCCACGATCCCGCCAAGATGTGCATCACAGACCTGCGGATATCGCACTGGGAGGAGGCGATCCAGGAGACCATCGGCGGGGAGGCGAACCGTGACCTGGCGGCCGAGTGCTATTACCTGTGGAAGACGACGCGGCTGCAGCACCTGACGCTGGCCGAGGACACGCGGGCCATGCTCACCGAGCTGCGGAAAGGCCTCCGCCTGCTGCTCCTCACCAACGGCGAGCGGCAGACGCAGAGGGAGAAGATCGAGGCGTGCGCCTGCCAGCCCTACTTCGATGCCATCGTTGTGGGGGGAGAGCAGAAAGAGGAGAAACCGGCGGCATCCATATTTCATTACTGTTGCGATCTCCTGGGGGTGCAGCCCGCGGAGTGTGTGATGGTCGGTGACTCTCTAGATACAGATATTCAAGGAGGCCTGAATGCTGGCTTGAAAGCAACGGTCTGGTTAAACAAAGCAATGACTGCCCCAGTAGATACCTCCCCCGTACCTCATTACATTATTTCTTCTGTACTGGATCTTCCAGCAGTGTTACAGAAGATGGAGCACAACACTAATTCTAAGTTAGAAACTGACCATATGGCTGGTAGCAATGAAGCACATTGATGATGGTTCCAGCATAGAGACCTGCTGAGCTGTTAGGTGACAGATGCTCTTTTTAAAAGTCTGACCCTAGGAGTTTGAACTCATCTGTGGTCTCTTTTAAACAGCAGGGGGATGAATAAGAGCACAGTTGTCAGTGAAAACCAGACAGAAGCGCAGAATTATATTAATTTAGATTATGCAAGTGCAGTTAATTTAAAGCAATTGCCTCTGTCTGGAAATTATTTTGACAGACTGTTGCAGAAGTCTGTCTGTCTCTGACCTAAGTTGCCAGTCTCTTGTACTTATAGTGGAAAAGAAAATTTGAATGTTCTGAGCTTTCACATGCTTTGCTGACTTGTAAGCTTAGGCAGAATCTTCAGTTCTGACCTTGTGTGCAGTGTGTAAGAGAAGGTGAGAAAGAGAGTGCGGTACAATCTGGTAAATCCTCACAACTGATCTACAGTTTATCTCAGGAACTGGAGTGAATTTCATTACTTCTCAGACTATTAGAAATGCTCTACCTTTGATCTTTTTTACAAGTTTTAGAATTTTTTTCAGACTTTGCAGTGGTTTTTCTTTTGTGGAACTTGTATCTCTTGCCAAAAGTACTAAAAGTACATTAAAATTTGCTTTTTTATCGGGGACCATTTATCAGAGGGACTTGATGAATAAGCTTTTACTTTATATTATCTTGGTGCTTATGCAGATATGCAGTATACTTGTAATTCAGATTATGATTTTTGTTGAAATGGATAAAACAGGGATATTTTCAATAGTGCTACTGTACTGTCAGACTCTTCAGAACCTAATATCATTGTTCTGTCTGATTCTATCAGTGAATTTTGATCAGAATTTTTGGAGAAACTGTTCTTGGTCTTGGTCAGGCGTATGACTACTCAGATTGAACTGTAGGCTTTTCTGACTGTTTTAATGGCACTGCTACATAATCCCTCCTTACTCCAGTTTGCATGTGTAATTCATGTGATTTATTCTGAAGAAAATACAAGCTAATTGTCTGTAAATGGCTCTCATCACTCTTCCAGGAATATGTCCTATGTATTACAGTACTGTATACAACTTTATAAGGTATATGTAATATTTCCACTACATGTAGGAGATGACTCTCTAAAACAGCAAGGCTTCTCTTTCCCGGATCATGACATTAATTTATTTTTTTCTGTGCCTCATATTCTTACTACATAATGGGGAAGTATTCTCATATTAAATGGAAATGTGAACACTTGTTGGCAAGTCTGTGGTTTTCAACCCTATTTGCTATATATTCACCAGGATGAGTATCAGACCATATATGAGAAATCAAATTTTATATTTTAGAATAATTCCATAACAAATCTTTTGAGAACAGGGGTGTTAGGCTACTGGCAGCAATTAGAAGAACAGAAACCTACTATGAAATGGGTGTGTAGAAGAAATTCTATATACAAAAAACATTCATGTCAAATTAAACAAAGGAACCTAAGTTAATGCTGTTAAGTCTTGCATGGGATGGCAGTCAGTTTAGAGGAGGCCGTTACTGGTTTGGGTTAAATTATTTGATAAGGAGTTTAGGTTAGATCAAAATATGTTGCTCCTACATTGAGGAGGGGGAAAAATACTCACTAAATTTGGAACCCCTTTCCCAATTGTCCATTAGAAAAGGTAAAACAGTCCATATTCCTTGTCTTACCTGGCCAAGCCTGCTGAAACATGAGGTCAAGGAAGAGTACAGAGACAGACCTCACCTATTCCTTTCAGGAAATGGGCACATACTGAAAAGAATCCAACTACAGTAACACAGTAACATGAACCAGTGGCACTGACTTGTCACAACTTCTGAAGGAAGAGGCCTAAGTTACAACTTTGATTTCCATTTGAAGAGCATGAAAGCAGTCACTGGTTTAGCTGATGAGCAAAGCATTGCTACTAACATTTCTTAGAACCAATGATTGAGACAAGAATAATAAAGATCATTGAGCCTGTCAGGGATACTGGGTAAAAATGGAAATGTATCCAAATGATTAGAGGGATCCCTGAAGTAATCTAACCATACCACCTAATACAAAAGCAACAACTTTGCTTTCAACAGCATCCCAAAGGAGCTACAGGGTAACTGACTCTGCTCTGTTTGCACAGCAGCAGGGTAGTAGAACTTAGGTCAGAATGAGGTTTCTGATACAGCTGATATTTAAAATAACAAATAGTAATAATTTGCAAGTCTGTCCATGGGCTTGAAGGAGATATAGATCTATAGATATATATTATACCAGGTTACCATTTTTTAATCTAAGTTGAGGCTCATATTCTCTAGCCACTGCATCATGCTGAAGTGACATGCTTAGCCTGCTTATTGTAAAGAGGGTCCCTTGTTTTAGAAGAGACTGCTCTTTGTTTTGCACATGGCCAGCCATTTCTTTTCACCTCTGACTCTGAAAAACCACAGTAACTGTGCACTCAGGTGACAGTGTGGTCTGTAGGGGCCACACCTGAGTATATTTTTCCATTTCTGAGTTCTGTACCAGGCTGAATGTGGCTGCTGGTGTCCAGAGAGGGAAACACCATTATGATGCTTCTATAAAACAAGGAGAAACAATACAAGACTTCTCTATCTAGGGCCATTCTTAAAAGCAGTTACACAATAAGCTGGATTAGGTGTCTGGAGTATCTCTAAATACTCAAGATGTTTTTCTTGGATAGAGCTGTTGCAGAAAGGATAATGAAAAATAATTATATTGAGTAAAGTGGAAACATAAGTGTAATGATGGGATAATTTTCACATCAGAAGCAGGAACAAATCAATTAAACAGTCTAGTAACAGTTCCCATTAGGTTCTGGTTTCGCTTAGTGTTATGCTCTATTAGCTAAGTTATCTGATTTAAACTATATTGCCAAAACATGCAAAATAAAAAGAGGAAAAGGAAATTCCATCTATTTTTTTAAAACATTTTTTTTTTGTAGCTAATTATTACCTCCTGAGGTTAATCTACAGTAACTTTTTCTTGGTTGAAATTAACTGAAACAATAGTTTAATACCAACTGTATTCTAATTCTTGATTCAAAATAACCCATGTACTAGCTAATAAAAGTGTTTTTGTGGAAGGGGCTAACAGCAGGCCTGTTAGCTAAAGGAGAGAGAAGAAGCTGAGAAGCAAGAAGAAGCTGATAAGGAGCTCTCTCCAAAGCTGTTACCAAGGAGACTGAGAGAAGAGATGAATTGAAGAAAGATAAGGAGAGAACTTTGCAGCTGGACGAAGCATTTTTAGAAAGTTAGCTGAAGTCACTGTTACTTTTCACCAATGGTTTTATGTTGATTTATTGTGGCCAATAGTTGGGGTAGAAGAAGCATAAACAATTAGGAAGTGTATAAAAGGTCAGCCATTTTCAATAATAAAGAGTTGCCATCTGAGACTGCTTGTCATCTCTGCTTGTGTCATGACCACCTCGACAATGACATATTTTGTTTATAAAATGTATGTTTGAACACTCTGAATTGCTGTGGATAAATACAACAAAGGGCAAGAGTTCTGTTTGTTTCTTGTTTTTTTCTTAAAATAGCACAGAATTAGGATTTGAAATCCATGGCCTCATGTTTAGATGGGGTGACTGGATGTAGTTTCTGTCATTTCAAACAGAGGCTGGGACACAATTACGAGTTTATGAAGATTCATGGCCAGACTGTGTATTGTTGAATTGCCAGCTGCATTTCAGTGGTAGTTGAACCCGACTTGCCAAGCTGAATGCCAGCTCACATAAGCCTACATGTCCTGATGTCATGGCATTGGCTGCTGCAACAGCATAAGAACAGACTGCAAGCAGAGAAGATCAGTAAATACAGAAATCTCAAGTCCAGGGGACCCATTCTGGCAGGTTATGGGTGCACAAAGCCATATCTGAGCTATTGCTACACTGACCTCTGTAACTTAGGAGAGGGGGAGAGTGGGAGGTTGCTCACCTTGGGGCTTTTTTGGCTGCAGAAAAGCAAGTTGCTCCCTTACCATTTTCTGTTGGGTAATGGAACAACTAGTCCATCTTCTGGACCTGTGGAGATAGGTGCAAAGGTAGAAAGGTACTTTAAGTCACTGCAGATAAGAGTAGGACATTAAACAGAGTACAGGAGGGCTCAGCTTCTATCATGGGCACTTGGCCATGCCAGCAAGCTGCTGGCAGCATCACACACCTGCACAGAAGAGCCTTTCTGTTCTTGTGGAGAAAGCCTTGTGTATGGAAGGCATTGAGCTGGACAGTGACAGCCTCAGAAATGAGGGTGTTTTATTAGACATCTTAGAAAGTGACCTGAATGTTTCATACAGGAAATAAGCATGTTTCATTAGGGTACTAAGTTAATGCAAAGACGTAAGATGTTTGGATTAAGGTTAACATTTTCCTACTCCCTGCAGCTTAAGGTTTTCATATTTCCTGAAAGAGAGACAACAGACAACTTGCTGTGCCCCAGCTAACCACAACCAACTCAGTTTGTCTTTTCCTCTGAAGTTTCTCTTACGTGACACCAGTGTTTGGGCTTTGAACTGAATTGAAGTAGCCTGGCCCATCACAGCAATTCCTCCTCTTCACATGTGTAGCAATTTGTTTTTCAGCTTCGGCTCTAAAATGTGCCAGGTTATTGTGAGGCCTTTAAAAAACAATTTAAAATCCTACCTTAATTGTATACTAAAAAACTCATCATCTGGAAATCATTTGAGTGTGTTGAGAAGTACGACAAAGAGAACGGCGATGTATCTCTGCTGTACGTAGCATATACTGTTCTTTTGTGCGCAGCTTTTGCCACCAGCCTTGCAGGGGGATTGTCTCCATTATACCCTGCTTTCTAGATCACACTGTACACATACAAGAGACACAACAATGCAGAGATGATGTCAGCTGTGCCTAAAGCTAAAACTGCAACTTTTTGCCTATGTTGCTGGGGACCTAGAACACATTGCCCACTCCTATATCATATTTTGACCTTTTATTTTGTCTGCTAGAAACAAGATTGCATGAGAGCCTTCTGCCGAACAGCCCTCAAATGCTGGGGGAAAAATGTACTTTAAAAAATATGAAATTAATCTATGGTGCTAATATATGAAATTGAAGTTCTTCAAAAGTGCAAGCCATGTTTCTCAAGTCAACACTTCACCAAAGACCAGAAGATAATGTCTCATAAGGTCTGATTTAACATGGGAAAAATATTGCCGTTTACGTCAGTGGACCTTCACAAATTTAAGTAAGGTTTGCATGCTCATTTCTGTGAGCAAGTGGCATCTTCTTTCCACTTCTCCTTCCTCAGCTTATTCATCTTCATCAACTGTTTTGTCAGCTGTATTTCCATATCTTTCTGAATCACAATCTAGCATTTGGGATGAAGTTGGCAGAGGACTGCAATAAAAACCTGGAACACAGCCATCTTCTGTTGCAAGGTCATTTTTAGTATCAGCTTCACAGCAACTGTGTGCTGCAAGCATGTTCGTGTTTTAAATGGTCTTTCCTGCAAACAAACTTCCATTCATATCACACAGACTAGGCAAATTTTTCATTAAAAAAAAGATAAAACTTAAAAATGTTGGGGGTGAAAAAACAATATAGAAAAAAGTGCCTCCAAACAAAATCTCTTAGTCATCTACACACTCTTTGAGGAAGTGACCTTTCAGTGTAACAGAAAGGTCCAGCTGGAAGTGAAACCATTACATGTCAAAACACATCAACTATACAAGTGTCTGTTTTATTAGTTCTTCTGCTATGTGAGTATTAAGAGTCACAGTAAATTCTTCTATTTTAGTCTTATGAATTAGGCCAATGAATATCCTCAAAGTCACTGTGCTGTTTTCATCTGTTCACTAATGTGTTGTAGGTCTGTCTCTTTGATAAAGTCAGGCTTAACAGTTTTCATTTGTGCTGCTGGTGGAGTGGTCTTTGCTGTTAATGATGTGGCCTGTTAAATTGCACTGGGGTTAGGATTTATCAGGAAGTCTGCAATGGATGGACTGACAGCCTTTGTTTTCCAAACTGTTGATGCCTTCCATTGTGTTTTGTTACAGACTTTTAAATGAGAAGGGTCCTGAATGTTCTAAGTCCTTTTTTTCCTTTCAGGAAGAAAATGCATAAACTACACAAACAGCTTGTTTATTTTCCTTTCAGTAAATGTAACTGGGTAAAAATACTTTTCTGCTTCCATCCCTCTCATCTGAAAGTACTTTAAAAGTGCCTAACAACTTTGTGTCTAAGCTACTTTGATATATTTGTTATCTTTATCCTGATACTTTGTGACACATTATAGTCTGTTAAAAAAACTGCCGATGCTACTGCTGCAGCCAGAGGTTCATCTTACTACTGTATAATTATAGTTTTACACTGTATTTCTAGGCTGTACCTCAAAATGACAACAAGAGCCTACTTTAGAGACACTTTACTCTGAGGTAAATCTATCTAGTTCACAGTTTCTATTTGTTTTATTTTGAAAACTGTACGCCTGCTTAATGGTGCTCTGTCCATACAACTGACTTTCCATTTGTTTTTTCTATGGAGCAGCAGTGTTTGTACAGATTTGCAGGGTGAGTAGCATGCAAGAGATGTAGGCAAAACAGAAAAAAAACTCTTTGGCTTTAGGATTTGCATTTCCCACAATTTACAAGCCTTGGCAGTTTTTAGGTTGACTTAACATTGTTCTCTGCAGCTTAAGTTCTGTTACCCATGAATAATGAGGAAACAAGATGCTTTTGAATACTGTGTAATGATTTTGAAATACTCTGCCAAGAAGAATTGTAATTGGCCTGGATCCTCCATTTGACCGTCTCTCACAATATGCTCATAATCAAACTCAAGAAGTGTGGACAGGATGAGTAGACAATGAGATGGATTGAGAGCTGGCTCAATGGCAGATCTCAAACAGTTGTCGTTGGTGGAACAGGGTCTAGTTGGAGGCCTGTCACCAGTGGTGTCCTCCAGAGGTTTAACTTGTTCATCCATGAGTTGGATGAAGAGGCAGAGCAAGTTCAGCAGGTTCACTGATGACACAAAGCTGGCCATCCATGAGCCAGCAGTGAGCCCTTGCGGCCAAGAAGGCCAATGGAATCCTGGGGTGCATTAGGAAGGGCAGTGCCAGCAGGTCAAGGGAGCTGATCCTGCCCCTCTGCCCAGCCCTGCTGAGGCACATCTGCACTGCTGAGTCCAGTCCTGGCTCCTCAGGACAAGAGAGACATGGAGCCCCTGGAGTGGCTCCAGTGCAGGGTAACAAAGATGATTGAGGCTCTGGAGCATGTCTATAATGAGGAAAGGCTGAGGGAGCTGGGCCTGTTCAGCCTGGAGAAGAGGCCCTGAGAGGGGACCTCATCAATGTCTGTGAGCATCTGAAGGGAGGTGCCAGGGGAATGGAGCCAGGCTCTGCTCCGTGGTGCCAAGCAATAGGACAGGAGGCAATGGGCAGAAACTGATGCACAGGAAGTTCCACCTGAACATGAGGAGCAGCTTGTCAGGTATCAGAAGGTTCGTGCTGGCATAAAACATTTTAAGGATATTCAAAAATAGGCCCCACTGTTTTCTATTTCTGTTTTGTCTTAAGAAGGACCAGTGCTACATTTGAGGTTGTATGTCCTTGCTCTATATAGTGGGGCTTGCTTAAGAAAATGGCTGCTTTTTTTTCTATATTGCTGAGTGTTAAGTGATGTCCTTAAGGAGTCAGAGATGCTAATAAGCTATTCTTTGCACATTAGAAAATTCAAATGTGTTTCAGGAGTTTTTTGATGCATAATTTAGGAGAGAAAAAAGAGAAAATAATAGGACTATTTCTTCATTGCAAACAGACAGTGTTTGGAGTACAGTTGAAAAGAAACTCTTATCATATTGGTATTTAAAAGTACACCATCCTGATTATACTCATAGATTTTTTTTAAATCTTTTCAGATTTTTTAATACAATAAAATTTTTGAAAGACATCAGTAACAAAGATAACGCAATTAGTACTCTGCTGGAGACTTCATTCTCACTTTTATTGTTCCCCCAGCAGGTGGCATTAGAGGTTCGTTAGATGTAGATACAACCACAGATTTTTGCTGTTGCTTTGTTGCTGACGGTATTTGTTTATTTATTTGTTACAACGTTCTTTATTTTTTTCTTCAGGAACTATTTTAAAAATAAAACATACCTGATACACATAAATTAGATCAGAGCAGTCTTCTTTTCAATTCACACTACTCTCCAGGCATCATAAATTGCGATCCCATTTTGCTGGGCATTGTAAACATAAATGGCAAAATAGCCTCGCTTAGAAGAGGTTTTGATATAGGTGGATAAGTATTATTTTTATTTTAAGTATGAGGATCTGTGGTGTATTTTGCAAACTACACAACAATCAGTTGAAAATGAGCATCACTGTCAGGATCAGAAACAAGTTTATTATACCATCATGGTGCCAAAAAAAATCTAGCTTTCTAAAGTACTGGTACACTTCTGCTTGAGCTGAATTTGCTTTAAATCATGAAGGTATTTGATTTATTTAAGGGAAAAAGATGTTTTTTTCCTGCAGCTAATGCTGCAGTAGCATCTTTATGATTTCAAAAGTCTCCGGATGAGCTCCTCTTCCTATAAATATGAACACAGTAGCACTGTATTTCTATGATTTCATGTAAAAGAATTACTACATAAGCTGTTCTCCTCTACTACATTGTATTTTTCTCACTCTGTGGACTTCTTGTCTGCACTCCCAGATCAGCAGTTCAGGCTGGTTCTACAGTCAGCATCCCTGTTCCTGTTTGGACACCTGAAGAAGCGGGCTGATTTTCCTTCACATGCTCAGTGTTTAGCACCAGTTACTGTCTTAGATTTTGGCACACAGTGATGGCTTTAGATCCCCCCCTGAGGAAGCCTGGTGCCTGGGCAGGGATTTCTGCTGTTTCCTTAAGGCTCAGCAGGTGGCAGCTGGGGACCAATTTCTCAGCAGACGCAGCCCACTGTCTGCTACAGCCCAGCGCAAGTTCCCCATCACAGGCTGCCTCCTTCCCAGCCATCACACCAGCCCTGAGAGCACAGAAAAACTGACCAACACCTGCAGTGGGCTTCTGCATTTCAGAAATCTGTACCACTTGGTGAAGTGGGTTTTATACAGCAGACTTGGCTCCCAAGAGATGCTTGCTGGGTAGACAGGATGGGTGCCCAACCTGGTGGTGAGCCATCTGCAGCTCCAGGGCTGCCAGACTTCCAGCAGCACGGCTGGACCTGCTGCTACTTGTACAGTCAACCAGAGCAGGGAAATCCTGACAGAACTTATAAGATTACAAAGAGAACATGCTGAGAGAATAAAGGGTGTTCCCACTGTGAGGTACAGAAATACTGCTGTCTCCGTCTTAGCAGAGACAGAAACAAGGCTCAGCAAAACAGTGGCTGGCTAACATACAGCAAGCCTGGGGCTGGGACACGGCTCACAACCTGATATGTCCAGCCCTGGTTAATGGCCTTGGCCATTGAATATGAGGCAAAACCCTCCCCTGAACCTCTCCAAGCCAAGGATAGCAGCATGGTAGCAGGGCCTATCCATAAAATAAAAATAAGTAGTGCTTTGGAGTGGCTCAAAACATTCACTTGCACTCAGCAACTCCTCTCGCCCCCCGAGAGCACGGCTGTACAGAAGTATTCCCACAGGAATGCATCCCTGACAAGTACTTGTGAATTAGAGTACACACAAAAGTCCACATTTCTGCACTGGCTGCATCTTGTCCTAAAGACACTTGGAACATTTGGGGGCTTTCTCAATAGACCTAGTGTTAGAGGAGGTCTTTTCAAATGTTAAACAGTATTATCAGATGTTTGCACAGAGAAAATGCTCTTACACAATCCCCAGGATCTTTCCCTGATGATCAGAAGGCACGATGCTACCTTGTCTAAGTGACTGTTTGTGTGACATGCACACCAGCTGTGGGGAATACAATGATTTTAATGGATCTTTGTGCCTTAATCAGGCCAGAATGACACAAAATATCAGAACTTTGATGCTTAAAGTCCGGAATAGTGAGTATAAAGGTCAGTGCAGCTGTATCATATGACTAACTAGAAATTTCATGCCTCATGCTGTATTTGTTGTCCTCCTTTTGCTTTTCCTGCCCATACAGCTACTCTCTCTTGTCTCACCCACTTTTCAGGATATATTTGTTAAGCTCCTTTGGGTGACCAATCTTACTACACATTTCTTCAGTGGCTAGCATAAAATAAGCACAAAAGGTTGGCCAGTGTATCACACCTAAAGTAAGCACTGCTAATATTTTTTTTGTTTTAACAAGTAATATTTTTTTACTGTGCAATGAAAAGCAAACCTCCTAAAACTTCAGTGCTTTTCCTTGGACTGAAGACAGCAAATTTAGAAAGTGGAAAGGCAAAAATCCAACATGTTTGCAGATTTCCACAGGTCATACTAGAGAAAGAGCTGGAATTTGTTCTATCCTAACTTGCTGTATTTTGGCTCAGACTCCAGTTGTGCTTTCACTGGAGTGCATAGAGAAGACCTTTTGTAAGAGTAAAGTGTGTATAACTAAGGAAAGCAGTGGAAAAGTCTGACCTGCTGCTTGTGAAGTTACTGCTATCACATGGCCTTGACAAACATTTTAGCTACTGTCTTACCTCACTGTAGTGAGGCAAGCACGGGTGATGTCTTCTCTTACAGATCAAAGTCAGTGGGAATTCCCTTTGAGCAAAAGTAGCAGCTGTAACTTGCATGAGGCTGAGGGATCATGTTTACCTGGAATTTCCCAGGACAAAACCCATAGAGGCTGGCAGTATTTATCAGCATGTGGCAATCTGGCATGCAGAGGAACACAGTTCATAGTGAGTGCTTTAGCCTGAACACTGCTTGGAAGAAAGTGGAGAAATCCTGAACATTGACACCCAGGATCTCTACAGGTGAGTGCAAGGCAAGTGGGAATTACATCAATTCAGGAAGAGGGACATCCTACCTCTTAAATGCAGAATTAATGCCCACAGCATGTTGTGATTTCCAAAATATAAATGGCTTCTGAAAGGATAAAATAATTTGTGGAGGGAACATCCAAAAGAATATGCTGAACAGAATAGTCTGGGTACAGCTTATGCCACTTTTCAAGCCTGTTCATAGTCTTCTGGATGGCATTCCATTGCCTGTTCATAGTCCTCCTGGTGGCATCCCATTCTTCAGGGTGTCATCTTCAAACTTGCTGAGGGTGCACTCGATCTCTTAATCTATATCATTGATGAAGATATTAAACAATGCTGGTGCCAGTACAGACCCCTGAGGAACACTGCTTGTCACTGATCTCCATCAGCTCACTGAGCCATTGACCATTGTCCTGGAATGCAACAATCCAATAAATTCCTCATCCACTGAACAGTCCACCCATCAAACCCATCTCTCTCCAATTTAGAGAGAAGGATGTCATGGATGACCGTGTCAAAAGCCTCACAGAAGTCCAGGCAGATGACCTATTTAGTAAACAAGGTACTGCTGATGATTGGAGCCAGAAATAAGACATTTTTAAAATACTGCTTTAAAATAATGTGTTTCTATAAGTATACACTAACAATTCACCTCTGAAAATGTGATATTACTGGACTTAAGAAATTTTTATGTGAACTTTTCACTGGGAAGAATTTCTCAGTAAAGCTATGCGCTGCACAAGTACCAGCTAAAAACCAGCTCTCACAAAGCAAGGGAAGCCCTTGTGAGACTATTAAGATTTCAACAGGTAGAAGCACTATCTATCTGCTCTCAGATTTGAGCTTAGGTTTGTTCCTGTTTTAAGCAGATTCTCTGTGACTCACCTATGTGATAAACACAAGCACACATGGGTTTCAGAATGGGTCAGGTTAGAAGGGACCAGAGTGGCTCATCTGGTCCAGCCTGCCTGCTCAAAGAGGGGCACCCCAGAGCACATGGCAGAGGATTTTATCCAGACAATTCTGAAATATCTCCAGTCACAGAGGGACTTCACAACCTCTCTGGTCAATCTGTTCCAGTGCTGAGTCACCCACACAGTAAAGAAGCTCTCCTCATGTTCAGGTGGAACTTCCTGTGCATCAGTTTCTGCCCATTGCCTCCTGTCCTATTGCTTGGCACCACGGAGCAGAGCCTGGCTCCATTCCCCTGGCACCTCCCTTCAGATGCTCACAGACATTGATGAGGTCCCCTCTCAGGGCCTCTTCTCCAGGCTGAACAGGCCCAGCTTCCTCAGCCTTTCCTCATTAGAGACATGCTCCAGAGCCTCAATCATCTTTGTTACCCTGCACTGGAGCCACTCCAGGGGCTCCATGTCTCTCTTGTCCTGAGGAGCCAGGACTGGACTCAGCAGTGCAGATGTGCCTCAGCAGGGCTGGGCAGAGGGGCAGGATCAGCTCCCTTGAGCTGCTGGCACTGCCCTTCCTAATGCACCCCAGGATTCCATCGGCCTTCTTGCCACCAAATGCAGATGACACCCTGACTCTGTTCATTGTTACAGCTTTGGTCATTTCAATTTATTTTTAAAACATTCACATGGACCTTTTTAACCCTCTCATTTTCCTCCAGAGTCTGCGAATACTTTTCCACTGAATTTTTTTCAACAACTCCTCCCCAGATTGTCTAGCCAGCTTTCCTAAGTTGTATATCTTTTATGGCTAAATTGAATCAGAAATTTTCTGTATCTTTTCTTCAGGAAGAAATACAGACTAGCAAAAAATGGCTCGTGAATTAGAACTGTCATGCTAATATCAGCTGATCAGCTGATATAACAAGCCATCATTTATCTTAACAAGTGTTACTACATATATTTCTGCTTAATATATTGAGCATAAACAATACAATTGTAACATAATTTTGGTGAATAAACAGAGTAACTATTATTTCTAGCATCAAGTATTGGCAGCAGTGTGTTTGTCAGCCTCTGTTTGGTGTGAGACTACATGCCAGAAGTTCTGTCGAAATATTTACACTTTCACCTACATTTTATTTTTCATTATTTGTTTGCTGTAACCACCTCAAAGTTTGTTTCTGCAGACCCCTGTAAAAGCGTGCTAGTCCAATTCCGTGTCACTTGAGAGACAGTGATTCAGCAGTAATGGCTTTTTTGCAGACATGAAAATCAGTTTGTTGCTGCTGCCAAGCTAAACAAACTGTGGCCTCTTTCCAGAAAAAAAAGAAAAGAACTCCTTATTTGAACTGAAGATGTTGTTGTAAGTTTATCTTAATGAGGTGGTTATAGTCTTCAGCGCTCGTTTTTTAATTATTTGGAGGAATCCTCTTGGACTCAGTGAAATGGCATAGTAGGATATTTATCTGGGCTAGAAAAATCCAATTATCAGAAACAAGTGGGCAACTTTTCTAAACAACATCCATTACATTCGGTAGGATACGAGTTTTAATTAAAAGAAACAAAGCCCTGGTGTTCTGGGTACAAAGAAGAACTCCAGACTTTCCAGTCTGGTTCAGGCTCAGCTGCCAGTTCTGTCTTCCCCTGGCTTTATCTATATTCAAAGTCACACCAATTTAACTCCCAAGCCGTTTTTAATCACAGTTAATGAAATAGATGCTAACCGCTGCAGAAATGCACTTAATTTGATTTAAATACGGTTTATAGCAGCCTAGTTAATTGAGTTTATCACCACCTCCAACTGGTGTATATCACTCTTAAAATTGAATCAAAAGTGTCTTCAGATTATATGACTAAATTTAAATTATACAGAATAATTTTGAAGGTAAATGTTCCCTATGCTAGGGACCCCAGATTTGGAAGAGGATTTAGACAGCCATAATTCCCATGGGAAGACCAAAAGAAGAACTCCACAAATCACCAGCTTGGGACTGAGGATCATCAGGGCCTAGGTTTGCACTGAGAACTGCCCCTTGCACTGTGAAACCATAGCTGGACAGGAATTTAATGTGCTGTTATTATAATCAGGATGAGCTTCAGTGAGTGACAAATAAAAGAGCTACAATGTGTATGAAAAGGACTGGATAAAATATTAAATGAAACCAGTGTGCCATGACAGCATAGCAGCAAAGACTATTGTTTTCAACAGCTGACAGGCATTTCCATTTTATACACTGGAAAAAAAATGCAGATATGTGCACATTAAATTATAGCTGGCACTAAGGAGATATAGTTCCTACCCAAAGGAGCAAGAGTTCTAAATAAACTTTCTAAATTGCAAAAGGAAAAATTCACTGATTTATAAAAAAATAGTTCAAAGTGATGAACTGCCCTAATGGTGATAGGATACCTTATTCTGATGGGTACATTCTTCTGCTAAAATAGAAAAATAATTTCCTTATCCCAGATGCAAGAAAATATCATATTTTGAGATTTTTAAGTAAATTACTTATTTTCTCATGGCATGTTGATAATGTATCCTCAAACTCAGCTAAACACATCTACCCACAAATAAAGAGAAATCTTTTTAATAAGGATATCTATTTAAAATTAATGCAGCGGGTCATGAAAACCTGATCTGTTTTTAAAGAAAATTATCATCTGATATGATTATCAATATTTTTGCCCTTGCCTGTAATGAATGAATACCTCAAATGAATCTCAAATTATTTTGCCTGTATTTGGGATTTCCCCTTTTTCAACAACTCCATACACTCCTTTATATAACCCATTGGCATTGAAGCAAAGACACCATTCACTATTTTAAGAATCCAGCAGATAGGACAAAAATCCTACAGCAATATTGAATATAGGTAATTGCAGTGAAGGAAGTTGCACAAATGAACAACTGAGGAGCTTCATTTAACAGAATTAGTGTGTCCAGAGACTTCACCAGCACCACTGCCAGGGGCTAGCAGTATCACCTATCCATAGCCCAGGTCACAGGTGAAGAAGCTCCTATTTCATTTTGGGGCTCAGATCACCTAAGTGCCCACATTGCATGTTTTCATTTGCTGCTGGGCTTCAGTCTAGGAAAAACCAACTCATTCCATTGGTGACAAAGCCCAAAACATTTTCTCTGAAAGCAAGCAAGAGTGCATATTAGTTAGCTGACTATATTAATTAGTAGCTCCTAAAAGACATCCCTCAGCTCTCACCAGGCTGAACAGAGCACACCTCGTCCTATGTCGCTCACCCCACACCATGAGGAGGTGGCCCAACTGTTATGTCCCAAGATGACATGTAGTTTTACAGGACTCCCAATTCCTCCAAAGTAACTGAAAGCTGCATTTGCCATTCCTTCTTCCCCGCAATATTAAACTTTGACTTCATTAGGGAGTGTAAATGTCACAGGTAAGATCCAAGATGGTGTCAGCTGGAGTAGGCCCACATAAGACAGGGAAGAAGCTCTGCTGGTTTACATCAGCTGAGCATCTGACCAAGCTTCCATGGCAGGGATGTCTCTTCTGGTTCTTTTTCTCTCTTTCTCCTTTTCTCTTCCTTCCTTTCCTTTCCTTTCCTTTCCTTTCCTTTCCTTTCCTTTCCTTTCCTTTCCTTTCCTTTCCTTTCCTTTCCTTTCCTTTCCTTTCCTTTCCTTTCCTTTCCTTTCCTTTCCTTTCCTTTCCTTTCCTTTCCTTTCCTTTCCTTTCCTTTCCTTTCCTTTCCTTTCCTTTCCTTTCCTTTCCTTTCCTTTCCTTTCCTTTCCTTTCCTTTCCTTTCCTTTCTTCTTTCTCTCTTTCTTTCTTTTTGTCTCTCTCTCCCCCTTTCTCTATTTCTCTCTCTCCTTCTCTCTATTTTAATCTCTATCTCTCCCACATTTCCTCTCTTTCCTCTTTTCTCTCTTTCTTCATCTCTTGCCCTCTTTCTTTCTTTCTACACAATTGATATTCGGGTGTTTTCTGACTTCTGCAATGGCACTGCAGGACTTACCACTGCAAATGAGAAGAGCAGTGTAGGGAGTCCACTCCCCTTTCCGGACAGCTGTCAGCACCAGGTGTTGCAGGGGACAAGGAAAGAGGCACACTCAGCAGCTCCCACCACTGTGGAGCGCTCAGTTGTGAACGCAGCGAGGAGAGAGGACACAGACCCCCTGCACACAGATAGACTATTTCAGCTCTCTGGAATATTTACTTTTCTTAGGTAAGTACCTGATTTGATTTTGTATTTTACTAATTCTGTCTATCAATTCTATTCTTAGAGTTCTCTACCAAACTGACATTCATTTTCGTATTTCCTGTACATATGCTCTGCGAAAGTAGTGATCAAATGAAATTTTAAAATACCTTTGTGTCATTATTCTTTTAGGAAAAGATGCTGAACTGATGTCTAAACCATACTTGTCTGCATGTATCTGTAGTGTTTTGCCTTCTCTTCAAACCTCAAGCAATATAGTCATCTCTACTTTTCTTTCATATGAAAGGCTCTTAATTCCTTTACTATAATTCTTATTTTTTTATTTGTCTTATATTCTAATTGAGATTCTCATTACTGAACTACCTATTCCCAGTTCTTTGTCTTGATTTTTTTTGTTCTACATTTAAAAATACACCAAAAATTTCCAAAAAAGCTAATTACATGAAAATGAGGGTAATGCAGAAGCTATTACACTCTGGAGCAATTTACATGGCTTGAACAAGTTAGCATTTTCTGAGAATACACTTTGAAGCAGCTAAGTTTCATGGGAAAATGGAAAGAACTTAATTACACTGGAGTACAATGCTATGTTGTCACCCTTACCATCATATTTAATAGCAGAAAACAGTTTGATCGTTTTCGTCTTAAAAATAATTGAAGTGTTACATCACTTTTAGATACAAGCAATTTCTTTTAACTCCTTCTTTATAAAAAAATGTAATCACAAGTCTAACAGTTTGGAAAAGATTTGAGAATACTGATTACGTCTGGGAGACAGTTTGGAATATTTAGTTTCCAAAGAAAACTCTGAAGCTGAGTTTGACTAAATTATTTTTAAAAAGTAAGAGATGTCAAACCAACACTTTGAATTCATTCTGAAGGCACCTGTGCTTTTGTTTTTCCTGTCTAGTGAGGGAGTTTAGAAACCATTAATTCACACATTTCTAGTGTTTTTTCTCCAGTCTAATAAGCACGTAATTTTAGAAAAACTACATTAAGACAACAAAAACAAGTGAGTAATTCCCAGACTATGGATTGCAGATAATTCAGAAGGATATGGAAAGTGGCAGTGCTTTTAGGTAAAAACATGCTGACAAAATAGTTCCTCTCTTTCACCCCACAACATTTTTGTAGGGTCACAGGGGTCTTTAATAAGAAAAAAAATCCTTGAGAAGCACTGAGTTCCCCCAAAAGACCTATTTTGACAAAGAGAGAAGTTGTCATGACAGCATTATGATCAGAATGATCTTTGCTCTCCCCAGGATCTCATGACTTTCCCAATAATAGGAAAGCTCACCCTACTTCAATGGATAATGAAGGACCACCATGGCCACTTGAGGAGTTAGACTAAGTAATCTCCTGAGAAAAGGACAACTTGTGTTTGCACCTTTTCATCCCAGGAAAGCAACATGATTTGTCAGTGTTTTGATGATGATGACGATTACTATTATTACTATTGTTTCGTTCATATTATACCCATGCTTAAATGTGCTGCAGGGGAAAGAGCCCGCAGCAGGGGAGCCAATGAAGGAGAAGAGCCAAGGTGTCTCCTCCACCTCCTTGCCTGTCATGGTCACCTGCACCCCAGGACAGGCATGTCAGAGTGACCCAGCTGGTGTCTGCTCTTGCACTGCACCCAAATTTCAGACAAGCTCAAAACCTTCCCTCCCTTTGTTTAGGAGACAGTAGTGAGGGTTTCTTAGCTGCAGGAGCACCCAAACAATAAGGCTGGCTAATGCACATACAGTGTATTTAATTTCCCGTGGGAGTTTTACTGCTTAGGGGAGCATTGTACAGGCAGATATGGCAGAGGTAGTGCCAAGCCTTATTTAATTTAATTACAGTGCCTCATTACTGACAAACATCCATTCCAGTCCATGAAAGGTGTAGGCTATTTTATAGAGGGCCTTGTGGCCCTCATTTATTTTCTCCTGAGTTTGATCTTGCTAGGTATTTGAACTAGATGCCATCAGGCAGCAACAAATGCTTATTATTATATAATGAAGCAGGAGGGTTAAGCAGGAGGTGGAAAATTTCTGAAACAGAGCCTTAGCTGAACAAGAAAACTGAAAGAGTAAAGTGTGCAAAGTGTGGATATATCCATATCTCTCTCTGTATACATGTATAGATAGACATAACCTATATATATGCACAGATTCCATACTTAAACATAATTTATTTTTATGGCTTCCTACATCAGAGCTGGGTTTTCTTAAAGCACCTTGTAAGACCAGTGGGTGTTCACAATGGTCTTTTTCTTCAAGACCTTCTTTTCACAAATGGACCATGCCACTGGGTGAAACTTAAAATTAGGGGTAGGAGAGCTCTTCTAAGGATTCACTAGCCCTACAGTCTCCCTGCTAGGGAACAGTAGTGATGGACTATCCACTGCCATGCTTGTTTCTGACCACTGATGAATGATCATGCAGTTCACAGTGTCATATGAGTGTTCAATATGATAAGTTTGGAGATAAAATGTGTACCTGTAATTTTACTCACTTTATCCTTCCCCACGGGTCTTGTGGAGCCATGAAAATTCCAGGTTTGTGAATACCGGCTTGCCCCCAGCCATGCTCAAACACTGTGCTCGCGCCCCCAAGACTACAACAGAGGTCAAGCTGAACTGACCAAAGCTCCTGAACATGACAAACCCTGGTCTGCCACATGTTAAGATTTCCTGCCTCTTCTGCTTAAATTGATGGAAGTAAAAAAGGAAGCACTGCAAGACAGAGAAAAACTAAAACCACAGGTATGGCCAACCTGCAGCCTGCAGGTGATATGAGAAGGCCTTCTGTCAGATATCAGACGTGTTAGTAGCAGGAAGGAGTGTTTTGGATTTAGGAATTGTAATTAAAAGCAGGAGGCTGCAGCAGTAGCAGCAATGCTGTGAGTGTCCCTAGCACATTGTCTGTGTGCACACAGTGAGCTAATGAAGCAGTCCATATGTTTTATCCCTGTCAGCAGAGGCTGGCAATGGAACAGTAACCTGGGGAATAGGATTATACTGGATAGTGTGAAGAGGTTTTGTACAAGTAAGGATTTCAGGAGGGTATTTGGTATGTCATGTGAGTCTCACCAGAAGCTGTAGGTGAGCATATTTGAGTATATATATGGCAAGGTAGGTCAAAATTAGCTGAAAGTGATTGAACAGGATGTTTTGCAGATCTAGCAAGAGAGGTCCAGAGAGGCTGGAAGAGAGAGAAGGAAGCAGCCAGGAGCAGGCACTGCCCATAGCAGCATGCATGAGTGCCACTGAGCTGTGCCCAGTTTGGGTCACACAGCCACAGACACTGGGGAGGGAACACCACAGTGTCTGAGGGATGCCCGGGAAAGAAAGTGGCTGATCCAGATCATCTATCAGGGCAGAATGAGTAGGACCTTGCTGGTGTCAGTGAACACAGCAGAGACTGGGGCAGGGAGGAAACAAGGGAGCCTCCTGAACTACAAAGTCCCCCGCAGACTTTCCATTACAGCTGATTCTCACTTGGCTTTGGGGGTAATCCCTGTGTCCTGTGCTGAGAGAATGAGAAAGCGATTTTCCACGTTTGGATTTCAGAGCTGGCATACAAGACAGTGCCCTGGTCTCTGTATCACCAGCATGAAGATGTGAGAAAAATCTGTGCTTCCAACAGGTTTTGCTCAATACACAGAGGAGCTCTGCAATCTCTGGCACTGCTCTTTTGCAAGGTATTCCATGGCCTGCACCTCACATCGCAGCACCTCAGGGATTATCTCACAGCGGGTGTAAAACACCTCCTTATCTGATGGCACCTGGTGCCTTTCTTCTTACACACCTTTTATGTCATGGCAGGTCACCTCCTGCCACATCTTCTGGCTCCCTCCAGTTAAAAGGTAGGCATCCAGCTGACACCTTTTGTGTGTCATTGTGTGAGGCTCTCAGGATCTTTAGCTGGTCACTGTGACCTTGAGAAACGTTTAAAGTCTCTTTTCTCAGCCTGAGCGCTTGAAGAACGAGTCAGAGCTCTTCAGTTCTTGGTCTTAAGGTTGTTTATTGTGTCTTATCTATTAAAGTTTTTTTCTTGCCCTGCTGAGGTTCATCCAGCAGGACAGTTCCAGGTACACTGCCTGCCCCCAGGGCAGTGTTATGTCTTTATACCAAAAACTACATATACAATGTTTACAATTACTTCCCAATACCTATCACCTATGTTAGACAGTGAGCTTCTACTCTAAACCAATCTAAAAATGCCAACATCGCAGCAGAAGATGGAGGTTAAGAAGAAGAAGGAGAAAGTCTGGACATGCCTAGATCCCTCCATCTTGCCCCCTGAACCCCCATTCTAGAAACCTCAAAATCTACTTTTTCACCTTGTGGTAACTCCACTATTATTCTACTTAAACTCTTGTGGCTTGCTGATCTTCATATAAGGTTGGTAACTTGCTCCACGGGTCATAATCAAAACCACAGGTGTTTTGGGCTCCGTGCCAGGGCTTCTGAGCCCCCTGGCAGGGGTCTTGGCCATTCTGGACAGCCAGAGGGATGTCCTGGGTTTTGACATGAGGCAGCAAATTTTGAAGCAAAAAATGGCAAGTTTCTCATGTGGGAGCAGAGTGATGTAGGGGTTAAGGAAAGTGTTGAGGTTAAAACCACATCACCAGTCAGAACAGGACTCCAGATTTGGCTAGAACTCAGGAAAAAACAGAGAATTTGTGCCTTGTGAAAGAAGGGGCAGACAACTCAGGAGGACTACAAGGATATTAGCAGATTATGAAGGAAGAAAATAAAAAGGACCAAAGATGAACTAGAATTTAATCTGGCTACTGCTATAAAAGACAATAAAACATGTTTAAATACACCAGCAGCAAAAGGAGGGCTAAAGAGAATCTCCATGCTTTGCTGGATGATGGGGGAAACATAGTCACAAAGGATGAGAAGAGATCTGAGGTACTTAATGCCTTCTTTGCCTTAGTTGCTAATAGTGAGGACTACCCAGTTGTCCAAAGGGTACCCAGCCCCTTGAACAGGAAAACAGTGATGGGGAGCAGAAAGAAAGCCCCCATTACTCAAGGGGAAATGATCAGTGACCTGCTGAACCACTCAGCAATGAAAAGGTCTACAGGGTCAGATGGGATCCACCCGAGGGTACTTAGGGAGCTGGCAGAGCTGCTCACTTTCCATCATCTACCAGCAGTTTTATCTTACCAGTGAGGTCCCAGTTGACTGGAATTTAGCAAATGTGATGCCCATCAACAAGAAGGGTCATAAGGAGGGTCTGGGGAACTACAAGTCTGTCTGTCAGTCTGACCTCAGTGCCTGGGAGGGTTATGGAGCAGAACAACTTGAGTGCATGTACAGGACAACCAGGGGATCAAGCCCAGCCAGAATGGATTTATGAAAGACAAGTCCTCCCTGACCACTTGGTCTCCTTCTATTCCAGGGTGACCCACCTAGTGGGTGAGGGAAAGGCTGTGGATGCATTTACATGGAGTTTAGTAAAGTGTTTTACACTGTGTCCCACAACATTCTCCTGGAGAAACTGGTTGCTCATGGCCTGGATGGATGCACCCTTGGATGAGTGAAAAACCACCTGGATGGCTGGGCCCAGAGAGTGATGGAGGATGGAGTTACATACAGATGGTGGCAGGACACAAGTGGTGCTCCCCAGGAGTCAGTGTTTGGCCCAGTCTGGATTAATACCTTTATCAACAACCTGGACAAGGGAATCTAGGGCAGTTACAGTCACTTTCCAGAGAGCAACAGGTTTCTTGGCAGTGGAAGATGAACTGTATGTAAGCCACCCCAGGGTACAGGGTGAAACTGAAGACGGGAGCCTTCACTGTTATCCTGGGAAAGCAGAGGTACAAAGGGCACTGGGAGGAGTTGGGGCTCCTCTCAAACAGCACTGAGGAGCAAACCCACAGCCAGCAGACACCTTCATGGGCATTTCACCCTGGCAGCTTGTGCACTCCATTCCTGAAAGTCAGAAGTAGATGTACTTGCCTCACCCTTTTCCTGGCTTGCTGTCAAGTTTTGGATGGGCTCTGCCCTGGCAAACCCATTGCTCACAGTCAGCAGAAACCTTTCAACTGCATGACCAAGATGTCCTGCTCTCTGACTCATTAGCACCACCAACTTAAGGAGTTGAGTAAGTCATTAATTTCTTCCAGAAATATCATTTTCCCTTGGTAGCTTTCCAGGCTAATGTTGCCAAAGCCTTCCTGGATGGTACAGGTAATACCCTTTCTCTTTTATGTTCATTTTAAGTTCCCAGGACAAGCTGTTAGCCAGGTATGTCTCCCTGGGCATGACACCAGTCAGCAGGACCAAAACTCGCTCAGATTATACTTCCTCCCTCAAAGCCTAGCTCTAATCCTCAGGGGAAAAAAAAAAGGAAAAAAAAAGGGAAAAAAAGAAAAAAAAGAAAAAAGAAAAAAGAAAAAAGAAAAAAGAAAAAAGAAAAAAGAAAAAAGAAAAAAAGAAAAAAGAAAAAAGAAAAAAAAAGAAAAAAGAAAAAGCTGTTGTCCAATTTACAGCACAATTCCTCGTTCCTAAACAGCTGGAACATCAAGTCCTTCTGCAAAACTCACACCACTACAAACCAGTGACACATAATTAAATAATAGTTCCAGCTTGCAGCAAACAGGCACCTAGAGCATGAAACCATTTTTCCCTCTAGAGCCCTTGTCCTCTTCACTGATTGAGCAGGTTTTAGGAATCCTAGTCCTTTTCAAAAAGTCACACACAGAAATATGTGAAAGGATCTGCAAAACACATAGTGTTTTGTTAAGATAGCACATCCTTAGTGGTCTTAAAACACTGACACTATTTTTAAATGACTCTCCCCAAACAATACTTCAACTGCTCTTGGCCCTAGATAAGACAGGCACAATGGGAGATCCTTGTTACATTTTTAAGCAGTATTTGAAAATTTGATTTCATGAATCCTTTCCTTTCACTCACCACAATCTTCCTCTTCTTTACTCGCGATAAACACTGTTAGAGCTCAGGGCTGACCTTGGCTCTTGAAACCAAAGGCAAGACTCTTGTGATCAGGCATTTACCAATAGATAAGATAAAAATACTGAATGTCAGTGTTCAAATACTCCTCATAAAGAAACATCACTGTTTCCCAGTTAAAAGAGACCATGGCCACATGTGGGTCACACCTTGGCTTCCACTACAGTTTGTAGGAATTAATTTTCTCAAATATCTTCATTGGTCTTGGTTCTGAAGTAACTGGATTTCATTTCATTTCCATGGATAGGAGGATTTACCCCAAGTGACTTGCAAGGGACTGGAAAATCAGCTCATGTAATATAAAAAGTTGGAAATGCATGCATTCTGAGTACAGTTCTTCGCATGAAATTTCATTCCAAATGCCAGTCCAAACCTGCCATTACAGTTTCTTACATAAATGACATTTAAGAGCGTGAGCATTAATGGGAAAGTTACAGTCACATTAAAGCACAGTACTTACAGTCACATTCACTTTCTCACCAAAAGAACCTAAAGCATGTTTTAAACAGACATATCTCTGTTTCCTCACATCACATATTTAATTAGAACAGATAAATCAAATTACTTCCTTTGCCTGTACACATAAAATCCCTGTGTAATTACAGAAGAGAAGGCCATCCTGCAGGCCATTTTGTGGCATTATAAATCTGCTGACTCACCTGATCTTGAGCCAAGCTCTACTTTAATCTTCCGAGTCTTGTTTTAGTTTGAGGAACAGCCAAACACACCCAGTTGGGCAGTAGAGATTAGGTTCCCCACTATTCAGTAAAACAGACAAATAAAGTAGTTACTTTTCTGAGATAGGTTTAAGGAGTTTTTTTGGTTTTTTGGTTTTTTTTGACAGCAAACTATTGTAATCCATAAGATCCATAAGGATTTAATGAAAAAAAGAGAAGGGGGGGTAGGGAGGATTGATAGGCATTTATATTATGTATTGGTTAATTAACAGGCACAGAACTGTTCTTTGGGTCAGGAAACACTGTTGCTTTAGTTGCTACACAGTGTCCCTACTGCCTTCAGTATGAAGTGATCCTGACCTACAAATAACAAATAACAGTGTTAGTACAAATAACAGTGGTAGCAGGAATAGGGACAATGATGATGATTGTCATGATGATAATAACAACTTTCAGCTGTGACTGCAAACAATGTGCCAACAACTAGTGACCAACAGACTTGATTCTGGTTTCAAATGCCCATCACAAATCCAGACAGAAGAGCTGCAGAGAGCAGGTGATGGTACAACTGGCTTTCTGGAACAGCATGATCTGTGAACTCTTGTTCAGCAGCTGAGATCTTGGATTCCTATCCGTGCTTGAGCAATGGTCTGTTCCTGGCAGAAACATCCAGCTTTGGCGTGGGGACTCCAAGTGCTGGAGACTTTCTCAACTGCTCCCATTTCAGCAGCTAATTGTGCCCAGTGTTAAATCTGGAAGGCTTCAACTTTGAGAAAATATATCTTGTCCTGCCTTTATCTGTTAAAGAGCCCCACAGTTTCAGGTATCCTCCCCTTCACATATACACTCAGACTGATTGAATTCCCCTCTCTGCAATTAGTTAAATATACTGTGTCCATCAGCCTCCTCTCACCAAAATCACTGCTCTCTCCCAGCTCTTTGCAGTTGGCCCCAGCCCAGTGGCAGGCACTGACGGCAAGGGGATCTGTCATGGCTCTGCCCTCCTCTCCCATCCCACACTCCTGGTGCTGGGGTGCTCAGCATTCTGTCGCCCCCAAATACGTCCCCTTGGGCAAGACACCCTTGACATGGACACCCTTTGGTACCAGCCTCCTGAGCACCCACAGAAATGATAGGGACCCCTTGCTCCAGGCTTTGTCACTGCTTGGTTGCTCCTATCACAATGAAGGAGCCAGAGTGTGCTTTTTTTCCCTTTGGCCTTCCTTAGCTGTTAATTCTTATTCCTCTGATTTTTGTGCCATCTGCAACTGTGTCATCAGTAAGCCAGAATCCTCTGTTTCTTCCATATCACTGGTGAATTCCAGACAGGCTTTTCATTTGACTCATTCCCCAGGAAACACAATTTACCAGAGATACCAATCTCCTGTGGATTGGTATTTCCTCACTAAGTCTTCATGATTCCTTCAGACCTTCAGTTAAATCAGCTGATGACTTCTGGACCACTGTATTTTAGGCAGCAACTGCAACAGGAACAGAGTCAATCCCCCCAGGGGTTAAGTCTGCCTCTGATTTCTTACAAGCATTCTTGCTTTACCCAAAAACATTTTTCCCCTTTTAATCAGACATTGAATCTTGGAATCCAGTCTTTGCTAGGAAATTTTCTTCAGCAGAAGATGGTGTACATGTGAGTGCCATGGGGGCAGCAAGTTTCCACTGTACCTGGGTGAATCTGGTCATGAATGTCCCTGCTGTGTGTTCTACACAGAAGTTCTGGGTAGCCTGGGGGTGGTCAGCTACAACAGGGAGGTGCTTTAGATGAAGCCACACCAGACTTTGCAGGCAGTCTTTTTATCTATTTTCTAAAGCTCTTATATCCAGAAACTATCCCAAGTCTTCAAATGATCAGTGCTATGGTTTTGCTTCTTATTTTAGTGCAGTTCACATGATTTTTTTTTCCTGGTCAGACACACTTTTCCACCATAGTAGAAAAGCAGATGATTTCCTTCTGTGAAACTCAGGAGGAAATCCTGGTTGATCAAACCAAATCAGAAGTATCAGAAAGAGTAATTAAAACCAAAATGCTTATGTTTATGGATGATATTTCCCCTTGCTGCCTAAAGGAAGGGACAGACTCGGAATTGCTCGAGTTCATTAAATTTTCTTATTATCCTGCATATTCAGAGGTGAACATTGAAGAATTGCAGCCTCAACTTATGCCAGGGGAGTGGCTGTCTTCCAGACTCACTCACAGGACAAGGTGAGCATTGATTTTCCAGCCAATGTAGTCACTCTACATGAGGCCTTTTAGAGGTCCAGAGAAGAAAGTGAGCTGGAGCTTCCCTGGGAGATAAAGCTGAACATGATGCAATTTCAGAACTGGCAGAGGGTGAAGGCTCCCTTTGCTTCTTCTGAAGGCTGGCTACCCGCACAATTGTACTACAGCAAAGGCCTGAGGATGCAGAGTACAAAGCATTAATACAAAGCAAACACAATAATGTTTGGTGACAGTGCCAGAACAGGCAGACAAGGAAGGCAAAACCAAAACAGAAATTCTCTGCAGCACACAGATAGAGGCCACTCAGTCTTGGGAGCAAGTTGATAATGAATGGTGAATGAGTATGCAAACATCACATTTCTGCAGATTTCTGGCCTGAAGACTTGCAGTCAATATCCTCATTTCCTCAATGAACAACTTTCTCCTCTGCCCATGACCTCACATTTAAGATATAAGTTGCCACCATTCCAGTGTTCCTAAACCTATAATGAATCAAAAGCAAACACTCACAGATGAACACATCTTGTACTGCCTGGTTGTTGAAGTGATAAAAAAACCACTTTCTCTGCCAGTATCCCATGCATGTCGGAACTCAGTAATAGAATGTTTTGATCTACCAGCCTGCTATGTTGACATACTGAAACAAAAAGTGCTTCCACTCAGCCAAAACCACATATCTTGGCAATCTGCAGCCTGAAAGACAACAAAGACGTAGGCTGAAAACTTGGCAACTGTCCTGGCACGCTACACCTTGGGATTAGCGAGTCAGTCACGCTATGCTGGCTCTGGTTTTACCATAATGCAGTAACACAATGGGAAATTCTGGAGTGCTGGTCTTCAACACATTGTCTCTGCTGGCTTTCAGGAGCTGCTGCAGAAGCAAGGTAAATCCCTGAGCTAGGAATTTATGCTCCTTTCCATAATCCCCTCCTGGTGAATGAAAGGTGTTAAATGGAGGAAAACACTGCTTGCTGCAACTCCCTTTCTCTTACCTGCCCATTCTCTACTGCAGGTCTTTTCTAAGACCTGAACCACTGCACCATGAATATAACACTTGCACATCTTTTTTTAAGCACTAGCAAACACATTTAGAGTTCAGATACCAGATTCAGCTGAGCATCCTGCAGGCAGATTACCAGAGGTCCCTATGCTTGGTGAAAAGACACTGCACTGGCATGTTTCTAGTGGGATACTAGGCTGGAGGAGAGCGAAGGGGAGAGAATGAGAACAACTTTGGGTTACTAGGAGGGGCTAGGGCAATTTCCAGCAGGAGGAATTCATCAGCCTAATGTCCTGTGGATGGACTGTGATACCCAAGGTAAATAGACATCATGCTAATTGCATATGAACTAGTATGAATTGCATAAGGGAACTAGTAAACACCTGGGTTAGTTTTATTAACTCTAACAGAGTGCTGAAAATACTGGAGCCATCCTAATCTCTGCTACTTCACCATCTGGCCTTACTCTGCAGAATGATGTCTGTGAAAACATTAAGTCAGTGCTTGAGCACTTAAGGAAATGTAAAGACTCTACTGTAAAAGTCTTATAACACTATGAATTTCAGCTCTTTGGGCTAAAACCAGTGAATAAACGGTGTGCCATTAAAATGGTGCTGTTAGATGCAAAAATCTGTTGTTTCACTGCTGGTGAAAAACAAAAAGAAGAATTCATAGGAAAATCAGGTAAGTAAACATGATATATACAAGGAAAAATAACAGAAATGTTCTGAAGATTGCGTCTAGTAGGTATATGGTTATCTGAAGGCAACAAGTGTTCAAACAAATTAGACATCACTCATATTCTCTAGCTGGGTTTCTAGAAAGCATTTGAAGGGGTCACTCACAGGACATTCTTAGAGAAATTAAACAGATCTAGAAAATGACAGAAAGAGAGATATTTTCAGGTAGAAAAAGGCTATTAGAAGTCAAGGATTAACAGTGGGAATAATGTGCTGTGTAAAGATACATATCTTCTTACTGTCTTTTCTGCCATAACCAAAGTGTTGCAGAAAGTGTGTCTTCTCTGCCACACCTTCCTCCCCTCACCTTGAAACCTGGGATCAATCAGCCACAATATTTTTCATTTATTTATTTTTAAGATTCTGTTCATAACATGAGAATATAGTACTGTAGATATTTTCCCTTTTCAGTGTCACTTAAGAGGGAAACACTGGCACCACCGAAGAGGGGAGGCAGCAAGAGTGCTTATTCTGGTGACAGAAGATCAAACATTGTGCCTTGTTTGGCAAGGACTTAGCAAATAGTAAACCAGTGATTCTACACTCAATTCCAGCAAGAGTTCTTGAAAAACAATGATAAAATCAGTTTGAAATTACTTAGAAGACATCAGCAGGACTGAAAATAATCAGCATGAGGATCTGAAGAACAATCTCTGACCCGGTAGACAAGTTGGAAGCATTAGATCCAGATATTTCTTGACTTCAGTAAGGTTTTTAATAGCATCACATGATACTCACAAAAGAAAGTTAATGGACATTGGTACAAATACAATGCAGCCAGCTGGTTGGAAATGCAGTTTGAAGGAGCATGCCTCAGGAATTTGGTGTCCATCTTTATATGTGCTCCTGCAAGGGTCTTTCCTGGGCAAAATAATCAACATTCCAGTGAACAGCTGGGAGGACAGAGAAGAGTGGGCTGATATGTGGCACACCATGCTGGAGGTCTGTGAACCATCAAGGACAGAATTCAAGCTAACTGTGAGGGATCACAAAGAGCAAAACCCAAACAAGGATGACATTCAGAAATGACTGCATGGTGCCATACTTGAGAAAGAAAAATCAAACATGCAAATAAGAGCTTGGTTCAAAAGGGAGGCTGGGGTTTGAGGTTGATTGTAAGCAGAATATGAAGTAATAATTTCATGTTGTTAATTCATTTCAGCTGTACTAATAGCAGCATCATGCATATCTCACAGGAGATAATGACAGTTTGCTTCTCTTTCCCAGAAAAGACCTCAAATGCCTCATTGTGTTTGGTTATAAAAGACCTGGAGAAACAAGAGAGAGAGAGTCTGGGTTACAAGATGTTGAAGCATTGACTATGAGAGAAGATTGTTCTTGCTTACCCCAGGCACAAGCAGGTTTGGGGAGGGTGATTAGATAGCAATCTTCAGATGGATTGCTCTAAAGGTTATTTGAGAGAGATCTGTGATAAACTTGTCTCCACAGTTACCCAGAGAAAATAAAAAGAAATTATATAAATTTGCAGCAAAGAAGATTTAATTTACGTGTCAGGAAAAACCCAACCTTTTTGATAGGGGTCTTGAAATAGCAGAATAGACTCATTAGGCATGCTGAAAGTTTGCAGAAACCCACTGGACAAACCTTTTCAGGTAATGCCTAAATGCAGCACCTCCTTTCTCAATGAAAGGATTTTACATAGATCTTCTTTAAAGGTTCTTCCAAACACAATCTTCTGAGTTTACAATTTCATTTTTAAGTAGCAACTCTTTGAAATTACCTATATATGTAAATTTACTGGGTTTCATTCACACTGAGATTTAGTCAACTTTATATGCATTAGTAGCTGGCCTGCATGTTGCATTTCACTGATTTGTGTATGACTGTTTTGATATCTGCTGTTCTCAGCTCTGCCAAAGAACATGCTGACTTTTTATGCTTTACCAACAATTCTTCTACCATCCACCAGCAAAAGAGGAAACAAGTATGAAAGGTGATGATTCTGCAGTATCTGCTGTCCATGCTGGGATACTGTCTACAGGCTATAACTGAAAATCCACTGAATGAGTACAGCCCATGTGAATCACTGTTAAGAGGCATTCAGTACATTTACAGCTCCACGCACCCCTATAAAATTACATCTTGGTTGCCAAGAACATGTCTCTGAGATTTAAAGATTTTTTTTAACTGCTGAGGGGAAACAATAGTCTGACAAAAATTAATTCATAGACATGAAGTTTTGCTCAGTGTTTTGTGAAAACTGGTAAGAAACCTGTTGATACACTGTGTGGCATCTTTATAGAACAGAATATGCTGACTAAAAATAGGAAACAGATGTCTTCTAAGTGAAAAGATAAATCCTAATCTGTCATTACATGCTAACTTTTTCTCTTCCCTCACATTAATATGTTCTTCAGTTTTTAATTTTCTTTTTTAAGTGACATTGCTGTTGTTACTGAGTGGATTGTTACAGAATATTTTGTGAAAGTCAGGGTTATTTTTTTCCCCAGAAGTAAATGTGAAGTTCTCATTTAGTGAAAATATAAACTTACAGCATAAAAGAAAGCTCCTTAGGTTTTTCGAACATTTACCTGCCCTAATTTGTAGTAGAACTACAAATTTAGGTTTTTAGAACATTTACCTGCCCTAATTTGTTGTGTATCAACTTCCACCATCACTATTTATTCACCCAACACAGACTTTCTGTTTTTCATCACAAGCCAGGCATTGTAGAACAGGCACAGAGGTATTACCTGTAGTATCTCTGCTTCTCCTGAGTCAGATCTTGTAAAAAATGGAACACCACCTCTTTCACAGACTCTGAACATTGGCCATAGTTAGGAGGTGGAATCTAGAGAATGAAGTGCTGCTCTCATATGAGAATACAGTAATAGAAGGAAGAAAAAGCCTAAAAGTGAAGGAAAGCAATTTAAAATATCTTTCAGATAAAATCTGACATGCATGCTTGAATTAAAGGATGTGAAAACAATAGAAGGGCACAAAACTAGAGTGATAATAATAAGAAAACAACAAAAACTGAATTTACCAATATGGTAAATTAATTTCTTTCATTTCTCTCCTGATTGTCTTAGAACAGAAGTCTTTCACCAAAGTGTAGTGTTAACAATGCCAGTCAGGCCTGGCCTAACACCTCTTTGATTTAATGTGCTGTAGCAGACAGCAACAGCAATTTTCAGCTGACTGCCATGGAAACATAGCTATTTTTCATGCAGATGTGTTCAGATGTGAAGTTTATGGGTTTAGGTGGAACAGATATGAAATTCAATGGTTTTTCATGGTATAAAGTCTTCTGTCTCATTTTGGCTACACTTGCCATTTGGAGATTTTGTATTAATCTCAGCCTGTAAACCAGAGCAACATTACTAAAAGTGAAGCTGAGAGAACCATCCAAGCAGCAAGAGTTGTCATGAAAACCCATACAATCACATTTTGAGCAGTCCTGCTTTATTCTGTCAATTTTCAGCCAAAGAGATCAGGTGGGTAGCTAAAAACCTGCTGGTTTCATGCCCTCTTGTCTGCAGTCACTTTCCAGAGGAGAGGAATTGTATTGGAATTTCAGTTTGATCATGCACCTTCCAACACACAAGCTATCAGCCAGTTCAGCAGTGGTGCAAATACATTCTTGTCTGTGAAACATCTACAGGGCTGTGTGTTATGGATGAGCAACACTATTTTATCCCTGAGTTCATTCAGGACTTGGCATGAGTGTCTTTATGAGTTAGCTTTGTGCCATTTTTTTTGCTTAAAATTGTCTGAAATAATTTTAATGTTTTAGGACATTCTGCCTGTAAACAGAACATATTTTAAGATACTCAAAATGTGGAAATCTGCTATGTATCCTACAGCCCCAAAGAAAGTACTGCAAAAAGGAAAAAAGATGAGCAGAAATGCCTTTGACCCATGCTTGTACCTTTTGGATGAAGTTGGTCCAGCAGCCCAAGTAAATCCTCACAGGATTTACTCAACTGCAAGTTGTCCTAGATCTTGCAAAGAGCAGCATTTCTGGATGGAAGTGCCTCTACATGATTTCACCACCTCCTGGTCGCCAGTAAAGCCAACCCTGTTTCTGGCACATTTCTCATGGCCATGACTGGGAGAGTTTATTAGATGACTGTTCTTTGCCATCTTAATTCCTGACCTGAAGCGTCATCCCTCTTCATTTTCAAAGCCATAAGAGCCCTTTTATAGATCTCTGTCCCTCTCACCCAGAGCACAAACATGTTCTTCAGCTTCTGGGTAATACAACTGTGAAGGTGAGTATTTTGGTCCAGTATACATAACTGTATTGCAAAATCATATTCATAGCCTGTCAGATGAATGGAGTAAAAAACGTGCTTTCTTTTGGACAGCCAACAACATCAGAGATGTATCCACATGATAACCTGATAATGTTTCTCATAGTGGACCAAGTACTCAATCATGTGCTTTCTTCTCTTTAAACTTACAATCTTCATGAAAGATACTGGAAAACAATTTTAACACCTGTACTAATAACCTCTGAGAACTGAGAAACAGCACAATGGCAGCAGAGGTAAGCAATGGGAAGAAAGTAAATCAATAGGCTTACTCTGCTATGCAAATTAAAAAATTTACATTTGCTGGATTAATGCCAATTAACACGACTAAGAAAAATACTGCCCTTCCTGTTGGGCAAATTACATGCATATACATGGTTCATGAAATGAGGAAATCTGGCAATATCTGATGCTGGAAGAAATGTGAAAAGTGAGGACTGGTGTAGAGGTGCAAGCTGAATATGAAATTGCAAATCAAGCTGCCATAGTGGGGGAACCTCGTAGTAGATCAGATGATGGATAATCCTGTGTTTTGCTGAGCTAACAGCATGGGCTGTAGCCTGGGCAGAAAGGCAGCAACAGTTAAATTCTGCACTGATTGCAAGTTTATAGTCCTACTTAGTCTGTTTAAATGTGGTAGGTCCCAGGATATATTATATTCTTATGCCTCAGCCAGGTGACTGTCAGCTCTGATCCTGTAATGGCAACTTTTCTTGACTTGGTAACACCCTACACAAGATGAGTAGTCTCAGCTACTCCCTTTTAACTTGAAATGCCTCACTGATGCCTGATGCTCTAGTTATAGACTTGTCCTGGCAATTTTTCACACAAATAGAGTTTTGCAAACAAATTTATTCAAATACTCCTACTAATGATGATTTTATTTGTCCTCTAAACTTGATTTCCAAGGGTAATTCTTTAAGCCATTGGCTGGGGCTGGATGTGTGAGAGAGGTTCACTTCATGGTCTCCTGCTGACAGTGCAGATGAGAGGTGAGGAGCAAAGACACTGCTTTCCTCATCCACCCACTGTTTCTCCACTTGGTCTTTGTAATGTTGAAAAACTTTTCACAATGAATGGTGCCAGTGGCTTGATTAGTAAGAAATCTGAGCCTTGGATGGATGCAGAATTGAAACAGAGAAATGAGAAGGAGTTAAAGAAACAGCAAAAGGGACTCCAGTGCCTGTACTTGTTTTTCTTGGATACACTTTGGACTGTTCACCTCATCTCTCAGAAATTATTTGGGTGAACTGGTGACTCCATGGTGTTTATTATTTTAATTACCATTGAACCATGCAGATGAAATTTACTGAATCATAAATCTGTAGACAGATGTACTCTGCATATTGTCATACACCACTGTAAATTCAAGAGCAAGATTTTACTTACCACATTTAATTGGGCACAGAACAGAAGGGCTCAGGAATTTATAGCCAATGCCTTCATCCATTAAAAACAAGAGATTTTTCCAATTTATAAATTATTGGTTTAATTCCATTTAAATCATGTCAGCAGGAGCACCTTGGAATCATTTTGTTTCAGGAGCTTGACTTTTTTGAGGGATGTCCACAGGATGGTAGAGCAGAAGTTGGGAGGAGCACAGAAGGAAGGACACTGCAAATAATTAAAAGATAAAGGGAGCTGAGTTCAAAAACCTATTGATTCCTGTTTTATTCCAGCTGGTAGCCAGTGTAGAAAGCATATTAGAAAATAAGGATTCCTCATCGGTACCGAATGGGTCATAAAATGCAAGGGAAACTGCCAAAGGCCCTTAGGGACACAGACAACTGTTTTCCTGCTCCCAGTTACAGGGAAAGGTTGCTCTATGTGGTCATCTCTTTGCTGTACCCAGATTTTACAAAATAAAATTGAGAGGCTCTTGAGAGGAATGAACTTTGAATTAGTCATTAGCAGAATTCATTTCTTTTCTCCCCTTCAACAAATGGCATCAGCCCTGCATGTGAGAGCCAAAACGACAGCAGTAACAATGCACAGCCATGAGTGGCAATCCTAGGATGCAAGCAAGTGTGGATCTGCAAAGCAGAGAAATTGACAGTGCAGATGTTGCATGGGCAGGGTCTGTGACAGGTGACCGTATGCTCCAAGTTTCTTTAACTTTTTTTAACTTCCAATAAAAATCCCTTGGATGCTGGAATTTTCTATAAAGACAGAAATTGTTCTCTCTGTGCAGTGTTTAGAGTATAATATCAATCACAGGCCAATTTGAATGCTCACACAAAGTGCCTTCATTACACATCCTGTTGTCAGCTTCTTGCTGATAATATGTGATAGAAATAACTATTAATACTTGCACTGTGGCAAAATGGGAAGTAAATACCTTAGAAAGCGGTTCTGACAGCAGGCAGCCTTTACAGAAATGATATATTCTGTGATTTTGAAGCAACATTTCCTGGCTAACAAGACTGCCCTCACCAGCTGAAAGCATCGTGTCATTAACTGAGTCACAAAATGTCAACAACCTTAAATATAAAGACCTAAAGCCCTTGCTTTATCCAATGTCCTACATGACACCAAACACAGAGTCGGACCCCACTCTTGGCAAAGGAAGCACTGGGTTTTTCACAGGCACCTTTAATCCCAGCAGGCCGAGAGAGCTCAAGGAATACTGCAGGGAGCTGCTTCTCAGCTTACTTCAGTATTGGCCTTTCCACCAGTCACGCTTCATTGGGTCTTGCTGGGCCTCCTCAGCAGCAGACATGCCTGGCATCAATTATGCACCAAAAAACAACAAAAAGAGCTCAGATGGCTTCAAAGGACGTGGGATCTGCAGCCCAGGCTGAGGGGGGCTGACAAAGAGTGAGGAAAAGTCAGGCTTCAGTAACTTTTAATGACAGCTCTTGTTAGGATTAAAAAAACAACTCAGCCATTGCGCTGTGATTCAGTCTGAAGGCTTGCCCATCACCCTTGTGCTGCAGGTTGCAACGCCATGGAGGAGGTTGTTATCCCCAAAATTAATAATTTGGAGCCACAGTATCAAGTGTGCAATGCCACGATGCAAAAAGTCACTGCTGTCTGCCAGACTGGAGACTGACTGCTGCCACTTCAGCCATTCCATCTTTTTGCAGGATCCTCTTTCACCCACATTCAACCTACATTCTTGCTCCAAGTGGAAAAAAGTAAGTTGTGTCAGCAAAGGCTATTTTCATCTTCTTTCCCAGGTACCCTGATCAGCCCAGATGGATACTTACATATAGCACTGACAGGAAAAATCACAAATAAATTACCATCCTTCACTTGTCCCATTTATTAGTATTTATTTAGCTAACAGAAAGGAAAGTTTAACATTTTAGAAAGCTCTTATCATCCTTTCCTGCTTTTACTGGAAATATAAACTGTTGACGCAAAAACCAGTGGTCAGGATTTGTAGGAGTCAATGAATTCCCAAGCTTTTGAAACTCTCCAGAAATGCCATATACTTGACCTTTTCCTCATCAGTCCCATATGAGCCCCTGGATATCTTTTTGGCTGTAAGAGCATTGTGTCTGCCAACATCACAGACAAAATCTATCCAAGTCTTAGTACTTTGGCCACATCTTCTGGGATCCTCTACTGAGGATAAACTCTTTTCATCACTCACCTCTCAGTAACTTTCTTGTGTCAAGAATGAACTATGTTCTCATTCGATGAGAGAGACAAAGTGAAAATCCAGCTGTTGATACTTCTTCTCTTCTGAGAAAGAAATAATATTTATTTACTATGATTTGTGCTGCAATAGGTCTGGAAAGCCCCAGTGAAGACACAAGCCCTGGAATGATATGGGCTATACATGAGATACAGCTACACATCCTGAACGTTTACAATCTAAAATAAGAAGACAAACAACTCTGATGTTATTGCAGACAAAAAGTATCACATATCATGAAATTAAACAGTCCCAGTGGGAGAGAGACTTGCTTGGGTCTGCGGATAAGATTGGCAGAAGTTCATCCCCTGAGAATAACAGTATAAAATATGAGCTTAGAACAACATCAATTACTATACATTTAATAATTTAAATGATGTATACTTCATCGGTGCCTCAATTAACACCAGACTAGCCCATTTATTTCAGTGCTTGGATATCTTCTCTACTGTCTGGATTTCTGCTGTAATACTGAAAAAGTAATGTTTTATCATCAATTCCTGTTTCTCAGGAATTTTCATTCTGTAAAATAGCTCTTTGCAGCAGTTATCTTGGACTTGCAATAGCTTCACATCAAGAATTCAGAGGTATCATATGACTGTTATTTTAACATCATTTGTGTATTTAGCTCCACAGAATTATGAAATGTAATTAGGAGAAGGGGTTTAGAGAATTTATGTGTAAGACATTTCACAGTCATTAGCAACATCAGCAAAGCCCTGTTGGACCAACAAAGGAAGGCAGAAGGAAATGCTCCTATTTTTCTGGTGTTCTGGAGTGGTTTTCCCATTTGTTGATTCTAGACATTTTTTTCAAGCAAAACCTAGTTCCAGGAACATGGGAAATCACCCTAGATTTACATTCATACCCTGTGGAGGACAAAAACCTGATCCTACTCAATAAATCATTTTCCATTTCATTTCCATACAGAACCGCATGACAGCACACTGGGGAAAATGGAAATGTAATGGTATCACAGCTGCTCATGGGCACATTATCAGGAGGACAAACACAGGATAATACTGAGTTCAGAAGTTCAGATCCAGCACAGGGTTATAAAAACTGAATTACAATCTTTTCTGGACTCGAATCCTTGGGGCAACTACTCCCCTGACACACACATGTGGTGTCTTGTGTCCTACAGCAGAATTACTGTGGTACTTAAAATGCTGACTTTCAAGTGTGAGTATTTCTGCCCTTCCCTCACTACCTTCAGTTATTTCTCAGAAGACCCAAAACCTTGTCCTTTTTCTGATAATTATGGAAGTTACAAACCAACAGAATACCAGTTTTGGAATACTTTTAAATCCTATTTTTAGCATAATGAAAATGTCATAGCAATAGCCTGATGCATGCACATGTTTTAATAGCTTTTTTTTTTTGCAGGAATAAAAAAGTCTATGAAGTCAACATACCTCTCAGTGTATGTAAAAATGTATTGGATTTTAATGCCTCAGGGTGTGAAAAGTCAACATTTAACCTAAGGTTCTCACCATGTTTGGATGGAAGCCTCACTCCTACATCAAAATGGCTACCAGGTTGGCTGGAAGAGTGGGAAGGAGAAAAATGCTGTGGAGAACATACAGGGTCCACCTTCTCCCATTAACTCATGCACCTTCACTGGCTGGCAAACAGACTGCCCCAAAAGCACCACCTCAGCCAGGATAAGGCTTTGTGATGGTTTTCACACTGCTAAAGGTACTTGTAGGAAATGGAACTCCCTGGGGCGTGATGCCCATCAGCCCCTTCACCCACACTCCACAGCTCAGAGCAAGCAGAGCCACAACAGTAATCTTCCCTGACTTTTGCTTTAATCACCAATCCTGAGTTTCTTTGCTGTTTTAATTCAGAGCAGAGCCTGCAGCAGGAAGAAGGTGTGGGGAGAGGACTAGGGTCACTCATGTATCTCCTGGGAGGACTCCTGCCCACTACAGCTGAAACCATGGAGGTTTTTGTGGAACAGCAAAGGAACAGACCCATAGGGAAAGGCCAAGTGAGACAACTGGAGTAATTTAGCAAAATGGTGGGTTTGTGTCTGTGACTTGCTGCTGTGCTCCTTTCTGACAGTGATCCAAGGAAACTGTCAGACAGTGAGAGGACACGTACTGAAGAGATTTATTTACTTGTGTGGCCCCAAAAAAGACCTAGTTGGTTCTGTGTTCAGTGGGTCTCCAATTTGTTTTCACTTGTTATTTTACTGACAAGATTTCCCATCTCTCTCTCTCTATCTCTTTGTCTCTCTCACACACACACACTTTCTCTCTCCATCTATCTTTTCCATCTGAGAACCTAAAATTAGCCTTTTAAATCTGAATGTAAGGTTGCCAAACATTGCAGTTGGATTTGGCAACACTTGGTCTATTACTGAATTCCTGAATATGACAATATATTCTAAAACAATGGATTTCATATTAAAAATGAACTCCATCCCAATCTAGGGAAATGAGCTGAGTGCAATATCCACCACGCCTCTGCCTCACAGGAGATATCCATAATAATTTGGCCAAAAGCACTGCAATTGTTACATGTCATGGTGATTTAGCAAAAACAGTCAAAGAAAAGAGCTACTAAAATATGCTCCCTTCAACACACCTTGCATAATATTTCTCCTGCAGAATTTATGTTTTTTTTCTCATCTTTAGGAATCACTAGACCTACAGCTCCCCTCTTTTAACCTAGGATCATTTCTCATTCTTTTGGTTGGTGCACCATAGCCTCATGCCATTCCAGCACCATTTCACTACAAGCAAAATCTATGTACCAATTTGTACTATGCATTTCCTTTTCCTTCATGCCTAGATTTTACTAAAACTCTTGTATACTTACACAGTCATCTACAACAAACTAAAAAAAAGCGCGCTTTAAAACTTATTTCTTTCCAGAAGGGAAGGAAGTAGGTTTTGTTACTGTTTCATTTCTAGGATCCCCTTAGGGGCTTGCATAGGTATGTTTTGCTGCAGGCTTACTGCATTGCCTGTGATTTCCACTTAAAGGACCCCGGAACAAACAAAAATCATAATCTTTTCCCTCCATCTATCTCAAACAATATCAGAGAAGAGAGAAGAACACTCATTTGTCTTTTTTAAAATGATATTTTAATTACTCATGTCATGCCTCAGCAAAATGGCAAGCCTTTTGTTAAAATGGGGCTTAATTGCATTATGAAGCCTTCATGGGACCCTTGCACATAAAGCGCTTTTCTTCAGACATCCAAGACCTAAATTTGCAGTTGGCTCCTGACCAGCGCACTCGAGCAGATAGGCACGTAGGTAGCGGGCAGACCCCGTGTCGATGAAGTAATCACAACTGACTGCCTGCATGTGCTATGCCACAAATTTGCCCACAAACAAAAATTGCATCTGCATCTTGGTTTTCATTTTGAATTCATTCAGAAAAAAAAAAACTAACTTAAAAATTCCCCAGCCCTTAGTATGTCAGAAAGCATGGAGACACCTTCACGGACTGTTGGCTACGCCTCAGCAAAGCTTTACAACAATCTGTTAGACAAAAAAGAGACTGATGCAGATACCTTAATAAGCATCCCATCTGTGAGGTCATCGGGATATTTCAAACAACTTTCAGCTCTCATTAGTTTAGTGGATTCCACAAGCATGTCCTTATCTTTTGTAACTTTTGCAGCCAAACTTCCTGGGAAAGCCTCTGAGCTGGGTGACATTCCTACCCATGGGTCAGTCTGCAGTAATGAGCTGCCAATTTATGTGTCCTTTGCACTCCCAGCCAGTATATGTTTATATTAACCTTTACGTTGAGAATTTTTTTCCTTTATCCGTGTAATTCCCTGGGTTCTACCATGCAAATCTCATTATTTCTAATAGGCTGCAATTACGATATCCAAGCTGTTGATCACAGTCATTTGTGACACTGACGGGCATTTTCCAAGAATAAATGGTTTGGGGTTTTTTTACTATATTAGTGATGGAATGTGTAATAGAGATTATGCCTGAAAAGTAATAGTGACTAGTGGAGTTGGAGGCTCATGGGAATCCTTATCAGCTCTCTGGTTTTGTACCTTCAATTAACACAGGAGGTATAGCATAGTCTGTTGCTTCACATAAAACACACTATTGCATGATGTTGCATGGAAATGAGACTTACAATTTTTCAAGTCTGCTAGGCCTGAATGAGTAAATGGGTATTTATTACAATTTCTTACAGTTTTATGCACTCAAAAGGGATAAAACAGGTTCATCAGCACTTGCCCAGGTTAGGTCTTCATTGCACTAATGAGTACCCCTTTAAAGGCAATGTTGTAATGCTATTTTCTTTTCTAATAACTCCCATGTCTGTATTCAGAATTTATTGGACTGAACCATTCCACTGCTTAAGGTATAAGAGGGTAATAACCACAGTCCTTATTCAGATCTTTCTTCAGCTGCTGCTGAAGTCTTTTTTGAGTTTTGCATGAAGGACATGGGTGGAAAAAGAGAACTGGTGAAACACTGATAACAGATGAAGAAGTAAGAAGAAATGCCACAGGACGTTTGCCTGCAGGACCATAAAAGATAAAACCAAAACTTTAGAATGGATGGAAAAAGCAAGGGCAGCCTGAGGAGAGAGCCAAAAGGTGTGTGCATATGCATGGTTGGAGGGATGTCTGCTCAAGGCAGGACGAGTGGACAAATACGATTTGGGGAAGAAAGTGAAAAATGGAGGCTGAGCAGAAGATATTTCAGTATTTCAGGACTGGAGTAGTCAACATCCAGACTAAGTTTTGGTGGGAATACTGAAGTAGCAGTAAAATAGGGAAGAGATTATAGAAAAATGCCTGAATGGGAGCAGTGTAAATGAGGAGTAAATCCTCAAAGATTATCATCATCTGAAAATCCCAAAGTGAGCAGGGTAATGATGAAGGTTAGGAAGGACGGAGTAGGATGGGAGAGACTGATTTAATACTTTTAGGTACAAAGTTGTATTCTGATCATATTTTGTATTCCAACTGTTTTCATTTTCATCTACTGTAAAGAGAACATAAGTTTTATTCCTCCTTTATTAACCTTCCTTCTCCAGCACTGTGTGTTGGCTCACTTAATGTGCACAACAACTTCCTTTTCAAAGCGAATAGAAAACAGTTATGAATAACCACATGACTTGAGTAAGGAGGGGAAAAGCCCCCATTCCAGACTTTCTCAGCTACCTACTGCCTAAACAGGTTCCTATGCCTTCCCATAGATTCCAACCAAAATTAATAAGACATGGGAAAATCTGCTAGGAAGCATCACTCGGGTCATATTCTATAACCAGGAAGAACCTTGAGTTTGACTGTAATGGGATCTGTGGGTTTGATAACAATTAATGTCATTTCCTTCTTTATGTCTATCTATCATGCTATTTTTATTCTGCCCTGACTGTTTACAGTTTGCCGTAAACACCAGCAATATATTTGCTGTTGGTACTTCTAAGAACCACTCCACATAGAGGTGTCTCTGGAACTGCATTAATGACCTGCTCTCCCAGACAGGTTGACTTCTAGGTTTCTCCGTATACTCTTCTTATACTCCCTAACAAGTCCTATAAAATATGAATTTCAACTCAACAATCATGACATGCTTAGTGATATTCATTTGTGTTTACCTGACAGTTTTCATTTTTACAACTTGTGTGCTCATATGGAGTCAGTGTGATTTCCTTTCATTGTCCCATAAAATAAAGTAGCTCACATTTGAAAAGGGAATTCCAACCACAGTAAAATCATCTTCCTGTCTCAGAGAAAAATGTTTCTGGGGTGGGTTAAACACTATATTTTCCACATGCAAGCCTGATGCAATTCAGAACAGTAAAATGCATTGTTGGACCACAGAAAAAGTGAGGTGAGGAAGAGAGGTTAAATAACCAGTGCTGGGAATGAGAAATAAATGCAAATAATAGGCAATACTTTGAAAAATATTTCTGCAAAGATATATATAAAAAAAGTATTTGCATAGGAGACTGAAGATTTATGTGTGTTTTATGGTCCTGAAGTAACACACAAAAACCATTCATGAAACACAAAACTTTTGCTGTGGATGTCCTTGGAAGATGTCATCTTTCCTATAATTTGTGATATGGGATGTTAACTTTTGGAACTGACAGAGGTACAGACATCTAGAAAGAGAGAACATTTAACCCAAATGGGTTAAATAAGGTCTTCGTCTCCTCTCTTAAAAAATCTTCACAGGATGCCTCTTCATAAGACTTGCAGTAAAAGCAAAGAGTAATATTTTAGGCAGCTGAGATTGCAATACTTCTTTGGGTTTTTAAACTGATACATCTCAGACTGATGATTCACATCATGATGATAACTGTCCTGCAGAACCAAGTTAAAGAATACAATTTAGTGCTTTCATCAACAGTTGAATCACAAGTTGTCAATAATCAGTGTGCTCATTCTGATTATTTGGGAAGTAACTCATCTGTAAGACACCCTTTCTCTCTGTTTCCTGGAAGGTCCTAGAGATGCAATAAAGGCAGCTTTGCTCCTAGGAGCCTGGCATAGCCTTGCACGCTGCCATCTTCATCTGAGGGCACAAAACACTGCCTGCTTCTAGCTCCACAAAGAACTGACCTCAAGCTGCAGATATGTGCTTAGTGATACAAAGACTTACACAAGTGTAAAAAAATGTAAAGCAAGTAGGATCATCAGGAAGAACAACAACTGCTGTCAGAAACCTGATTTATTCTCTGTAAGATAAACAAAAGTGGCATTTAGGGGTAATTATTAGCCCTCCTGTGTCCTTCATAGATTAATTACTCTATTGTAGGGTGTTTTTGTGGGGTAGACATAGCCTAGATTTCAATGCAGTAGCTTAAATATGGGTGTTTTGAGGCATCTAAACCATGTCCTGGATCTCTTTTCTCCCAGGTGCCACCTAGAAGTTTAGGTGTATCCTGTAGATACACATACACATCTGCATTATTTTATGTCTTTCACAGCTGTCTCAAGCCCACATGTATCAGAAATTAATGATTCAAGGAGGGATGAGCAAATTCCTAGAGGATCTAGCAGGCAGAGAGTCTGCAGAGCAAACCCCCTGGGCCCAGAGTCCTGCCCATAATCAGACAGTGAAAGTCATCACAATATGCAGAGACAATTCCTTCAGCAGGTGGTAGTCTAGATTTGTCAGTAAGCAACAGGACAGTAGAGAAGATGCTCAAAACAATTTGGTCACAGTAAGCTCTGCCACATGGGTGAGAAGGGACCCTGCTCACATACCAACCTCTCTGCCCTGGGAACATTCCTCTTTGCAAACATGGAACTGCACACAATGCATGAAGTGATGGAGAACCTGCCTCGCTCCCGGACACACCTCTCTAGTTTCTCAAGCCCAGAAGGTTCCTTCCTCCCTTAGGATGTCATCAAAGGAAGGAGACAGCAAAGCCAGGCTTGAAGTAGAAACACATAATCTACTACTCAGTGCTCAAATGGTCTTACCCTGTGGTACCATAGGAAATGCAAGGGACTTCCCCCTCCCAGCAAGCCTACACCATTCAGCACCAGACCAAAGTGTGGCCATGAGCGATCATTTCTGGCTAGCTGAGCAACCCAGTGATGTGGATGCCCACACAGGCCTAATGGAAACCTAGTGCATTCTAAGATGCCAGCATGAAAACAGGATAAACTTCCATCAGATTGTCATCACACCAATTTTAATCTTCCAGAGCTAAACAATCCCTTCTGCTGAAGGCTCCACATGGGATAAAAAGAATGCAAATCACAATCTAATCAGTGTGATAGAAAGGGAAGGTGTGGGAGCAGAGCCTTGTTTTCTACTATTTGAAACTCAGCCAATAAGTCATTTAATCTGCAGTGACATGAATGGAACCAGTAGCTTGTAAATGAGATGATTAATATAAATTTTAAATATTTTTTTTAAGATGTGAAGTTGAAGATAGTGTCCTGTAGGCAGGTAGAATACCACCTCTGGCAACATCCAAATAGTCTGAAAGAATCAAGCATCAAATTTCTTTCAGCAGCCTGTGTAAGTACTTAGCCAATTTCAGCAGATACAATCTCATTAATAACATTTCTTGCAATTTCTTTCACATTGTTTTCAATTGGATCTCTTTAGGGTTTTGTTTTGGAAATCAACTGATAGAGAGAGAGGTTTTTAAATTAAATCCCCTCTTTTCCCTAATATTTACTTTTTTCTCCATATCTGACTAAGCTTGTACTGCAATAACTCATGGCTTTCTAATCTGGAAAGGTGCTTCATGCTTATCAGTAGGTGCTGATAGTTTTTTTCCTGCTCTGTATTTACAAAGGAATTAGCCAAGACGAGAGATAGCAGGTCAAAAAAAGCCCTGCAGAAAAGCAGCCATGTAAGATTCACTCTTTCAGCTTGTATCCTCCATTTACATTTAGATGACATCTACTTTTAGTAGATATTTAAAATAAACCAAAATAAGAGACTCAAAAAGTGCATGTGGGAGCTCACTCTGCCCCAGCTGGAGCAGTTTCCGTGACACACAAACAGGTTTACCATTGAGGTAAAAGAGGAATGGCGACAAAAGGAATTTATGAGGGCTGTGCAAGAACCTCATTGTCTTCTGTAAATTCTCTCTTTCCAGATGTAAGTTGAAGTCCCATATGGAGAAACTTCAAGGGTTGCTAACTGCTTCTAGCATTAACCCACATTTCTACAAATTCAAATGATTAATTGATATCTCTCTGTTACATTTAAAAAAAATTGAGTAAAGTTTTTTTCAAAAGAGTAAAACATTTGTAAAATAAATGGAACTCTAGCTTTCATTATATTTCTTAATTGCTCAAATCCCTCAGTCCCCTTCAATCCCATGAGCAGATATTTGACTTTTAAAACATCTGTTCCAGCATCTACTGCACTAATTTTATTAAGGTGATTCCATTTCTGCTGTGGTTGAAACGGTGGTGGTGATTTTGCTGTACAGTTCGCTGACAATAACACAGGAAAAAGAGCCAAAGAGAAAGCCCAGTATGGATTAGACTTTTGCAAGTATTTCTGTACATCTGAATGGACATGCAGAAGTGATCTCACTGAAGTGAATGGGATGAAACACCACTCAAAGGCCACAGGTAAGTGCATATAGTAAGGTACATAATTAAGCTTCCACAGCCAACAGACATAATGTATTTATCATGGACCATAAGAGCATGGAAAAACTCTGGAGGCAACTAATGAAAGGACATGTTCTTCAGAGTTTCTTGCTGCAGGCTCAGTTAAATGATTCTTATTAGAGCTCCAGCCAAATACCCTGTAGGATGGAGAATACAGATTCAGTGTGGGCTGTAGAGCTAAGCTACCCTTACAGAGAGGGGTTTGCCCTGAAGAAAGGCAGTGCTCTATACATCAGTTTTAAACTCATTCATATGAAGTGGCACAAAATTAAAGTCCACTTGCAGCAGTGAACCTGTTTCAGGACAGCCTCAAATATGCTACAGCAGGTTTTAATTTGTATGCAAAAGACCACATTCAATGAGCTTGCTGCCAATTAAGATTATTTATAGAGAACATGATGTTTAATTTCAAACCTCACAGTTTCAAGGAAGAGAGAGCAGGCCCTGAATGAATGCAGATAAGAGACTCCCAACAGCGTTGGCATGTGGCAACATTTGGCTGCAGCCAGACATCCCGGAGTGATGCGGCCGTGTGGGCACAAGATGTCTCCGCCCTCCCTTGTCTGGGCTGCCACCTCCCGGCTTGTGAGAGCCATCCTGTCCCTTTCAGCCCAAATGAGCTCAACCAGTGCCAGCAAAACTAAGTAATTTTAACTGAGAGAGTCCTGGAAGGAGGAAAGAGGGACATTTTGCAGTAGGTGGAGGCTGCAGCCAGCACTCCATGGCACAGATAGGCCACAAGCCACATCTGGGGATACTCCACAACAGTGAGCCTTGCTGCTGAAGACCATAAAACCTTGCCACTGGCAGGCTCTTTGTACAAAACCTTGCTTTTCATGCAAGTGTTTAGAATTTTATATATTTATATTTTATTTTATATATATTTATAAAATTTATATTCATTATATATATTTATATATCATATAATAGATAATATTTAATAATATAATATAAATAATATAATATATAATGTAATATATAATATATGATATAACATATAAGATACCTATATATATTTATTATATACAAAATTTTATATTTATATTTTATATATTTAAAGTATTTTTGGAAATGTCCCTTCACTGGCAGGTTTACAGCAAAGCCAGGACAAGTTGCAAACATTCTGAAGTCAGAGAGCAGCCAGTTGAGAGCACCCCAGGCTCAGAAGCTGCTGAAGGGAAAGAGCTGCTGGCAGGTTTTAACAGGCTCCTTCCAATGGAGATTTTTAAAAAGAACAAAACACCACAGCAATCAAAATGTAATGTGCTAACCTGAGGTGAGCCTGAGATTGAGCTTCTGAGGAAAACTTGCTGTTGATTTTCAGAGAGGCACAGCCTATTCCTTATCCCAGCCTATCCTGCCTGGCAGCTAGAGAGCCTGTTGGAACAGTGCTTATCCAGTCCTTAACTGCAGGTCTTATCTATCAAATGAAAATTCATTAAAAATTACTAGGTGGGCTGTTGCTAGTGATTCTCTGGGGGGATGACACTGTACCTGTAAAATAGATACACTTTAGGGTCCTGCCAGCTACCCTACATTATGCTGAATATGATGTCAGGAATTGCTCATTATTGCCTGCAGAGAAAAACTGAGGGAGTTTCCACCAACAACAGTGTTATTGCTAATGTCACAGATGAGTAAAACCTCAACTACATTGGTGCTGTCTGTGTGTTCAGGAAAAATGGATTCTATCTGAGATAGGTAGGGAAGGACCACAAAGATGGTCAGAGAATGGGAATGCCTGATGCAAGAGAAAACTGAAGGAATTTTAGGAATTAGGCTGGTGAGGGGCTTAGAACACAAGCCATATGAAGAGCGACTGAGGGAGCTGGGGTTGTTCAGCCTGGAGAAAAGGAGACTCAGGGGTGACCTTATCACCCTCTTCAACTTCCTGAAGGGTAGCTGTGGTGAGCTGGGGGTCGGTCTCTTTCTCCGGGCAACAACCGACAGAACAAGAGGACACAGTCTCAAGCTGCGCCAAGGGAGATGCAAGCTAGAAATAAGGAGGAAGTATTTTACAGAAAGAGTAGTCAAATACTGGAATCATCTACGCAGGGAGGTCGTGGAGTCACCATCCCTCGAAGAGTTTAAAAAAAGACTGGATGTGGCACTTGGTGCCATGATCTAGTTGAGGTATTAGAACGTGGGTTGGACTCGATGATCTTAAAGGTCTCTTCCAACCTAGAATTTCTGTGTGTGATTCTGTGTGTGAATTTATCATGACAAAATTAAAACTGAGGTATTATATTGCTGCAATTTAATTCCCAGGAGCAAGTGCCATGGCAGGAGAAGATCCAGCCAAGCTGACTATCAGAGGGGGAATGCTCTGGTGCAGCCTGCCTGTAGCAGCAGTGAAAGCAAACAACTTCATCTAAGCAGCACACAAGAGATGATAACTTTCTCATGGTCAAGCTGCAAATTATTGATCTGTAGTCTATTACACTGAAAGGAGAATGCTGTAGCATTCTGCATTAATGTTGCATTAATATAGCTCCATATTTCTTAATCCATCAGGTAGAAAAGTATTGCTTTCTGCTGTACACATTTTGAGAAGTTTTGTTGTTAAAATAATTTAAAATATTAATTAACCAATACCAGTACATTTAGAGAAGGCTAAAACACAATTATGTGTGAAGCCTGCACTCATAGTCCATCCATCAAAAAGAAAAATATGCATTTTCTGGGAATAGCAAAAAAACTGATAAGAAAATTCCTAGTAGTGCTTTCTAAGTGTATATCCAAGCCTGTTCATGCCCCAAATGCCTTACTAAGAAGAATGTTTGCCCAATAACAGTGACCAAAAGATGATAACTACTACACCATTTCTATGATCAAGTTTCAAATTAGAGATCAAGACTGGAACATATGTAGAGAGGACAGCATGGATCCCATCCGGATGGATTTATCTTGTCAGGGTTGATAAACAAAAGCAAAACTGTCAACCCAAGAATGAAAAAACATGAGTTGGACTTGAGCCAAAATAATAATTTGAGTTTTGTGATATTTTAAAATACAGAATAGAATTTAAAAGTGGATTTGACTCCTGGTTTGATAGCCCAAGTTTTTCCTGAAACCAGAAAAGTTCTGAAATTTACTGAAAGCAGAAGGGAAGTGAGGAAAATGGCATTCACCTGTCATATTATGGCCCTGTGGGACTGAATTAAAGAGTGTCAATGCTGCATTGCCTCAAGTAAACAAAATGCTCATCTATCAGCTATTAAAAAAAAAATCAGATAAATGGCTTTCTCAGAACAATTATGTTTTTCTAGGTATTAAATGTTGTTTTACTCCTCAGGAAGGTAAGTTTGGTGAGAGATCTCTTTGATTTATAAAACACTTTGTTTGTTGCAAAATCCCATCTATAAACAAACAAATTTATTGCAACTTAAACTGCAGTTGCTCCTATTATACTGTCAGTTCCAATTAATTTCACCATAATCTGGTACATCAGTTTATTATAACAGGCAGACACGGGTTTCTTCTCATGAGAACCAAGTAATGGATATGGGGAATGAAGACCTTTGTTTTTAATGCTGTAGTCTGTTCTAAAGCAGTGAAAACCAACAACGAGAACGAGAACAATGATGGATCCACAAACCTTGTGGATGCGTCATGGTTCAACCCCAGCTGGCAGCTATCACACAGACACTGGCTCACTTCCCCCACCCCAGTGGGATGGGCAGCAGAATCAAGAAAAAAAAAAAGAAAAACTTCATGGTCTAAGAGCTGTTTAATAATTGAAAGAAAGTAAAATATAGTAATACTAGTAATAACAATAATGAAAAGGGAGATCACAAAAAGAAAGAAAGGAATAAGACTCAAAAAAACAAGCACTGCACAACACAGCTGCTCACCAGCTTCTGACTGATGCCCAGCCATCAACCCAATTCCAGGTAACACCCCCAGTTTATATATGGGGTATGGGATTCCCTGCTATGGAATATCCCTTTTGACATGTCAGGTCATCTGTCCTGGCCATGCTCCCTCTCAGCTTCTTGTGCACTTCCTCATTGCAGAACATGGGAAACTGAAAATTCCCTGAGTTCGAGTAAGCACTGCATAGCAACAGCTAAACCATCAGTGTGTTACCAACATCATTCTCATACCAAATCCCAACCACAGCTCTGTACCTGCTACCAGGAAGACAATTAACTCTATCTCAGCCAAAACCAGGACAGGATGTTGTCTACCCAGATTGTGGTAAAGAATTTGACATAATTTCCTGCAGCATTCTCCTGGAGAAAGCATCTGCTCTCGCCTTGGACAGGTACACTGTTTGCTGCATAAAAAACTGGCTGGATGCCCCGGCCCAGAGTGGTGGTGGATGGAGTTGCATCCAGCTGGAAGCCAGTCACAAGTGGTGCTTCCCAGGGCTCAGTGTTGCAGCCAGTCCTGTTTAATAACCATATCAACAACCTGGACGAGAGGATCATGTGCACCCTCAGTCAGTCTGCAGTCAACACCAGGCTGGGCAGGGGCATTGATCTGCTGGATGTTAGGAAGGCTCTGCAGAGGAATCAGGACAAGGTGGATCTATTGGGTGACACCAAATGTATGATGTTCAATTAGGCCAAGTGCTGGGCAACCTGGAGGAGAAGGACCGGGGGATGCTGGCTGACAGTCACTGCCCATGAGCCAGAGTGTGCCCAGGTGGCCAAGAAAACCAATGGCATCCTGGCCTGTAGCAGCAATGGTGTCCAGCAGGACCAGGGCAGTGATGGTCACACACCCCAAGTGCTGTGTCCAGCTCTGGGACCCTCATTAAGGGGGGAAATTGATGTGCTGGAGTGTGTCCAGAGAGGGGCAACAGAGCTGGTGAAGGGTCTGGAGCACAAATCCTGTGAGGAGCAGCTGAGAGAGCCAGGGGTGTTAACCCTGGAGAAAAGGAGGCTCAGGGGAGACCTTATCAGTCTACAACTGACTGAAAGGAGGGTGTAGTGAGACGGGGCTTGACCTCTTTTCCCAAATAACAAGAGATAGGACAAGAGGAAATGGCCTCAAGTTGCTCCAGGGCAGGTTTAGATTGGGTATGAGAAGAATTTCTTCACAGAAAGGGCTATCAATCACTGGAACAGCTGTCCAGGGAAGTGGTTGAGTCACCATCTGTGAAGGTGTTTAAAAGATGCGTAGATATGGTGCTTAGGGAAGCAGTTTAGTGGTGAACTTAGCCGTGCTGGGTTAAAGCCTGAACTTGAAAATCTTAGAGGTCTTTTCCAACCTAAACAATTCTATAATTCTATGGGTTTGGTGCTGACCTAAAAGAAGGGCTGTCATTCTTCTCACTGAGTAAATCTCTCATTATGAGACCCTTGCCAGTATCAGTTTAATTGGTTCTGCACCTCTCACAGTAGTGGTAAGCTGCTGCATTCCAACACACAACACCCAGGCAGGCATTAAACTAAAATAAAAGTTTAGTTTAATGATTTTCTCTTGTTGCCTGAACAGTTTAAGTAGATTCCATTTTTGCCAAATACTTTACACAAAATAAATCATTCAAGAGCCTGGACAGTTATGCTGAAAGAATTAATTACTGCCTGACAACACCTGTCATCACTTTTCCATTGAATCAAAAAACAGATCACAAAGACAGCTATAGCTGAATAAGTTAGTCTCTTATTTACAAAGCAAAAAGTAACTGTGCTCCTTAAAAACTTCAAATACTTTATTTGATGGCTACTGTTAATAAGAAATAAAAGTGTTTTAAGAATAAATAAGAAGATAGTCTGAAATGCCTCACTGTGGTTTGCTAAGCACTTTTTCCCAGATGACAAGCTTTCCTTTTTTTTCCTTGCTCGTGGATCTGGTTTTCACAATGTGGGTGACACAGATGATACTACTGCAGGTCTACATTGCTTGACTCTTCCCTCTTGTCTTACCAGAAGGACATGGGGACAATAACCAGGTCTTTTGTCTCCTACAAGAACTTCACCTTACCTGTACATTCCTTCTCAGCCTCCTGACACAACCCTGCATTCAAAAGTGACATGCCCTGAGGACACAAAAATTGCTGGAAATGTGCAAATGGTGACCATACAATCACCCAGAGGGAGAAGAAACTTGCAGGCTGACATCTTTATAGGAACAAAACAATATATCAACAAATCTCCTCTTCTGCATTACTAGAGGAGATATGGTGTGATTCTTAGGGTTGGCCTGATAAGAGTTGGACTTTAATGATCTTCATGAGTCTCATTCAATTCAGAATATTCTGTGATTCTCTGAGCCAGCAAGTAAAAGAATCCTCCTTTTTGAAGAAGAAGCACTTAGATCTGGAGGTAAACAACTAACATACAAATCATGACCAGCCACAAAAATCCTATTCTGTTCAAAACTTGCTTGATGTTATGAGCATTCGGGACTTGCTCAAATAAATCCCCCAGGCAAACATTTCCTGCAGGAAAACAGGCTCTCCTATCTGTCTAAAATCTTGAAGAAAAAGGGGAGGCTGAATTATTCCCAGAAGATGACAGTGAAAACCCAAAGATTGGAAAAACCCAGACTAGACACTGACAAAATGCTGTCTGTGTAACCCCATAGCAGCTATGCACACTCTCGATACCTGGGAAAATTAACACCAGTGAGGTTTACAGGGATGTTTACCTACAGGCTCAAAAGATCAAATGATGAAGAACATTGAACATGTATTTTTAAATCTGAGGGGGCTGCAAATTTCACAACTAGCTTAGATTTTACATCCCTTCTAAGCCTGGTTTTGAGCTCTTTCAAAGTACTAAAATTCCCACTGCTCACAGAAGTACCCAGTCCTCTTACCAGTCTCACTCACTTCTGAGTCTAGTTGCTATTTCTTGGCAATGAGTCTCAAGCTCCAGCTGTAGGTTACATAAAATGCATTTCCTTAATCTATTTGGGATTTGCTCATATTTCATCTCCCTTGCTCTTGTGTTGTGAGAAAGGTAATAAAAGCAACAAGTCTAACTGCTCTAAATGCTTTATCATGTTGTCCAATTTTACACATTCCCTTTTGCTTATGCCATCCCAAATGAAAAAGCATCAATCTTTTAATTCTCTATGGAAGTTTGGATTCATTGAAGGAGGCAGAAGCAGCCTCTTTCTGTTCTTCATGTGCTAGAAGGGGAAACTGAGGAAGCTTTGCTACCTCTGCAGTCAGAAGGGGACTGACACATCATGCCTGGTGAGCAACATCTGAAGATGGAGATCAAATTGCTGGACCAAGCATGTTCCAGACGAAGCCAGCTTTTTTTAAGCATCAGCCTGAGGCATCCTTAAAAAATTGTTTGCTTGTAGACTTCTTAGTTGTCAGGTGGAGTAAGGCAATGAGTAAATTAGACTGTCAGGTGCTTTCCTATGTGACTCTCTGTGCTGTCAGTCACTAACAAAAGCAGCTCCCACCTCACCTCAATAGATGAAACAGGAGTAATTCATTCAGTCACCTTAAGATGTTTCTAAATCCAGTGCTGCCTTCTTTCCTTTCAAGTCAGAAACTTTACTCCTCTTCTAAAGCATTGCTGACGGCAAATGTTGCAGAGCTGTGCAAATCGTTATTGTTCAAACACTTTTCTTTAGTTATTGTTAGGTTTCAACATTACCATTTCACATCCATCTTAGAAATGTATTTCCTAAAAGGAACAGTGATTACAGTGGCCCAAGGAGAATACAAGCTTTGTTCTAGTGAAAGCAAAGACTCAGATTTCAAGTGTCATTGTTGGTTTAACACTTTTCACAGCATAATCTTTTTTCTCATAGATATGATATGACAGAAAAACTGAAGACTGCTATGAATGGGCCATACTACATGGGATAAAACTTGCTGTAAGTGGGAATCCTCATCTGAAAGCCTTTGCACGGAAGTGGACCCAATGTCTCATTCATGCAATGCATATAATTTTTAGAGAGGCTCAAATTCCAAAAACTGAAATACTTGGATTCTCCACAGCTCAGGCCTACTTTATCTTTCTTCCCAGAGCCACTCTACCCCTCTTAGCAACATCAGTGAGTTGGAGAGGTGTCTCTTATTGTTTTATAATGCAAAAAAATAAAGGCTTCATCCAAAACTAGAAACAATTCACATACTTCTGAAGATGTAATAAGAGAGTTGGGGCAGAAATAGATAGTTTTCATATAAAGACATGCAGATGAGCTGAATGTGTCTAGATCTGGATCCCTACTCCCTCTTTATCACATTTAGTCATCAAAAAGACTGAGAGCAGGAGTTCTGGCAGCAAATCTCTCCCTGATAGCTGCATATGAGTTTGTTGCTGCTCCAGCAAGAACCAAGTTGTAACAACTGTAATAAAGCAGGAGCTGGGATTCATTAGTCTGAGGCCATGAGGAAAAAAGTCTGGGCTGTGGCAGGCTTTGGACAAACCACCTGCTTTGGAAACCCAAGGCAATGGCCAAGTTCTGAGTATGCACATTCATGGTACCCAAGATATGCAGACTAAATAGCTTAGAAAAGGCTCAAATGATCCTAGGAAGCAGCCTGCCCCTGCATGGCTGTGGGGCCAGCTCACTGCCCAAAGCCTTGGGCAACACCAGCACGTACGGCATGCCAAGGTGTCTGTCTGTCCCCAGGGCAGCCCCTTCTGGCACTGGGCTCTGGTGGAGCCCTCACCACACCATGAGAGGAGACCTGCCATCCACAACTCTCTGAGGATCCAGCTGGGCCTGTGGCTGCCACTGGGGAGAGCCATGCCTGAAGACTTGACTGACAGTCAGAAACTTGGAAAGAAGAAGGAAAAGGAAGACCAGCAACATTCAGTGCTACAGAGTTTATAAATAGAGTTTATAAATAGACACTGTAAATGCTGTCACATAAACAACACAACTGGCAAAATATCACTTTGGTTGGGTTCAGTATTTGTTTTTATCAAAAACTTGTGTGCTATCAATGTTCTTTCTCGTGCACAGCACGAAGGAGAAGAATGTGACACATCAGGAAAGAAGGAGTGCTGAAGAATGATTAATGTAGCCATGCCTTGTAGCTCTGTAGTGAAAAGCTGCATTGAAAAACAATATATTATGCAAAAAGAGTAAATAGGTGCAATATCAAGCCCTGTGGGGGTCCATAATGCATAAAATGACCAGATGCGGAAGTCAAGAAAAATATGCTCTGAAAGGTATTTCATAAAATTCAAGACTTGCACCCACAAGAGCACTGCTTCACTTCTGGCCAAGGAGTGTGAAACTACTGAACCTGCCCCTGTGGATTAGGGTCTTGTGGCTGAATTGTCTATTAAAGGATGACCTTGTGATGAAGTATGCCCTTCAGCAAACCTCTGATGATACATCTCTCTTCTGTTCAGTTTGACTGAAGTTTATAGGAATTCCAGGACCCTGGGGAGCTCAATTCCTCTAGTTTAGAGAGGCCAGTGGGTTCAAAAGCTGTTTGTGGGTCATTAAGACACGCATATGTGCAGACAGGAAGTATTGCACTTGCTTTTTCTGTCCAGGAATCTAGCTTAAACCAGACACTCTTCTCATCTGCTCACTAAAAGGAAAGCATCCAAGAGAAATGTGGACAAATATTTTGCAGGACTGCTGCCTACTTCTTTTAAATAATTGCTGCATTAAGGGAAGTTGGAACAGTCTCAGAGATCAACACATAGTTCAGATTTCATGAATAGCTGAGCATGAAAAGCCAGGAAGGAAAACAGTCCAAAAAGGCTGTAGGTGGTCAAGAACATCTGCTAAGCCACTTGAACGGGATCAGACTGTGAAAAAAACAACAGTGAAAAACAAAGTGATAGACGAGTGCTGCAACAGCAATAGGACATAGAGTCTTACCCTTCTGTACCGTTTTCTGACAAAAATATCCCAGGTCCTAAAGTCAGCCATGAATCTGTCCTGGAGCCAGCACTGGAACCAAAGTGACGTACAGAGATCTGGTTTTACACCATTTAATACCTTCTAAGCGCATATTTTCTATGTCTGTGCTTCCAATGTAAAAAAATAACAAATAGCAAATAGACTTTGCTGGCAAAAGCCATTTCCAGCCTGTTAAACTTCATGAAATTGTTTCAATAAACACAAACAAAAAGAATATAAAAGGAAGCTAATACTTCAATAAACTTAACAATCTTTGGTATTTAGTCCTTTGATGACCCAAAAGGAAAATAAATGTATCAAGTTGAGCATGTGACTGATGGTAATGTTTGTCACTTTTCCTCTAGTAATCTTGTACAATTTGTTATGTTTGTGGTTTACAACTTAGATAAAAACAGACCATCATCCTGAAACACAGGATTTATAAATCTCAAAATACATGCAAATTTGCTTCCGCACAATCAAATTATTTATCTTATTAACAGCTAGTCTGATTACAAAAGCACTACATGCTCATACTTATAAATCACATTATCAGCTTCATTTAACTTCAGTTGAATTCATGCCCTAACAAGTATTTATCAAGATAAAATGAATGACATCACTTATTTGGCCATAAGGTGTTTTACAAGTCATACCTGGCTAGACAGTGTTTATTCCTCAGACTCTTCCGTAATTACAGATATTGCTTAAGTATCAGGTGTGTGTGCTGGTGCTCTGAAACGCTCCGTGTAAACACACCTTGGAAAACTGACTTACCACCTGTGGGGAAGATGATATCATACTTCCTAGGTGGTATTACCATAAACCCTCAGTTCACATTTGCTTGTAATATGAGACATGGGAAACACATGCTGCATGTAGCTAGAAGAAAAAAAATGACACATCTCACTTTTTAATCGTTTCAACATTCCACAGCACAGCCAAGTATTTTGTGGTGTTTTTTTAGTGCAACGTTCTTTACTAATGATTCTAGTCTTCATTCTCACTCACAATCTTTCCAAGCTGGTGCCCTCATTGCAGTAAGCATCTCATGCTAGAAGACATCAGCTTAGTCATAGAAGAAAATTTTAGTGAAAATCAAGGAATCAGCCACATATACCATGGAAAAGCTGGACTGCTGACACAGCGGTTTAGCCTGAATCCTTCCAACTGCCTTGAAGAAAGTCCGAGTCAAAAGAAATGCTACGGCATATGCTAAGCCAGAGAGGTGTGAGGAGCACATGAAGAATGTTACTGGAATAGAGAAATGCCTTGCACCAAATCCCACAACAATCCCACATTTCATGTGGTTAAGAGGGAAAGTATCTGATAATTGGGTGCAGTAATTAAATGAGTCCTCCACATCTGCTATGAGCAGAGGTGTTTACCATGGACATGGAGCCACTGCACTTGCGGCAACTTCAGAGAGAGAATTTGTCCTAGTAGGCATTGATTTCTTTAGAAAGACTCTCATTAGACTCTTTCTAAAGAGAGATCTTTCACATCTGCCCAGTTTACAAGATTGCCCTCTTTCTACTTTCTGTCCCAAGCAGCACAGCTATCTTGAATGACAGAAGATATGCCACTGAAATATCAGAGATATTTTCTGAAGAGCTGGAATAGACATTACTGAAGGAAAGAAATTAAAGATAATTTTGATGAAGAAGGTGATCCTACTGTATACTCTACCCAAATAAACACTGCTATATTTTTTCAAGCATCAAAATAGACTTGCTGGGAGATGAGAATGAGAAGTCAGGAATGAATAAAGTGTTTTCCAAGAAGATTATAAAAATAGTTTCTGCTAAAATAGAATAGCTGCTCCTGGGGACACATAAACCCCTGTGTCATTCCCATGGAAACAGGGAACATTTTTAATTATCACGACATTGTTATGACAATAAAACTAATAAAAGCAATGTAAATCAAAGGGTGCTACGCATCCACATATTTAACTATTATGATTTCTTCTCACTGCATCTATTCAATTTTTTTCATTACCTTACAAGATCTTGCTTCAGGACACATAATACTGAAAAGAAACTCCTTCCTGCTTGGAAAAGAGAGGCACAAGCTAATACAAATAGCAATCCTGGAGTGATGTGTCACAAGATTTATCTTTAAAAATAAAATATTTTTGTTCTTCTCACTTGCACTTTTTTTTTTTGAGTACTCTGTCCTGTTTTAGAAAAAAAGCAGCACAGGGGAACAGCAAGATACCTAGAAAAAAAAATGAACAAGAATAACCATAACTCTGCGAGCTTTAATTTACAAGGAGACTTGTGGGTTCTATCTAAAGAAAACTAATGGGAGGCACCATGTCAGACTTCAAATGTATTCAAGACTGCAGAAGAAGAATTTATTCACTGCATCTTTATGATGAATGAATAAAAAGTGATGTGTCTCAACTGCAAGAAGGAAACCTGAAGCATGACATTTGGCAAAGGGCAACAAAGGCCCAGATGTACTGTCATGTGACCGTGTTCACAGGGGTTCTTGGATGAGGCAAGAAACGAGAATGTTGACTCCATGTTCAGAAGGCTTGATTTATTATTTTAAGATATATATATTACATTACAACTATACTAAAAAGAAATAGAAGGAAAGGTTTCCTCTCTCAGAAGGCTAGCTAAGAATAGAAAAGAATGATAACAAAAGGCAGCTCTCTCGGACTCTGTCCGAGATAGCTCGGCCTCGACTGGCCATTAATTATAAACATCCAAGATGGGCCAATCACAGATGGACCTGTTGCATTTCACAGCAGCAGATAACCATTGTTTACATTTCATCTCTGAGGCCTCAGCTTCTCAGAAGGGAAAAAAATCCTAAAGAAAAGGATTTTCACAAAAGATGTCTGCGACACTGTCAAAGGACAGAGTGGGATCTCCAGAGGGAAGGGTTTCCAGGAGAGCTCAGACACACGTCTGTTGGAAACATTACAGGCATATTTGATCCAGGTTTGGCAGCAACAAGGTGGTCTGTATTATCCTTGGAGATTCTCCTCAGCCCTCCACGGCTCCAGATCTGTAATTCTTGTTCTTGGCAATTTCCAGCTGTATTTTTCAGCCCCTTGACCTTCTAGGCTTTCTCCACCTTGTGCACGGGGACACAAAGCCAAGGAACAAGGGGTCCCAGTGGGGAGCTCTGTGTCCACTGGATGCTCACACAGGCATTGCTAGTACTGGGAGACATGCACCTGCAGGCAAGGTGTGTCTCCAGGTCTCAGCAGGTGAACCATGCAGGGGTTTCCTCTCCCATGAGCCAGGCATGACCCCATCCACAGCAGAGCTGGAGTCGTTTGTCCCAGATGACAACCTGAGAGGTGTAACAGAACACACTCTCCCTGACCACACGTGGGGCTGACTTTGTTTTGCCACAATTATTTCCCTGCCATGTTTGGTGTTTTAAATCTGTGTTTTGTTGACAGATTTCCCAAAGGAGTTTATAAGAGGTGCCAAGAAAATGTTTCAAGTAGGGTGAGCCAGTATCATCAGCCAGCCTCAGCACTTGGCATTAAGATGGAAGTAAGTGTGGTGCCTAGCTCATATTAATACAGGTCTGACTTGTCAAAACAAGGTTTGGAAATAAGCAGAAGCAGGTGCATGTATTATTCATCCTGGTATAGAAGATGTTGGGATTTTTTTCTCACATTTTCTTAGTAAGATGAAAAATCTGTCAAATATTATCCATCCATTTGCCAGAATGCAAAATGATACTAGGTATAAAAGGTAATGCCAGATAGAAGTATGAAAAAGGAACATAAATATGTAGATAAAGTTCAGGAACAGAAGTAATTAAATTTGATTTTATTGCCAAGCAAGTAAAAATGTCAGGGACAGCCTCTGGAAAGTCCCTAATCATGTGGTTTCATTGTTTTGCTCTCTAAAGTGGAATTTTAATAATTACCCACCTCACAAGTGTGCTGTAGTGCTGTGTTTAGGAATGATTGTGAAAGGATCTGTGATTAGCTGACAAAAAAATGTTGTTCACATCATTATCACTGTGATCTGTGCACATTTATGCAAATACATCTGTGTCCCTAGGTGATTTATTTCAGATGCTGACTGGAATTGAGATGTAATAACTCCTTACACTTAAATTGTTTTTCTATAGTTAGTACAATGGATTGACAGTTACTTATACTATTACAAACTGGTTCGCTGTATAATCTGGACAGTTGCCTAATCTTAAATTAAGATCAAATAGGGAAGAGCCCAGTATAATTCATCCTGAACTATTTAACAAGGATGCTGCAGAGCAAAATATATTGAGGAGGGGTACATTAAAATCACAGGAAGCAACTCTTTTTTATCTATCCAATGTTGGCTTAATAAACAGAATCCGTGTACTGACTTGTTGAAATAATGATTTCAACTGACATTGATGGAAGAGGTCATTATTGGAGGAATTATGCTCCATAGAGAGCAAGTCAGGCAACAACTCAGTAATACAGCTCCACAAGCCAAGCTTACTTGGAATATCTAAAATACTTGGGCTATGTAAAACTGCCATGAACTTGCTCTGTCAATTCAGATTAGTCCAGATTATTCTAAAGATACATGGTTGCCTGCGCAGAGGTAATGCCAGACTAGATAGGATTTCTTTTCATATTGCTTTTATGGGTATCACATCTCCCTTCGCAGCTGGCATAAAGGGTAAACACTGTGATAGGACGAGTTTATTGTGCCAGTTTATGACCTGATAGCACAGTGAAGTGGCATTACTGTGCACCCATGGATCCCACAGCTCAGCATGCCAGGAGATGGCTGCCCAGGGAGGAGTGTGCATGCTGTGCTACTTTGGCTTCCAACAATTAAAAGCTTGAAGGAGATCTAAATGAAGGGGTTGCAGTTGTTAATGTTACGAGAAAGGAGGACTGCTCATCAATGTGAACACTAAAAATCAGAGTAAAATCATCTAACAAGACTGTCAACTAACGGAATTGAAAAGGCACTCAGATATGAGGACATTACCAGGACAAAGGAGATTCAGCCTCAGAACCCTGCAAGAGAAAGCACGGAGTAGGCAGCTCCTTGGCTTCTTCCACCTGCAGTGTTTGGAAAAAGTGCACCAGGGCCACCACCATCCCTGCTCTGCAAATATACCACAGGCCAAACAATCCTGAAATGAGACATGGTTAAAACTCATTCACACCAATCAAAACAAGGTAGAACCATGTACCTGACAACAACAGCAGAGAAACATTTTTCTAACTTGGCAAAACCTCCAAAGGGGAGCATTTTCCAGTGCTGTCTTGGTACCAAGTTTTTCTTACTCTTAACTCTTGTGTAGTGATCATGTAAGTTCTGGCTGGACATTGCTAAGAGCTAGAAAAAACAGCTTTGGTTCTCGTTACTTTTTAAGATAACCACCTAAACAATGAAGTCTTTATCAGCCTAAGCAAGGCAAAGGGTTTCCTTCACTTAAACTTTGCCACAGGTTTCTCTTCAATACGCTGCTTTCATTAATTGAATTTGACAAAGTTCCCTGATGCTTATGCAGAGGCTGCCTTCTCAGGCAAGGCTGCCATTCAGGGACATGAGTATTGAAACTGCTGACTATCAGAGAGGCACCATGAACCAATATCATTTGTATCTACTTCTCTGTGCTGCTATTACTTCATCTTGTTGGTATCCAGCCTTCTCTGCAGCATACCCAAATCACTTGGGATACTAAGCTTGTTTCCCATGTTTGCAGCCTGCTCAAGCCTTCTGCTCTGACTTGAATCTGTGTGAAAATTATGACTTTAATCAAATGGTCTATCATTTATCTTGATTGAAATAACTTTGAAGAAAATGTTATGCTGCTTAAGTCAGTGGGATAGTTTAGAAAATGTGGAGATTGTCAAGATTTTTCAAAACCTGCTGCCATGCAAAAATGTTTAATATAAGATTAGCCTGATTGGCATGATCACTTTTTCTACAGGCAGTATATAAACAGTGGTGCTGCAACCAGTCCTTAGTCACACCTACTGACTATTTGTACCTCCCTCCTCTCTCTCTCCTGGCCTGTGCATTCTTTTGGGAGTGACTTCCCACTTACCTCCACAGCAGTAAGTGCCATGCAGGCAGAGCTCTGCCCACTTTGGAAACTGCAGCAGCTTGTTACTGCTACCCTATTTTACCTTTGTATTTTTTCAGACTTAGCATCCATTTTTGTGATCCTATAGAGGTGAAGATGACAGTAACTGGTTTGTCCTCCTAATGTAATGTCAGGTTTCCTATCTGGGAATTTAGAATTTTCTGAAGACAGAAGACATAACTCATGCTCCAGCAGCCACAGCTTTGCAACCTGATCAAATGCAAATGCTGAGTATTAGATAGATATCCTGAACTAATCTCAATCACTCTACTTTCATCTACTTTTTATCTTTAGGAGGACTTCCTCTTGCATGTACAAGTGAAATGTAGGCCTGCTGCTTCCTTACTTCTTCATACCTGCCTCCTCACACTTCTCTTTCAATTACATAACCCAGGATTACTCTAATGAAGGAAAGGAAAATATTTTACTATGTTTGTCACATGCTCTTTCACAGCCTGTATGCTGGTGGGCTTTCTTGCCCAGGGGGAAGGGAAAGGTCAAGGCACAGAAATACCCAAGTCTTCTTCACCTTTCGCTCCAGGCTACAGTTTATTACCCAAACATCAAATTCATGGAGTAACACAAAGCAAAGCTACTCCCAGATCCAAAGCCAGCTGCAGGGGCTCCCAGGCTTTCCGTGCCAGAAAAAGGGCACACATCTTCATCTAAACCCCTGATGAATCAAGTGACAAGCAGGCAGCCTGTAACCCTTTCCTGACTGTTTAACCCTGTCACAACAGTTTGCTGTTGTGAATACTTTATTCCAGAGTTGGAGCACACTCTTTCAAATTTCTAGGTGCAAAAAACTTCAAGGTGTTTTTGATTTTTGTTTTGGTGGTTTTTTGAGGGTTTTTATGGGGGGTGGGGGTGGTTTTGTTTTTTTGGGTTTTTTTTGTGCGTCAGTGCTTACAGCAACATTAGGTAATTTTGCTACACTTATTAAGAAACAGGTCGTGGACAGCAATATGTTTTGGGGTTTTTTGGGGGTTTTTTTGGTTTGTTTTGGTTTTTTTTTTTTTTTTTGTTGGGTTTTGTTTGAGTTTTTTAAATGAAAACCTTTGCTCCTCAGAAGAAGCCTGTAGAGACATTTACATGTTTATAAATACACTGACCACATAAAGACCAAGCCTATGTTTAAGAGTTCACAGCTTTTGGGAAGTTGCTGTTAGATGTGAGTTTTCTACACTTACATTAAGTATCAAGATAAATGGGGAAGAATTAAAATGCAGACATGCAAAACTTATGGATTTTGGACTCTTAGAACCAAAAACCAGGGTAAATGGGAAACTAACAAGGAAAAAAAGAGTTCTTAAAATAAAACAAATTCCTCAAGAGGGCAGCTAAGGAGGGTTGCAAGCAAGAAGCAAAAAAACCCCAAAAAAACAGAAGAGAAGAGGAAAAATCAAATGGATTTATTTTGAAAGGTGATTCAGATAAATGCCTTTTGCAAGTGTACCATGGTTGCCTGATGACTGTGGGCTTGTGAAGGTGGAAGGCAGAGTTGCATTGCTTGACTTAAAAATATGAGTACGAAAGTCAGCCCATCAGTTGCTGTCCTACAAATATAAACAATATTTTTCTGGATGCTGGCTGTACAAGGTCTGTTTTAAGCTAAAGAACAGTAGAACACATACTAGGCAGATCTACACACAATGATCACTCCTAATTTTAGGGGGAATCTGAGGCAAAAAAAGATTAAATGTGTTTATGATGTCCAGAAATGCAAACTTACACAGAAGTCTTGTAACAATAGATCCATCTTCTTTTCTGTTATTTTGAAAACTTTTTATGATGCCTCCATTTGTAAGAGTAGCACTTGATTTTCTGTATCTTTTCCTGCTGTTTCTGAGAGAAGTGTGAGTAGAAGATCTGTCCCTTAAATCCCATAAAGCTCAATTTAACTCATGTTGCTTTCAACTCCCTGGAGATAAAGGTGGAGCTGAGAATGAACGGGATCCTTTCCCTTTCCTGAACCTCCAAACAAAATGTGTCATTAATTCCTCTGGTGCAGTCTTTAACACTAGGCTAAAACACATAGCAGCAATAAAACCACTGAAGTTTAAGACCTCAAGGTTAATTTGCCTGGCAGATAAGGACACTTCCTTTCTGCTTGAAGACCTAGCTAACTTGCTGTGAAATCACTGGAAAGAAATCTTTAGCAAACATCACAAGGCTTTCCCTGTGAGTGAGAGAGTCAGGGTGTGGGCTGAGCCCTGGACCCACATCTCCCTGCTGTAACTGTGTGTCTTCTGCTGTAACTATGTGACCCATGAGGGATGGATATTCTTTATATTCTTTATATCACAGGAGTTTAGGTCAAATGAAACCTTTCCAAAATGTGTGGGGGCTGAGTCCCATCCAATAAAATGTGGATCCCCTCTCCATCCAGGCCCCCACACCTCAGTTGAGGTGTGCATCCCCACAGACTCTGCCCTGACTCTGCTGCCATGAATTATCTCATTTGTAACTTCCTGCTCCATTTCCAATCTTCTGCCTGCCATGCAAGAGTATGTACAGGCAGGTGTCAATATTCTACCTGCCTTTTTTGCCTTATTTTCATAAAGCATTCATGATCAGTTGCAGGTGCAGCCGTGAACAAACTACAGTCTGGATAATGTGATCATACATTCCTTGCTTGATGAAAGGGCAAGACTTGGTCTCCACACAAAATTGCAATAGAGACCTTTACATAAATGGTGGATTAATTAGGAACCAAATCAGGTTCTGTCACTTTAAAACTTTCCTCCACCCTCCATCACCTCCATCCATCAGTTGCCTGCAGCATGTATATTGAGGAATCGCGTGCAAACCTTACCATAACCCAAGGCTTAACATAAACTATGCTCTTTCAGGTCATTGGCAAATAACAGGTATATCCGGTTGTGCCTTTGTACTTGCCTGCACACAAATTAAAAGCGCATGTAAAGTTACAATAATCAAAGTCAGTCAGGGGGAAGGGGAGGAGAGCAGGGGGATAATAACTGGGGGATCAGGTTATTTATCTTCACAGGGAAGCCACTGGGAGAAGCCTCTTTGCATGCCATTTACACCTCAAAAGAGAGATAGGGGCAAATCTGGCTCTTGGCCAAAGCCATCCCCTACAGCGCCCCAAGCTGTGCCTAATCCTGTCTTTTCCCCGCAGCTGGTAAAGACGCTCTTACCTCCGCTGCTGCTGCTTCTTCCTCATGGTGCTGCACGGCATTTTAAGCCTCCTCCTTAGCTGCAGAGTGAGTGTTTCTGTGGGAGACAACAGCCAGGATGGACTTTAGGCTCTACTCATTGGAAGAATTTTCTCCTCATGGTCTCAGCTACTGCTACTGTCACTACCTCCAGCGCATTGCTGCTTCTGCAGCTGCTTCAACTCTTATTCCCTGACACCTGCAGGGTGACCCCATGTCTGCACAGCCACCCCAGGGCAGGCACAGGCTCCCACACTGTTCTCCCTTCTAGAGGAAACCATCAAGCCATTGTGCAGCCACCCTGAGCCTGGGTGTGGGTTGCTTGGGAAAGGGAAGAATTTATGGCATTTTTTTTTCTGTCTTTCTCCTTTGGTGTGCCATGAGACTAACAGACATTAGCAAATGCCTCTTCCCGGAGAACTGTGACAAGATAAAACCTGCCCTGACTGGCACCTGCAGTCTGTTTCCCTCATAGTCTTTGATCTGCCATTGCTGAAGGTTAGAAGACCTGAATGGCTCAGAAACAGACACTTCCTTGGGTTTGCTTCCAAATGCTAGGAGCATGTAAGTGTCAAGACCACTTTTTCTCCCTGAAAAATTTACTGAGGAATAGAGGAAATCTTTTTTATTAGTATTATTATTATTTGTCTTACAGAAGAAATCAACCATCTTGATCAGGATTGTAGCCCTTACATATAATACTTTACAATTCTCCTAAACTCAATTTTCCATCACTGACCACAGATACCACAAAGGGAGTTTCCCTTATTCCATTGATTTGAATATACATTCTCCAAATCTTTGTTCAAATTAAAAAATGTGCAAACAAATAACTCCCATTTCCCTTACCCTGGGGAAGAGCATAAATAATTCTATAGGCTAGGGTACTACCTGCATATATCCCAGTCCCAAGTATTTGAGTAATTTCATTTACCACTGAAATGCAGTTACTGCTGGAGGCAAATGCATCAAACCCTTTCACAACAGAACAGAGGAAGCCAAGAATGCCCTGCTACAGAGGGATGTGCAAACGTTTCCTCAGCTGAATTTAATCAGCCAAATCATAGAAGGTCCTGGTTCAGATTAGTGCATTTTCACCTGACAGGGTACTGCAATGAAGCCAGAGTAGCATAACCACTGTTTCTGGTGGATGAGCTATCACTCTGCAGCTTTTTCACAAATACTATTCCACACTTTATTGACCTACAGTAGTGGAAGGGAGAAGGCAAGGGGAGCATGTTTCCTGACTCATTTGAGCAGGGCTATCTAAGAGGTGACATTTACGAGCAACTCCTTGACTGACGTGAAATTTATTAGGTCCGTAACATGAACCTCCTTTGGGAAATCCCAGCTAAAGGCCTGTCTCTTCATGATTAAAAGCTAGGGAAAGTCCTCACGATGAAGAAATTATTGCGTCCCTCTTTCGTTCAGCTGCCATTTCAACAATCAATTTGTGCCCAGTGCCACCTCCTCCCTCAGAACACCTGAAAACCTGAAAGCAGCAGTACTAAGGATAAAAATGTTTTAAATTGCTCAAAACTTCCCATTATAAAATTTCAACCTTCTAGACAAGAAATTACTCCAGATGCTATGGAATCCATGTCTAATTGTACAAGAAATTTCAGCATATCCATGTGAATGTGCAGGTAAGCAGAGCAGGCTTTCCAAAAGTTATGATAGAAGCCCAAAGAAGAATTCTGAAATTTAACTTGGATTGCTCTAGAGGGGACCAGATTCAAATTGTTCAATTCAATTGTTCAAATTATTTTATTATTTTGACCACTTGTTCTGCTGTCAAGCACCAAAAATGGCACACACCAAACACAAACTGAAGAAGCCAAATGATGAATATTTGTATCATGCGAAATGATGATATTTGTGTCATAGGAAATTATCAGTTGGGAAGTGGCGAGATGAACATTTATAGGCTGGGATAATCAATGACCAGGACACTTGAGGGACAATATGGGAAAACCCATATTCTCATCAAGGAACTGCAAGTTTCTTCATTTATGTGCAAGTGCTTCACTCTCTTACTCTTCTGTGCTGAAGGGTCAACCCCCTGTAAGTGTCTACTTGCACAGAATTCCCGTAGCTGTGAATTCTGGTTTTTCCTTTACTTGTAATTTTACCTTACTTTAATAATCTGGTCTGAAATTTTCTATTCCCCCAAAATACATATTTTACAGGGTAATCTTTAGAAAAGTTCTGTCCAAAACCAGTTGAATGTATTCAAGAGAATGAGGAAAGTAAGTGTTCATATTAAAACATGAAATGGCATTTTCTTTGAAAAATTTTGTTTAATGCTCTAATGCAGGGACTTGACATTTGTCTTGGTAATGTCTTTTCTCCCAGATTTGTGCCTTGTGCTCATCCCTTGATAATTCATTCAAATTTGGACAAACGTCCAAACTCTGAAAAACTGTGTTTTGCACATCCATAGTAAAGACTCTCTAGAACTTCACAGGTAAATCTTCAAAACCTTCACTCCTACAGAATATGCTTCTGCCTGTAAGGGAATTAGACTTTGCTTTTAGCTGTAGCCCAGGACTGTTTTGAACAAGCATCTGCCAATACTCTGAGCATACATGTGCACTGGTGCTTTCTAAAATGAAAAATACGTAAATCTTGGAGTTAATAAAGTGTAGTAATTTTGTAGTGTAATTGCACTACAAAGTTTGTATCACTACTACTAATACAACATCCAAAAAATTCTGGAAAACAAAGGAGAAATATATCACTGCTTGTTAACATAACTGCTTGTATAACTGCTTGTCCTAAGCAATGTCATAATTTTAAAGCTTTGAAGTGATATAACACATCATAAAGGTTATAAGATTTAGATACTTCAATGAAAAGATGGACATTGGCAACACAGCTCTTGGTTCTGCAAACTTCAAAACCAGTGTGAGGATGCAGAGCTGCCTGATGTCCCTGGGAGCACCCCTGCTGCTGAAGTAGGAGAGTGAGCAGGCACAGCAGTTTGCTCACACATCACATTTGAGGACAGATGCAATAATGCACACCTTGAGCAGTGTCTAATCTTTCCTAAATGTCATTTAGTCCATCTAATTCAGATTACTTCTTTCAGAGCACTTTAAAAGAATTTGTATAGTGTCAGTAAAAAGACACACAGAAAATACCACAGATGAGGGCCCAACCATGTGTAAATTAGATTTTGTTCTTTTACATTGTAGCAGAAGGCAGTTTAAAAAGGCTTCTCAAAGATATCCACAAAGGTATCATCTCTGTGTTTTCCTCTCAAGAAAGACTAAGCTGTATGGTTTCATCTAATACTGTCAAGAAAAGGCAGTAAACTTTGGAAAGAAATACTGTAGGAATCAGGCAAAATTAGAAGTCTCAGAATCAAGTTTTATGCTTGAATTAAGTTTAACACCATGTCCTCATTTCTGGAATCATACCTGTGCATTGCCTGTGTGGAAGCAGACCATAATGTATGCCTTTAATTTCTAAGTAACATGAAAAATGCAAACAGATGGAGAGGCTACAATTCAGTCTACCACTGAACTGAGCCCCAGCAAATACTGGGAGGTTCCTTGCCTTCCCACAGCAGCTGTGGGAATTTGGCTCAGAATTAGAAGCCAAATTTAGAGTTTTCAATAGCAAGGCAGAATTGAAAGTGCAAGCTGGGAAGTCAGTGGGAATGCAGGGAAGAGTGAAAGTACAAAGAAAGCTGCAAGTTAGTGAACGTTAAGAATGTGATATGCAACCACAAATACGTATGCTTTAAAAAGCATACCACAAATGCTTTATTTTAGGCCACAGTGGATGGCCTAAATAAATAATCCTGAATTATGGAGCTGCAGCTGGCTCCTATGTATGCCTGGCACTCTGGGTAGCACTGAGGATGCGGCTCCTTCTATTTTGCTTACATCTCATGCTTGGCATGACCAGAAATCTGACAAACTGAGCCAAACCAAGAGCCTGCATCAGAAATTATCTCACTACCATCCACACTTGGGGTGCTGCTGTCTCAGGTTGGCTTGAACACTGAGCACTCAGTGCAATGTAGATAAGCACAGATGGTGACCATGGAGCAGCAGCCATGAGGCTGTGGCTGGACTGAGCACAGATCTTCTCCTCCAGATCTGAAACTACTTGAATCATAATGGTAACCCTGCATCACGTGGGATCATCACATCAAGGTAGTCTGAGTGAGGTGTTGCAAACACAGATGTGTACAGGTTCTTATTCTGATTGTAGTCTGGCTGTTGTGGTGGTGATTTTCCTGACTCACAGCAGTACTGAGACTAGAGTTGAACTCTAGAGGTATGTAAGCACATCTGTACAATTTAAAGCAGCCTGAAACAATAGAATATTGCACTTGGTTATATTTCCAAGTGATTTGTGTTTTACAGTTATGCTACTTATCTTTCCAAGTGATTTGTGTTTTACAGTTATGCTACTTGTTTATTCATCTTATATTGCACATACCTATATAATATTGTGCAACACTGAGAATCAGACAATCAGAAACAACATTGCCAAGGATTGTTTAACAAAAAATGGCTTGGATCACACTACAAATGGTAAACAATTTGTACAAGCTCTGTGCTGAAGCAATCCCAGGATAAAACATTGCTCAACTAACCCACCTTGGGATTTTGTAAAATTTAGAGAGAGGAGGAAAAGACCCATAGTCCCAGGCATGGGAAAGAGAGAAATCTAGTGTGGGAGGGGGCTTTCCATGGAAAAATGCAAAAGGAAGAGGTAAGAAAAAAAAAAAAAAGAGGTAAGGTAAGAAAAGAGCAAGGTCAAGTCCATGAGAAATTCCAGCTGATGCTCATGAGGATTTATGAGCAGCTTACCAGTATTCAAAAGCAAAGACAAGGGCTGCCATGGTTAGAAGTAAAACTAAGAATTGAGTCTTCAACACCTGATTTAGGTAAGCAATTCTTAACACTTGTAAAAATCTCTTAGGGTCTTGGAAGAGGGAGGACTGTGGCAGACATAAAAATTCTCTCTCAATGGGCACATGAAGACTCTCTAGGTTGTGCAATTCTTCTTCCTTTATCAAATTTTTACCTCCACAACAAGGATGCTCATCCACACACTTAAGTAACTTTATTCACAGTTATGGAGGTACTGATACCCCCCCATAAATTCTGCATCTGGCATTCCTATCAAATCAATTAAGATTTTTTAGAGATTAAGCCTGAATTCCTCTCCCTTAATCCCAAACCAACTCACTTCAAGCGCCCTTCAACTTCTTTTCTTTCCCATATATTATATCAAGTAGGATTTTCTAGACCTCAGAAATAATTCATTTTACATGGCATATATTTTCAGTGATTCAGTCTTCAGTGCCTAACAAAACGAACCAACTCAGGAATCTGGGACTGGTTTAAGTAGGACCCGCATCTCAATGAAGTCCCTAGAACTGGGAAAAAAGAACATACATTCTTTAAGAGCAATTCTCAACTCCTATGCTTCTACAAAAAAGAGGTGAGAAGAATAAATATAGGGGTTGGCAGGAGGGCACTTTGTAGAATATAACAGAGACCAAGGGACTAATCAAGGTCACACAGAATCAGAGCCTAAAAAACTGGGTGAATATTCAGTGTATACAGTCAAAAGAATGCTCAGGCTGTAATACATGCAATAGGGAGCCAAAGCTGTAAATAGTACAGGGGGACCAGGTGGCACTATCACCACAGAAGAAAATATCTAAAATAGGTTTTCTTTGTTTCCTAATGGTGACAGAACTCCTGAGGACCAAAGAGAAGTGAAATAAGAAATAATTAATGTTTCCTTGGAGCATAAAAAAAAGTGCTAGGATTTAAAACTCCTAGGCTCCTGCCTTAAATTTTGAGTTTGCAAGTCATGATAGCGGAAATGTATTCCTTTCTCTGTACTTCCTGCAAGCAGCCAGGAGCAATCCAATTGCAGTACAATTAATTTGGTTGCTGAACAGAAGAAAAGGTATAGGGACTTACTAATAAGAGCTGGAATGCCTGGAGTTTAGGCAACTTTTTACCATAGTCACCAAGAGAAGGGCAAATTTAGCTGCCTGCAATAAAAAATGCCCAGCATTTTAATATAAAGCTCAGGTAACTGATCCAAGCTAGTCCTTACCAACCAGATCCAGTGCCTGGAACAGTTCTTCTGTTCAATGGCAAAAGATCAGTGCCACGCAGATCTTTTTCTGGAACTTTGCCAGAAGATGCAGAGGATGTCCATGTCTTTTCTTTGACATGAGACAGATGAAGGAGGGAGCAGTGACAACTTTTCCATAGCTGAGTGGTTATAGCATGTGAAATTTGGGTTCAATCTTCTGACAGTGATGGAGATATCAGAATCCCCTAAGCTTAGTCTCATAGGGATGGAGCTACCTTTGCTTTTTTTTTTTTTTTTGAGGCTGGGCTACTTGTGCAGGACCCTTCAAGTTCACCCTAGAAGTGGGGATGGGAAAGGGAAGCTCACATTTACCAGCACTGCTCAGAAAAAGTGGTTTTGACACCTCTGTTACTTGGCAATGACAGGAAGAAGCTCCAAGCCAACAGATGATCCGAGGCTGATGCTAGTCTGAGCAAGGAGCATCACCATCTGGAAGAGCCTGGGACAGTGACAACAGGCAGGATTACACTTTTTATCAAAGACAGAAGCAGTAGCAGCCTGGCCAGGACCGGGCTCACACCCTGAGCTGGGCTGACTCCCAGCATCTAATTTTGTCTAATCCCTAAATGCTACCAAAACATCGTATTTTCTTCTCATGACGTGACTGTAAAGAATCTGAAATAAATGTTGTATTTTCATATTTTTCTTGTTACTGCAAAAATGACAAGAACAACGCAAAGTCGTTCTGTTTTCTTGGGGAACGATTTCCTCCGTATCTGGGGGTTTTGCCGTCCCGGGGCGCCGGAAAGCCCGGGGGGTCTTGCAGCGCCGTACCCACACGCCTCTCGCCAGCTCTCCCAGTGCGGGCGGAGGCGCCAGATTTAAGAGTAAAAAGGCGCCGTAAGCGGGAGAGAAGCGAGCGCAGGGCGGAGGCGAGACCGGAGGGCACCGGAGCCGGCCGGGGTGCGAGCTGCCCGGGGCTTCCCAGCCTCATTCTCCCCGGAGCTGGTGTCAGGTATTGCGAGGAGGGGTAGGGGCCCGGGAAGGAGATGGCTGGAGGCTTTCCAGCCCCGGCTCACGCAATGCTAACTCCGCACGCAACGGGGAGGCGACAGGCGGAGGAGGGGAAGCTCTTCGGCTTCCTCAGCCCCTAAGATGCAGGCGAGACTTCGCCTCCCGACAGCGAGAGCTGCGAGCCCGCCCGCCACCCCTCTCTCCTCCCGGCACCTCCTCCGCTAAAACTTTTGGCCCCGGCCATAAAGCGTCCGTGGCTCAGCCACTCCGCTTGGCGAGGGCCCAAGGGCAGCTGGCAAATAACCGCGACCCCTCAAGCCAGAGGACGGGCCAGACAGCGGCGATTTGCCAGCGGGGCCGTCCGCGTCCCGCCCGCACCGCGCCGCGCACCGCGAATGCCGGCGGGTTTAAAGGCGGGAGTGGCGATGCCAGGCGCCCAGAGGTGGCGGCTCCGGTTCCGGCTGAGCCTGAGAGCAGCGGGCCGTCCTCTCCGCGCCCTCTGAGCCGCTCGCCTTCGCTCCCTGCGGCGGGCTGGGCTGGCCCCGTCCCGTCCCGTAGCCTAGCAGGCGGGTGGGAGGGAGAGAGAGGGAGGGAGCGCAGCAGCCCGCTCGCTCCCGGTCCGCGGAGCTGCTGGGGCAGGTGGCTGCCTTGGGGCGAGCTCCGAAGGGTTAAAGAGCTGGGAAGGTGATAAATGCGCCGGGATCGGGCGCAACTGGCATTTGCCTGCACATGACCTGCCAAGCTCCGGGTGACAGGTACCGGGGCTCTTAATGAGTTTCCCAAAGGCTTGGATCTGAACGCCGCCGTCGCCGCTCTCCTCGGAGCCGCGGCTATCCATTAGAGCTGCCGCCGGCTGCACAGCTCCTCTCCATCCTCCTCAAGGTCTCGGATGGAAGCAGCGTGCAACAGGTCAGTTCTGCTACAGGAGCCCGCCGCTTATTTCACCCCTTCACCCTCTCGCTGCTTCTGAAAGGCTGGAGCGGGCGGTCCTCGGGCGCGGGGATGGGAAGCGGGACCAGTCAGCGCTGCCACGCAGAATCCTCAGGCATCCCCCACAGCCCATTCCTGGGGCGGCAGACCGCCAGCCTGCCATGCCGCGACGGGCCCGAAGGTGCGGGGAGGAGGGAAGGGCTCGGGATGGAGAGGGCTCCGCGGCCGCTTGCGGAGGTTTCTCCGGAGCAGCGGGAAATTCCGACAGTGGGGCGCGTAACTCGTTTCTCGCAGGAGCTTTTTCGCCGGGGGGAGCGATGTGCAGCGCCGAAATTAACTTGTCTCCGACGCACGGCAGTTGCCTGCATCTGCGGAGGCTCGACAGGCGAGAGCATCCTCCTGCTTTCCTCTGAGCCTCTCTCAGGCGTGACCTGTTGGATCCCTCGCGGAGAACTTTCTCTACAGGCGGAGAGAGAGCAGCGGCCTCCCTGCCAAATACGACTTCGATCTCTTATTAGGAGCTTGCCACTTGATTATCGATTATCCCTTCTTTTTCGCACAGGATTCAGGGGGGCTTTAGGCACACAAAGAGCGCATAGCAAGGACTTGCGCGGACTCCGAGCGCTGGGACGGCTGCCGGGGCTCCCCTCCGCCACACCAGCGGGCCCCGTCCGGGCTTCCCCTTGCCGGCGGGACCTGAAGGTCCCTCCATCCCGCGGGGACGCTGCCCGCTGACTTTTCTTTTTCCCTTTCAGCATGGCCCTCGAGAGGCTCGGGGAAGCGCTGCGCGGCATCCCCCCGTTGCAAAGCTCCCTCCTGCTCCTCCTCTGCCTGCTCGCCGGCATCCACCTGGGCAAACTCCTCCTGCAGCATCAGCTGCGCCGGCGGCAGGGCCAGCGCCGGGCGCCGCCGGGCCCTTTCCCCTGGCCCCTGATCGGCAACGCGGCGCAGCTGGGCAGCGCCCCGCACCTCTCCTTCGCCCGGCTGGCCAGCACCTACGGCGCCGTGTTCCAGCTGCGCCTGGGGCGCTGGCCCGTGGTGGTGCTGAACGGGGAGCGCGCCATCCGCCAAGCCCTCGTCCGCCAGGGGGCCGCCTTTGCGGGCCGGCCGCCCTTCCCGTCCTTCCAGCTGGTGTCGGGCGGGCTCAGCCTGGCCTTCGGCGGATACTCGGAGCTCTGGAAGCTGCACCGGCGGGCGGCGCACGCCACGGTGCGCGCCTTCTCCACGGGCAGCCCCGCCACCCGCCGCCTGCTGGAGCGGCACCTGGTGGGCGAGGCGCGGGCGCTGGTGGCGCTGCTGGTGCGCGGCAGCGCCGGCGGCGCCTTCCTCGACCCCTCGCGCGTCCTGGTGGTGGCCGTGGCCAACGTGATGAGCGCCCTGTGCTTCGGCCGCCGCTACAGCCATGGCGACGGCGAGTTCCTGCGCATCGTGGGGCGCAACGAGCAGTTCGGGCGGGCCGTGGGCGCCGGCAGCCTGGTGGATGCGCTGCCCTGGCTCCAGCGCTTCCCCAGCCCCGTCCGCGCCGCCTACCGCGCCTTCCGCGACCTCAACCGCGACTTCTACGGCTTCGTCCGCGGCAAATTCCTGCAGCATCAGCGCAGCCTGCGCCCCGGGGCCGCCCCCCGCGACATGATGGACGCCTTCATCCGCCTGCAGCGGGAGCAGCCGTGGCTGCAGCTCGAGCACGTGCCCGCCACCGTCACCGACATCTTCGGCGCCAGCCAGGACACCCTCTCCACCGCCCTGCAGTGGCTCCTCATCTTCCTCATCAGGTATGTGCCGGCAGCACACCGGGGCGCCCCACCGGCCCGCGGTGGGGGAGACCTGCGAGCCCGCCCGGGGTGCGAGCGCCCGCCAGCTCCGGGGGAGCCCCGTTTAAACTGCGCCTCATGGGCAAAGGCGCTGCTGGGAGGGCTCCCGCGGCGGGCGGGAGCAGCCGGCCCGAGGCAGAGCATGGAGCTCCGGGTCCGGGCAGAGCCGGGGCGCGGCCCCGGCAGGGACCCGCCGTCGGGTCGCGGGTCTGCGAGACCGGGCAGCGCCAGCCCGAGCAGCGCCGGGTGCCTCAGCGGCCTCCGATTAACTAACACGGAAGCTCTGGGAAACCTGCCAGAAAGAGATAAGGAAGTATAAAAGAAAATAAATCCCACCCTACTCAGGAGGTCGGGTTATGGTGTATAAGGAGAGGCTGGCAGAAAGGCAGCCGAGTAAAACCTGAAAGTAACAGATTTTAGCAGGTCAAGATCAAGGAGATCATAGGAACAGGATAACAACTGCTTAAGCACGGCAAAGAGTTCGTGCACCGCTTTACAAACCCGCTATTATGCTGAGCTGCCGTTGTGTGTGCCTTCCTTGCCATTGCGTGACTGGGCAAGGCAGACCCCTTGGGCAGCCGCCCTGGCACCGGCCTGTCCGCCGGGGAAACTCAGAGAGCTGAGGTGGTTTAAGAGAAGGTGCCGACTCTCTTGCCTATCCTGGCTTTTCCTTTCAGCGCCTGCTTAATTTGTAGGCATATGCAAACATTATCTACTCAGTCACTTCTTGAAAAACAGCAAATATTTAACACTCCAGGAAAGGTTGTGATACCCCAGTGTTCACATAACTTTTGGGTTTCTCCCCATTTCTCATGTTTGCCCAGCATTTGACATGTGAGTCTGCTGCAGGAGGAAAAAGCAAGGATGCAGAAGCCAAACTTGAATACTTAAAGTAAATGAAGGGTCCTGGGCAGAATGTGTGCTTTTAGACAAGCAAAAGGTGTATTAACATTTGGATCTTGTTTGGTTACTGTGTAGCCTTCCAAACTGTCCAGACTTCAAGACAGTCAGCTTTAAATACATTATTGAGAAAACATAATTTGATATTAATTAGAAAATGTCTTCTCAAACTAAAAGTGGGAACCTCATAAAGCCATTCTGACAATTTAATAATTGAGGGGTTTTTTCAAACTTAGAAACCTGCAGGCTTTCAAATGTATGAAATATGTCTAGTGATAACAAACTCCATGCTAATTTTTAAAAGTCACATACAGAGTTGGAAAATCAAATTCTTGTTCCCATGGAAAATGGAATATTTAGAAGAGAGAAGTAATTCTAGGTTTAGAATTAATTTTCAAAGTTGGATCAGAATATTCAGTTTCAGCACACTTTAGGTTATTGGGGTTTTTATGTGGAGAATCAGTTACATGGGATATTAAGGTAAAAACTGAGCAAATTAAAATTACACCAGTGCACGGGAAGTTTGTTTTTTCTCTAAGTTTTCAACTACACGTTCCTGCGATACATTTAAACTCTGCTCAAACTGCATCATTTAGGATAGCAGTGAGATTCTGTAAAAAATGTTTGCAGCAAGCATTATTTGTAAGAAAAAATCTTTGAAAGTGTTATGTACGCACACACATCTTGCTTTAAATGACAGGTATCCGAAAGTGCAGGCTAAAATGCAAGAAGAGGTAGATAGGATTGTTGGAAGAGACCGTCTGCCGTGTGTTGAAGATCAGCCTCACCTGCCCTACATCATGGCTTTCCTGTACGAATCCATGCGTTTCAGCAGCTTTGTGCCTGTGACTATCCCACACGCCACCACAACCAACACATTCATCATGGGCTACCTCATTCCCAAGGACACTGTCATCTTTGTCAATCAGTGGTCAGTGAATCATGACCCAGCAAAATGGTCCAACCCTGAGGATTTTGATCCAACAAGATTCCTGGATGAGAATGGGTTCATCAATAAAGATCTTACGAGCAGTGTGATGATTTTCTCACTGGGGAAGCGTCGGTGTATTGGAGAGGAGTTATCCAAGGTGCAGCTCTTCCTCTTTACCTCCATACTGGTGCATCAGTGCAATTTCACTGCTAATCCAAATGAAGACCCTAAAATGGACTTTACCTATGGGCTGACCATTAAACCTAAGCCATTCACCTTGAATGTTACGCTCCGAGATACGATGGATTTGCTCGATCAGGCTGTCCAAAGACTGCAAGCAGAGAAAGCAGCCAGTGAAAGTCAGCTGTCAGCAAATGCCTAAGCAATAAACCTTGCATCTACAGATAATCCCCCTCTCTCTTTTTAGACTTCTATAACTCATATCTTGTTCTGGTGATATTTTTGTTACATAGCCAATACTACACATGATAAAAGCAGGAAGAAAAGTTGCACAAGGTATAATTCAAGTCATCATTTTAATTCTAGAAGGAGAGCCAGGGGAACAATATATTAAATGATAAAACATATGCAATTTGAAAGTAAGCCTTTTCTTTTCTAGCTTGTTCACAGAAGTTGTCAATGGAAAGTGCTTTTTATCTACTGACTGGTTGGAGCATCTCCCGGAACTGTCTCTATAATCCTTTCCATGTCTCCATGCACTATGCCTTAACTCTAAGTTTGCCTTCAGTGACTCCACATTCAGAAGTGAAATCTCTTATTAAAAAACAAACAAAACCAGTTGCTCAGAACACTGCAGCCTGCTTCTGAACTTACTCTGCTGGAAACTGCCATAGGCTCATGGCAGCTCTGGTGTTCTGGCTGCTGGGATGTATGTTAATGCCTCAATAATAAGTGTTCACATGATTTTTGATAAAATGGCGATGTGAAGTCTTGCCTTCAGCATTCCAGAATGTTTAAATAAATGCCTAAAACAATAAAAGCCTTGCTTGTAAGCATGTTTGAAATTAAAATTCATGTCTTATATGAAAATTAGCAGAATGTCCTAATATAGTAACTTTCCACAAAGTTTTGAAAGATCAGAATTTCTGTCACTAGATGGCAAGAGTGATGCAAATCATATGCTAATCTCTTCATTAGCATGTTTATGAACAAAGTAAGTATTTGAATTAGATTTATAAAGGTACAGCTGAACTTTTTGTTTCTTTAGGAAGGAGTTAATATGGTTGTCCCTAAGCACATAGGTAAGTCTAGTAAAATCCACATTGGCCAAGGTAGCTAGAAGTGAGTTTGGGGGGGGGGGGGTTTATATTAAAACATTAATGCCACAAGCCTCAAGTAAAGCATACAGCAAATAATACCTCTACTCACTCACTAGTCATTCTGTTAGGTTGACTTAAATAGTATATCTGAAAACCAACCATGTACTTTTATTACAATTTGTTTGGAACAAAGTCTCAGAAGGAAAATTAACATTACATGTCCTAATTAAAGTACCCATTACCTGAACAAAAAGTACTTTTACAATATTTGTGAGGCAAAATTCCTAATTTTTTTTTAAGAATACCTCTTATTTTAAAGTAAAACACACACGAAACTTTATGACGTTGAACCTCCAGCTAATGTTTGTTTCACAAAGCTCTAGAAAGCAAACAGCCCTACATAAATGCCTGATTTGAAAAGTGTTGGGCACTTCTTTGGAGCTGCAGATCACCTTCAATTAGATATGAAATCCATCAGACATGACAGTACCTCACATGACTTGCTGTGCTCCACCGAGTACCAGATAAGGTATTAGTAGAGCCAGAAAAACAAGGTTACAGTGCTACACAGGGAAGTAGCTCTGCTGAGACCCAAGCAAGTAAGGATTTGCACTGTGACTTCTGATAGATGGCCAGTCCTAGTCATGCTGGCAGCAGGGTCAGAGCTCCTACTGGCACTGGGAAGAGCTGGTTTAATAACATATTCTCAATCTTAAGTACAAGCTTCGCTACTGATTTAAAAAACCTGAACCAAGCCTACAAGCACTGCTCTATAACCCCACAAAGTAATAATGTACCTACTTAAAGTTTCTGGCTTCATATGGGATCTATCATCTGTTTTAGAGTTCAAAAGCTTTCTGCTACATACACATGGAGTAACCTCAGGTGTTTTTCTGAATTATGTACAAGTTTGTGATATCCCAGAACTTAGCCTATATCTGTGAAAAGCTTTATAAGATACTCAGCATTTTCATATGGAGATCTACATTAGATCAAATGCTAGTAAGACAATTTTTTCTTGTACCTTTGTAAGTGCTATTATTAAAAGAAAAAAAGTATGTAACCTACAGCTGAATAGCTATTCTAATGCAAGGATCATCAATTCATATTTTAATAAAAAAATGTCTTTTGCAATTTTTTATCCTTCCAAAAGCTTTAACTGTGCATTGGCTACTAGTGCAAAATCCATCCACACTGCTCATGTCAGTCAGGGGGTTACACACTATATAGCTGTTGGTCACATAAAGCCACATGTACTCTGTGAAGTTGCTCAAATTTAGTAGCACTTATTTAGAATGTATGCAGTCATTTAGCAAGCTAAATTCTATGGTAATTTTGAAATGTATCGTTGTGTTACCAAAATATTAAATAAAAATATTCTTACACCACCATTGCTTAGTTTATACACAGCTTTCTAACATCAAGATAAAGAAAATTATTATTTCTGATTTGGAAAGTATTATTATTTTAGATATTTATTCATATACTTTGCACCTTCTTCCCATTCCTGGATTTTAAGGTTTTTCCTCCATGCTGCCCTTACAGCTTCTCAGGTCTGCCTTTCACTTTGCCATCTGTGTTCAACTTCCTAATGCTCCTTGCTAAGAACATTCCCTGTTGCTTGCCTCAGCATTGATCTGAACTCTCCCATGTCTTTTGCTTTTTTCTAATAGCTGTTAATCTCTCCTCAGCCTGCACAATCTCCTCTGCTATGTCCTTCCCTCTGGCATTTCATTTTACTTCCACCTTCCCTATTTTCAAGCCCACAGACTGGTTTTCCTTTCTTTTTTTCCTATAGATGCTTCCCTGCTGGCATCTATACACTCCTGACACTGGGGACCAAATTGTGCTCTTTTGGCCTGGGTACATAGTCAGGAGTGCCAGGAATGGAAATCTCAGGGCCAAAAAGTCCTTGATGTGCCCTTGCAGAGCAACCTCTCACAAAATGAAGGCAATCCCATGGTGAAGGGTGGCTGTTACTGCAAAAGGAAAGCATTTCTTCATGATGAAGCATCTCCCCTCACCCCTTGGTCTTTTCTTCAGTGTGCTACACAAGCCTGCTTACTTCAGAGCTGTCTTAGAAATAATCACATTTTCCTTAACCTCAAGGGAGCAGAACAAGATCTGGGTGGGAAAGGAGGCTGGGCAGACTGAAAAGCAATAGTTTCCTTCTGATTTGAGATATTTGCAGCTGGAATTTCCCCCTGTGGGGGCAGGATCTAAGTTCAGGCTGAGTTGGTGAAATCAGGAGCACATATTGAAGACAATTTACAAAGTCCTCCTAGGAAGAGCCATGGGCCTGTGGAGTAGGTGTAGTGCCCAGAGGCAGCCCATGCAGTGTGTACATGGCAGGGGCTGGCCAGTGGGACAGAGCTGATTCAGAGCAGGTGTCCTGGGTAAAAGCCAAGAGTACCTCCCTCAGCAACCTGTGACTGGGTCACCACAGCAATACCAGACAGATACAGGTTGCTCTTTCTTCATGAAGAAAAGCAGGAGGAATCTAGGCAGCTGTATTCAAGGCAAGAATTCTTTAAAAGTCTTCTTTCCCAGGTTATAGTGATTTCAAGAGTTAGGAAAGCCAAATGTCATCCAATGCTTGCTTTCTCTGCATATGTGAAGACACACACACTCTCAGCCTATCTCCCAGAATTCTATTAACATCCTTTATTCAGGTTGAGATAAGGTATTAAAAAACCAAAACAAACACCATAAGAAGCAAAAAAGCCCACAACACCCCCCCCCCCCCAAATAGGAGGCCTGGACTTAAGCATACATCTCTTGCAGAGCTGGTAGCTGTGAGACCACCCCAATACATAACAAGGAAGGGGAGCAAGTAGGGGCTAATAGTAGCTAGCAGAGTTGATATGGAATACGTTTATACTAGTCAAGTGTACCATTACAGTCCCTATGAAACCAATGGAAACTTGCTGGCTTCAGCAGGAGTTGGTTCAGAGCTGCTGAAATCCATACCAATAATACAACAATAAGGAAGAAGACTCATCAGGGCCTGAGCAACAAGCACTGCTGTAAAGGTGTTGTGTGTGTGGGGTGTCCAGGATCTACACAACTGCTGTTGGTACCAGCACAGTCATGGCAAAATGCAACTAAATACCATGCCAGTTAGTTTTGCATCAGAGCCAGTGGGTTTTGTGAGTTTCAGGGACTGATGCATAGGTCTGTCTGTAGGAAATTGTTTCAGAACATCCAGCCAGAGGACTCAGATACTAGGCAATTGGGAACGCACATTTTACCTGAGAAAAGTTGAGGAAATAGCCTTGGAAAGTAAACAGTTAACATTTGCTTTTGCCACATTTTTAATTTGGTTAAACATTACTCAGATCTTTCATTTGCCCATCTAACTAATTCAGCTTGGGATGACACAAAGTGGATCTGGCTTTCTTCATGAATGAAGGGCTTAATTCTGAATGGTGCTGTTATCCTGGTATACAGAACAACACAGACACAGCAATTCGAGTTTCAACAACTTCTTTGCTGTTTACCACCCTGTATTTCTGCAGCTGAATTTTTTCCATGTTTCAGTCACTTGTACTCAGACCAGACCAACTCACTTAACTGTCAGGTGAAAACAAGCTCAGTGTTAAGCACAGACAGTCTGGAACATTTAAGACATCTGTAGTTGATGCTTTGACAGCCCTACTTTTGGGCTTTTTGACAACTTTTCAGACAGCTTCATGAACCAAAAAAATTGTTGCTTGGTTAGTGTTGTCCTGTCCTTCCTTACTTAGAGCAGATCTTGCTCCAGCCCAAAAGCACAGAGCTGGGGCTACCCAAATCAGAAAAGAGTGTCTCAAGTGCCTGTGCCCTGAGTCTGTGCTGGATGTCTGGGGACAGCAATCCATCAGAATAGTTAACTCAGGATAGGATGCTCAGGCATTTCAAGTGCACATGGGCAGAGGCAGAGAAGGGAGTGGATTCAGAGGGGACTCATTAACGGTGCATAAATCAACTGCTGAGCTATGTAGGAGGCATTTGCTGGAGTGGCTGGGAGCTGGCAAAGGAAAATATATGTCTGGACTGCAGCAAGATTCCAGCTGGGAAAGAAGTGTGCACAGGATCTCTGATTTCCAGGAAAAGAGAGGTGGTGATTTTACATTGCTTGTAAATACACACACAGACACAATACGCCGGGGTTGGGGTGATAAGAATCCATAAGATATTAAAGATATTCACATCAGCAGCAGGGAACATCAAACTGAGAGCATCAGGACCAAACCTTACCAGCCTGAAGCATACAGGTATCCTGAACAGGATGAGATTATTTTTCTGAAAGCTTTGGAAAAAAAGGATGTCCAAAAAGTAAGTCCTGACTGCCTGTTAAGTCAAATAATAGATCTGGAGGCAGCAAACATGGAAACAAGAGCTGAGGAACTAAACACGAGGGATCGGCTGCAGGATTTGAGAACAAAACAGGTCTACAACAAAAGGTCATGGATAGTCTGTCATTCTCCTCACCTCGGCATCCCCAGTACCTGAGAACAACAGGGGGAAGAGACAGCCCAGCTGCAACATCTGAACACCTTTTGGGGGAATCTTCCACCTGACATTCAGACAGAGCAGTAGAAGAAGCTGGCACTACACCAGAGAGAAACATTTCTGATCTAGAGGGTCTGTTCAGAGCAGCTCAGTGTCATTTATCTGAGCGGGAAGAGTTTGGCATCAGTTGGTTATTCTCACACTATAATTTTGTCTTCAGCTGTATCTAGGCACGCTCAATACCCCCCAAGGAAAGAATGGCATACATATTGTGGCATGCTCCAGAACTAGGCTTAATCTCTGGTGTTATTGGTATATTTTCAGTGGTGGCACAGACCAGGCTTTATTTCCACAATCTTCCTTCTCCCAGCCTGACCTCTGGTAAGAGCATAACTGTTATCATGCAGAAACAGGCTTCTAAACCTCTCATGATAACAAATGGGATTTCACATAATCACATTTTCTCTGCTAAAAATAACAGAACACCCTCCACTTATCTAGACTGTTCTGCTCATCATAATAGAAGTGGACATGTGGAGTGAGACACCTTGCACCCAGTACAAAAGCAAGATTAACCAAGCAAGATAAAGTTTGACTTCACAAAGCAAGTATGGTTTGCAATTGTCTGCAGAAGAGCACACAACAATACCCCGTGCTTCTTTTATGCTTTGTATTCTGTGAAGTATTTTCAAGCTGAAGTTCAAAAATTTAATTCAGCTGTATATCTTCTTTTTAATTACACTTTTTCATTCTACAGAGGAAATGCATAAATTGTGAGGCTATTAATCTTCTGTGGTTCACAAAATTTAGATAATTCAAGTTTTAAAAAGTGCCACCAGAAAGCAAACTAAAACTTCACAATAATTACCCTAATGAAAAAATTAGACTCCTAAATGAATCTTGGTCTAGTTGTAAAAAAGCTCATTTTCCCTCCCTTCATTTCGTGTACTGCTGCTGGGACACAGCATTGTGCTTCAACTTGTTCCAAGACAGAACTCTGTTCATCTCTCTCTTTCTGGCACAAGAGAGGAAGAGCTGAACCTATACTCCAGAACAATATGCCCTGCAGGGAAGCTTTCTGAGCAACCCTTCCAGGTGGCACAGAAACAAAAGAGAGGTGTTTTCCACCAGTTTTCTCCAGATAAGAATTCTCTCTTATGTGCCTAACATCCTGCCCAGCCTGCATCTTTCCAGTACCTGAGGAGCACCAGTGCCACAGCGAGCTGAGGGAGATCAGCCACGGGGGCTTTGGTCAGAAACTACACAAATAGTCTTTAAAAAATCAAACAAGAAAGAATTCCCATAAAGGAGGGAAAGAAAAAAAATCCAGAATAAATAAATATTTAAATTGACAAGTTCTCCACAGAATTCCAAGGCAGATGCTCCAGTGACATCATACCTGAACTGAAACTTTGTACAAAAGAACCCCTACTACTCCTGATGCCATTATGACTGATACATTTGGCACCTGTGTGTGCAGACTTACAGCACACTGACAACCTTGTTCTCTGCATTTGAAGGTTAAGGTAATTTCCTTGAAGTCATCAGCAGAAACAGAATACAAAACATTTGTCTCACAATGTATTCACTACACAGCGCTGTTCAGATATCTTCATGCCTTACTTAAAGCCAGCAAGATTCCTTTCCTATCTTCACAGGGATCTCTCACCCCAATACAATACTTTTCTGCTTGAGTAAATAGCTCTATCCTGTTCCCAGAGTTAAGTGTATACAGTAGTTTTTATTGTGCATAAAGCCATAAAACTGCTCAGCAGAACAGAAAGGAAAGTTCCTGGAATAAGTAGATGTTCCATCAGTTGTCTGAATGACTGAAACAGTGAAAGCAGAGGAGATGCATGAGGCTTGCATACTAAGCTTTTGCTCTCAAGAGGACAGATTGCTTTTCCTAGGATTTATGAAGAGTCAGTTAATGAAGTGACAGGAGTTCTTTAGCTCTTTTTATAGCCCCCAGACTGTGTTGCTGTTAGCATATAACATTTTCCCTAGCAAAGATCCAGTTAGCACAGCTTCCTGCATCATTACATTCATATACAGCCAAGGTCTTCATGTAATTCTGAACAAGTTACTCCCTGAGGATTTGTCATCCCTCTCTTTTCTTCAGAAACTTCCCTGAAATACATGCATCTCTAGGTGGCAAAAGTCAATTATCTCACTTAAACCAAGCCAAAGATAGTAGTTTTTATTTTTCTGATAAAGGCACTCTCTGCCTTCTGGGGAAATCCAGCTAAGCTTGATTATATGCTAATAGAAGCAGTTGTTCTTCAGGGTCAATAGCAAAGAAGATTTTTTGTGTTCAGAGGAATAAGTATAAGGAAAATTGGGACAGTTGAGAAGTGAGAAGAAGAACACATCAAAGGAGGAGAAATAACAGGCCAAAGAGAATAGAAAGAAATATTTTATCCCATGGAGGAGAATGAAAGTGAGGAGAGAGAACATGAGCAGCTGCTGATGGTAATTAGCCCCACTACAACAACTCCCCAGGGCACCCTAGGGACCACAGATTGTGATTGTGACACACACCCCCCCAGCAAAGGGCAATTTGTGCCATCTGCCCCTCAGCCAGCCTGCTCATACCAAACCTATTCAGGTTATTGATGTGCCATGTCCTGCTTACTGCTTCCACACCAAATGCTAGAGAACTGCCTTTTGTTCTGCCCTGCTTAGAAATGGAAATGTTAAGCTACAGAACATAATTGGTGGTGCACTTAGATTAGTAAAAGAACAATACTCTTATGCTGGTGGGACACATTTCCTTAGGGACTGAGGAAATAAGCCACATGGTTTAGCTAGGCCATGTTGCACAGTCTAACCCAACCACCTGATGTCACAGAATCACACACTGGTGGAGATGAGAAGGAACCTCTAGAAGTCATCTGACCTGACATCCTGAGGAAGCAGGGCCTCCTGGAGCTGGTCTAGTCGTTCTACTCTCATGTTAATAACAACTACCCACAGTGCTATAAGCATTTTCCTTCAGATTTTTTACAGCAAACACATACTAAATTTATTTACCACTAGTTCACTTTCTTCTTAAAGTTAAGCCCATATGGGCAAAACCCTGGGAAACACATTGCTGTCCCTAGGAAGTGATCTTCCACAGCATCCTTCCCTGCTCCTACTGGATGAGAAAATCCTTCCCTTCACTTTCTTTAGGAGGGATCCCCACAGGCAGGAAGGGAGAAAGGCCATAAAAGATAGCATGAGTGCCCACCTCCTGCTGTTTTGAACTGGATTTTATGTGATTTTATGTGCATTTGCTCCCTGCTTCAGCACATAATAGAGAGGATCTCTCTGTCCAGAACGAACTGTCAGAGACTTTGCTCCTGCTGAACTGAGCCAGTAAGTCATTCACGTCTTCCCCAGATGTTTCTGTTTTCTGAACTAACAGGAACCACATGTACTCCTGGCTCTCCCTGAAGGTCTGGGCCAGCACAAACAGAGGAGGGGGGAATTTCCCACTTGACTTCAGGAAGCAGGCGCCTGCAGGAGCAGAGTTGGTCCAGGATGCTTCCCATGTGAGGGCTCTAACAAAGAACGACTCCCAAACCACTGGGAAGAGAGCACACAGGTGGGACCAACTGTTGCAAATGCCCCTCACCTTCAAAAGATTTTAATCCTTTTACACTTCTAAATAGCACTTCACTGTCTTTGATACTTGTAGTATCAATTAGGCACTACATGCAGCAAACTTACCTATGGTAGTAGGTGAAACAGCCATGCAATTTAAGACATGGATAATAAACAGTAGTGCCCTGTTTGCTCACTGAGTTTTAGTGTACAAGTCTGTGTTTATTGTAATCATCATGTAATCAAGGAACCTAAGCTTTCCTCTTAGCTTTTAAAAAACAAATACCTTATAAAATACTGTTATCTGTTCTCATGTTTCCAAATATCAATAAAACTATGGTCAATGCACAGCATGCCATCAGTCAAACTTTGTAGCCAGGCTTTAAGAGAGGAAAACCTACAGAGCAACACACTTGCAAACACCTAAATCCCTAATTTGGCCATCACCTTTTACTGACTTTTTTTTTTTCTAATTTACTGTATACTGAAAGTTAAATTTTAAAGATAGGAAACAAATTACAATTTATGCCAATGCTAATATGGGCAGAGTAATTCAGGCCACTGAATACACTTGAAAAATAACTAGAAATTAGAACAATACCTTTCCCTTTCCAGTGTTTGGTTTGTGGGTTGGAATTTTTTCCTTTGCTGTCTCATTCTTGCATAGATAGTGGTCAAACCTCTTGCAGAATGCATGCTTTCCCAGGCTCCAAAAACATTCTATTTAGATATCAAAAACAGGTATCAAAACTCTACCTCAAATTTTTAGAGTCTTTCTTTTATCCAACACACAAAAACATGTGTTTACAGATGCTCACCAAACCCAGCATGCTTAAACTGTGCCACAGAAGTGATCTCCAAATTTATTAGGAGGTACATCATGTTTTCAGCTTAAATGCATGTGGTTTATTGCCTTTTAGTTCTGACTGCTAAATAGCAGCATTATTTGAAAAGACAGGCTTCAGAGACATAAGACTCATGGGTAAATGAATTTCAGTAGCAGCACAGGCTTGCACAGTAAGGCTGGAAAGTAGCCCAGTGTTTTTCTAGGATATTTCTTTTCCTTTGTCTGGCTTTGGCCAGATTATATGTATTTTTAGTACTACTTCTTGCAAGGTACTGGCCCTCAACCTGTGCTCAGTAAAAGGCCTGGACTCCTGCAGATGTCCTGTGAATTTCTCCACTGAAACTTTAACTCCTACGTTAGTTTGAGTCCCTTCTTCAGAAAGGCACTCAGACATGAGTAAAGAACAAATTAGAGAGAATCGCCACATCCCTATGCTGGTTTAAAGGGGAAAAAACAGCAAAAAAACCCAGACCACCCTAATTGTAATTCTGCACTTGCAGTTTTCAACTTTTGACATACAACCCCAGGATCCTTTTATACACACTATCAGAGAACTTCTCTGCCAGTAGCCTGCAAGGCATGACAAAGGCACATTTTTTGTCCAGGAACAAACTAAAACATGGGGTTAAAGTTCATAATTAACTACAGCTCCATTCCAAGTCCAGTGATCTTAATGAATATCAGTAAATTTCAAAGACTGTCAGGTTACTTTCTTCTCCCAGATGACCAAAACAGATTCCAGGAGACAAAAAGAACTTGATTTCTGTCTCCATGCCCCCAAGAATCATTATTATTTTTAATGAAACACATTGAAGGTCCACACTGCTGTCTGCAACTTGGTTTATTTTTAGCTGGCAATGTAGTTAATAAAAACCAGGTACGAACCTCATCCTGCTTTAGAAGCACATCTTGGAAATCAGACAGCTCTGCTAAAGTCATTATAAAACAAGATTTTAAGATACATCTAAAAAGCCATAAACCAAACTGTTCTTAATATGTCATAAAAGAGCTGTTTATCTATGTGCATGCATTGAAACAACTGATGTTGCACTTTTCCATTTATAGGGAAAGGCAACCCTGTCAGAGAGACCACACACTATGTCACATTTAGTACCTGTTAGGAAAATTTCAGCATGATTTTAATTATTTCCAAGCTTGGTAAATCCCCCTTCTGCCTCCTTGCTGGAAGGGTTTACATCAATTAAAATGGACCATCCCGTAAACTGTTTAAATGCCTAGAAAACTTCAATTTGCATCATAGTTAGCAAATTCTTCTCCTTCTAATTGTCCAGCTACAGCCTTGGCCACGACAACATAAAATGCAGTTTGACAGGTAGCACAGTACCTAGAATGCCATCCAGATGTCCCTGTATTGCTCTCAATACCTGTGATGAATTGTTTGTGCTATCTACAGAGCTATCCTGCACTGCCAGAAAAACCAAGAGAGAACAGAGGGGCCACTTGGCTGCAGTAACACCAGATGAGCTCCTTCAGCATTTGTATCTAAAGGCTAAACCTCTAGAAAAGCTGGGGCCACAAACCTGCTATCCTACATCTATGGCTGCGAATCTCTTGAGGAATTTGCATATGCAAAACCAAACACATTCATTCATCTTAGGACACCACCTTCAGGAGGCAAGGCTGTCTGGGGTCCTGCCCACCCAAACCCCAGGGAAGAGCTCAAGCAAGGAAAGACAGGCACAGAGATTACACAAGAGGAAGCAACACCTTTGGTGGAAATGATATGGGCACGTGGGCCAGGAAGAGAGGCCTGACACTCCATCTTTGGATCCAAGTCTGGTGTACCTGGACATATCATACCCTTGATAACCGAGGGCCAAGGCTTAGCTGAAACATCTCCCTCATGCTGGGCTACTCACAGCATTAGAGCCTACAGGCTGGTTTTTTCAGAGCAGAAAGACACAGCCAGATGCAAAGCGATAACCTGTAATCATGTTGGGGCTTGCAGCTTCAAGAAGCCCAGCATTAGAGGTTTCCACACACAGTTACCCTGGCAGAGGGAAAAATTGAGTTATGACCAGCAGAAGAAAGTCTGCTGTTAAAAGCAAAGCTGGGGTTGGTGTTCACTGATCTGCCCCTCGTATCTCAGTCTGCAATGCAGAGGGGACAGCAAAAGGTAATTACAGGAATATATAAGAAAGAAAGCCTCTTGGCCCCCTTCCAAAGAGACCTCAGCACTTGCTAGCAAAGGGCAATCTTCACCTGCAGCCAGACATCTCCCTGCTCTTCAGTCTGGCCAGCAAGATGAAACCTGAGAGCTTAATCCATGGTAAATTAAAGAACCAGTATGTGTTTTAACAATTAATAAGAACATTCCAGGCAGTAGCAGAGTTTGTGCATATAAACAGGCTAGGACAAAAACCTAAAACATTCTTGCATGTCTTACTCCACAGCTGGGATGCCCACCTCTTCTGACAGAATCTGTTCTGGTAGCACAAGCTTTGTTCTTATTTCTCAATGAAAAACAATAGGAATAATGAGATCACTATGCTCTTTTATACATTTTTCCCTTTGCAGAAATAAAAGGCCAGATTTATGTTTTGTTTCATACTTCATTCCAATTTGGAAAAAGACACATATATCTTGTTAAGCAGCCTCATGCTGCAGTAGGACTGAGCACTGCTCTCCCAGTGTGAACAGATCACACAGAGATTTTGATATCACAGAAATGGGTCATCTGAAGTTTCCTTGGTTCTGGATTTTGCAAGTAAGCCAAAGCTTTCTGGGAGTAAAGGAAGGGTGTTTGTTACCAAGGAAATTCAGCTGGTCCTTACAGTAACAGAAGATGGATTATATGAGCAGAACAAAACTTCTGGTTATGCCTAACCACAATAAATACCAGATGCTTCCAATATATTTCTGCTCACCTCAGGGTGGAGTTCCCAAGCTTTCAAGACAACGCCGTACAAGTCCTTTAGACACCTAACTGTAAAAGGAGGACAACAGCCTGCCCAAAGAAATCTTTCATGTAAGGAGGTACAAGTATCCCAGTTGAGTTTCATATTGTTGCAGGAGGAAAACAAAATTTTTACATAGCCCTTACAATGATTAATAATTGAATAAGGAGTTGCATAGGAAAATGTTATATTGCTAAACATCTTTCACACAGATGAACGTTAGAATTGTTTCTCCCTTGCATTTCAGGAATTAGTAAATAATGCTGGGGCCAATTCCCAAACACAAGGTGATTTTAGTAGACCCCCTTGTTTGGGACCAACCCAGTGTCACCAACAGTTAAATATAATCCCTTAAATTATACACCACTGGTACTGTCTGACAAATGCAAGTGTAAAACAAACTCTGGGTAGCACTTCAACACCAAAGGCAAGGGCAATCTTGGGATTTAGGGGCAGCAAAGTCTCTTCATTCCCAAATGGCAGATACATCAGTGTCTCCAGTAAGGGGGTTCATTGACAGGTTTAGAGCATGGACTAAGAACACATGGCAGGATGCAGACACACATGCTGTGTCAGGCATTTGAACAGGGAAGGCTGCAGATCCTGAGGGGAACAACACCCTGAGCTACACTGTGAGATGCCTTAATTCTTTCTGTTCCTTGCATCACCTGGGATCCCAAGCAGGCTCATGAATTTCAGTCCACAATCTAGAAACAGAAGAGCTAATTGGAACCCAGCACACCAATGCAGCCAAGCCCATCGCCAAACCTCTCTCTGGGGCTTGCTGTAACCACAAAACTTCTGGGTGCATTTCAAGCCATAGCCCTCACAGCAAGCCCAGCCCTTCCCTAGGGAAAGGGATGGGTGTTAAGGAGGAGATCCTAGGGAAGTGCTTTGCTAATCACACTTTCAGCTCCAGGAAAGTGTTCATGTCCCCAGGCAATGTTTTTGACAAAATTGCATCTGAATGCCAAAAATTAAGGAAATGAAAAATGAGTAAAGAGCAAATTAAAATCCCACAGCATTTAATTGTGGAATCAACAAAATGTTGTGTTCCTGGAACAAGCATCGTGCCCCAGGCACCTCAGCAACTGCAGCCCGGCACTGAGAGGGGCTGAGTCTCCTCAGCGTCCCACTGTCCCAGCCAAATGACAACTGGGAACGCACGAGACTCAAAGCAAAAATCCTGGTACATGCCAGGGTTTCTCCTCCCTTTCCTTTTTAGTGTTTGCAGCACTGTCTTGAACGTGACTAACGAGAACAACTGAAACAATGGATGTGGCTTCTGCAAAGCAGCCCGTTGTCAGAGAGGGGATCGCAGGGCTGGTGACTCAGTGGCTGCCCAGCATCCCTGTTTCCCCCACACGTGTCCTTGCAGGCTGATCTGCTCATTAGGATATAACTACAGGCTGCCATGTGATCTCTGTTTAATGGAAGCATAGTCATGGTGCATTCATATATTCCTTTAAAAATTTAACTGATGGACATGCCTCCTTGCAAATTGCTTTCAACTGTTAAAGCTACTTTCACAAGGGGGAAAAAAGGGGTTAATTAATAAGAAACATGTAATTCAAAGTTAAGAAAAATCATATTAATACAGAATGAATTTGTTAAGTTCTTACTTATTATCACTATGGTAACATTGTGCTGAAAACTGTTTTCTTTCCTACACCAGAAGATCTGTTGGCTCCTCCCATCCCTTAAGTTTACAACAAGTTTAGAAACTGCAGCTTTTGTGATGTGAAAAATCTAATAGCAAATTCCATCTGTGCTGAAAGATCATGAGTCTCTCTAAGGCTGCCCCAATGCCTGCAATATCAATAATTACTCAACCTGTCTGAATATGAGATATATCCTTCTGAAATCTGTCAATAACAACTGGAAAATCTATTAAGTCATTGGAAAAAAAAATTGTGGACTTGAGCAATGGGATTGCTTGGTACCTAAGTTTCCACATCACCTGTATTTTATTTTAATTACATTGAGCAACTGACTGCAATTTCCCATGTCTCTGGTGCAAAAAAATATTTTTGTAGCTTTTATAAGATTCTGCAAAAAGAGATGTTCCACTCAGTTTGCAAAAGCTGATCCTAGAGATGAGAAGGGACCCTCTCTGATAAAACAGGTAAGTAATTGCAACTGTGGCCAAGTAACTCAGTAAACAGAGCATTGCCCCCCCCCACCCCAAGTTGTACATACTGCATGCACTAAGCATTAAATATATTGGAGGTTGTACATAATAATGAAGATACCAGTGCAGAACTAAATTCCAAATTCCTCTGTTTCTGACTGCCAAGTGTCAGAAAAATCAGAATAAAAATCAAAGCCAGCTCTGGAGAGGAGGAGTCACAGAAAATCAACATAATAAAACAGAATTTGTCAAAACCCATGGAAACTGAAGTCCTGGAGATGTACACAGCTCTGCTGCAGACTTAAGTTTTATGGACACTTTCCCTTCTGGCCACAGGGCCCCAACTGTCTCAGGTCAAACCTACTGACAGGCCTGTGGTTCCTGCTGAAAGTTCTGCCCATACACTTGGCAGAAAAAGCACTTCATGGCCCCTGCAAAGCTGCCTCTAAAGCTCACTGGTTTAAGGTTACATTTTGACTTCTCCTTACTTGGAATCTGACTGAAAATACCACTCGTTTTGGCAAGAAAACTGGAAGAGATTCAGTGTAATCGGTGTGAGCAGACCAGTTATTAGCATCTCAGCAGGAGCCACTCAGGGATGCACTTCAGTCTCCACATACTTAAGAACTAAGACAGTTTCAGTCTTGCCTGAAATTTCTCTCCACTCCCCACTCCCACAGGGTTTACTTCACTCTTTGGTGAACAAGTACTGAGTTCAGGAAGCCAAAGAAAGTCAATCATACCACAGACGGGTACTAAGCAATCCTCCTTGAGGGTTTCTATGCAAACCACAATCCCTACTTACAAAAAAGCACTCCCAAAAGACAAAACCCCACCCCAACACATAAAGCTCTCCCCTCCTCCTCATCCTCCCTTTCAGCCCCAGACTGCCTGGAAGCAAATATGATGTTTTGGGAACCACCATTCAGGTGACAGAGAAAGGATAGATGGACTCTCTGTTGATTCCTACTGACTCAGTAACCCCTTCATGGAGTTTCCAAGCTCACAGTTGGAGAAGGCAAGGCAAAGGAAGCGAATACATTAATTTACAGCTTCTTTTACCTTTTTCTTTACCATCTGCCTGCTCCAAATTGAACACATAAGAGACTTCCATTAGGAGCTGACAGCTCTATATAAAGTTTATCAGGATTTTATCATCTAGCATTTCCTCTCCAGCACACAAGGTATCCTTTGTTCAAGAGATAGTTTCCCTGTCTTTCCTCTCAGAGGGAGGTCCAACTGCGTGCTGTGACAATTCCCCTTTCATCTTTTAACTCTGCAGTTAGAAGTTATTATATAAAAGGATGTGCAGGCAGAGTCTTTCTCAAGTTTTCACTTCACACATGGATAGAAAATTTAAAAAGTTCACAAAGCAATCAAGTTTCTTATTGAAACTACAAAATACAGCAAGTTATATCTACTGTAACTCCTCTGTTAAACTTATGGATATATCTATCCACACAAATATTTTTGTATGTATATACACCCAAACACAAAAGCTGTGGTCTCCATACAATTTCTGCTCATGCAATTACAATTCTGCATTCAAAACCAGACAGGATCCATAGCAATCCTGCCAGAGTAAATCCAGTGCAACACAGAAATCAGCAGGTTGCAATGCAGCTGAACGCAGTTAGCCTGTTTGCCCCCAGTCGGTACCACCATGGACACACTAAGCACCTGCTTCTGTTCTGCTGCTCACGGTTTGACATAAGAAAAGCTCCTTTATGTAAGTTCTTTCTCTGACCTGAATTTAAGGATTAAATAACCCCCCAACCATTTAGGGAAGACACGGCACCCCTTTGCTTTCATGTAAGGCTGCCAGCTCATGAAGCGGCTCTCAGCCGGTGCAATCGGCGTCAGCTCCCCTGCGGAGACTGCGGGCTGAGCGCTGCTCGCTGGCAGCAGCTGCCCCCCGCCTCGCACCCACCCGGGCTGCTCCCCGCCTCGCACCCACCCGGGCTGCCTCAGGGCCCTCCGGGGGATTGTAACTGAGCCCTGTAACCAGTCATGGAAGAAAGGGAACGAACTCTCGGTACTTAAAACACATCGTATCCCACAAGCCCGAGCCACAGCAGTGTTTTCACACTGGTGTCCCAGCTCAATTTGGGACCACGTTTAACAGTAACAAGCTTTTCCCACAGGAAAACGGCAGCTCATAGGCAATGCATTTGAACTGTCTTTTCTGCCTTGTATTTTTCCATATAAATTTAAGTTGATGAACATAAACAAACATGTCTTTTCAATCAAGGAAAGTAGAAAATTATACCATTTTCACTTCACCGTCACTTGCCACGCGCAGCAGTGCCCCACAGCACAAGGTGGTGACAGAGCCCTGGCGCATCCCCTCAGGTCTCGTGGCAGGCCTGAGGGGAGGCAAAGCTCTGCACAGAAGAAAGCCTTGCATGCAGGTAGTCACAGGCTCAAGATTTAACATGCCTTCCCACAGGAGTTACCAAATCCTGTCGATCTTTGGTTAGCTCTCCAAGGGACACCTTCCAGATTTGCTCTTTTAACTTAATGCCGGCCTGTGCCACAATCAGACACGCAGGCTTGTATAACACCCACCATTACAGTACCCCCCACAAGTATCCCCCACACACTGCTCCTGACACAGCCACGGCAGGGTGAAGCTGGATACCCCACAGGGCACGTACTCACCCCTCCTTCGCCTCCAGCCCAGCAGCCGCCATCCCGCAGGCTCCTGCAGCAGCACAGCTCCCGGGGTAGAGCTGCACATCCCCGAGGGACGCTCAGCCGCTGCTCACCCGCACCAAAAGCGCCGATTCCCCGCTGCCAGGGCCCACCTGAAGCCCATCAGGGCTCGCTGTGCTCGTGGCTCGGCCAGGTGTGTGCTGCCTCTCTGTCCGCCTGGCTGCTGCTCACCAGCGGGGCACTGGCTCACACAGCTCAGTGCCAGAGTATACACAGAGCTGCACGGGCCTCCCACATGCTCCAAACCAGCCTGGAACCAGCAGAAATGGTTTCATCTTCCCTGACAGCATTTTGGGGGCTGACTGAAAGAGTAAAAGAAGCCTAAAAAGTGAAGGTTACTTTACCACTTACTGCTTTGTGTATTCTCCATGTGTTTTTCTTACATGTTTTATTTCAAACCATCCTCATGGGTGAAAGAAGCCTTGTCAGCCCAATTTTTTCACATGGGCAAATAAGTTGTGGGAGGAAGGAAAAATTCTGTGGTGTGGAATAGGCTAGAGTAATCACAAAACTCCTCCTCTAGAGAAAATAAACTAATGACCTTTAGAGAATTCATGTATGGTGGACAACTAATCAAAAGTATTTCTCAAATGACTGTACAGATCCAGGTCCAGTAGTTTGGGGTTCCCCCCCGCCCCCCCCCCCCCCCTTGATCTATTGTTCTGAATTTCTCCCATGAGAGCTGAAAATACCTGCCTTTCATTTCCTGAATCAACCTGTTGGGACATGTAGGACTGGCTGTAAAAGGGCATGAAAGCAGTGCACTGCTGAACAAGCTGGATTGAGCACTAGATGTACAGAAGCAATGTCATACAAGGTCATGCAGGTACTTTTAAAAATTTCATCCTGGCACAATGCCTGGGACTCACGGATGTCCAGAGGCTGTGTTGCCATGCTCTCAATGGCACCAAAATGTCACAGGCCAAATCAGTGGAACTATTCTTCAAGAAGAAAAACACTTCTAAAACAAAGAAGATGTCAAATGACTGTGGGATCACACACTCAGTTATGGTCTTTTGAGCCAGTGTGCACTGTGTGCACTGGTAATTCTTGCTCAGGGATTCATGGTGAAGGCAGCAGGAACACTGTTGTGCTTGGAACTGCCAATTTACCCATACACTGGTGGTATCAAATCAACACACAATCTAGCACTGCTTTTCTATGAACCACTTGCTGCACTTAGAACTGTTGCATTAGATATATTCTGCTGTTCTAATTTGAAAAACATGTATTTTATTACTGTTTTAAGACTTTACATATGAACTTATAGGGCATTATGTAAGCTGGCCTAACATTTTGCAAAAGAGTAATCCTTAACCCAGAACCACAGTCAGGAGCTTTACAAATGAATTTTCATTTCTTCATAAATTATTATCTTCCAGGATTAGGAACACACAAGTAAATCACTGAGTCCACTCTGCTGATTTGCCACATTTTTCTGAACAGCAAACAAAAACATTTCTCTCTGGAGAGTGAAATCTCAACAGCCATGTTGGTTACCTTTATCCATGAATCAGAAACCTGACCTTAGTTTGGAAAAAGCACATCCATATTCATATCCTTAACACATGTTTAGGTTACAATATTCCCTGTAAATATTGTGTGGCTCTATTTTTAGCTTATACACGTAGGCAATTCAAACCAGCTCATAATTAATCTTAATAAACAAAACACATGAAGAGTGGACAGACTGTGTTTGCGTGTGTGTAACTTGGGTATGTAGCTAAGGAGCTTAACCCCACAGTCACATCATGGGTCAGCAGCACTACCAAGCACAGAGCTCAGATTGTTCATATTCAAGTTTGCACTGGATCCCACAGATACTTCTAGAGTAATTGGTTGTTTATTTAAATGAGTAAAATATTTCCTAAAAAAAAAAAATTATTAATGTTTCACATTCTTAGTTCCAGTGCTTCATTTCCCAGCATCACACATGCATGGGTTACACAAACATAGACGGGGCCAGAAAAGCTTACTTCTTTTTGTATTGTCAAGACAGTTTGATTTGTTTCTTCTCCAAGGAACTTGGAAGCTTGTGAGAAGGAAAAGTGCTGGAAAATAAGAATATAAATGCAGAAGGAAAACAGAGCAAATAATAATGTGGCCTTTCAGAGTCACTCCTTCTTGAGTTTGCACTGGATGAATGCTGCAATACAATTTCATCATATTACCACAAGATTTTCCGATTTGGAGTAGGTATAATGTACTACTGTGCCCACTGAAAAAAACACCACAAGACTAGCCTCCAGAATGTCCAGGAAAATTCCAGAAAACCCACCAATCTTGCTCAATTCATAATACCTCACTACAGTTCTAGGTACTTCAAGCAGAATGTGATCAGGTAGTAATGGCTGAAGGTAAGTAGATCCAAATAAACTGCTATGTTTGGGTTCAACATGGCTGGATCTCTGGGTAGCCATTCCTTCATTGCATTTCTTTTGTTGTTGCTTTGGTTTCAGTGTTGCTTTTTGCTTTTGGGGGTAGTTTGTTTGGTTGGCTTTTTAGTTTTTTAGTAGACTTTTGCTACTATAATAACAGAGTTTTAGGCATGGATTTACGTGAGGTTTTTTTTTTAACTTGAACTGGACATAGAACTTGTCACTTTCTTTTCTAGATCAGCTACTCTCACCACTAGTGGACAGCTTTCTAACTGATTGCAGAAGTCAGTGTATTGATATTACTACACAGAAATGCACAACTCATCATGACTCAGCAGAAGGAAACACAGTGCTCTAAACAAAGTAGTATGAGAGAGTGTATCTGTTACCATTTCCACAGTGCGCCTGTGCCATTGCGACCAAAAAATGTATCACATGCTTTGTGTGTTGTGAGGGACAACTGCAAAGGGATTAGGCTTCAGTGACAGAAGCCTTAGCCTCGCTACAAGAAATAAAACTTACCTCAGTCATCACAGATGGCAGAACTAGTAGTTTAAACTGTACTGAAGCACATAAATCCTGGTACCAGGTCAAGGCCCCCTGAGCTCACTTTTTTTCAAGTATGTAAAGAGACATATTACACAGAGGATTTACAGTGTATCTACTGGAGCAGAGACCAAACAAGAGATGCCACAGCAGAAGAACTGAAGGAGGTACCATGGCTTCAGGAAGCCTGCAGCCCTATCTGCTCCACATGGCCTCAAACCCGCAGGGGGTTAATACAGAATCACAGACTCTAGCTCCTCCACAGAGACAAAACTACGGAAGTGACTGTCTGCTTGTGGATATTTTAAACAAAAAAGAAAACATATGGCCTCTGGAGCTATGCTTGCTTTTTCTCCAGCTGGTATGACACAGAGAACAGATAGCCTGGGCCTACAACTAAATGCAAAAGCTTTATTCCAAGGAGCAATCTAGGGAACGTGCTTCAATTTTAAAAGTTCTCCGATTAGCAAATCAGAGACAAAAAAATTGAGAATGCTCATGTATACTAATTAGCAAAAACCTTTAAAAGCACAAAATATCTTAGCTGTTTCTTACCTGTGTGACTAATATTTCTGCAAACTACTAAAGACAATTTAGAATTAAATAAGCCCAGCATTTCTCTCACAGATATTAATTTGTAATTCTACACATACACTAGTAATGAGCAAAAATTAAAACCGAATAATGGGCTTAATTCAGAAGGCTGAAAAGAAAGATCAGTAATTTCATTTATAAAATCATAAATTTCTTTTAAAATGTAACCATGTGGATTAAAACCACAGTTATAATAAACAGTCAACAGCAGTCATGATGCACATCTTTAAATTCAAGTCGTGAAACATGCTGATAAATACTTCAGAGCACAAACTCATTTGGTAGTCTGGGCCCAAAGCTGAGCCAGTGTGTGCAGACCCAGCCCACTGACTTCTGAACCCCTGCAGGAGTGCCTGCGGCTCATAGGGAGCTGGAGTTGTGCACTGCCCAGGGACAGCAAGGCCAGGAGGGATATCAAGAAGTCATCTAGTCCAACCTCTGCCAGAGGATGAATGTGCCTTAAACACTGCCTATGTATGAAATCTGATTTAACTTTTATACTAAAACTTAAGTAAATGATTTTATAATGTTCTCAGGAAATGTATTGCAGGGCTTTGCAAAGTTACCATCAGGATCATTTTCTCCTAATGCCTAATCTGAAGGCAGGCAATTACCTCTTGCCCTATGAATAGGGAATTTGGAGAACAAGGTTTGGGGTTCTTTTTTTACTGTCTTGTCTGCAAAAGCTTTTTACAAATGTGAATACTCCTTTAGTCCTTGCTCCTGCAGACTAAACACACCAAATTCTTTCATGTTTTACACGCAAAATAATGTTGTCTAGCACTCTCATCTTTCTTGTCTCTCTCTTCACTGGACTCCTTCCAGTTAGACCCCAACCTCCCTCAAGTGTGGTGCCTGAAACCAGATACAGTACACCAGCTCAGACCTCATTAGCACTTATTAGGCCTAATTAGAGTAAAAGGTTATTTCATGTGAATTTAATGGGGAATGTTTATTTATTCAGTCTAGTATGAAATTTGCTTTTTCACAAAAACATAACATTATTGACCCATGATTAACTTGCCACTCACTGGAATCTGCATGTCCTTTTCCATAGAATTACAACTGGCCTGGTATCCTCCAATCTCTTTCTGTTAATTACTTCAATTCAAGACTTTATATTTGCCCTCAATGAAGTAAATCCTAATTATGTCATGTAATTTCAGTAATTAATGTAAGTAACTTCTTGTTCTAATCTATTTTTCCAATGCACTTTCAGCTTTTATCAGCAATAATTACTTGTAAATGAAGTATCTATTGCATAATCCAACTTATTTTATAAAGGATACAAATTAGCATAAAAATTATTTCAGGAAAGGCCTCCTTATTACATCTTCCTAGGCGACAGTGAGTTGTTAACAACCCCAAGTACAAATCACTCTTGTAGATTCTTTTAAACTATGCTTCCTGCACTGTCTATGAAAACAACAAAAGCAGACTTTACCAAGAGCCCCTTACCAAAATCATGATGTGTCACCTTTCCAGCTTCCCCATTCACAAGCCAATTACTCTGTGTGAATCACAAGACTATCATAGAAGGAAGTGTTAGGATTAATCTTTCATTTTCCCTCTTCTCTGAGATTATGTATGAAAAAAAAGAACTCTTGAAATGAGGACATATAGAAACTATTTTTCCCACAGGATGAACATTCAAAAAAAAAAAAGCATATTTCAATTTGTGAAGATCTCCCCATCTTTGCTATAAAGTGGTCCACATTATCTTACACATCAAATTGATCAAGGGAACATATAGTTGTCCCTACTCAATTCAATGTTCTTTAACAGAAATGCCAACTTCTTCAAGGTAGACTCCCTGCATCTAGATTAACAACCTGAATTAAAAGCCAATCACAACTGGCCTCTCTTCTTCTACAGAATCTGGTGTACTCTGGATCAGTCCAGTGGTGAATGGAAATTCTTTCCCTATCTGCTACATTTTATTGAAAACACTGCTGTCCAACACACTCAGAAGTAGTAGGTCTTTAGTAGTCTATTTTTATGTACAGGTTATGTTATATAGATGATATAAAAGGTTAGTGATGGACACATGCTAGACTAGGTTCTTCAAAGACACTCTGATGAAACCACATTAGGCAACTCTTCAAAGACAGAGAGCCAGACTTCACAAACTTGATGGAGATCCTGATACAAATCCATTAAATATCAGAGCTGTAATAGATTATTCTAAACCACTTTATTTAATTGCTCTTATCTTTAATATTGTTCTTGATGTTACAAATAAATTATAATATTTAATTTATAAAATTTTCACATTTCTTTGTAAAACCAACAATAGGTTTAAAGTAAAAAGAGCTTTGTTGCTGCAACAGCTTTGTTTAACTTCAACAAGACTGTAATATTTTAAGAGTAGAGAAATGTGTAAACATAAATATTAATGATTTTCTTCTGTACACATCTGTGTAAATTAGTTGATATAAATATAATTTACTATAGAAACATTTTTTTATTTGTTTATGCTACACACAGTTCTATGCTGGCATCATGTACTAGTTGATTCATCTTTCAAAGAGTGAGATTTATTCCTTTTGCATTCAAACCCCCAGTATGTCCATTGCCAGCAGTGGACTTCATGTTCAGAGAATCAGACTCACAGTGTCAGAAATCTAAAATTAAACTTCAGTACAAGATTATAAATAATCAAAAATGAATGTATTATTTTAGTACTATAATTGCCAGACACTTAAAGGCCACGATCCAAGCCAACCAAAATCAATGACTGTTTTTCCATTGACTTAGCTGAAATTTACCCGCAGTTTCCAGTCGCATTTTAGTTTTACAATTTTATTACAGCATGAAGAGTTAAAAGTACGTAGTATCAGAGCTTCAGCGTAAGAAGTAAAGCCTCTAAGTCTTTCTGGGCCTCTTTATCCTGAAAGAAACAGACAACCATGCATCAATTTAGAGAGGATAAATCCCTTCATTTGCCTAATACGTGCCTATCCACATTTCTTTACTAACAACAGACATAACACACAACTGCAACAGCCACAAAATGTAAAGACTGCATAGTAAGTTAATTTATCAGTGAATACAAAAATAAAGTTTGAAGTGAAAACAAGAGCCAGATGGCGGCCCTCCCTTTACAGCTCTGTCAAAGCACTTAAAATGTTAGCCCACAAATAGCCTTCTCAGCAGACCAGTAAGCCCTTCAGCCTGGGATATAATTTTTATTGGTGTACTTTGCACAAAGTATTGCCTTGCCTTATACCTGATGTAATCTTGCATCCCGACCACATGCAGTTTCTCTAAAGATGTTCTGTGATGTTTGCTAATGATTTATTATGCAACTAAGAAGAAAACATTGGGAAATGTAACTAATGACATAGGTTAGATTGTGGGCTCAGAGCATACAGCCATACCTACCTGTAACAGCCACCACGGGCTGACTCCACCCTCAGTAGCTTCCAGACTGGGCTTTGCCTATGCTACTGGGCTCATGGCAGACCCAAGGTGGGAGCAAGTGCCAGGTGACCTGCTGTGCTCAGAGCCAACACTACACTGCACTCCTAGGGCAGCAGGAAAAGGCTCCTTTTAGGCCAATGCTCAGAGCCAACACTACACTGTACTCCTTGGGCAGCAGGAGAAAGCAGGAAAAGGCTCCTTTTAGGCCCAAATGTTTTGAGTGCACAGCTTGCATGGGGCTTCAAACCTAAGCCAGGACTAAGACTGTCTCACAGGTACCCACTGACATATGTTTTGGCTATTCCATGTATAATCTGCTTGGAAAGGGGCATATGCATATGAGCATGTAACCACAGTACAAAAACTCCATTATTCTACTTGTTTTTAAGTGTCCCCTGGATATAATCTGTTTCCTTTAGCTGCTGTTGCTGTGAAACTTCTAGCTTGAAAAATTCACCTTGGTTTAAAAAACACATTTCTAAAATGTCACCACCTCATGCCTGAAGGCTCATAAGGGTCTAAACACCCAACACATGCACCTATGGATATTTACCAGCGCAAGTGAAAAGTGCCTGCACATCACAGATTTTGTGTAAGTATTTCTAATGACAGGGTCCAGTAATGATAATGCCATGGGATATTCTGAAGGAAAATACTGTAGATAGTCAGTGAAGTAATCACTAGATTTCAGGATCACTTCATTACTCAATCAACCAAAGAGCTGGAACAAAATACAGAACATTTTAGAATGTATTTCATGGGTGAAGAAATTCCTGCTTCTCTTTATTTTGGTTAGTTGTCTATAATGTCATGGAGGAACAGAGAAGAATATTGAGATGATAGAAACCATATGCCAGACATGTCAAACTACATCATATTATTGGTCTGGATTAAGGCATTACTACATTAGCTGGACACTTCTCTTGGAGTTACTGCCTTACTCCTACTGGCAACAATAGGCTAAACTATCTGCCTAATCATTTATCAGAGGCCTTTAAAGGCACACACTGCAAAGCTAGTAAGCTCTTGCCAAAATACTCTAACAGAAGGAAATGTCATGCAGCATTGAGCAGCCCTTAAACTCCACATCACTACAGGCTGTCTGGAGCACCATGCCGTCCATTGCTTTCAACAAAAATTGAAAACCTCAAAATTTTCCCTTAATTCAGGGAAAACAGACTCTTTTCTGTACTGACTGTGGTCAACTTGTGAAAATGATTCTAAACTCCATTAAATAAAAAAAGTAAAAAGCCAGATACTATCCCATGCTAGTAAGAAATGGAAAAGCTTAATTGTATCTGGTTGTACTCTTATGATACTTTTCTAAGTTGAAAATTATAAAGGTGCAGGTTTTCTCATATCTGAATAGTGTTCAGCATTTCATGAGTTGATGGGATTCTCTACTCATTTTGCAGGATACAGCATTTTAAAAATATATCTCCAAACAACTTTGGATAATTGTCTCTTTAGAAGTAAAGGATTTTATTGGGCAATGAGCTTTACAAGTTGCAAAGGTCCAGAAAACATTGAGCAATCTTCCCTGAATCTTCCTCTGGGCTTAGGAAAAAGAATGGAACAAAACCCAAGATTGTTCTGAGAACTGTCTGGAGAAGAAACTGCAAACGTGCAAAGCATTCTACCTCTGGTTTGCCAGTTCTAAACAGGCAAATATCAGTTAAAGCAGGAATTACTGTTGCAAACTGCTTGACGGGTTGCATTAACTGGTTTGCCAGTTCTAAACAGGCAAATATCAGTTAAAGCAGGAATTACTGTTGCAAACTGCTTGACGGGTTGCATTAAAGCCAGCAGCTTCCGGTCAATAACAACTCGTACGGCAAAAGCATTGAAAAAAATCAGTAATGGCATTAAAAACAGAGCTAAGAATGGTCAGTGAAGGGAATATTATGTCACCTTTGGAGAGACTCCTTCCAGACCAACAGGTGTGTCATGCTAAAAGGAGAGAGAAGCCACAAGTCTGTTCAGTGTACTAGTTTCTGGTTTTAGGGTGAAAACTTCATTATTGCCCAAAGCTTTGCTGCTGATGGAAAGAAAAAGCCATTAAATCCTGTCCTGGGCCAACTCTCTTCCTTGTTGATTTCTGGGTCTGTGGCTTTCTGAAAATGAACAATCAGGTCAGCCTTTTTTTTTTCTTTCTTTTTTTTTTTTTTTCCCAGACAGCAGGGTTTCTCTTTAGAGTGTGGCAAGCAGAAGAAGAGGTGCAAGTTGTAGGAGGAATGCAGCGTACTTGAGTCAATCCCATTTGTTCACCCTGAGGCTTAGTTCAGCACTGACTAAATACACAGCCATTTTCAACCTTGTCTTTCTACTGTCAAGGCTTACATTTATTAAACACCCCTTATATCATTTTCAGAGTTGAATATGAGTTCAAAATGTTCTGCAAACTGCTACACAAAATGTATTCAAATTACAGGGTCAGGGACCGTATTTTGCCTTATTTTGTTGCTTTACTTTTATGTTTCATCATTCACAGGGGATATGCACAGGAAAAAAAGACCTGGGAGGCCAGGGACTGAACAAGGGGAGAAAGGGAATTGAAAACAAGAGCAAGAAGGAAGAGAGAGCTGGTGGGAAAAAGGGAATGTTGGCTTAACTGGAAGTAGTCCACATTTTGACAGTTCATTTTTGCTGAAAAAAATTTACTGATACATATACATGGAGAATTACACATATAAATATGAATGTAAAAATTAAATGGTAATTAAAGCCAAGAAAGAAAGATAATGATTTTACCTTCCATCTCTGTTAATTATTTCCTTATGTGCTAATACACTCAACCCAGGCACTGCACATGTGTGCACTTGTTGACAAAGTCCCAAGTGTCAGCAGAGAACGATACAGCCCCATGACCACAACCAAAATGGTTACACCAGCCAACGAAAACATAATTGTGTGCAACCACTGCCAAATCCCAAGCTGACATGCATCCTGTAGGGTTTCACTGAAGTCAGCAGGGCAGCATGGTATATTAAATGAGCTGGGCTGCAAGGGTGGTCCAAAGCTGTACTCTGATATGCAGTAACAGCAATGAGGTGCTGAGAGACACTCCTGCTTTGGGGTACAGCTGTATCATTCCCACACAGCTCCAGCAGAAATCCTGGACTAGCAGAAGAGACTCCCAAGTATGCACAAGGGTTGATAGAGAGCAATAGCTCTTGTGGACAGTACAAATCATGCAAAGCTAAATGCTATCCTATCCCTTCCTGGTTTCCTGACAGACTCTCACAGATGGTGTGACTGTAGTGTGCACTAACAATTGTATAGTACCACGAGTTTTCTCCTTTGATATTGAAACACACCAATGCAATCACCCATGTGATTCTTCTTCTTCTACATGACTGCTGTATGCCACAATCTGGTGTATTCTATGTTCTTTCATATTACCACTATCTTCTCTGTGGATTAACCATAACTTTTCAAGGCTTTTAGGATCAAGGCAATCACAGCTTTAAAATAGGCAGCTGTCAATAATTACAGATTTTTGGATATTACTTCAAGTAGAGGGGAAAATACCCTTTCTCACCCAGAAGAATATGAAAATGAGCTCATTCAAGGACTACTGTTGAAAAATTACAAACCAGCAGAATACAATTCAGAATAGTTAGTAGTCATGTAAAATTTTAATTGGCTAGTTCCTTCCTGACTTGAAAGACTACATTTCACCTATGATCTGTTTTTCTTTTACTACTGTACACAATATGGAGCTTTTGGTGTTCAAGACATTCTCCTCTTTCTGTCTGCCTCTCCCATGATGGGACCTACAGCTTTTCTTTCTGCACAGTCATTGCTGAAACAGCCTGAAGACAATCACACCCAGTTACAGCCCTCTCAGAAAGGTGCCTGTCAAGGCTTTCCTTCACCCTGCATATTGCCTCTAAGACAATGTATTTCAAAATCCCAGGAGTCTGACTTGGCCCAGCTACTCTACAAAAATTCAGAATGGGTTTTTGCCAATCTGTTTTGTAATCCTGGAGTGTACCACTACCTCAGTGAATACTTCTTCCATTCTGTCCCTGCATCATGAGAATGCCAGTGGAAGAGACACACTCCATACTTTGGGGAACTGGCTGCTGACCAGTCTTGCTGGACTAAGAACTATGTTAAAACTGTGTTAGCTTTGATAGGATGGTGAAATGAATACTGTGTGATAGTCAGTTTCATCATAAATATAATAAGCTTGGTATTTATCAGGATAAACTTCATCCTTATGTATGAAACTGTGGCACCACAAAAAATATCTTCACTTTTTGGAATCATTTTCAGAGGGAGAGAAGAAATAAGTACACAATGCAAACAAAGCTTTTTTCAAGGACTTCAAACATGCAGATAGAAAATTGATCTGATCACTAAGATAGAGAAAAATAGACTATTCTTGAAGTACAAAATAATGTAAAATATGGGCAGTCTCAAATTATTTTAGCAACTCTTTACCAAATGTCTCACTTCCCCTAGAATTTTAGTTTGAAGTTTGATTTCTTTATAATGAGTTTTTAAAAAGTGTATTCCCTGCACTTGAAGCAGTCACATTCATTGTATACAAACCCACTAATTACAGAATAGTTTTTTTAAGCACACTCAAAAAATATTTTAGCTTTGAGTTGGTGGTAGCTATTAGGAAATTCTTGTTCAACTCCACAAACAGTACTAGCAGGAAAACAATAGCCTAGAATTCAAAATGAACACAAATCAGAACACTTCCATTATTTTTCAATTGAAACATCATTGATTTTTGCTGGCCATTTGGAGGACAAATATGCAAAAAATCTAAAGCAACAAATATTCACTGAAAAGCATGACATTTTGTATTGAGCTGAAGATATGAAAAGAAAATATTCTGGTTGATGAGAAAACAAAAACACTTTATAAGGTTAGTTGAAATTACGCCGTTTCAATTGGTAGTTTTTTTCAAAAACAAGTCATAATTTGTAACCTTCACTTTAAAAGCAAGGGTAAATTACTTTTTTCTCCTCAAAATCTTACTCAGAAGGACAGATTACAATAGCAGCTTCAAATAAGATCTGTTGGAAATATCACAACAAGGTCTGCTCATATGACCAATCCATGGCTGCTGGAGTGGTATTTCTTGGAAAAACTTGAAAATACAGATAGAGAAATGGTCTGTTGGAATGGAACAGCTGATGGGTGCTGAAATTTATACTCTGACCTCTCTTCCATCCCTCTGCAAATCCCACTTTTTTCCTTATAGACAATATTAAAAATGAAATTAACAGCCAAGGAAATCAATTATGGTGTTGTACAAAAAAGTGTAAGAAAACTGTATGAGTTCTCCTCAGCAGCTGCATTCTTGTGTAAAAATTCAGCCATTGTTGCTGCCTATTATTACATTTATCACCTCCTCCACACAAGTTTCAGATGTCACTGAGGCTGAAGGCAGAGTCTTTAACAAGTCTCTGCTTCCTGTTATTCTACACTTGTAAGAAGTGAATGTCATAATCATGAATTTCTGTAGGATCTAAATCTCTCTTCTTTGTTAATTTCAACTCTGAATTGCTATCATTTCTAATTCCTGGGAAGGACAGAGTGAACAAAATCACCAATAATTTTGTAAAACACTTTCTTATCTTTAGGGAAGTTTTAATCTACATTTTAAGTAAGATTTTCAGCAACTCAGTGCAAATAGATTTCCTTTGCATTTTTCCTGCTTTCCTGTCTTCATCTCTTCCAAGACTACACCTTTTGTAATGCAACTGCTGCTTTTGAGATTAATTTTTTTTTAAAAAAATGTAATAGAGACCAGAACCTTGAAATTTTAATCTCTTTCTCTGCTAGGCTGTTAACTCCTTTGTGGTGAGCTTACTGGTCCTACAAGCACAGAATTCATTGTCATGCTCATGGTTGTCTCCAGACACAAGAAAAAACAGTTCAGTGACTATTATACTTTATAATTCTACATTGAGACTTGAAATTCTAAGAGTTCCAGTCTTGAAAACTTCCAACAATCTTTATTATAAACAAGAAATTAGGGTCTTATTCCCCTTACAAGCAAAGGACCACGTGTTTAACCATACACACACACGCGCACCCCCTACCTGTTCTGTCTTTCTGTATGCAAGACAGACATTCATGATTTCAAAATTAAATTACATTTTTGTCTTCAAATTAAAAAAGTAATTTTGTTCTACCACAATAGTCCACCACATCTGGTTTCAAGAGCCCTTCACACAGTCACAGTCAGCAAGGCTCTGAGCACACTACAAAGTAATGAGTCTCAGTAAGGGTAATGCAACATCCTCTAGATGAACAGAGCAGCTGTTAAGCACTTAACAATAACTCACAGCAGCCCTGAACATTGGGATCTCTTTTACTGAAGGGCAAATGTTTCCCAGGACCCTGAGGTTATCCACCTGGGTAGCAACCAGAGAAAAACTGGACAATTTAATGTCCCATGCACCTCCAGCAGTGAAGTACCACTCTACACTATTTATGGCCAAGGAAGGACTGTATGATTCATTGGAGGCTTTTTGTTTAGAAAGGATAGAGAAAGGTCTTTAAAGTTGCACTGTAATATCAGCTATGTTTTTCCAGATGTAATTTGAACCAAATCTCACATATTTCCTTTTAAAATAAAAAGAATCCATATACTGATAAGTTAAAAATGTGCCAAATTATTTTTAAAAACTGTCCTGTTTTTACAAATCCTCCTGTAACTCTTAATTTACAGGACTCACTCAATCAGAACTTGTTTCTTTTTTTATAATTTCTGTGTGTCCTTTTTAAGATTCAGAATAGGTTTGAAACAGGCCATTTGATTTTTTTTTCCTTTAACAAGAATTAACTATGTTTGGAAGCCCCTTTACCCCTTGAATTAAAACAAACTCTGTAAATGGTAAAACAGAGGCATAGAAGTGATATCTGGATGTGACATAACATTCAAGACAAAAATAATATCACTTAACTTGATGTCATGTGAAATGACATGTGAAATGAATCCTAGAAAAAGTGTCAAAGAAGTGTCCTGAATTACAGCAGCTGAGAATTTGACTTGAGGATTAAAATGAGCTATGGGCTACTTTACTGATGCCAAGCACCTCTGGTTCCCAGAAGGCACTGGAAACTGTGGATGCTCAGAAGCAATAAAAAGTAAACCACTGTCTATGATAATTTTTCCGCAGGATGATTTTTATCATGAAATACTATACATTTCCTCAACGTGGCACCTTTCCAGAAACTTTGTCTCTCAGCCTGCTCCTGATTTTATGCCTTTATACAAATACATGTTTCTCACTAGAATCCAACATTTAAAAACAATAAAGGAGTTCCCCTGCTTGAAGAAAGAGAAAATTCATATGAGAAACTATGATTACACTTGAGAATGATGGGTTTCACATGACTGTGACAAAATACCACACTGCTGACAACCCTGAGATCCTGAGCTGTGGCAAATGGAAAGAAATCCTCACACTGCTGCTGACCTGTGCTTTTTTTTAGACCATGAGCCCCAACTTCTACAGGGCTGCAGTCAATTCAGGCAATAATAAAGTGCATATTAGCATCTGTTTATTACTCTCTCCCCAATGCCTCTTCAGTCTTATTACAGTCTCTCTCCCCTCTTAAAACTAATCTCACTAAATGTTATTCCTACATACAGCTCCAAGCCCTGAACCACTTCACTTCCAACACTTTTTCCCAAAAATCAGTAACAGTCCTTCTGTAACACAATAACCAAAACAACATGTAATATTCAAATTCAGATGGGATTTGAGGTAACAGCCAGCAACAGCAGAGTTCGTGTTCCAGATCTCCATTTCACAGTAATTTCTTTCAGCATGCACTTGGTTTTTTTACCCTGTGCTGAGTGCTTGGTTGTTTTTTTTTAAATTGAATTACATACTACTGCCCTAATGTCACATTCTTCTGGACTCTTTTTTCCTAAATCTAACTCAAAAACATCACAAGTAAACAAGACAAAGGAGATTAATCTGTGATATCTATAGAATTTTTCAAAATAGGAGAGGTCAAATCATCTTGTCCTCTTTAGATGGACAAAAGATTTTTGGGGGCCATTTGATGCTCACTCTTCTGATTACACAAATCAGCGTAATTCTTGTTCTCATCACCACCCTGGTTGTCAGAATATATATCCCTCGGACACCTATCTCTCAGACTCATTTTGAATTCCTGCTCTCACCTCAGGGTTCCTTCTCCTTCTCAGATCTGCTGATACTTCACAAATGTGATGGGATATTAAACAGATAATTTATAGCAGCCTTTCCTATGTTCTGTAATAGGCAAGCTGAAGGTATATTTTAACAGTAAGTAAAGAATAAAGAGAATTAAATCATTGTTAATGTCATATCAGTATCAATACATATTTAAAGAAACACTGAACTTAAGCAATGATTACTTAATTTATGATTGGTACATACTATGAATGGGGCCAAAAATCAGGCCACCCAGGAGCAGCGGCTGGTGAGGCATGCAGGGGTCTTTCTTCCCAGCAGGAACACTTGACATAAACATGTTAGTGCTCCACACACAGCATTTATTGTCAATCAAGTTAAAGAGTTATTTAATGGTCTTTTTCGTTAACTTCAAAGAATTAAATGGGGTGGGGCCAATTCCTCTCAGGAATCACCTCTCTCTCTCCATACCACATCTGCTGTGCTCAGAGGGGGTCCCTTAGGCTGAAAAAGCTCAGGTTTGAACTCATCATGCTCTAGGATGGTAACATGTTTCCAGTTATGGGTCATTTATGGAACTTGCTTTTACATGAGATCAGACAGAGTGAACCTTCTTGCCATGACTTGGTTTATATTTGAGAAATTAAACAACTTAAAATCTCTCAAATATTTGTAGAAATTTTGTGTCCACATACCAAAATGCTCTAATGGGCCTAAAATACTGTAATGGGCCTCAAGAGGAATCTAGTAACCTCTTAGAACAAACTCTAGGCTAGCAGATGTGACTTGAAGAACTGTGCCCCCTTAACTGCCCTGTCATTGAAGACAAAGCCAATCTTTAATAACTCATCTGTCTCTGCTGTAATTAACATACTGCCCTTAACAAGAATCACAAATCAGAGGCTTTCAGGAGCACAGACAGAGACTGTAGGACAAAAATCCAGAGTGCTTTCAATTGAGAAAAGCATAGGTCTGGGGCAAAATTTCAGCACAGCTAGAGTGACACACTCAACTGCTTATGCTCAAGATGATCTAATGAAGTGGGTTGAATTACAAAGAGTACAATTCAATTTCTGATACAGACGAGTCCCTAACTGTTCCCCAAACAAAGATTTTTTTAAAGCTGTTGATACAGACAACTGTAATGAGCCAACCTAGAGTGGAGGAAAAAGGAATGTTCTGTGTTCAGAGGAAAAACTGAAACATTATGTTGTTACCCACAGTGCAATAATGGATGCCAAAGACAAGAGAGCAGTCACAAGGGAACAAGTTATCACTCTCAATACCCACCTCATTAGTAACTGAGAGAATTGACAGTGCAGAATCACAGCACTTCAGTGCATTGCTTTTCTGGCCAAGATCTTTATAGCACTGAAAAGAAAAAACATTTTGTTTCCAATCAGACCACTGTAAGAACACCAGAGTCTACAAATCATTATTTTTAAAAGAACTTGGTTACCTTTGCCAAATACACATAATTGCATTTGGAATATCCCGGATGCATTTCTTCTGCCTAAATAATAAAAAACAGGAAAGAAAATAGACATAAAACTTGCATGATGAGATTTATGTGGTCTGCATAACATTTTTAGTAATGCACTACATTTCCTCAAACATCAGACTGAATCATCCCTACTCTGTGTAATGCAATCTGTTTAGTAGCACTTCAAAAAAATCAAGAAAACAAAAAAATTACAACACTCAAAACCTAAACCAGGCACACGAGATGCTGACAATGAACACAGAAAATGTTCTGTACTGCTTGCTCTCCTCTCTCCCTAAGCACTCTGTAAAAATTTAGGGTCATTCTGTACAAGATCTATTGGATTCATTCACTTACAGGGTAGGTTTAAAGATACCACTGTCTATAGATTATTAACATTTATTTCCTCATCAAAGAAGTGAGAAAGTAACCAACATTCACATTTTGTGTAATGAGTAAAGAACTGTGTTTATCAATTTTACAATTATTTCCCTTCCACATTCTCTTATCTTCTAGCTTTGGATTCACTTTTCTTTTTAAATTATCATCTTCTAAAAAGTTCAGGTAATTTAAAAAGTTTAATAATGTCCTTTTTTTTTTAAACAAATCAAGGATATAGAAGCTTGCAAGATGAGTAAAACTTTTACTAATTATCTTCTAACAAAGAAGCAGCTTTTAATCAAAGAACAGCTATTGGGAGGGGAAAACTACATCAGTGAAATTTATGGTAGCTGTTATCTTTGGCCCAAAACAATGCTGCTTTACCACAACTGTGTAGAATCAAACAACTGAAAAAGAAACCTAAACAGTTGTCTTCTAGACAATAATTTGATTTTTGTTGCTGAAGATGACTTAAAACCACAGTCACTCTGCAGCCCACCACAAAATACCCTGAGGCTAAAGCAAATGTTTCAAATTATTTCTACCGCTTTTGGAATTTGACCTTCAAGATAAAATCTCTTAAACTGGGAAGATGGTACTGTATTGTACTGTCCAAAATTTAGGAGATTTTCAGTCTTTAAATAGACTAAGAACACAGAAAAGAAGAACTTTTTATAGTGAGGAAAAGATGCCTGTCCAATTTCTTTGAAAAACTTTGATAGCAATTGTAACGATAGAAGTTTATGCTTTGAATCTAGTCATGTGAAAAACTTGTATGCTTTTGAGCTCCAGAAGCAGAAATTATTCATATGGAAAGCAATAAAAGATAGATTTATTTTATTCATGTGATGTTTTCTCATAACTGTGTTCAAATAGAATGCCCAGGAACATGGACCTATATAGGACAGGGCTTTCTTCTCTACTTCACTACAAAAGCCATTTCATCTCCACAAATAAGAAAGACTTTTACTGAAATTCAGTGGAAAATAGTTTCAGATCAGGAAAAAGAGAAGCATCACAATGTCAAAGTTTTCCTTGCCTATGTCTTTCTCTTGCAGAAACAGGCAAATCAGCAATCACTATCACTATGGTTCATCTGTTTTAGCAGCATATGTAACTAATCTACATTCACATCACATTCAATTCAATAACTATTAACCACGGCAATTAATTGGAGAATTTTCTGAAACTAAATAAAGAAAAGAAAGGTGCTAACCACTCATGTCCAAACTAATTTTAAAACTGAAAAGAAAAAAAATATTTTAATAGAAAGCTCAGTGGTGTTTAGAAGAGCCCTGAATGTATAGCTACTGAACACAGTCTGCTGAACAGACATCTTGACAATACTCACAAATAACAGCTGGCAAACAGCAATATAGGAAAACCCTTAGCTAGGACTTACCTTAAGGAAATTCTGCAGTGCTTCTTCTACTGTTGAAGTTGGTGGAGTCCCAAAGAGAGCAGCAGCTACTTTCTTTTCAAGCCACGACAACTGAGCTACCTAGAAATAAGAATCAAACAAACAAAAAATTAAAAAGTGAGATTTCTTAAGAGTTGCTTTTCATTTTTGCAGTAAATACTGTCTTTCATATTGTACTACCTATTTTGGAAAAGAACCTGTAAAGCAATGCTTTATAGTGTCAGTTTGGCCAGCTCAAAGCAGTCTTTTGGATTTTAGTCATATGACCAAACACCAACATCCTCAATATAAGGTTATTTCCATGTTCAAAGCTTAAAGTACATTTTAGGTTTCATAGCATCTTATCTTTTTAAAAAACCTAAGGCTAGAAATAGTACTTGAAACCTGTTAAGGTTTTCATGAAATAGACAGCTTTCAAGAGAATCTATGCACTTGACTACTTTCCTATATTATAAAAAGGTGTTGCTGCTGTAAAAATGTGAGTGGTTTTGGAGCTTGTATTACAAGTTCATTTATTACACAGAAGATGGTGACAACCACTGTTAAGAAATAGGCTCAATTTTTAGCTCCTCCAATCTGACAAGTAACACTTGCCAATGACCTCTTCTCATTTCAGAAAGATCAACTGCTATAAAAGGACTTTAGGGAACTGTCATATTGCCACACAATGCATATGACTTACATACACTGACACCTGACAGAAACTGCTTTGGTTACTGCCATAAGGTATTTGGCTCCATCACCCAACCCTCACATCTCTAGCAAAGGATGGAGTTGTTAAGAAATGCAGCGTGAAAGAAAAGGCTGTTTAAGTGGAGGAGTGAAGCCACTTTCCTTTGGTCACTTCTACCACATCTGTAAAGAAAAGCCAGAAGTTTTTTCCTTCACATCCGTATTTGAAGCACAACACTGATGGCTCCTGTCACGAGCAGATGAGTCAAAAAATGGTAAAAACCAAGGTTCTGTATTTTCTGGCCTGATCTATGCAGAGGCAACACAGAGAAGAGGCACACATAGGGTGTGTGAAAGAGAGCCCCTCATCAGAGACTTGGACATGAGATATGAATCACATAGGGACATCTCTTTTTCAGAAGGAGCTGCAATTCAAATAACAGAGTTCAGCCTTGAAGTCAAGTCTCTCCTACTGCTATAAAATTTAAAATGGTTTTGCTTTGCTTTAAATTTTTCCTGCCTCATTCCCTGGCTTCTCAATACTTGCAGGGCTGCTGCTGCTCCCCATACCAGCTCCACCTATATCCAGCAATTATCCAGGAGATGTCAGCTAATAATTGTAAAATATGAGAATCCACTTTGTCATAACTATCCACAGCTACCAACCAGAATGCTTCTCCTCTGAATAGACATCAAGTTCTACCTACTTCTTCTTGCAAACGAAAAATACCATTGCAAAGACCAGAAATACAGGTCAGTATGCAGCAGGGAAATGCACAGGATCATGTTTTCTCATCTAGAGGCCCCAATGCCTCTAGCCACATGAGAGCAGCATTGCATGGAGACAGAAGGCATCCTGTCCCAGTCATGCTAGCTGCTCAGTAGGGTCCCAAGGCCTTATCTGTTACATGTTGTGTCTCACACCAAAGCACTAAATTATAACCTAGAGAGAATCAATATTACAAAAAAAAAAGCTTTTGTTTTCATTCTCTTTCACATACCTCGCTTTTGAAGCTTCTTCTGAGAACAGAAAATGTTTTTTACAAAACCTCTCCAGCAATCATGGAGTTCTTACTCATTGGAGCAACAAGATGCCGTTGCCCCTGCAGTGCTTTCCCACCGTGTTACAAACTGCAACATGCTGCTTAAAACTTGTAACTGTAGGTATAGATAAAATGTCCTTCCCCATTTCATTTCTCTCACTGTTGTATAGTTTCCGAGACACATTCTGCAAGAGTTATTAAAAGATTTTTTGCCAAAGTGCTGTTTTTTTCATGTCAATCTACTGTCCCCTTGTTCTCTCTTCTCCTGGAAGAGGAAGGGCGTTTCTATATTTCTAGGTCCCTCACATCAAGAAGGAGGAAGAGAGGGGGAAAAAATAAAGGGAAAGTGTTACACTGTTCTCTGCAAAAGCACACAACACCCTGGAGAGACACACTGCACAGATACAATTACCGCACTCATGTCCGCTGTTATGCAATAATGAGGAAACAAAATTGCAGTTTTTCCATGTGGAGTTATAATTAACTATTGAAAACACAAGTTCTTCCTGGCAGTTACTTTATTTTCTTATGAGATTTAATCAGAACTGATTTGCTGAGGTTTTAGTCTTTATTTTGTCTGGCTTGGGTGCTGCTTTGCACTACTCAAATTTCTAAAAAGCCCAAACATATATGCAGTTGGCCATTTTTATTTCACCATCCCCATCAAGCTAAAACAATGTTTAAAAGTGAAATGCATGTAAGCGCATGCACATTTCACACAAAACCACCCACACTGAAAGGAGGTTGTAGCAAGGTGGGTGTCAGTCTCTCCTCCCAGGTAACAAGTGATGGGACCAGACAAAATAGTACCAAGGGAAGGTTTGGACTGGATCTTAGGAAAATTTCCTTTACTGAAAAGGCGGTCAAGCATTGGGATAGGTTACCCAAGGAAGTGATATAATCACCTCCCTGGAAGTGTTCAAAGACATGTGGGTGTGGCACTTGTGGACATGGGCTGGTGGTGAACAGGACAGTGCTGGGTTAACAGCTGGACTTGATCTTAATAGGTCTTCTCCAACCTTGATGATTCTATGATTCTATGGCAATAGTGAGGTTTTTATAATGTGCACTCTATCCAGCATTATACTTTGTGACTATTCCAGAGACAATCTGAGAATTCTGTAATGTTTCAGCAGTGAGACTTACATGCCACTGCCTTTATGAATTTGTCACAGCAAGCCTAGCCCTCCACATACGAAGTATCTAGTTCACACAAGTTGTCCAGGTTCCTTGCATGGTCAATACAGAGAAGCACTTCCATTAGGCAATTCTTCTTCACCTACCTTAGCCTGAGATGAACACTCCCATCTTTCTTTTCTTCAACTACAAAAGGAGCAGACCCTAGGGATAGCTAAAGACAGCTGAGGTGAATCCCATCACAACAACTTAACTGTGCCCCACCTGAGTCTGTCTGCACCCCTCTACGACTGAAGTGGGACAAATGGAAGAGATCTGTTGTATGAATACACAAAACTGTGTCCCAGAGCAATAATGATGAACAGGAACCTATACTCTTCCCCTAAACACCCATAAGCAAAGTCTTTAATTTGAAATAACTTCATTTGAGTAACTCTTACACTATGTTCAATGAAATGGAAACATCATTCCTACTATACCTAGATATTAATGATTCTCTGTCTGTGAGCAAGCACAGGGAATGGATCTCCTGGTGTAACATGCTCTAGCATAGTTCAGAATTGACTGCTACAGTCAAGGCTACTCCAATAGTGCAAAGTGCACCTGGAGGTCCGTACAAAATCAAGTGTAAAGAGAGGGTAACTGTCATCAGCTACAGCAGAACCATGATTTCACTTAGTGAGTGTTCCAGGAGTAGTAGAGTACAACAGGTAATAAGGCAAACAACTACTGCTGCAAATAATAGCTGCAACAACCACAAAATTAAGGAATGAAGTTTTGCCCTACAGATGATTTCCAAATATAAGTGAGTTTTGGTTTTTTAGGTCTCCTAAACCTGGATGTCAGTCCTGCCAGAAGCCTGAAAATTCAGAGCAGCATTGCAAGGAACACTGTGTTTCCACAGAATATCAGGTTTTAATGTGGTGGGTCACTCAAGGAACATCACTCCCAAGCTGCCAAACATAAGGAGAGCTACTCCCACCCACTCAAGAGCAACAAAGGCCTGAGGAACCATCAGCCAACTCCTGATGTCCATTAGAGCTGAAGGGTAGTGGGTCATCCTGGCAGCCCGGCCTTTGCCAAGGAGAGGAGGCCACTCTACAGTATCCTGAAGCAAATAGAGATGCTTGTCTCAACCAACCTATCCTATTGTGTCAACCAACTCTCTCCTGATCTGTCAACAAACTGTCATCAATTTATCCTATACCAAAATCTCTATTATATCCAGAGATGGAAGAAAGGCACTCTCAGAGTTAAACTGCCGCTGAACGTTAAGTTCATACTCGGCACTCTTCCATCAGGCCTCTTGGATCTCTGGTGGTTCTCCCTTAAATACTGGGAAAATGAATTTCAAAAATATCCCTTTCTCTTCCTTAGCCTAGCATCAGCAAAAGTCAGATATATATATATATATGTACTGTAACACTGGCTGGATTTTTGTCTTCTGTTTGTAATTTATGAGAAGCAAACCCTCCCCACTGACAGCTCCTTTCAAATTCCAGGATGTTGGTTTGAAGGAAATTAACCCACTGGAATTGAAAAACCATCCATGATTGACTTTCAGCCCTAAAAGACATCCTCTTCCAATGCTTCTTTCCTAACAGCATACTGAACACATATCACACAATTGTCTTCCATAAAGGTAAATCACAGCATTGATCCAGCTTCAGTAAAATATTAATGGCATCTATTTAAATATCCCCAGAGAGTTTATTTTTCTTTTTCATTACAATGTATTAATGTAAAATTGTACTAAATAATTTTGCAATGTTTTGACTTCTGGAAGAGATTAAGTAACTGGACACCAATTTTGAAATACTGGCTTCCAACAAAAACATTTTCTTTCTTGACAGCTGAGGAACCTGGACAATCTGCACAGGCATTTAGGTATTTATCCAACTTGAATTGGGCTTTTCACCTTCCAGTAAGGGAAGCCCATGTAGAGAGCACACAAAGGAACTGTATCAATTTATTCCCTGATGTAACCCAAACAGATACTGGGATACACCAGAGACAAACCCAAAATATGGCCTATAACCTGCAGAAGGAAAATCCCAGGAGATCTAATTTTTAATACACTACTAGCATTTACCAGGGACTTTGATCCAGTTTCACAAGTACATGATAGCTGTTCTGTGCCTGTCCTGTAATGGCAAGTAGACATAAGTCTTAACTAGAAAGTTTTATCAGCTATTTGAAACATTAAAACACTTAACTCCCCTCCCCCCCCCACCCCGACCATACAACTATAAAGAATTATCAGATAATTGTGCTGAAAACTTTAAGGAAATAATTCTTATATACCATGCATCATAGATCCATTCACTTCTTGTATATACAGCAGGTCTCATAGGCAAAATTTTGCCCACTATGACATCTATGAAATGACTGGTGAAAATCTTGCCTACCTGATTGTGATACCAGGAGTAATTTTCTAACAGAGCTGAGAGGATTCTATGATCCTCCTCTTTTGTACAGCTCTACTGACTTTAAATGGTAAGAGAAATAAGAAACAGCAAAAACTGATTTTTAGACAAGGTGGTGCACAACTGTCACTGGCTCTGCATCACAGACAAACCCCAGCTGATGTGAGGCAGTGAAAACCCAGCTCATCCTTTCTGCTGGAAGGTGCTATGACACCTTGCATCAGCTTCATTTCTGGCCCAGCAAGAAAAACTGCTGGTAAGAAACTTTGCAGTACTGTACCACTGCTCCTTGCAAAGGACTGTGCCACACTGAGGAAGGTGGGAAATGGCAGGCAGTCAGGCCAGATTAAACTCCACTAATTAAACAGCTTTTACTAGCACAGCATGCAGTCTTTGCATATATATTTCAGTCTTCAATAAATCTTCTGCATCTGCCTCCACTGGTTTAGGGGTGACAGTATTGACAATTGGACTTGATGATCTTGAAGGTCTCTTCTAACATTGATGATTCTATGTTTATATACTTTTTACCTCAAAGTCTTTTCAATGGATTTTCACTTGTGAAAATGAACTGTAGCCCTGAGTTACACTTGAAGCATCTGCATCTACAATATCTTATGCAATTCCTGTTTGTCATCCAAAAAAACGTATGCTAAACAACAGTAATAAGATCCCCTAACATTAAATCAGGAGTGAATGGGAAATATCTGACTATACTGGGAAGACTTAAGTACACCAGATTTCACAAAACTGTTATCAAAACCTATAAAATATCAAAAACTTGTTATTTTTTTTTAATTACACTGCTTCAGAAAAAGAATACGTGACCAAAATTACACAAAAATACCCTAGGAAGCAATACCTACAAAAGAACAAACATTGTGGCCAATCCTAACTTGCTCCCAAAGTCAGCAAGGCTAAATGTAAAAACTAACCTTCTTGCCTGAATCATCCCCTTTCTGCTTTAATTATCTCACACTGGACAACACCTTCCCAGCCTCAGCAACAGTGAGACTGAACATTAAAAACAGAGCAGCTAAGAGGAGCATTATCACTCCATCTAGAGGTACCAGAACAGATGAGTGACAAAGGACTTTTTCAACACTCCATCATAATCTCTACCCTGACAAAGTATTTGGAATCAAGGCCACAGCCAACAATCTTCTTTTGGGATAATTATCACTGCATGAAACTTCACAGTCTGCAGAACAGGAGCAAGGAATTTGGCATACCTTCCACAAGCTCCAATGACTACCTATATCACAGGCATGGCAAAACCTGGGTTAGTGAATCAGCACAGACACAATTCACTCTGCTAAAACTAGTGAGGATATTACCAATCTCACTGGGCTAGGGTTAAAATTAGTAATGCCTCAAAACTAGTGTTTCCAAATGACCTCATCTTGCTACTGAAAGTGTACAAAGACAGTAAGTTTTTAAGAGCTGACAGCCCCAGAAGTTGAACAATATGTTATTCATACTTGCATTTGTTTAGAGTACGAAAATTTGTTCTGTGTGTTTCAGGTTACTATTTTGTCATGGCAGTCACAGAAGGCAAGAATTAAAAAAAAAAGAACAGAAATCTGAATTCAATCCTTACATATTTCAGTGGCTGCATCTGTTTAGGTAGATTGTTTCACTTAAATAAATGCAGGTCAGGTCATAACCTAAAGCAAATGCTAATCTGTGGTTTCAATGTTTAGTAAGGAAGTCCTGCATATATGTTGCAAGTGTGGGATATGAATTTGTAACAATACAGTACAACAAACCACATGTATTACTCAGTCAGGAAGTGGTGATTATCACGAAAATGAAATGAGTAAAAAAAAAAAGTGCAATAAGAACAAAGTGAGGTATACTGAGATTGTGTGTTTCAAAAAGCAGCAGCTCACAGGAGAAATAAGCCATGAAAAACATCTGGGAATATTTGGCTTAAATGGAAGCTGCAGTTAGCTGTTGGGCACAGCACAGTATAAAAGTGCTTAAGGAATCATTGGTCAGAGAGATGCTTCCCAGAGGCAGTACAGCAGGCATACTATAGGATCATCTTCAGCAACTTATTTTTGCATAGCTAATGCTGATATTCAAGATTACACTGTGACAAAAAGCAAAAAGCCAAAATCCTTGCAAAAGCTGGTGTCAGTCCTTATTTAAATCAACAGAGAAAAAACATGGTTGCTGAAAGCTCTTTGGAAGTTATATATATGACCTGAAAAACTGCTGAAAGATTACTTTGCATTAAGTCTTGTTGCAGATAAAGACAAAGTCTGCAATGTGTCACAGCAAATCCTTCTTTCCAGTTTGCCGGCACTTTGTAGTGACTTGCACTGGAAGTATCTGAAAGAAAAAAGCTTGGCTGGAATTCACTGTGCATTAGCAGTCATTATTCTGAGAAGACTCACAGTGATCTTTTACAGCATAGACAATGCAAGAATGTTTTCTTCCAACAAAAGATTCCTCAAAGCACTAGAGATGAACCAGTATGGACAGCCAGCTGAGCCCTCAAAGATGTGGATTACCAAAAAGACAACTCTCTTATTAAAGCACAAGCACAATTTTTCTAAAAAATTAATGAATAGTTAATCTTGTAAACCAATTATCCTATTTTTTCATATATGAGTACTCATCACTACAGAATCTACTAGAATCTAATATAATCTTTATAAAGTAAAAATATATAACTAAAACAATCTTTAAAAGCAGCTGTTGTACTGGTAGGACACAAACTGTATTTCTTGCAAAACTCATTGGTGAATTACATATTTTTTGGACATTCCTTGGAATTTACCAAGCCAGTATGGTACCCTTGCTGCCACAGACATAATCCCACAGCATTGTCAGTGCCTTTAACTTAAGTTATGGATGGGAAATAAAGTTACCACAAGGCTATGCTACCAGCCCAGGTCCACCCAGAAAATTTATGGCAGAACAAAGAAGTAAACTCAAGAGGTCACCCTTCCTCCCTTCCAAAAATCAGTTACTTTTCATTCATTCATTCAGAAAAAAAACCTGAACAAACAATGAGGTACATACAAGCACAGCTTACCTAATTACATTGCAGGAATGGTCAGCTGTGAGCATCCTGCATCTGGTATTGAACTCAGGAAGTGTAAATGTCTATTTAGCTCAAAACATCTACTTAAATAAACACCTACTTTGTCTTAAGTCCCACTATTTAATTACAATTCTTTATTATACTCAATTCATATGTTAGATAAATAAAACACAACTTACTGAATAGCACCATCTTCCATTTAGGTAATATAAAAAGGGATCTTGAGGCTTAAGTTCAATTGCCTTGTCTAGGTGCTCCTATTGGAAAGAAAATTAGTATCACTTTAGATGTTTGTTTGGCAAGTGTGTTTACATCCTAAGTAGTTTGCTGCAAGTCAGAAACAAATTCAGAAATTCTCTCCTGCTGCAATTGTCTTCTAACAACCTAAAACTTCAACTAGCAAATCCCTTCCTCATGGAGGGAAACCACAAAATTATTTAGCAACTTTGCACACAATGCAAGAAGGCATGCTGTATTTAGAACATGACTAAATAGCTCTAAAGTTCAGTCAAATAATTCAAGAACTTTTGTCTTAAAAAGGCAACAACTTCAATTACATTAATTTCATTTACAGTTTAATATTAGGAAACTATCACAGATCAAATCAGTGAGTAAGCAACTACTCTTGAAGACATCTTACATGCGAGCACCCATTACTGAAGCATAGTTCCTTCCACCTTGGAATGTGACAGCCCCAATGAAATGGCACTTGACACAAACAACTGTTATTATATTGTGATATTCAGAAAATAAAATGGTTCTGTTTATAGTGAAACTACGAAACCTATAAAGTATCTAATGAGGCTCTTTCAAATCATTCTCATTTCAGGTCATGAGTACCTTTAATTTACCAAAAAAAGCTCTTGTTGCTCAACCTGAGCTGGAAGAAAAAATAAATATTTCAGCCTTACCATTTGCATCTCAAAATAAATTTCATTCAAACATTTCTTTTTTTCCCCCATATATCTTTCTAATTAAGCCAGTCACAAAAGTATTTGACTAACATATATATAAGAGACTACTATATTATCATACCCACAAACTATTCAGATAGGAGCTATGTTTTCATACTACTATTTTCCCAAATCAACAGATTTCAGGATTTACTTGTGAGGAGCAAAACTTCCCTGAAACGGCTCCTGCTCTCACTGCAGTGACTCTTTTAAAACTTTTAAAAACTCCATCCTTGAACAGCTGCAGCACTTGTGTTATTTGTCTTTTTCCCTTTGTTCCCAGCCCGTCCCAGTGCTGCTCGGGGCTTAGCTGGCTTGGCACAGCTCAGATGTAATGAATGCTCTCTCATAGGAAAGCTCTGCCACACTCCAAGTCCTAACACGGACATGATGTGAAAGGAGCCCACCCCAGGCATTCCCCAGGGATTGGAACTCGTCTGTTGCCTTTCACTGTCACCCAGAAAGGGGGGACACCAGCTTGGAGGGCAAGGCATGGATGGAAAGTGTCTAAGCAATGCTGAGGACAAGGAGGGGGAGAGTAGCACATGTAACACAAACAGCTAACTCTAAAAAACACAATTACCTTTGCAAGGACAGAGTTAAAACAAACATTACTTAAGGGCAACATGAAGGATGACTGCAGAACTGTGTTAGCTCATCGCTTGCCATTTCACGTTTTGGTTTTCTAAACAGAATCATTATTGCCTTTCCCCCCCCCTCTGACTACAAAGGAAATCAGAAATCTTAATGCTGTTCCCAGAATCCTACCTCAATTCTTATATTTTGCAAGCATATAATTTATTTTCATACATAATAATAACCTTTTCAATTTAACTTCAGCACCAAAATAGATCTGTGAGGCTGAATTACTGTATTGGAAAACCTGTCTTTGACACTATGTAAGGAAATAACTTAAAGGAATAGCTTAAAAAAAACAACCCCAAATCCTACAAAAACATACCTTAAAGAGATAACCATTCCTGATTTTGTTTGGTACACTTTCAAACTGAGACATATAGCCACACATAATTGCAAACCTGAGAGGGGAAAAGAAAAACACACACACATACTTTTTGTGATTTAAATAAACCTTTGAATCATATTACAAAATATTTCAATACCTAATGCACACATTTACACTTTTATTTTTCCATCTGAATGGCTGGATGGAAGTTTGGTATGAGCTATACATATTGAAGAACAGACCAAAACACAAACCAAAACAAAACAATGGAAACAAGGAGAAGTTTAAATGACACTATTTGGGTTGTCAGTTAGTGACAAAACAGATTTTATCTCCAAAATTTAGGCCATTTAGTTCAGAGTGCAACACTTCCAGACTGGCTCTACTGACAGCAGTTTACCTTGACACATTGTGCTTTGCACTTCACCGGGAACGTGAGCACCACCAGCTGCAGAAACTCACCCAGGAAGGCAAATGCTTCGGGTGTGCCCAGTTGGAAGCTGTACACACCTCAGAAACATTCACAGCTGCCTTCTACCCTTCTCAAGTATCCCAGTGCATTCCTGCACTTCTGACACTCTTCTAGTATCTTTAAGATTTGAAAACATACACACACATTCTGCTCTAACAGGATCACTACTGCTATTATTAGATTTCTATTGCTAAGATCATTATTATTTCTATTATTATTACTATGATTATCATAAATTGGGGACACTGAGTGGTAAAAGAAATGTGAGATAATTTCTATAAAATATTTGTATTGTTAAGCAGTTATAAGTGAACATACTTTCAGAGGTAAGCCTATAAAGATTCAGATCTCCTAAGCAGCACTAGTATCTTATTGACACTCCACCTAAATTTCTATTGCTTTCTTCTTATTTCTTCAACAGTTATAGAACCTTTATGCATAAGGAACTTCTTGCACAGATATCAATTACAGTTTCCTTGGACCTATTTTCATTGGTATTAAGACAACTTTGCACCTCTGTATAAAACTAACAAAATCACCAAAGAAATAGTTAAGCAGCAAAACCTCATGTAGATTACTTTTCTAATATTTTTCAGAATTTTGCTTTTTTATCAAATATTTTACAATGCAACACCAGACAAAAATAAAATATAATCCTAAAAGAAGGAAATCAAGTTGAAGTCCAGAGGAAAATATGAGTTATGCAAGAAGCTTACCGAGTTAATTATGGCAACACAACCACAATCTGTATGGCACACACAGTTTATAAGGACTATTAAACATCAGTTTTCTTGAATTGCTTTATATAATGTAATTATTCAAGCTCCAGTGAATCCTGATTAAAATGTCATTGCTAACACAACTCAAGAAATTACTTTATTGCTCAGTTATACCTAATGGTTTTAAGTCAGAAATGCTCATGCTACAGGTAATTTTGGCCAGAAGTGTTTTGGTCACTAAGTGTTCCCAGGTAAGGCACGGAGTCAGCAGAACACCAGTTGAGCTTGTAAGAGCTCCAGACACACTGTCAAACACTGTTGGGCAGGGTGTTTGCTGTGACCAATGTGCACTGGACAAAATCCAGCTAATGGCAGCACTAGTGCTGACAGAGCTGCAGCCAGAGTGCATTTCCTATGGGAACAAGCTGCAGTTGAGGGAAAGGCAAGGGGTGGGGGTGAGGAAAGTTCAGGTATTTCGGCAGAGGGGGGAGGTAGTGAAAACTTTATTAGGGTTAAGTAACTCAAGCAACATTGCCCCTATTCCCTTCACTCATTAAGTGCTAATCAGATAAACTCAGCATACCATAGCTAAACGGATTGCTGCTACAAAAGAAAACAATGAAAAGCGAACAAGCTAATCCAGCATCTTGCAGTATTTCCCTGTCTGTGCGTGACAAGAAAGAGGGCCTTAGTTTAAACTAGTTCAAAGAAAAACTTCTACTTACAGCTAAAATCTCTTGGGAGGGAAATCCCAATGAAATTTCCACTGAATTAAAAGTAAGGGAACCTACTAACTTTAAATACCCATTATTTTTCCACAGAAAAGATAAAAAGTGTCTTTCATATCTTTAGGTTTTTTTAACTTGCTTTGGTTTGGTTTTTTAAATTTTATACTTTTGAAATGGACTAGGCAGCCAATTGATAAAAAGTAATTATTTCATTTCTGAAATTCTATAGCATTTTGGATATTAATTTAATTTCTCAAAAATCCCACAAACAACATAAAAAATGTGTCCTTTCTTTCCTGAGAAGAATTTTTAGACATTTTAAATAATTTTCAAAGAGTTTAAGACACCAGGCAAACTTTTATTTTCAATGGTGCAAAGGGTAATGTTAATCATTGAATGGTCTATATTGTAAGGGGCCTTAAAGATCGAGTTTCAACCGCCCTGCCATAGGCAGGGACCCTTCCACTAGACCAGGTTGCTCAAAGCCCCATCCAGCCTGGCCTTGAACACCTCCAGGGATGCCCATGCTCTAGGCAATCTGTTCCAGTGCCTCACCACTCTCATGGTGAAGAAAATGACCAAAGAAAACGAGGCAGGGAATAACTAGAAATGCTTCCATGTCAGTCTTTCCACAGCCCTGGACTCCATGGTCACCTGCCCCATCTCGTGGTGACAGGGGGAATACTGAAAAGATGATCATACAACAACGTGCAAATACCTAATGAAATGGGTAAAAAGCACACCTCTTAGAAGTGCAAGCAATACTGGTTCTCTGCACAGCCATTACCTCCCTCACACCCTCTGACTATCAAAGTACTGCTTACAGAACTTTCACAGACAAAAATAAAGAGGAAATTGTATCAGGAAAGCTCTGCCAGGAATGACCTCTTTGCTGAACTGATGTTACTCCTGGGTGATGTAAAAACCAGCCCCAGACACATTCATCTAGATAAACACAACAATAATAACCTCAAGTGACACAGTACTTGGTTGGTGTAAAAAATGTTATTCCCAGACGGAAGAAAAATTACTGAACACAGTGTAGCAGCATATGATTAATCCCCACAATTAGCAAACCTTTATTAAGCATAAACACAATCAAACAAACTCAATATAATAGGTCAGCACCATGTTCCTCCATGATGTCCTGGAACTCAGACTTGCAAGAAACTCTAGCTGACAGAGATGGATGCCAAGTACCTATATAGCCATCATGCAGAAGGTCCTAATTAAAGTGAATTAACATTTTCTCTTCTGGTGATACATGTGTATTCAGGCCAGGGAAAACTGTAAGGGACATATCTTAACCTATTGCCAAAAAAAGAGAAGCAGGTTGATCCAATAATTTTATCAAGCCAATTTGAATTTTAATAGAAAAAATGATACCTATACTTAAGACTCTGTCATCCACAGCTTATTCTACATGAGACAGATTTACAGAAAAGATTTTGAAGTCTCAAATGAAGATTAAACCACAGTAGGGCAGTTAAATATAGCATTATTTATCTTTGCCCCGATAAATTTCACATGGCCAAAACCAGAAATAACATGCACCTTCCCAGACTTGTTCCTTCCTCTCCTATATACCCTTTTATATATCCCAAATCTAAAAAAAACCTTTTATGTCACATAGACTTTGGAAATGTGTGGGTACAGGTTACATTTAGAAATCCAGATCTCCATTTTAGCATCTCAGTATCAACAGGAAAGGAAAAGACCAATTTTTTAAATTATCTGACAAGACTTTGCAAATGGGAGGAGAGTTTGTGATATTCACCACCACCAAAGTTTAATTCATGTGTTTCATAACTGTTTTTCACTCCCTCCTCCTTATCTGAGAAATATTTAACATGTAAAGTAGAGTGAGCAAAGGCTAATGTGTGGGCAGCACAAAAGAGGCCCAGTGAAAAGAAAGTTCATTCCCCCTCCAGTTCTAAATGTGTTCCTGCATCTCTCCACCTCTGCATGGCTCAGTTCTGTGCATGCCATCTTATATTTTAGCCCAGAACTCCCTCACTCACCAGTTTTCACCCACTTACATATTCTGACAGTCTCTGCAATGTAGTGAGACCCACAGGATTTCTTTTTGACATTATTTCAATGAGATACCAATTTCTATGTAGAGAGATTTTGCAACTGAAATTACTAATTATGATCCCTGTTGCATTGCCCTTCCTGAGATCCCAGTTTTTCATACTTCATATCATATCACTTTGGTAGCAAGATATTTAATCTACAAAAATGCATCTGACACAAAGTTTCCATGCAACAGTAAATTATTGGTTTGCATTGGTATATGATCATCCTCATGGGGATATGGAAGCAGGGCCTGAGAATGCCTAAGATGGCCAACACACCAAGTAAGATGTGCCAAGGTGCAAAGTGAAGTGTTTAGGTGATATTTTGTTTGCAGAGAATTTTTTGCTAATGGGAATTTCATTTCCCTTTCCTTTTTCTGGGAATATAACTGAGTCCACACTGTAGAAACTGGCAGAAATACACTTTTCACATTAAAAATTCAACAGAGCATTGAAGCTGAGCTCCAGGGAAACATCAGATGTAGCACACGCTTGTGTAGGTAACACTTGCAAAAACATGACAAACCCCTAGTTTGGTTTAAAAAACCTCAAAGGTAAGGGCATTAAGAATTCTGGATTTATTTACTGCAACACATGCAGTGTACCAAATCAAAGGAAAATGCTGCTGTTAATGTGTATTCACAGAAGTTCACCAGTAGAACGTGTGGATGCCATGTTCAGCATTCCTTAGGCTGTGAAACCCACAACTGTGCTAAATTCCTGTTTCTAGAAATTTAACTTTTATTTTTATAATAGACAGTTGTTACAGATGGAAATACAATCTTGAAGAAATTAGCAGGACAGTCCTCACAAGTGTAGAAACAGAGTGAAACAATAGCTTTCAGAGACAGTAACACAACAATTCTCCTTGGTAGAAATATAATAGGCTTCATTAGGTTGTCAGAATTATTTCCTCTGTGACCATTCTGGCAAAAAGCTTGTAGTAAACAGATCTTTTCAAATGTCAAACCTTCCTCCTTTGCACTTGCATGAGTATGCTGCAGTGTTTCACTGATCCACTTAGTTCAGGACAACTTACAGCTTTTGAGAAATGGCTTCTGAATTTGAAATTTTCAATTATTAAAAAAAAAATTACATAATTCAAAGATTACTGACTAAGATTACACATAATTAAGAACAAAGATTGCTGTAAAATTTCTTTGGTCTTTCCATGAATCAAATACAGGGCAAACAACTAAGAGCTGGAAACCTTGTATTTCTGTACAAACTATCAATTCCTGAAAAATGCGACTGCCTGATAGAAACAGATGCTTGTCACTTGAAAGTTATCTGCCACATCTAAGTTTAAATAAGGGATAATTAAGGGCAACAGGTAATAAGCATTTAGTTAGAAACAGTTGAGGATTTAATTTTAAAAGTTCTTGGTAGTATGACCATATCCTACAACATATTCCAAAATTTTGCAAAGTTTTGTTTCACTGGAAAATTACTTTTATGCCATTATACCTTACAAACCTGACAAATTATCTGCTAGAATTCTATTACTGAGATGCAATGTTCACTTTTTTGTAGGAAGTTTGTGTAAAGTCACCAAAATACCCAAATGACAATGATTATTTGCGTCCTTGATGGAACCAACCTGCACTACTCTTCCGTAGTGCTGCCTGCCAGTGAGAGACTTTACCTAAGCTCTGGAACTCACTTCCATGGAAAACCCAGGGCTTGTGAAAATATCTGTGCTTCTGATGAACACTCATACACATGACAGAGAAAACTCTTGGGGGGAGGTGTGTTCAGAAAGGGTCTTCACATACAGCCACTGGGTTTTCACTTGCTAACTTCACTTGCACCTAAATGAGATGTGCTGTATGACTCCCACCAACGGGTGACTTCTAGAGAGTAACACAAACTCAAGAGCAGCACCAAGTTTGTTTGTGGCAAACAAACCAAAGCTCAATGCAAAGAATTACCTTTTTAAGCAACTTTCCTGAAAATTTGCTATAACAGTAACCTTTTTGTTCTTTGCAAAGCCTGTAACAAGTTCTCCTCCACAAAAAAGGAAGTGTGGGGATCTGCACAACAGCAGAGAAACCTTCCAGACCTCTTTCCCAAACTCCTGAAGTAAACCAGCAACAAACCTCCCACAAATATAAAAATTCACTTGTTTTCCAAAAGAATTTAAAAGTGATAGTTTAGTTTTAAATAAAAGCACTGTTCTTATGCATCTACATGTTGTTTTCTGTAACTGTAAGGTTGTAAAGCAGCACAACTACAAAGCAACTGTAGCATCAAATTGTTCACATAGCACTTCTAATTAAAATCTGGGTGATAAAGATGCTCCATGATCCAAGATGAGCTGCAAGGATTCACAGCTGTCCTTTGGGAATCACTGACCCACAAAATGAATTTGTTTGAGGCTTGGAAAAAATAAGAGGACCTGCAATGGCTGATGATAACTTTTGCATGCGAGTTCCTCCACAACTTGAAAAATTGACACTAGCTGAACAAAGCCACAAATCACTTAGAATATTTACTCTGTCTTTCTTTAGGGTGTTCATACAAATATTAAAGCTCTCTTTTTCCTTTCCAGTGTTGCCATTTACTTCAGTTATTTAGAGGTCAACATTCAAAAAGTCTGAAGGTTTTTGATCTCATTGGCAACTACAAGATTAAGTATTATCACATGTTTTCAAAAATCTGGATTCAGATATGAAAATTATTTGCAGCTGCAGTTCATTACCAAAACCAACTGACTACTTCAAGATATTTTGCTTTCTTTGTTCTGCATATGTTTCCTCAAATTTAATTTGAGGCTGAATACTGTTAGTATTCTGATCAGTAAGTTGAACAGTTGGAGAGTTGATCATTTTATCATACAATTTTACAGAAAAACATAGGTGATGCACTAAGAAGATATATAGCATCTTTTGTTCTTAACGGAAGTAAATATCAAAAGTAAGGCAATACAGCTGAACTCTAAGCCTACATTAGCAAGTTTGCTCATGGAACCATTCCACTAAATTCCACTGGTGGACACAACAAATGTGTTCTGTCTTACAGACACCTTATAGCAATTCCACAAAACAGAAAAATACCTGATCTGGAAAAGGGATGCTTTTTCTTGTATAACTCTGTCTACACTAGGAAAATTATGTGTGTCAAAGTGTCACAAGAACCTGTTTATTTGGTAAATAGAACTTTCAAGCAGCAGGGATAAGCTTCCAAAAGAAACTTCCAAATGGGTCTATAGACCTAACCACTGCATGACAGGCATAGTGCATATTTTTAATGGAAAAAAAAGAAATCATTAAAAAATGCCTTTTTCTAATATTTCTAAATATTAGAAAAAGCTGTATAAAAGATTTAGTAAGAGACAATATTCAACAGCACAACTCCAAATGACCCTTTAGTCACAGCAGGGAATATTTTTAGATCAATTCAGCTCCATTGAGGAATTCCCAATTAACTTAAAACCCAAAAGAAATTTACTCTAAAAATAAAAACAAGAGTCCACATCTTAGCTAGGGATATTGGTAAGACAATAAGAAGAGGTTCTATAAATACACCAGAAGGAAAAAAAAAAACCAGAAATGAAAGTGCAGAACAATTAGCAATGAGGAAATAATGGCAAAAGATGAAACCAATGAGGCTGAATTCAATTTCTTCCTCACTTATATCCCCCCTGCTCCACAAGGGTTAACTGTAAGTAGAGAGCAAGGTAAAGGACCAGGAAAAGAACAGGGTATCATTTAATCCTCACTCACTTAGTAAGCCATAATATATTAAACAGTTTAAGAGAACACTAGAAATAATGTATGAGTGGACAACATAGATGGCAGCTATACCAAACATGAGTGAAAACCTCAGTTGTGCTGATTGGAAATATCAAACCCCCTCAGAAATTAGTAAGAAATCAAGAAAAACTTTCTCAACTTTCTTCAGTCAAGGTCAGAAAACCAGCTTGGTTATCAATAGCTGATACAGACTGACATAGCCTTACATGCAACAAACAGATGGGCTCATCTTACACAGGCTAGGATTATTTACCTTGTACAGCTTTAGAAAACGTTATGTTGGCAGTGAGATGAAAAGGAAGGATTTTGGTCTCAGACAGCATTGCTTTCACACTGACCTTGCACTCATGCTGAGCTTCTCATTTCTCTCTGTTGCAGCCAGCAGAGACCCTGTTCAATTCACAGGACCCCTGCCCAAACACAGATGCCTACTGCCACTGGAGGTGCCCTAGGGTTTCTCACCACTTCTGGATGATGGCCTGGAAGTGCAGAGACCCCAAAGGTCCTGTGCAATATCCGTCATGCCATGCAAATATCCTGGCACATCAAATGGCACATGCTGCCTTTCAACTCTCCCTCCCCTCTAAGTGCAGGATCTGGCCCTTGCTCACATGCAGGCACATATGACAGAGACAGAACATCCACGTGTCCATCGGGAGCTGGGTACTGCCCTTTAGCTCTGATCTTGACCACCCACTAGTGATCCTAGCATCTTTTTGTATATATATTTGTTCTATTTTTTTTCTTTTCAGTTCTTTTCTCTATTATTCTTATTAACTATGGATTTCATATTACTTTCACATATTATTTATTCATAACTTAATTGTATTGCATCGTTATCTGTTTACACACAGTCTTTTCTATTTATAACCTCAGGTAAAATTCTGTTTGTGTACAACTTTGAGAGAACAGTTTTTACAGAGAAGATTCCCTAAAGTCTTATTTCCTGTTCATGGGGATTAACATGTGAAATAATGTTAAGATAAACTGGAAAAATTTGCATTAGGCCAGACCCAAACAATATAGATCTGGCACAGAGCCAACTACAGAAGTCTTGTGAGTAATGCAGAAAGCCCCAACAGCAAGCAAAAAGGCAAACATAGCTGCTATCAGGGAGAAGGAGAAGTGTTACAGGCAAACCAGCCTAACCTGAAGACAATACAGGATAAATTATTCTGGAAGTGCATAAGCATACAAAACAGTTAACACAAGATTTTTGTGAAAAAAAACAGGATAAAAGAAGAATTCTGGCAAGATAAAAAAGCCTGGGTAAGAGGAATGCAACAAATGAGATACAACTTGTTTATGTGGCCTTTGACTTTGTCCTACCTGCTGTTCCTCAAAACATAACTGTGGAAATATTTAGATTAAATCACCTGTAGAAATGGTTGCAGAACCAGGTTCATGTGAACCTGAGCATCCCTACAGGTGTCACCCAGAGTTTGGTGCTGGGTCCATTATCTTCCAGTAATTTCATTAATTAAGTTAATGATTTTAAAAAGCCCATACAACAAAAACCACTTTTGAAATAAAATGTTAATCCATGAGGGCATGCATTTACAAACCTAAATGGCCTCAAACCTCAGAAATAGTCAGAAATAAACATGAAATCAATTAAATGTGTGTAAAACACTTTAAAAATAATAAAATAGAATAAAACAAGTTTAAAAAATAAGTTACAGAACAAGTCCAATTGGTTAAGTAGCAGCACAGCACAAAAATGTCTATTGGGACCACAGATGGAACAACTATTGTTATGCTAAACAAAAATATACCAAAGTCTCGCTGGAGCATGGAAGTCCATTCTGCCCAGTATTTAGAGCCTCAGTTAGATTGGCACAACCATTACACTTACATCACACTTTAAAAATCATGCAGTAAGTCAGAAAGATGTCAGAAAATAAAGACAAGCTGATAATATATTCAGAAAAAAAAATAGTGAACTATTTTAATCTATAATGTCTATCTATACCTCTAGAAAGACATCAGTTAAACAATAACTGATAAAAACCTCATGTTCACTTGCAACCCAGATATATGAAGGCTGAAAACTGCAAACCATACAAAAATCCATTGCCTGTTACAAGAAGCAGTAGCTTAAAAAATGTAAGATTTTCCTCTTAAACCTCTCAATTTGGCTTTCTGAGCTAACCTCTGGAACACATCTCCTTACACTCATAATTCTTCCCCTGCTAGATATTCCTGCCAGGACAGGATCTCACATGTGAAGTCCAGAAGACCACCTACATCTCCCTGCACAACATGTAAGGGTTTATCAGGATAGTTTCTGCCAGTGAAGCTGCATTTATACTAGGATATTTTGTCAGTCTTGTGGGCTGAGGAGGAAGGGAGGGGCAGGATTCATACTTGAATGTGATTTTGTGGTTGTTTATACACAGAGTTCTAGCTGAGAGGGGTACACCAGCATTACCCTGAGGAAGTGGCCATGGCTGTGGTGAAGTAAAGAGCAGGAATGGCTTTAAATTGTTTTCAGAAAGAGAGAAAGCAAGACAGAGAATTACCTAATTAAATTACAATGTCTGTGACTAATCAAGTATCTAAACCTGAGATAGCTGACATGTGCTCCCTTTGTTGGCAATGGAGATGTTGTCAACTGAGCCCCAGGAGAAATTCATCTCACCCTCATGCAAGACTAAATGAGCAAAATTGACTCCAGTGAACTGCACTCCAGAAGTGGCTGATTCCTTTAGATTGTGAAAGGAGCCTGGGGTAAAAGTATTTGTTTTAGATATGAAGAAGTTTGGTGAAATCCCATCCCACAAGTGCAAAGACAAAATTAATGAAGAATGTAGAAACCAAAATTCAGAGGAAAAGTTAATAATATTAGAAAAGAAATCAGAAGCTCAGTAAAATTTACTAATAAAATACTAAGGTGAGGAACTATCAGCTAGAACTCAGAAGAATATCTTTTACCTGATAATGTTGATTTGATAAAAAAATATTTATATTTGCAGAGTTTGTTAGTTCTGGCAAGGTCTACAAAACTAAACTAAGAGTAATGCTTGGAGAAAAACTGTATGATAAAACAAAAATTGAGAAGTTAATTCAAATTTCCATAGTCCTCTACATCTATTTTTAATTATCACAATTTAGACTATTACAAGAAAAGGAAAGGACAATTCAAGGTCAAATGACATTATTTTGTGAATTGTTGAAAGGGAAGGCAAATGGAAAACTATGGCTTCTCTGAGCAAAAAAATAGTGGCTTAAGCAAATACTGTATGTCCATTTCTTGGTACTTATTGAAGTATGGTTATTGAGTTGTTTCACATGATATAGTAAATGCTTCACAGAATATTTCAATGTAATTTTTAGTAGCAACTGGTAATAAATGAATTTCATAAAACTATGAAAAAATATTAATGACTAATTTATGAAACTGGTGTCAGGCTGAGGTTTTTTCCTTGAACTTAATAAATGTACACAAGTTTGTAAAAACTTTGTCAAACTTACCACTGGTGACTCTCAGCACTCCCAGCATCCAGCTGAATAGCTTTTTCAGCTTTAATCTTTCCTGTAAATGGAGTACAGTATATGAAAGTATTTATTGTACTCTTCCACATTTTAGGTGACTCCCAAGAACAAAGCAATCTGATTTACTCTAGCAGCAAAGAAATTGCTTCCTGTTCTTAGAAACATTTAGATGAACAATGTAACATCCTGCCTTTACTTCATTTACATAGTCATACACTTACATGTAAGTATATATAAACTATACATGCAATTTTAGTATTTTCCTTTACAATCCAGTTCAGATGCAGTTAAATCAGGGAAGGATTGGACTGGACTGCCAAAGGAGGCCATCATGTCTGAAAGACTGAAGAGCCTTAAAAGCAGGTCAGACAAGCACCTGTCAGAAGAACCAGCAAAGCCATTTCAGTGCCTTGGGTACAGGAATAAACTAGCTGAAGTTCCTTTCTAGCACAAAGCCTTCCCTTAAGTTCCACTTTTAACTGAATAAAGATGACAGTAGGTGATTTGATCAAACCCACACCCCCAGTAAGAAGTTCAGATGAGATGCTTGCTGTTTGCAGAGTCTCAGCTGCAAGCAATTAAGCTGCACTGACATTTCTGTATTGTAAGTTAACTTCATAAAAACAAAGAACAGCATACACAGTCCTCCTACCCAGTGGAATGAAAAATAACCATGAAACTACTGCCAGCTCTCCTGCAGTCTCAAGCCCTCTGCAGCACTTCCAAAAACTGAGATGAAAAAGGCTGCTGCCACCCCCACTTCATGAGAATGAGCCAAACTAGGCTGGTTACTCAACACCTAAGACTCACTTTCATTCCATCATTCTTTATCTCTCCCTGTCTTTTGCTATCATTCATCAGCTGAGGTTAGATGCAGTTACAGAATCACAGAATCTGCTGAGTTGGAAAGGACCTACAAAGATCATTGAATCCAATTCCTGGCTTGCACAGGACCACCCCAAAGACTCACACCATGTGCCTGACTGCATTGTCCAAATGCTTCTTAAACTCTGTCAGGCTGTGCTTGACTACTTCCCTGGAGAGCTGCTCCAGTGCCCAACCATACTCCAGTGAACAACCTTTTCTTGATATCCATCCTAAACCTCCCTGACACAACTTCAGACCATTCCCTTGGGTCCTGTCACTGGCACGACAGAGATCCGTGTCTGCCCCTCCTCTTCCCCTGATGAGGAAGTTGTAGCTGCAACGAGGTTTCCCCTCAGTCTCCTCTTCTCCAAACTGAACAGACCAAGTGACCTCAGCTGCTCCTCATGTGGCTTCCCAACAAGGTCCTTCACCGCCCTCGTGGCCCTCCTTTGGATGCTCCCCAATAGTTCAATGTCATTTTTACACTGTGTCACCCAAAACTGCCCCCAGCACCCAAGGTGAGGCTGTCCCAGTGCAGAGCAGAGCGGGACAATCCCCTCCCTTGCCTGGCTGGTGATGCCCCCCAAGACAGGGTTGGCCCTCCTGGGTGCCAGGGCACTGCTGGCTCATATTCAACTTGCCAGTGACCAGGATCCACGGTGCTGCTTCCCAGCATCTCATTCCCCAGCCTGGCTGTACATCCAGGGTTGTCCCATCCCAGGTACAGAATCCAACACTTTCCCTTGTTGACTTCATACCATTGGTGATTGCCCAGCTCTCTGATTTGTTGAGGTTCTCTCTGCCCTCAAGGGACTCAACAGCTCCTCCCAGTTTTGTATCTTCTGTGAACTTGCTGTGTATCCCTTCCATTCCCGTGTCCAAGTCATTTATGAAGATGTTGAAGAGCACAGGGCAGAGAATGGAACCCCCCTAGGGACAGATCCCCAGTCTGATGTCACCCCATGCACTGTAACCCTTTGTGCCTGGCCCATGAGCCAGTTGCTCACCCATTCCATGAAGTCTTTATCCAGCTGTGCACTGGACATTTGTCCAGAAAGATCCTGTGAGAGATAGTATCCAAAACTTTACTGATATTCAAAAATATTATATCAACCGGTTTCCCTTGATCAGCTAGGTGGGGTACTTTTTCATAAAAGAAAACCAGGTTTGATAAGCAACACCTTCCTTTCATGAAGCTGTGCTGGCTGCAACCAATGGCTTCATTGTTCTCCAGATGCTTTTCTGTACCTCCCAGAATAATCTGCTCCATAACTTCACCAGGCACTGAAGTAAGACTGACAGACCCATAGTTGCCAGGGTCCTCCTTCTAGCCCTTTTTGAAAATCAGGACAATGTCAGCCAACTTCCAGTCAGCTGGGCCTCTCCAGATTCCCAAGACTGCTCAAAAATTATCAGGAGAGGTTCTGAGATGACACCAACTAGTTCTTTGAGGATTGTTGGATGAATCCCATCAGGCCCACGGATTTTTAGGAATCCAGCTGAAGCAGCAGATCATACACAATTTCCAGGTTGACTGGGAATTGATCATTCTTGGCAGCTATGGTACTTCAGCTCAGGACACTGATAACCCCTTGCTCCATTACCCGTGTTGAAGACAGAGGCAAAGAATACATTAAACATCTCTGCCTTGTCCATGTCCCCGTTTGTGAGGCAACCACCCTCATCCTGTAATGGGCTGATGTTATTTTTACACTGCCTATTGCCATTAATACATTTGAAAAAACTCTTTATTGTCCCCCACAGTCCTGGCCAGCTTCAAGTCCAGTCACTGGTAAAAGCAAAAGATTCAGCAACAGAATTTACTGTTTTCATTTACTTTGTGTCATAATCCTCACTGTAGGATTTATGTACAAAGCCAAGTTGCTACTAAAGCAAAGACAGTATCAATTAATTTGCTGAGACAGTGCAAGTCTTTAGGAATATTTAGATGACAAAAGGATTGGAAAAAGGAAGGACCTTGAACTAACTGAGGGTGACTGTGGAATATGTTACAACAGCATGAAGGCATCACACAGCCTTTAAGGATGACAAAGGACAGCTGAAACTGCTTTGTCAGTGACACTATCACTGCCAACACAACAAAAAGTCAATGAGAGGTGTCACAAAAGGCAAAACAACCCAAACTTGGGTTACACTTACAAATCCAATTTGGTGCGGCAAAAATAGAAGGGGAAATGGAGAGACAAAAGAAAGAGAGATAAAGGCAAAATAGATTATTTTAAAAACAGTGCCTTGACTGGAGGAGAGTGACACAGTATAGAGAAAATGTAGGTTTTAATGTAATAAAAAGGGAAACAAACTGTTCCTCTAGCCAATATCCATCCAGCCAGTGAAAGAGCGGGCAATGATTTTAAAAGCAACCAAAAAAAGGTGCTATGATGGAGAAAATTAAAATCTTGTAGAGATTAAATTGTCAAACAGGACACATGGGGAGAGATGACTGGAAGCAACATCAACTGTCACACACCACTTCTGTTTCTGGTCAACAGTTCCTCCAGATTCACAGAGTTTCATCATCACAAAAGAGACTGCTGATATGAAGGAGTGCTCCCTGACCACAGGAAAGCAGAAAAACAAACCTTGACCCAGCCCCAACATTTATTTATTCCTCTTGCTCTCCCAAAGATGTAATTAAGAAACTGTGCTAAAAACATCTGGGAGTTTTCACATTCTGTATCCATCTGTTTCTCAACAAAATACAGGATTTTACAGCCATCTGCAGAGACAACAGCCACTAATTATGACCCATTATACTTCTCTGCCACTGATTTTGGATGTCTCATTGAGGAAAGAATGAAGTGAAGTTGCAAACTGTGGTGGTTTACTGTACAAAACATTACCATTACAGTACAAATGCTTCCATCTACTGGATCTCAAATTCCTTATACTGGAAAACTTAACCAAAGTTCAAAGCATGTTTCACTACATTCATAAGGCATTCTGCATAAACATTTTTCCTCTTACCATCAGTTACATATTTCCTCTTCTCCTCAGCATCAGTAGTCATCTCAAACAGATCTCCATAAGCACGTGCAAGCCTCCAAAGAAAGTCCACACAGTTTTCGTACTGAAAGTAGAGGACAGCTACATAATTCAACTGATCAGAATGTGATTTAAACAGTTTACTTTCACAATGCTTAAAATTAATAACATGCTTAAAGCAAATAATCAGAAGATGGCATAATTTTTTTGTTAATTTTCCATTCTTCTACACACTACTTTCAGTTTCATGTGAGAACCAATTGACCAATCTTCCATGTACAAAAGAGAATACAGCTTTTGGAAATACCCTAGACTGTCTAAAGAGGTTTTATTTTATAAATCAGTTTAAACTTCTTTCAGTATAAACATTTACAAGGTAACCCAGCAAAACACAACAAATCCCTGAACAAAGTGATGTGTATTTTCTTTAGGGAAGCCATAAGCACCACACTCACTCACAATATCCCATTTACCTTTCTTGGTATTCCAATATTCAGATGAAAATACAGTCAGAACTAATGCTTGCCAAACCAGAATAAAATGGTACACTGAATTGAGAACTGCACATCAAACCACCTTTAAATTTTATCTGGAGTTACATATGGGCCCAGTAAAGCAAAAGGAAAAATTCACATGAATGGTATTAGAAAGGTATGAGCAGAAGAGATGCTCACAGTTTCAGAACAGTAGGTCTGGTTTATTACTTAATTTTACAGGATTTTCTCACACAGACTATTCCAAAAGCAGCAGAAGTAAGTGTATTTTACATTGAAAAAAGCCCATGATCTTTCTTTCATGGAAGAACTCCTATGTCAAACAAAGCTTCAAGGTTATTGAATCAGAATGGGATATAAAATAGAAGAACTCCTATGTCCACACAACATGAATATTGACACCACTCTGCAATACTGCTTTTTGACTGTATTTTAAAAATATGCTTGAAATTTCATAGTCCATTTCTATGTGCATTTTAAAGCTTGTATTTAGTTCTCAAAAGCAGAGTAAAGTATAAGTTAGTAGCAACATAATATTAAGTTTACCCATAATACCTTGTAATCATTCTCAAGCAGCAGTCTGAAGCCCTCCTTTTTATCAGCCTCTGAACCCTTGTGCAAATTGTCTACCTGCTGTAAAAAATTAAGTAAGTCTTCATCTTTTTCTGATTCCACCATGGCATCAGGTGATTTCATCCATCTCTTTTCTTCCTCAGAGTCTCCTTCAGAATCAGTATGAGCGGTAAGGTAACTAAAATCACAGAAAATAATAACCATTTTTTTCTTAAAAAAAAAAGGGCATTGTTAAATAAAAAGCAAAAGTTTCAGAGTACAATTTATCCTGGTTGTCCAACTTTAAAGGATTTTTTATTAAGGATATCAAGCTTATTGTTATTATTACAAAACCTTTATCTTCAAAGGATAGCACAGTCATATTCTAAACATAACAGGTAAGTAATTGTACTGCTGTCTGATACTCCATTAAAAAAATGCAGATACATATTAGAAACACATGTAGCCTTGTGTTTCATATGCAGAACACTTGAAATCATTAATGTGTTTTAAGACATGCTCTGTAACCCTGAATAGGCCTCTTCAACTCTTTACCTCTATTTCCCTATTTTTTGAACAAGGAATGACCTTACTAACCAAAATATAAGCGCTATAACAATCATTTATACAATATTTTCTTAAATACTTTTAAGATCTAAATACAAGCCAATAAAAATAACACCATTGTTATAAATTCCTTATTTCTTCTAAGCATTCTGAAGTTCAGAGTATCTGAAACTGGAAAAGAGCTTATATTGATTCGTGATGCTTAGTGCACAAGGCAGTCAAGGGCAAAGAAATATTTGCAAAAGCATAAATATCACATAGAGATAAGCAGGTGGCCTTACTGTCCAAAGTGCTGAGAATATATTAGGGTACTCCAATTTCAAAGAGGAGCAGCTGATAGCATTGTTTTTAAAAAGCAGCCTTTTGCTTATGGACTAAAAATGGACAGAGAAGCTTCATTCTTCTGCATTTCCACTTTTGAAAATATTGCTCTGGGGAGAAGTAATACCTATCAGTTGCCAGGCTCAGAGATTTTCTAAATGGTTACTATGAGTATGAAAAGCATGGAATGTACTATACGCATCAAGTAACTGAATAATTGAAGAAGACCATAACAGTCAGAATAGTAAAAAAATCTTTTTTTTTTTTCAGAAATATAACCAGGAGAGAATGCTAGCAGTCAAAATGAAGGTTATTAATCATGGCTTTCAAATATTCTGTTTTCAGTATGTTCCTTTCAAAACAGATGAGTGTATCAAAGCAGATACACTTCCAGCCTGTAAATGAACAAATGCTTATGAAGCTACAGAAGTGCTAGATGTGGCATGACAGTTTTGCTGCAAAATTAACCCAGTGACACCAGAAAGAGGAGTCAAAATACATTTGGATAAAACAATATATACACAGACCATGTGTACATGTTCAAACTGAAAAATACCATTGAGCAGAACAGAGATGGGAAACTTCATATGTTTCTACAGATTTGCTTTACAAAATCTTGATGTTGCTGAAGTTGATGACACATTGTATGCTGTATCTTGCAGAAACTATATTCAGTCACTGAACATTAATTTTCATTTTCTGAAGCATGTTTAAAAACACAGCATATTGTTCTTCCATAGTTATTTTGAAGTGGGCACAGATATATATCATGGCTGCATTTATAAGAGCCCCAACTTAACCAAATGTATAAGGGAGTTCCTGGGGAGTGGGACAATCTTTTAGCTCCAATACAAAAGTCTGTGATGTGAAGCTTGTTTGGAAAGTATCTTTCCCCACATGGTTTAGATACTCCATTCCCCCTAAATAAAAGATAAATTCGCTGAGGATCTGGGCAATTCTGAACCTAAAATAAGGGCACTAGATAATATAAAAGAGCAATAACTAAGCAGTAAAGACAATATCTTTAGTTACAGGAATTTTGGCACTGCATCAAATGCTACCTAATCAGGTAGATATGAAAGTCAGGAATCAGTGTTTTGGAAGTCAGTGTTGGTGTTGTATTCTTTACCTTTGCTGCGTAAACATCTGCTAAAATTTTTATGATCACTACTGTTCCCGTGTTAGATAACAGATAAAAATGATTATTAGAAAATGCTATTCTCCCAGCAAAAATATAATGGCCAGGTGACAAATACAATGTTGGGCTGACACCCAAGCCCATTGGGCTGTCAGTCCAAACAAGCCCAGCAGAGATTTCCAGCAGCACTATACCAAATGTCATGACAAAACATCAAATTGAGGCCAAACATCAAATTCACATGACATCAGGTAAGTCATATATTTATTGGGAGACTCATAGAAAAAGTGTGAAGTAGGTCACTATCTAACAGACCTTGAGAACCCGTAAGGAGTTAATTACAAAACAGCAGAGACAGCAGGGTCATGTCTTACCCATTCCCTCTCATGTCCACTGTACTTGCAAACTCTCCTCTATTTACCTGCATTATGAACCCTCAAAGTATTTAAATGTGGAACAGACCCTCTTAAACGTTGATTAGAACGTCATAAATTTCAATTTACTTGTTGGGCAATATCTGCCTTCAACAAAGCAGCTAACAGTCTTATATATCTATGCATTCTAAAGCACTGAAATCAGTACTGACACAAACAGAAGTGGAGATTCTTCTTAACAGTTTAAAAACTCCAGGATTTTAAGGACCGATAACACTACTCCAAAAAAGAAATAAACAGAAAACAAGGACTAGTCATTATTGTTTGTTTCATAAATATTCCATACAGAAAGCTGCAATATTACCTGGTATTTTCCTGCAAGAGGTTTTATCAGATAATAAACAGAAAAGTGATTTACAAGTGATAAACACATTGATCGGTATTTGAAAAAACGGAAGAATGTTTAAAAAATGTCCAGAGTCAGTGCCAACTTGTTTTCACTTTTATTACCAATAGATTTTAAATAAAAGAGAGGAACAGTGATAAGAATGTGAGGAGCAAGGATCAACCAACAGGACTCAGTTGTATCACAATGGACTGTTCAAAGTTCAAAGGACAAATGGAAAGTGTGCTGGAGACTCACCCCACTGTGGCTAAGCAGTTCAGTAAATCCCAGCACCCAGTACTGGATTAAAACAAGCTACATGGTATAAAACATCCCTGTGGTATAAACACAGTTGGGTGGTTCAAAAACTGTGTTGGGGTGTCTGTAAATTGGCAGACACTGGGCCTAACCAGGTATCATTTATTCACAACACTTCAGCTTTTACACAGATCAAATATCATCTGTCATCTCCCTGCCAACTTAGAAGAAAAACACAAGCTGACACAAACACCCTCTCATTTGCTCTGGCTAATTCCACAGAAAGGTGATTTTATGTCACAGATGGATCTGGATCAAATTTGCACTGTATGATTCAGCAAAGTGCATATCCATCAGTAATGATAAGTGGCTTTCAAGGAAAGGTTTGGCAAACTGGATTCTTAAGCCAACTGAAGGTTGCATTTAAAATAAATGAACAGCAAAATAAATTAGAAAATGCTAAGTGAAATGATACTCAAAAGCAGGCAGGGCAAATTTCTTTTCCTGTTGACTAAACTATTTCAAGGAAAAATTATAAATAGAGCATCTATCAGAGAAGAATTGACTGAAGTGAATCTTTCTGGTGCCTGATGCCAAATGCAATTTGAAGAGCTTGGATGCTGGGCCAGCTGAAGACGGGCTCCAAAATGACACTGATGTCCAGGGTTCATCACTGCCATATCAGGGAGGAAATAACTTGAAAATCACAAAGAGGAGAATTCGGTGACATGTTCCATTCCAGGTGATCATCTAGACACAATTTATTGTATTTGTAAATAAATGAGTGCTTGTTACACATTCTCAAATCTTAAACATTGAAGTTTTCACTACAACATTACTGGAACTGAAACAAACTAAAAAAAAAAAAAAATAGAATACAGAGAAGCACAGACTAGAAACCACAGACTCTTTACCATTTAATGTCTCATCCATTCAGTGCACCTTCCATTCACACTGTCATTATGTAAAAATATAGCTCATTTATTAAAACACACAGGACATTTCTCCACTTACAGAAATACATAACTTTTGAAAGGCAAACCAGAAAACTTCTCTTCCCAAGGTGTTGAATACCAACAGTGACATTGAGAATACGCCCAGAGCAGATCAAAGCAGTGAGGGCCTTATCAGAGACTGTCAGCTTCCAATATTTAATGAAAAAACTAGGTAGTACTAAAAGCTTTTCTGGAAGAAGTTTACAAACCTGAAACCAATGTAGTCATCCAGCACAAATCCATAAAACTCTTCAGATTAGTTTATCTGTCAATTCCCAGCACCTACCCATTTGTCAATTAAAAACAGAAGTGCTTAACTCAAGCAAAATCCTATCTTCTAGATCATGAAATTACTGCTGAGGCAGTGAAACACAATGCACTTTAGATGGGAGTATAGAAAGGTGAAAAAATGTTTTATCAGTAACAAAGAGCAAAATTTTTTTTTTCTGTAGTGCAAAAAGAAGCACCTGAATGCACCATTGTGTGTGGAATTAGCCAAAAAAGAGTATAAAACAATGCACATGGTGTAATGCCTACAGCATATGAAGTAGTGATGCAGAGTAACTGGAAAAAACCCAAGTCTTGCTATTGACCCTCCTGGCCATGCACCAGTCATTAAAGTTACAGAAGACCTTGGGAAATGCTGTATATACTGCAACTGTACACATTAGGATTAACAATCTATTTGCAAGAGGAAGAAAAAAATACTATTTACTTAAATGAAATCAAATCATCTCAAATTTAGAGAAGATATGAAAAACAAACACATCAAGTACAACGTGTTAATAGGAAAAAAGCCCACCTTTTTTCATAAGGGATTGAAAAACAGCATTGGGAAAGAACATAGCCAAATGACTAATGCTAACTGTAACCTTGAATTATCTTCCTTGCTTCTGACTGTACACAACTACTTGTCAGAGAAGGCCTCTCTTAAGGACACACTCAATGCTCTTGCACACTATAATCACTTGTATTGGATCACCGCATCAGCTTCTTCGTCACACACAAGAACATGAAAACACAAGTCTCCTTGGCTTGTTTTCAAACAGCAACACATCATTCCTGATCAAAAAACAGGACTTTCTCAAATAATAAATAATGACAACAAATAATAAATTATAAAAACGTGTGGAATAACCCTTGCATTGTGCCTGTGGACCTGGTAATTCATAAACTGGTCCCTTTGCCTTATCTGCATCTCTGAATATTTTATCCATAACATGAAGGCCTATGCAAACCAACCAATGGATGAAATAATCTAAGAAATGAAGAGAACGAAGATGTTTCCACACCAGAAGAAGGAGGACTCTGGTTGAATACTTATGCCAACCCCAAATACTTAAAATAAAGAACTGGTTCATAATAGAACTGACAAGTCTTAAAATATGGTATCAAAATATAAGACTTGTGAACCATGTGGGCTGGAATGTAACACAGAAAGAAATTCTGCTCACAGGAACTGAAAATGAATGTGGAGAAACTGTTAAATATAGAATTCCATTAATATGCAGCATGTTAGCTGTCTCCAGAATATTACAGTTAGTTAAAATATTTTAAAGAGAAAAGGTGACATAAGATGGGCAATTTACAGACATAATGCTGCCTACACAGACGTGTAAGACATGCTGAGAAGTAGCTCAAAAAACTCAGTTGCTATAAACATAGTATTAGTAAATTGCATGTAAGTATCTAATCTGATTATACCAAAACAAAGTTGTAATTACAGGAGATTAATGTCAAGACAAAAATATAGTGCCTCTCCTGGACTCCTGATACAAATCATTCCTCAGCATGTTCCTCAACTCATGAGAATAAATGACCCCATAAACTACAACATGACTACAAGATGTGATCAAAACTAGGAACTTTCCACCTGAGTCAGTACTCTAAATTCCTCATGGTCACTTTTTGAGCCACCAAAGAGTGTATACAACAGCTCATATACATAAACATTGCCACTTGTACAGAAGTTCTCTCAGATGTAGCTTCCATAGTACGCAATGCCTCTAGGCAGAACACGGTAATAACTCATCTGTGAGGCTGATAAAAAACAATTATCAGGAAAAGCATATGAGCATTTGTACAGTTGGAACAAACTCTGTCAAAGACACTTTGCACTAAAAGAACTTTTAAAATTACACCATTATTCTGAACTTTGCCTCTCATTGCATAGCTATGTAGCAATACTGCATCAGTGTTACCAAACACACTCTTAAAAAAGAATCTGTATTATGCTTGGCATTAAGCCAAATTCAGCCATCGTGCAGACTCAGAGATGGTCACCAAGAGTCTTCTCTGATCTAAAAACTGTTAATCTGAACGTTTGTAATTATTTTTCCAGAAGTATAAAATCTGTATCAAACTTTTAAAAGGCTCCTGTTTACAATTTCATATAGGTAATGATGCAACTTGCATTGCATGTGTATAGTAGAATATGCAGATTATTATTAACTCACCCTCCTTCACTTTCTGCCTCCTCAGAGCTGGTAGTTTCTCTTGCACGAGGAGCTGTCTCTGCTTTTCTCCGCCTTGTTGCTCTGTGTGATGGGCTAACTCTCTGAACATCACCACTTCCTTGCAGCTCATTTCGAACAAGCTCTTCCAGTTTTGGAATAGCTTCTTTCAGAAATTCCACCTCTCTCTTCAGTTCATCCACGCTTAGTAGCAGGCCATTCAATTTTTCTAGTATCTGCAGTTGCCTTCCATGTAAAACCATTACTGCTCCTTGCTCATTAGGAGCCTCATTTGGCAAGACCACAGAATTAATTCTGTTACCTATATCCTGGAACCCTCGAATACGCACAGCTGCACCAGGCTTTCGGATCTTGCGGTAACAAACCAGCACCAGGCTTAATCCAGCGGTCCCTGCCATTATGCCCAGCATTAGTCCTCTGTTTTCGAAGGGAGACATTTCTGCACACTCCTAGAATTGTAAGACAACAATAAAAGTTTAAGATGTTTCCCAGTGCTCTACGCAAGTGACTTGCTCTGCTCTGAAACCACGAAAGGATAAGGCAGGAAGAAATGCAGACACAAATTTACACTTTTTGCAGGTTCTGCAATAGGAGGCAGCAAAAACAAGCTCAAAGTGGGTTTGGGGGTGTGAGGGGAGCTGGCACGTGGGCAGGACCGAAGCCTTCACTCTTAACCGTCCCGGCATCCTGGGATGTTTTTGTTTTAATGCGAGAAACTCATATAATCGGATTTTCCGCCACCGCAGAGAGGCGGAAACCCAGCTGTCAGGCCGGAGCGCCGCCCGGAGGGGCGTCACGCCGGTCCCCCAGCCCCACCGCGCCGAGGGCTGCCGGAGCCCCGCGCTCGCCTCCTGCCCACCCGCAACCGCCCCGGCCCCGGCCGCCCCGGCAGCGCCGGCCCCGAGCCCAGCGCCGCCCCCGCTACGTACGTACGGCCGGGCCGGGCCGGGTCGGGCCAAGGCGGGAGCAGCAGCGCGTCCGGCCCAGAGCCCGCAGCTCTCCCGCCGCGGCACAGGGGGCGGCGGCGGGGCCGCCCCGGGGCGGCGATACCCGGATCGAGGGGGCCGGGCCTGGGCCGCAGCGCCGGCCGGGCCGCCCGGGTGACGCGCGCTGCCCGGTGGAGGAGGGATCCCCGCAGCGCTGGGAGTCCCGGCGGGCAGTGCTGCTGCTGCTGCGGGACGCCGGCTGCACCTGCCACGGACATGGCTGGAAATAGGCCGTTCTAGAGCAAGTGTACCTGTTCGTGTGTCTGTCCTCAGTCTGGTGGCCGCTCGATTTCACCGGTTTAACCTTTTGCTACTTCTAGGCCACAGAGAAATTGTGTTTCCACTGCATTGGTGGAGACCTGAAGCTGCAAAATCACGGAGAAACCCCGCCCAGTTGCCAGGAGGACGGGCAGTCCCGACACAAAAGCCTCATTGCAATTTAAGCCATCTAAGGGCCCAAAGCTGATTTTACCAAAGTCCATTATGGATTCCCCAAAACCTGGAGGAACTTACCATAGAGTGATAGAATGGTTTGGGGTGGAAGGGAACCTTAAAGGCCATCTAGTTCCAGTCCCCCTGATGTGGGCAGGGACACCTTCCACTAGAGCAGGTTGCTCAAAGGCCCCTCCAGCTTGGCCATAAACACTTGCAGGGTCGGGGGATCCACAGCTTCCCTAGGCAATCTGTCCCAGTGCCTCGACCACCCTCACAGTAAAGATTTTTGTACTAGTGTCTAATCTAAACCTATTCTCTTTCAATCTGAACCCACTTCCCCTTGTCCTGTCACTCCATGCTCTTTTAAATGGTATTGCCCCCCATCTTTCCTCTAAGTTCACTACAGGTCCCAGGCCACAATTAGGTCACAACAAAGCCTTCTCTTTTCCAGGCTGAACAATCCAAGTTCTCTCAGCATTTTTCATAGGAGAGGTGCTCCATCCCTCTGATTAACCTGGTTTTCCTCATCTGGACTCATTCCAACAGATTAATGTCCTGTGTTGGGGACCCTAGAGCTGGATGCAGCAATGGAGGTGGAACCTCACCAGAGCAGAGGGGCAGAAATTGGATTTATCAGAGTGTAGAAGGTATTGCTCCTGTGCCCCATCTGAGATCACTTTTATTGGTGACTCTCACAAGACTCTCCTTTGCCCTTTTATGACAAAATGATCTGGCTCCTGTTTCTGGCCTTGGATGGAAGAAGGATCACCACAGACAACTCGCTCTGACATTTGTCTTGGAGTGGCAAGACCTTGAAGGCTTGTGGAGAGCCTGTGCACAACATCCTGCCAGAATTTACAAGCATAAAACTCATGTTGTTCTGTGTGAGGGCTTAAGGAAACCATCATGGATACCGCTGTGTCTGTGCAATGGAAGAACCACTTCAGCAGCTGCAATTGTCCTCAACCATAGCAATCAGAAACAAAGGAACACAATTCTTAAAAAACATACTAATTGCCTTTAAAAAGTGAGCAGACTGCTGTTCAAAACAAAAAAAAGTACCTGAAACAGGTACCAAGAGCTCAAAATTTTTCAGTCTTAGTACAAATTAGCAATTGTAAATCAGTCTAATGTCTATTTATCATCAAACAATTTAGTTTAAATCAATTACAGCTCTAAAATAATTTTTCATTAAGATCCTGAGGATGAAATTACCCTTATGAGACCAAACTACAATCTGAGACAAAGGTAGAAATTTGTTAAAATGAAGAAATAAATACTGTTTCAGTATTTTGCAGGTTTCCTAGTTACAATATAATAATAGCAAAACAAGGTGTAATCTGTTTATATGTTTGTAATTTGAAATTTTTACACAAAGGATGGAAATCTCTTCAATTTTATGGAAACCTCACTAAACTCAATTACTTTAAGAAATTTCACTATAAGTAATGGTTTTAAGATACACAATCCCTCAGTGTTTTAAAATGGAATAAGAAAACATAAATTTCCATGTGTTGATAGTGTTTCAAGTGTTCACGAATGGTAATATAAATGTGTTGGAAAACCTTTAATTTTTGTTTTCCTTTTTTTCCCAGTATATTCTGCCAAAATCTTTGCATAAGCCAATTAAAACAGGAAAAGATTTTTAAAAGAGAAATAATTGGAGGGCAAACATAGCACGGAGCTGAAACAAAATACTATGGATGCAAAAAGCTAAATGAGTATTTTTGAAGATTTTTCGAGGTGACTGCCTCAGGCTGCAGGCCTTAGACAAGGAAAACTGTTTTCAAAAATAATGGCCCAGGAGAACTACCATCTACAGCTGCCTGGATATGTAGCAACTATGAAAATCAGGTCACCTGTCTGGTCCCAAGAAGTTATTGCATATATGTAGAAACTTGCTGGAACACAGCAGCTTTCCAAGCTGGAGAACTAAACATCAGTTTACCTAGATTTGACATAATTCAATTGGCGTAAATTTGACATATGTTCTAAAAAAACTGAAATAAATTTTTTTAGAAAAGTACTGTTCTTTTGCATATGAATTTTTCCTAGTTAAAAAAAAACTTTGTTCCTGAAGTCCTAAGAAACAAGTCCAGACAACCATCTGTTATAAAATGGTTAGCCCCAAATATTTTTAGTGTATTTTCAGCCTTATTTCCTAAGAACACAAAGTTTATGCCCCCAGGTTGTCCATGTGTTGTCCTTCTGACAAGCCATAACATGACACTTTCTCCACCCACTAGCTTCTGAACATGGAGCTTAATTTCAGCCAATTGTGATAAAATATGTCAAGATCATAGAATTGTAGGATCATGGAGTGGTTTGGGTTGGAAGGCATGTTCATGATCATCAAATTCCAACTGTCCTGTGATGGGCAGGGACACCTTTCACTAGAACAGGTTGCTCAGGCTGCATCCAACCTGGCCTTGAACACTTCCAGGGATGGGGCATCCACAGCTTCCCCGGGCACCCTGTTCCAGTTCTCACCACCCTCTGAGTAAAGAATTGCTTCCTAACATCTAATCTATATCTCTCTTCTTTTAATCTAAACCTACTTGTCCTGTCATTATTTGCCCAAGTAAAAATCCACTTTCCCTCTTTTTTTGTAGCCTCTTTGAAGTATTGAAAGGCCACTCCAGGTAGTTTCAAGAAGGCCAGCACTTTGGAGTGGCAAGACCTTGTGAATATCCTACCTCCCTCCACCCCCAGCCCCAGGCAGATGCACAGGAATGAACTTAGCACACCAGTGCTGCAACACTGGCACACCTGCACAGGGCACCAGCCTTCTTACAGCACTATTTTTGTAAAACCAGGACAGGCAGTTTACTGGTCTTTTGGGAAATGTTGAACTTGGACAACACTTTTGTGTCATTGTAGAAAAGTTAGGACATTATTGAGTGATTGTGTTCAATGGATCAGAGAGCCATTACATAGTAAGCAATTGATGCATTCTGTTTCCAGACAAGGTAAGCGTAATCTACCGGTGGTTTCACTTCTGTATGGAAGGCATTTGTGTTTTACAATTTTCATCATTTTCTTTAGCTGTAATTCTTCTGTCCATTTTCTTTCATGATATGCTTTTCTTTCTGAAATGCCCCTCCCTCCCCCACCCCCAAGAGATTAATCTATTGCTTGTAACAGATACAGAAACCTTTAATGAGCTAGTAGCAGTTCATACTTATGACTTCAGCAGTTGTCTTGTAGGTGTAAAGTCAAATATTGTTAATATGTCACCAAACATTGTGAAAGCTTAAATACCTTTGACCAGACTTGCAACCAGCCTGCCAGAAATCCTGTCTGGAAGTCAAAACAGTCAGAAATCACTGTTCTGTCAAGTTTGGTTAAATTCTTCTGAAATTTTTGCTATAAAAATAAAGTTATATCTTACCTCAAAGGGAAGCACTCACTGTCAGACTTGTCAGTATTCTCTGCTGCTTTTGGCCTGAACAGTTGTCCAGTGCCCCTAATGAGAAATTAATCAATTGAAGTTAAAAGGAGATGGGTAATAGCACCCTGATCTTTTCTGTTTTCTTTAAATAAAGATATACTGCTTAGCACAGTTCCCTGGGCAGATGAGGCTGCCTCTGCCTTTATGTCACCATGCATGCAAATGTAACTGTACCTTTCCCTCCTCCCCAGTATTTTTGAATCTTTGGCCAGTCTTAGTCAAATTCAACAGACAAACTCTAACAAATTTTGTTAAGGTAGTTGATCTTTTAAAGAAGAAATTTCTGAATTAGAGTCATTGCTATGGGGAAGATCGCTTATTCCTTGGTGCAAAACTGAAAATCCACACAGGAGAAAAGCATTTTGCAAGGACAGGAAAAGCTAAAGCTGAGCTCACATTTTATCAGATGTGAACAAACAGAACTACAAGTTATAACCTGATAGGAAACCTGGCTTCATTAGTTCAACTGCACTCACAATCATCTGTTTATTTATTTATTGTGTTGATAGGATCCAGTGCTGCAATTTCACCTAAGTACAAATGGTCACTGATGGCATGGCTTTTCAAACAGCAAAAGAAAAAATGTACGTACTGCTCCTGCTTCTTTGTGTCTTCAGGAATCTCAAGGACATTATCAAAATATATTTATAGAAGCTCTGTTAACTTTTTTAAGGCCAAGGTAGATGATTCAGTTTCCTTGATGTAAGAGATGATAGCTGGCAGTCCAAAAGAGTTTGCATATGTTGTGTTGACAACAATAGGAAAAAATAAGCAAGGCTACATCTGATGTAATTTCACAGCACTGCCTGATTTCTTCACAAAGAGAAATTGTCCTTGTAGTGCCTGGGTAAAAAGAGGAAAAATATATGAACAGTCATAAAAAGAAAAATAATATGTGTGTATAAAAACATATTTTATATGTATATGTATATGTTCCTTGGGAGTTAAAACTCAAGGAGAATCAATGTTTTTATGAAGATGTGTATATGTGCACACTGTATTCCACATCACCCACTGTATTTTCTTTTACTGAATGAAAAGTGTCCTTTTTTCAGCTTCTCTATAAATATGCTATTTCAGAGCATACTGAAGTATTTTAAAGAGCTTTACTGTTTCCACCTGCAAAGGGCAGCATGCCCCTTCCTGAACTCCAGTAAATATTGCCTGATGGCCCTAGGATGTCTACAATTTCACACTAAAAAATCATCATCCAGGTGACATGGTCTGTTCTTCCATCATTTCTGTCCCTCTTCTCTGTTACCTCTTGTGAGCTTATAAAAAAATTTCCTTTCTGATTTCAAGTTTCCATCTAGGCCACTAAGGCTTTGTGTACATTAGCAAGCACTGGGGTCTGACAGGAGTGGGTGTCTGGGCCAAACAGCTGGTGCTGATGCCATGACATCCATGCTGTGCCCTGGGCTAACTTTTGCCAACTCCAGCCTGATCACAGGGGCTGTGTGCCTGTTTGTGGCTGCAGTGCCTCTGCTGTGCTTCTGCAAGGGATATTCCCAAAGTGCAACCAGGTGTTCCATGCCTGGTACGTGGTGAAGCAAAGCTTGCCAAGCTGGGACAATTGGGAGATTTGCCTGCGAGGTGCACACCCGACCCAACCCAAAGCATTGCTGTCCACATACATATTTACACTAGGAGAATCTGATGTGGCTTCCACCACCGTTCAGGGCAGAGTGAATACAGCAGGAGTGCACCTCCCCCCAGCAATTGCTGAGTGCTGGCAAAGGGGCTCCTCCTTCATCGTGGGAGCACTTCTGAACAATGACAATCAGTAAGTGCTGCTAAAAGCACCAGGAAAAGTGGTGAAACCAGGTGAGTTAGGGAGAAGCATAAACAAACACCTAACCACTTAAAAGAGTTTTGCTATATACAGTAACAAGATTATTACTGTATGCAATGCACCCACACATACATACTAACAAAAATATATTTATGTACACAGCATTTTAGTTTTGCAGATGGTTTCAAGACACCTGATGTACTTTTTCATAAGGAGATAGCTGTTAAAGTAAAATGTAAATGTAGATTTTAGTCCTTTAATTGATGTTTGCAGCCCGTCCTGGTATTTAAGAAATAAGAAATTTTCCTGTGCTGCAGATTCCTAAAGAGTAAATAAACCAAGTGGGCTTTCTGAATTTGGAGAGATGGGCTCACAAGTCCTTTGCTCATTCATAGTTACAGTGCTGCTATCTTGTGGGAAAAAAGGCAGCAGCAACTGCAACACTTGCAAAAGCTGATATTGAGTCATTGTCAAGAATTGCAATTATGGCATTTAAATGTTTGCACGTTTCTTTCTAATTTAGAAAAACTGTGTTTGTGTGATTATTGCATTATGTTATATGGGGAACCATTATTCAGTGTGGTCCAGAATTTTGTCCTGCATTTCAGCAGAAGTAACAAAACCCCTCCCAGGACATTCTGAAATATAAGCAGTGAAAGCAGCGAAACTGTTTCTTCTATTGCCACCTCTCAGAAACACTATTTAAAGCTATTGCATGGCTGTGCAATGTGCAATTTCAAAAATCCATATCTAATGAAAAGAAAGAAATGTATCTCAGGCAACATTACAGTATTTCTATGAAACAGGCAGATTTTTGGCCAGAGTAGTTTTTTTTAGCTGCATTTTCATTGGCTTTGATAGCCAAACTGAAATACCAGAGTATGATTCCAGAGCTAGGAAGAAATTGTACAAACAACTGAAACATTTGGTTTATTTGGTTTATTTATTTGGTTTGTTTGTTTGTTTTCCAGTTTGCAAAAGCACACGGACATACAGGATTGTATGTCAGCAGGCACATAGAATTTTTGACAGACTTCTATTGCATACTGTTATAATACACTTTACCAAGTTACTAAGCAGCTTTTCAAGATCATCTGTTTTCATAAAAGAAATATTTTTCTCAATAGTCTTGGATTGTGAAAGCAGGACTTAAGCAACCAAAACACCTAGAAGAGTCAAATACAGCCCTGCCCTTCCAAAGGGCAAGAAAATAATTTCCAAAAGCATTATCTTATATTTTATTTATACTAAAATATGGTTTATCTTCCAGTTGTGAAGCAATCCTTTTTTCACTTTCCTATTTTTTTAAAAACATTTTTTAAATTTAAAACACTTTTAAAGGAGTCTGTAGATCTGTATTCCTCACACAACTACAAGTCCTACTGAGCAAGAAGTTTGAAATATGCATAAAATTTAGCACCACACCTGAACAAGTCTGATACTAATCAAGAGTTACTCTGAAGAGCCAACAGCATGTGAGGCATCAAATGATGTAGATAAGGTATCCATTGCACTATTTTGCATCAGAACCTGATTCCAAAATACAGAAAGAATGCTAAAAATGTGCTTATTTTTTAACGTACTGCAGCATTATCCCTTATGAGGATGCAAAAGGAATTTGTAAATGTGCAGAATAGGAAATCTGTTTCATCTCCAGCTACCGTCTACTCATTTGTGTAGGCCTGCAAACCAATGTTGAGCAACAGCATTTAAAAACTCTTTGATATTGTCACTAAAAACAATACTGTGCCAGTGTCATGATGCAATTACGCCTCTGGGTCGTGATGTTTGGAACTGCTGTTGCGGGCTTGCAAGTGGCAATCTGGAGGGCAAGGTGGGGCTGTGCACATCGAGCAACACCAGGTTAGGGAGGTCAGGGCAAAAGCCAGCTACTGGCTGCCTCCAAGGTCACGCATGGATTAAGCTGCTTCCTATAACCAGCCTGGTTCCCTCCCAGCAGCAGAGCTTTTGCAGGGCTGGTTTAAGGCACACGTGGTCCACAGGATTTCCCCGAGGCCACACACTGTCCTGAGGACAGCACCTGCCTCACGGCCACACCGCCCCGCCTTTGCCACCGTCCCCTCACCCCAGAGCGGCAACAGCCGCCTCCTGCCGAGGGCTGGGGTTTGTCCTACCCCAAAGCCACCTCTTGCCGAGGGTTGGGGTTTGTACAACCCCACAGCCACCTCTTGCCGAGGGTTGGGGTTTGTCCTACCCCAAAGCCACCTCTTGCCGAGGGTTGGGGTTTGTCCTACCCCAAAGCCACCTCTTGCCGAGGGTTGGGGTTTGTACAACCCCACAGCCACCTCTTGCCGAGGGTTGGGGTTTGTCCTACCCCAAAGCCACCTCTTGCCGAGGGCTGGGGTTTGTCCTACCCCAAAGCCACCTCCTGCCGAGGGTTGGGGTTTGTCCTACCCCAAAGCCACCTCTTGCCGAGGGTTGGGGTTTGTCCAACCCCACAGCCACCTCTTGCCGAGGGGTGCTGCCACCGGAGCTCGAGGCGGGGCAGCCGGGCTCACACGGGAGAAGGGGTACTCGTGCCAAAGCACACACCTGGCACAAGAGCAAGGCGGTCCGTGCTAGGCATGGGCAGGCACAGCCTGCAGACTCGAGCTGTCAGAGGAGCCGGGTTACACAACAGCCTGGAACGGAGCGTGAGAAGCAGCGTCGCTGCCTGGTTACAGAGGGGCCGTGAGGGGACGGTTTCCCCCGGGACAGCAGGGGACAGGAGCCACACCGTGCACTGCGCCATACATGGCGGGCGTGCTTCTGGGGCAGGAGGGGCGCGGAGCCCACCACGTCCCCGAGCATGTCCCCACATACCACAGGCTCTCGGAGACGCCCGGCAGCCACGCGGGTCACTGTCCCTGAGGGATTGCCACCCCGTCCTCCGCCTCTCCCGGGCGCTCTCAGACGCGGCCGCACCCAGAGGCACCACTGGGTGGCGCCCGAGCGCCGCGGCCGCCAGGGGCGGTCGCTCTCTCGCCTTTGCTCCCAGTGTGTGTCCCAGAGGCCGGCGGCGCCCCTGGACACGCCCCTGGATACGAGAGAAGGAAGGAAACGTTCTAAAGCACGCCCATCCCCGGTGCTCCTCACTTCTCCGGGTGCTTCGCGAGTGCGTTTGGAGAGATCGGGTGGCAGCGGCGTGCCACGCGTTCCTGCTGCCATCCAAAGCAGTACTTTTACATCCTTCCTTGCGCTGAATCCAGCATTCATTAGATAGCTCAGCCCACTGCCTTGGCTGAGAAAACCGCGTTTTGTTGTCACTGTTCTGCCAGGTTGCTGCGTTGAATCGGCTCAAGGCAAAGCCCTTAGTAAGAAAAAGAGGCAGGAGCGCGTGGCCAGGAGCTGAAGGAGAAAAGTGACTGATTTGGCTCATCTTGTGGAAGTGCATCACTAATTGCAATTGTTGTAGGAGAAAGGGTGCAAGAGATACAAATTAAGAAAGGAAAGACAACACCTTGTATCCTATACCTGTATCAGAGGCAGACTATCATATCTCAGGACTAGTTAAGAGAGCAGCATATATTTGCAGTATATGTTCTTGTTTCTAATGTAGATCTGAATGACAGTGCATTATCATGGTGTGGCTCTCTGTAAGTTGTCACTTAATAAGAAAAATTCAGCTCAGAGTGGTGTGTCCTTCAAGTCTTAAAAAAAACCCCAAAAAAACCAACAAAATAATCCAAAGAGACATGGAAGCAGTAGAATAGATGCTCAGAAGTAGAATAATCACAAATGAAAAGTAAAGGTAGAAACAAAGAAGTTGGAGAAAGTCCCTGTAAAATTTTAAATGCCAAGAGAGCTTGTTTCTCTAACAAAGGTGGTCATGACCTGGATTCCTACCTCCTGAATTTGCATGTGTCACCGGGGTACATAGCTATAGGTTTTCTGTAACTTCTCTGGGGAGAAAGGCCCCTTGAAAAGGGAACAACTCTTCAAGTTCAGTGTCAGTAGTTGTCCAACTGCTTCAGGCTGTAGACTTCAGTCTTGCTCTCTATGTGCCTAGGGTATACTGACCTCTGCCACCTGCAAGACATCCTTGTCATGGAAATTATTTGAGGCACGTATTGGGTTGCGTTATATGGGAGGCCAGCCCATGTGATACTCATTATCTCTTTGGTAGTAAAAAGGGTGACTTTATTTACAACCTTTGGCAAAATGTCCTGCAATCTATTTTGAACTGAAACAGGAGGACGAGCAGAATATCACGAAGTTGTGGCGACTTCCCTGCTTATCTTGGCTGCCTTCTCCTCTAGGTTTGTACTGAACAGCAGTCTGGTACAGCAAACAAGCTTGGCCAATATTTATAAACAAACATGGGTTTCTCAATGCATTTTTTCTTATCTGCATCTTTCCCTTTTTTTAAAAAATACTTTAATTGCTCTGAGGCAATGGCCATCTTTATCTGTGATGATTCTAAGACCAAAATCACTGTTCAGCTGTAATGCATAATAAAAATTAGTTTAAACTGAGCTAGAAAACAGCATCGTTATAGGTACTTTAGTTAACCAGCCAAGTTACTACTTAACTCCTACTTCATTTACTAATGTCTCCTTCTAAATACCATGAGAAGGTAAAAAACTTATAGCACTATTTTCATCATGTTTCATCATAATTTTCATCATGTTTCACTTTCTGGTATATGGAAAAAGATAGTACATGGAGAGTTATTATTTAAGAAAATAACATAACTGATTTGTTGCATAAGCTGAGCCAGCTGGTCATGGTAACACTTTTACAATATTACCCATCAGGCGCACTGTCCCAATTCATTTGAAGAGCCCAGCTTCAGTGGTAACAGTTTTGAACCCTGTAATTTTTGTAGTTCTGTATACATCAGATAGACACCATTGTCAAGCTTGGCTATTTCAGACAGGCAAGGTAAAAAAAAAAATGCAAGTTATTAAATAGTTTAATTTGAAAAAAAGCATATCCTTCTTTATGCAAAAAAAAAAAAATTCCAGAAGAATTCACTTACCTCTTAAATTCAAAGAATATTGACCAGGACTAGGACTCTAATAAGAAGCAGAACTTTTTATCAGAGGACTACAGTGTTGTACAAAAGCCTTTGAAGTCCCTGGCAAGGCACACGCAGTGTTTTGGCGGTCACACTAGAGTGAATATGCATACGTAATTCTGGAGGGAACATCTGACATTTCGGAAGTGCATTCGTGCTTGGATTGTGGCAGCCAGGACTGCAGACCTGCTGTCATGCCAGGGCTCCCAAGGCCCTGCACCTTCCCTGTGTGAGGCCCTCTGGGCCATTTTGGCTTTCTCATTTGGAGCAGCAGTAGCAGCACAGAGCAGAGCTGGCTGGAAATTTCTGACAGCAAATTTCTCCACTGGGGAAAAAAATAACCCAAACTGTAATTGACAGGTTTCTGAGTAGCACATTGGCTGTGAGAGAAGCCAGGCAGGATCCCAAGCTGCCTGCTTCCCCTGCAGGCTTACTTGGCTTTCTCTATCGGCAGCTCTCATGCTTTCTGGGCTTCTTGACAGCTCAATAGGGAAATGAGGAAACCTGTAAACCTGAGAGGTGGGAGTAGGTTCAAGGTCCCATTGCCACTTTGGACGAGTAGTCTTTTCTGGAAATGTGGGAGACAAATTCCGGTTCTCCAGGGCTCTTTGCTCCAATGAAGCAGAGAGTAGTCAGTCTCCTATCCCAGAGCACCTGAGGCAATGCCAACAGCCAAAAGACCATCCATCCTTCTCCAACCCAGAAGAAGCAGCAGGGATAAGGTGCTATAAGGAAATAAAGGCATTCTCTCTTCCTTTTCTGAGATACACTGGCAGAAGGGACCCATTGACTTTTAATCATTCCATCAGCTACATGGGACTATTGTGCTTTTCCACTCCTGGCATACAACATTTTCTGTGGGGATATAGTTAAGGACATTTAACCTCTACCAGAGAGTGAGGGGAAGGAGCAAGAGAGTGATTCATAGTTCCAAATTACTCTTGTCAGGCTGAGAAAGGCGTTAGTGCATTCTGGCTGCTCAGCTATGTGTGTGTCCTTTTGAAACTCTTCTTTAGAACTGCTAGGATCTACAGGTTATTTCAGCAAGCAGTGAAATATAGCACATATATTTCCTTTACCATAAATGCAACACAACAGATTAGCCAGACAACACAGGGGGATTCTGCTTCTCTTCAGCAGAGGTTAGAAACTGCTCTACAGGGAATTTAACTTAAGCTCAGGAACACCCAGTCTCACGTAGCCTTCTGAACAGCTCAAACCCCAAAGTCTTTATTCAGGCCCTGATTAAACAAACGGAACAAGCATAAATCAAACTAAAATCATGGCTTTGCTGAATTCATATCCCAAGTCTTGCTCAAGTAAACTATTCAGGGAAGTTAAAACTGGGCTTTAACTTTCGATTTGCTGTTGCAAATTAAATTCCTTACACCTGTAAATGAAGCATATGACCATTTTTTCTTCTCTTAACTTAAAGTTGTCTTCATTTTTTCACAGTCATCTGTAATTTATTTTCCCAGTTAGAGGCATTTGTTGGAAAAAATAGAGCAGTACAGCCTTGTAAGATATCTGATCAAGAAGTGGAATTAAACTTGTCACAACTAAGCAATTTGACAGAAAATAGTGAAAACTACATAAATCTTTCACTGGTTCAATTTTATTTTGTGAGAAGAGAGGTGAATATTTTTTTAAATATGTCTTCTGTACACAGCAACAAAAGGTTATACTTGTGTTTTCTTCTTTATAAGCAAGTCCAAGCTTCTGGCTAAAGTCCAGCGGACATTTTTCTTTGTCCATTAAGGCAATCTCCTACACAGTTTACCAGGGGAGGATGAAATTCCTCAAGCTGTGTTATAAACATTCATCAATGAAATCATGTTCTTAGTAACAAGAACAGCAGACAAAATGTAAGACAGCGCTACACTGAGTGTTCTTTACAGATGGAGACTATAGAATCAGGAGTGAACCAGCAAAGCCAAAGACGAAGTAAGCCACTGTGAAAAGATTAAACAAGAGAATTTTCCATCACAGAGAGTTTTGAGGTTCATGGAAAGTAGGAAAACCTGGTTCTGTCACTCCAAATATAAGACAAAGGAATATTTAGATGCCAAAGGGAATAGTCTGAGAAAGGATCTTTTTTACTCTGTTGAAAAGCCTTGATCCTTCCCTGTAGCAGTGCTTTACAGAGACAACCTACACATAATTTAAAGCCACACAGCCTGTAATTTCTTCTGGATGAACTTTTTGAGAATTCTATGAAATGTTCCTATTGTTTCTCTGTTTTTGTATTGCTCAAGTTCATTCCTGTTGAATAAAGTCTCTAGAGATGACAGCTGAAATGAGGGTCCTGTTGAGACCATGACGTGCAATGGGCAGCATTGATTTTAACTTGGTGGTTCAGCATGGGACAGAAAACAGGCAGTGTTGACAGCAGTGCCTGCAAGCTGCTGGTCAGGGAGACTTTTTATCAGTTCACCTTCCTGTCTTCCTTTTAAGCTGCAATTTACCCCCTCCTCTGCCAGCCTCCCTAATTAGTGCAGAGGATTTGTTTGTGTATAGCCCTAATAAATCGTAATCACCTTCAATATAGTGCTTCCCCAGCTCTGACCTTTTGCTCTCTGACCATGTCCATGCCAAGTTCTGGGTGGGAGGATTGGGCAAGAATTTCCTATGTACTGCCATCACCAGCCACAGGGAACCCAGACTTCCCTTCCTTATTTAGGCCTATGCTAAAGGCTACTGTCATTAATGAATTATTTCCTTTATGAAAGCATTTCACAAAATTAGATAAGGATAAAGCCAGAAAGTGACCTGAACAAGTTACTGCAGAACCCCTAAAGCATTTTAAAAGAAAATTAAAACTTCTCAGGCTCTTATATTTTGTGACAAAACGAAAGGCATATTGTTCCAGAAAAATAATAATTTATAGGAGACTCTGGAAAGGTTTCTTAAAATGCTGATGGCAAGAGGCTGATGAGGTGGGATTTTCTGGACATACTGTGAGAATATCAATACCAGCCTTTCTGCTGCTGCAGGCTGTAACTGGCTTTCAAAGAGTTACATTTTTTGCAGCATTGCTCGCAGGTTTCTGGTGTGTGAGTCTAGTGAATCTGGGAGCCCCATCGGGCTGTAACTTATGCAGAAGGCTGCACTGAGTCCTGGCAAGTGCAGGCCTCTGGAATTTAGCAGTGCAAGAGAAGGAAACAGGCCAAACCATCTACCTGAACTGCTACTCCCTCAACACATTCCTCTGTGGTGTTTCTTGGCTGGCTGCTTGATCCCTTGGCTCTAGGACTGAAAAAACCCTAGTGCTTGAAGTTATATTTCTCACAGTCCTTTACATAATGTATGTAGCAAAAATACATTATGTATTTTTGCTAGAATACTATGAAAGTTCCATTTTCCTAGAATACTATGAAAGTTCCATTTCCCAAAACAAAAAAATCCTGAGAACTAATTGTCTTTTCCTAAAATCATTATTTATTTTTAGTTAATAGTCAAGAGTAGCAGATGGATGCTCATTAATTAAGATTCAAATATATGAAAATCAGAAGCACATCGTTAGATAATTATGTTTCCAATTTTGTTTTGAGTAAGATATTGCAAAATTAAAACTTTGAATAGGTTGACTTTTAAAACATCCATAATTAGAGAAAGGTTTTTAGACTAATACTACCAATCTAAACATACAAATTTATCCTGGTCTGTCATAACTACATACAATTCTTTCTTCATTGTGGATGATTTGGTCAAAATCCCATCAACTGCATCCTCTCCTCTCCTCCCCAGAGGATGTCTATTTATATGGCTGTTTAAAGCAGATACACAACTGGTGTGAAATTGAGAAGCTTAGCACAGGAAAAGATCCAACATACAGTTAGCAAAGTATTATAGAGCTTACTTAATTTGTGTTTCCATACTTTACATATGTAGATGACTACAATCTTTGCTACAGAGAGTAGAGAGGTTTCTGTGTTTATCACGAAAAAACAGTGTAGGTTAGATGGAAATGAAAGTCATTCAGGTCAGACAATGGGAAAAAGCAGGGCAGAATTCCTGGAAATGATGAAACTAATAGTTTTGTAAATTGTGGAGTACTTCAGATTCAAAGTGTATGGAATTGTTGCACATTTGTAATTCTTTTGGTGACTGTCACAAACATGGAAGGTTGTGTCCAACAGGAGTAGTGTTTAGCATGAATATTACTTATCTGTATGGTAGCTACATGGTGAACAGCATGTTTCAGCAGGGTAGCAGTCTCAGCACAGTGGTTGTGTGCACAACATGCTGCTGTACCTATTCCACACACCATACAAGCATCACTCAGCAAGGAGAGACAGGAATTTAGAAGTAGTTTTGCCCTATGTATTTGTGTTGATCAGACAAACTAAAGCAAGGATTCCTATTACTGTTCAAGCAATGATTGCCACTGGTAGCTTCTGCTACACCACAGACTTACGTCAAGATAGTCTCACATATATAAAATTAAAGTTCTTTGTTGTTCTTTTCCATAAAGTAGATAGTCCTTCCAAATGTCCTGTGTCCAAATGACCATAATATGTCATAACATTTGAGTCACAGTTCCCTATTTCATGGTGCTATTGGATGTCGCAGAGTCCTTAGATAAATGTCCAGCTGAAAAGTGCCCTTTCAGTGCCTTCAGCAAGCTTTGGATCCCACCTTGGCTTGCTTAGCACATTGTTTTGGGAAGTCATTTACTCTCCTGAACTTCACCCTCTCTTCATTCTGGAAAGCTTATTAATTTATAAGCCTTTAGGATCTCAGCTATTGTCTTAGTTAGATTTTGGAGTTTTTTGTTTGTTTGGTTTAGATCTTGGCGTTGGAATATGAGTTGTTCGTAGACTAAGATGACCCTCATGTTTATAGGCCTCTGGAGAAAATAGAATCACAAGTCTTCAATAAAATCTAATCAGCATTTTAAGTAACTCACAGATATGAGAGTTTAACTAAACAAAGAAAATACCCTGGTGTCCCACCCCACAGGGTCTTATCATGGTCAGCTTGGCTTCTGTACTACAAAAACATCCTCAGTTCTCCAAATATGCCAATAAAACTTCCCCTGAGAGGCAGACTTCAGCAAATAAAGCCCTCCCCTCATGCTCCATGACCAACATTTTCTTGATGGACTTCAGATGAAAGAGTCAAAAACTTCTCCACTGACCTAACAGGCTGCCAGAGGAGCTTAAACTGCTGTAAGTGTGGGAAAACAGAGCAGTTTAAACCAGAAAAATAGGATTTGGGACAAGGTGATGTCACAGCCCAGCATCCAACAGGAAAACATTCACACTCTGGAATCCTTCTAGCAGCCAAACAGCTCTGTGCTAACATGGATGTCACAGGGGAGGTTTTTTAATAACTTGCTGTACTGAGCCAAACTGAGGTCTTCAGAGAGTTATGGGAGAAGTGGAATATGCACATCTGGGAACAAAACCAAACCTGCTCTGATGCTTTAATTGCACAAGACTTTCACTTGCTATCACCTATAAAGGAGCTTGTACAGTGTTTTAATTATTTGTAAAAGTTCACACCAATTCTCCAGACAATTGAATTGTACATGGACATATACAGAATAAAAGGCTTCATTGATGGATATCAGATGATAACATCAATAGCCAGAATAAAAAAAAGAAAAAAATATTGTGTCCCTATAGTAACATATTATTTTTCTTTGAATAAAAGTAAGCTAGAGAAAATAGTATGTTACTAGCCCCTCTTTCTGAGTTGGTAAAAAGGTGATTGAATACATCCAGAGTGTAATGATGTTCAGATGGGATACTGGGAGACAGAACTGGTCAGGAATGAGCAATTAGTGTGAAAGAAGGAACCATAAAAATGAGGTTATAAACATAGAGAACATTTTTTAAATGGCATTTGTTTTCTCTTAAAAAATAATCTTGCAAAAAAGATATTTTCTTTTCTAAGGCAATTTCTTTGGAATTGGCTAATAAAGCAATAGGTCAGTCTAAGAACAGCAGAGATTGAATTTCCAACAAAGGTGTAATAGCAAATGCATAACTGCTGTTAGATGCTAAAAATTATAAATACTTTACAATAACAGCAAATTAATTAATGCTTTATGGGAAGGAGAGCTCTGGGGACCCTCTCAAGACTCAGAGAACTTCTGAGGTAGAACTATGCTGTGCTCAGCAATCTCTTCTTTCCTCTCATATGCTGTGCTGGCCATGACACAAGGGCCATTCAGCCATCACTTCTTGTTCATAAATCATCAAAAATTATTTTAAAATAGCATTAATTTCTTCTTTGGTTTAAAACTGCAGAAATGTTTAAAACTGCAGATATGTTTGCTACTTGTCTCCGGAGAAGGTGATTTGAGGAATTAGTAAGCATATGGCCTATGACATTTGGCTTTCAAATGTATGTCTTTTTACTCAGTCTTTGAATGTCCTAATCAATCTAAGTCTTTATCTAATTCTATGAAAATTTCTAATTCTAAATAAAATCCAAGGGATGTCTGTACAACTTATTAATGGTCATTACATTTACAAAGATGCTGAATTATGGAAGACTTCAGGATGTGTGTTATTCTGCATTTGTTAGTAGGGTCTGTACTCTGTATCCCTGGACTTGCTGAATCTGAGTGTACCTAAACCAAAGCACTGCACCATCGTGTGGTCTCCTACTTCCTAAGGCTGACTTAGTACTCAGGTCTGGACCACAGCCCACACAGGCAGCACTTGCCTGGAAACCCAGACTAACTGAGTCAGTTCCAGCCACCAGGCAAATCTGGGTCCCTCATACATTGTGCAAAAATGCTCAGTTAGCAGAATTTAGTGGTAGCTTATTTAGGTGGCAATTTTTAGCAGAAGTCTTTCTAACTTGCTACTTTGCAGGGGGGGGGGTCTGGTGTTGACAGATGGAAAATAATGCAACAAATTCAGAACAAAAAAATATAATGCATGGTTTCTTCTGGTGCTTGCTTTCACAAACCAGAGCCAAAGAGTGCCACAGTGATGAGAAATGTGGGTCAGGAAAATACATCTAGAGTTGGATATTTGAGGGCTAGCTGGAGTCTGAATGTGCTCCATGTTACTGTGTAAGCACTGGGGGAGCTCATGCTCAATGGAGGGCAGTGGCAGAGCTCCATAAATCTGTCTCTAAAAGGTTGTGCTGGGATACAGCTGCCTGGGCTTGTGGAAAGGTCTTCCTTGCAGAAATCACAAAGACTTGTAGCAGTCTAGGTTTTTTTTTACTAACAGCACAATTTCTCTTTCAGTCATGCAGAAAAATTTCAGTTTCCTAGTCTGTATTTAGCAAACTATGGGAGGATCAGGCCCCAGATGGGCTGAGGCACCCACCCGCCACTTCAGCTACCTGAATTCAGCCCTCAAATCTCCAAGTAGCTTTTCCAACATACCTGCCTAGGGAGGCAATGGAGCTGTCTGACTGCCAAATTACTGCCTCTCAGCATGTCATAACTACTGAAGTGTGGATGTGTCCATGCTGTTACCTGTTCAAGCTCTTCTTAAACAAGCTATTAGCAGGTCTACATTGCCTGCAGGTCTGCTTCTCTAGGCATTTTCTGTTCATGCTCTCACAGGGTCTGACACACAGTGTTCCTGGCAGAGGTGTTTCCTCATGATTCATCTAACAAGTGAAACCGTGGAAAACACGAGAATCTGCTCCCCACCTTTCCCAAAAGGCACATTCAGTATATGTAGAATAAATAATAACACTACTCTCTTCTCATGAAAAGGGTCTGACATGGTTTTAGGACCTCTGATGAGGATAAGGCCCATACTAATGGGTATTGAGAGGTAAATGCATGCAGCCAACAGAGTTAAATCTCACGTGCCCCAGAGTTTTGCTGTGTCTCCCAGCACATTTCACTGGCTTCACAATCAGCATTTCAGCTTCCAGAAGACCCAAGGTCTCCATACACAGCATCTGGCAAGGTATCCAGGTACTTAATGGGAGTAGTGGATCCCCTCTGCTGTTAGTGCAGGACATGAGAGAAAATGTGGTCAGGGAGAGCTGGGGGCACACAGAGCACCACCCCTGACAGCCTGAGTTAGAAATCTGAAATGCATGCTTTGCAAGAGACTAGTTTCCCTGCTGAAATATTGGAATAAAGATTTCCTTAGCAAAGGATTGTGTTTAATGTAGGTACATTGCTCAGGCTCTGGTGCATACACCATAATCAGGTAATGCAGCCTTTTGTGTGTACATGTGTGTGATGGTTCCTTCAGCGCACAGTGGCCAAGCCTTAGAAAAGAGCTGTAGCAATTCCTTTAATCCATGAAGTGAAGTTATGAAAGTGTTAATAGAAAACTTCCCTGTAGATTTTTTTTTCCTCAGGCAGCAACAGAGGTAGCATTTCACAAATTTTCTATCTTGAAAGAAAATACTCCTTCTTTTCCAAATTGAAATCAGGAATTTCTTTCCCCCTCCTTTATCTTCTTTAGGAACAGGCTTATGCAAAGAAGTTTGTGAAATATTTGAATTTTGGAGGCTGGTTCAGGCCCATTATGGGGCCTCTTGAGAGGAGTTTCTCTTAAGCATCTCATAAAAATCTTGTCAAGTTTTTGGTATGTGGGTGAGTTTCCTGTCTCAGCTGAGTTCCTCTCTTTCATCTTCTCCATTCTGGGTTTCTAGTATATTACCTAAAAAGATGCTGTTTGTTTTACTTTTTAACATTCTGCATCATGTGTGACATGAGTGTGCACAGCACTTGGGAGTAAACTGCAAATAAGGTGCTCTCAGGTACTTGTTTGTGCAAATACTGAGGGCATTCACACCTGGAGGGTATTTTTCACGCTGAAGACAGATGCATGTTTCTGGAAAGACTGGCCATTCGTCTTTTCCAAGCTATTGATAATAGTTTAACCTATGTTTACTAAGCCACTGTCCCACAAACTACTTGTAGGTTAGCACATGTACTGTCCATACAGTCTTAGGGCCATCTGGATGGAAGGAACCCTGGCCTGGCCCATGGGTGTTATATGACTTGATGTGTTTGTGATGTTGGGTTAACCTGCAAAGAAACTGGACAAAAATCTTGGAACTGTTTTCATTACAGCCTTCACCTGGACTGACATCACAGTCACACGTAATAAACAAAAGCCTCACCCACTAAACCCTTTCAGGCTTTATGTTTTAATGAAGTTTGGAGTTTATGCACTACTTTTGGTGAAAATCTACTTTGAAAAAATTACACCCTAAGTGCCTTTATGTTTGTGGGTTTCCCCTTCCCTTGATCATATTTTATTTTGTTCTGTTTTCTTTACTAATTTTGCCAAAACTAACTTACACAGACTTTGGTTTGCTTTATTCTCAGGTTTCTACTTCTAACGTGATTTTTAAAGGTTTTTAAATTTGGACTCAAGAATAAATGTCTCAAGTTTTCAGAGCCAGAGTAATTTGCTTTAGTGAGATGGTGTATTGCACCTGTGTCAGCTTAGTGGCACAAAACATCTGTCAGGAATTTTTCATTAGAGTTTTTTAATTTTATTTTCATTCAGACAGCAGAATGAGAGCCTAGCCAAGAACTTAAAAGACCAATTATGCTTTAAATAGTTTTACTAATAATACTGAGAAGAAATGGGCTGCTTAAAGGACTTGCTTGCTGTGCACTTGGCCAGTGTGAGTGCCCAACCATTATTACCAAAATCCTTCATATTTGTGATCAACAAAAAATTGAGTGTCAGAAGTTTTATCTGAATCAGGCATGGGTTCAAACTATGACCTGAAGAAAAATGTGGCACTTTATTAAAACTGTATATCTGGCTCATATGTCTGGGAATCATAATTTACTAGCATTTTAAATCACACACATATTTGGTGATACATGCTGATATCCTTATGTGCTTTGAAGATGAAACTTGTGCAGTATTTTGGGCGCTCAGATTCAGAGATGTCCTGCTTATTACACTTGGTATTTCTGTTCATGACCTAAGCATGGTTTCATGTAGGCAAAACTTGTGATTTCTCCTGTTGCTGCCATTTTAGAGGGGATGAGTCCCTTTAATACACAAATTAAGTGAAATCAGTTTAATTACATTTTATTTGCCCAGTCTGACTGAGCCCTTTGCCTGATTAAATGATTTGACATGTAAGCAGGGCTGTCCATTCTGAACCTCTTATTTCTCCCCACATGCTGCTCTGCCAAATCTTTTACTTGTATTGGAAAGGCAAAACCAGACAACAGAGACTGCAATGGTGAGAAAAACTAATGAACAGGGTCTGCATTTGACAACTTAAATGAGCTAACAGCAGTGATCACCTAAATTATCTTCTGAGGCCAGTTAAAGGCATGTCTGAAGCTGGGGCATTTGCAGGGAAGATGCAGATCCATAAAATTGCTCACAGCCAGTCAGACTCAGGCTTCTGGCACAGCAGTGGAGCAATTCATTCATCCTGACCATGAGCAAAGCAAGCACACGTGTCTCCCTGATGGAGAAATATAGCTATAGGCACAGCTTGCTGCTAAAGCTGCAAATACCTTGGTCTCTGATGGGGTGCTATCTCACTCCTATCTTTAAACTACCCCATGAGAAGGTCATGAATGTTGTGTGTGTCAGCCCTGGTCAGTCGCTTTTCTCCAGACCTCCAAGGTGCTATTTTCTGGCACAAGGACCCAAAAGAGACCAGGGAAATGGATATGCTTCAGCCTATCCTTCTGCCATCCTTATGTTGGGTAGTATTTTCCAAAGAGCTGCTTAAGGAGTATCCAAGTAGTTACACCATGATTGGTAGGCATTGGATGATCAGCTGAAGCCATCTGGGGGGAAAAGTGAGAGAAGCAGGTGATGACCAGAGCTGAATGAGAAATCACTCATGCCAGACCCATGTCTGTTCCCAAGCAGCTTAGTATCCATTTGGGCTGGACACAGCCCTGTATTCATTCAGGAGAGCTAAGAGGACTGAGGCACACAGTAGGAGCCAGCCATATCTCCACAGCCACTGTTCCAGCACATAAACCCTCTCCAAACAGCCTGCTGAGACTCCACCTGCACTTCTTTTCTCTCATTCCAGAACCCATGATTTGCCTCACCCACTGCCTTCTGGTTCAGCCATCTGTAGTGTCTGGTGGAGGAAGGCTCAGAGTGCTCCTTCAGCTGCCTAGCCCCTTCTGATGTCAGCTGTCCAGTCACCTGTACCTCCAGAGCACTGTTCAGCAGCATCTCCTTGCTTTCTGGGTATCTTCAGAAATGAGGCAGACAGAGGTGCTCTGCAAAATATTCCCCTTCTTGTCTTTCACTGTGAATTGACAATCATTTATCTTCTGCCATTGTTGTGGTGGGATTTTATTTAATTTTACACCATCACAAAGTAGTTAACAATGGGAGGGACCTCTCATAAACGTCAAGGCCAAACCCCCCCTCCTTTGCTCAAAGCAGGGTCAGTTAAAGTAGGTTGCTCAGTCACTTTCTGAATGCCACCACAGGTGGAGACTCCACAACCACTCTGAAAAACTTGTGCCAATGTATGATCACCCCTACAGCAATGTTTTTTTCTTATGTTTAAATAGAATTTCTTATATTTTAGTGTCTGCCTATTGCTTCTTGTCTTTTCAATGGGTACCACCACAGTGCCTGCTTGTGGCCTAAGTACCTTAGGATCCCCGTTTCATTTTTTTAGAATTTCCTAAATTTCTTGTTGTCTGATTTCTTCATCATGTCAAAGTCTCCCAGAATGACACCAAAACCATCTGGTGCATCAGCCACTCCTCCTTTTATTGTACAAACTTGCTGATGGTGCAGTCTGCTTCGTTATCTAGATCATTAATGAATAACAGTCACGTGTTTCAAATGCTGATAGCTTTTATCCACTGGAAGCTCATTTCCTCCTTTGAGCTTTCTATTTATGAATATCCTACTTGCGGAAAGTATATCCAAATGGTTCTTCATTATTCACCTGTGTGTTTTAGGTGGAACATAAGCCCATGGAATTAAGTGAATCATATACCAATCCAATTTGTAACAGAATATTTCCAAGAAAGTAGTCTTGTTTTCAGAATGAACCTCGTGGAAAAACATCCAGAGGAACACTTGGACTTATTTTTGACTAAAGTTTCTCCACAGAAACTTTAGTCAAAAATAAGTCTGTTTTCTAAAGAGGTTTTTGTGGCTAAAGCACAGAACAAACATATGAAAAAAGAACAGAGAATACATGAAAGGATACTCCCTAACCCTGAAGTAAAACAGAAATGCTGGAAATAGGATGTTCCTGCACAAAGAAATGCATGTTTATGTATATATATAAAATGTATGTATAAACAGTGAAAAAAGATTATATTTTCACTTTCCACTCAGCATGAACAGAGCCTAGCTCTGGTGACTGCTGAGTATTGAACATGTTTTCATGCTAAATAGCTTCATTCTGTTGATGCAAATTTGTGCTAAAGACAAAGGACAGATCTGAGGCGAGGTAGTTACAGTTTCATACGTGGACACAGATACTCTTCTAAAACTTCCAGTGTAAGAGGTGGAACAGCAGCTAGAGTTTGCATCAAAAGCTCCCATCCTATTTCCTAGCAGGAAACAGAGCCCAAAATGTCTCTGAGAATGATGGTTTTTGTTTCTGTCCCGCCATAAGTGCCTCTTCTTTGTCCTGTGTTTTGTCACACTCATTACCGTTCTCAATCTTGAGTGGGAATTGGGCAAAACATAACTCTTGTTTGTTCCTTTTTCATGTTCCCAGGCTGTGTTCCTGTTTGATTAGTGGTGTTTCCTTTTTCCTGTCCTTTGTTTATTACTATAACACATTTCCTGTTTATTGGTTTATAGTAACCAGACAAAAATAAAGTTGTTTAGAGCTCTGTCTTGGAAGTGCTGGAGGTTCAATGACACATCCTATTTGAGTCTTACACGCATTCCCAATATCTCAGCTTCCTCCTCTTCTCCATTTCTCCCCACACTTCCTAGTTCTGCTCCCTTTGTCATCACACACCCCATCTTTGCTTTTCACTCACCCCATAACCCTGCACTCACCCCATCTTCTTATTTCTGCCAGAGGAAACCTAAGTATTTGGCAAGAAGGAGGAAAGAACCACAAAAATGAGCCATGGTGCAGCCAGTGTAAACATAAGCTCACAGTGGCACTGGTAAAAGAAGAAAGGTTGGACACTGTGTTCCAGTGGCAGAACATGTGTAGGGAAAGCCAAACATCTTGTTGAAACTGAGACCATTTCTGGGCATCCACCAAAAGTTTGATGAAAAATTCTAGTTTTAAGTAAACCATAAGTATTGACTTTGCTTCCTTCTGGTTTAAGGTCATTTAAGGTTTGCAGTTTCACTATCTTCTCATATTACTGAAGAGTTGCTGTTCAATTACTATTTTCTTCTTTAACAAAAGCTCACATTCACAGGTATCAACCTAACAGCATCTGGAGCTTTAAAATAGCAGGACAATACAGATGTTGCTCCAAATACTAGAGGACCCAACAAGCAGAGTGCCCAGCCTGTCTTTAGCACAGTGGAATGTCACTATTGATTCTGTGCCTGAAATTGCCATAAAATTACTAAAAGTTTGGAAGCACATCTTGGTTTCTTAAAATATCAGGGTCTTCATTTGCACAGTCCCAGAGGGCTACCTCCACTGTACCCTGCTCCTCTTTCACTCTAGGCTTCAACCTGACAGCCGAGTCCTGTCTGGTCTGGAGATTGTAATGAAGGATTTTGGAGGTTAGAATTGGAGAGTAGCATAATGTCTAGCAACGAACCTGACATTTTTTTGCAAGAAATGAGACCTCATAACCTGAAGGCTTAGTTTGTAAAGTGATGTCAGGAGCATGATTTTAATTTTTAATTGCTTCTTGCTAACCACTTATGGTCTGTATAAAAAAACCCATAAGCAGTTTAGAGCATAGAGAAAGAATTATGTCTGTCCAAAAGGTGAAGAAGATGCCCTAAGGACAGAATTTAGATCAGATGAGACAAGGAAGGACCATACCAAGGAACCCTTCTGTGACAGATTTTGTTATTCAAACATTCAAGGAAACACTTCAAAGGGCTTGGGGAAGCTAACTGCTTCCATGCTGCAGGTCTTTTTGGGGTGTAAGTCACACCAGAGTGCCAAAAAATATTTCTTAATTAATAACCTGACTCCAGCATATAGAATTTTACAGTGACAAAAACCAGCTGCAGCATGAAATGTCATGTAATGATTCCTCCAACTAAGGTAACTGAAGGTGCTGGAAGGCTCTTGACACCATTGTCAAGCTTTTGTACTTGCAAGTCACCTCAATTAGCAATTTCAGTTAACTTTTCTAAAGAAGTTTTCTGTTCATGTTCTTATTCACTGAGATAATGATGCTAACTATTTAGATGCCTAATTACAAATAAAGTGTCTAACCTGAGGTGTAAAATGTTATACTAAGTTCCTTGGCAGAGCTTACAGTCAAGTGCTGAAAGAAGGGTGACTGCAATCCAGAGCAATGCATTCCTATCACTTGGCTGGATATTTGAGAATGCAATAAAAAAATAAAATCCTAGTGTAATAAATTCTTGCCTTGAATGTTTTCATTTTCATAAGCATTCTTGTCTTGAGTATTTTCACAGGCATTGATTTCCCTCAGGTAAAAATATATGCATCAGAGTCACATTTACATTTTTGTTGAAGTGTTGCCACCCTCTGTTTTCCAATAAGTTTTTATGCCTTTGTTTAATGATATGTAATTTGTAGGAAGTTTTGTGCCTCAAATGAGACACATAAAATTCTGTTTATTATCCTATTCTTTATTTGTCACTGAGTTCAGTTTGTCCCACCATGGCACTGAATAGCCATTTGCTAACAGCTTAGAAGATAATCACCAGTTTCATCTCCAAGACTTAAAATAGTTCAGGGTGGTGCTTGTGAGTTTTTGCATACACATGCATACCCCTCTTCTACCCCTCAACAAGCCACAGTTAACCACAGACAAATCTCCACATATCTAAATACTATTTGTCCTTGCACAACAGTGGGAACATGTCCTGAGTCACCCCAGCATGCTCTTTTTCTTTTTTTCTGGAACCATACAATTAGCATCTGTTTTTAGTACTTAGCATTTGGACTGAAGGGGACACAGAGAAGTCCCTGTTGTTATTTGTTGCTATGCACTAGTTGGTAGTAGTGTGTAAAATTGCAGAAAGAACTACAGGGCTCACTCTTCCAAATACATCCCCACATTTTTGACCTATTAGCCCCTTTTTCCCTGGGCAGAAATAAAGCCTTTTGGAGACAGAGAAGGGGGCCAAGCAGTGATCTGTCTATAAACCGTGGATGACAGGAGAACAGAGAAGGTGAAGGAAGACACAATATTTGTATATTTTATCCCCTCACTGTTACATACTATAAACTCAGGGCTTGGGTCCACCAAGGGAGAAAGGAACACATTACCTCCACCCCCACACAGAGGGAACACACTTCACAGAAATATTTGGGTTTATTTCTTAGAAGTTTCCTCTTCATTCTCACTTGTAATACACCTGAGCATCACTGCAGGCAGGATGCCACAAGCACTCTGAGATGATAATGTTTTTGCTACAGTTTACAGGGCTGCACAAGACATGAGTGAGGATGAGGAGAAAAGTATCATAGGAAGTGGACATATATCAACCCATTTTAAGGTCAATAATTTGATGTTATCTGCAAGGGACTCAAAAGCAAGATGTAGCTCTGACATTGCATCTAATTATCACCTAAAACTCAAGTTTGTTCACGTTAGTTATGAATTGCAAAATTCAGATTAAAGAACTATCACCATTTGCTGGTTTCCAGTTAGGTTCTTTGAACAAGTATGGCTCAGGTGGCTGAGGCATTTGTGCACTTCATTTCTTAATCAAATCAAGCACGTTATGTAAATGTTTCAGTGTGGGGACACAGTCACAAACATTCTGCAATCCAATGAGCCCCAGCTCAATGAGAGTTTCTTCCTGAGAGAGGTGGGCAGTGAATCTTGCCCAGAAGTTATGTGTGCATAGAGTGTGGCTGTGAAAGGGAAGAAACAGTAGTGGAGTGGGGAGCACGGAGCCAGACACTGTACTTTGACATGGTTCCTTGGTGCTGCAAGCAGCCACAAACGCATTAGCCCTTCTGCCTTGGAGCTGACAGGTCCTGGAGAACAAGCTGGATGTATAAATTGGTGAAGACCTGGCTGAAATCTGAAGGCCAGTTTGCATACTCAAAACAGGACATAATCTTATGATTCTGCAATGTGTGCTAAGGAACAGGAAGGATAAGTCTTAACAGTACCACATCTTTCCCTTCGTGACATCCAAGGAAATAGTTTTCAACTATGCAACCACTATGACCTTAACTATGAACCAGATGAGTGGCAGATGAGTTTACATTTTTTCTACTGTCTAGTCAGATATAGGAGGAAGTGTTTGTGTATTTGACTACATATCCTTTCTGAGAGGATGTGCTATTTGCTGTCAAACTACATTAGCAGTTAGATAAGATGTCATGTCCAGGATTCTCCAAACATTTGACCATGGAAATTGTGAAAGATTAATTCTTAAGTCTGTGGCTTTGGACCAACTGGGCTTGTCTCAAACATATGTGCAAATTCACATGGACTAGTCTCCTGCATGTCTTGTGACAGGAGAGATATAATCACAGATTCTGAACTTCTCATCCCTATTGCTGTGTGAAAATAGGAGAAATCAAGGTAATTTTCCATTCCTTCAGTGGACTCCCTCCATACATGCTGCTATGACTTTCATTGAAAAGATATTGTGTGACTATACCATATCAACAAGAAAGATGTTGTTTATGACCCACAATTAAACTGCAGGTGTAACTTGTTCCAGTTTGCTGCTGAATTCCAAAGTGGAATCAGAAACTGCATGCTGGAGACTAGTCAGACCCCACTCTGGAATATATTGTGCGTTCAGGATCTTACACTTGCTTTGTGGTTTGCTGCTAGGCTTTGGGGTTTGACTGTTCTGGATTTGATACCAGCCTCAGGGTCTGATACTGCACTCTGTTATGGGGTCCAATCATGTGGGCATTAGTAGGACTCTGCAATTTATCCAATGCATTCAAAGAAAATTTTTCCAACTAGTAGTGCAAAATGGAAATGCAGATTAACAGGAGTGTTTCAGCAACCTTAGAGTCCGTAATGTGGTGACTTATATGACGTAGATGGAACCTGGCACAGCAGGTAGATATTCATGTTAAGCAGTGATTGCAATCTCAGTAGCAATTATCTGCAATTTCAGTATGATTGGAACTAATTTCATACATGATTTAAAAGGATTCAGGATTAGTTACCAATAAAATGTATCCTCTATCTACTGCAAATGTGACCTAACTTCAGAACTGTTTATATTAAGGTAATTTTGTTATCCCATTTATCTGAACAATCCTTCCCAAGAAGCTTAGCATAGCAAAGCTACAAGCAACTATCTATTATTTGGGCGGTTCAGAAGATCATTGTTACCAAGAAAAACCTTAGTGTTGACCCTGCTAATTAATAGCCATCTTTCTAAAGATCAAAGAATGGAACCTGATTAGGAACAGCTGCTGTTACGTATGGTTATTTACATTTTCCTGTCTGATGTCCTAACATGCTTTTAATGATTTATCTTCCTTTTGTAGAGGGTAATTCCATTGCTTCATGAAACAAAATCAGTGTCTGCTCCTGGCAGATGACTGCATAGAATTGTGCAGCCATTGATCTGTACATGGAATTTTCCCCAGTGTGAACAGGCATTTCACACAAAGTGTATGACCACAGTCCAAGAAAGGAAAAATCTTGCTGCCCTAAGAGATCTGTTCCTGGGAGTGATGGGACCAGTGGTGCTCCACTGGGCAAAAGGGCTAAAGGACTCAGGCATAAAGACTGGAGAGTGCTCATAAGAGGTTTCCACGTTTCCACTCCTGCAAGGGTGTGGAAACACCCAACTCCATTAAGGAAAAGTAAATGGTACTTAAATGGAAACTGGACAAAAAATCTGTGTTGGAGAGATTTAAGCTCAGTTTCCATTTGCAGAAACTGAAAATAATGTCCACAAACTTAGTTTTAAAAATTACAGTAGTTGATATAGCTCAGTGAGAAGGCAGAAAGATGACAGAAATTATGGCAAGGGAGTAGGTGGGAGAGAACAGATGGCAGAGGAAAACTTTCTTACTCTAAGCTAGATTTTGTGTGCATGCATATCCTGCATATAGGCCACCCACCTATGACACATGGATTTTGGAAGGGTGTTATTCTACCCCTTATACATAGAACTGGCTTTCCCTGTAACTAGGAAAACATTTATTTTAAAAATTGAATCAACCCTGAGTAAAACATGGGTTTCAGTTACAGGAAGAATAGGTTCATGAACTCCAGCTAGATTTCTGAACCCTACCATCTTAAAAAAAATAAAAATCGCCTGTCTGCTGAACTCTTAGGCTTCAGGAAACTTACTTCTCTCTGGATCACCAATAAGTGTTTCAAACTGCACATGAGGAAAAATAGCTACTAAATATTAACCAATACAAAAGAAATAAAATTTTAAAAAAGAAAAATGGTTACTGTGACCGACCCAGGTAATAGAGTTACAGCATTCTTCTACACTAAGCCAGAGGTAGTTCTAAGCATGGCATCCAAAAATGTATGATACTCTAGAGAACTATTAATACTAACTTGGGTCATGTTCAAGTCTTACAAAGAGGAATTAAGAAAGCTCTTCAATTTTTTTTTTGCTCCTTTGAAATCTTATTGTCAAGATTTGTAGTCCCAATGTAGTTACCTCTCCCTCACTGCCCATAAATAAAAGGTTACGCCAACCAATGCAATCTGTTGGTTGCTGCGGAAGCTCTGCAGCAGGCTGGAGCATGGTGTGAACTCATGGGATGCTCGGGGAAGACTTCAGCATCTTCAAGAGCAACTGGTGGTCCTGCCCTGGCAGGGCAAACAATGGTAGCAAAATAATCTCCAGATAAGCAAGTAGGCAAGATGTCTTCCTTGTGGGTATCTGACCTTCACAGTATTCCTTTCCATACTGCTGTTTGAAGCTGCAGTTCATGTTTTCCCTATTGAGTGATACTATTTCGGTGATATACTCTGGCTTCTGTATGCCTGCATGGCAGTTGTCAGACTGGGGTAGCCACTGATTCATAAGGGTTTAGTTCATAGATGTATTTTACCTCTGCTGAAGGTTTTGCAGCTTTCTGAATACCCATGTCTACATTCCCAACTGCTATTAAATGTGGTATGAGTTAAGTTTCAATATAAACCAAAAATAAACATAATTTTAATCTCCTATGACTTTTAAATGATTGCAGCCTCACAAATTCAAAGCCTTGAGTGACTTGAACTCCTGCTTCAAGTCTATATAAAGATAGAGTTAATAACTCTGATTTTCATTCAATTAATTTGGATAGCACCTGAGAATAAGAAAGAAGACGTAATCTTGCCCACTACATTTGGAACTTTCATTTAGGGGTTTTTTAGCTTTCCCCCAAACCTTGAGATATGACTTTTGACAAATTCACTTCTTCCACCTCTTGCCTGCCCAGACACAGGGCACACAGAGCTTGACAATACATTGGTTTGACTTGGGCATGAGCAAGCGATTGTTCAGCTGGTCATGTCCGAGAATATCCGGCCCTTTCAGTATAATTTGTGCCTGTGAATTCAAACTGCAGCTGCGAATTCAGCAGCTGTGGCTTCCCTGCATAGTGAGAGCCATCTCCTGTGTATATAGAGGGACCTCAGGAGGTCTGCCACATTCAAGAACAGGGCTGTTCTGTTTGTTGTAGATGTTTACGTGACTAGATATACTCTGCTGAAATGTGCTTGAAAAATATCCATGGCATGTGCTTCATCCCAACCACTCATTCCCTTTCCTTGACCTGCCCTTTGTGGAGAGCATGGAATGTTAAACATTTCTTGTTGGTCTGCCCAGCCTCTGCTTTATTTACACTTACTCTCCCATTCCCTTATGCTGGGGCACCTCTTAAGATATTTTCTTTCCTGCTCAATGTAATGGAGTGCCAGTAGGGCCAGATTCTTCAGCAGTAAGGAAGTGGATCTTGGCCATTAAGGCTGGAGCCTGCACCCACTGAAGCTGCATGCAGAGCCAGAAGTAAGAAATAGTAAAGAAAATTAAGGACTAAATAATGCTTTGTGGCTTGCTGAGCAACACATCCCTTTTTCTGCTGTTCTGAGAAGTATTTTTAAAACAGTAGGTAAAAATCACTTCTGCTGAAACATTTCTTTTCAATGTAAACAAATTTTGGGCTTCTGAAACCCACTACTTCACTAGTAACAGAGCCATCTCTGCTGCATTTAGCAGAGATTATCCAGCAAAGAACAATCCTTACAGCAGAACAGCCAAGAGCCTACACTTTCAGTCAAACTAGTTACAGATTTTATTTTTAACTATTATAGCTAATCTAAACTAGCTAGAAACTTAAATAAAAGTCAGCCAGGTTTATTTCAGTTTCATCAAGACCATGAGAAGCTACCTTAAAATAAAATTAAGCAAAATAAAACTCTGGGCCACTTTTTCTTATCAAATTTCTCTGTAGATAATCTCACAATCTGTTGATATGTGAGATGGGTAAACAATCAGATGGAAGCTTTTGGACAGGAAACAGGACAATGTCCATTGCTGAGAAATTCCCAGTTAAATAAGAATTTGAGTATTTCCACAGACTTCAGCTATTGCCTCTGAATTCAGTTACTTTCAAAGTGTCACCTTATGTCACCTCTTTGAGAGGTGACACTCATATTCGTCATTCATATTTGTAATGCCAGAGCTGCCATATATTTTGTTTATCTCCAGTTTCAAATGCTGTGTATTTTTAAAGCAGATACCATCTTTCCTTCTTCTGAGTTATCCTTCATATTAAGAGCAAAGGAAAGAGGACAGCTGTTTTCAGTAATGAGGTTCCAATAGAGCAGCAATTTTATAGAGAAATACATAGCAAAGTGTGGAGAAGCTTACAAAACTTTTTAAAAGCACTTTCCTCAATGGAAGTCATGTTAGATGTGAACTCCAGTAAGCCCACCATGATGGTCTCTCATATAGAATGTACAAGATGAAAAATGTTGTGCTGTACGGATTGTAGTCACATCTGAATTGCACTTGAAAATTCTTACTCAAGCCTAGAACATTGTTAATAGACTGCTGGTAGTGGATAAGGTTGTTATCCTTATTTATTTTTAATAGAGATAACTTGCAGATCAAAGCCCTCCTGTTGCAAGTCAATAGTCAACTGACATCAGAGAAGGGGTAGAAATGGCCCTCATTTTGTCTCTGTGGCATTGTACAATGAAGTACTTTATATATTTAAAAGTCTCCAGCCTAGCTCCTTCTCTGTATAAAATGTTCTGCATGCCACTGACTTTACAGTAGATCAAAAATTACTTTTTCTAAGATCCTAACCCTGATTTTGAAAAGTGTATAGTAAGTTCAAATGCGTCTGAATGACCCGATTTACAGAACATGTTGAAAATACTAACATTCAACCTTCCAGCCAAAACCAGGAGACTAATTCAGCACTTCTGCAAATGTAGTGTTTGGCTGTGGAATTCAAAGATCCTGCTCAAGACCTAAGACTTGCAATTGTGTTTACTAGCTTGGTAAAATGGATGGAAAAGAGACACACATGCCAGTGTCACAATAGCTTAGCATGTTGAGGTCTGAAATACTGCCTGTCTGCCTCGAGTGGTCTTGAGGTTTAGATCCAGCTGGCAACAGCCTGCTGAGCTCTGACCTGAGCCTGAACACAGCAAAGCTGTACCTAAAATCCTAACCAAGACTTGGTGTGTTTCTTGGTGATAACAGGGACATTTGCATGCAGTAAGAGATACAAAGCAGATACATAGATTCCTCATCCTTTCATCTACAAAGCAGGATAAGAAGGATCTTGGCAATGGCAAAGGGCTGCACAGTTAATTCATTCATGTGTGCCAGAGGAAAGTCTGAAGGGAAGGAAAAAAATGTAGGAAAGATCTGGCCAAAAAATATGTGGCATCATATTTTTTATTGCTGCTGAACAGGCAATTAACTACATTTCTTACTAATAAAGCTATCAGTCATGATCTCAGCAATCTGTTGAAAATATTCTTTGGGGACATCTGAAAATAACTTTGATTCCAAGTGTTTATCAGGAGAGATGGTAGGAATTCCATGCAAAGCCTATGTTCAAAGCACTCAGATTCCTTGTGGTTTCTCATCTTCCTGGAGGTAAGCACATAAGAGAAAAAATGTGTGCCAACTTCTGTGTTGTTGCACAAGCATACTGTAAGATGATCAGAGAGGTTTGCTCTCTAAATGCCATGGAGTTTATTTAAGGTGAGGCTCTGCCCTGCATGGGGGTACATGAGGCAATGGTGAGGTTGCAGGGCCCAGCACCCATTGCATGAGTAAGGCACAAGAGCAGCCCCATCACCTTTTGCTTTCCAGCACTAACACAGGTAAGGAGAAATAACCAAGTCAGTTATGGAAGCAACTTAGTATGTGGGAACTGGGGGTTCAAGCCCCCACTGTGCTTCTATAGTGACCTGGAATCATTCAGCCATTTTGTATATTGATTCAAAACTGACCCCAAGTGCACAGCATTTACTGTGGGAATTGGGAGAATTGTGAATGCTGTGCACTCATCAAGGCTAGTGCTGGAAGTCAAGGTAATTCCATTTCCACACTCAAGAGTGTGCAAATGAGTCAGGAGTGCAAAGGCAGGCCCAATGAGGGGAGCGGGAGAGCAGAGTTGAATGGCAACACAGAAAGCAATGCAGAGTGGAAAAAAGCAAAGTCACTCACTGTCCAGCTCAGGCATGAGGAGGTGTTCCTCATGGCAGGGTGACTCCAGTCACTGTCCTCAGACAAGGACTGGGGCCTTTAATGGGGCAGGTTTATGCAGCAAGACAATGTCTTTTGAACAAACAGCCAAAAGGGAAAGGGCAACTTCAAGACAGATATGGTAATGATACAGGATGGAGATTTAATTGGCATTATCATGTGTTGTGACTCTCACACCTCCTGTTGTCCTGAGAGCCTGGAAGGAGACTGTTTTCAATTGCACAGCTGATGAAAGAAACTAAAATAAGTACTGATGAAGAAGAAAAATCTAGACAGACCCAATTCTCCTCACTCCTGTATAAATCAGGAAACACATGTAGGCTTGTATGAAAGGGGAAACCTTGCTGTTTATCTCTCTCCTTTCATTGTCTGCAGACTGAAGCTTTTGGAAGCCACTGATTAGGAAGCCTCCATGACAAGAATGGGGCAGTCACCTTAGCTGGAAGCAAATACAGCTGTTGCAGCTGATTTTATAACAAGCCTTGGAAAAGGACCCTGAATGACAAATAGGAATGGCAAAGTATCCATATAATCAACTTAAGATTCACATTATAAATACAGCATTAAAAGAAATTTTAAAAAATGAAAGAAATAAAGCAAAACAAACCTATAGCCCTGGTTTTATATTGTTTGATAAACAGTTCTTGAAATGTGACCTGTCTCTTCAGTACTGACAGAGTTTGTGCTTTAATAGAAAGGCCATGCTGAAGCAGTCATTGTGAAATCCAAGATATGCAAGTTTGTTTACAGAATGATACAATTCTGATAAGCCACTTACATGTCACCACATGCCTTTGAGCTAGTAGTTTTTCAGTATTTGCCTTAATAACTACCTTCAAATAGGGGGTTCAATCAGTACTGTGTACTGTTATTCTTTTTCACCCAATAGCAACAAACTGTATGAACACACCAATTTCTTGTTCAACACTTACCCCTTAGAGCCCACAAATTGTTCTCCAGACCTTTTATGGGTAAGTTTATCTGCTGGTGTAGACTTCTGAGAAATTTTCTTCCACTTTGTTTACTTGTACTGCTGTATTTGCACAAGCAGTCTGTCATTCTGCATTATATAAACTTAAGCTTCGCAGCAAAAATAGCAATACCTGTTTTTTGTCTTTGCAGATCTGGCATTTTCCCTAGAACATTTGCAAAGACATTAATCCAAATATGAATGTACAAAGGAGGAGGTAAGGAGAGAACACATAAATCTAGTCCTTCCTTTAGGACTGATAGACGATTGGCCTCAAGACAAAAGCTTATCTGGGCTACAGCTATTCACACCAGGGAAGAATTAAACTGATTTACTTTTAACTGGTTTTGTTTAAAAACTCCTATTAATTTGCAGCTAAAATAAAGCAACTCTCATATTTCACTTAAAAGGAAAAATATTTGCAAACCATTCAAAACTAAGAACAATATCAAAACTGCTGTAATTAAGTGCAGTGTAAATCAAACCACTGTGGAGTGATAATAGAAACATTCTTGCCATCGTCATTTTGAGGTGAACTGGAACAAGGAATGTAAAATTCTGATCACTTTGGAACATTTGAAATTCAAAGATCAGTGACTGCACTACAGCTGTTTCACATTAATTCATTTCATTTTGTGATTAGTCGTTTCACAATGTCTTGTATGTGTTTTAGAATAGTCAGACACCAGATAGATGTGGACAGTCTAGTGAGGTAATTCCTTTGCAGTTCTATACACAGAATGAACAGAGTCATACCTGTCCTCTTGTGCTTACTGAAATTAAAATACAAAAGGAAACCAGAATATTTTTTTCAAATAAACATTTAGGAAGAAAAGATGAAACAATTAGATTCTAGTTTTATATTTTCTCCAATCTTGCATGTCAGATGGGTAGGTATGCACTCCAGGGAAGTGTGTTCTAAAACTCTGGAAATATACTGCAAATCATTCATAGAAAATTCAAGTGATTTAACCCGATTCAGGGTACACAGTTCAATGTGCTTTTTTTCAGAGCTGATGACTTAATTGTTCTAAACAGTTTAAAACCACATCAGTAAGACAGAGCAAACGTTCCCTTTTTGCCTCTCAGACCTTCACTTTTTTCATTTGTAAAGTATATAACTTTGTAAAATATTAAAATATAAAATCTTGATAGCAGCCTATTGAAAGACAGAGTTTTTGTTCAGGGAATGGTGTCCCATCAAAAGGTGAAAGAAGAGCTGCCTCTGAAGAAGGGAATTTGTTATTGAACACATTTGAACTTAATTTCCAACGTTAACAGACTTTTCCCTGCATAAACAGAATCAGGAGTTAATCAAAGAATTTCCAAGTTAAATTCTCAGTTTTCCACATCAATAAAATAAATTCTTCCAAACCCACAATCTCCATATTTTCACTTTGCGTTGAAAGAGTGAACTGGTAGCCAAACCTCAATATGCTACATATTCAACAGAATAGCATCCGTTACATGGGTAATAAATTGCCTCTGGAGGAAGAATTTTCCAGCTCAAATGAGCTTCCAGCAGCAAAGCACAGGTGTTCCAAAACACTCCTTGGTTTAGATGTGGTGAGAGAATTTTACACATGATAAATCTTAATTATTACTTTAGAACAACTACCTAGCTTTTACTTCTGAATTACCCATTTGCATTACCACCTCCTCATCTCTGTGTACTCACTCTGAAATGCTGCTTTCATTTGCCAGCATCTCTGGCCACCCAGGTGACAGAGCGTGTTCTGAGTCAGAGAGACACCAGGGAGGAGTGTGGGAGTGCACAGCTGCCCGTCGCCAGAATGAGCACCCACGATTCATTCTCCAGAGTATGGCAGCAAGTTCAGATACCATCAGAATGAAATGCAAATCAATTTCCCTCTTTAGATATCTAAATCTACAGATCTCAGTATTTCCACTGTGCTAATAGCATCACAGCAAAATGAGGGAAGGTGTTTGCAGCTACATCAGTATCAGCAGGCAAGGACAGAAGACAGTCAAGAAGAATCGGTGGCCAGGCCTTTGGGACATGCTAAAAAGCAAACTAACATGGCCAGGATTCTTGGAAAGTTATTAGTGTAGTTACTGCCATGTGCTAATATGTTGGAGTTTTAAATCTTGATAATTATTTTCACACACGCTACTGGATTTTGCCGGCAAGGTAGACCTATCCATATAACAACAATACTTTTCTTTTCCTGCATAGACATACCAGGAACTGTTATCACCAGAGCTAGAAGTAGAATGCAGAATCTTGCTTTGAACATCTCAATCACATTCTTTAACTTTTGTGAGGTTTCCTGGCATTAACAGATGCCACAATGTTTGGAAAGAAATTTTTGTGGCACCTTGTTGCTGAGTCGGCATTTCAGGCCAGGTTACGCTCTTAATAATTTTTTTTTTGCTGCAAGAAAATGAGCCTCTATCTGTACTTCTACTACCTTGGATTCCACATGTCTTGTCAAATTACCTTCAAATTCACACACTGGAACCATTCAGGTCTCTAAGGTGTAATAATAGCTCAGTCAAAAGCAAAAATTTGTTCAGATGACTGCCCTTTGAGTTCCCAGATCAGAAACAAAAATAGTTAAAATCAGCACTTTTTTAATGTACACAAATATATATTTAGTTTAAAGAGAAAATAAGTTCACGCTGCATGAAGCGTTTCAACACGGAAGTTCAAAATGAACTTTTCCTCCTCTCTAGCACATCTGCAGTTCACCACATGCTGCCACAAAACGTAGGTTTTTGTTGAAACAGAAAAATGCCGTGAAGGAATATGACAGAAATCATAGCCGCAAATAGCTTCTGTGGAGTCAGCGGCGCTCTCTGAAAATAGCCCTTCACCATATTTTCTTCTGGGCAAGTTCTGTTGTCTCCCACAAAGACGGCCCCAAACACCCCATACGCAGCAAGCTGCCCTCATCAGAAAGCCAGCCTCCTGTTTGATGTACCAGCCCTTCTCTGGGTAATCATAATCTGATTTGACATGTTTGTGGATGAACATTTCACAGATAATTTTTTTGTTTTGCTCTTCCCTAGTTTATACCTCTTCCAAGACCTTGTGTGACTCCAAGCCACCATCATATAGAACCCAGCTTTTACCTCCTCTGGATATTTGTGCATCAGCCCAGGGTCTGCCAAGCAAAGCACCACGCTCTTTGCACAACTGCTGTGCAAGGGAGAGGCAAGGGCTCACAAAATTTGCTAATCTAGCTACAGACCTGATCAGCAGGAAGTATTACACTCCGATCTTCTGCCTTACATACTTGAAACCATCAGTGGCTACGTTGCACAGAACAACCATCTATGGTACTCTTGCTTTTCTTCTCACAGTTCTTTACTGCTCCTTCAATGAGTCTAACCACTCCCAGCCTCTGAACAGGGGAGAGACTCTGCTGAAAGACCTCATCTCCAACAGCATCTCATTCTCCCAGCCTTTCCCTGTCCTTTAATAGAACCCCATTTTCTCCAGTTACTGTTGTGTGCACCACTGCATATTCCCTACCTTTACAGAGATGTGCCAAGCCCCTCTTCCTAATTGCTGTCACCAGGTGCACTGTGCTGCTCAGGATAGAAAGCAACAGAAAGCCCTTTGAAGGACTGAGTTGTGATTTTGCCTGTAATAGTGTTTGTCCAAAACCGCTTTCCAAAAGCAAAGCTTTAAAAGGAAAGACAGTGAGGGCATCTGCTCAGGATGCAGTGGATGACTTCTGTAGTGATGATATACCAGATGAGGATGCCTTTAGGTAAAGAGCTGCTATCACAGATAGATACTTGCCTGTGCCCTTCTGGTTTGGAGTATTTGTCCAACCCTCACAGTTTATATAAATCTACCTCACCAGTGATATTCCTAGCAAAACTGCAACTGCTCAGGTTTCTTTGTTTCCCCTGCCAGCCTTTTAACTGCTTTTCCACTCTCCAGTCTGCATTTGAAATGCATGAACAATATCAGAAGTTATTTTTTCAGATGGAGCTATGATATGCGTAGCAGCAGCCAAAAGCTGTCTTCTCTTCACAATTTAATAGTGTCTTCCTGACTTTTTTCAACCATTCTTCCTGAATTTTTCAACCATTACCATTTTTGTAAAAAGGAGACTCTTGTATTGTTTTGCAGACTGACCATATACATGTTACCTTGGCTAATAGACAGTCAAGAGCATATTTTATCCACATATTCCATAAGTTTTTAATTAAATTACCTCAGTATGCCCACTCTTTGAAGTTGAATCTATCCAACATCATTAAAACTTGCTCACATGCTCTTACTTTGTTATTAAATTCTACTGAATACCTATGAAAGTCTTTCATTCTTCACCCTTAGCAAGAATTGTAATTACCTTGCTATAACAAGCAGAATAATTAACAACTTAGTCTGCCAAAATTTGTTTACTTACCCATCCCAGCAGGGTAGCTTCCAGTATTATGCATATTTTCCCAGTTGTCTAGAAAAAAAAAAAAAAAGGTATTATTGAAAATGATCAGTAGAACCACGTAATTAATAAGAATTTAAATTTTTTTCCTTCTTACCATTTAGATAGCCCTTTATTGAATAAGTGATTTTGGACTTTCCAGTAAAGTTGTCAAACACTGCATACTAGTTTTATTGGGGTTTTTTCCTAGGATAGTAATTTAAATTAATTTTAATGCTGCATTGCTGTCCCTTTGAGATTTAAAGTTCTGATTCATAGCTAGTGAAGCATAGTGAAAAGCAAGGCAAAAAGCCAGTTTTTACAGGGAGCTAGGAAATAAAAGCAAATCAAAGCCTTCTCTACATTTGGAATTCTTTGAATTTCTTTCAGAAATTACTTTGACCTCTTGTTATGATACACTAGGGCCAGTGAGCCCTAGCTGTACAGTGGATGGTGTGCTTGAATGCTTAAGCAAAACTTCAGATGAGTTGGTGGTTTTAAGCACCATGGGTTAGGTTCAGATGCTTCATCTAGGTCCACAGGCTGACTTTACATAAATCTCCAATAACTCCCACATATCATCAGACAGAAACAGGCTCAAATATCCATTCTAGGAGTTAAAAGTAGCATTTAAGTATAATAATCTGTACTCTTCATTTCCACAAATGGTTGATGCCTTTTGAATGACTCCTCTGTTCCCACAAATATTGTCCTAAAAAGGTGAAATTATTTCAGGTAAGACAAAACTTCCATTAAGTAAATTATTTTATATTCCCATTCATGCCATATGCAGGAGAGATATCATTGTGTATTCTGGCTAAATTATCTATTACAGCACAGTTGCAGTGACTGTAAGAAACTCAATTTTCTTTGTGACAGTGAAGAGTCCTCTGGAGTAAAATTATCAGTTCATTAAAATGTTAATAGGCAATGCTATTGAATATTCTTTAACTTCCTAAAATCCCACTTGATATCAGTGTTGCCTGAAGTGGGCATTATGTACACTTTTTGTTCTATCCCTGCTCCCTGCAGAATCACAGACAGTATTCCTGTGTGCTCCTTTGCCTTGGAGTGGGAGTGCATGGCAGCCTGTTGAAAGCTGAGACAAAGATCTTCAGCCTAACAGAAGGATATGTTGCCATGTTGAACAACAAAATTTCCATTTAAAAGTCAATGAATGCTAGTTTATTAAATTCCATCAAATAAAGATTATAGAATACTTCACAAGTGGTCCAGCCCTGACCCTGTACCCATCATTCAAAATAGAAATGTCAAACTTTGCTTTCCTCCAAAAGGCAGTGTTTTTCATGCTCTCCCAATGGAATCTTCTCAACCACTCTCTGATTAATGCTGTTTTCTAGAAAATTGTCTCAGGTACTCTTATATCCTGCCTATCTACAACAACATGGAGCTGTCACTAGGACATATCTGTAATTACCCTGCCTCATTAAACAGTGTTTAAGTTCCCAGCAGCAAGACAGTGTAGCTGAATTACCCAAAAAATTGGACTTGGCTGGAAGTCTGCAAGCAAGAGACTGGATGCTTGGTTCTTTTTGTTTTCTCTGGACAGTCTTCCACTATTTGACATTTAAACCAGAGGGGAAGCAATACAGAATACAGCTACTAGAATAATTACTTGCCTGCTACAATAATGTGATTTGCTTACTGAGCTGTAGGACCCTACCTCTCAGCAGAATCTTCTTTTATCCTTCCCTATCTGTCTATCCAGTCACCACTTTAGCAGTGGAAGTGACTTTCACTAGAACTGGCAGTACATTAATTCCTCTGAAGGAGTGCATGAAGCAGACTGTGGGCCAGGGTCTGGGACTGAAACCTGCTTGTGAACCATAGCTAATTCCTTGTAGGTGTGGGTTGTGGCAGGAGGGCCAACACCTCCTTGCAGGTGTTACTGCAGGGCAGCTGAGGAGACTCTGGGCTGGCTGAGCCTGTGGCATGGAGTGAGAAGTCACTAGGAGTCCTTCCCCTTCTGCCTGTACATCCTCCGGGTGCACAGATGTCCCCATGCTAACCAAAGGTAGGAGTGTCAGCTCGGAATTATTTATAAATACTCCTTGCCATGACTTTTTGGCTTTATTAACAGGAAGCTACATTCCTTTCATTGTAATACTTGAATGAGTTTGTTGATAGGCATGGAAAATCTCATCCTCACATGTGCAAGTGGGAGGCATGTTTTATTCTTCCTTAATCTTTCTCTGGGCTCTGCTACTTGCATAGCAGAGGACATATTGTCCTCTGCTATGCAAGTAAATATGGACATATGCAAGTAGCAGAGCCCTTGCAATAGGACATATTATGCTAGTACCAGAAAAAGAGAAGTTTGATGTGTAAAGCACTGAATGGGAAGGAAATAGGAGCTAAAATCTGTTACTAACTGCAGGCCATCTGCTCAGATATTGACTCTCAGAATCTTTAGATCTCTTTGATTATGCTCAGACCCAGGAACAGCACCTTCATTTAATGTCACGTTTTGACTTGTCCCTGGAGGATGGAAGACATGATAGCTTGAAATAACACTTTCAACTGCACTTGAAGAGCAAATTGTAACACTGACTGACACACTGAATTGCAGCCCTTAAAAGAAGACGATTATCATTACATCTGCAAGTCCTGGCCAAATTCCAGATTTAGCACTCCAGCTGTGGGGTTTCTTTGTTTTATGTTTTCACACAAAGTTCTAGGATTTTTTCTACCTCAGTTATAGATGCTACTAGGAAATTCTTTGGTGCCCATTTTACTCTCTGTCATCCAAGACAAACACTTATCAATGCTTTCATTTCTTATAAATGGGAACAAGTAGTTAGTCTTTTTCCAGAAATGTGATGCTATCAATGTATCACAAAATCTACAAGCAATTCACTTGCCCGTATGTTCACCAAACACTTTTCAGCTCTATCTGGGCAGGCTGGATCTGTCTTAAAGCCATCTGGAATCATATGTTGCCAACTTCTGATCTTCAGTTAAGTACAGTAGCGACTTTCTGAGCTTGTAGTTGCTAAAATGGCTAAATTTGGAAGCATGGTAAAACTGCACTGCAACGGAAGAGCCTGATGAATGAATTGAGTGTTTTAGAACCCCAAAATCATACTCCAGTGTTTTCTGTTAATCTTTTTAAAGAAGTACATAAATAGTAAACAGCTTGATCTGTATCAATTCTAGAATAACTTCTCAGCAAAATTTTTCCACAGTTTTAACTTTTCCTAAATCTGCCTTTGCCTATTCTTCATGAATTGCCTTTTCAAAGAATGTTAATGGCTCTTTTAATTTCAATCCTTCATCTCCCTAACCTCACTTCTCATGCAGTCTTTCTTTACTCACGGTCTGTTCATCCACTGACGTTGCTATTAAACTGTTGGCCACACATATGGCCATTTCTATCAATCAGAGCTACAGTCATTAACTTTGGAAGATGTCTCAGGTACTTGTATTCCCTTTGAAAATAACACCTTTCAAAAAAAGTTAGGAAGTTCACAAGCCTGTACATGTCATGAGGAAGTACAGCTTGCTGGATTCCCCAGTTACAGCAAAAAAATGAGTAATCCTGTCTTTAGCAACTGGAGGCATTTGTGTTTGCCACAACCTAGTCAGCAAGCACTGATGCTAAATGATATTTTGCTTAAATTTTGTTCTCATAAAACCAAGCTGAAAACTTTGAAATACCTTTCAAAAGGTGTTGCCATCAAAAAGAGACACTGCAAGCTTATGCTGCAAAATATTAATTTTGTCAACATTTTGCTGATGCTGCAATCAAGTATAATGTTATTTAGAAAGTTTCTAGGAAGTAATGTCTGTGAGTAGTAAGTTGTGTATAGAAGCCTTTTACCAATGGATTTTTATTAGAATAGATTTCTTTGGTATCAAATTCTAGGGTGAGGAGACTACCTTTCTCTCTGTACTGATTTTGTGAATAGATAGCACTGTAGATATGCAAACAAACAAGCAAAATTAACAAGTATTTATCCAAATATGTCAGTAGCACATTGTGTTATATAATTTTTCTCTACTCTTTTTTCATAATCTGAAAAATTAGGAAAACCTCATTCCTGACTGTCTGGAATACCTTTGGCGCATTACCTCTTGTCAATTAAATGAATGCTGAAAATTGGCAACAAAAATTATTCAGCTTTTTGAATATATTTCAGGATTCACTCAGTGGTTGTGCTTGAATTTGGGTTTACTCCACTGGCAGAAAAGGCATCAAACAGAGTGGAATGTTCCTCCACTGTAGCAAATCAGGAAGTTCTCTTAATGTCAGTGAGTTGCAGTAATTTACAGTGTCTGCAAGTTGTGCTCCAAATTTTCTTTTCCTTTTTGTTTTTATGTCAGAGTTTCTGAGGACAATAGAGATTCAATAATCCCAGCCCCAGATCTGTCTCACTGAAGGAGTATGTAAAGCTGCTCTAGTCAGAGGGGTCCAAACTTATTTATCTAAAGTCTTTTTCAAAAACAGTCACACCTTCTCTTAATCAGTTTTATATTTTAAAAAGAGTATTGCAAAATTAGATAACAAAACTCCAAGCTTGTCCAGGAATGTAATTTTTAAGGCACAGATCTCAGGAAATACATCCTGTCTCAGCTTCCAAAAGCTCTTTTCTACATTAATATCTTCTTACATTTCCTGTAGCTTTTTCCCTGCCCAGATAACCTCATCTTGTGTTTCCATTACCTCATGAGTTCTGTTTTACTCTGACCTGTTTTACTCTGTCCCTGGCCTTCTTTATGTTTTTGTTAAGGGACATGTATGACCATAAGCTCAATTGCACAGCTTCTAATGTATGATTTTTACTGTTTCTTATTAGAATCAAAATCTATTTAAGCACCAATTCAGCCAGGCTAGTCTTTAGGTTTGCCATGTATGGGCAGCCTCTGGGAGGATTTCAGCTCTTTTCTCTCCTCCTGACTCTGGCAAGGGCTGTAGGTAATGCAGTGCCCAAGTGGTGGATAGGGCACGTACCAGTAGATGGTGCTGAAGAACACGCAGCATGTGCCCGAGCTTTGGATGTCGCTTCCAGCAAGCGGCCGCTGGTGGTATACACAGCTGGTGGTATACACAGCTGAAGAAAAAAAGCAGTCTGGATTTTCATCTTGTTAGAGTAGATTAAAAATCACGCTATTTTCTTGCAATGTTGACTGAAGAACTTTCAGAAAAAAAAGAAAAAAAAAACCCAACAAAACACCAAAAACTTTGTCATCAAAGACTGGCTGTTTCTTCCACTGCAGACCTTACATTAGGACCTTCACTACACTCTTCTTTCTTTAAAAAAATACAGTTTTTCATATCCTGGTATGTTTTGTTTTTTTTTTTTTACTCAACCACTGCTGCTTCCTTTTTAATTTCTTTACATCTCATTCCAGGATATGAGACTTCTAAGCATGGGGCAGCCACTGTGCACAAAATCATTTTGAGAGATTCACATATGCCAAGTAGTCAGGAAATACAAGTCCACCTTGGTCAGATCCTCTTCCCTCTCTCTTGAAGTAAATTAACACTGAAATGCTTACCTTTGTACGACTTTCACTGTGTGCCTAGTCAAGGCTAGGGACACACTCATAAGTTTTCACCCTATACTGAGTTGGAGATCTTCACTTTGATAGACAACAGATAACATTGCTTTTCTTTATTCAAAACCTAGAAGTCTTGAGGCAGGAGGGTAGGTTTTGGATGAAGGTGAATGGAAAAATGGGGAAGAAGCATGCTTGAAATTATTTAGATTGCTGATGGTCAAATACATAAATTTGGTGAATGTGATTGAGGCAGTTTAAATGATTGACTCTTGCTTTGTCTTTTATTGTATTCATGAATAAGAGATTCAGGGAGCCACTTCACCTGCATCTGTTTTTATCCTGATTCAAATAATTCTAGAATGAAGGAAGCCAGAAATGCCACCAATAAAATATTCAGCTCCATGAAAGCTTTCTGTTGTCTCTTAGGGGACATGGTGTCATTTGGCAAATTTAGATCAGTTAATTTCAGAAAACTCCTCTATTCCTGTCTGACAGAGCTGCCCCACACACACCGAGCTCTGCACCCTGCTAGGTGCACAAGGGAAAATGTGTCATTAAGCCCCCAACAACTCACATGCTGGCTCAACAGCACAACTCCCTTTTCCCAGCTTTAACACATTTCCCAGGTTTATGACATATTGCAGCTGAGACCAAGGGACATGTTTATTTCTGCTTCAGGGGTGACAATCTCTGGAAGATTCCCCAGAAGTGTCTCTGTAGTATAAAGATCTCAAGGGGCTGACAGTTTCTAGACAGTTTTCTGCATTGCCTTCATTTCAGAAGACATGTTCAGCTGTAGGAGTGAGGATTAAGGGGACAGATGCACAGCCAAAGAAACCTCCTGTTTAACTCCTTCATATGAGGAGAACCATCTCTACCAGCTCCTGCCCATTGGGCACAGGGCCAGGCACAGCTGCTCTCCAGTTCCACCACTTGTGCTGAGCATGCCATGAAGTACAGAGAGGTCTTAGTTGAGCTTCAGACACTCATCTGCACTGCTCTGCTACAGCATTCCTGGGTGCCAGGGGACCAAGGGCACCTAATATTGAAATGCTGTATGACAGTATTTAGCTCTTGGGATAACTCAGGAGTGCTTGGGAATGTAGCAGTGTTGCACATGGCTTCTAGTGCTGTTGGGAATGGCACATTTCCCATCCCAGAGCCTGCAGCACTCCTGGAAAAGTTCCTCTAACACTTGACAGTGATTTGTCAGCACCACCCACATCTGGCAAGCCTTCTGTGTAGTTCTGCATGTGCAGTGTTCACACCATTATCCTTCATCTTAGGGCCAAAAGGAAGGGAAGACTCATTCAGGCCTAAGACCAGACCTGAAGATTAACAGCCTTCCACATTCCTCACAGTTTTGCAACTGCTAAAATGCCTGGGATTTTTTTTTTTTTTAATACTTAATTTATGCTCTGAAGGGAAGAAATAGGTATTTCACCTTTTGTCTAATGAAGGTGAATTTACTTACTCTGTCAAAAATAGTCCTCTGGATATATGAAAGATTATGCTCCTGTCTGGTTTACAGCACATTGTTTGTAAGGAAATTCTGCAGTGGCAAAAAGCATGGTCTTGTCCAGAAGCTCAGCCCATTAATAACACACAAAGATGCACTGTATTCTGCCAGGCAAAAACACCAGACAAGCTGGAAGCCAGTATGGAAATATTTAATGATTTTTTTTCAGTAGAAGAGCCAGCTACTGTATTTCACTAAAAGGGAGTAGGATTTTAAGTGAAATAACGCATAGATTTTATAAAATGTAGGTATTATAGTTTACACTGAAAATAATTTGGCTTTGGGTCACTGAAGCTAAGCTATTATTGAAAAAATGAATGTATTTTCATATATGATGGCTCAGAGAAATACGTCTGGATTAAGCTCAATATAGCATTTTGTCTAATTTTGTATACATGTGATCTGTTTTGTATACATGTGATGCTGTTCTCATTCTATAATCAGTATAAAAACTCAGGTAAAAACATGGGGAAGTTTGGAAGAAAGTGTCATTTTGGTCCAGTTTTTGTTCCTTGAATGGATCTTAGAAGATGCAGTGTTTTAGCTAGGAAGATCTACTGACAGCTTTTCCGACCTTTGGCAGTAAGAGAAGATACAGAGAAACTGAGTTAATCCTACAACTGAGAGCTATAACAGTAATCTGAGTCAAGCTGTAAACTGTACTGGGGGCATTGTACTGCCATCAAAGAGTTACTGCTCAGAATAGCAGAGACTAAATCTGTGGGAATTCCCTGGGCTGATCGGAATCCTGGCTAATCAGTAAGAAGTGATGACAAAATAGGGCCAAGCCAAAAGAGTCATACCTCACCTCTGCCTTCCATCACTGGAAGTGACCAGACAATGGAGCACAGTTGATATCAGATTTACAGAGCTGGATAGGTTTGGCTTTTAGAACATTTCAGACATATTTAGAGCTTGTTCTACAAATTCCATCTGCACTTGTGCATGTAAATACACAGATACACCTTGAAACATGCTTGTCCAAGCAGTCATATACTGTCATATCAAAGATTTCTCAGCTATACATGGACTGATCTTGGCTACATGATTTGGCTTAAGTTATATAGTCAAATGATGTAACATTACACTAAAAATAACCAAATAAACTATATACCTTTCTTACTAGAGGCAAGTATCTCTAAAATGGAGGATAATTTTCTTTTAATTAATGTTATAATATTGTTCCTCTTACAGTGCAAGCTGAGTGTATCTTTTAGTTTCAATGTGTATTCTTCTCTTATGTCTCATTTATGCTTTGGGGTTTAAAATATGAGGGTGATCCCCCTGAAGGTGATTTAAGGCCCTCTGTATTCCTCTCAACATATTTTGCTCCTTGGGAAAATCACTCTTGAAAACTGTCTAAAAGACAATTTATAGCTTCAGGTTAACACGTGCCAAACTGATTTGTCTACAAAAATAAAATAGGCTTACAGTGTAATGGAAGAGGATTTCCAGGCAACCAAGTGTCATGATAACTGAGTGCCTTATAGTGTTACACAATATTAGAGGCACTAATGCACTGCAAGATGAAGTCCCACCCTTCACAACTCTCAGGAAATGCATATTATATGTGCTTCACAATCTCTGTCTGATTTACTGCTGATATTATAAAGTGCTCTGTAATCTACATCCAGGCTCCAACTGTACTTTAGGAGTACCATCAAGGAAATTAGCATTAATTAGATAGAGGAAAGATGAAAGACTCTAGGAAGCATTTAGGACACAGTAATCATGTTTCCTAAAGAGAGACAGAGTGTGGTCAAATAAAGCTGCTGAATGATTAGGTCAGAAGCTCCTGCTTTGCAAGGGCCAAATGCAATGAAAAACACTGCGGCCAGAGCTGAGAGAAGTGCAGCTCTACTTACAATTCCATTCCAAACCTGCTCCCTCTTCCCCCCCCTGCCTGTCCTTACCATAGCCACAGGCTGCAAATTGGAGGCACCCTCTGGCTGAGTTTGGTGTTCCTCAAAAGAAATTCTTTGGTCACACATAATCTCTGAGGTGTCAAAAATCAGGGAAGTAAACAGCAGAAATAATTACTTACCCTGGGGGTGTCTTATAATGGTTTAAAGTGCAGTATTCCCCTGTTTTAAGTCCTGTATGGAATGGTGAACAAACTGAGCAGAAGTTTGCCAGAGCTGTTCCTGCAGCAAGAGGGGAATTAAACATGTACATAAAACAAGACTTTTGTTGACACTTTATTCTGCAGATTGTGCCTGCAGTGTTATACAAGCTCTCCTATCACCACAGAAACTATGAGCAAGCTGGAAGTATCCTGCAGAAATGAGTCCAACGTTGATGGTTAAATAGATGCAAGTCATATTGAAAGCAGAAGAAAGGAGAAAGATAATATTTACAGATGTTGGGATGGCTCATGTGAAGTGTCTCCTACTCAATGTAACTGACCTGAGCTGTGGATTTGTCTGAACAAAGAGAGGAGTTAAGCATTCAACTTTCAGTGCTCTGCCTTGGCTTTGGTTCCCAAAGTGTCCCCCGACCATCTCCAGAGCTGTTGATTTCTGGTGTGTGGTGTCATCATTGCTAAAGAAGGCAAGTTGGTGCTGTAGAGATGATGTGTGTCTTGCTATTGTATTCTTTGCTATCCAGAGTTTACATTTAGAGCAGTGCAATGTATTCTGTCCACCTTACCATGTGAGGTGCATGATGGCACTACAGCCTGAGATTAGAGTATGAGGGTTCAAGTTCAGAGACCCACATTACTTGTGGAATCACTTCCACTTGTCTGGAAGTGCACAATGAATGTAAAATGCTGCACTTCAGGCTTGAAAGCAATTTATCTTTACTTTTCTTAACAGAAACAACCATGTAAACTCTTGAAAACCCAGGCTTCAGACTTCCAGGTGAAATAGATCAAATTCAATCAGTACTTGATTAATAAGTAATTATCCTTTATAATACTGGTTAACTAGTAAAAATCTTTGTTCACATTTACTCAGTTACATAAATGTATCAAATTATTAACTGCCAGTGGAAGACAATGTGCTCAGAAATTTGAAGTCTGATCTTCACTGTGTCATTGAATCAGAATGTAGTGTCAGGTAAATCAGATCCACCCAAATTACTCTATGCATAAAATGGAAGTCACTATCATGTCAGAGAGGATAAATTAGGAAATAATTGATAACCAGTTTGATAATTTGTTGATAATCAAGTGTGCTTTGAATCAAAAAATGCAAAGTATTATTATCAGCATTAAACTCTCCAGTATGATATGACTCAGCCTAATGTCTAACAGTTCACATCACTATATTTGATTTCAATATTTTAATGTAATTTTCATTCTGATTTTATTAGACAAATTTTAAAAGCCCTTTAGCAGCCATAGTTTGGTCTAACAATAAAAATGTGTAAGTGACTTTGGCACCAAACTTTAGAAATTAAAAAAAAATTCCCATTACAGTTTTAACATAAAGGCACTATAAATGCTTGAACACAGTATTAGAAATCCTAGTTGACTTTGCCTATTTCCATGCTAAGCATGCCATTCTAGGAATTAAGATATATTCTGGAAGTTTAACATATGTTGGTTTGCTTTTTAATCTTTTTTTTTTCAGTCCACTATTCCTTCATTTATATTTCCCCACTATGTTTTTAAGTGCATACCAAAATACAGAATCTCCACTTAAAATTACAAACTTTTTTTTTTTTTTTTGCAAACTAGACACTGATTTTGTGACAGTTTCTCAAGCACTTTTTAGCCAGACTGCTCTATCTTTCCCCCTGCATCACTTTGGATGTCTTTATATATGGGTGACAGGATAGGAAAGTATGAACATTTTAAATGGTACTACAAATGATGCTACAGTATAGCTGCCAACATGGCCTTTCACTCTATATCTATGAAATTTACTGCATTTCATAAAAAATGGTTCCTGTAATTCTGTCCTGCAAAAAGAATGAACACATGGTACTATTAAATAAGTTATAAAGATAAGTTATTAGAAAGAGACACACATAAAAAAGTACATTTATTTATTTTTTAATATCACAATTTGTAGCCTCACCTCAAGGTTTGATTCAGATTCTGCAAAATGTTGGGATTGGTAGGGCTAAATTAAGAAACATGATACCAACTTCTGCTTAAACAGCACTTAGCATAAAAGCCTCACAGTAGCTATTGCTGATACATGTTTGTGCAGACACCACACTGATGAGAAAACTCTCACTGATTAACTGAATGCACATATGGAAGGATTCTTACAACTGTTTTTGATGTGAATAAAACTGCACAGGAACTGATGATACGTCAGAGAGACCTGCTGAATGTCCAGGGACATAGGGAACTTTTAAGAAGAATGAAATACAATATCATGTGCTGTTTTTAGAGCAAGGTATGACACAGACTAGGCACAAGGTCACACACAGTGTATCTAACATCAAGGAAGAAAAACAGCCTCAACATTTTTATTACTTAGATTCTTATGATTTGGGGAGAAACTATCTTATTATTTTTGGACGCCTGAGTTCTGCAATTACATGAAATAAATTGCACAGTAAACCAGCTCCTGATAAAATTTTAATTGGTATAATCTGCTTTTCTGACTGCTTTTACAGATCTCAAAGTAGTTTAGTTGGGAAGGGAGCTGGTGTGCTATAAAAGCAGTTATTACTTTAAATAAAACATTCTAGTCAAACAAACTGACTAAATTCCTTAGGATGTATGATCTTGGCAAAAGATGATTCTCCTTTTTTTGATGTTTATCTTTGTTATTCTATAATAATGTTTCTGGAAAAGAATGGCTAGGGAACCCCTTTCTGACTGAAATTCAGAATGAAAGAGTTAATGAAGCAAAATCATGTATTGAGCACAAATGCAACCATGATTAAAAAGGTAATTATATCTATTTACCTTGCTCACATATATGGAAATGATACCAACAGCCCTATCTATGTACAAATCTATCCCATACCTCCATAAGCAAAGGACATTGCACAATCCAAAATGTAGAGGTTTTTTTGGGGTTTTTCTCAGCCCTAGCTCATGAAGCACCAGACAAACACATCCTCAGTCATGAGAAAGCCATGGGGCAGCATGTGCATTTTGCACAGAAGGCTGCATTCCATTCATGCACTGAAATTAAAGCTAAATAGAAACCGGAGTTCCTCCAGGCAAGAACCATAACTTCTAATTACCAAAGGTAAAAGATAAACTGAAAAAAACAAACATTCTTTCAGATACTGCTAAAATTATGATGTGAGTCTTAGAAATATTTATCTTTCCATCCATGAGTGAACATTCTTCTGGTAACTTGGAGTTTTTCTTGGATTCTTGTTACTGTTTCACAATCATCTAAGGCTTTATTTGTAGTCTTAGTGGTGCTTATATAATTACATAAATCTAAAAAAAAAAATAGAATGGCTGATTATTCTAAATTCCAGTTAAAATAAGTCAATTGAAAAAGGAACTATACCTCAGTGTTTCAGCTACATTTCAGAGGGTCATATATTCATGTGCTCAGCAGGCCACAGAATGAACGATCTTGTCACAGGAGATCACCAGGATTTCTGGGAGATCTCAAATATAACTAAATGTCTAATGTGGATTCACAATAAGCCACAAAAGGCAACAGTATCTACATCTCTGGTAGTCCTGAAAAAATCTTAGAGCTTAGCTGCATCAAGTGAGAATTGAGACTATCTCCAGTGAGAGCTTGTCTTTGAGAAAGCACTCAAGAAATCAAGTCTAATTAACTGGAAGTACAGTATCAAAGTTGATTAACTGTGCAGCTGAGGATAGGACCAGGTGAACTCTGCCACAGATGCTTTATCTCTATGTGGCACCAACATACATAGCTTTGGGGTTTCCCAGACCTACTGCCTCCCCAAAAAGCCCAGTAATTAAAGTTAATTCTTCCTGTAAGTGTCAAACTGATTGCACAGTTTGTGGGGTATATCCCATGCTTGCCAAACCAGCAGGCATTGGGTGAGTGAGGTATAGATCCACACTGTGTGTCCACACACAGTACAAAAGTCTTTGATCTCTGTACAGAAGCCAGGTCCAAAAGTATCAGCTCACATGTCAGTTCAGGGCATATGCAAAACACCATCTGACCTTTCACCATGAATCTCTAGGAAGGCTGAAAATCAAATATAGAAAGTAATATGCATAGAGATATAGAAAGAAATAAAAATTTGCCCAGGCAAGATTTCCAGGTAGAAAGAAAGAGGGCACATGTTTGGAAACAGGGAGCAAACAACAAAAAAGGGAATGTGCCAAGAGTGGCAGTTTTGCTGGATCATTCACAACTGTTAATGCATGCTATTGCTGTTGGAAATTAATAAAATTTTCAAAAGTCCTCCTGCAGAAGCATGTCCTGCTAATGGCTACTTGTCACAAATGAGTGTTTTAAGGTCATGTAAGGAATCATGTTAACAAATCATGTAATCAAAAGTCTGCATTGTATATGAATGGACAGAACAGGATTAAACTCAATTCAGATTCATTGCATATTTTCACATGATGACAGTCACCTTCTTCTGTTGATCAGGTCAGAAAGGTCTTAAAGGCATTAAACTGTATTAAAGGCATACAACTGTAATTTCTTTTGTTTGGGATTAAAGAAAACCTTAGGAGGAATGGCATAAAATATGCTGAGAAATTCTCTAAGTAGTTGTTCATAATGAAAGCCAAACTCTTACAAATATATGTCATAAAAAGTACAAATGATTGTAAAAATGTATTGTGTTTAAAAGTAGAAATCGTATTCAATCTTTTTGGAGTAGTGGTGGTACCAGTAGGGCAAACTGAATTTTGTAGGCAGAATCCTTTACAGAGCACAACAGATCTGACTCCGCTTTTTCAGATTACAAACTGAGTAACAATAGCTCACATCTTTTGCACATGCTTTCTGCTGTGCTCCACAACCAACTCTTGTAGGTGAGAAGTCCCTGGTCTTTTGGCTGGTTTCCAGTCCCAGGATGTTCACTTTCCCTTTCAGTGTAGGCTTGAGGCAAAAATGGCAAAAAAAAAAAAGTGTAGGAAAACATTCAAGGAATTTCTTGGTACTGGGTCCTGCTCACTAGTGTGTTATTGTGTTTGGACTGCTAAAAAAAGAAACCAAGGCACAAAGTCAAAGCGGGTCAGAAATCGCTGTATTTCCATGCCATAATATGCACTATATGCTGCCATGGCTAGTTTAGCTACCATGCCCTTCTCCTTTGGAGAAAACATTCTCCATCTAGTAAGAATTTGCTGCATGTTGAGTGCCTCCCCACCACTTTTGAATATCTGGGCCAAGAAATGTGCACCTGCAGATCCCAATACACAGCTGGAGCAACATTCCAGCAGGCTCCTGCAATGACTCCTCAGCTCTGATCCTGCTCACCGCTCCAATTAATGAAAAAAAAAATAATAGCTGCAAAGTCCAGTTTTAAGCCTTTTATCCAGAACCACTTGGCCACAGCTAAACAATTAGTTATTTCCTCTGATATACATGGAGATTCAGATGTTTTAAAGAGAACACTTTAAAAGTAGATTAATCTTCACTTAAAAGTTGATTTTCATGTCAGTGCCTTAGTTTAGTGTGCTACAATAAGGACTTGCTTTTAAAGTACAATGTTATCTACTTAGTGCAGACTCTTTCATTTCCTTTTTTATTCATTACTTTGTGCAATTGTCCAAATATAAGGTAGATTAATATAAGGAAGGAAAAAAAAATATATATGTAAAAGAAAACAGGAATTAAGTGATCACCATCAGTCTGAGATTTTGGTCTGCACCTTCTTCTTCAAACTAAACTGAGATAGGGCAGACACAAACACTGTTTCTTATAAATATCTACAATCCTGATATTATCACTGATGTTTTTATATTTCAGCTCCCTTGAAGCCTGTGGAGTTTTCTTCTAATTTGCACTATGCTTAATGAAAGCAGAATCAGCCCTTTAAAAGATCATAATTAAATCAGAATTTGGCCTGTCCCTATACTTACTCCTTTTCTCCTTAACCTAATAGTAACAAAGAAGAGCTCTGGGTGGAGGCTTAAAGCACAAGATTTTTAATTTGAAGGATGAGAAATGGTAAATTATCTCAGCTTTTCCCTTCTATCAATTAAACAATACAAAATGCTGCATTATTTGATTATGCCATTTTCTTTATGAGACCTGTGTTGTGGAAATGAATTCTGATAGTCATATTTGATTGCTGACAAAAAGCATATTAGTGAAAGATACAGTTACTGTTGAAGTCTTGTCCCAGGAAATCACAGGAAATTATCTTTTCACTCTTCAAAACTCGGAAAAACAAACAGAGAAAACATAAGACATAGATGACCTGATAAAAGTTACACAATTATTGTGTAACTGCAGAGACATTTAAGAGGGAACACATAAATCTCTGCAGTCAGCCACAAATTTAATCCAGTCCCCGCTTCCCCTCTGAGGTGCCCACAGCAGAGCCCTGGTGGGGCCGATGCCAAACCTACCCCTGATCACTGCAGCAGATCCCTCACTTCACTCCTGGCAGACCCTTAGCACATGGCCATAGGGATGCCAGCACATGAGGGGGACTCCTGTTCTGCTCCAAACCCCCAGGGTTGCACATCATCACTGCAAGGAGTCCTTGTGCAGCAATCAGGCAGTGCCCTGTTCCTACCCACCCACTGTCCCAGTCTACCCCCAGTCACAGGCAGAAGCTGCAGAGAGAGAGAAAGGCTGGTACTAGAGGGTCATTTCTGCTGGAAGCTCAAGAAACACCATAAGGATGCTGGAAAGAGCTTGGATGTCTTGAGAGAGATGCAAACAAGGGTGAGGTGTGGCTTGTGTTTTGAACCTACAGAGGGGTGACTCTCACTGTCAAACCAAACAGTTGTCGTAGAACCAGCCTCAGGCCTGTCTGAACTGGTGGATCCAGAAACACTTCCAATCCCCTGGGTCAGGGCAGCCCAGGCACTTCCCAGCTGTGTATGGGAGATAAACTCGGTGTCTCCGCCCTGCCCTGGTTTCTGCTGGAAGCAACATGGAAAATGAGCAGAGAGCTGCCATGAGCTCAGGGCAAGACGACAGCACTGTGGGGAGAATCAGGATCCTCTCTGGATACCAAAGCAGGCATCTGCTCTCAGCCTGGACACAGCCTAGATGTATCAGATCATTTATCATGGATATTGTGTTCCACAGGGAATGGGAAAGATCCTTGAAAATCGGTGGGGTGAGGTTGGTTTATAGCAGCTTAGAGCCCAGGGTGACCTAATGGCGCTGCAATTTCACGTACTCACATTCCTCAATTCAAACACACCATGAGCTAATCGATGATCCATTTGTCTCCCCATTGGATAGCAAATAATAGGGGTTTAGATGCCAAATAGGAATGTGGCCCAACAGGGGAAATTTAAAGCTTCTATTTATTTGGGACTTCCCATATTGATATCAGCAGTGATAGGAGGACCAACTGAGCAGGAAGGATATTATGGGCTGTTGCCTGCTTTTTGCAACCAATTCCTTTCAAATCTGTGCAGGATGTAGCCTTGTCATCCTGTTTGAAAACATTCTTCGCATGTTGGAGTTTTCAATGCTAAGAGAAAAGGTGGCCAAAGGGTTTCTTATAGCCACAGGGATCAGGATCACATATATTTGTGAGGATGAGCGTCACAGAGTAACACTTTATGTCATCCTGCTGGCTCACTGCACCTGTGCAGGCATTGTGTTTTTTAGGAAGTGTTTCAGTTTACAACATCCTGTCCTATGCTGCTGAAGCCACAGCTATTTACAGCACATGGAAATACTACAAAGGCTGGAATGTAGAAGTTCAGTGTTTCTCGATTCTTCCCTAGTGTAGATTGTCATGTCCGCACCCACAGAAATTACTCCTTAGCTGGAAGGTGATTCAGTTCAGATCAGTATTTATCTCTCTGGTCAATAATTTCCTTTCAGGTAATTCTTGTTGAGGAGCATAAAACTCTTATACCTTGCAGAAAAGGAATTCCCACAACAGCAAGGCATGTATAATAATGCCATTGCTACTATGTTTTGGTAAGAGAATTTGATGCCCAGTCAGAACTTTCTGTTTAGAGCCCATTTTGCCAAATCTCAGCAGCGAAGTATCAGCACATTACACAGAAGTTAATAATGAACTATTAAGCCACTGCTTGCATGCTGCATCATTTTAGCAGCTTGGTTTTAATGACATTTTCCTTTCTACATTTTTATTTCTAGTTTACTTTGAAGAGACTGCGTATTTCAAAATTTATTTCCCTAATTGTTAATACTGTTAATTTGTTGATATGATTGGAGTTTATTTATTGTAAATAACAGTGTAATTTAAAATTAGTTATAAAAAGCTTGCTAGCCAATGTGCTCCAAACTTGTAAATCTTCTTAGATATATTGCCAGGCAGAGGGCTACATTAAATCATCAATTTTCCTTTGAGCTCAAGTGGGGCATTAGATTGCCTCTCCCAGGCAAAATCTCTGGGACTGTTCCACAGAAGGGAGTGCTAGACCTGGTGACTGACTTTACAGACAAAAACGTTAATTTCAAAGTCTGCATTTTAAATATCCAACAGTTTTTCAGATAAAAATGACCCCTTATTTCTTGTTGGTCAGTGTGTGTGGAGGGATGGGCGCTGTGAGGCCTGAGAGCACCCCCAAACATTCTGGAAGCCTTGTGGGGGGTAGACCCACACTCTCACAGGCTGCACATCACAACACAGGTCTTTGACAGAATTACATTAGAAGGATTTGTCAGCACTTGTTCTGTTTCACAGCTTGGAAGTGCAGTTCCACGCAGAGAGGGCATTACTACTCAGCACACAATTTCTGCAGGATGTCATGAATCACAGGTTGCAGGACATCCTCCTGAAAGGCTCCATAAATTCTGACTCATTTTTAAAATAAACACAAGACAATAGCAAGCAAACCAAACAAAGGTAAATATGAAAGCACTGAAATGCAGAAATAGGATCCCACCATGTCTCCTCCCAGCTGATACCTTCCTCCCTTCTCCCAGCCACTGAGTCGCTGAGAGCTCCACACCCCTTCAGGAAGGATTGTTTCTGCACCTCCATGTGCACATCCAACCAAAGTGGAGCCTGAGTAAATCTGTGCTCAGGACTTCAGGAACTGGTTGGCTGTGAGCAAACGCTGAGTAAGACCACTTCCTTTCTTGATGGAATTCACTAAGGAATTTATTGTAATCAGCTCTGGCATTTTTCTTCGATGATGCATTTTTTAAGCAGGATGTGTCATGAGAGAGTCATCACATGACATTTTTCCATGGTTCCAAGGTCTTGTTTTCCAAAACAGCATAAAATATACAACTGAGATTTGCACATCAGTTAGTAGTCCAGATAAAAATGGAACAGACTGAGTAGAAAAGTCATCTCTTCAAGGACAGAAATACAAGACAACCACACATGGCTGGAAATCCAAAGCTGAGCACTAACACCCTAGCTTTCAGTTGATGTATCTCAACCATTATCTGAAGATTAATGAATCTACTTGAAATATTTGTAAGAAACTCAAAATAATGGGAAATAAAGGCACTCCCACTTCTTAAAAATCAGATCAAACTTGAAGAGAATTAGGTACTGGAAGCAATTTCATTTTTTTTCTGATTTGTAGCCTTAAACAGACACACAGAAGTCAAATACAATAATTCATGCAATAAATTTTATAAGTATTCAGAGAGACTGAGTAAACAAATGGTTGCAGAGCAGGGTGGTTTTCTGTTCTCTATGGAGTGCTAGCTCAGATCTGAGAAGGTTCATTATATTTCATATTGGCTGCATTGTAGGGCTTGTAACAAATTTCTGCACTTTTAAAAAATTCATCAGACATTATCAATTCAAACCTATAACCTAGTTTGGGTTAAGGCATAGCTCTGTGTAGTAATCTGAGGGCTGTTTTTGGAGGTTTCAGAGCACTGGCAACTGCAAGTAATGAAAATTTTGTAACAAAAACACTCTGTGTGTTTCTAGTAAACTGGCAGATGTTACTAACTGATTATTTGTTCCATTCCCTAAGTTCTGACAGACAGAATTAAGTTTAATACACCTACAGTAAATGACATAGAGAGAAAAAAAAAAAGGTCAACATTTAACATACCAGGTCCCAAATAAAAACCTCTAAGTGTTGTGGTTACTTAAGAAAAAAAACCTACATCATTCAGCAGAAAGATGTAGATTAAGGTTTGGTACACATCTTCTTCAATCAAATATGTATTCCTGTCATATCAGTTTTCTTAAGAGGTTACTCTTAAGAACCCAATAATTTAGCTAAAACAGAATGGGATTTAAAATATTAGCTAAGTGACAAAATTCCATTGAAACATAAGCACCTGATTCTGGACTAAGCTAGTGCAGACAAAATTCCTACCTGAATTAAGTGGGTGTTTTCTTATTACACTAACAATGCACCATTGGCATGTAGTTAATGGCCAGTTTGTAGGCTGTTTACACATTTAAAAAGATTAGTCCCTTTGCTTCCCAAATGATATTCCAGGATGGCAACATATTTATGTACGTGCAGGATGGCAAGGAAAGGAGAGAAAGAGTTAATGATAGTTAAATTCTTCAGATGAAAGGATTTTTGTCTGAGGATCAAAACCCAACACTATTTATCACCATCAAATGAATTTTTCCAGCACTGTCATATTTTTATCTGATTCCATTTGATCAGTGTTTTAATCACATATGGTAGGCACACTGTTTGTTTAGCCAGACGTCAGGGCATCTAATTATATAACAGAAGCATTGCAAAAAATATTACCATAACTGATGTGAAGATTATGAAAATTAAAACACACATACCAGTTATATTTATTATTAGGTTTCCAGACATTTTTCTGCAAATGTACTAGGTATCTTATGAAGTGAGGTACCTTTAGAAAAGATATTTCAGATTTTGCCATGCTAACAATTTTAAAGCTTTTTTTGTATTTTGATTCTACTCAAACTTTTCAATCTAAAATAAATAATAAATCTTTACAGTGTGTAAGAAAAACGTGTGTCCTGGCTTAGCTACTTCCATCTTTCTCAAATTGCAAACTCCTAAAAATTTTCCTGTGCAGATCCACACCTACTGACAATAAGCATTCTTTTCTTAATTATAATCATAAGACCCTCAGAATTGGACACCAGGAGCCTACAGATAACAGGTTCAAAAGAAGTGCTTCAAAAGCAAGGTAGCAACTCACTTCTCTTCACCACTTTGGGGACACTGGAGAACAGGAAAAAAGTCAGATCTTTACAACTTTGCGGGTCTTGGTGGTTTCAGGCTTGGTTTGCGGATTGTGTAAATTGTGAATTAGAGAATATTTGTGGAACTGTGGAATAGGTAATTTTATCTTGCATTTTAAATGCAGATTTTTATATATACCTAATCCCATTTGTGGGGAGAAATAAGTAGAGGCATACTTGGTTCCAGTCTACAATGCAGGGGACAGGAGCTGCACACCTATGGTAACATCAGGACATGCAGAAGTGCACACTGGAGTAAATACATGGAAAAGTCAACCTTATGAAATGCATTTCTTTAAGTGATAACTGCATATAATTTCACACCAGCATTATGTCACTGATATGAACAGTTATTCTCAATTTACTGTAAAATCAACAGAGAATCAATTTCATAGTCCTTAAACAATGTGCAAAAGGCAACACAAGAAAACATGAATCATTCCTTGTTTCTGGTAGGAACAGGATCTCAAAAATATATTAATGGCAAACAAGATGGATATTTGTTGATTTTTAGTCAGTTCTAAGCACATGAACAGCAGAGCTCTGCCCAAGTGTATCCACTCTGGTACTGTATTCAGTTATGGGCAGACCACGATGTCTGAGGTTGTATTTACTGGTTTTAACTGCGTGCTCAATTGCACCATTCTGTGGTGTGCTGTGGGAAAACTGCTCTGGCCTTTGTGAGTACCTGTACAGATGAGACTTTGTCCCATAAACACAGTAAACTACTTTCAGCTTGGCATGCTGCAGTTTTCTCTCTGCAACCTCTGTTCCAATCAGTGGTAAGGCAGGAATCCAACTTGGAGCACTGATCTGTTCCAGCTGTTGGCATTAATGCAACCTTCATTTTGGAACCAAGAGGTAAATGCAAGACATGAGACATGTTTGAAGGCATTTTCTCAGTGACTTGTTAGCCAGCAGCACGCCTGGCTAACAACATGCAGACACGGGGGCAGCTGATGCAGATTTCCATAGCTGTGAAACCCCATCCTGCTGATCAGTGATGCTGTGGTAAGGCAGCAAGCAGAAAGCAATGAAACAACCCTATGCTGCAGGCTAGAAAGGGTGTCAGAAGAATCAGCTTTACAAGAAGAGGAAGGTTCCATGAAGCTGTTGGAAGAGCTTTCCTCTTTACTTATCTAGTTAAGATGAAACTCCCTACCCCTCTCTGCAACCTCTTCCTTCCAGCACTATAAACCAGAGTAAAGCTCTACATCTAATCCGCGTGAAAATAAGGAATATAACCCAATTTGGGTTGTCCTGCTGGATTTGCAAAGTGTTTATAACAGAGTTTCATGGAAGTAAAACTTGGGGAGCAATTATTTAGCTTAGTAGGAAGGGTATGAAGAATATGGGATGTGCACGTGATATCTGGATTTGAGACTGAAATCTACACTGTTACCTTTGCTTTATCCTCTGTGAACTCTCATTTTCAGTAAGCGAAGGTCATGTAAAATGACTCTTTCCTAGCCCACATCCACACCCAGCCGACTTCAGCATTTCCTAATTAGGTTATATTCATTCTTTATAATGTGCTTGTAATAGATGTAGTACTGTAGTGTAATCTCAACTGATATTATTCACTTCCCAGGAATGTACAGCTGAAGCTGCTCTGCAGGCTCTGACTGAAAACAATGGGTGTGCAGCTGACAAATAGAAGTAGCTATTTTACATGCCCTGGTCTATTTGGATGCCATTGTTTAAGTGGTGTCTGCTGAACAGGTATTCACATTAGAAAAGCAAGCACCATTACAATTTTCTGATGTGGCAGCTATTTTTGAAACTCATTAAAGCTTGCTAGAGCTTTTCCCATGCAATGACAAACTGGAATTGCCTGTTGTAATATTGGCTGGCAGTTATGAATGGCTTCAGCTCACATTTTATAATGAAGAAGTGAGCTCATGCTATATAATTGTGGGCTATCCCCAAGAATATTTTTATTCAGCGTTATTGTCAGACTAAATTAAAACTGCCAAAGAGCCCAATTTCTCAAGATGCCAGGTGCTCTCAACTCCCACAGCAGTTAATGGAAGACTACTCAGCAGTTTCAGAATTAGTCCCTAAATGCTGATAGTGATGCTCAGATTTTCATATTAAGCAAGATGATTTGCAGAGCTGATGTTCTTCTACTCTTCTTTTTCTTTGTGAGTATTCATTGCTAAAAGTATTGTTTATTCTATTTATTCTATACACTTATTACATTTATGTGAGCTACTGCCATATCCTTTCAAATGACTTGTGGTTTACTTTTCCCCTTATAAGTTTAAAACAAGCATTAATGTCCTTTTATTGAAAATTACTTAGTGAGGTATTTGAAGCTGCTGTTGATCAGAGGCAGTGGCACACGTCTGGCACTAGACACTTGTTTGCATGCCCTCCTGCCAAACACAGCGGAATTTTTGTCCTCATCTCTCTGAGGTGTTCTGCAAGGAAAAGTGCTCTGAGCTTAGAGCTCCAAGAGAGCAGATGAAAAGAGAAAGGAAAAGCTCTTTGAGGCAATCAGTGAACTACCACCTTCTTTCACTGGCTGAATCACTCCATGCACTCCTCCAGGCATTACTGGGCAGCCTGGGAAGACTGGGGAGGTGGGGGAAGATTGCTACCTGCACACATCCATCCTTCCACTTGGCATTTTACAATGCAGTAGGAAAATGCAGAATAGGGAAGCCAAATCTTGTGCAGGGTTTGAATATCAAAAAGAGTTGAAAGTTAAACATCCATCACTAATGTTAGTGCAAGGTTAGGCAAAGCCCTTGCTCAAACTGTGGGTCAATTAGTCTTCTTTTCTCCCCTGTGTTATCACCACAGAGGACAATGAGTTAAAGCCAAGTATGGTCCTCTGGAAATCAGAGGTCATGGAACAAGAGTTGAAAAAAAGGGTTCCAAATATTATAACTCTTTCAACACTGTTTTCTAGGTATTCTGTTAAATATCCCACTGGGAGGCTTCTTTTCGTCAAACTAAACCACATTTCTTTGGACTCTCTTCTCTGAATGATTTCAAATATATAAAGAATTTAGATGAAAAACAGATCTGTATTTTTTCATTGTTTAAAGCATGGTAGTAAATGCTCACTTCTCAGAAGAGTGATAGTGATTTTATTTATAGAAATTCCCAAAGTGACAGTTACAGAAATAATCTGTGGCAAACAAGCTGCAGAAGACTTTTTCCCTCAGACTTTTTCCCTTGCTTTCCAATGCTGTGTAAGAATCTCCATGAAAAGAAGCTTTATTATGTAGTACTGATCATTGTTTTCACTTGGTAAGAGCAAACAGTGAACATAAAGTTGGGGAAAATAACAGCCTCCTAATAGGATTGTTATAAAGATCGTCACACTGTTCTCTGGGGTCATTGAGAGAAGAAATTAGACTGAATTGCAGCCAAGAAAGATGTAAGTTGTGTATCTGTTGGGAAAACAGAAAAAATATGGATAGTGAAAAAATGAGCCTATGGGTCTACCTCAGGAGGTTGTGGATTTTCTACCAGTGGATGAATTCAGGAACAGAGGATAAATGAAGATGTGTGGGAATATCCTGGGTATGTAGTTGACCAATTTGCCCACAGTGCCATCTGGGAGAGGCTGTGAAAAGTGAGATTTGTATACACTATGCAGCAGCCCATTTTAGGGAACTCTAAAGGGGCTGCATCTGCCCTGGAAAAGAACATGGCAATAAGTGCTTGATCCTCCATCAGGGCACAATGTGGAGTAGATGACGCCAAAGTCCCTTCAGTTCTGACCCTACAGTTCTATAGTAGTCTATAGTATAGTCACTCTCTGAAGTAACTTATCAGAAATGTAGTATACTTGGATATGTGTACATTGGTAATCCACATGAGTTACTAAAACAGAGCCAAATATTTAGACTATTCCTAGATAGTATTGCTAAATGCTATTTAGCAAGAGTGTTTCAGAATGGATTCTTCAGGAACCCTGGAAAATGGAGTTTTTGAAAAAGGTTTTAGTCACATTTTCTTGTTTGTGTTGGTAGTATGAAGTTTTTTACACTAAATAATTTAACTTATTAGCTTCCAGAGTTTATGTTAATCATGTGTACTTTAGAGATCATAAAACCTTTTAAACAGATAATTTCAAAGCAGAACAGACTGCTTAACAATCCTCACTAAACTCATGGTCTAGCTCTAGCTGAAAGAAGAGTAAAAGCACCACACACTTGGCATATATAAATAAGCCCAATATTATGATGAATAGAAGTTCTCCTGATTCAGCAGAGCACTTAAACAGATACTTACTTTAAACTCCAGTTTTAATTCCTAATAAAAGAGGTTTGAAATTTAAAGGAGAGAAGAATAAATCTGTGGTCAAAAGAGACTTAACAACAAAGGATCCCATCACGCCTTTCCGGTGCTCAATTAAAAATTTGCATGTTTTTAATAATTTTGATACTTTAGCTGTTAAGAAGTTGAAGAAATTCATAATTGAAGTTCTCCTAGGAACCTTGGTTCTGCCTCTGACCCCTACATGTGCTTCAGTGCTTCCCATAACATGCTTAGCTGCGAGAGGGATTGGTGTTTTTTCTGCAGAGAAACTACAACTTCACTCTAAACCATTACTGCCTTAAAACACAAATGCTATTGATGTGTACACATCAATAATATAATATGTCCTTTGCTCCTACCTAAGAGAACAAACCAGTATCATTGTAGCCTATGATGGCACACTTAGGTGCAGTGCAGAGGGCTGCAGCCTGGCTTTGATGTCCTTGGGATGGCTAACATGGAATATAAAAAGGTAAGAGCAATGATACAAGACACCAGAAATGGCATGGCTGTGTCTTCAAATTGCCTTTTAGGGCTGGAGCAAAGCAGTGAAAATGTGCATGAATCTCAGATGGGGTAAAGACAAGCAGAAAAGAAGGAAGGAAGAATGAAAAGCTGGAACAGGTGCCACAGATCAGAGGTGCAAGACGTCACAACATGAAAGGGCACAAGAGAGAAACTTGAGTAAAATCGACTGTGGCACAGTACGGTGGCCCTCAGGTTTGAAACCCAGCTCTGGAAAGAAGAACCAAGGAAATATTCAGAAGAGGCAGGAATGTGTAACATGACTGGAACAAGCTTTTGACTGAGCTACTGTCAAGTGTTGCCAGCCTGTTATTATAGCAAATGAATCCATGTGTCTGTTTCTTTTGTCCTCAGAAACAGTTGTGTGGATTTTCTTCAGCTGCAGCACATGGTGCCACACACATGCATGCCCACACAGATGTCCTTTCTGAACTAAAAGGAAGTAAGAGCAATGTCCCCCCTTCAGTGTCCCTTTTAAAAAGTTTTAAACCACTTAAATTAGGTTCCTAAACGAGAACTTAGTCTCAAGCATAGAGTTGGTAGATGAAAGGTAACATGGAGTGCATTCACATAGGATAAATAATTGAATAATTGCTAAGTTGGAAATGTACCCAAAGAAGCCAGGAATTATTACAGAATTCTTTCTTCTTTTGCTTACACAAACTTTATAATAGCTGTTTTCTCTGACTGTCCTTTTGTATAAACTGGGAGCAGCCTCTGGGCTGCTCTCAAATTTACTTTGGCTTCTGCAATAGCACTTAAGAATTACTGGAACTGTGCAGTCTCTGGCCATGGCTCCAGAACTGTCGGAGGCCAGGGCACAGAGCCATCCCAATCCCCTGGGCAGCAGCCTCCAACCACCTGCTGTGTCACTGCCTGCACCCACCTGGGAGGCCGTGCACTGGGCAGGACTCTTTGCACAAAGCCCTTGCTCCCATGGAGCAAGCAACTTCATCCTTGGCTGTTCAATGACATATGGAGGGCTTGAGGGGGTTTTTATCATTGTGATATGTAAATCAAATGGTTAAAAAGATTTTCACAGAATTGAAAATATTTCAGCAATGAGAAACTGTGAAAAATGTGAAAGGACACTACTTCCTCTGTAAGTTTCATTTCAGATAGCAGGATTGGGCCATGCATGGCATGATGCTTCCTGCCCAGAGACATCATCCTGTATGCATAAGGGCACGGCGGTCTGTGGGCATGCTGAATATTACAGTCTCAACACCTTGAAAGCAACATGTTCTCTGAATTTGGGTACTGTATTTACAAAAAAAAAAAAAATGCAATTACCCTGTGGTAAAGTGCTTTAGGGTCAGAGTGCTGCAATGCAAAGAGAGCAAAGGGGAAAATTCTCTCACCCAGATGTGGGTATGTAAACATAATTTAAACTAAGTATACACGTTTACATACAATGCATCCACTGTTTACGGTGATTTTAAAACACCATATGTAATGAAAATTATGTAAATATTTAGAAAAATATCTTATCCTGGGTAAGGTATATACCACACTTAATATTTCAATAAGGGCACATGCAGTGCTTGTATGGCAGTGCCAAAAGTAACATTTTGAAAAATGGCCCTTCGGTAAAACTGTCAGGCACAGAGTGTTGAGTCCAGGTAGCCGCCAACAGAAACCTTTGGGAGGATGTCACTGCGAGAGGTGGACCAATGCCGGGTTCTCTATCTGGATTAACCAGAGAACTTGTAAAAAATTTAACATCAGCACAGTATTTATTTGGCTTCCTAGTCAGTAATCTGCTGGACTGCCAACAGCTATTTTGATCCCTTTCCCGTCTGGGCAAGGCAGTTTCACTTGTATAAAACAGACGGGCAGGTGCCCTTAAATCTGTCCTTAAAGGGCTCTTGGCCGAGGCTGAGTGATCCGCGCAGTACCTCCGCGCCACTGCCCCGCTCCGGCCCCGCCGCTGGGCGGGAGGAGACGCCCCTGCGCCGCGCCGCTCTCGCAGTATTTGCCGGTTACCTGTAAATCACAGACCGCCGAATCCTGAAAGCCCGAGCGCTCCTTAACAACGCGTAAATAATGGAGGACGGGCAGGATGAATGAGTGCGGCGGGCGGAGAGCGGGCTGAGCTCTGACGGATCGAGGGCGCCAAAGAGGTGAGGGGCAAGAAGGTTTGGGTGAGAAATCATTAGCTTTAAAGCACACCTCGGAGCTGACCGTGCTCGGGGGACAGGGGGAAGGAGGGTTGCCCACCCGAGGGCTTCACCGGGGCACTACCAGTGTGTAGGGGGGGCCTCCCGGACTGCCCGCAACGCCCCCACCCCCGCAAAACAGCTGAAAAAAACAAGAGCGGGGGGAACCTTTTATTGTTACTGTGGTTGTTCCCGGCGTCCCTGCCCGCCTCCCCGCCGGCGCTCCGCGGTGCCAGGATTTCCCTGCAGCCCGCCCTCCCCGCCCGCAGCGCCGCCGGCAGCGCCGCCTCCCGCGGCAGCCGCTCGCCGCCCGCGGCCCCGCGCCGCGCCCCCGGCACACGGGGCGCCGCTGCCCGCGCACTGACAGACGCTCGCAGGTGCCGCGCTCGGCCCGAGTCGCGGAGGGGCGGCCCTGCTGCCCTCCCGGCTCCGCAGCGGCGGGAGGGAGATAGCTCGGGAGGGAGGAGCGGCGCGGGAGCAGCGGCAGCGCCGTAAGTCGGGGAGCGGGGCGCGGAGCGGGAGGGCCGCCGCCGCCGGGCTGCGCGACCGGGACGCGGCGCTGCCTCTCCTGACCTGCGGGGCGGCGGCGGGGCCACTGCGCGCCCGCTCGGGGGCTGGGAGGGAGGCTATGCATTTCGGGGTAACCAGAGAAAGTACCTATTAATGATCGTGTTTGGCTGAGCTCAGGAGGTTCATGCCCGAGCTATCGCTTAGAAGGACTCGGGGTGTTTCTACATCACTGAAATTCCGAGCTGAAATTCGCCCCTGTATCGGTTTAAATTTCCATCCCAGTGTATTTTGGCATACCTGATTTTATGCCCTTGCTTTGGAGGCAAGAAGGCATACCCAGCCTACACCCCCCCGAAACAGGCTGCGCCCCTTTTTGTGCGGTGTGTCCCCTTGCGCCGCGCCTTCCTGCGTGGGGCTGAGAATAACCGTGCGCTTGAGTGCGCTGCTCCCTGCCCGCCTGGGGCTGCACCGAGGGCAAGCTCTGCGCTGGGGCAAGTCGGTACCCGGTGTGATGCTGGTTGTCGAGCTAAGAGTTCAAGTCGGGAAGTCAAATTTGAGAATTTGGGTTGGGCTGCTGATGAAGAAATGCGGTCTGCAGATTAATAGAAAGGACTTGATTTATTTTCAGTTGAAATTTAAAAGAGACCAAAATAGAGGAAGCAATTAATTTAGGACTTGCGTCACTGTAGATTGTTGCTATGTTTTAAAAATAGGAAGAAGGCTTATTATGAAATGTTTAATGCAACAAATATGATCTTGATCTCTTACTTTCCTTTGAAAAATATCTGGGGGTGAGGCAAGGACTCATGCGTGGATCATTAATTTCAGTTATATATAGGTTGTAAGGATGTAACATTGTTCAGGAAAATGTAGATGAAAAAAATCAGACGGTTTAAGGCATGAAAATCTAAAGCTGAACAATTCTTTAGATACACACTACCAGAAATCTTATAATCCATGTGCCATGGCTCAGATGTTTAGAGGAATGACAGAGATACCAAAAAAGGCATCATGATACTCAGCGCAATTCTAGAAGCAGAATTTTCTCGTTCCCTACAGAAAAGGAAAGCACATTTCTGGAAGCAAGAAGTGACAGATGTGGCATCTTGGCAGCTGGCTAAACATAAAAGCATGTATCAGCAGGTGATTACTGTTGCAAGGATTTATTTTTAAAGTGTCTTGTACTGAAAGGTTTCAGCCTGTTTTAGCATTAGCAGTAAGATTTAGTTGCACTCTGTGGTGTGTTACAAATAGCCTTTCAGCAGAAACATTCAGAAAAGCAAGAGAAAACTCCTATGTTCGAGGCACTCTTTGTTAAACATTTGTTTTGCATTACAGCATGCGAAGGAGAGGAGGTGAGCAGGTTCTTTGGTCGGTATGATAGTACAGAAGGGAATGATTTTTCCTGGCCTCCGCATAAGCCAGCGGTATCTGGGAAGGAAACAATAGGGCCTATATTCTCCTTAGATTAAAGGTAATCACAGTTAACTCTTGTCTGGGCAGCACCTTGTATATCCACGGAGGTAAAAACCAGGCTGCAGAAACTACCTCTGCCCCTCTTCTCTGATTGGTAAAGCCAGCCTGAATCACCAGGAGGTGGCCTGGGTGAATTTCAGAAAAGAAAGAGATGGATATCACCTAAGAGGCAGCCCTGAGCCACTCTTTCCCTGAGGCAGCGGCAGCGTGGGTCTGCACCATCCCTGTTTGCCTGCTGTGGCTAGATGTCACATTGACTTAAAAGAGGCATCTAAAACTGTTCCAAACCACTTGTATCAGCTTTACTGTAACCAACAAAAGCCACAGTTCATGGCAGAACATGCTTTGCTCTCAGCTTTTCATAATTAGGGAGGCTGCTTTGATTTATAGTCTTCTGACCTAGATGGCTTCTTCTAGAAGAAATTCTGGTCCTCTGCCCAAGTTTTGCCAAATAGTTAGGGGAAGAAAAGGGAACTTGCATTTTAAAAAAATTCTTTCTGCCATGCAGAATTTATTGTCAGTTTCTCCTTTACTTCTTGCCAGTGAGACCATGTATGTCCCAGTGGCTTAGCAATGCTCTCTGACCAGTTCTTCCTCTTCTTCCTCACCCTAGTTAACAGAATTGCTGTGGATCAGGTCACCTGATGCCTGTTTGGCCTTTCATAATGATGTAAACCACCACAGGCTTTTACCCTCCTCCCTGCAATTTTTACTTTTTGGAAACAAACAAATAAAACCATCTTTTTTGGTGTTTTTTTTTTCTTTTCCCCTCTTATGATCGCATCAGAGTAAATATATTTTCTCAAGACCTGAACCATCTCATGAAGAACTCTCCCTCCCCCAGTGATTAAACTGAACTAATTGGGTGGTCTGTACCTAAAAGCCACGGTATCTCCATGGGTGCAGTGCTTGTAGGGAAGGCAGTTGGCTGAAGCTGTTGTTTGTTTGTGGGATAGCAAGGTGAATTTCCCTAACAACCTGAAGTCTGAATTTAAACGAGGATGTGGGAAGAATTGTGTTCAGCTGTTGGGTAGAGGACTGTTTTTCAATGGTTTCCTCTTGCTAAGAAGCAGACGGGTTAGTAGGCAGTGAAAGCGGCTCGGGGTGCTAAGGGATGTGTCTGGGTGGAGTGTGATAACAGAGTTCTGGCTCTTCTGCCGAGTTCAGTACATCCTGTGTGAAGCAGGATGACAGAAAAAGGTGCAACAACTCATGAGCTCAAGTAAAGCTTATGCTGAAGAAGAGACATGCTTCCAGTGAGTGTTAAAATTTCTAGTTGACATTCATGCAGATAAGCATTGCTTACAATATTTTACAGTGTTCTGTATTTACACTCATAATTGACATTCCTAATGTTATTGAGCAACAATGTTGATCCAGCATGATGACTGCTGGGAAGGTGAGTCTGATGGGAGCAGCTGGAACTGGCTGACAAGACTAACTTCCTCATAGTTCAGGGGTTAAATCAAGACCCAGTAAAGCCTTAGAAAGCACACTGCCAAGATAAAATGGGATGATTACAAGAGGACAAAGTTGGCCAGGGTGACAAGATGTATTTTTACCTTTACTTAGTTTCATTGATATTTGTGGAATAAATAGTCAAATATAGAAACAAATATTTGTCTTATGGTTTTACCACTAGACAAGTCTGCAGGAGCACAGCTAGTCAATAATCTTGGTAAGCAACTGAGATTTTTCTTTTGAGAGGCTAGTGAATGCTGAATGTATTTTACTCCTTTTTGTGCTGTGCTTTTGTTTTTTAAAGAGGAAAGGTAAGCCATTTGCAGGCCATTTACCGGCTGAGCCTACAGCCAAGTAGCACTTTTAGTGCCTAAAACTCTGAAAATGTGAGAGTCGTTTTTGAATGCTCATACTAAATTGTATCGTCATGATCTTGGTAGGTTTCAATGCAAGACCATTTTACTGAAATGTATATATAGCACAAGTAATTTGAATTACAGTTATTCTTATCTTTGAAATTAGCGAGTCTTGCAATACTCTTAAAACTTGATGACCTAGTATCTCATGAATGCCAGGGAGCCACATTAAGGTTTCAACCCCCACTATGTGTGGTAAAGCAACAACATACAACTTAACTATGTAAATGTTGTGTTCATGCTGTTTTTACTTGCATGGAATAATAGAGAAAAGCTCACCAAATCTGATACACTGCTTTGATTTCTATCAGAAAGGTCGACGGGGAGCATGTTAGATAAGAAATTAAATGGACTGATACTGTGAGTTTTTGTGCTGGGTCTCATTCTGAATGAGTTAAGTGAACTTTTCTATGATTACATGTAAACAGCAGCTGACCTTCTGTAGAGAGACAAGAGCTGATGACAAGCTGAGACTAGGTATGACTTGCTTAATCAGGTCTGCAAGCTTGTTTAGGTACATTTACATGGCAATTAATTTTTTTAAGGCATCTGTAAGAACTTTCTAAAAATAAATACTACTTCATATCTTTGCTTGGAAGATCTAAAATGTAGGGCTTGGTGTATTTTTTTTATCCCTTTGAAATACCAGGTGTTTCAAGTCCCTTTCTCACTATTTTGCTGTAGAAACTTTATATGTATCTGAGGATTTGTGTTGTGCCTAAAACAAAGGAAACAGGTGTTGAGTCTTCATTCCAAATGTGGGGCTTTTTGCTTTATGAATATTAGCCACTAGCATAAAAATAGTAAATAAAAGCAAACTGTTAGTCTGAAATTTCCTTTTTTCCCTCCCTGCTAAGAAATCTATACATTATAACATTCAAGTCAAGCAAACCCAAAACTCTAAAGCCTGTTTTTCTGGTAAAAGCAAGTATCCATAAGTTGGCAAAAGCCTGTAAAAATGGTGATGCATATATAAGTGCATTAAGGTCACGTTATTTTTCATAGTTCTCTTGCCTTACATAGTATGTGGGGTGAATTAGGTGAGACATAGGAAAAAAGGAAGATCTGTTTGAAATTCTGGGCTAAAGCTGAAGCCCCTGCTCTGTCATAGTTGTTTTGCGTGGTGCAGATGATGAAGGAATCCAATGATTCCACAAATAATACAATCTTGGGATTTTCTAACTTTGTGTTCTTTGAGTTTGTAACCTTAGTGCTCTACATATGGTATTTCTAATTATGGGGTTCGTAATTCTCAGTGATACTCTGCAAGGAAGATCAAAGGTGCTTTGCTGCTACCACAGTCAGCATCTCTGAAGCCTTTCTGCAGAGAGCTGGTGAAACCAGCTCCCTAGCCAGCAGAGCTCTCAGTCACCATCATCACCAGGAGAAATCCTAATCCCTGTAAGAGTATGAATAATAAATCTTAATTAAGAAGAGGCTAATGTTTTCTTATTTTTTTGTAGTTGTTTTTGGATTATTTGATAAACTATCTTTTGGGAACTAAAGCATTGTTTCAGTTTGGTTAAAATATGTTTCCAGAGGATGGTTAGATTAGTACTCTCATGTTCAGATTTCAAATGATAGCCTAATCAGTTGGAGTTTTATGAGGTCCACGTGATTTGAAGCATTAATATGACTCATTGATTCTTTGAGAGTACATGTTTCTGTAACCACGAAGAATAAAAACAAAAGCATCCTTGAAACTGGAAGTTGCACATGCCACAGTGAGGGTGAAGAGAAAAGAAGGTGCAGATTCTGCCTTTTGTAATGCCATGTAAAGGCCAGCCATGCCATTTCTCCCCAGCACTGTGGTCCTTGCCAAGGCACTTTTCTTTGGCTTTTCCATGATTTGTCTCTATTCACTGGAGGATGGTTTGTGGCTGTGTAGTCTTTGGTGTTTCCCTTTGAAGGATACGTTGCTCCTAGAAATAATGTTAGGGGTTGGCCCAATTTAAGGAAGGTTTGAACAGTAGAAGAACTACATTGTGAGTGAAAGAGGGACAAGGAAGGAGTAGTGCCATGAATTGTCCTGCAGGTCAGATGCAGCTCAGTGTTTCTGCTCTGGATACCATAGATTACTGCTCTTGATCAAGTTTAGGCAGATTCTTTGCTTGCTCATGGCTCCTGTAGCAGATGACCTTGGAATAATAACCATGGTTCATAGGAGGGTAAGATGTAATGCATCTGGGGGTCTCTTCTGTTTGATTCTTTGCAAACCAGATGGGAATATAGAAGTGAAGAATGGAGTAGCATGTCCATGCATAGGCTGTATATATGGCATACAGGATTGTACTTTGCTTCAGTCCAAACAGTTGGAGTGAAAAGGTGAAATAGGAGGAAGGTGATGCTCACAGCAGCTACAATTCTGTTGGTATTCCTTGCCCCAAAAGACACAACAGGTGAAGAACTGTCTTCTGTGAGATGTTATTGCTGTCATTTTATGTGTGTGTAATTCTTAATATACTACATACCTGGCTTGTGGTTAGGGGTGTGATGCTGCAGTAGTACAAATTTGTAGTAATTCACTTCTCACTTTGGTCATGCTGCCTAGAAGGCAGGAGTGGCATCTAGTCAGTTTGATGAAAGACTTAAATGCAAAGGTTTGCTCATTACTTTTAGCATTTCTGCTTAACCTGTTTCTTATTAGTAACAGCAAAATAATCAGTGGCACACAGAAATCCTCAAGACTGAATGGAAAATCTGTTGTTGGGAACAAAGATAGTGGACTGAGCAGACCAGTAATTTGTATGGCTGCTGCTCTGTTTTGCATGTCCCTCCCCACTTGCCTGCTGTGATTTTGGTGGAAAGAGAGGCTGTGTTTCTTCTGGTTTTCTCTTCGTGTACCTTCATGCAGTATGAATACCCATCTCAGCCTCTGGAGTCTTTCAGATAAGATCCCCTGAGGTCAGCAGCAAGGACAACAAAGTAATCCATTTGATAGCAGTGGACTGTACAGCTCTCTTAAAAATGCATGCTTCTGGTCCCCAAGAAAAAAGTTATAATAGCAAGAGTCCAAGAAGGTTATTAATCTGTAGGAGTTCCTAAAGGAATTTGTGAGGACAAAAATAAAACCTGCCTCTCCAAATGGAAGCGCTGAACAATCATGCAATTTATGCTGTGGGCAGTTTTCACGTTTTTGTCTGAGAATTAATTTCACTGTTAGTTGCAGTAGTTATTTTGCCTTGAGAGTACAACCTGCCTCTACCTTGGCAGAGAAATAAAAATTGTAAATAAGGTATTTTGTGGCATGGTATAACATTTTGACTACTGGGAGATGCTCTGACAGCTGTATAGGAGGAAGTGACAGAATTGTTATCTAATGAAGCAACAACAGAGAAATTGGAGGTTTTTTGACATTGCCTTTGGTATGAACAGTATATCCATTCAAGTGTACATCTTTAAGTGTATCCAAATAATCTCTGAAAATACAAATATATAATCTGCATATAACTGAAAAATCTGCAAGGAAAGAAGCAGGCTTCAATCGCAGATGAGCAGTCTAAACATGCAAATTACTCCTGTTGCTGAATTCCAACCAATTTTCCTGCATCAAGCCTGTCTAAATGTCTTCCTTGCATCTGTGAATAAACCTTAATTCCTTCCCCACATCCACTGTCCTCCATCTCCTGGTTCCACATCCCTGGTTTTTATGCAGAGGTTCTATCACTGATCTGAATTTGGGTTGATGGCTATTCCTGCCAGCTGAGTTGTTTGTGGGGATAGAGCAATGTAAGCAATGAGGGCTAATATTTTCAATAGACTGGATTTCAGAAGATCCTAGGTGTCAGACACGAAAGCTACTGAATCTTGTAAAAAATTACACACTTTAACACCTTGACATTGCCTGTCCTGCTAATTCAGAATGACAGGAAAAGACACATTTAAAAGTACAGAAGTGCCAGATCCTGTTAGCAATGTTGTGGATTTTGATGGTTTGTATCTGTAGAAGTAAAGGACCTTATGATACAGCTGGGGAATAGAATTAGATCATTTTGTTTTATCTCATTAGAGAAACAGTTTAAAAACTTTGGTTAAAATTCTCCCACCTCCTATTCCTCCCAATAAACACATACAGATGGCTGCAGAAGAGGACAGAAAATGTTGAATGGCAGTGCCAGAAATTGATAAACAACTCTGAAAATAAGCCTTAAAATGGAAGCTTTCAAGACAGCTGAAGTGTAGGTGGACGTGTTAAAAAGGCATCAGCTGAGAAATTGTGTGTATTCTTTCTGTAATAAAACTGGTATCTGTAGAAGTAGGAGCAGCTGTTTGTGTGTGTGGGTACATTTAAGATCCATGACTGAAATGGTACCAGATGATTTTTCAGGTGTTCTGATTCAGTGTGTTCTTTCAATCCATCTGCTGAGGTAGCTGGTAGTAGTTATTGGGCTTTCCAAATTTCAAAGTTTGTCATTTTGGGATAAGTATCCTGAAAGTACAAATATGGTCCTAAAGTCAAGTTTTGCAGTAGTAACAGTACACAGGAGATGTGACTTGAAAAGAAGTTAGAGTTGTACTTTCAAATTCAAGAACTGTGTGATTTTTTTTTTTTTTTGAGTAAAAGTGAATGAAGCCACATAGAATATTTTTAGTTGTGTTTTTCTTCAAAACTGGGTATCCGTAGTTGGACATGGATTCCACTTGATCATGGATCTTAGATACCCCTCTTGGACATTGTACTTCAAAACAAACAGGAAAAACTTAACATTTTAAAGAGGCCTAAGTTGCTGTGAAATGGGTGCCCTTCTGCTTGCACAGTGTCAAAGGAGGAACAGCTTTTAAAGCTTGCAAGATCTCAAACTGTTGATGGCAATTTGACAGGATAGAATTTATTTGGTTCTCCATGCAGGATTTGAAGTAATGTCCAAAACAGAGATCTACTAATTTTTTTTTCTATTTTGTGCTGAAAGATGAGAACTTTACAAACACAACAGTTTTGATGAGAAGTCTATTCTGATAACTACCAGGAGATTTGTCCTTTCAACCTTCATAATCATCTTGATGGCCAAAGAAACAAAATCTGTGGGCAGAAATGCTCTAAAAATGTAGTGTGGCGTTACTGAGATAAAAATACTGTTCCAAATACTTGATTCTTAAGAGAAATGCCATGAATTTAGGGAAGAATACTGTTCATATCTTGAATGATAAAAGTCAGACCAGACCACTGGGAACTTGATTATGACAAGCTGTAGGCCTTTCCTGAATCATTATCCAGTTCTGTGTCAGTATGACTCCTGGCTCTCCCTGAATTGTTTGAATTAAACAATAGTAATTTCTTAAAAAACAAACAAAAAATTAACAAATATTCAAATAACAGAGAATCTACCATAAGCCTGAGTAAATTGTTCTTGCTGTTCCAAAAATGTATGTTTCCTTTGTAATTGCTTTGACTAGCTTCAGTCTAGCAAACTGAAGCTAAATAGTTGGACTTTATGATCTTAAAGGTGTTTTCCAACCTTAATGTTTCTATCCTTCTATGAAATGTAAGTGATAATGTCAGTCTTGTGGCTCTCCTGGAACTTTCTTTTGTTTCATGAATCCTCTTGGAATTGTGGCTACAGGAACTGGACATGATGATAGCCAAATACAGAAATACTGAATCTTTCCTTTCAGTGCCCTCGCATGCAGCAGGGAATTGCACTAGCCCCTTATGACTACAGTTCAAGAGGATGAGGTTCAGCCTGGTTAACTCTTCTGACCTCTTATTTCTGTTTCTGAGCACAGTCTTCCTTCCTGAAACTGTGGCCTTTGTGATTTAGTCTTCCATTTTAAACTTGAGTGCATGATTTGGGCTGCTGTTAAAACTCAAGTGGCTTGCCTGGGGTTCAGATACCAGCTTGAGGTGGTTTAACCTGACAGGAAACTGAACAGCACACAGCTGCTTGCCCACTCCTTCCCCACCCAGTGGGATTTGGAGAGAATTAAGGGAAAAAAGGTAAAATTCATAGGTTGAGATAAAGACAATTTAATAGGACAGAAAAGGAATGGATAATCATAAAACAATTCAAATGTACAAAACAAGGGATGCACAGTGCAATTGCTCACCACCTGCTGACCAGTGCCCAGCCAATTCCTGAGCAGTGGCCTGTGGCCACCTTTCCCCTGGTTTGTATCCTGACCATGATACCATATGCTGTGGGACATCCCTTTGGACAGTGAGGGTCAGCTGTCCTGGCCATGTCACCTCTCAGCTTCTCCCCAGCCTTCTCACTGCTGGGGTGGAGTAAGAAGCTGAAAAGGCAGTGACTTTGTGTAAGCACTGCTTAGAAACATCTGAACCATCAGTGTTATCAACATTATTCTCACTCTAAATCTAAAACACAGCACAACACTGTACCAGCTACCAGGATAAAAATTAACTCTATCCTAGCTGAAATCAGGACACAGTTGATCAAGGCCACTCTATCCCTCAATTTCATTATCTACCTGTTGATTTTTCCCTTTGATTCTAAGTGTTCCAGTACAGATCATCTTAGGGTAGTTTTCAAACTGAAATGGATCAATTCAAGGCAAAGAGTTTAAAGAGCACTCACTGGTTATGCAGGCTTCAAGTCTTGCTGAGCAGAAAGCCCACACGACTCCAAATGCCCTTAGAAAAAAAGCTACAATTTTTCTTTTTATCATTAGTCTGACTTGGGAGTGGCAGTACCTTTTAGGGCCTGCAAATGGAGAGAAACTCCTATGACATCAGGCATGTTAATCTGCTGTGTAAGAACTCATAATTTACCTAAGATCCTGTGACAGCATAAAAAAGAATATTTGTGATTTTCAGTGGATGTACTGGGCTAAAAGAAGACCTGTATATATATTGCAAGTTGTCCTTCCACTGAGATGTACCAGTTTTGTATCTTGTAATCGATTTAATAAAACAAGAGTTTTGATTCTGATCTAGTTTGCAGTATAGCCTCCAAGAATTACACTGATTCAATTACTGTTGAAGGAGAAAAGATGTAAACTAGTGACTCAAAAAGTTGTTATCTTAGTTGTTTTCAAAGCTATCAGCAAAGTGTTTGACCCAGGAGCACATGGGTATTTCTGGGTACATAGGAAATTACAGAAAGTGGAAAGCTCAAGAAGAATATTTTGGTGTCTGATAAAACAAGTGAAAAAATTTTCTGTATCTTCTGGATAAGAAAGGTAACTAGCAAGAGGTATTAAGGGAGTTTTATTATTTATTAGCCTTAATCAAGTTCTAAAACAGCACTCAGTTTGTCTGTTGGATAATAAGTCACTGGGAACATAAAAGTCCAAATGCAAGTCAGGTTAAGAGTCTCTGGATTTTTCAGGTATTCGTGATTTTTTGCTTTTAAAGTTGAGATTTTGCTTTAAGAAGTAATGCTTTTTCAGCCTCTTGGCGCCCTGAGTGAAATTGCCTGACTTGTTTCAGACAATTTGAAACACTCACTTTGGGAGGTGTGAACTCAATCACAGCCATTAATCTGGGAACCTGGTGACTATAAAAAGTTAACTGCTTTCCTGCAAGCTGCTAATGTGTTGTACTTGGAGAGTTTTAGTTTACTGACTAGGTGCAGATTTTTTTCTTTCATTGTGTTTGTGCCTTTTTCCTTTCCCACGATAAATTGTCTCTTCCCATTTTTGTCCTTTCAAGTGAATGGGTTATGGTCTCTCCAGGAATAGAAGAAGTTTAACAGCAGTATATCCGTGGCTGGATTTTTATTTAAGAAGATATATATTTAATTTTAATTATTGTGGGATGAACCCTATTTTGTGCTGTGTTCTGAGGGAACAAACAAAAGAACAACAAAATCCCATTTTGCTCAAGGATGTGGTTTAACTTGGTTTAACTTAGGAAGCCTATGACTATAGCAACAGGGGTGTTGCTGAACTACTTTTTACATTGGTCTAAGTAGCTGTTGGTGAACTATTTAATACTTTCCTCCAGTAAGGATTTCCTTGGGCTCCAAGGAAGAAGCCCAGGTATGCTGCCCACTGCTTCAGCAGCCAGAAGGAGCATACCTCTGGTGAATCCAGGTTAGCAGGCATGTGCACAGGGAAAGAAAGAATGCCCCTTGGGTGATAATCTTCCTTTTAGAAGTTACTGTACATACCTTTTGATGGAACTGTGTTTGAGTCTTTTGCTTATGGTTTTTCTCTTCCTTTCCAAGGGAGCTATATCCAGAGAGCCTGTGGAACAGGCCCTACGTTATCCAATAATTTCTTTTGGTCCAGTACTGAAGCAGCAACACTGAGATGTTGATGCCCTATTTGAATGCAAGTTCCCTCTTAAACTTCTCAAGTACAGTGTCTCTGCTGTTGTGTAATTCAGGGAGTTATAGTTTGTTCCTTGCCTTTGTTTCCACAGATGCTATCTCTGTTAAAAGAACCATATGGACAAGAGAAGAGAGGCCTACACTGTGCCTTAAATGAATGCAATCCTAATGCATTGTTACACTATTATATGTTGTGGGGTTTTTTTGCCGGGTATGGTTTAGATGTGAGCCCAGGACGAGGAAATTTACTTCAGTTTTTCTTCCTTTGCCTGCAGTAAGAAAATCAGGAATACCTGTCCACTTATGTAGGTGGCTTGGTTTCTGACCATCTTTACACTGCTTTTGTTTTCTGAGTTAGTGTTGCAGTGTTTCTTTTGTTATTGTTGTGTTTTATTTTGCTTGATTTCCCTTCTCCCCCAGCAGAAGTTTTTGTCAGCACTGTAGCTGTGTTGCCCTGGACTCTAAAACATGTCATCTTTTCTTAAATTTTTAAAGATGGTAAACCACACTAAGTAATGTAGTGCTTCTCCCATGTCTTGAATTTTGACTCCCTGGAGCTTGAAAGAACCATTAGAAATTTGCTTTAAATAGCCTGCAGTAAAGGTAGCATTTCATCTTACCTACTTATTAGAGGATTAAGTAAATAAATATGCCCTTTACATGGGAAAGTAGGTCCCAGAATTGTTCTTTTTTTTTCTGCCTACACACCACTGCTTTCCATACCGGTTGTATGTATTGGTACACTAAGAACTTGCAGCATGTGGTAACAGCTTGTTCTTGGTCAATACCGAGGTGCATCCATGCCCAAAGGGATTGCTACACCTCATTTCTGTGCTGCTAGAGTCGTATGAACAAGATGAACAGAGCTTTAACAGTCCAGCAGCAAGTGTCACAATGCAATATAAAGCCCTGGTACATGTGTGAGTGCTCCATTTCAGAACCAGCTTCTCTCAACTCTGAAGTAATTACTGCAACCTGGATAAAGTATAGACTCAGTACACTTAGCTGGTATTGGTTTAGTCAGACCTAAACATAACTTTTGCCTTGTGCAACACTTTGCTTCTCCCATCTCTGTTTAATGTGAGGGGCAAAAGGGTAAGATTGCTAAACGGTGAGCTGAGGCATTGCTAAAAAGACAGTTGTTAAATTTGGGTTGAATTTGGTTGTCAGATACCTGGTAGAGGTCTCTTCAGTATCCTGAGAGTGGAATGCCACTGCTGATCAGTCTTAAATCTATGGACAGTGATTTTGACAATGGATTATGTATGTGATGTTCACCTTCAGAATCTCTCTCCCCTTTGATCTCCCTTGTTGGAAGTACCATAAGGAACACAGTAACTGGTGCTGAGGAGCATGTTTAGCACTTACTTGGCATTTGTAAAGGAGTGAGAGGGACCTGCAAACATAGGCTCCTAGCTCTGCTTCTGAGGTAGGAGGAAGGGAAAGGAGTTGTCTGGTTAACTTGATGATCTTAAAGGTCTTTTCCAGCCTGAATGATTCTATGATTCTATCTGGCCTGTGAGGGCTGCAGAGAGGTGCAGCTGGGTGTTGGCATCTGTTACTTAATGTCTAGCCTAGTTTCTGTTGAAATATCTGATTAATTTGGGGGTTTTCATTAATGTGGGTTTTGGAACAAATTAAATGTGACCGAGGTCCCAACAAGGATCTGAAATCTGTTTTCTGCTGAAGAAGTCTATATACAAATGAAGAGCAATTTGCATCATTAAGCATACGCTTCACTCAGGATGCTCAACAGGGGAGCACTGAGACAGAAATTGCCTCGTGCAGTGCTTTCCTTATAAGGTGGGAGACACTTCAACCCAATTCGTGCTTTGTCCCATCTGTATGTTCTTTTACAGCCTTTTTGGAGAGGTGGTAGGTGTTTTACGGCAGTCTGAGTTCGGCGTGATCCTCTCTCCAAAAGGTCCTTGCATTTTGCATTTCTTTAGATACTAACTAGCGACTAGACATTCTCCTCCTTCTCCCCAGGCATCCTCCCAAGGATTTACAGTATTTTAAAGGTGTGCGAGAGGGTTGGTTCGGGTAGGAGAACTCATCATAAAGGTTGTAACTTGTTTCTTGCAACAAAGACAAGTTGCTTTGCTCGATGTTGCGCCACTGTGTTTGTCAGTGTCGATTTATGTCAGGCTTTAAATAGGATGCTCTGCAATGAGTTTGTTTTCTGGTAGTTTGTAATCCTTTCAGGCCAGCTAACATTAACGAGCGGCAGCATTGCTGTGGCTGGCTTTCTTTTGATCATGCACAGCCCTAGTCAGGAAATGGGTGAGGAGCATGAGTCATGATTACATTACCCTAATGTGACTGCCCACTAGAAGTTTTCCTTTTGCCGCCAATACGCCTTCCCTTGACACTACTTTTGAAAACAAAACGTCCATTTTGGGGCACTTTGAAATATTGACCTTTGAACAGAGAGATTTATGTTCTCTTGCAGTCTCAAGGCAAAGCTCTAAGCAGGAGCCCCTGCAGAGAGCTGAGAGAAAACGAATGTCTGCAAAACACTTTTCCAGAAGTTCGCAAAGACAGGACTTAACTTGCAGTACACTGGGTCTGCTTGGATCCCACATGCTTCCCTGACCCATTTACTTATCCTCTTATGTTGCCTGCACATGCACGCTCCAAGTCCAGTCTGTACAAGGGCTGTCATCTCATTCACCATTTGGCTTAAGCTTTGTCTTAGATTTGTACTTATCTTTTGAAATATGGCTACAATAATGGGAAGATAGGTGCTGAGTGCTGGCTGATGTAAACCCTGAGTGTTGAGAAGGTGGCTTTAGTGGGATTTGAGACAACAATATTTTGGACAGTTTAATTAACTACGTGGGATTTAGAGTTTGAAAGAAATATCAGCTGCTAATCAGTAAACTAGCTTTACCACCGAATTGCCACTGTGCACTCTGGATATTCAGACAGTACACCTCTGTACTAGTGCTGGGTATATGAATTTCTTTCAAATTAGAGTCATTTGCTCTGACCGGTTTTAAGAGCAGTATGTGAAATACAACTATTGGCACAAAGTGTGAATTCACCCTGATACTACTTGATATATTCCAGAAAAAAGGACATCTGATCAGTTGAGTACAAAGCAACTCAAGGCAGAGAACCAAATGTCTTGAGAGAAAGTGGGGACCCCTTCACTGCTGTCCAGTGTGGTGCATCCCTGTGAGTTGGGGCACGTTGCAGGTGTCACTGACATGCTGCAGAGCAGCACCAGAATATGACATGTCTTCCAGTTGTCACTTATTCTTCCAGATTCTTACCTCTGCTCAAATGGTGCCTCCAAATAGTGGAGTTCTTTTGTTAGAAGTAGAGTATAAACTCACTGTGAAGATGTAATTTCTGGGTTTTCCCTTTTGTTTCATATAAGGGTGATAAACCTTAGCTGTACTAACAATATACTTGAAACTGCATGTAGATAATAAAATTTTAGAAGCCCTATTTGCTGTGTGATTTCAGCCCCATTTTTTAAAGGGGGCATGAGTTGGACCAAAAAAGTAATTCAGTGAGGATTTTTTTTAATCTATTGAAGCATTTCCTTTTTCCCATCTACCCCAATGCCATCAACTTAGCTCTCATCTTGATGACCATTCAACTCTCTGAAGGAGGCAGAACTGCAACAGAGCACAAGATTCATCCTTCTTTTGTGTAATTAAAAAAATAAGTCCTGTGCAACTTTGGATTTTTCTGTATCTATATATCTCAACCTCATTGTTAGTCTTTGCTTATAGAGGGCTCTCTGGCTTTCAAGTTTGTTTTAAAACTAGTTTATCAGCCACTTAAAGATGGTCAATACTTATTTAAACACTCTGAAAAATGAATAATAGAACTGGTGATTGTGATATGCCTATGTCACTTCTGTGTTTTAAGGAGATGATAAGGAGTATTTGACTTAGAGATGAAGCATATTTAAGAATTGGAGGTCAGGAGTTCAGAGTAGGGTTTTGTGGGTTTGGTGGTTGGGTTGTTGGGTTTTTTTTCTTGAAACCTTGCAGGATACTTATATTTTAGGTTGCCTTTTGTCAGTAGCTTAGCAATTATGGAAATTTTAAACTAAGCGTCTTTTCCAAGAATAGTATGAATATATTAAATAAAGTTAGAAAAACTTAATTTCAGTATGACAGCAGTCTTGGGAACCCTAAGGCAGAAACAAGTGGAGCTACAAAGCCATTTTTGCATCAGGAGTGCATAAAGTCTAGATGTAATTCCTTGGACGCTTTTCCTTGCAGGAGAGATGGTTAAGGATTCCTCAGCCCTTCTGCCCCAACTCCTTGCTTTCTAAGAGTGGTGTCTCAAGAGATAGCTTAGCTAATGAAAGGACTTTTACAGCAGAGAGAAGCAGTCTCACACCAAGCCTAGTGATTTTAGACTTCTTTCCTAGTTAGTTTTCACCTTGTTGTGTGCTGAACTGGCCTGTAAGGGGTCAAATGTGTGCACACGGTAGGGGGAAGGAGAGAATGCCTTTCTGACAGCAAGTTATATTGGGCTTGAACTCTCTTGAAGCACTGCCATCGGGCAGCTGCAGCTGTTGCTAAGCCCGTCCTGTAAAGTGAGTCAGTGGAGAGGACTGCGGCTGTGACCAGTTTGAAGTGTGACTGGTAGATCTGTCTGCCTGTGAAGGCTACAAGGAACTGCGGTGCAGAACCAGGAACCAGCAATGAGCAGTGAGGAATCCAAGGTGGGAACTTCTTAAACCGGCTTTGAGAGCAGAGTTGGGCTGTGGAACTATACCCTCTGTGTCAAAAGAGAAAGCCATCTATGCTAACCTGCTCAGAATCACAAAGGGTGTGGAGTGTGGATTCCTAATCCACTTAAACTGATCTGAGTGCTGGCTGACATGGCAGGGGACAGTTGAGATTTCAACCAGAGCAGTTTGCCAGCTTTTAGGTGGCACATCGGCTAGGGTTGTAGGGGTCATTCTTTTGTCCCATTTCATGTTTTTCCCTGTAGCTGAAGAGAACTGATGGACAAGTTTTTAAGCCTTTTAAGCCACCAGTCCATCTGGTGGCTTATGGGTTTATGGTACCCAGCTATTTGCTCATCTGGTGTGTGACTCTGTAGGAGGAGATGTGTGACAGTGCTTGAGCGTGCAGTCTGTTTGACATAGCACAACCTCACCATCGCTGGCTGCATTATTAACGTGCTCTGCTGCACCTTGTACTGACATGCACCTCTGCCTAAATCTGCATGGGCTTGTGCTCATCCAGTTTTTGGAAGCCAATGAAATATATGGTATTAAATCTGTATGTATGAATGTACCAGCCAGCAAAGCTAAGGAGAAGGTAGTGAAAAGGGACCTGTTTCCATGAACAACAGAATACAGTGAGCTCATTAAATCCTTTTCTCTGGAGAAGAGGAGAAAAGAAAGGAAGGTTTTTATTGTTCTAGAAAAGATGCTAACTTTTCAAAGCTGAAAGTAAGCTGTGATTCAAACCTGCTGAAAAGTAAAAAAGAAAAAACTTGATAAAAAAGAGTTATTAATTAATATTCTAACGAGTGGTTGTAAGCACAGTTGCAAAACCAGACTGTGTAAGGCATTTATTTTCTTATTGCATCACAACCAGATTTTAAAAATGTTAGTCCTCTACAGTGTTAACAAAGCATGTATTAAAAATATTTAGAATCTCAGAGTAAATGTCAAAAATAAGTCAACATCAAAGAGGGGTGTATTGCTACTGATACAATACAGAGATTTATTTATATGGTATGGGTTGCATAGTATTTTTATGAGCATCTTGCAAATAAGTACAAAATTGTTGTAGTACAAATTTGCAGGTGATGGATATTGGTGAAGTATATTGGTGAGGGAGACAGAGAAAGCTCAACTATTTATTGATTTGCAGCTTGAGCACATTGAAATAAAATGTTTCTCTTTCTGAAGTATGGCATTGCTTTTTATCCTGTAGAATGTAAATCCAGTTTATTTGCTGGAGAATGATAATTTGGAAAGCTTTTTAGCTTTCCTCCCCCCAAGGAAAGGAGTAGAGTCTTACTGGACAAACAGTGTAATATGAGCGCTGCCACTGGCTGTTCTGCCAAAATTTGTTTATTAAATTAATAATTTGTATATTGATCCTAAAAAAAACTAAATTGAGATGCCCACTCTGAACTAATAAAAGGCAAGGATAACAAATTCTACTTTTTCCAGTATAGTTTATTTTGCCTGGAGAACTTGTTTTTATTATACCAGCACAAGAATTATTAAATGGTTTGTAATATAATTCTACCCTGTAAATACAGGAAAATTCCTGTTGTAAGAGGGTGAGAATCAGAGCAGAAGTATGATCTTGTTTATAAACAAGGCAGTGATGCTGGGAAGAAGTGATTTTTATCTTCATATATGCTGTTAGGAAGAATTTTATTGAAATATTGTCATTAATTCTGATCTGCTTGGAAGACAATGTTGAAAAATTGGAGGTGGTTCAAAAGAGAGAGAGAGAGACACCAGAAGGCTTAAAATTATTCCCCCACTATCACCACATGAGGAATTCCCCCTGTTCACTTTGTTCAAAAATGATGACTGAGAAACAACTTGGTTAGTGTTCAAGTACCTTAACAAGGATGAAGGTTTCTGGTTGATAAAGGGAATTTGTTATCTCAGACTGATAAAGAACAAAATAATAACTGGAGACTGAGGCCAGTTGCTCAAATTAGACCTCTTTTTTTTTTTTTTTCCCTTCCCTCCAAATCAGCTTTGCTCTCCTTTGTTTCTTTTTCCTACAAGCTAAATACTTAAATAGATCAAATACTTCATTAATTTCCATATAATATATGAGTACTTTAATGGTTTAAAATTAGTTGAAAGTGTTCCCTGGTTTGGTTAACATGATTTACACAAGGTTGATCTGTTTGAAAGAGTGCTGAGCAGGGTAGCAAGAGTTAAATGAGATATAATATACAATATAATAATACAATAATTACAAATCAAAAACTTGTTTTTCCTTTGTTTGTAAATCTAGGTTTTAGGGAGAGGGGGGAAAGAGGAAGCTGCTGGAGAAATGGAAGATATCTAGAGAGAAAGGCACTGTATGCAGCCTGTCCCTGTCTGTGCTTACACTTAGTGGCAATTAATCCTTCTTCGAGTGGACAGCTCACAGCTAGTGTACTATTTGTCTTTGATTTAGGGGGAAAAAAATTGTTTTGTGACAAGGGAAGTCAAATTATGTGCTTATGTGATTTTTTTTGCCTTTTAAAAAAAGTTGGTTTTTTTTTTTTTATCCACAGCTAAAATAGATAAAATAATTTATTCTATTAATCAGGACCCAGATTGGAACAGGGAATAATTTAGGTGCATATTCTCTGACAACTGACCTCTGTGAAGTAAATTAATGGATGCAGTCTGCATGTATGGGGAATTTTAAGAGAAGGGTGGACAAATACCTTCACAGCTGGCATATGGCATCTCTGTCTTTTTAGGGCAATGTAGAAATGAATCAACTGCAACATAGAGTCAGGTCTTCTCTTGACCTGTGCTTCTGTAGCTGTGGAAATTATTTGGGATTTTTTTCCTTCATTTTCTAAATAGTATATGTGATGGCACAATGAAATAGGTAAGACTTGATCGAGGAGAGTCAGTTGAGTGCAGTTGAGAAAATTAGTTGAACTGAAGTGCGTTTAGCCTGATTGTTTTTATAAAGTAATTAAATCTGTAGCTTTAATCAGGAAGGTGCCAATTCTTTGGTGAAAGGAGAAGCAAAGGAGCTAAGGACTTCTAACTTGATCAACGGAAGTTGACTTTAATACAGATGAATTCGAAGGCTCTGCCTCTTACAAACAATGTAAATTTAGATAAACAATCTGGAGGGAGAAGTGTTAGCACCTGATGTGGGTTAAGCTACTTAGAAGGTAGTGGCTTTATAAGTGGAGAGCTGGTGGTCTGGTCTAGAAGTGGACAGACTTGTGGCCTCTTGTCTTCAGAGCCTGATAAGGTTGATAAGGACACCTGAGTCCCCAGAAACATAAAAGGTAAGCTCTGTGGTGCATCATCTGATGCTTTCCTTGTACCTGAGGACTTGGTTAACTGGGAGTGTATTTCACTAGCATTCAGGAATTGTGACTGCATTACTTCAGGCCCCTGTTATAAAACCAGTAAAAATGTGTTTTACACTTGATGCTGTTTTAGACATAGTGAAAGTAATTGACCAGGATGTTCTTAAGAGTTTGTTTGTACTGCTGAAAGCTGCTGATATCTAAAACCCAAAATGAAGCCCTAAGGTCTAATTCTTCTATGCTTGCAGATACTTCATCATGTAGAAAAGTTGCAGCTGCTTGTTGCATAGTTTTGTCTGTCTTTGGTTATGTTGCTGTGCTTTCACTTGCCTATTTAGATGATGTACAGACTCAGTTTTCTCTTATTGACTTGCTCCACTAGGTAATTAATTTATATTTTAAATTATGCTTTGGAAAGGCCTTTCTCTGAGTTTCACATGCTTCTAGTCAGTGATGTGTAAGGCAGAGCCTTTGCCAGGGATTGCCCTGGAGAAAGCCCAGAGGCTTTCCAGCACACACAGTCACTTCTGGCTCTGCTCTGTGGAAATGTGATTTTCTTTCTCTAATTTCTTTGCTGAAGGATCTAGGTTTCTAGGGATGTGTGCACAAATAAAAGTTTGCACCTTGACCCTTATTTGTCTCTGGCTTTGCAAGCTTAGCTGTTGAGATATTTGCTGATAGTCTGTTTTTTTAAAATGGACCGTGTAATAAGCTAAGGCATCCATGGAAAACTTTGAGCTGTGTGGAAGGTGATGATTGCTAAGTGGACAGAAGGCAGATTGAGAAGCACCTCTAAAAATATTGGTCTTTGTTACCAAGCAAAATACTTATCTGAGAGTGTGAAGTGGTAGGAATGAAAATGAGCAAGTGCTACAGCCATACTAAAACTTTAATTTTCACTGGGCTGAAATTCCTCTGGTTTGGCTCATGCTTGGATCTTGTTAGGAGAGGGGATATCTTTTCAACTGGAATGAAAACCCTTTCATGTTGTTTTTCTCTTAAATTAAGGTCTTCCACTGTAGGCTGGCAGTCCAGGATTGCAGACTTCTGGTTTTCTGGTAATTTCTCACTCAGCTTTCCAATTTAGCTATACAATCACTTGATTACTGAGCTGAAATTAGTCAAAACAAGAAACCTTTTTAGCAGTAAGATCTGAAAAAGGTCTCATTTTAAGACAAGGAGAAATTTATTGTGTAGCCTGACATCAAGACTGGGTTGTGTTGTGTCCCTTCCATTAGCCCATGTGCCCTTGAGATTCCATTAAATCTTGTTGAGTGCAGGTGTTGAGGTGTTGGAGTGAAAATTTTGTGGACTGATTTTTGTCTTCTAGGATTTGAGCTGGAAGCTTAGTCTTGTTAGGTTTTTCTTCATTTGCCAAAGTCTGATTTATAGATTTTTTTTTTCTTACTAGAAGAATATATATGTGTGTGTGTATAGATATGCTATATGTTAATTATTTATATGGATTATTCCTTATTTAATTGCAAATTAAGTATGAATAAAAATAGTATTGTAGATTTAGTGAATACATCCAGATTTATTTGTTTAAAGTATCTAAAAATCTGCACTCCTTTAGGTAGTAGTTGACAAAGCAGATAGGTATGCAGAAACAAAATACAGTTGCTCTGAAGCTGTGTTATGTTGTACATGGAAGGCCTGTCCATTGAGAAGGGAGCCCTTTTCTTTTATTTAAAAGGTGCAGTTTGCAGATTTCCAGTACTGTGGGTACTGAAATCTGCAGTAAGAGTAGCGTTTGTTTTCAGAAGAGAAAATGCACAAAGCATGTAATTGTGAAATTTCTTCTCTTCAAATGTAAAGCCTCTTGCACTGGCCAAATGGAAGGCAAGGCCTTCACAATTAAAGGGAGTGCTGTATAGAGAGGGTTTAGAATTCTTGATAGTGGAGTCTCTTGCAGCATCATCTCAGGTAGTGTGGTTTTACACTGCCCCTTACTGGGGTTGTCTCGTAGTGCAAGAACTAAAGGAGATTTGGATCTCCAAAGTCTGTGCTGCTTTCAGAGTTTTTGTATTTTTTCCCCCTGAGTTATGAGCTAAATAAAATAGAATGCTTTTCTTGTATGTTAAAATGGCCTATTTATACCTAGGAGTTATTTTACATTTTCTTTTTAATGTTTCCTGATGTTCAGATGTTTCATTGTGTCCTTCAAGTTTTTTTTAAACCTCCCTGTGGAATTTGGTGATAATGATTTTTGATACAGATCCTAAGTGGTGGGAGCCTTGAAAGCTTTGAATGAACTACCATTTATCTTTCATTTTTAAACTAGTGACCAACAGGCATGGCTTTGGACCACATTGTCATTACATTGTCATTAATTCAAATTAAAAGACCTTAAAGAATGAGAAATTAAAATCAGAGGGAGTTTGGCCTGTTATTTCTAGGAAGTGAGATAGAGCTGAGACCCTTAGATAACTGTAAAACAACCTCACCATTCATCTTTGATAATAGTCTTCTCTGTAGAGTTGAGGACATTTTGTTTAGTTAAATGGGTTGCTTGGGCAGAGTGATAAATGGGGGGAAACAATGCAGTGAATTTTAGACCTTAAAACTGCAGGGTTGATTTGACTGATCAGTTCTGTTCCTATTCCAGGTGGCACATGCAGAGATCTTACTCAGGAATTACTTTTGTATCTTGCAGTACTGCCATGGAGTAATGTGAATCTCCTAGTATATTGTAGATCCTAATGAATTACCATTTTGTTGTGTAGGAGAAAGCTTTGAAGTGCTTTTAATTGATTGATGCAATCAATTGTATTTTCAAAATTGATCTTAAAAGTATAAAATGCCCTCATAAATTGAAGGCCGGGCAATCATATTTATAAGGCTTTCCTGTTTCATCTTCCCCAACATCAAATTATTGACCTTCTTTTGTATTTCAGCTTTAACATGTTTACATCTGATATATTTTGTGGGGGAGGGCTCTTCAACATCATCAAAGTGCAGTAGATACCTGGTGGGAATCAAAAAAACCAAAGCACTGAGCTGACTAGACTCCCAGCTTCCCTTGTGATGCACAGTTAAGTACCCAACTGTAGGAACTAATTACTGTGGTTAAAGGATTTGTTAAAATGCATAAATGCTTCTTGACAACCTGGGTGTGTAGCCATACAGTGCTAAGTTTTAGACCTGGTGATTTGTACTGGGCTTAATTTGGTGAGGGAAAGACCCTGCCAGGGCATAAGTAAAAGGCAGCAAAAGTAGCCCTTGTTACAGCCAGCTCCCTCCTCTTATGATATAGAACAGTCTTGCTGTGTAAAAGCTGTAATCTCCTTTGCACAGTGGGGGTGATGATGGACATAGGGTGACGGATTTGTAGCTGAGTATTCTAATGAGAGAGAGGGATCTGTGGTGCATGGACTTAATAGAAGAATGTATAAAAATGTCCAGGAGAAAAAATGTGTTAATATTGAGAGTGTCCAAGAGTTAGGAACTGACACTATAAGGAAGAAATATGCCATTAAAGTATTAAAAAAGAGTGTTTTTCAATAGCTTTTTGACTTAATGGCCTGTTAGCACTTGTTATCTCTATCAGACCTTTCGAAGACCACATTCTAGTAGGACAACATGGTTTGCAGAGACTGTTAAAATTGGTTGCACAGAGCAACTCTAAATCACTGTGGCCTTGTGGTCTGCATAATTCATGAGCTAGTCTATAACTAGTTGCTATGAAGAATTCATGTAGCCTAAAGAGTATAGTCACAAGAACCAGTCTCCTTTAAAGCATGTGAGTTTGGATGTTTGCAACAAATTGTAAAGACCTGGAAGAGCTCTTTTTTCTAGTTCCTAAAGCTATCTATTTAAATGGGCACAATTACTGGAAATGTTACAGTTTGTGAGTGTTCCAGCACTAATTGGAAGTATCTGAATGGTAATCTGATTACCAGTTATGTAAATTGAGGGCGTCTACTCCGTATCTAAAACAGTTTTCTGAATGACTGTCAGTCTTCCTGGATCTACCAAAAACGTCATGTCGTTGAATGTTATAAATGTGTTTCTTCATGTGTTCTTAAAGGTCAGCATTTTGAATGCCACAATAAGGAGAGGAAAGATTGAGATAGTGATATTTATCAAATGAATTGTGCTCAGCAACTGTGTCTAAAAAGTCTGACTTCAAAAAAAAGCTATGGAGTCAGAGAAAGGTTAGGTGGCCCTTGTTAATCTGAACTCTTTTATCCTGCCTAATGAAGGGAAGCAACATCATAAAGCAAATCTGTAGGCTGGAACTGTCAGTACCATTACTAATTTTGGGGTTTGGTTAAAAACAAGACTGAATGAACCATGAAAAGTTAATGATAACCTTATTTTGTATCCCATGCAGGTTTTCTCAAGTGGAAGAAGTAGCAGAGCATTTGGTTGGTACCTGACCCCAAAACCTGTGCTCCACCTTGCAAAGAGCTGATGTGGGAGTCATTTACCTTCACATACTCCACAGTTCTCTGCATCAGAAGAATAAGAGTTTGTGTGCAAGGGTGGTTCAAGATGACGATGTAACATTGCTAACACTGAAGGTCTCCTGAGAAGAACTGGCTTTGTAAGAGGCTTCTCCTTTCCTTTTTTTTTTTTTTTTAACTACTTCTCTCAGAAACTACAAGCAAGATGCCAGCCAAGACACCCATCTACTTGAAAGCTGCTAACAATAAGAAAGGAAAGAAATTCAAACTAAGGGATATCTTATCTCCTGATATGATCAGTCCTCCACTTGGAGATTTTCGTCATACCATACACATTGGAAAAGAGGGACAGCATGATGTTTTCGGAGACATCTCATTTTTGCAGGGCAACTATGAGCTGTTGCCTGGAAATGAAGGTGAAACCAGAGTTAGCCAGTCTGGTATCCACAATGAATTCTTAAGGGCAAACAGCACTTCTGAATCCATGTTTACAGAAACTCCATCACCAGTGCTCAAAAATGCTATTTCCCTTCCTGCCATTGGGGGTTCTCAAGCCCTTACATTGCCTTTATTGTCACCAGTGACATTTAATTCAAAGCAAGAATCCATCAGGTCATCCAGAAATCCTAGGCTTAGCTGTGAGCCAGTAATAGAAGAAAAACTGCAGGAGAAAGGTAAAGAGATGGAGGATGAAGAAACGTACAAAGATGACATATGGGGGCAAAATGGTTCTTCTTCACATTTTACCAACGGTAGCGACAGTCACTCATCCAGCTTTTCTGAACGATGCACGGATTGGCAAACAGTGGATTTACTGGATGACAGTCGGCTTTCATGTGAACTAACCAAGACAAAGTCAGAAGAATCCCTTTCAGATCTTGCAGGCTCCCTTCTCTCATTACAACTTGACTTGGGGCCCTCACTTTTGGATGAGGTCCTCAATGTAATGGACAAGAATAAATCTTAGAACTGGTACTCCCTTGCTTCTTCATAAGTGATTCACTTAAAAAGACCACAGTTCAAAAGCAGATGCTTAAAAATCAGCTGTATTTGCAGTTGTACGATGAGTTTTCTAAAAATATTCTTAAAATACTATTTTTTTACCTATTGTTTTTCATGATTTTTATTACACTAAATTCTCATATCAGGAAGGCAAATTTTAATAATCAGTTTCAGCAAATACAAAATGTTTTTAAGTACCAGTATTAATGATCAGAAACTTAAGAAACAGTGTTTGAGGATGATACTGATTGTGATATTCGCTTAGTTCACTTCTACAGGCTTCTGAACATGTGAGAGTCTCTTAATGTCAGAAAGGAGACTTATACTAATTATTCACTTTTATAAGTTATTACAATATCACTTTACGTGTAGGCCTCTTTCTAGAACCTTGTGTTTGAGGGTTTTATAGTGTTTTTCTTCATTTTCCATAGTACCATTTCTGTTATAAATTCACCATAACTACTTTCTTGGTCTTATACTACAGCTCTGAATTCAGTTGTGAACAGTTTGAAGGCTTTTTTGGCTTGAATAACCTGGTCCAGAGTCTCAGTTGCTTTAAATGAGTATGCACAAATTTACACATGTTGAGGCTTGGGCCTGACATTGTATATGAAATGTTATGTTGTAAACAGGTGACACATGCAAGATATTATGGTTAAATTATTTTAAAAGTTGAAATATATTTTCTGTGTGCATATTGGCTTTTTACTGCAGAGCCTACACATACAGTATCTCATCAAAATACTTGCTTGGCATTATTGGTGCTCTTCTGAAAATTGTATATTTGTGTGTTTGAAGAGAAATATGTATTAATAGTCCTTGCTTTTTTCTTCATTTATTTCCACAACATGCTTAAACTTGCAAGTGGTTATTTTACTTTTTGAAGAAGGCACTGGTTATTCACAATGCTAGTGATGTGTGCAGCAGCAGCCAATGTTTGCAAAATGTGGATCCTTCAATACAGTACCTACATGGATTGCATAAATACCTTGTGCAATACAATAAAAACCCCTTTAAATTGCTATGTCTCTGTGATTCACTACACAGCCTCACCAAAACACAAAGTTTTGCTTTCTGCTATAAGGAAGCAGACTAGTTGCAGAAATATGAGACCAACGGGCAAATCAATTCTAACCAAATTCCGTTGATTTCTCCAGTTTAGTTCCTGAGGTTTTAAGGGCAAACTCCAAGCAGATAGGACCCTCTGGAATATATATATACTCATTTAAAGTAATGGGAGATAAGAGAGTAATACTTTGGGCCCAGTGAAGTTAGTGGCAGAGTTCCAGTAGCTTTCACTGAAGCCTTTAGGTAAAATCCCAACACAGTTTGTAGACTGTTCTTCATTAGACAACTTTATTTATCTGTATCTTCCTATAAGAACATGCACCTCATGGATTAGTTAGTATATATTATTTATCCTTAAAATTTCTAGGACATTAATGCCAAATAATAATGTTCCTTCAGCATGTTTTAGGAACACAACCTTAACCCCTGTTAAACACATCTGTTATTGTAGCTGCATGTCTCATTAATGCACATTCTCCCCCATATTATTCCTATAAGTGAGGAAATGAGATGTAGAATGGCCAGGAACTGTTTATTTTTAAGATAATGTTTAATTGCCTTTAACTTCATATTCTCTGTGTGTAAGCCCATATCGAATTTCCAATGTATTCATAATCCAAGACGAATGGTGATGATTGTGGTGCTTTTTCTGTTTTAGAAAGCAGGTTCAAAGCTCTGCTTGGCCACATTTCTTATGGGACCTGGGGATTTAGAACCTAAGGAGAATTTAGGCCAAAATGTTCAGTGGAAAAATCTGTCACTCATTAACATAGGGGAAGTTTGGGTGAAATGGGAATGAGACATTTTCTGTGTAAACCAGCTTCAAATACCATGATTAGAACATTGAAGTATTTGCTGAATGGAAAGTCATTATCTTTTAGGGCTTTCCAAGAAAGTATTCTCTAGAAAGCAAAACCAGATTATATTAGCAGCTGTTGCAGTCATGTAGTTTTTGCTCTGTCCTGTTTTATACTTTATTTCCTGGCTTAGGCTGCTGAAAAGTGTCCCACTATTACAGGATTTTTTGGTCTGTATTATCCTTTCTATGTCATTGCTCTTCTAAATTTGTAAATCCTTAAGTCTTGTGATGAGGGTGGGTGGTCTGAACTAAAAGAATAGCCATTGCTCCAGGCAAAAAAACTGCGTTGTGGAGGAGAACCTTTCCTCATGTCAAGAATAGGACCTTTGCGCTGGCAAAGCAGATTGCATATTTCTTTAAAGCTTTCTTGTTACTTCACTAAGAAGTTGGGTCCCTGAATTGTTCAGATCTCCTCAGTCTTACATGTCAAGACCTAGAAGATGAAAAGTCAAAATGTGCCCAGCTTCTGTTCTGACATGGTCTTCTTTGAAATACTGCTTTGTGTAATCTGATCTGGCATCTCATCTGTCAAAATCTAAATTTTTCAGATCAAAATCTAAATTCCAAAAAAAAATTAAGGATTCTGCCCTCCTGAAGCCTCAATTCTGAAATTAGACTTTCAAGGAGGAGCTACATGTCAGTTTTCCCCTGCTGCAAATTGGCCTTGTGGTTATTGTATCAATTGGATATAAATATATATATTTATGTATATCTATATATATATACAGGAAGAGAGAGAGATATCTCCAAGTTGCCTTGCTATTACATCAATTTTCTGTGTCCATGGGAAAAGTGTGCTAACTGTACCACTGCACAGAAAGTTCCACAGATGCTTCACAAAGCCTTCTGTTATGTCAGAAAGCTCTTTCCCATCACTTCTAACTGCAGATGTACAGTGGAGGCCTAGAGATGTAACCTAAAGCTGCCAAAGAAGAAAGCAGAGGCATATGCCTGCTTCCTACCCAAGTTTCACATCTGTGTAGTTCTGCAAGCTGAGCTATACACAATACAATAGAAAAATGTGCCTGAAAGTCCAATAATCATTCAATTCAAGAACCTTGGAAGTCCTGTCCCTGTTCCCTTGCCAGCCTGAGGTGATCAGTATTGGGCTGAGGGTGTCAGTGGGAGGTAGCGAGCTGGTAAAATACTGGGAAGTACACAGCCCCACATGGATATCTGTCAGTTTCTAAGAAGGACCACATCCAGACACTGAGAAGCAAAACAAGTCTCAACTGAAGGATGGAAAGTGGTTTGACAAGGAGGCTAGCAGAAACCCTGAACTTGAATTCATTCTCTTGAAACTTCAGTATACTGAAGGTGTCTATCTCATTTCACCTGCTTACCCACAACAGTATGGAGTGTGTACAAGACAGCACCATCTGGATTTGCTGCCAAATAGGTGTAAATAACTGTATGTTATGTTAACATGACAGAAAAGGGGAGAAAATCTAAAAAAATAAATCCAAAGGCTATCATAAGTCAAAACCTTGTTTAAGGATGATTTTACTTTTTCGTTCTTTTTCCTTTTTGCATTTTTTGGTGTTAATAAGGAGGCTAGTTAAGAAGGTTAGAGCCTGAAGGATGTTACCTGATTTGTGTAGGAAATTCTCAACAACAGGAATAGACTATGGCCAAGTTTCAGGAAAGCATGGGAGATACTGGCTCAATTTTTTTTTTCTTCTTGCTAAAATTAGTGGGAGAAGAGACAGTTAGGGTGTCTGCCTTTTTGAAGATGTCATTCATGACCAGAATCAGAAGCAGCTGAGATGTCTAATGTAAATAAGGCATCGTGAGACCAAATAAAGTTTGAATGATGCAAGAAGAAGCTAAGAGACATGGTGGACTTCATCCCAAGGAGAGAAAGAAGTCGTTGCTGTACATTTAATAAATTAGTGACCCAGCTGGTCTGCTTGCATCTATTTGCTTTTCCCTATGAATACAAAGTATGGCAATACATCTGTTTCCTATAACGCTTTCATTTTATGTGTTTTTAAAGAGGTTTCCTGGCTCCAAATATGAGACTGGATCCATCACTAACTGCTGCTCTCTAATGAGCATTTTACAAGTGCTAGAAAATCAAGGAAGTACCTAATGCTTTCTGTTTACTTTTGAATCTTGTAAGTTATGTTCTCCCCTATAACAGTTATAAATGGACTGATTGTCTCCTAGTATAAATTAACATTGCTCCAATAAAATCAGAGATCCAGATTTATACCAGGGTATTCCCAGAGAGAAATAAATTTCCCAGAATATTTACAGCAGAGATAATGTTCTTTTTCATGGGTATCTTGTAGTATGACCCTACATATTGTTCAAGCTATTTATCTTCCTCATTGTCTAAGATATTTCTAGTTTGTGCTCAGAGAAACTAGAACTTCAGGTTTCTAGATGTGTGACCAGACACCAGTGGGGCAGGGACTGAGGGCCCTGGGCTGAGATGAAATGGGCCTCCTGAGCCAGTGGATGGATGGAATCTGACTTAAGAACCCTGACAACCTCTGCCAGAATTTTGTGGGTAATCCTTTTGATCTGGAGATGAAGTTTAATTTTATCTTCAGTGAGTCAGAGTCACAAAAGCCATCTGACACACGATTAGATTTTGGTTCAGTACAAATGAAAGAGCCTTGGGCCATTTGCTGTTTGCTATGTAGGATGGCCATCAGTCAAAAAGTCTTTTGAGCCTTTTGCTCACTTAGCAAATTGCCATTGCTATTCCAGAGCACTTAACTGCCCTGCTAAAACTTTTAACAGACAGCAGACAAACTGCTAGATGATAATACTACTCAAGAAGAAAGTTGCATCCACATATTGGAAAGGTAAAATTCACACCCACTTAGATACCATATGTCAGCACTTAGTCAAGTAGATTTTTTACCAGTCCCTTGTGGCATCATTTCAGCTCTAAGTGCTTTGAGGTCACAGTCCCCAGATATTCCCTAGATATTGTCACATTACACTATAAGATGGTCTCATGCACTTGTGAAAGGCAAGTGGGCCTGGGCCTTTCTTTGCTTTTTTTGCCAGACTTCTCCATATATACTGTCAGCTTGGTTGCATCTAGTGAAAGAAAGGCCCAGACGCAACCCAGAGCCACAACCAGCCATAGTGGGAACTGCTCACCATCATTTGGTCCTCGGGAGCTATCTGTTGGAACATCAACTAGAGTCAGCTAGATCAGTGGGGACTTGTGGGAAGAGACACCAGGAATGGGCCCATCATTAGGAATGGGAAGTGCAATGCCATCTAGTGTGCCAAGCACATATCCTGAGGATCTAGACCCAGTAAGAGCCATGACAAGTCCTTCATGATTCACTCTCAGAAAAGTCACCTTTCTTGAGCTTGGAGGAGATGGTCCTTGAAAATAAAAACTCTCCCGTGGATGCCTCTTCTCTCCTAAATTGTATCCCTGGGGCTTCTTCTGAGCATATCCCTGACAGGTTAGAGTCTGCTCTTCTGAAGTTTAGGGTTGTGATCTTGCTTTTGCCTCTCCTCTCGAGATCCAGAATTTAACCATCTCTCTTTATGCACTACAACCAAGTTTGTCCCCTAATCTTGAAATCCCCAACAGGCCGTGTTCCACATGGACTAAAAATGCATTCTATATTATAGCGTAGGATGAGCTCTAGGTTACTCATTAGCTGCCTACAGATACAGTGCACAGCTAAAAAGAAAAATGTATGTTAAGAATGACGTTATGAAACGTGCTCACTGTCACTATGTTTAGACAGCTGGAAGGAAAAAACATTTCCAGAACTGAAAACATTTATGCCAGGCTCCTTAGAAACCTGTCTAAAAGCAGTATCAGAATAAAAGAAATTGTTTTAAATGCTTGGAGTCCCAACCAGATATTTCTAACATCTACTTTATAATGTAATAACTGGATGGTTTGTTTCCTAATATTTATTCTCTTTGTAGGAAACAGAGTGCCACCCAGTACTTTCAACTTCTGAGTGATACTGTAGCATGTTATCATCGTCTCAGGGCTTCCACCTATTTGGTTTTGCTGAAGCGCTGTGCTGCAGTACAGAAGAATTTCTGGGGATATATTCACTGTTTCTCCACTGTTTCTCCCTAATTTCTACTACATTTCATGTGGTGGAAAAATTGTGGGAATATATTTAATCATAATGTTTCTATTTCCTCTCCTGGCAGATGCACATATCTGCAGTTCATGGTTCATGTACTTATGGTTAATCATCAAATATTTTCTAAATTTGGAAAAGCTTTACATCACCTGCTACAGTGTCCAAACTGCTCTCACTAGAAAAATGCAGATGGAGAGAGCAAATTAACAAACCAACTGTAGAGGTTGATCTTCTGCATCCACAGGGTTGTAAGAGCTGGTGTTGCATTTGACATATGAAATTATTTGAATGTAAGCCTCAAATATGCTACATTTCAGTTGAGGTTCTATAGTAAGTCCTATACTCTGTGGCAGAGTTGTGGAGGTCCCAGCCACACTAAAGAAGTGCATACTGAGGAACACTATTTCTCATACTGACAATAATGTGCTTTCCAGCACTTTTCCAGCACACTGATAGTTGTGAGTGCACTGGCACAGTGAAGGGAATTTCCCCTGGCACTGCAGGGCAGTGGAAAGAACAAAGGAAAAGAGGAAGATTTCTCTGACTACAGCATTAACCTGAACTTCTAGACTCTTTAGACTCTCTTGGCTCTAGCACAGACTTGGTCTGTGCCATGAATTTGGGCAAATGATGTCTCTCAGCTGAGACTGACATCACTAGAATAAGAACACTGTTCTTCTAACTGGGTGAAATTCTGTCACATTAGGTGAAAATATTTGCAGGTAAAATGTTTGGAGGGCAATGCTTAGCCTAAGAGCATTAGCTGGGATAGCTAAGGAGTACTGCTATATGGAACTGCAGTGCTTTACTAGACTATATACAACATGGTATTATAAATACCTGTGTTTAAAAGACTGTGTAAGATTTCAATGATAAACACCTTAAATTCATATTTTCTCTAAACTCCCATGAAAAAATGTATCATTTAAAGAAAGAAAAAATCTAGGCTTTGCTCTCAGTTGTAACAACAATCAACCACAAGGCAATATGATTACATAACTTGGGAAAGAGGGCAAAAAAAGATAGTGATGGTTTCAGTAAATCTAATAGTCAAGAATTACAAGCAAGGCATTTAACTTAATTGTTTGACTATTATTGTTTGTCTTTTTGGAACTGTGGTGGGGAACTAGGACTATCCCATCCTATGTCTGGACAGCAGTTAGAATAACCTGGCTGTCATCACAGTTCAAGAAATAATACAACACGTGGCCAGCAACAGAGAGGATATTCACTGCACCATGACACCTTAGCAGAGGTCAAATTTGTGCAGAATCAGTTAAGTGTGAACAGGTGTAATCAGACCACCATGAAATGGCTCTCTGGTTAAGTTGTTCTAAGTGAGGCATGGGACACTCTACCCTAATGGTATTTGTAATCTTGTCAGTATTGTTGATTGCTCCCTGATGTGGGAGTAACCAGAAGGTATTTTCCTTTCCTATAGTTATTGAATGAAAAGAGGAAAACTGTAAGTAGTTTGCGTGTGGTGTGGCATCCTTTCACCAAATCATTTCATCAGGATGAGAGGCAGTCATATAGAAAGGCGATTACTTTGCACTTCACGCAACAAAGAATTGGATCTGACATAGCTGTCCTATAACCTGTAGGAGGCTGTGGCATTGCTAATGAAGTCCTAATGTCCTTAACCAACTTAAAACCCCGTAGGCTTTTCCACTATCTTTAGAAATTTGTTCAGACTCAGTAGGCATTGAGCAACAGAGACAGTGCACATGGAAGTTAAGAGCCCTCAGTGGAACAACATCACAACAAAGCTAAATCATGCCAAGCTCTCCTCTGCCACATATGTTTGGTTTCTTCTACTGAAAACTGAGCATAGGAATGGAACATGAATGTCAGCTCTGATTTCAAGCAGGATTCTGCCTGGGCATCCCCCATAGACAGAAGCCCAAAAGCACAGCAGTTTGTGCACAGTCCTAAAGCTTTCCCCTGCTGGAATTGTGGGTTTTGCCTCTTTTGCTATGCACTTTGTGAAGTATTTTCAGATGAAAGTGTGCCTTGCTTTCTGTGAAACTACACACTTTCCCATTTGTAGGGCTCCTCTTGTAGTTCTAAAAATGGAATATTAAATGGATTTTAAAATGTCCCCTCTTCACTGTGAACTTGTATTTACAAGGTGCCTTCAGAAAGCTTCCTTACTACAATAAATTGCAGCCATTTAGCCCTTGGTGTGTTGGAAGATGCATCGTGCCAGTGGGCAGATCTGAGAAAAGATCATGAATTAGTGTCAGATCCCCTGGATAATGCAGCTTTTTCTGGTATAGAATAAAATCCAACCTGTAACATCATATTCATTTTAAGACATAAGTATGCATTCTCATACAAATATACCGACATTGCTAATGCTTTAGGGTTTCTAAGAGCTTTTATATTTTTGTTCCCAAAGAACAGAATCCTGTGTAGATTCTCTCATGTCTAAAAAGGGCTCCTTTTATAATACACCCTTTTCTGCATTGGGAGAGTATAGGCACACTGGAAGGGTCTCTCTCTGTTGTCTAGCTGCTTATTTTCACTCTGAATGAAACAAGCCAATGTTTCCAAAAGTGCTCCAGGATCCCATACATATATGAATCCATACTGAGATTTCAAAATTGCATTTCTTTAGAAAGTCAGGCTAATTGTGTACTGTGTTGCAACCCACACGAAAGTCTAGGAATTCAGGCAAAGTGAAAATTGATGCTGAACTTCACTTACTGTTTTGATATTCAGATGTGTGCTAAGTGCCAATAAATTAAAATACTACAGAGTCCAATTTTGGACTGTTTGTTCATTGTTTCTTAACACATCTTTTAATCTGCTGTGGACAATTCTACTCTTCCTTTTTAGGAAATGTCTCAAAGAGGTAATTTAAACTATCTCATAAAAAGTTCATCACTGTCAGGCAGAGATATGTGCAATTGGGCTTGTGCATGGCTACTTTTTGGATTCTGTGAACTATTTCCTTTTAGGGGTAAATCTATTGGCACGGCAAACTTCCACTAGTCTTCATTCAAGCGAGGTGAACATATACTCTTATTGGCATTCTATACCTGCTTGTTCCATTATACTTTCTACCAGCATTACATTTATATTACAATTTTATTAATTGATAGGTCCCAGCTTTTCAGGTCAGCCAGCTTTGTTTGTTCATTTTTGTATGCAAAACATCTGCACATGAAGGAGTCAAAGTAAGGAAGACATCCAATCTGAAATTTTGAACTTAGGCATTTTCTTTATGAAACTCACCCAATAATCAATTCAATCACATCTCCTGATTAAATCTACATTTATTTTGAGTGTGCTTTCATGTCCACTTAGGGGCTCCTAGTTACAAATGTGCGTATGGTGTAGGAGAGTTAAAAAGGTAAGAAGCTTTTTTCACATTTAGAAAGCTGTGTTACTGGGAAACATCCTTAGACATTCTAACTGAATAAAGCAAGAGTTCATAACTTAAGCTGCCAAAGAACACTTTGAAAAGCAAAATATGACATAATTTTGCTGGATTTCCTTCTCTCCACAATGTAAGATGTTGTTTTAAATAGCATTTCACATGCATTCTGTAAAACTCAGAGATGTCCAGACTTGATAAAGATAAGGAAAAAAAGAAACAATTAAATATATCAAATCCATCCATAAAGCTGCAAAAATTTACACTTGTGACATATTCTCAGAGTACCGGTTAGGCTTGAGGAAATTAGGATTTCTCTACTGTATGTGAAAATGTTTGACAAACTGAAAACTGTAGACATGGCCTCAGGATAAGATGCGTCCACAGTGCTCTGTGAATTTTCTTTTGACTATGTGTGAACTCATTTTTACAGTGAAATTGCATTTACCTCCTGTGAAATGAAGGAAGAATTAACATTTCAATATAAGCCATATGAGCTTAACATTTCAATTATAAGCCATATGAACTTATAATGTTCCAGTGATTCTGGGTTTGCCCCCTTCCTTTCTCCTCCAGTTCCCTGTATCAAGGCCATAGTGAAGGACTAAGCATGTATTTCTTCTGGCCACCACCCTTTAAGCAGTCTAGAGCACAAGGAATGGTTGTAGAAATGAACACTGAGTTGAGAAATCTTCACAGAATTCACAGTTATATTTCCAGTAATACATAAGTGGCCTTTGAAGTTTCCCATTTGGCCCAGTTTAGACTATGCATCTGAAATTTAACCTTGACATGATCCTACTCTGGAGTAACATCATTCAGCACACCTCAGAAAGAATCAGGTATCTCTTGAATACATAGATAATCACCACTTGTTTTCTCTGGTAACTTATTCCTCATGTTTGTCTTGGGGAAATTTCAAGATGATCTCATAAGTCTTCTTAATCTCATCCATTTATAGGATTGTTTTCCCCTTCTCTTCTATGCACTGCTGGATCCAACTGGCCCAAATCCTTCCTACAGTAAGTGGTTTACACCAGAGATCATTTTTTAATTGTGTTGTATAAATAAATAGTTTAGATCTTTGGGTAAGATTACCCGTTAGCTGAATACACTGAAAGAGAATAACTGATATTTTTACTGTCGGCCTACAATCACTTACTGTACCAGATGAACAGTTTCTTTTTCTGATCAGACAAAATATAACAAGGAATTTAAAACCAGCAAATCTCAACCTGAACATAAAGAGATGTGGCTCTAATGCTTTGCTTCTCTGTGTTAAAGATTTGTGAAGAGCCAGTCATTTTAAGAAAAGCAACATATCCAAGCAAGGCCTCACTATGTTGCATGGAAATGTGGCAGACACCTCTGGATCAGCAACAGGACAGGATAAAGACACTATCTTTAAAGACCATTTTCATCTGTTCTAACTCGAGAGTTGGAAGGAATTTCATCAATAGCATGAGAATACTAGGCCATGAGAGAAGCCTAAGATAGAGTCTCTGGGTGTAGAATAACAGAATGAGTATTCTAGGAACAGCCATGAGCCTGCTCATATATAAAGGCAAAGCCTTTTTTGCCAATTTATTTATTAATACAGCACTGCAAAACAATGTAGCTTTGCAATTATTTTTCTATATTCCAATGATGTCTAAGAACACATATCCTAGGAGAAACTGCTCTCAGGAAATGATGACAAATCCTTCATAAAAGGTAGGTACCCGCTTATGTTTCTCAAAAGAATTTTTTAAATTAACATTTTACAGCAGTTATGAGAACCCCAACTACACTTTCCCCCCATACTCTCTCTCTCATCAGTTGTAGAAATAAAAAAAAGGTCATTAAAATCACAATCTGCCTTGTGTCTATAACTCTTAATGTAGGAAATCAAGCAAATGAGTTTTGTATTTAGTTATTAATGCAGTGAGATCTGAAGCTTTTCCTTAGTCCTACAAGTAACGAATTCCAAATGCAGTAAAGCCCAGTCCATTTTTCTGTTGCTCACAAGGGAGCCTCGACTCATTTCATTGTTCTTGTGGAATTCATCTGCTGTGTGAAGGTTCTGCTCACTGCTGGAGAGGCAGTGGTTGGAGTTACTTCAGTAAGTTTGTTTGTAGACTGGTCTTAAAAAGATAAAACAGCAATAAAGTAAAGTCCCATGTTGTAGTCCCTTTCATAGCCAGGTCAAACCCCATCTTAAACCCTTTGTTTCCACTGCTGCTGTCATAGCTCCAGCATTTCACTCTTGTAGAAGCTTTCTGGTTTTTCTATTTTAAAATCATTAAGGTTCAGTTTGTACCCTTGTGCCAGTGCTGTCTTTTACCCTAAATAGCTTTTTCTCCTAGTGTTTACCCCTCTTCACCAGTGTATTTGTCATCAGTTTTCATCTTCTCCCTTGATCTTAGTCTTGCTAGACTAAACAAGCTGCTCTATTTCAATCTCTTAAAAGGCCTTTCATTCCCTAACGATCCTTCCAGCTCTTTTCTGCAAACATTCCGGTTTAAGTTCATCCTTCCTGTACACAGATGACTATGCAATTTCCTAAAAGAGATTTCACCAGTGTTTGAGCTTCCCAATTTGCACTGGTAGAGCCTGCTGGAGCCTTGGAGCTTGCTATCCTGTATCTTGCAAGAAGTGAGAAGGCTCTACAGACTGCAAAGCAGTGAAGTGTGATGCTACTGCTGACTTTTGTTGCAAAATAGAAAGTGTGTCATGTAGTGAACCAGTTAGAGGCTACAATAACTGGTGTGGGGTTTTTTCCTACCTATTTGCTCCTGAACTCCTGAACTTGCAGATTTCTGTGATCAGACCTACTTCTGAAAGGGAAGTCAAGGCTCAGGCCTACAGAGACATTATGTGGAAACCTACTAGCACTGAAATGCTTGAAAGAACCAAAAAGTTGCTGAGCATTTATGTGAATTAGATTTGTTTCCACAGCACTTCCCTCTCCTTGCTACAAAGCCATGTTTGTGCACTCCTCTTTTCTAGCTGGCTGTTCCCAAAGCAGTGGTTGATTTTACTTTGATAGAAAGCTGGAGGGCAGTGCATTTGAAAGGAAGACCTTGTAGACCTGGCTAGTACCCACCAGCTATTAGTACAGATGCTGCCCTGCTGCACGCCCTCCGGTACTATGACCCAGACTGAGAAGCAGCAGTTGCTTCTCTGCTTCTCCTGTTATGGAAGCTGTTGTCTCCTGTAAATCCTCACGAAGTAAAAGGATGAACCTGAGCTACATCCCACCTGCACATCCATGGGAGCATGAAATCTCAGAGAGTTTTTATGCAGTTTCCATCTCATCCTTTATTGATAAGGTGTTGTGAGATCTGGGAAGGCTGGAATCTGATACAGCTGAGCCACCACTAAATGGCCCTCCTCAGGACTGGGGGAACTGGAAATACATCAGAGATGAAGCCTCTCTGCAGTGGCTATGAACATATTGTGTGGGTATGATTCTCATTTTCTGAGAGATCTTAATTTCATGACAAAATTTCTCATTTCTCATGCCTTTGTGAAGGGGGGAAAAAAGCCTGTCTTGAGTGTATCTAGGCAGATGAAGTTGCAAAATCTGGTGAAAATCACTGATATTTACAGTAATGGCCAAACTCCTTTTGATTTTCCTGGGGGTCAGATGATCTCAATATTAACCATAAAGTATAATATCACAGCTTCTTTTGTAATCCTCTTTGGTAAAGCAAAAAATTCTGCACATGGTTTATTATAATGGATTTTAATAGCTACAATGCAAATATTATCATGGAGAAGGTGAATTATAGCAATATGTGACGACTGAGCAGGAGATCTTCAGCTGCTGAGAACTGCCATGGCTCAGTTGCAATACTATTTTGTTAGCAAAGAATGTTCCCCACACATTTAGGATATATGAATAGGGAAGGTGCAAGGAACTTTAATGTGTGTGAAGCAACTTCATGACTCACTTTGGTTGAGACCTGAGAAGCCCCAGCTTCATGCATTGCAGAAGATCTCCAGAGAAACTGTCAGAGAAACTGAACAACGTACTCAGGGTGTAAATCACATCAGCTTTGAAAGAATTGAAGCCCCTGTTGTATATAACTGACTACAAGCTCAGTCCTACAAGCAAAGAAGTAATGCAGCAAAATTACTGGAAACTCCTATTTAAAACATGACACCTTCCAAAATAATTTCTATAGGCAGTAAGAATTCATGCACTGTGAACAAAGCAGTGTTTTCTCTATAAACCTTTAAAAAGGAAAAAAAGGTTCAGCACAAAAAGGCTGTAGTTAAATCTCTGATGATTTAGGCATTTTCTTTTTTAAGTGTTAATAATTTATCAAGAGTTAAAAGTGTTTTCAGAAGAATAACTCCATGCTCACTCATTTTGAAGCAACTTTGGGTTTTTCCTTTTGTTTTCAATTTGTTCTTGTTGCATTCTTTCTGAGTGGGAAAAATAAACCAAGTATTTCTATGATATAAATAGTTGAGGATGAGATGAGTAATTACGTGAGAAGAAACCAGAGCTGGTTAGTGATAGATCTAAGTGACATTACAATGAAATCCATTCTTTCCTACGAGCTCAGCATCGAGGAGGTGATGATTTTATGAAACAATGCTCCATAAAAATACAATGCATTGCAGAACATTATTATATCTCCCCCCCCAAATAAAAAGTAACAACAACAACAACAAAATTACCTTTTATTTTACAAAAGACATGTAAATTCTGGCACATTAAGCGATTTCAAGAGTCTTTCCAGGTTTTCTTTCTTCAGTTTTTAACCACAGGAAAACAGCCAGAACCACGCTACATAAGCCTTACTTTTTTCCATCTGTCACAAGCCCTCACTCACCTGCCTTCTTTGGAACTTACTCCTTCTCAGCAGTAGGAATAGTACCTCTACTGACACATTTTTCACAGTTTGACACCCTTCTTAGCATATCTTTAGTATTTAGGTTTTCCTCCCTCCAAGCATAAAAGTACAAAGCAAAAGACCATCAAGGAACCAAACAGTTTATGTCTCCTGTGTAATTCAAATGTTATAATGCTTATATTCTTCCAATATAATCAGTAAATATATGTAAAATGTAAATGTAAATACATGTAAAATGTATTAATACATGTAATATATATATATTTGTATAATTTAATCAATTGGTTATTTAGATAAGTTTTGTTAATCTCTATTAAAAGAATTACAAATAGACAATTATTGAAATGAAACACATTGAGTCTATGTGGTCTTGCCATATTCCATTTCTATTTTTACTTCCCTGTAGACTGAGAATCAATGTATCTATCTATTACGGTGAAATAAAAGAGCTTAAATGAACTGAAAAGAAATTATTAAGGCTCCTTAATCCTCTTTTGCCATCTGTCTGCTTCCCATGCTTAAATTTTCCTTCAAATGTGAAAGATCTGTTCTATTTAAGTGTATATTGTAAGTCACTTTATATTTCTGATGGAGATAATATTTTAAAGGTTAAAACCAAGAAGTGTGTCCAAATTTTAAGGACCAAAGCCAAATGAAGGAAGTAACAGACCATTGTCACTGGGAAGGGAGTCTCACGTCACTTGGTAGGAGAATGAAACTCATTGATAAAACCTGCATGCCCTTCCTCAATATTTTACAACTCTTTTGTAAAGTTAGGTTCAGGGAACAGGGGAAGGGCTGATGGTTTATTACTCCTAGAGGAGCCATAGATTGCTAGGGGAGCCTTATCTACTCTAGTTTTACTGCTACAAGCTTTGACAGAATTTCCTTAGTGCAGATGAACATGCTTATTCAAGCAGAATTTATTTGAGAAGCTGTGTTAGGTATCTCAGCATTTACATACAGACTGGGTGTCCACCCAACAGCCTTTCCTGCATCTGACTTTTTTAGTGAAACAGTCCTCTTCTAATCAGAACAGTAAGAATAGTAAAACTTTTAAAAGGATATCAGATTTGAATGACCTTTTAATTCTCAATAGTGCTGCAGTGGAAACTCCTCTGTTTTCCTTTTTAGGAAATGTTCATCTAGATTAATTTATCTCATAGAAAGATCATCACAGGGAAAAAATAAATTGGACAATAGAGGTCCTGCAACCTCAGTCACACTGAGGTGAATGTCAAATCTATTGATACAAATGTCAGCATGAAACAATAAAATCAAGACTGGGAATGCTGGAAGGTTAAATGTAAAAATAGAAAGTTTAAGCTCTAAACCAAGCCAAATACTTCTGCTACTTAAAAGCACTGTTGAAACTATTCAGTAAGACAGGAGCACTATCTGGGTGAAACAAGCTCATGTTCATTTACGCTACCTCCTGTCATTGTAAAAGCGTACTATTGATAGAGGGTATACAGATGGAACTAAGTTTGGAATGATTACCTGCTGAACTTGTAAAGGAAGGACTGTGCCTACCTAGAGAGCTGGCCCCTGGGAAAGTTTGTGCTTACCTTGGATTTCTGCTGGTAGTAAGGTCTCACCTTGCCATTCACAGCAACACTTTCCTTCTCATCTGAAATGAAGTTGACTGCAAAGAGAAGGAGACAAATAGTAAAGTTACCAATTTTTGTCAGTAGGAATAAGTACAGCGGTAAAAAAAAATCTTGTAAGTGGCTTTCTGTCCTCTATCCCAATAAAGACTTCACAGCTTGTGCTTCTTTTTTTCTTAGTAGCAGAAATATTGCATATATGTCAACCAGTCCATCCCACAGCCTCGTTGAAGCAAAACTGGTCTCCTTAGCAACAACCTTTGAGACACAAAAAGGAAATTTCTCCATCTGTCTGACCTGGAGGCTGGAACCCTCCCTCTGGGGACCAGCTGCCCTCTTTTGTCTCTAGCTTCATTTGTAAAACATTTTAGCCTTGATCTGTGTTTATATTAACAAAAAGAATATGTATAAAATGAATGAGGAAAGCTCAGCTGTATAAACCTGCCAGCTGCCTCTGCAAGAGCCAGATGAAGACAGAAATCTTCATCATTTTCCTTTGATGTATAGAGACAAGTAAACTGGCGATATTGCTTGTCTTCAGGAGCTGTCATAAATGAGATGAAGTACGTACTTCCACATGGACAGACAGAAAAGGCCACTTACATTCTATCTTCTCTGAAGACTTATCGTTTTATTGGACCTGGCTTCAAGACCAGTCCTGAAAATATTAACTATTGATACTAGGTGACATTTGTAAAACATTGCAAGATCAGGGTACCTAGCATATCTGCCTGTTACATCCACATCAGCCTACTGCAACATGAGGAACTAGGTCAATATGCCAGTTCTGGCACTGGCTTTCATGTGGAAAGATTTACTAGGTCATTGAATTTCCACCTTTTTTTTCCTTTTTTTTTCTTTTTTTTTTTTTTTTTTTTTTTGCAGCTGCAGTGTACAAAGAGCCTGAGAAAGCAAGTGTAAATCAAAATAGCCACACTGTCATGCTCTGGGAAAGCCTTTTAAGGAGCAGGGCTGAATCTCACCTGTATCTATTTAGTTAGCTTCCAGATGGTAAAAATAAGAAGTAGCACTAAAAGCAGTTGATGATGCTGCTCAAAGAAAAGCTCTAGTCCAAGGAATGCTGACAGGATTACAGTCCTGGCTGAGTGACCAAACAGGCTGAAGGTAGCTCCTAACAAGGTATCAGTAGAAGTTTAGAGGAGGGGGTCCATGCTGATGCCTTTTGCTAGGATTTCCCTCAATGTTGGAGTGTCTGCTGCTAATAAATGGTACTTCAGAAAAGGAATGGCACAATATGCTATCTCCAGTTTTGATGATGCATTGCACTGGCTGGTTTACATGGCAATGAGGAAGTCTGATCCAATGCCAGGCTTGATGGAAAGCTCTTGTGCATATAGATATTGCTACCCTGGTTTGCTTTCTGCCCCACCAAGTGACTGAGGGAGCCAATGCCTAGGATCAAGTTTGTTTCCCTTGGTGGGAGCACAGCAGTAACATTCAATGTGCTTCTTGTCTCAATATGCTGTTGCTTCACAGCCTGAGAAGACCAACAGAGCAGTCTAGTTTATGGACCTGCTTTCACCTCCATTTCTGCCTACACTGTTATTATTCATGAGGTGGGAACACAAGGCAGCTTACGCAAATCTTGCACTGTGTAAATCAGTCTGGCCCTAAAACTGCATGCTAAAATGTACCTTGTAAGTTAGAACATCTAAAACTGATATTGAGGCAGAATCACTGCTCTGCACTAAAATGGTTTTGTTAAGAATGCTAACAAGCCAATGTTGACTTGAGTAATTTTCATCTGTTACTTTATTTGAAGAAAAAGAAAACATGCTAACAGTGCTAACAAACATCAGAGCTAAGCAATTTCATAGAGTGATTATACAGCAGAGTTCTGGAAACCTTCTGTCTACTGCAGCTCCTAGATATTAACACAAGCAGCAGACTAAACATTTGCACCTTGTTTGTACTGCCAGCTGATAAATGAAGGTAATTAATGGGAAGCTATAAGGTGGAAGAGTCTGGAAAATAGCAAAACTTATAGTCCTGAAATACACAGTGCTGATGCCAGAATATTGATTTAATTCCATTACTGTTGCTAAGTGATCTGGTATAGTTTTACATTATATATTGATGTTTACAGCTTACTATATTTTCTTATTTCTGTTTTATCAAATTTTCCCTTTGAACATTTATTTCTAGCTCGACATTAGACAAAAAGAAATACCCCATATCAGGTGAAGCTATTCAAGTCAACTGGTAATAGGACTTGACACTTGTCAGGTCTTTTTAATTTAGGTTTCCATTATTTTTTTTTTGGGTAACATTGACTCTGACAGTGGATAATTACAATGAATAAACTTAATGAAATTAAAATCAATGTCATCTCTGTCCTTGCTCTTTGGGAAAATTGCCAACAGAGGCAAAAAATGATTTTCCAAATACTCTTTTGGAAGTGGCCAATACTAAATGAAACTGGAAAGCAAAATATTTATAACTATTACCACTTGCATTATTGTGGGCTGATTACTTTCTGCAAATCCATAGTCGTGTAAGGTGAACTAAATGTATTTTGCCTCAGCTGCAGAATTTCTTCCAAATTCACAGTTTTCTGCAGGCTGCTTTGGGCCTTCTGCTCTTCAGTGGAATCAGGGAATGCACACTCCAGCTTCAGTTTTCAAGTCAGCTTGTTAGAAAACATATGGGTTTTCATAGTCATTCAAGGCAATCAGCCTATGGCTTGTTAGGTACAGAGGAGAGTTTGTGCTATAAAGGGATGGTTATAATGGTTTGGCCTGACTTGACCTCCTGCCTAACCTATCTGGCCATTTCCATGGTTACTCCAAAAACTTCATAAGAAAATATTTTTTAAGAAGACAACCAGCTGAAATTTAAGGAGTGCAAAACATGCTGAGTTTTACATGTCTGTGGTTAACTGCTCCAGTAGTTACATAACTCAGTGTTAAAAATGTATTTTATTTCCTGTTGTAAATTTGCTGCTTTAAACTTCAACCACTGCATTTTGCTATCCCTATGCCTTTATACTAGAAACTCTTCAATCTGCCTTTAGCACTGATAAAACCTGTTCTGTCTGTGGGGTGGGAAGAAGGATAAGAGCAATGCTAAAAGGCAATGTACTTGCTTTCTCCAATTTTCCAGGAAAGGCATAAAAAGATAGGCTGAATTAGTTGCTAAATTTTATCACACCCAAAAGAGCTTTCTGATACTATGCCAATATGAACACTCTATTAGATTAATCCATATGCAGGTTATAATGCTTTCTCCTGCACAGCATTTCCCTGATGGTTTTTGAGTGATTTGAAAGAAAAATATTCACATTCTACATTAGAAAAGTCACTGACATATAAATCAGTGTGTTGCCTTGTACAGGGGAAGCTAACATTCCTCTCCAGAAGGATGTTTCTTAGAACAAAACCTTGGGGATGTACACATCTAGACACTGTAGCGGGTTCTAGTTTTCATTCACAAAAGAGGCTCAGGCTTCACTTAAGCCATTGTAGCATAATGGTAAAATCAGTTCCTAAATTTTATTAAAGCAATTCCTGTCCTAGGAACTTTTTTTTGTCTTATAGAGGAGGAAGCTCATTGTTGGTATTCCTTGTGAGAAGGGAGAGGCACAGGGATGGATGCTTGAGCCAGGTTCCAAAATGCCAGCAGTACTTGGTTGGCACATAGTGGTGACTGAGGGGAAAGGCCTGACAGTGCCAGGCTAATATAGCAGGGTTTCAGAGTTAAAGTAGAACAAAGACTGAAATTCAATAAATAAACTGAGAGGAGGCAATCTCTTCACCCTCTTCCCACTTGTCCTGTTGTTGGCTACACACCTCCTTTTCTTACACCTGCTCTGGCACACTTTGGAGCTGTGATCTAATTTAATTCTAGAATGGCAGAGAAGTACTGAATTTTTCATTGTGTGTTTTTCTGGTGGGATTTTTTTGCCATTTTAGCTAATGGAGTTGGCACATAAGAAGAGCTCTGGCAATTGCCAGCACCAGCATGTTGGTGAGGAGAGGGGAGGAGGCAGGTGAACACACACCCCGCCTTGGCAGCGCTGAGCTATAGATCAACCAACTGTGCTTTTGAAACCATACTCTTCAGTTTTAATCAGAATGTAAAAAAGACATGTAATACCTTGAAAGGGAAGGACCTGTTATGATGCAGAAGGCAGCAGCATGGTGGGAGCCTGGAGAAGCCAGGGCTGTGCGAAGCGAGGAGACAGGGAGAGCTGAGGGTGTCCCTCAGGGTTCCCGCTCTTTCTGTGAGGGCACGGCTGTAGCACTCACCTCTTCCCAAGCAAAGCAGAGGGAGCTCCAGAGCAGCCCCACACACAGTGGTAAGAATATTGTAATGGTTTGAGGATTTGGGGTATTTTTTACTTATTAATTTGAATTTCCATTCTTTCCTTCATTTGCTTTTGAGTGCTGTCTGCCCACACCTCACTGCATGGCTGACGAGCCACAGCTGCTAATGGCTCACAGGGCTGAAGCACCAGGTCCCACTGTGGCATCTGGGTATCCTGGAGGGCTTGGGGGCTCTGGCATGGCCTGCATGGCACCAGGAGCTGTGGCATGTCCTGTGTGCCACCAGGAGCTGTGGCATGGCCTGCATGGCGCCGGCACCCCCTCAGCCCAGCTGCATGTGGGTGCATGTGGGTGCAGCCCCAGGGCCTGGCTGAGCTGTGCCAGCAGTGGGAAGCTGTGATTTACTGCGTGATAAAAAGCCAAAATTCCTGTGCACAGGCACATCAGGTCTGTGAAAGGACACGTGAGACATGAAGGGTGCTCAGGCCTCATGGGTGGTAAAGCTGGCAGCCCTAACATCACACAGGATCTGAGGGACTTGGGCAGTGGGTCTGGATTTAATGATAGATTCCAGCCACATGTAAAGAAACTTTGGGAATTGATTCAGACTTTAGGTGGCTATTTTTATCTTATATTTATCATGTTGACCTGCTGGGTAAAAAAATAGGAGTTAGTACAAGAAACACATAGTTGTATAATATAAATGATTCCAAAACCATCCCAGGCTATACATGTAGCTGTTACAGAAAGACTGTTGGATTGGACATTGAAAATAGAAAATATTTACACAAATTGCAGTGTGGAATTCTGTGGATCTTCTTGCTTTTGTTCTGCTGCTGTTGTATGCTTAAATGGAAGATGTACATTCCTGGACATTTTACATTTCTTCCCTACTCTTTTTTGTGTGCTACTACTTATTTTTTGTCAGTCTGTTGTTTTCACAAACTTGATGATTTTGAGGCAAAAAACCTATCTTATCATTCACTATCACTTGATATTTTCATAAATCACTGGGCATATTTAAAACTGTCTATTAACACAGTTTTGTTTCAGCAGAGGAAAAATCCTAATTATCCTACATAGATACTTTGATACAGTACAGTAGCTCTAAGTCATGTGTAAAATGGCCGCTATTCAGCTCTGTGGGTCTGGTGGTGAAACAAACCATGGAAATAAAGCTGACTAAAACCAGAAATGAGAGACAATAGACTTCTCATGCCAGCTGAGATGAGAAAAAGATAGGGTGTTATTTATGGACTGAAGTTTTTACCCTTCCTTGGATCCTAATGTACTCAGTGCCCTTTGCTGCAGAGCACTGCTGCTCTCACAGTGCATGTTCCACTAGTATTTACAAACCACCTCCATATGTTTTGTAATGATTTTTAAAAGTATAAATACCAGACCATCATACTTGAAATCCAAATCTATCTCTGTTAAATGAAAAATGAGCATTATAAACCCAGGAGCAGCTGGTGAGCAAACAGAGATTAGCTAACATTTATTTTAAATGGTATTTCAAAGCAATTTTTTATTTTTCTAAATTGAAGAGTGAGAACATGACTACTTTAGGGCATTTTCTGTTTTCCAAGTAGTGACAGCACCCTTGTCTGGACAGACTGTGAAGAAAAAGACCAGGTTAATGGAGAGTCAGAGCTCTCTGAGGTGTTGACAGGCCTGCCTGAACAAGGCTCATGCAAACTGGATTGGGTTGGTAATCATGGGGGCTAGAAATTGGTAATTATTTTCATTTGTGAAGTTCTCAGACTTTAGTGTATGTGTTTTCAAGATTTTCTCTGCAGTCATAACAGACATAAACATATGGGAAAGGAAGGTAAAAGTGCAGTTAATACAATATAGGAAATTACTCTGGGACTTAGGGCTGGAAGCACCCTTCATATTTGGAAGGTCTTACAATAAAAGTTATGAGAGTTGGCAGTGCTGGTGAATGGTTTGTTGAATTCCAAATCCTTTGCAGGAAATGCTGGGCAGGTAGTGCTCTTTACCTGGCTTGAGTTCTCAGCTGCTATTGCTATCACCAAGTAGGTAATGTCTATGGTGGGGAAAAGGATTCTAAAGAAATGCAGGTTGTAAATGGCTGCTGTTTCTACCTAATGTTACTGCAAGAGCAGGACCTGTGCACAAAGTCCTATACATACTTCACTTTATGGGCAGGGGCACAACCATTTGCTGTGTGTATCCTTAGCCATGTTTTTGTAGCCTTTTCCATGTACTGAGTATGTCTCTAGGAAACTTCATCTTTTGCAGCCTGACATGAGTCTTAATTTACTTGATCTAGTTATTTGGAACCTAGATAGTGTCTTCAATATAGATGTTTTAATGCTATGTACTTTATATTCATTTTGTGGCTTTAAAAGGCTCAGTAAATTATTTGGACCTTTTGAATAGCCTCTGATTCCTATCTTAGATTTGTGTCTGCTTTTTCTTACATGAGGGCAGGTTGTAACCAAACACAGAGACTGTGATTTGTCTCTTGTTATTAATAGAGTAAGTAAAGGATAAAATTATTTTCAATCTCACTTACACACCTGCATTTAAAAACACAGACACCTCTTTTAGTCAAGATAGTTTCTCAGTTGCAGCTTGAAGGAAGCTGGGGAGGGAAGGAGGAAAAGAGTAAAGTAGGGCATTTATCATGTCATGCTTTTCCTGTTTGTGTGTTCTTCTGTAGGTGTCTACTACCCTGTGCTGGCAGAGATGGCTTTCTGTGCTTAGGAGACAGTGGATCTGACCCAAAATGTCCATTCTTGAGCTTAAAGATTGAGGGCACTCTGGCCCTTGATTAGACATTTAATACCAGAAAAAATACTGACTTCACAGTTAAAGTGAAAGAGTTAAGTATAATTTAGCTTCTTTTACAAACTGCTTTTAAAAGGTTTTTCTGTTTGCTCATCTCCAGTGGATCTTAAACAGAGACATTTTGTTGCTACGGAAAATAGTAAGCAAGCAATAACAAATGCTTCCTCACACAGAAGCAAAGCACCCTGTTAACCATCAGCCATACAGATATGACTGAGAGTGGAAAAGAAAACATGGGGGAAAATATGAAACCAGTTCCAGCTTTCATTCTGTCCTTAAATAAAACACAACCTCACTTCCTTCTTTCAGCACAGCACGGTGGCATTCCTGTGATCTTGGAAGAGAGGGTCATTTGCTGATAGCAGTTTCACTGTTTAAGGATACCTGCCACAGTCATGAGTATCTGTCTGAAACAAGAGATTTTGAAAAGCCTCACCAGAGTTACACTTCACATATGCACATTTTACACTAAGCCAAAAAAGTATAAGGGATTTTTCTTCTATGATCTTAGTTCCAAGAAAATTTCTTCATGAGACATATGTGGGAAAATAATACCTTAAATCCAGTCAGACTTCATCTTGCCTCCAGACTCTGAAATGATTGGAGAGATATAAATTAGAAAAATTTGACATTTGCCTTGATCTCTGCTTTGCCACCTAAGATGCTTTCCAGGGTCAGCCTTGAAATTCAACACAACACCATTCTGTCAGAATAAAGCAAAAGTTGCACAGTAGAGCTATTTTAGTCATTAAAGTATTACAGTTACAGCTTTTTAAAAATAGTCACGTAGGACCCAACCTATTTTTAAACAACCGAATCTTTTCATTCCTAAGTCTCTTCTTTTTTTTTCCATCTATGTGGAATTTTCTTTTTATAATGTTCTTGACTAAGCAGAGTTACAGTCAATACTAATTCATACAGCATACTGAAGCTGACAATGTAGATCTTTGTTTCAAGGGCCATTTGTGTTGTGACAGGCAAAGAACAGACAAGTTGCACTGTTGTTTTTACTGAAGACAAGCAAAACTAGACCAAATCCTGCAGCACACACTCAAGCAAAACTCCAAGAGAAACTTTTCCTCAATTCATCTAAGAATAATCAGAAATGGACTTTAGCAGTTCCATATTTTTCACAGTGTACTCTGAAAAGCTCAAATAATCCTTTTTGCAGCTGTTGCTCATTCATGATTCAAAAATGTCTGATTCATTATAAATGCAAAAACTCAGCAAAAAGTATACATCAGAAATTCTTTCAATATAAAGCTCCAACTATATGTGAGATGAAACCTAGTAAACTTCAACTTCCCCACTAGCTGAAATTAAGCTAATTTTCGTTAACAATTAATAGTAAATAAGATGGTCTGAAAAGTGCTCAGTGCCTTGTGACTGCAGCAGCAGTTGCACCACACCAGTCTCTCTGAATCAGAAACATATCTATTTATCAAAAGAATTAAATAATAAAATCTGGAATCTTCTGTTGTGTGTGCTTCCTCGGTGTTTTTCTAGTTCTGCATGGTCATGTACATGAGTAGCTAATTTCATTAATATCTTTCTTCTGTCAGGAGACATCATTATATTGTAAGGAATGCAATAATCCACCCACGTGCATAAATTACCTTTTGTAATACATCCCCATTTCATCCACGTTTGTCAAGGACTTTTACTTATTGTAAGTACACTTGGGTGGTACATGGGACTCAGCACCCACAATGCATTTTTCCTTCCCTAATTTCTAGGTAAGGAAAGCTGCATTGCCTGAAGCTGAGGAGGTCTTGGGATATTCCCATGATTCTGGTTTGAGTCAGTATATGAAACACCAGATTAATAAGAGACTTTTACCAACTTAGTCACTACTCTGTATGCAAACAGAAACATTTTCCAGTGAGTGATTTAGACTAAGCTCAAGTTTATAAGCTTGATTCCTTTAATTCAGTTTCCTGAAGCAGAAATATCAATTACTCATCATTACTTACCAGGAAGGAAGTGTACCTGCAACATAGCAAGATGATCCTGTATAGAAAGTAATGTAGACTTCTTTGGACATTGAAAACATGCAATAATATTTTACTTCTCCCTTGGTAGGGAATCAAAGACAGCCTTGGGTACTCCAGTTCAAACCACATCACAGTTGAAGTGTCCAAAGAGAATCTAAAATTTCAGATTCAGCCACTGCTATGTAAAACAATGCCACAGGAACATTCCCATGTCAAAACCACAATCTTTATAGCCAGCTGAATAGCTCTTTCAGGCAATGAGCAATCAGTTCAAATATATACCTTATTCCAACTAAAACAGAGATCCACTGTATTATCTGTTCATGGAGAATACTTAACCTAGACTCTAATCTCTAGAAATTGGCATAATTTGAAGGCACTTGAGAGAACAAACACTCAAATTACAGACTGTTAAAATAGGAAATATGAATGGATTTCTGGCACACTTTGTTGGACACTCCTGCAGTTATGCTGCAGCCCAAATAGAAATGTTTTCTGTATTAGCTTGAGAGGCATTAAGGGCTGTGTTTTCTATAGATGAACTGAGATGAGGGGTGAAGATCTAACTTGTAAAAGCAAAGAGGAGGGGAGGCCTTGAGAGTAGGCTTCCTAATCGTGTGTACAGAAGGCTCTTCTGTGGGTGTACCATGATGGCTGTAGAGACTACATGGGGCTTTACATGGGGCAGGGATAGAGGCTGTCTTCTGTGGATGTCTTGAGCAGGGCTCTTACCTGGGGAAGTCTAGTTTCTTGCTAGTAAATGTGGTCACATTCTTCAGTACTGTGTTGGGTTTAAAAGACTTTTTCTAACTGTCTCTTACAGTTTCCAAGGGCTGATTTCACTGTGGGTGAGCACACAACAGCAGAACTATCTTAGGAAATGACACCCTATGTTTAGATATCCAAATGCTTTAAAATGAAGCTGTTCTGAATAGAGATAGCAAAAGATGTAAATTTATGCACTTAAGCAAAAAGCTGAAGAATCATCTCCCATCTAAAAAGCCTTTATTTTCTCAAACCTTACTTGCTTTTGCCACCAGGACATATAAGAACTCAAGTTTTAACTTGTCATGCTATCCTTTGCAAGACTGAAAACAAAAGATATTTGTTTTCTTTACAGAGAGTGAAATTTAGAGCACCTTTTCAGGTAGCTGTTCTCAAAATAAATAACACATTAGAAATTGGAAAAAATTATGTGTTCAGAAGGCATAAGTTTTGTTTACATCACTTTAAATTCACTTCTCAAGCTGTACAGAAGAAATGCCTTTCTTTTGTAGATAGGATCTCTGAATGTAAATATCATGCAATATTTTTAAAATACTTTATTTTTAAAACCTCACAGTTTGGGGAAATCTTGCTTAAAATTTTGGAAGGCCTTGAACTTCTCTGAACTTCACCAGCACTGTCTGTAGTTTCTGGTGGAATTCCCATGGAAGGAAATAAAAGTGTCCATGTTCTTTGGTTACCAGGGAGGAATTCAGGGGCTGAATTTCCTTCAATTAAAGCTGTGGTCCAATTCCTCATACCAAAACATCTACTGATAGAAAAAAGCTGTTTGAATGGTGTTTCAGTAACTTTGAATAATTCAGGCTTCCACATTCTGGACTCCAGAGTGATTTGAGGTTTGAAACTGGGACATTAAAGCTAAAGTAATATAAATGGAATGACACATGTTCTTTCCAAGATCTGGAAGCCTGCTGCCCTCCAGGTCTCTAGCTTATTCAGGAAATGACCATTTTTTATAATGTTGACATTCCCATATACAAATGAAAATCCATAGTGTTTCCCAGACCTGATACTGAAACACACACAAAAGGGAGAAGCAGGCTCAGAATGAAATAAAGTGCTAAAGGAAACAAGAATAATAATCTTGAACTTCATTTATTGTGCTTCTTTGAATCTTTGTTTGGCAATCTTTCTGTGGAAAGATTGAAGTTAAATTTTTCACATGTTTAACACCTGGTTAAACACCATGTAAACCCATGGCAGTGGCCAAATACACCTCATTAAGGAAAACTTGAGACTACTGTCCTAATGAAGTTACATATTTTTCTATGCACTATCATGGATTGATTCTTTAGAAGCTTTTTCAATAAGACATCTGTCCTCATTTCGTGTGCCCAGATAAAATGAAATACATTTTATTGAATAACCACCTCTGGCTGTGATTCTTTGTATCATGTGAAAATGTGTTTTTAATATTGCTGTTTGTAGGACAGCAGTGGGCAAATGTTTTTACAAAGTAAACCAAGAATATTGACACTGAAAAAGAGAATTCTTCTTGACACCTGTCAGTATTTGGTCCTGTGGCTCACATATCCCTCCCTTTTTTTGACTTGCTTTGTGTACTATCACCAGCATCTTGGAGATATCCTGGCTTCATATCTGCTGCAAACAGCCAAGTATCTTTTACCTCCCTGCTATCACTCCCAGAGGTCAAAAGTTCATTTGGAGCATTGAAGCAGCCTGCTTCTTTAACAACTGGTGAAACAAGATTATGTTAAAGAAAGCAGTGTTGATTTTATTAGAAACTAGAGAGAAGAATGAAATGAAACTAAAGTTGAACAGAAGAAACTTTCCTGTATCTGGCAGCTGCACAAAATCTAGCTCGCCAGGTTACAATCTCATGGTTATTACTGATACATTCAAGCACACTAGAAAAATGTATCAGTGCTTATTTGGCCTTTCTTCTCATAATACGCTTCACAGATCTGATACAACAGCACTTCAGCCAGCAGCATCTTCAGGGAAGAACAGTTCTGGCAGTCATAAGCATCATGAGCAGCAGGGAAATGCTTCACCTTTTGAAGCGCCCTTCAGCTGAGAAAATTTTCCCTTGTTAAGATAACTGAAATCCAAGTTTTTTTCCAGTGGCAGGTTGTGTTAAATTTATTCAAAGGACACAGAACCCAAGCAACTGTTTCTCTAACTGCAGTTTGTGGCTAATTCCACTCAGTGATGACAGCGTTTCCAAGCCTTTGTGTGAACATTCCAGCTTTTTGCTAGATGTGTTGGAATATGTTGTCCTTATGAACTGATAAAAGGAAATTTTCAGCTTAGCCCACACACATACACACACTCTTGCATTTCTCTTTATGGAAGCTCCACTGATCTGTCACTGGGGAAATACCTTATTCAAAGAAGAGAAACAGAATTATTCTCTCCATACTGTTATTCAGAATAAGGTATATTGTATTTAAGTATATTGAAGATTGCTGCTGCCATAAGGCAGGAAAACACACAGGCTGAGGCTGGTGATCAGAGCAGAATTTGATGTACATGTTGCTACATTGTAGTCTTTAACATAAAATGAAGATATATAAATCTCTGCCATCAGATTGTCATTGCTTTTAAAATTGGATTGTGATGCTTCACCAAGGGTTCAACATTCCTTGAATTTCTTTAGTTAGTGACTGCAAGAAAAAAAACTGGTTGTCAGAATTAAGAGTGTAAAACTTGGTCTCATTCTAGAAATCTGTCAACTTCAAGTTCAAAAGCTTGAAGAAAAATCAGACATGCAGAAGCACAAATTATGGATGGGAAGTGTGAGGGCAGCCATTGCAGTATTTCAGCACACACAAGGCTCAAACCTGCCTGAAATTTTGTAGGATTGGAGTTAAGTTGGTAGACTAGGAAGCTCTTTAATATTGACACATGAATGAAACTGTTCAGGACAAAGAGAACCACCTCTAAGACAGGGATGTGTTCATGGGATGTGCTCATATTCATCTCATTAAATCAAACTGTCACATCTAGCACCACTCTTACCTACTGAAAGAGCTGTGCTGTCTTTCCAGTGCCTGGTCTCAGAACTGAATGGCAGCAGTCTCTTCAAAATATCTCATTTGCCACATTGTGCCAATTGTGAAAACACACAATACCTAAGCAGAACTGACAGGAGATGGCAGCCATGCAGAGAAAAGTGTGACACGCAGAGTTTTGAAAGAGGAATGGGGGGCCAGAAGAGACAGTGAGGAAGAGCAGGGAAGAGAAGGTATGACAGCCTTAAGACACATCAAAAGAAGGGAGGAAAGCCATGGAAACAATGATGTCAGGCAAGGAGTAGGAAACTGAAAACAGGGAATAGAAGCTATTCACCCTGTTTAGGATACGAAGGAGGGATTCACAGATCGTAGAACCTGGGAAAAAAAAGACATAGGGGAGTGAGAGGACTATGAAAGCAATGTTAGAAGTAGCATAATAGAAAACCACTATAGAGGAAGTACAGGCAGCTATGAGAGATTAGAGACCGAGGCAAACATCACTAAGTATGAGGAATGGGCAAGGAAGGAAGACTTTACTGGAGACTCAAATTAACCATTGTTGGAAAGAAAACAGAAACACAGGATGAGGAAAACATTTGGGGAATGATAAAGAAAACAGGGATGTGAAGACATTACGACATAGGGAAGAAGAGTAGATAGTAAAGAATACTCTAAAGCAGATGAGTAGCACAGGCAAAAATAATGAAAAAAACCTTCATAGACAAAATAAGTCAAGAAAAAACCCCTAACAACTTCCTTGTCTTAAGCTGTCAAGGTAGGAGAAAGAGATGAAGTTATCCATTTTTGACATAATCTTTTCTTTTGAAAAAGGCTCTACACTGTTGGCAAAGTACAGAAGCAGCACAGTAACTAGAGTTACCCCAGTGCATGCTGCTGCAAATATAATCCTCTTCTGGGTGTCCATGGTTATTCCTGCAGAGATGACTTTGTGATGCACAGCTGTATCAAAGGATCAATAGAAGTGCACACAAATGCATTAGAAAATTTCCATTTAGCCTCCTAGTCAGCCTTACAATAGTACTATAATTGTAGTCACTGACACTTGCTTTGTCAGAACCTTTTCACTATAAACTACTCCAGGAAACCATTCCCCAAACTTACCTGATCACACACCCAGCATGAGCTGGCATGTTCATATGAGGTGACAGAGATATAAACATGACATAATCATTGCTATGTAATGTAATCCTCAGTGTTACAGATTAAGGAATTGATTTAGAAAGGCGTTCAAGGACAAAGGTATTTAATTGTAGCCTAGAGATTTAGGCAGATGTCTCTATTGCTTCAGATTATGATTTTACCATCCATTGGATTCATTGCCCCAGGAAAGTTACTTTCCATTTCAGGTTACCCAGTATATTTTGATTTCCACCTATTTCTTAGGAAAGCTGCAAAATTTTCCTAAATAGTAGCTTCATCCTGGAACAAGATAAGAAAATTCAACTTTTAAGTAAGAGCAGTGTTAAAGGGAGAGTTTCTAAGAACTCTCTAACATTTCTGTACATTCACTGTCTATTCAAATCTTTCAAGTTCTCTACATTGACTTTAACAGGCAATGAATTAGACAGAAACTTAAAGCTTGACTGAAGCGTTCACTTAGAGAAATATGATGCTATCTGTGAACCACTGCATTCTGAACATTGTGATCAGGCCACAAAAAATGCAGCTTGAAACAGGTGCCAGACATTTTTGTAGGAAATCAGTGCAATTTCAGATAAGTTTAATGAAGCAGCCATTTAGTGAAGCAGCTATCAAGCTGCTTACACTCCTGTTTCACTCATCTTAACAAAATTATTCAAATCTTCAGAGTTTTCTACTGATCATATACAGAACCACACTTACAAATGGCCATGCTTTGTATTTAATCCATTTTTCCTTCAACTGTGCAAACACGTGATATTCACTGCAGGATACTTACTATGTAGGAAGCCACCAAGTGGGCAGCAAAGTTGTGCGGTACCTAGTCTGTCCAAACATGGTAATATTACCTTCTGAAAGTAAGCTGCAAAACGAGAAATGGAAGAAAATGACTATAAACTGAGTGTAAGTATATTAACTATAAATGGGATTAGAGAGAAAACAGGCTCAAAATTTTCCTTCCTTTCCTTGAGAATCTGCACTGAACTCACTGGGGTAACTCAAGGTAGAGTTCCTAACTGAAGAATCATGTCTTATTGTTACACATTCTTTCTCAGCATGGAACCCATTTATTTTTTCCCACTAGACTGTTTAGTAAACCACAATTATTCAGTTAGCCATCAAACCTTAATTAGATTACTTACATGCCAGAACCACCCCAGTCACTCATGTAACCTACATTAGCTTCTAATAATTTAGGAGGAAATCACAGCTCCCTCCCTCATGGATGGGATAGAAGCTGCCTGCAGGATCACGGTCGTGGCAAGGATACTTATGCTCTGCAGATGGTTCCCTTCTGCCTCAAGTTTGAAGATAGAGATGTGCTGAACAAGCCTTTTGTAACATTCCTGCTGAAATCTAGTAGCCAACAAGCAAATCTGAACAAAAAGCCAGGAGTGGAATATTCCTCTGAAAAATGAAATCTATCAATGACCTTTTAGCAATAGCAACTAATTTGGTATTTCCTAAACAAGGACTTGATTAATGATACTTGGAAGGGATTATGTTTTTAAATGTTAGAACTGGAATGGAATTAAATCATTGTTGATTGTAGTGCATGCCTGCTCACACCAGTTATCATCCTCTGCCTGTCTGAAGATTAATACTCTGTATATATGCTGTGAGGGGAGAAACATGGAGCAAATTCCTTTCCAGCATTCTTTCAGTTTACTAAGATAATTTTTTCCCCCTGGTAAAAAAATTCTATCCCCAGCATTTTAAATGAAGCAACTGCAGGAATGTAGGTTGAAAAAGACATAGTTCACAATGAGTAGCACCTTTAGTCACAAAGATGGGAGCAGTGAAAGCTTGATCACGTGCAGCAGAAATTTTCTATCATACTTGATGAGCAGGACTGCACTCTCTTGTGGAGGTGTCAGACTGCACCACTGCAGCAAGCTTGGTATACACTCCATGTGACTGGAATCTTTAGGGATGGTCTATAAGAGTGATGAAGAGGCCTGACAACAGGATGACCTTTCCCTGAGGAACTGAAAATAATCACCTCCTGAAGGTAGAATTGAATTTTAGCAGCTGTTCATACAGGTTAATTTTTGACTTCTTTTCTGCTGACCATTTACAAATAAGTGACACTGGCTTCAGAAATAAACAGGTTTAATTTTTTTTAGCACTGAGAAATACACCGCAATCACAAAATGCTGTTGCAGATCTTGCCAGCAGAAATGGGGAAAGAAGTGTTCTTTAGCATTCTGATTAAACAACTGCCTCTGTAACCTTAATTTGTGCTTTAAATCACCATTGGCTTTAAACAAATAGGTGGCCTGAATGAAGGGCACTGGACACCTGGTAGGGAGACAGGCAGAATGGAGTGTGAGGGGACTCCCTGTTTGTAAAAGCTACTCCACAAGAAGTGTGCAAACTTCAAACCCTGAAGTCCTGATGTTAGTGCTGTATTTTACACACTGAAGTAGCACCCTGAGGGCTGTTCTTAGTGAGTTAAAATGGGATAATAGTTATAACATGAAAATAAAGTAGCCTCTGCTCCTCTGCAACATGTAGACCTAACTACTTTGGCACTGGATAGATTCAATCCATATATAAACAGATACAGATGGCAGGATTTAAATTCTCTGTTTGATTTGCTGGGTTTGTTTCCAGAATTTTGTAGATATCCATTTCTTCACAATTACCCATCCAGTGTTACTTCTCATGAGGGCATTGCCTATGTACTGCAAGCTTTCATCAAATTTCCAGAATTACTTCATTCTTCATTCAAGCCATTTCCCGCTCAATTTAAGCAAGATAAAGGCATTTGCATTCTCATCTGCATACATGCATACTGATCTTTTTCATTATTCAAATAAAGAATATTTTTTGGCCTAGCTTTCAAAAAAACTCTTTTCTATCAGACCTTAAGGCAACTACAATTGTAGATATCAACTGACAGACACTAACAGTTTGCTTTTTTCCAAATTAAATCACAGTAATGCTAAATTTGTAACATATCTTAGGTAGCCTCCTAATAATTATATGTCTCATAATTTTACTAAGTCTGTCAAATCTAGTACCTACTAAGCCTTATGTCATTGATTTTACTCAGTAACTGTGATATACATTCCCTTGAGATAAACATGAACTTCATCTCAGGTAAGAAAGAGGCTCTGCTTTGGAAATTTAACAATATGCAAAGCAATGTTTTGTTATAGTATCTAAAAAAATGTATGGAAATCTCTCCTGTTCTCCATGCCATAATATAGGATGTCCTCTCATGTTTCCAAGGTCATAAGAAGGGCTTTTGTGAATAGCCCACAAAAGCAAAAGGGATATGAGAAGCATCATCCTAAATCTGTGAATAAGAACCTCACATATATTGCACATATTTTACTGAGTAGGCTTCCAAGATAGACATAAATTTTACTTTTTCTTATTATTTGTGATCTAAGGCTGTTGATCCCACTAGCAGTCTAAATCTCAACAAATGAGTAGCACCTGCTTCTTTAATAGCACCATTTCTTGACCCAAACTGCAATTTTGGTTTTGCTTGTTTTAAAAGCATTCTGACTTTACACTTGTGGATGGCTCTTTCAAGCAAGCTGTGAGATGTGGTCACTGTATTTAGTGCAATAATGAACTGCATGCCCTGGGCTTTCTAAGCGATTGTTCAGTCATGCACTTCTCTCAGTTTTCCATTTCCAAAGCCATAAAATCCCACAATACCTGGAGAAGGCAGAAATGGAGGCAGAAATGGGGGCTGCTCCAGGTTTACACCATTTAGAGAAGCTTAGATTGCTTATGGCTTTATTCTAGACTAAGTTTCCCCATGTGTAGAACAGCACAGATGGGGAGGTTCCTAATAACTTGCACACTTAGAGGATGAAGTAAAAATATATTTTTTCTTATTTGCAATTTATGTTTATGTCTCATTGCTAAAATCACATGTTTAAATGTTATGCAATGGCATATTTCTAGTGTTTGTACTGCTGAATGCTGGGTAGAACACTCACCAAATCAGTCATCTATAAAGATACTTGACAATCACTAAAAATCAGAATAGAAGCCCCAGAGGGTGAACATGCTTCAATTTAGATTATTATTTCATACTAAGAAACACATTCTTGTTCTATTTTGGTTTCCAGGATGCCAAAGAACATGTTCTGGGCATGATTTGTGCTGAAAACCAGAGAAAATTGCACTTTTTCCTATGCCATAAACCATTTATAGATAAGATCATTACAGCAAGCTCAAGTTAGAGTGCAGGATGTAAATCTTTGTGTCATTTGTCAGCCATTTATGAAAATGTTTGTTAAAACTCTGCAATAAATAACAAAGTCTAGCAATATGTCCTCTTTTTCTATAGTTTTCCCTCTTAAAAAAGTGAAAAGAAGGATTAAGTAAAAGTCTGTCATTTATAAGACATCAAACTATTTTGCAAACAATGCTTATCACACAAGAATTAAAAGGACTTTATGATAATTATGTAAAAGTCAATTGTTCAGAGCTCCCAGCAATTATAACTCCCAATCTGTGGAAGAACAGAAATGATTGAGTAGCTAGAGAAGCTTTGATATAAAAAACATAGCAACTTTTGCCCAAGTAATAGAAATGTGCATGCATACACATGCACAAATGCAGGCAAGAAGGAGGGATGTCCAGGGAGGGATTTTTTGGTTTAGCCTGAATTGGAGATAGAAATCTTCTATTTAATTTATTTTGAATACCATCATCAATTTTTGAAAGTAATAAATAAGCTGAATTCAAGGCACTAAGATGATTCTGGTTTTCAGCTGCAAATTCAGTTTGCAAATTAAGTTATCAGAGGCTTCTCTTCAAAGTGCATACATCTAAAATACATCTGAATCAGGTGTTACAAAATGAGGTCTGTGACTGAAAGTTCTGATGCAGAATGACCAGATTTTTGACATAGACTAGAAGACAAGTTGTACATTGCCTACACTTTATACCATTGAGAATTACCAACATACTATTTAATTTTATGAATGAAAATCCAATTGTCATCCAAAATCCAGCTAAAAGGAAAATCTAACTGTAAAAATGTCTTCTACTAGAAGTTCTTACTTCATTCAAAGCTGTTCTTAAAAATAAAAAGGATTCTCTGGAAGATCTCTAGATTAAGAAAAAATTAGTTTCAAACAATTAGTAAATATGCAATAATCTTTTCTATTATATCTTGTCTTAAACACTTTCTTTCCATTAAACAAAATTTATTCTGCACTCTGATTTCCATTCAGCAGCCCAAATCAAAACATAATGAGAGCATACAAATCAAATAATATACAGCAAGTTTCCATTCTTCAGTGAGAAGAAGCCAGACTATTCTCTAGGCTACAATATCCCTAACAGCATGTGGTGGGAAGGCCCAGCCCTATCTGCTGCTGCAAAATAAAATGCTGGTAAGAAAAGTTTTGAACAAAGAGAAACATTCAGTGTCCAAATACAGTAGATTTAGTGTAGCAGTCAAAGTTAATTTTCACATGGTCCCTGAGTAAAAATCGTGTGCGTTCTGGAGGATTAAAGCCAAATTCTGATGTCACTGATGTCAGATGAGATACCCCAGTGATGAATGTGGTTCTTGGCTTCCCAAGAAGCCGTCAGACTCAATGTGTTTCTAATAAGATGGAGACTCAGCAGGGGCCAGGTGCTCTATTAGTTTAACTTGTTAGAGAAGCAGGAGCTGTGTAGAAGATGAGTAGATGGAAAATGGTTTTTGCCTCCCCTAAATGCCTACTCCAGGTCCAGAAATCCAGTTGCTGCAGCCCAGCATTGGTACTGGCTGAGCTTCTGACTGAGGCTTAAGCTATAAGCCTTCTGTGTAATAGCAATAAAGCAAACACTTGATGTTGTATATTTGCAAGAGAACTCGGTTTCAGATGTTTAACATCTCGCTTATTTTGATTTGGAACAAAATTCTACCTGTTTCCCTCTCAGTAATTATTTTCTTTGTATTTTCAAAAGTACTCTTGTACCTGCTGTTTAAATAAATCTTTAGCTCAAAGGTAGCTCATATTCATTAAATGTAGTACTGAGTGAAATACTTAGTGCAAACCTGACACAAAAACCATGACTGGGTAATAATGCTGTAATAGAAAATTTGAAATAGAAAATGTTGTGTTACAAGGGGCAAATGAAATTAAGCTTCACAAAGCCAGGTCTGAGTAATTTCAGACCATGGGGTAGTAAAGAGGCTGCCAATCAGTGGGGTGATCTGCTGTTGTTTTGATGGCTGTCCTGCCTGAGAAACCCTGGTCACAGCTTGTAATCCTTCCACATGCACTTCTGGCAGCATTGCAGCACCCTAAGGACCAGTATTGCACTGTCTGCAACACTGTTGAGTATCTGCTCTTTTTCCAGAGCAGACGAGGCACTCACCAATACGCGAACATCAGGATTCATGGTGCAGGCACAGCAGAGTGGGGTTTTCTGCTTGGACAGCATCTGCAGCAGTGCTCAGCACCCCAGCTCCCTCAGCAGTCCTCCCCAGAGAGCCAGGCTGTGCACATAAGTGACACTATGGCCCTATGCTGTTCCTCTTGGTTCAGGAATCCTGCACATCTTCAGGGACCCAGAAGAAAGAGGCTGAGGAGAAAGTTGCAAATATACCCTTAGGCAACACAAATCAAGAATATCTCAGTTACCAGTAAAGTCTCTTTTTCTTTGAAAGCTTATACATGTATTCACACAGTATGTGACTGCAAGGTAGCACCTCCAGCTTACCACTGTGTAGCTGGAAAACTGCCCTTGAGCCTTTTAAATGAATCAAGACAGAAGGACACTCTTTTTCATCACAGAGCAGTTTTGAGCCTAAAAGTATCTGTATTTGTGTAGTGCTGTTACAGAGAGGGTGAATGAAGTCCAGATGGCAGCTTTGCAAATTGTGGAGATGAAAACACCCTACAGAGAGGTCACTGGCACTCTCTGAGCTGTAATGGAGCTTCAGATCATACTGTGCTGCCTTGCCTTACTGGATGCTTTACATGTTTTAGCATGGTCTGTAACCCACTAAGCCTCTGTGTAGAGGTAACTGACCCTTCACAAGCCTTGAAACACAAATTTCAAAGGACAGGAAGAATTCTGTGGTCTTCATCCTTTCCAGATCATTTTAAAAATACATGGATTATATAGAACATGTAAGAGCACTTTAGGCAGAAAAAAATCATTGATTAATTTTTCAACTAGGATGGAAACTGTACTACCTCTCAGCAAGACACCAAGGAAAAGTCTTGAACACGACTTTTTCAGGAAAAAATGGGCTATTTTCACAGGAGTGAAAGTTCCATGCTGACATGTCAGGGACAGATTCAGGTCCTCCAAGGACTAGGACTGTTATCTAGCAGAGACCCTCACTAACACATCAGTGAATTCTGCTGCAGTGGAGCAAGACATGCATTACTGTGAGAACTGCTTTACTTACTACAAAGATGCACTGACTACTCCTTACCTGACTGGCTGCTCTGCTAGTCAGCCCCAGTTAAACACAGGCTGGGTAGTTTCATGGCAAAATCATACCCAACAGAACATGAGATCAAATTTCCTTTGTAGGAATATATAAATATAAGCCTTTCAAATACTGTCAGCTAAAGCACTTGCTAGATGAGGTGCTCATGTGCTCTGCATGTGAGAACTAACTAAACTCGGTGCCATCACAAGAGGTGGTGCTGTTCAGGAGTGCAGGCACTGGACCTGAAATGAGGAGGTCTGCTAGCAAGAACAGGACCAGGACAAGAAACGCCTGTAATAAGAGAGGACAAGGCATGTGAATGTTCTGAGTACAACTTTTGGAATGAGTGCAGCAGCCCTGCTTCTGTGGCTGGGAAGACACCATGTGTCTGGGCCTCACATTGTGCATGTAAAACAGGACAACTGCCTGAAAAAGAGAAGGAAAATAACAGTCTCACTCGCATGACAGATTATCAGAGTACACCACATTAACACATGCATTCCCTTTCTTTTTGTAGTCTACTTATATTTTTGCATGTTTTTACTTAAAAGTGACTACTTTTACATGTCAAAGTAGTCATAGAACAAATAGTTCCCTTCCAACACACTTAGTTCTTATACCAGAAAGTAAAAAGATGGAGAAAAGCACATGTCTATAACTATCTACATCTATATCTACATCTATCTATCTATCTATCTATCTATCTATCTATCTATCTATCTATATCTATATCATCTATCTGTCTACATATCTATATCTATATCTATCTATATCATCTATATCTATATCTGTATCTCTTTTCAGGAAAGCTTAGTAACCTTTTCCAGTCCATCAGTGCTAACTCTGAAAGCACCTAGATATTTATTTTGCACATGCTCTATCATTGTCCCAAATCCCAGTTCAATATACACATTTTAAGACTGTTTTCTTCCCTTTGCTGCTGAATATAGACAATATAGACAAAGGAGGAAATAATTACTTTTTTTTTTTTCAGAAGATGCACATCTTGAAAATCCTAGGAACCAGCAGCCTGTACATTGAAATAACTTCATATCCTCTTTTTAAATTGAAAAATATAAAAGTAATTCCCTGCTCATGATGATCTTTTTTCTGAATGAACCAATTTTTAGACAGGGCTCACAGAGGGTATTCATGAAATTACCCAAAGAAATTCAAATTGCTTTATTTTTGTTCATCAAGGGGCTAATTAGAGACAGGGAAAATAAAAAATCAGAAGAAGAAGAATAAAAATGGCAGATCAATAATTAACCTTAGTAAAATTCTGTTTGCTTTGGGAACAGAATTTCTATTATAGTATCTTAGAAACACTTGTGTCTAACTATCTTTTTTGTGTATATGAACATTATTAGACACTGCTGTACACTTTGCAGTTTGTTTAATCTCTTATTTGAACATATATGCTAATTAATTTTAATGATTTGAAAACTAGTTAAAGTATTATTATTTCTTGATTTCATACAACAATTAAAATGGGTTTGTTTTCAATACAACTTGGTACTCTGTAAATGGAAGGCATAACAATTTGGTCTTTGGAATCAAGCAACTGAAAATTAAAAAAAAAAAAGGCAAAGCCATGTGAGCTACATTCGTATTAACTTTAATTGAAAGGCACTATATAGAATAGTATATTTTCCCTCAGGAAAAGGATAGCTCCATTACAGCTTGGGACAAAATAAAACCTAAATGAGAAGGAAAATATCTACACAAATAAGTCTTTTTACTCACTATTTGATTTTCACATATGTTGCAATATGGTACAAATTTGCTTACCCTGCCTGGAGGAAGAGGTATGAAGTAAGGAAAGATAATAACTATAATATAATATAGTATAATATCCAAGAAATTATTCTTCTAGAGTCAGCCATGGGCTGAATGGTATTATAGAGGTTAGGGTGGCAAGGATTTCAGAAGTAGTTGAGGTTGAAGAACAGGGGTATCTGGAAATGTTTAAGGGAGAGATCAGCTATAAGTTTCCAGATGACTGGAAAAAAAAAGAATAGAATAATAACTGGTGTCCTTAAAGGCATCAAATAAACTAATCAATCAAAACCTTGTAAAGTTCAAGTTTAGGTTGGAGAAAGAGTTTAGTTCAGGGCTGATTTTCACTTTGTTGAAATTATTAAGCTGCAAATTTTAGGATTTACTCTTGGGCTTTCTCAAAATCACAGAAACTACTATATGTCAGGATCACAGACTTGGACTTTTTTGGTGAAAAGCAGTTGTCCATTTGTCCAGCTGATGTGGATAAGGTCAAGGGAGTTCAACACCTGCTTTAGAAAAACATGCTCAATAGTTACCACATTTTTCTACAACAGGTGATGGACTCATCTAACCTTGGTCATGTCAGAAAGACAACTGTTTTCAGCACTTATCTGATGGAGAAGTAAGCTCTGGTATGTTTGTTAGCAGCATTTGTACTCTGGTTACATCTTTGCATTCTTCTGGAAAAGAAAAGTTAATGGATTTAGTGAGGTAATTGAAATGCCTTCAAAGGGATTTTTTTGGCCTAAACCTTCTGTGTTACTTCAGGATGTGTGCATGAGGCTGATAGGTGTCCGTGCACACACTTGTGTCAAAGGATTCCTAGAAGTATTGCAGAAGCCAGACTGCCGTATGAAACAACAAAAGGTGCATCTCAGTTTTGTAGCATGATTCTCTAACCCACAGTGGCACAGCACTGTAAATTGCCTAGTCCCATAAAAAAAGTCATAAAAAAGACAAAAAATGTTGCAAATAAGACCACTAAATTACAGTTAAGCATTGTTACAACCAAATAGCTCATGTATGACTTCATAAACACTTCAACTGGTGCTCTTAAATTTCCAGATATATTTACTTTACTCCTCTAAAGCACATTAAAGAAAAAGTGTTCTTTGTTATCTGGGACTATTTGGAATCTTTAGCAGTTCACTTAACACATCATAATATCTGTCACAGACTTTCCTAAAACACCAGGGAAAATGCATACCTCAGGACAGGAATAAATCTCTTAAAAGGTATTAGTGTAATTAAGTAGGTCACCCTGTAGAGGTGAAGTGCCTGTTACTATTGGTGGATATTAGGCCTGATTCAGTAGAGTGCTTAAGCAAGGCCCACTAAAATTTGTAGGCAAATATATGTGCAGTAAATGCAAGTTATTTCTTGAGATATAGTCCTACATAGCTGAGACATGGCTATTATGCTGGTTCTGGGGCATTTTGCCCATTTTTTTCCTCTGGTGGAAAGCCAGCCTTAGAGCATGTGACAGAGATGTCCAAACATAAATTGTACCTGTGTACAATTCAAGTTTATTGCTCTTCTCCTGAGTTGTCTCAGTATAAATACTGTCCCAAACTCACATGCTTGAGAATAGGGTTCAAACCCTTGTATATCCTGTGACAAATCTGCAAGAAAACCAAGCAGTGAGCTTAATATTTGCAAGCCTGTGAGGGTTCACAGAGAATCACAGAGAAGGGCTGAGTTTGGAGAGGGCCTTCACCAGCTTTGTTTCATCCAAACCTCCCTGCTCAGATCAAGGTCGACTAAAGTAGCTGCTTAGGGCCAGGGCCATGTCCCATGGGGTTTTCAGCTATCTCCAAGGCTACAGACTTGACAAGCTGCCTTGTCAACCTGTTCCCATGTTACACCAGCCTTACAGTGAAAAAGCACTTTTCCTTATGTTGGAATAGAATTTCCTGTATTTAAATATGTGTCCTCTTGTTCTTTCCCTGGACACCACTGAGAAGCCTGGCTCTGTCTTCTTTGCTCTCTACCATCATATAGTTATACACACTGAGAAGATCCCTCTGAGCCATCTCTTCCCCAGGATGAGCGATCCCAACTCTCTCACCCTCTCCCCATAGGTCACAGTCAGGAAATAACATTAGGCTCTTGCTGTCCTATATGAGGCTGGCACTGTTTGCCTGAGGGGCCTTGCCCTGGAAGCAGGCATCTGTACTGCTGAGAAAGCAGTTTAACTGAAAGCTTCTGGCATGCAGAGACAGGACCTAAGGGGAAACAGGTAAATTATTCCAGGGAATGCTAATTTAGAGTATGGATTAAGTCATCCTGGAAGAGGGATTCTAGGAGTGGCCACCTGAGGCAGAATGTATCATCTGTCTTTCATGGTATAATCTTATTGTGGTGTTTTTTTAAAATGGAAGACAAACTCTGTGAAGATGATGAATGAGTAATTTCCATATTGTAGGAGAGCACTGACGATCGAGTTGTCCTTCGCATACTTTACTGAAGACTGTAAGATTGCTTGCAAAATCTGTTTCTGAAGCATTTAATTTCAGTACAAGCTTTGGAAACAAAGAATGGATAAAAGGAAACAAGGTTCATGCAGCACATAAAGCACTGACCATCAAAGCAACTGTTTGTGTACTGCTATTTTAGCTCCTAGATTCAGGAGTCCAAAGGGTGTTTGCTCCTCTGACTCTGACAGCCCTTTGCATGATTCTTACAGGCTCTAACATGTCTCCTCTCTCTGACATTCCTTGGCCCTATCTTCCCTGATCAGTTACAAATCTTATTTTGCTACTTTGCATTCCTAAATCTGCCTTATATTGGGAAATTTTGAAAACAGTGATGTAATCTGGCTCTGTGATTATCAGCCTGCCTGATAATACACTAGAGTGCTTAAATTCATGATGGGATGTAAAGTATGCTTCCTTTACCTTTCTGTTTTCTGGATCCACATGGACATGGCAGGAGAATTGATGTTTCTGATGTCCCTGTAGATAAGAGTGGCCTGACATAAAAGATGGATCCCAAAGGACTGAACAAACAAACTGAATAGTCAGAGGAACTGACAGACCAGCTGTCACTGCACACAGAAGCCAGTGAAGGAGAAGGTATGTGGTGAACTCTTCACTGGGCTGCAAAATTCTCATAGCTGCTCAGGAAAGGAAATTCCTTTTTTTGATCCTAAAGATTAAATCATAACCACTCAAATACAAGCATTTTGCAATTTAGTCATTCTAGAAATGGCTGAAGAACACTTTTCCACTCATGCAAAATTTTCATACAGTCATGCAGAGAATCCCTGCTAAGCATGCAGTTGTTTCAACTTCCTGCTTTCCCAGCACCTGAGAGCCTGTTCTGGTAGGAGAATAGATATTGTTGTGCACTGAGCTGCTTCTTTGCAGGATATTTGCAAGAGCTTTTTGTGCTGGAGGTGCTCCAGTCACACAAGGGATTTCACACAGTTGCATGTTGCAGTTGCAGTTGCAGTTGAGGGAAGTGTTCTTTGTAGGCCTGTTTTCCAGAACGAGCTCACAAACATGAGTGAATGGACAAAAAAATGATCAAATTAATGTCAGTGTGAAAAACGGGAAGTAATTAATCCTGGGAAAAAAATAGTCTGAACTGTGCTTATGGGATTCTGAACTTGTAATTGGTAATTATACCTCAGGGAAGAGAGTTAGAAATCATCACCAACAGTTCTCTGAAGTCATTAACCTAAGATACAGTAGAAGCTGAGAGGAAGCAAGAAGTCAAAATTCATCAGAAAGGGCATCAAGAACACAACAGAAAACATAATTTTGCTGCAGTGCAAAACCTCACACACCCTGGGCACTGTCTGATGTTTGATCCTCACATCACAAAGAGTCATAGTGCAGTTAAAAAAGGTTCAGAGAAAGGCAGGACAAGTGATTAAGGATGTCAAGTAATTGTATTAAAAGAAAAGACGTAAAGGACATAATTCTAGACTTTTAGTGGAGAATAATTAGTGGGAAATGTGAAGGCAATCAATGAAGTGAATGCAGAGTTGCCAACTCACCAAACACTTCATCATCCTGAAATTTGTTGCCACAAATTTTGGACACAGTTTCAGCAGAGGATACAAGGAACTAGGAACTCCTAAAAACCAGTCTAATCCTATATTAAAGAAAATCAACAGAATTTCCAAAATCAGTGACTCTGGACATTGGCAGAGTAATAGGGAGATAGCAGCCAAGAGTACATGTGCTCCCTGCATAGCATGCCCTAGGCAGTGGTGGAGGCAGAATCTTGGTCCTTCTTTCATTCTTATTTTCTGAGCCCTACTGAGATGTAATTTGCATCTGCTTCAGAGCATCCTGGTCTCCTCCCATTTCCACCTCATGCACAAGAGCCAGCTGGGCTGCAGATTACAGAACAGTAAATAAGTCAAGCTAAAACTTCTGGTGTGGGAAGTGACAGAGTGGTAGAGAGACTGCAGCAACATGCAGGAAGTACATGAGAATCTCAGGCAGCTTCTGGAGAGTGAGAGATGTAGTCAAATGATTAAGTCATCTGCTCCATATCATGCCTGGCTGTTTAAGGACTTCTGTCAGAGGAAAGTATAGAGAACGTCAGGCTGATAGGCAGTAATAACAAAAAAATATAAATTATTCCTTCTGATTCCTTATGCTCTCTTTTTGGCTCCTACAACAGGAATTGCTGAGAGTAGGATAATGGGAGGCCATGAACAAGCTTAAAATCTGTGCCCTACTGAACCATCTCTGATTTTGTATGTGGGAAGGAAGTGGCCTAAATATGACCCATCTAATATATATTATATATTCCATGGCATGTAATGTTTTGACAGCTTAAGTAGATATATGAGCACTGAATTGGTAACCCATTCAAATAAAAATTGGTATGCCTCCTTATCTAAGTATTGCAAGTTCTGGTTTTATTCAGATAATTGTGTTTATTTTTTCTTTTCCAACAAGATAGTTGTGCACATTACTTCAGTCTCTGGTATGTGTTAGGCTTGTCCAGGTTTTTTCTAATGCACTCTCATGAAATTTTAGATACAGATACCATCTGTGTTGGTAATGGGGAATGTAGGTGCTGGACAGGAGCAGGAGATTAAGAATCTACTTTTCCTGCCTCACAAACACATTGTTTATGTCAGAATTCCTCCCCCCCCCCCCCCCAAGTATAACACTATGTGGATTGTGTGAACACATCTTAAATGGGCTATCTTTATTATGTACTTGCTAAAAGCATTTAATTTTATACGTCAGGAGCTAAATCACTGAGAAATTTGTGTTTTCTCAGGAGAAGTCAGTGGCAGAGAGATAAGAATTGGCTGTGGATTGCCTGAACCACAAAGCTGCCATAGACCTGTGGAAGTGATGGGCCATGGAGCTACTCAGTGGTGAGTTTGACACAATTGCAGAGCACTTCTAGGGACACACTGTCAAGGAGATAGATGAGTTTTATCTGCAACATCTAATCTCCTCTAATAATGATAAAATTTGGCTCACATCAGATAATTTCTTTCCAAGTATTCAAAGCCCTTCAGCATGCCTCATACCTGGGTAAGTGGTATAGCAGGAGTAACACCACTGGGAACCTGCACAAGCAGAGAGGTAGGTCTGTTTTTAGGAAAACTCTCAATGGATCCCTGAAACCTGCACCTTCAGTCATTTGTTTTACTCACATGAAAACTCATTAATTAATTTTTTTCTTTAGTGCTCCCCTCCTCTTCCCTTCTTCACTTCTGGCATTTCTTTCCTCAACACTGTTTTTTCTTTGCCCAGTAAACATCTGGTTGCTCCTGACAGCTCAATCTCTGAGTTGTAAACAAAATTGCACCCCCACTAAAGTATCTTCTGACTTCTGAACCCCCACTTGTGTTCTGGCTGGCTGAGAAACCTATATTAACACTCAAGAACATTGTTCTCATACTGCATACAAAAAGAACCAAGGGGATAGGGAGTGTATCCTGATCATGCTTTATTCATGTAGAAGTCTGACAGGCAAATGATTGCTGCCATTGATCACAGACAGTGAATTAAGAGCTTGGAAACAGTGCTTCCCACATCATGTCCTCAGGCCTAGGATCAACATGAATTGCGAGCAGATGTGCTTGCAAGTACTCTATTCTCATGCCAATTTGTGTTCTGCAACAATGCTGCAGTGTCTAATTATTCCTGAAAAGATATTTCTACCTGAAAATTGAAAAATACATCACTCCATAAATAACACCTTTCCCTCCCGGAGTAACATCAGGAAAAGAGGCCAACAATTTACTGTGGAGATACCAAAGGCTGGGAAATGGACTGTTGACTTTGTCAGTGGTTATCTTGTTGGCAAGGTAAGAAGATAAAAGATGTGGACATGATTTTGCAATACTTAATCCCAAAACTTGAGTTCAGATGCTGAAAGGAATCTCTGTATAGATACAGTCTTTGTCTGCCCTTTCCTTCATTGGTCTCATTTTGTTGCCAGTTTTATCCTGCCTTTTACCTTCATTCTCTTCTTTTTTTGCCATCTGAATTACCTCTCTTCCAAGAATTTGATAGGCACTGCTAGGGAGGTCTTCTGAGAGGACTGGGAAGTCAAGGTGAGGTTTGAGAGACATTCTGCAGCAGACTTAAAACACAGCTGTGGAAACCACTGAAGTATTCCTGCACTCATTTGGTTTTAGCCTTGAATGCTCAGCTAAGAAAGCTGCTCCTTTCTGTTGCTAGATTTCAGAGAAACAACAGAAGTGATTAAATGAATAAAAAAAAGAAAAAATTTTCATATAAAACAGATATTGGCATAGGTTTCTAGAAAAAAACTTAATCTTGCCATTTCCCAAACCCATGAGAAGCAGACTGGTGAAGGAACCTTGGTCATTCACAGACTATAATTATGAGTGCACTTTCATATTGATTAATGGCTGAGATAGAGTTATGTGTGACAGTTCCTCCTATTTAATGACTCTTGTTAGAGTGGCCTATAAACAAGTTTCCCATTGCCTTTAATTTTGCCTCCATATTATGAGGGAATAATACATATTATAGTATGATGGGCTGAGTTATTTTGGAATAAATCTGTCCTTTCAGCCCTTAGGCAGGTAAGCATCTTGTAATCTGGAGTTCTGGGGACTCACAAGGGTCACTTTATTTTGCAAATAATCAAATCCTTGGTTGCATATTTAGACACAGTAACAATATAAACATGGAGTTGAGTAGTTCAAAGGTTACAAATTAAGAGATGCAGTTGTTCTCAATTTCTTTTTTCTGTCAACACAAAAATGAAAGAGTATGTCTAGTGGAAGCATATTGTACATGCACAGAGTTGTAGAAAAGAGCTGAAGCATAATTATTAATTTCTCATGTATTTGTCATTGTATGCCCTTGCTGCAGACTACTGAAATCTTTGATTAGGAAAGCCTGGAACCAAAGACAAGAAAACACAAAAATAACAGCAAAATTCCATGATATGATGCAAGACTGGAGAGTAAAAATTGTAACTTAAGGCAAAGAACATTCCATTCTCTCAGAGGATCTCTGAAGGAATGGATGAGGACAACAATTAAGAAATGAAGTCTGCTTCACTATACACTCTCTGGATTATCCTTGTATCATCACGAGCACTTCTCTGTAGCCACAAAACTACATAAAAAGGTGAATTCTGACACTCTTACTAGAAAATACATGACAGAAAAGTTTTTGTTACATATGGAGAAAAGCCAAACACACCATCATTAATGGAAGATCTTTACACCTCATTTCTACACAAGCTCTCTTTGGTTGCACAGTCAAGTCTAAAAGATCCTTTTGCAATTTTCATACTCTTGTGTGTAAGTAATGATGTTCTACTAGTCATTCAAATTTTTAAGATGGCAAAGGACTCAAATAAGTAGTGTGTTCCTCATAACCTTTTTCTCATTGTCATTTATGAAACTGTTTTGATGTTAGGAGGATTTTGCTTATTGTCTCCTGTCAATATCAGGTCTTATGTTATTACCCTCCTGACTCCAGCCTGGCATAAATGCAGCCATTTCTGAAGATGAGAATGTAGATATTTAACAAATGCATCGTGTTTGAAAATCAGCAACTGGTCTCCATGTTTCCCTTAAAAAATGTCAGAGATCCAGGCACATTCTTATATCAAAAAAGTTTTATTATTTGGAAACTGTTCCAAGAGAAAACTATTTAGGTAGAAGAAAAAATAATGTGATCATTAATGACTTTTTTTGAAGTCACAATATGTATCTGGTGTATATTTTAATTAATCTGTATGACTTTTTGTTTCTGTGATTGCTCAGACTTTCATAACAGTAATTTGGTGTGAACTGGCCCAAATCCTTGCATACACAGGCTTCCAAATGAGTTACAGCAGCACATTCAGATGCCATAAGGAAACCCTCAGACCTATCCATGCTGCCTGTGGGGCAGAGCAGTGAGGCTCTTTTTAGGACCAAATTCACTATCTGTGCAGCCAGTGATCCTGAAAACATGGCCCCAGATATGATGGGGCCATGCCTAATGGAGCATGCAAGCTGCTGTGTGCCTGGGCACCTGAAGGGACCTAACACAGTGCCAGCACATCCAGGCAGGGTGGCTGCTGCCTGCTTGCCAGTGTCACAAATCACCCATATCAGCAAGAGATGGGCAGGTTGTTGCATGCTTACTTCCAGAGCTACTTTTACAAGAGGTGGGAACATACTTGCTAGAGGTGATTCATGGATACCTCATTTCAGTGTATCAGTGGCACAGTCTCATGTGGCTGGCAAGGGGGCAGCTGGTGGGCAGCATGAAGAATGAAACTGATGTTATCAAAATGATAAGGAAAAATGAATGGATAAACTAAAAGCAAGTAGCACCTATGTAATGCAATATGAGGCCAGCTGGGGAGCTGTCATTGAGAGACTCTGAGCATCTGTAGAGGGCAAGAATGTCTTGCATCTGTCCAGATTCATAGTGGTTTGCACCAGAACATGCCAGTTCATGAGGATCCCATTAGGAAAGGTGCTCAGACTCTGTAGAACATAGCTTAAAACTCCTGTTATTTGGGTTAATGCTATAAAGAAGGTTGGACTTGATTATTTTAGAGATCTTTTCCATCTTAGTGATTCTATGATTTTATGATAGTGATAGGGAGCGTGTCAAACATGTTCAGCCTTGGATGGACAGACAAGGAGTGAAGTGTGTTTTCTGTGATGTATTTTCTATCTGTCTTGGACACAGTGTCACCTGAAAAGTCTTCAGTATATCAGTGTCACCTGAAAAGTCTTCAGTGCAACCACTCTTGCCTATTTGTGCCTTTCTGTCACCAAGTCTGGAATTCATCCTGCTGTGGCTTGTACCAAGGGGAGTTGAGTGGATCCCTCAAAGGCAGCCTTATGCCATTTTCCCCAGTTTCATGGAAAAAGAAATATAAAGTTCCTCTTTAAAAGAGAGATATTGACTGAACTTCTATTCTCAGAAAACTATCAAACTGGATACTTAAACAATGTACTTGTAATTACAAGAAGGTCTCAGGGTAATAGGTTAATAGAAGGGTGAGCTTATAAAGAACAAGTGACGTAGTACTAATCTAATTTCCTTCTATAACACGGTAATTGACCGTGTGTATACTAGAGAAATAGTACATGGTTATCTTAATTTGGTCTCAGATGATATAAGCAACTGGGGGATGGATATATGGTAGAGTAAATCTCATAACAGGGGAACTGGAAAACTGGTTAGAAAACTGTACCCAAAGGATAGTAATATTACTCTCTCAAAAGAGATGACTGTGCTAAGCATGTTCAGGAAGCTCTTTTAAATCAGTATTTCCACCATTTTCACTAGTGACTTAGATGCTAGGGGGGAAAAGTACTTTATTTTAATATTGAAATACTAAATAAATAAATTCTATTTCAGTAAGGACAAGCACAAAGTAATAAATTGAAGTCATTATTTTAATTTAATAATGAAAATAATGACATTGAAGTCATTATTTTCATTATTAAAAGATGCAGAACAAACAGTTAAATGGCCTTTCTGGGCAAAATGGTTAGGAGATTTAGTAGATCAAAAACTGAATATAATGACTGATGCACAAAAATGAGTAAGGCATGTTAAAAGTATGCATTGTAACTCTCACATTCAGCTCTGGCAAGACCTCACCTGGAGCCTTACACTAAGCCTTGGGCAACCCTTTTTAAGAAATTTTTGAAATCCCAGAAAATCTGACTTCTGAGACTGAAAGGATGAGGTTTGTTTAGTCTAAGGAAGAGAGAACTGAGGAGAGATGTGAGAACAGTTTTTTAATACATAGAGACTGCTGTGAAAAGGTTAGAAACAAATTGTTCTTCTTGTGTATTGGAGATAAAGAAAAAATAAAGTGTTCTCAAACCGCAGTGCAGGGAATTCAGGTCAGACACAAGGGAAGATTTCCCAGCTGTAAAATAATTAAGCACTGGAATAGATCTTCCATCAGACACAATACTTCAGAGCCCTTTGATGCACTTCCAGCCCTCTTATATGGCCTGAAAAATCCCTCCCCAGCAGTTCAGTTTAGGAAACATTTTGTGTAAGTGAAAATGAGAAACACTAGAAGGCAAGGTGTGGAGACAAATTAATATTTTGGCTTAGATGGAGAGAGCTGGGTCAGATGAAAATTCATGTAGCAAAAAAAAAAGTAGTGTGAGCAGCTGAGGTCACTCAAAAATAGGGGAGAAGAAAATGGATCTAAAATTAAATGATTTTTCTGATAGGGTCTGAGCCCCACCATGACTCCAAGTTAGGAGAATAAGTGGCCCATTACACTTGATATTTAAGTATCTATCAGAGACACCATCTGCAACTGAAAATGTAACTAAAATATCTTGACTTTTTAAATTTTGTGTCATTGCCCAAATAATTAATAAGACATTTTATAAAACTAACTTCAAATACCCACCATTTGATTAAGTGGCTGTCAGTGGTGTGTTAAAGGGTAAAGGTCAATTTACCCTTTAAATTGACTACATTTCATGAACTTGTTTGAAGGAAGAGGTACAGAAAGATTTGATGCAAGAAATAGTGTTTTAAGAACAAATCATAGACAGACAACATTTCCTTCCAAAATGTCTGGAGTATGCATGCTAGTGTACACATTTGTCAACTTGCTTTTCTGAAATGTTTCTCTCCCATTATCTCATACGTTGTTGAGGCTCTTTGGGAATTCATGCTTTGTGCACTCAGCTGAAAAAGCAATCTTATGCTTTAGGATTCAGTATTTTATGCTGCTTAGTGCTAACCACAGCTGTCCAAGGCCACACAGTAATTCTGGTCAAAAAAAATTAATTTAATTGCATCAGCAGAATATTCCATGGACATTCATAATGAAATCCTAAACTTCATAAACTTCCTGGGAAAGTTTGTTTTCTGCCTAATTGTGCTCTTCTACCAGCATACAATTTCATTTGTGATGGTGAAATGATAATAGAATACTACACAATATTATAGTGGAAAACTACACCTGTGGCTAAGTAGAGAAATTACAATGTTTTACTCAAATCCAGCTAATCCAAAGATCTCCCTCTCAGATGAACAGAACCCTTCTTTAAATAACCCTTCACCTTTGCCTGGACTAAAACCAGAATAAAAGTGAAGTAACGGGAATGGAGTTTAGACCCGACTGATGATTTTAAGGCAAGTAATCTGTGCTGTGCATATGTGCTTAAAAGGCATTCTTGAAAGAGTATTGATGTGTGATAACTGTACCTAGAAATTCCCTTCAAAAACACGTCCCTGGGTAAGTGTGTTTGCACAGCAAGAATAAGTTTCTGCCTCAAAGGGTTTTCAAACTAAATAAATAAGAAAGAAAAGCAGTGGAAGTATGCAGAGAAATGAGCATGTTCAAGATGTTGTAGCCAAGGAGTTGGAAATATTATTGGTAGTGTTTCTGAGTCCCAGCTCAGTGACTCAGTGAAGTACGTTATCTGAATAAATCTAAGTTTCACATGCAAATACTTCTTGAAGGTCTAACTGCATCTGGCTTGCTCATAGTATTTGCCTTTTGATTTCAAAAGGATGCTTATATGAATAAGGTAAGACAGTCTAGCCCTGGAGTTTTCTAGTTTTTCATGTCTTTAGGCTGCTTATATCCTTTCTTTCTTTGCTAGACGGATCAGCAGATCTTCACCATAGAGACAACGCGTGAAGGTTGTGAAGGCAGTAAGTCCTCATCAGACTCTCTTCCCTTTTCTGTCACACTGTTCTCTCTTTACACTCTCTATTCTTGTGTATGTAATTATATCAGATTTCTGGTGACATGGGGAATCTCTCCCCTCTTTATTATAGAACTTCTTTCAGCATTACTGTTTCCCTACAAACGGTCCTTTTCCATTTCTAGTATCTTTTCCTCCTGTTGCATTCCATATGTTTTAGATTATTTTGTCTCAGTGTGTTAGCTTGTAAGACACGTTCTTTTTACAGTTGTTTTCTACCCATAATTTAGTTGTGTTACTGTTGATCTGTCTACAGTGTTATTTGTATCTCCTAACAAATTAGAATCATATTGTAGCATTTTTCCATACAATGAGGATTTTTAAATCCTTAATCAGGAAACATGATGGCTTTGTATCTGATCTCATTGGCATAATGCATAGTACTCCTTAATCTCCATCTTTGCTTTCTTCCTCCTTCTTCTTCCTTCTGCTGAGTCTTCAAAAAACCACATACATGCAGATGTCACTGTGCATGCTAAAAAATAATTGTCTCTTGATCTGAACTATTGTTTCCCTACTAGTCATGGCTTTTTTAAGGTAAAATCACCTGAAACCAATCTGTTCTGCCAAGGATTAATATATCTCCATTTACTCTAATTCATGCATTGGTCTGTCAGACATAAGGTTTGTATTAACCCTTTATATTGTCACAGCCCCAAGCTGATAGGTTTTGTTGGATATTTTTTTTCTCGGTTCTTTGGTGGAATTGAGCACCTAAATCAGTGCTCTGCGCAGTCACAGATAATGAAAATATTAACAGAATCATCAGTACTTGTCTTTCACTGAAAATAAGGCCACTAAGCAATGTCTGTGGTGACTCACACTAAGTCTCACCCATTAAATCTGTACCAATTTTCTTCTGCTTCTGTAAAACTGCAATAATGCCATGGAAAACAAAGTGTAGGGCTCTAAACAATGCTTGTAGTGACCTGGAAAAAGAAGAGAGTCTGATCCCAAAGCTTATCTTTTTTTACGTTTGGGCTAATGTGAAATAGTCAGATGACCTAATGTAAAATATTGCCTCTCCCTGTAAGCTCTGCTTTTCTATAGTGTTCAACATAATAGCCTTTCAAACGTCTTGAAGCAAATAAAAGCAAAGAATACCTAAGTATTCTGGCATCTCAAGCTTTAGTAAAGACAAGAATATTAATTAAGTAGCTACTAATTTATTTGGTAGTTATTGCCCATAACTTCATCTCTTGTAAATGTTGTGGTCACTGGAAAGTACAATAGTACTTGCGAATACAGACATGTATATATATATCTGTTGGTCAAAAAGCCTATAAATCATACAAACTCTGTTATGGGAATCATAAAACTACTGATAAAAAAATATAAAAAACATATTTACTAAAACAGAAACAATATTTAGACATGAGTTTTGTGCATCCTGGTCATGACATTACTCATCCTCTCCTAGGAAGAACCATGTAGAGGTTTGATTGAGCAAGTGACTGCATTTGGAACACATTCACGAGGAAGTTTGCATCCCTGTCAATGAAAGGGTTTGGAGGATGATAACAACATGTTCAGTAGATCTGTGTCTATATAGAGTTCAGTTTCTTTGTCTCTCAGATATGTGGCCAAGAAATATACTCAGCATAAGAAAGTAACTGTACAGCATTTGGGCATCTTGGAAAGCAAGGTAACTTTAAACAATCTTTGCACTTTTTTGTGACACTCCAGAGGCTGAAGAAGTGTTTAGTTCAATTTAGACCACACTGTCTGTAATTTTCTAGGCATTGCATGGCCTTTCACCCTCTTTGAATTTATTCTTTCTGACCTCAGAGAGCTTCGTGTGCTTTGGAAGAGGTCCTAGAGAAAAGTTCTATGGTCACCTCTCTATATTGCTCAGGAAGATCTTCTCTAGACAAACACTAGAATTTTAGTCTCTTTATACCAGCTGGCACTTTTATTTGTTCTGACTTCTTGCATTAGAAAACCTTACCTCCTAACCATAATGTATTGGCTGCATTAAAACACCTCTGCTGTTTTTACTAGATTACATATTCCAGTGGTCCTTACCAGGCAGTCTTAGAGGATATGGTGGAGAATGATCATCTTTTTATGCAGTATTCCCAGGATTATTTAATGAAACCTGTGGTGAAGGTCTTCTCTGGTCTTTTATTTTTCTCTCTTTTTTTTTCTGTCTTTATAAAAGCCTGTTAGTTTTCTGTCTTCTTACATTGTATGGCTTTTCCACAAATACTTCCTTGAGTGGGGGAAAAATATTTCCTGGGTGTAAGTTTTCAGGTTTGTTAGTACTATGTGGAACTAGACAAAGATGTTCAACTTGGCCTCATAGAAAAGTCCTAAAAGTCCTCAATTAAATTGAGGCCTAAAATTTAATTGAGGACAAAAAAAGGAACCAACTTTACCCAAAAATATGATTTAGTGTTAGCACCACATTCTCTCTTCCCAAATACTTCTACAGCCCACTGCTTTGCTCTCCCTCTCAGCAAATAATTCTCTGTCCTATAAAATTGGCCTATAATTCTCTGTCCTATAAAAGAAGGCTTTACTGTCACTTTCCTGCATTTTACTCTTTCTCAGGCACCTCCTTCAGCACTGCATTTCAAGCTCCAGATCTGATTGTGCTTTGTGGACAGCTTGCTGAGGGGATTATGGCCCCCTCTCCCTCCCCATTCACTATGGCTTTACGAGCAGGGCTGTGTTTCAGCAGAGAGGCTGGGTCCTGCCCAGTGCTGCTCTCCTCACATCGTTGCTACCAGGACACGTGGCACTGTGACCTGATGGATTTCTACAGATCTTGTATCATTGTTGTTAACAATGCAAAGGACAAAAAGCAAAGATAATTGGGACCCAAGTGTACTGAATTCTCTAACTTATATATCATGCAGGCACACCCAAATTTCAGATTCAAGAAATATATCATACATTTTCACAGGAGATCACCTCAGGCATGAATTGTACTTTGTCTTCTTGTGATCTGCAAAATAAGCCCCTTGCAAATGCAGATAGGATGGCAGTAAATAAAATAATTCAGCAAAACCTAATTCATAAAAATGTAAATGTATACACCCTTCCTTGTGGCAATATATCCCAATGTTTAAATCAAGCTTCATGTTTCTTTTAAACAAGTCTTTAAACCTGCCTTAATGGAAAAGTTATTCAAAAGTTTGAAAATATCCTCTATCACATTATTTATGAACTCAAAATATTTTTCCAGGACCATAAATTATTCTAAGCATGTTTCCCCAGGAGTCCCATTATGAAATGAACTTTAAAGCTACAGTTGGAAGGTGAATTTAATACCAGTCATACAAAACATAAAGTTCCAGCCCTGCAAATGCATCTGTGTCTGACTTTAGGCTGATGAATATTTCTTCTGACTCAGTGGAAGTACTCCCACTAAAGTTAAGTACATCTATTAAGTGTTTTAAGGCCTGTATCTGAAAGTACCACAATAATAATCATAAGTAAATATTTGTACAGCCTTTCCTTTCTCTAAACATTTAATTCTTTGAGCATCTTTAAGATTCCTAGCTAAGGAGTTTGTTTTGCAATACTAAAGGTTTTGGAGCAAACCCAAATCTGCAGACCTTGCCAACTTTGATTTACATGGGTATCAACGATTTCTGGGTACTCCACTTCTGGTTTGTATCCCTGCAATTTAAGATCAGTATGCTGCGTTCATCTTAATTCAGACAAAGAAAATTTATTGTCTTCAGTTACAGCATTATGAAATATAAAAGTGTTAGTTTGAGGCTTGATTGAAACCAGAAACAGGACAAATAGCTGCTTATTTGGAAATTCTTAAAGGTAGGTCAGATATAGAAAAAAAAGTTTGTTTTGGAGAGGATAGTGTTTCCAACTTGTCTAGGCTAGAAAAGCAGACTTTGACTGAAAACATTTAAATTCTTATATAGACAGAAATTTGCAGTTAAATAAGTGTAAACACAATTTGACACCTTTTAATGTGTGTTTGTCAGCACAAGTCCACATTTCAACTCTAACTGCCAAACTGTGTTTTAAATATGTAGTGTTTTCTTATCAGAGCCAAAGGGGGACAAGAGGGAGGAAAGTGAGTCTGCCTCAACCATACAGGCACACAAACATACCAGCAATTCTCCTTCATAAGGTTCATTTTAAGTCAGGACTACTGCATTTTACATGTTCAATAGGTTTAGAAATATGTACTCTTTTATTATATGTTCCATATTTCCTTATATTCTTCCAGTGCACATGTGATGGACAGAGCCCATCAGCATGAGCATTTCAGAGACCGACAGGAGTTCACTGTAGATGTGCTTAAAACATCTACAGCTTTTGTGGAAGAAAAGCAACTACTTTTCAAGCAAGTACATTATATGAGAATTGATAGCAAGTACCAACCTTGCTGCTGTGGTCCCAGCTGCATTCATAGGTAAATCGGTACCCGCTTTTGTAGAAAGTGCTCTGCAAACACCGAGGTGGAGCATATTTCAAAAGGTGCATATAAGAGGACCCACTGATCTGCCAAATGTCCTTTTCAATGCTGGAAATATCTGTGAGTGAGGGCAATACAAAAATGGTGAAAGAAGTATCTTATTTTCACATTTTGGGGAGTGGGAAGCGTGGTAGTGACAGATGAACCAACTTCTTTTGGAATAAAGTAATTCTGATGACAACAGGAAGTATTCATATACAAGTGGAAGCAAGTGTGACTGTCAGTAGGTAGAAGTTAGCTGTGCACGTCTGGGCAGCATGCATTGACCATCACCAGGGATCAGAGAGGTTATTATAATAGGAATTTCACCTCCGTTTAATTTGCTGAGCATAACTGATGCACAAATATGAGGAAGGAATGGAATTTTAAGGCAAAAATTATCCATTAAAAATTACAGTGTAAATTTATGAACATTTGCAGTATACTATTTGTTGTCTTTACTTTTAAGTAAATTTGCACTTCAGCTCAACACATAAACCTCCAAAAGATCTCAGAATTTTTAAAATAATAATACTGTATTTTAAATGGCAGTAGGAAAGTTAAACAAAACAGAAGCATTTAAATTCTTCTTCTATAGAAGAATTTAAATATTGCATGACTCCTATTTTATGAATTCTAACATCAATTAAATTGAGCTTGACTACCACATTCAGGGTTTGCAATAAAGAGGAAAGAAAGTATCCATTTGGACAAATCTAGTTATTACTACTTTCTTTAAAAAAATCCAAAACAAATAGAACCATATCCCACAGTTGCCACGATTTTGTGTCAAAAACCTGCTCCAAATCCACTCTAATAATAGAATGAATTTTCATAAAATACTTTTACTCAGTGAAGAATTCCCAGCCTCCCAAAGCATGCAAATGCCAGTTAATTTCAGATGCCCCAAATACAATAATGTAAAACAATATTGTATAGAAATCTCCCCTCCCCTGGCACACCACTGCTCCTCCTTGCCAGGGTTCTGCACATAAACTGAGAATGGGTCTGATGAAGGCCGTGTTTTAGATTATTTTTATCCTTTCATCAGGCTTCTGGAAAGAGTTTTGTTTCTATGACTATACCCAGGGTTGCAGTAGTAGACATAAAGGGAAAAAAACCCAGCACACAAGTCAGAAGAAGCTATGGTCAACAAAAGCCTTTCTTCTTCATTACTCACCTTTTCCATGCTGAGTTTTATATACCACAAGATGGGCTCCCTTTCCAAAAATAAGAAATATAGGACAAACACTAGGATGCCTTGCGTGACCAAGACTTAAAAAAAACTGTGAAACCAACAGTCTGGGAAATAGCCAAACAAATGTCAGTTCTCCAAGTTTTGTTTCTTATAATTGAACCCAAACTATAAAAAGTTTGTACTTGTAGCAAAATTCAATCTGCTAGAGTAAAACCCTTCCCTGGAGCAAAAAACCTATCTTTTCTCCATCTCTCAAATTAATCTTTGCCAATAAAGTATACATAGCTCAAAAGTTAAACAAGATATTTTTGTTCCTAGCTACCCACAAAAGAACATCCTTCAATATTGTTTTGGAAATACTGCAGCACAATTAAGATAGAGTGTAAATCATAGAAAGAATATTTCCTGTAGCCTTTAAAATATGCTAAAGCACCCTGAGTGAAAGCAAAGCCCTTTACTGTTGTTTAATGCCAAGTGAGTGTTCCTGTCCAAGAAACCAATTTATGATAAAGATCTCACCAAAAAAAAAATTCTCTTGTGTTTCAAAGACAGAAAACATTACAATGCTTGCATATATTCTGTTTAAAACAAAACACCCAATAACTGCAAACAGGACTTCATGACCCACTGGAAAAGTAATGACTTTGGGACATGTTCCGATTCCAATTGCTAAAGTGACTTAAATTGGAAAGGAAATTTTGAGGCAAAGGAAGGAGAGTCATGAGAGAACAGTGAACAGGGTAAAAAGGGTTTTCATAACTAAGGGCCTCAAAAAGAAGATCCTTTATTTCAGTCTACTATGAGAAATATGTGGGAAATGAAGAGAGCCTGCATTTTCTCCCCTCTTCACCCAGCCAGGTTGTCTGAAGGAGCTCTTGAACACAGAGGAAATGGTTCAAAGGTCCTTTTGTGGAGGACCTTGATCTCCTGACATCTATCAGATAGCACACTGGCTCAGCTTATTAACACACAAGCAAACCCATGTTTGCCCTAAAGTCAGTAGTCAAATTCCCACTTAATTTCCTGACATTATCAAAGGTACTTCAGGAGTTTATCTCAAGATATTTGGTAGACACAGAAGGTTTCCATTCAGATTCTGTAAATTCTTACTTCTTGTCTGAGCATTTGTTCTCAGAACTGGCTTAGTAGATACACATATCTCCCCTTTGATAATGAAGACTTATGAAATGCCACAGGAACATTCTCATTTCTGACCTTGGCCTATGTGGAAGTCTGAATCATCATATCTGAGGCAAGGAAATACCATGTGAGTAAATAGCTACACTGGATTCATAGAAACAATGAGGTCAAAGGGCTGAAATACTTTTTAATAATTTAGAAGGTGCATATACATTATTATGCCATTGTTTTTTGGCTGAGGTAGCTATGGATACAAAAGCAAAAAAACCCAAAACACACATGCAAAAGAAAAACCCCCAACAACCTCTGGATAACAGGAGCTGTTTCTGAAATTATATTAATTTTTCAATTTATGCAAGCTGATCCACGGGAAAGACCTAATTTGTTACAAGTGGAGAAATAAGAAAGTGAAGATAGACACAATGTCTCCCTTATGTAAGTAGCCATTTGATGGTTTTGATAGTATTATCTAAACAAGCAATAAAGTAATCAAAGTTTCAGTCTTTAAAAGTGATCAGTATAGAAACAACATTAATGACACAGGGATTCTTCAAATAAATGTCCAGAAATTACAAGCTTCGTAAACACAAATGCTCTAAGTGCTCTGGTGCTGGGCCACTTTGAAGCTGGACAGCTGAGACATCATTTAGAAAAGTATCCACAACTACATTCCAGACATTTTGAAATGCACTCTGTCCTGTAGTTACATTTGTATCCAAACATTGCTAACAGCAATTTTTTTAAAAGATGCATAAACTATGTAAGATTAAGTTGATTCAAATAGAAATGGCCCAAAACCCCTCAAGAAAATTGCCACTTTAGAGACTCTCTTTCATTGCCTTGTAGTGACCTATACGTTATGTAAAACAGAACATTTCTTTTCCTGATCCTTGAAGTGGGATATCAGGAAAGGCATAACTTAGGCAGGCAATGCAAATATTGATAATCTTGTATGCTAAAGGAAACAAAAATTTTTCACTTAGAAGAAAGAGAGAAAGCAGGAAACCATGACATAAAGTGGCAAGCATGTAACATGGGATGGATGAACAAGTCTGATCAAAATAAAGTTCCCAGAAGCTCTTATTAACAATTTTCAATATTATTGTGCTGATTTCTTTGCGTTAACAAAGCTTATATATTTTGGGCTTGACATTATCAATTAACTTTGATGGACTGACTCCTGATTGACACAGCTGTGAGACTAAAATCCATTTTTCCATACTTCTAGACATGCCTCTGAGTACTGATGACATTTACATGTGAAGAAGAGAAATAGGAAGCCACTTTTCAATTAGTTTGACAAATGGTAGCATAATAGAGTCCTAAGCTCTTCAAAAACCCGATAATCCTATGAAGAATAATACTTTTTTCAGATGACATATGTGTCATGACATCTGGAGTTAGGAGACTTTGAAACACAACCAGAGCTGAATACATCTGAAGTAAGTATCATGTCAGTTATGCCTTCTGAAGAAAAATACACCAGTGAGAGGGCTCTGAAATTGTGTCTGCAAATATCAAACATTGTCAGTCAAATCCAGCAAAATCTTCAGGGATAGAATTCAAAATAAATAGTAAACAGTAAAATATTAGGGTCACTGAAATCAACAGGGCTGGTCTAATAATGGGCAGCAAGCTCAGCACCTTGCAATTTAATATCCCTAATGAGAACAACAAATGCAAAAGTCCATGTTCACTTTCTAATCCTACCACTCTTTCCTTCATTTTCTTCTATATCAGAGCTGAAGGAGGTTATGGTTGTCAATGATATTTGTAAGCAACGCAGCTTTTCTTTGTGATTGTTTCCAGCTCCAAGAAACATGAGAAATTACATTTGCTGCCCTAGAAATTCTCTTCCATCACAGCCACTTTCCAATACCAGCCCATTCTTCTGAATGTAATGTATTAAAGTATCCAGTGTGAGTGGCTGCCTTTATACCCTCATGTGCCTTGCAGCGTAAGAAACATGGGGAAGCTGTGCAATCTGAGGATGGAAAATAGCTTGGTCAAATAACTCAATGCCATTTGTTGTATATACTATATCTCAGCTTATATATGTTCTTACCTTTTCTTAATCAACACCTTCACTAACTTCAGCTTGAAATTGAGCCCAAAAAAAAGAAAGAAAAAAAGACAGAATCAATGACTAGGTGAAAGATGTATAAAATGTATTTATAATTATTATTCAGATAGTCTTCAGTCACTTTAAAAAAAGTGACTAAAAAAAGAACTTGATATGCCTAAACGCATCTTCTCTGACTAAAGACTGAAAGGGAATTGCTTCCTCACTGAAGATCTGCTCTGAATGCCAAGTCAAACAGGAAAAGAAACCTTCATGGAAGTGTTATTTTTAGCATCTACAGAAAAGCAGTAAGGCATGCTCATAGCCCTCAACCTCAAGACCCAAAAGCCTCTTTTCTGTTGCAGTTCTTCAGGTTCTGCACAGCTTGGTTTCTTGTCCCTTCTTTTTCCCTGGACAGATGCATGGGGCACTGATGAAGATACCATGATTCTTTTCAGCCAGTCCTTTGAACTTGTCTCATAGTTGAATTATTAGGCTTACAATATCAAGAGCTTCTTTCATCCATGGAGAAAAGGGCTGAACTTATCCTAAAAGCCCCCTCATAAACACTGCCTGGTAGATTATTTTTCTATTTATCAGGAAAGCAGCATTATGGGAGATGATCCCACCATCCTTGAAACTGTAATTTCTTACTACTGTTTATCATAGTATGGCATTTTCATAACGAGTTACTTCAACACTAGCCATTTAAAAATAGCTGCTTTTCTATTTTCCAGGGCCACAGCTGTCTTACATCAGAAATGCTATTTTGTGAGAGGTTTCAGTTGCTCTGGCAACAGCCTTTGACAAGTTCTGTCTGTGAGGCTGCAGAGAAGAGAAATTGCTGAGAGGAGAGGTCCATCCCTTCCCAGTGGTGCTCTGACTTGGCCACACAAACAGTACCATGTCTCTGAGAGACATCAGTGAATGCGTATCAAAGATGTCATTCCCTTACTGTCACTGAGTACTACAGGGAAAGGATCTTATGGAAGAAACACACTGGCTAAGAGTTAAATGGTTCTGATTCAGAACATGCAATACATGAAGAAATAGTACTAAGTTGTTATGCATGTTCTTACCTGGAAATGCCACTTCAAAAATGGTGGTAAAACAGCTGGCAGGCTCACTATTCTCTGTGTATGAATACCATCAGAGCTGAAGGTTACATAGAATCAGATTTTGAAGAAGTAATATCATACATGTTTATTGTTTAATTTTTTTGCTATAAAAAAGGTTCATGTTTCTTGAAGTTTTCTTTCCTTTTTTTAAGGCAACATGATAATTAGGCGTATGTGTTACACTATGTCAGTCCAATGTAATTTATTTGCAATTGGGGCAGACAGATGTTTCTTTCTACTAATTACTCTTAGCTTTGGACAATATCTCTGTAAATTTGCTTCTTCTATCATGATCATGTCACTTAGATCCCTCCAGACCACTCTTTTCCTTTGGATTTTGGGTTGACAGAATTTTTGATTTATGGAGCCTCTTGCTACTGAAGTACAGGGAGCTTCTGGAAAGAGAGCCTTGACTTAACCCTTTCAGTTGCACAGTGGTGTATGGGTGCAGTCCCTATGCTTCTAAAAGCACTGCCCAAAGATGAGCTGTAGTAATCCTAGAAGATTGTACAAAAGCCAGTTTTGGGTAGGTGGGTGTAAAAACTAGAGATTCCTTCTCTCAATTTTTCATTGTATTTCATCTGCTGACACACAGTCAGGAAACTGCTATCTTAAGAATATTTGAGCTCTCAGGGCTTAGAAAGCATCCACAGGATTTTGGTGTCACCTATTAAAGTAAGTGACAAGATTAAAGAACATGAGGTTGTCCTCATGCTCTTGTCTGACAGCACTAAGCTGCAAAATTAGTTCTTGGCTTGATGGCAAATTTGGGATCAGGAAAAATCAGGTGGTTTAGTAAGGAATCTATGGCTGTCTAATATCTGTCAAGGAGAGCCTACTTAAACTGTCAACAGCTTTATGACTGAAAGTTGAATGTAGGATGTAAGTAGCTATCATTTATCATTTTGTTTGGTGGTGTTGAATAGAATGAAAATATGATAAATTCAACAGCAATGAGCAAAAATCTGCTTGCCATTTTCAAATCTGCTGCCTACCAGACTTTAGCTCCTGTCCTATATAGTTGCACAGAAGAGCTCATTTGGGATTGAAACCAGTGTGAGCCCACCCAGATGTTACACCAATCCTGATCTTGCTTAAGAAATGTGATAAAGGGTTTCTTTTCCTGTTCTTCTAGGATGTCTTCTTAACTTGCAGTAACATTTTCAAGTTCTTTTTGCTGCTGTCATTCAATTAATTTTTCCCTTCTGTTCTACTGCTCTTCATCTTTCACAATAAGAAGTCATGTATCAAACATTCTTACAAATGGAGGCAGATTCCCCGAAACTGAGAGAGGCTTTCAAATAAAATTACAATCAAACAGTATTAATGGATTTATGGTTCTCTTTAAATGCTTCTTGCTATCAGCATTTTAATCCTGCATTTTAAAAATTTAACCCTCAGGACTGGAATTCTTGAAATTTTCATCACATTTTTTTCAATATAAAAACACCTGCAGTCTTTAAGTATCCTTATTGTAGCATTTGAGAATCTCAGGGAGCAACAGCTATTTCAGGACTGTTAAAAAAAATTAAGAAATGAAAGCACTGATAATTTTATTAATTTTATTAGGGCAGAATCCTTACAATTTGATTTCCAATCAGGAGCAAAATAGAAGAAGTATAATATGGACATTGTCTCTAAATTTGAATAGAAATGAGTGGTACATTTACTTTATGATACACATGACTGTAAAATCTTAAATAATTCTAGCACGGCTTATGTATGATCAAAGAAGTAAAGAAGCAGCAGAAAGGAGGCCCCAACCCTGGGAAAAGATTAGTGCTGACAATGTCTTAGAGCATAGAAGCTATAATCAGTGCTGAAAACTGCTCTATCCATCCTACCAGTAGATACCAGGGAGTTTGTTTTATTGAAGATGATATTCATAGCTCATCACTGGTTTTAACAGTGAATATGTGACAATTGAAAGTCTCAAAGAGCATGGCATTTATGGCAGGCAAAAAGCAAAGGTTGCTTATTCACAGGCTTAATTAGATGTAAATTGAAGGCTCCAACAAAGATTTTGACCCCACCTGGGTTTCAGAAACCCGGCTCACAAAGGGTTTTGCAGACTGCTGCTGTGAAAAATCAGGAAAAATGAGCTTCTTTTCAATAGGTTAAGGTCTTGCAAGGCCAGCAAGGATCTAATGAGTTTTTTAGAGAAGTCACTGACAAATGTAATGATACGCCATACTGAATGAAATAGAAGTCCTGCAGAATAAAATCATATGTGAGCTCCTAATTATTTCTACTACATGATATGAAGGGATGGAATTAAGGATTTATAGACAACATTGTTATTCCTTTTGTCTAAGGCTATCACAATAAAACCCAAATGTTCTTTTATATGATTTTCATATATTTTTTATAGTTCTTTTTAGTATCTTTAGTCTGATAGCTGTTCCAGCAATGTGGAAATGAAACTAGAAATTACAAAAGCAGAAGGTTTGTCTGTCTTTCATTGTTAGATTGCATATGCTCATAATGATTCTTTGATTATTCTCCTCTTACTCTTACATGTATGCAGGCAGAATAAAGATGTAGGAATGATTATAATGACTGATTCAATATGACTGACATATTGAATCAAACCCATGTAAGTTGTTTGAATAAATCTTAATGATTATTTAAATATCGTAACACTGGAGTGAAGTTTTAAGGTCATTAGTACTAACTCTTTATAGATAGTCTTACAGAAATTCATAGTGACTGGATGTATATAGATAATTCAAATTTGTCAGTAATCCCAGTGAAAAAAGAACAGATTCAGCTCAAGGGTGTCATTTAGTCCAATTGCTGGTCTCTTTCTCATAGACTCCACATTATCCCAAGGTATTCTTTCTGGACTTTTGCAGCCCTGTTAACACTGTGTAAGTTAACCCTAGCTACATGTCTGCCCTGTCATGTTCCCAGAAAACAGAAACTTCCTCCAACATTATGAACAAACAAATAAAGATGTGAGTGATGCAGGTAAGGTGAGCAGACCACCTAGGCTCCTTGAAAACCCTCTGGGTCTCACATGTTTTGCATTACTTCACTTTTTAAGAATGTTTTTTCATCATGACTGATGGGCCTGATGACTGATAAAGATAAGAAATTCAAGAACTCATATGAATTTACTTACTGTCATCACTTCCAGGGATGCAAGTTTGCATACAGCTGCATCAGGATTGTTACATTTCCTACCTACATGTATACTTTATTTTTTCCTACCAAAGAAGTGAACAATGAGAAATGCATTGGCAGTTTATCAAATGAAACATCTGACTACATGCTTTGTACCTCTAGAGTATTAAAGTACATGGATATTTAAGTTATAAAAACTCTGCAGCTTTCTGTTACAACAGAAGAACACAGTGGGGTCTCCTATAATAGCAAGTTAGAACTTGCTAGTCCATGTCTTCCCATAACATTGGTTCTTGTCAATAATTTTTTATATCCCTGTGCTGAAGGTAGTAAGCAGTTTCAATCAAATCAACCAAAATATTCTAAATGCAGTTGTTTTGAATAGGAATTCAGTCATGATGAAAGAATTTTGAGCTTATTTCTCCTCTGATTAAATACTGCAGTTTTCCACCATTTTGAAGGAACAGTCTACATGAGCCTTTGCCACAAACAGATTTGTGGCATAAATTAGCTATTCCGTTTTCAGTCTTAAACAAGGAAGCATATTGAGGCATTTTGTGTTCTTTTCCAAAATGCTTTAAGCTTATGTTTCAGCAATATTCTTGTGTGGTTTCAGTCTCCTGCTGCTAATTAGAACAATCTTGAATGCCATCTTAAAAAAAAAAAAAAGAAAAATAAAAGAAAGGGTATTTTATGGTTTCCTTTCTGGGTGTAGAATCAAGAGTGGTAAGAGGGAGTGCATTTTTCCATGTGGCTGATAAGACTTCATAATAAGTTGCAGTGAGAAGTAAATTTAATCCTTTAAAAATCCTAGGTTTTATCCTAAGTTTCTTCATTTAATATTTCTTTCTTCTCTCTTTTCTATTACTATTGCATCCAGTAATGATTCTAGAAATGTGAATCACAGTTTATCTTCTGTCCTGACAAATGTAAATACCAAATCTGATACTAGAGATCCTATGTAGTTCATGTAGAATCACAGAATCACAGAATGTGCTGAGTTGGAAGGGACTCACAAGAATCAGCAAGTCCAGCTCCTGGCCCTGCACAGAACACCCCCATGGATCATACATTGTGCCTGAGAGTATTGTCCAGATGCTTCTTGAGCTCTGTCAGGCTAATGCTGTGACCACTTCCCTGGGGAGCTGTTCCAGTGCCCACCCACCCTCTGGGTGATGAACCTTTTCCTAATATCCACCCTAAACCTCCCCTGACACAGCTTCAGGCCATTCCCTTGGGTCCTGTCACTGGTCACCACAGAGCAGAGATCAGTGCCTGCCCCTCCTGTTCCCCTCATGAGGAAGCTGTAACTGCACTGAGGTCTGCCCTCAGTCTCCCTCAGGCTGAACAGACCAAGTGACCTCAGCTGCTCCTCATATGGCTGCTCCTCAAGGGCCTTCACCATCCTTGGTGCCCTCCTTTGGACACTCTCTAATAGTTTTATATCTTTCTTACTTCTTGCCCCCAGCACTCGAGGTGAGGCTGCGCCAGTGCAGAGCAGAGCAGGACAATCCCGTCCCTTGACTGGCTGGCGATGCTGTCCCTGATGCTCCCGAGGACAGGATTGGCCCTCCTGGCTGCCAGGGCACTGCTGACTCACATACAGGTTTCTATTGACCAGGACTCCAGGGCCCTTTCTACAGCACTGCTTTTAAGCCTCATCACTTGTACTGTACAAGTCTGTACAAAGGTCTGGATGACATTTTTACACTATTTCAGAGCCACTGATAAATCATTCTGTTAGTCACATAAAGCTATAAATGTTCAATATAAACATGGCATTGGTGAGACATTAATCTTCTCACTAAATCAATGTTCTTACATGTAGGAGAATGTATTTTGGAAAATACCATGTTATCTGTAAACGGATTAACTCTCCAGTTTCTGAAGAGAAAAAGTATTCCATTAACTGTGTTAGAGTGCTTTTCTTTTACTTAATTTTACTGTTTTCTCAAATATTCCAATTTTAACTCTTACCGTTCATTTCCTTCTGCATGTGGAATTTTTTGCTTCTTTGTAAATATATCCTGTCTGCACTAGCTGGCAAAAAGCTTCCAAACAAAGTTTGTGATTTATATTTAAACTACATGAACCTGCAAGTAAGTGTGGACGCACTTAACAGCAAATTTGCTTTCTTTCCTGCAGTATTTAAAGAGTCCTTTGAACTTCATCTTATTCCCTTTAATGGTTGGCTCTGATGTCTTTGCTTTCTCCAAGACAGACCCTCATATGTAGAAAACAGCCAAGCCTCAGCAGCCCACTTGAGCAGCTGTACATCCTGTTCCTTGTCTCAGGAGCCTGGGGAGCAGCTGGAAGAAGGGCTTACAAAAAGAAGATGCTGCTTGCTCTAAAAATATTGCTCATTTTAATTTCCTGAGGCTTCTAACATCTCATCGAAATATCAGAGAATCCAAATAAATAGAGACCTAATGGAGCGCTCAGTTCAGCCAAGTAAAACATAACACTGTTACACTGATCTCAGGGAGTCTTTTCTGGTTGGTAATACACAATTGAGCATCACCAAAACTTCCACTCTGTCTTTCCTCTGCCTCCCCTCTTTCTCCACTTCCAAACACTAGTTAGCATCTTGCTCAAAGCCCCCACTAGTGTTAGTGTCTTTTTTTGTCAGGTTGTTTGGAAATGAGAGAGGATTCCTTCCTAAGCGGACTAATGGCACACACAGCACAGAGCTTTTGGCACTGGATTTTCACTTGGCACAACAATGCCCAGTCCCACATCCCAGTTTTGCTTTAGAAGGTATTAAGGAGCTGCTGGGAACACACTAACATTTAGAACTGTGGCTGGCTAGCAAATCAAACCAAATGGAGTAATTTATTCAATACTGCAGATATGCTGACCAAAAATAGGCTTAGTGGTCACTTGCATTGTCTTCCCCAAATGCCTTTTGTTACCACTCTGTGGTAACTGCTCACTAACGTGAGTAATAAGCCACATCCATTGTTCTTCTTTTTATTTGGGAATAAAAATTTCTATGTTGTAAGGCATTATATGTAGATGATTAAAACTGTTCACACCAGCCTGCAGGGAGAATTTCAGTCAGGATGAGTAACTAATTAACTCTCCAGTACTCAGAATCTTCAGGAATTTGCAGGGTGTTTTTCCATGCTCAAATACACAATTTACATGTGGAAAGCCCAGACAGATTGCTGGTTTGCTGATATGAAATATAGTTTCTCAAGTATAATTTCATCTGTATTTGAAGGCAATTTTACACCTCTGAGATGAAACCTCAGGAAGACATGGTGAATGGGGAAGAGGACAGGGCTCCTCCTTCCATCACCAGTAAGCAGTCTATTCTGGAACAGTCTGGACATGGGACACTGATAATCCCTGGTGCTGCATGACTGTGCTAGCCAGCTGTAGTCACAAGGCTGACCTCCTCTCCTTTTTTCTTCCATTATTTCCTATCAGCCATTTCTGCCATATTCTGACACAACATTTTTTCTCATCTTCTTTCAGACTCCTCCGAGGTACCACCAAATTACTGTTCTGGGACCACAAAAGGTGGTGGAGCTGTGGTAGACGAACAAAGAATGAAAGCTAACAAGGCAAAAACCTCTCCTTATTTTGTCTCTTGTCCAACAAATTTATGCCTCCTAAGTGTAAGGCAGATGTGGCTTAAATGGGATATAGGCCACTAGAAACTGCAAGACTTATTTGGGTTGTAATTTTTTTCTGTCTCCCCAGTTAACTCTAATTTAAACAAACCTGTGTGTAGGGATTGTCTCTGGAAACAGCATCACTTCTGGTGAGTTCTACTAGTGGAAAATAAGAAACGGGGTATATGGAAACTTTGATGGTAGAAATGAGAAAGAGGAAGACAAGAATTCATGTTTTTAACAATCTCCCTTTACCCAAGAACTTGTCAGTAAAGGAGATGTTTGAGAAAAAGCTTCATGCCTTGTTTGTTTTAACAGAAGTGTATTGTACAGTTCATGCAGCATTTACAGAGGAGAGTAAATGGTGAAAATGGTGAAAATGGTCTTGCTCTTCAAACCTAAGTACTCTTTAGTACCTTTGCTTCTTAAAATTATCCAAGGGTAAGGGTCTATTATGCTCCAGTGGCTCACAGATTCTGGGACCAGTGCCAATTTATTTGCAAGGGAATAAAAATGAGGATTAATATAATTGAGGTAAACAGCTCTATTTTGACTGAAAAGGAATATCACAACCAAATGCATTGTACAAACTTTCTAAAATTTAGCTAGGCTGTATAAAGACAGGAATTTCAAGAAGGAGGTCTAGAAAACCTACTGCCTCAAAATATTTAATCTTAAAAGTACTTAGAGATCAGAAGTTAGTTAGATACCTAAAAACAGATACCATTCGTGTTTAGAAACAACCTAATCTGGGAGTACAGGTGCTGTTACCTAGCTCTTCATGCCTCTTTACCTATGACCCTTCACAGACCTTCTCACAAAAATATGCATCAAAGGAAGTCTAATACACCACATGTTCAGTTTCTAAGGAGAGGGCTGACCTGCTGGGCCCTGACAGGAACTTGGGGAGAAATAGTGCCCTGTCACTTGGAGCAAGAAAGGAAAAGTGCTGATTCTGCCCCCTTGTTCAAAGCACTCAAATGAAAAAGTGACATCTTTTTCTGCATGCCATAAAGGGTGCAATGAACAGTGCGCTTTTGTAGGATGAGAGAGAACTGGCACTAGAGCCCATATCTGCCCACTTTAAGGGCTGAGAACGTCTATTATTATAGTCTCCAGATCAAGGCTAGAATTTTCTCACTCTTTTTCTGACTGTGGGACTCTTGCACTGTCAGATATTCAACAAAAAATAAAGGCAAGACAGAGCTGCTCAGGAATTTGAATGCTCTGAGCAGAGATACTTTGACTGCATGAGGTTCTAGGAAAAGTATGTGTGAGTGCATGTGAGCGTGTGTATGTGCCTGCCTGTGTGTGTGATATGGCTCCGGGATACAAGGAGCCAGACCACACACTGGAAGAGAGAGAAAAAGCAGCCTCAACAGAGCTGCTGTGTAGGTTTGTGGGAAGCCTGGAGAGGTGACTCTTGGATTAAGGTTCTGGCAGAAAGTGTCTTGAAGGGGTAAGTGAAGAAGCTGTCATAGGTTGTTTAATTTTTTTTCCTGCGGTCAAAGTGGGATTTGGACATTCCTGTAAATCAAGTTGCATGGAAGATGTGTGATTGAATCCATTGCTAATTTTTCTTCCCAGCTGGCTGATCTAACAGCTGCTTAGATAAAAACCTGCTGCTAGTAGCAGTAGCAAGTTCGCTTCTCATGGGGAATGGGAAGATATTTTTAAGAATGTTCATATTTTTATGTGTCAGTGCTATGTCTACTATCTCACTACTGCTGCCCCTTTTTCATGGTATTCAAAGATACTATTATTTCACAAAAGCAGACTTTAAATTTAGTCTACCATTTCAACCTTTTTGTCTTGAAATAATTCAGAAAACTCAGAGTTCTCCCACGAAGAAGATAGGCTGGCTTCCCATATTAGCTGTACTCCTGCAAAGCTCTATCAGTTGACTCTGAGTTTGAAATGAATCCTGCAACTCAGATCATTTAGGTTACGTTAAGTTTATATAAGAAAGAGATCTGAAACTCAGCTGACAAGTACAGATCTCAGTGGTATATGTTATCTGTCTTTTCTCACAAATCAGTGAGAAAATCAGCACATCATCCACAGACAATAGAGAGGAAGAGAGACTGACAGGGAGATGCACAACTGACAGTTCAAAATAGTCAGAGAGGGGCTAAGGCTTGCTTTTGTTAAAGGGAGAAAAGATGCTGGGGAAGTCAGTCAGCTTACTTTTGAAAGCAGCTAGGAGGCTTCTTTCCACTCTCCAAGGAAACTTTCTGACTTTTGGAAGGAAAAACCTATCTACAGAACCCAAGATGGCTCAAGCTTAAGAGAAGTGAATGAGCTGCAGGCTGGCTGCTCTGCTGAAAGCTAGTGCTGGCTTCTGCAGAGACAAGGGAAGTAAGTAAGTGAGTACCTTCCCTCTAATCTCAACAACCCAGTAGTGCTGACATCTTTTAAGAAGTAAATTTAATTTGTATACAAATGATGCACACATAAATCCTGCTAGAAGTGAGACACTGCTCATGATTCACATTTCCTACTGCATGAGCATCCAGGTGAAATTTCTCCCCGCTCACTTTCAGCAGTGGCCTGGCTCTGGCTTAGGTTTGGGCTCAGGCTGAAGCTCAGATTCCACCACAGTTCTTGGGGCTCATCCCATTAGCTTCCAGCAATGTGAACTGTTCTACAAAGCTGTAAAAAGCCAACATGGAATTTAGCTGAATAAATAGTTTAGGAATGAATACTACAAAGTAACCTTTTACTTGGTCTTTAATAAAAAAAAGCAAAAAACCAAACCAAACCAGGGGATAGATGTTTGCTGGCAGTTTGTGTGTTTATTTTCCAGTTGCCATAGAAAATAATTGACCTATTTTCTTCCAAGAATAAATATCTTTATTCAAGCTCCCTAAAAAAACAGGCAGCCAAGACTTGCACTGAGGCCCCACCCATGCTGTCTGCTGCTGCAGTCCACAGCGGACAGATTAAGCTTTACCATTTTTAATGAGGCTTTTGAACTGTTGGATGAAAATGTGTTTCTTACAGTACATTTATCCTGCTGACTCCTACTGTTTCAGACCAGAGATTTGGGTCTAATGAGAAGCCTGTGTAAAAAAGATAAGATATTCAGCAGTGTCAGTGCCTTGAGCTCATTCCTGTTCTCTCTCCGTTTCTCTAAATCTTTCAAACAGAAAACTAAGCCACCTTTCAGAATGTTTCTCCTAGTCATTTTTCTTTACCTTGCTCTGGATATGTAAGGGCTTCATCAAAAGGCCACTGAATTTATGGAAAGAGTTGATGGCTCAGGAGTTGAGAATTTCAGTGTTAAGTAGATTATCCTTTGTTTCTGGATCCTTTTCTTACTTTTGCTTGTGGATGTAAAATGGAGTCACTTTGGAAGTCCTCATGCAGCTCCCTGAGAACCAGGCCATTTGCTCTGTTACCTTCTCTGTAACCCCATAAAACTCAGATACTTCTCCAGTTGCTTTTTCTCTTCATACTAACTCCTGAATATTCATCTTCTTGCATATTATTCATGTTTGCATACTTCTGTTCACTTTAGATAATTCTAAAATTATTTCGGACAGATTATAGGCAGTGTTTCTATTTATATATGGTAGATTTTTTTTTCATTGCTGCTAAACAGTGCACTGTATCTCTGAAAATCTTATCTATGGCTTTGTCTGCAAAATTTCTGTTCAATGTTTAGTGGTGTACATGGCAAGTGAGGTAGCCTTGACATGACTGAGAGTGTCTGGAGGAGTCCAACTTTATTTGCTGAAAATGTGGAAGCATGTAGTAAAGGCAGCACAATGATACACAAAAGAACAGAATTCTGGTTTGATTTTATGTACTTGATTAAGTAGCTGTTAGAACAGCAAGTTGTTGGGCTGCTTCTTCTGTTCTTCTTGTGCAGAAGAGTCAGTATCTTCAGACCCATCTACTGGGCAGTCAGAAACATGACCCAGGAGGACTAGGTAGAAAATTCCTCATAATCACAGGTAGATCCATATTATCCATTGGGCCATATTTGAACACAGCCTTGCACCTTTTCCTTGTCTGAATGCAAGGCATGACTTGGCAATGGGATTAGGCACATACTAAAAGAGAGAGTCAGAGAATATCCTGCACCTGAGTGCCACTTCAGGCCCCCATCCCCAGGGGCTCTTTGCTCTGCCTGGCAGGTACTGCTCTTCCATCCCTCAGCTGCTCTCTGACACTACAGGAGTCCTCTGTCCTCCAAACCTCCACACGGAACGTACCATGGGGACAGTTGTATCTCCTTCCCAAGCCTATTCATCACATCTGCAAAGGGAAATCATTATAATGCTTGATCCTGTCACCCAGCTACCCTTGTAGAACATCAGGTATGTTTTAAAATGTAGTTGTTTAAAACAATCCATATTATTTGTAAACTCCCTTTAAAAATATGCAAATAACTAAAAAATGCTTTCTTGGTACACATCACAAGATTTTATTTCAGATATTAAATTAAAATTGAGAATAGCTGGAGTTTCTGAGATAAATAAGATTGATGGCAGCTTGGAATAGGAAAGAGAAATTATTATTATTTACTTGGTGTTGACTGTATCATTAAGTTAAAGAAGAGATGGTTTTGATCTTGTCTTTCCACTAGGATTTCATGTATGTAAGTTAAGTGATCCCAAAGATGCTTATAAGTATCACCATTCCTGCATGACAAATTGTTTCATGTTCTCCATGGTATGATAGCGAAATAAATAGAGGCAGTGTTTATTTTGCCACTCAGCAGATCTTTCAAATATTATCACTGTGACATATTTTCTTTGTTTTATTTTATTTCAAGTCAAAATTCTATTTAAGACTTTAGGTCACTGCTTTATGCCCTTGGGCTGGGTACAGGTCTTTAACCAAGCCACTGTAAATAAACGGTAGTGATTTCCATGATTGCAGATCATGACCACACTGGCAGGAACATTTTCTTTAAATGCCATGTCACTTTCACCTACTGCCTTCAGGCCAGTGCATGACATGCAGTAAGTGTCAGGCGAAATGTCACATCTGGGAGGAAGAGCTTGTGTGAACGTTAAACTGGAATGTGGAAAAATGGTGTCACATACTCTGTAATCTAATACTGTTCTCCCTTAAAAGGGATGTTTTCTCTATGGAGATATGTGTTTACCAAAAGGACTTCTGCTTGAAGTTCAACAGAAACTAAACTTATCTACTTATCCCAAGTTTTCTTGGGAAGCTCTTGCTACAGGGGTTGAATTCCACGTCCTTGTATATTTTGCTGACATGATAAGAGTCTTTAGCAAATAAACTCAGAAAATGGAAAGGAGAGGAATTAAATTAATTTGTTTTATGGAATGAGAATAATCTTCTCCTAGGACATGAGAACATCATCCTACCCCTCAGACTCAAAGTCTTACGAGTCCCTATTCTTATATTTGGAAGGATCCAAATATAATAGTAGGGAGGGTATCTAATGATGCTTCACTGATGCAAACTCAGCTCAGGAATATTAAGGACTAAGGATGCATCATGTGCAGTGCCTCTTTTCTGTTTGTTTTTAATCTGTCACCTGCTAGGTCTGTTTGATATCCATAGTTCTTATAATAGAAAAGGCAATGGATAACTATTCCTATTGTTATTAATTTTTCTTGGCTACTCTGCTTGCAGAAGTCTGCCACAGCATTTCTCCATTGCTTTCTGTGCTGTGTTCTGTTCCTCTTGTGGAAGACATTGCCTGGCTTGTCAAGAATCCCTCTTGTCTATGTCTTTATATTTTCTGATTTTACTATATGTTTTTTGAGATGATGGCACTGGAATGAGTTTGCTGTCCACTGTGGATTCATGCTGTACTCTTTTCCAAATAATTCGCAGAATTTTAGCAGCTTAATAATTCATTAGTAAGGATGCCTTTCAAAATCTCTCTCCTGAGTGACAAACTATTTCTGAATCTAACCGGTAGGTAGGATTGTTTCTCCCACAGGCATTACTTTACATTTATGCATGCAGTTTCATTCATTGTTCTATTACTGCCAAAACATCATAGAAGTCAACAAATCCTCACAGTCAGCTTTCATTCTGGTTACCTTGAAGAATACAGTAGCATCAGCAAATTTTTTCACTTCACTGTTAGCCTCCTTTCCAGCTCAGTGATTACATTCTCTGCCACTCTTTTTACCTGTTTAGGTAGTGTTTTCAATAATCTTGAATTCTTATTTCTGACAGCTGTAAGGAATTCCTTTCAGCTGTCATTGGAGTTGTTATAAACAAAACATTACATGTAACAGTTAAAAGTTTAGTTATTCCAAGCTTGAGATCCTTTAGAACTCTGCTCTGAACTACATCAAGGTACAGTGATTTGTTACTATTAATTTTGTTGATAATTCCACTTCCACCAACAATTAAGTTTGTGACACAGCCTCAGATTCATCCTCTAGGAAGGAGGAGTCTGATTGAGAAGTATACCCAGAGTCTCCAAAGAAAGCACAACTACAAATTTTTTTTTACTGTTTCTGCTCTGTCCTTGTGTTCTCTGAATACTCCCTTTTATGCTTGGCTATCAATTGCCCTGCTAAATTTCAGTCTGGCTTTTTATTCTTCATCTATTTGAAAAATAATCTACGTACATTTCATGTCTTCTGCAAGTTGTTCCTCAAACTCTTTTCCAACCTGCCTTCATATGCATTTATATTTAACCTGCCAGGTTTAATATTGTTTTCCATTTTCCTCTTCTCAGTGTAGCCTCAGATATTTGAAAGCCTGTCTTCTTACGTCAAATACCTTCCATTAACCTGATATTAAATCATGTCAATTGATTGCTTTGGGCTCAGGGTGCAATGTGATATACCTGAAGTTTGTGTGGTACAAGTCCTGCCATCCTTCTGAGCCTTTGAAATACTGCTTATAAATAGTCTTCATGTTAACTGCAAACATTTACTCTTTAGTTGCCCCTTTAGGTAATTTTTTTCAGAGTTCTCATTTTTAATAGCTCTTGCTTTTTTTGTTTAATTTTTTTTCTCTTTTGTAAAATCAGCTACTACTGAAATAAATAGATTTTGGAGACTTGCTACTCCCCAGAACTATCCTTGCCTTTGTGACCTTACTTCTGCCTTCTCACTTGTCTATTACCTGGCTGTAAGAGACTGTCTTTATGTGCCCCTTTCAAAGATGATGAGAAATTTTGCCCATGCCCTATTTTCAGCTAGGAGGTCATTCACGCAGTAATGCATTGCCTCATTCAAATGGGATCCTCTGCATTGCAACTGCCCTTTCTTCCAATGAGATATTCCCTTCCTGGAACCATTTAACTGGATCAAAACTCAACTTGCCCTTTTATTTCTAGGCAGAGGGATAATTGTGTGGCGTCATCTCAGACTGTGGAATGAAACTGTCACTGGTGCAGTGGTGCCATCACACAATATTTGCCAAATAGGTCACTGAACTGTTAGTATGTGCTGTCATGTCAGCACCACTGCCTCTGCCCTCAGACTGAGCATCTTCTTCATGCACCCTCTTCATTTGACCTCAGAAGCAAGTCTCCCAAACTCACATTTTTGATGGGTTGGTACAGAGCAGGGCATACTGACCTCACTGAATACTTTATTAGTGAAGAAGTAAATTATTGAAATGCATACAGATAGAAGGAGAGAAAATGGAAACTATGCTATAAATAGAGAAAACTTGCTGCTTGAGAGTTAAGCAGCCTTTCATACTCATCTTCTACATTATTTAACTCACTGCTTTAATTCACTAGTTTCTTCCAAAACGAAAAATTGACACTTGTTTCTATGGCAATCCTCTGAATTTACACTGAGCTGAAGATCTAGATAGCCCCTTATATTTTACAGGGGTTTTTAATCTGTTTAACCAAAACCTATAAACTCAAGTTTACCTTTATTTTTTTTAAAGATATCCTTGAGGTTAGCTCTGTGTCTATACACTGATGACAGCGATAATACAGTAGAAAAATTAATAAGAGAGGCTTAAATTGATTTCATCAGGATGTTGCAGTCAACGTAACCTTGACATAAACCAGCTGCAAGCTTCTCAGGCTAAAACGGTCCTGAGATGGATCAGTTCTAATAATACTTCTGGCTTGTGTGCCATTTTAACTGTTTCTAAAAGTCCTCCTGGTTTATTGAGTTCAAGAGATATTGTTATTATTCAATTTTATTTGCATGAGTCACATGAAACTTAAGCAATAAGCTCCCCACATGCCATGTACTTTAAAGGGTCATAAGTGACCTGTGAAGAAGTTTGTTGTAAATCCTTCTATCACAGAGCTTTGCAGACAGAACCAAGTGAACCACAAAACTCAGAAAAAAATCTTGTGTCTGTGTACAAAAGACCAGAGAAAGAGAAATCTCATTCTTAGCTGCTTTCTTCAGTTATGATTGAGGGGTGGGCCTGGAAGTGCCTGACCCACCAGCAGCTGCTTCATTACTGTACCTTGCAAATGGTGTAAGGTAACCCCATCTGCCCATAGTTCAGTGAAGTTCACTATTAAGTCAGTAAATGTCAGGATTTTCAAATTCACCCACCCAAAGTCCCAAGTCTAGGTGCTCGCTTGTTGTTTATTTTTTGTCTCAAGTGATGAAAACTATGCATGTTTTAGCAAGTTTCCTTGGCACAGAGTGGACTTCTACAGCTGTCACTCTGTTTAATGTTGCTCAAAATTAGACTGAAAATTTTGGGACTGTGTCTGCATTATGACTGGTTTGCACTGGATCTCACTGTGAAGACAAATCTAAGCAATAACCAGGTGAAGTTTAATAGTACAAAATTCCTGTTTAATACTTCCAGAATGCTTTGTCTCTCCCCTCAATCAGCTTCTTATTTCCTTAGCAAGGAGGTAAATCAGAAATAGCCTTGAGAAGGAAATCCCATTACATTTTGCTTCGTCTTGAACTGAGCACTTCTGAGACAAATTTGGATCATGATCTTTGAATCCAATTTTATCAGTCACTTGAAATGTAAAGAATTAAAATATTATAGATGAATCTTGCTGATTCAACAATATTCCTCACAGACCTTTTCAAAACAGAGAGCACTTCAATATAATTCTGAAACAGCTTGGTGCAAACCAACATAATCTGAGAACCTCCGCATGCATGCTCTTGGTGGTGATCTGAGGACTAAGGACTGCAGCATTAAAGTCATAATATTCTGTCTGGTACCACAATTCAAAATAGTTACATAAAAAAAAATAAAATGAGAGGACACTCTAGGATTACTTTATGAAATAAAGGATCTGAGGGTAACTCAATGCATATGGTCCATGTCACATGGTTAAGAGTTGCAGTGGTGGGATAGAAGAGAAACACAGCTGATAAAAGCATCTGTAATGTGGCAAACCAAGTAAGACCTCAGAGGTAAACCTGCACAATGGAAGTCTAAATATTTGAAGAGAGATGCTTCTGGTAAAGATCCCTCTTAGTTCTGTTGCAAGTGTCTCTAACTACAGGGTATTTGAGCATATGTCAGGTTAATCACAGCATGTGAGTTACATGTCAGCAAATTCCTATTAGGTCTGTCATTTCCTACTTTACAGCCCATATTTGCCTTCAACTGAGAAATATGCATTCAGAGAAGTTGCTTCTGTATTTGCAGAATGGAAGAAGGCAGTGTGTAAACACCCTGATTTCTTGTTGTTTTGCTTAAAGTAGTCACTTTAACCATCCTTTCCAAAAATGTCATCAACACTTGGGAGTTGTTTGCATTTGAATGGATGATCTCATTACAAACATATGCCTTTGGTGTTCCTCTTTCTCAGCATCCTGTGATTTTCCCTTCAAGAAAAGGAAATTTGAAATGCAAACTGCAATTTAAAGAAGTGGTGAGACCCTTAACAAAGTAGAGCCTCACAGCTGGAGAAAGGAACTTCAACAAAACTGGGCTTTCTGTCCAGCGTGACTGGATGATGATCTCATTGCTGTCAATGAACCAGAACAAAGACCTGACTGGAGCTGGTCTGGAGGAATTTGAGAAGAAAGTGTAATGACAGTGGAAAATCCTGACCTGTCAAAACCAACATGTTCTTTGGAAATAGTTTGGTTTCAACAAACTTCTTCCAAATCACTGTTGTATTTCCTTTCAAAACTTGCCTAGTTTTCTGAAAATTCATGGAGACAGGGCAGTTTAGGAGTTGGTATTTCAAAGATCTAGAACTCTTGCCAGCTCTAGCAAAGCTTAAAATAAGTTGAGTTGGAAGGAGTTGAAGACACAAAGTTTACAGTTTGTGAACAGAAGGGTGGTTTGCAGGAGAGAGCACTTGACAATATTCTGAAGAAACTCCTCTAATTGATTGCTGTCTTCAGAGCCCTGCATCTGGGCTCCAGCAGCTGATGACAGCTTCTGCAGAGAACAAGGTCCATTGCTCAGCCCTCCTGACAGAAGAAGACCAGACAGAAATGATCAAGTGTCACAGGCTCCATCCTGGTAGCAAAAGGACTGCTCCTATCATTTCCACTTCTGCAAAACCTGTATGGGAAAAGGGAAGGACCAAAAAGCACCTGGCTCTGCCTGGTGTCAGGAAAGAAGATGTCATTGCCATTACAAACTTAGGAGGGACTGCCTCGGTGAGCAGTTCTTCATAAATCTCACTTCCACAGGTACAGACCTGATTTGGGATATGAGAGACCAAATTAAATTTTTGACAGGGGTTGGGCTAATCTCAGGCTGGTGGTGGCCCCCACATAGATTTACTCTGTGCTTATAGAACATGCAAGGCACAGGTGTGTCTGCTCTTCAGCCTAGCTGATGGTTAGACATCCCCAAATTTCAAGTCCCCTGCCCATACAGCTGGCAGATTCCCTTCTTGCTGACCTCTCAGGCTATAACACAGGGCCCAGGAGCTCTGGGAGCCCCAACTCCCAGGTGTCACAAGACCTCCCCCCTCCTCAGCAGAGGACTGGCTGCTACATGTAGACACCAGAGTTTTTTGGCTCCCTGAGCTGGGTCTGGGAGTTGGGAAGCCAGGATACAGGGGGGGCTTTTGAGTGTCCTGGGATCTCTGGCACAGAGTAGAGTGCTGTGCCAGGCTGCAGGGCAGCAGCAGCAAACCTGCTGGAGAGCCCCCAGGAGATAAGTCAGCTCTGTTTCTTTTTAAAAGACAAAACCAAAAGCAAAGCAAGAAGACAGAAGAAATCTGGTGAGGGAGTGACAGTGCCTGTAGTTTCCATTCCAGATCAGAGGGGAAATAGTCCATGTTTAGGAGTACAAAAGCCTGAGTTTTAGGCAATTCTAGTTGCAACCACAAGGCCCCAGTCCTTGCAACTGCTTAGGCATCAGCAGACTCACAGAGGCAGAGGTAACTGCATAGCTGCTTCAGCTCCTCACCAGAGAATGTTTCTAATGCATACTCAGAATTTAGAAGATAACACATGTATAACTCACACTAAGTCAGTACTTCTCTCTCCTGTTTTCATCAGGACACTGACCTTTCTGCCTTCCTTGCTGAGATTGATCAATCAGAATAGTGTCATTGATACCTACAGTTGCCTGACTCTTGCATGAATACTTCAGATAGCTAAATATATATCACATGGATATTTCAGATAGCAAAATATATATCACACTAATTTGACCCTAAAGAAAAAAGAAAGCACTTCACCAGCACTTTCTGTTCTTGCTCTGTGATAACCATAGATGCAAGACCAAAGAAATGTTGAATCTTAGATGCAGTTATCTGCCAAGTCTCAACTCTTTCTACTTATGCTGCTGTCAAGTCCAGAGATGCCAAGAGAGTATCACCACATATTTCTTCTGAGCTTTGCATATGTGCCAGTCATGACAATTACTCGTGGCAGAATCTTATAGAAAAAGACTTTGAGAGGCAAATTATATGGCTGGACTTGAAAGTGAGGGCTTTAAAGTATCTTGACAAGTTGGATTCAGGTTCCCTCCTTTGACAGCACCACCTCTTTCTGCCTCTGCTCTTCCCACTGGCAGTCCTGCAATGACCTGCCAGGCCTTGCTGGCAGGAACTCAGCACAGCTCAGCTCCAGGCTGGGATGCTGCTGCTGGTGAGGTTCTCTTTGCTGTCCCTGCAAGCAGTGCATGGTAACCTTCACTGACAATGACACTCTGTCTTGGGAAACATAAATAGCTGGAGAAGCATTCAGGGGAGTAATGTGTACAATGATCTGTCCAAAGCCTGGAAGTTATCCTGGGCTTTGTTTTCTCTGTCAGACTGAAAGCTGTTGGTGAAACAGAGGGTTGGAAAACCAGAGTTTTGAGCTGTTGTGTGCCATAATCAATCTTTTTTAGAAAAATATTCACCGAAGAAAGAACTTCCTTCTGGAGATCAAGTTGTTTACAAGATGAATTCCATGCTGAGGTTAATATTTATAGCCACTATGAATCTTTTAAAGGAGAACAGCTTCTAAATGCAGTAAGGTATGAGGCTTTAATAACACAATAGTTGCAGAGCTTGGTCAAAAGATATGGTAGGCTTTTTTGTAGCCAATCTGTTGCAGAGAATGAAATATAAAATGAGCTCTGCCCACGCTGATGCCAGCAGTCACAGTTGCAGATTGTAAAAAGAGCAGAAAAAGCAGAAAAAGAGTATCTTTTTCCTACAGTAATCTCCTAGTTGATTTCTAGTTTTCTTATCATTACCTGTTCATTACTTTGGGGTTAAGAGTTTCATATATACAGCAGAATAAGCAACTTGACAATTCCATAAAAAGCCACAATAATGGTAGGCATTGTAGGCAACTGATTTATTTTCTTATAGTATCAAGCCCATTTTAGCTGTATTTGTAGTGACACAGTGACACCCAGTGGTTGCTAATAAATATAATGGACTGATCTATAATTTATTTGGGGCACTGGATCTGATCATTATCTAAACTAGCTCATATACATTCAAAAAAGTTCCAGTGTATGCTGTTTATTAAATAAAAGGTGATTCAGTACCTGCTTTTGTTTTGTGTACTATATTGAATCTCTAAAAGGAAAATAAAACAGAAACATACAAAGCTGATCATACAAGTAGTGTTTTCTGATAAAATAAAATTGTCTTGGCTCAAGCACAGTTCAAAGAATTAGCTGTTTTCATTTGCCACAAAATTTTTTCTAATCAAGTCTGTACAGGAAATATTCTGTGTTTAAGACAGGAGATAGCATGGTTTACATTCACTTTATCCTTCCATCTTTATTTTAGCATCTTGGGTAGCAAATGTGCTCTTACAGTGGACAAGTGTGTGAAGACGACTTTATATTTTAAAGAAAAAAATCTGGCTTTCTTCTGTGTTCAAAGTGTAGATTGGAATTTTATTGTGATTTTCTTTTTTTCAGGAGCCAAATGAGACTTAAAAATTGAAACAGTACAAGGTTTAATGAAAAAAACCAAATTGCTCTTGCATCAACTTGACATAAATAAGAAGCTTCCTGCTTGAAATTAAGCTAATAGTGAGGAGTGATTGCTGATTTCTAATCTAGCAGCAATAGTCATTTATTTTTCACATTATGTAGAGCTGATGCTCAGTAATTCAATTCCCTTCGCTTGAAATATTTATTGAATCTTTGCTGAAGATTCACAGAGGTTATTCTGATGTTCTTGTGATGTTCTTCTTCTGATGTTCAGCAGAAGGAGTACAACAGTTTAAGGGTGGTTCTGTGCCAGGCACAGATGAGCATTAGTACACTGTGAAAGATGAGACTGTGCACGTTCAGGAGTCAGGGGAGGCAAAGCAGCATCAAAGCCCAGGCTCCACAGAGGATCCCAGAGAAACTCCCACTGACATCAGTGGAGCAGAACTGTGTGTAACAGGCCATGAGTGCTGGCCCAGGGGATTCCTGCTGTTGACAATGTGCCTCAGGTCTGGGGCAGATATACACTCCTGAATTGGCTATTGCCACCCTGACTGTTGGGAGATATTGCTATACTCACTCATCTTCCAGGCTGTGGCTTTCATGAAGTACTGGTTTTGTCCTACAGCCTGCGGAAGAAATCTCCTAGTCACTCATCTTTTCATGTTGTACTGGAAAAGGTTTCCTTCCACCAGGCACACTCCCATCTTCTAACATATAATTCATAATAGGAGTTGTTTAAGCCTTTTTTAGGATTATGTGTGAGCTGACATACCTTCTAACCTTCAGTGCATGAGCTTCTAGAATTTCCAGCAAGGCACTATTGCTACTGGCTTCAGGGAGCCAGGTGTGCTCCACATTCCTACCTTCAAACTGTCAGTTGGGAGTGGTCTGGGGCAATTTTGAATAGAGAACCTAAGGGAATGTGAGTAAAGCTTCTGAGACTTCTGTGTGCCTTGACAAAGAATAGGAGTAGCTATGTCGCTAGTTTCTGCGTCTCCAGATCACTGCAATTTCTCTCTGGATACTGGGATATTCACAGGCTTGAAGAGGAGCAACGCTTTGCTCTTTTTCCTATTATATTCTTATAATTTGGAGGGAAAAAATGAGTTTTAATACTAACAAACCTGTTAATGTTGTTATGTTATTGCATTGTGGCAGGTGGCACCAGTTGACACAGATCTCAAGCTAATTTTTGAGGTCCCAGTTCTTGAAAGAATTTGAGTGATTGCAGCTCCCACAAAAGCAATCTGGCCATTCCAATATCACCATTAAAATCTAGTTAAATACATTTTGTTAAAAATCTCTTTGTTTCAAAGAGAAGGATATCAGGGAAAATTCACAGGAAAAAAGGAGAGGGAGGAGAAAGGAGTAAAGTGAAAGAAGAAAAGGAAAACAAGTGCAGGGGAATAAATTTCAAAGCCAGATGTGAAGGTTAGAAATAGTCCCCACCTTATTTCCTTCCTATTGAATCCCAACATGTTTTCACACAGGAGAACTAACACAGTAAGGACTCTAATACACTTCTTGCGTGCTAGCTGGTTATTAGAGCCTCACAACAAGGAAGGTGATCAGAGAATACTTGTCACATGCCCAAACTACCCTAATTCAAGGAACTTGCCACCTCAGTGCATCATATGAGGCAGGTCAAGCCTAGGGTGAAGCAAGCTTTCCGTGTAAGAATTTTAATTAGCAATGAGCACAATAAAATACATAAGCTGCTGAAAGTTAACAAGTGCTACTGTTTGAGATTTTTGTTCAAATCCATGCTGTGCACTTCCCTTTCCTCACTGCTAATGGATTAGCAGTATACTGGATAGTAATCAACAAATATTACAGTCATCCTTCTAATCTCATTAACAAACTTGTAAGAAGCATTAAGGACACATTTATACCACTTGTGGGAAACAGTCCAAATACAACGAACCAAAAGCTGCTTATCTACAAGCAAAACCAGCATTATATGACTGAAGGGCCAAGTAAATCAGAGCTATCAAGAGGCTGATTCAGGTCCAGAGGGCTGAGAAGGCAGGTGAAATGTTTGTTCATAAATCATTGAAAGCATACTGTATTGTACCACACTATACTGCATTGTAGCAACAAACAACGTTCTTCTGTAGGGTGCAGTTTCCTGCTTTCTGTATGTCTGTGTTTTGACATTTTAAGTATCTCATCAGCATCTCTTTATCTTTAAGTTGTGAATATGTTATAACTCAGCTTGTTAATCATCAGATCTTTAGGAAGGAAGGGGATAGGCTGTAAAAACAAACCTAAAATTGTTCATGTTTGCAGGGAGCACTACTGTGCTCACTACAAGCATATACAAAATAGAAAAGAATGTGGTTCCAAGATACTGTGGAAGAAAACTGGGGAAAGCAACTGAGAAAATCTGAAAAATCAGCTGTATTTGTTCCCAGATCCTCTGCTTTATAGGATGGAGGAGAGGACACGGATGGTTAATTTTTCACTTCAAAATACTTTAGAGAAGCATTGAAATGTGCGGGTTTATATAATATAAGCTCATTCACTGATTCCACCAGGGAAAAACTGGGATCTGGTCTTATTATGCCTTTCCTCTGATGGGATTGAGACTATCCACAGGCTACAATTCACTGCTCTTTAGAACTGTCTTCCAAAGGCTCACTTACCAATTTTTAAAAATGTTTAAAACACTGTTCCTCAGCTGCTTGCTTCCCCTGCAACCCCCCCCCCCCGCCCCAGTCCTAAGGAAGACTTTCCTATTACTTGCTGTAAGTAAAGGATTCCCTTCAAAGACTAGAGATACTGGCACTCATTTCTGATCTCACAAGACGTGGAATATACTCCTGTTCTACATACAGCACAATAGTCCATATTTCCAGTGCCTGATATTCTACTGCTATGCACTGTGGTATTTACATGCATCAGCACAAAGCGAGGGCAAAAGGCTCCATTGCAACGTGTTCCCTCTGAAAAAATGACACTCTGGGATAAAAGACAACAAAACAAGTTAGGAAGAACAGAATAGTCCTTTAATTACAATCATTAAGTCATGTGTGGTTTTGTCAATTTTCCCAGAGAACACAGAAGGTCGTCAGACTGGGACAGTATGGCTGAATAGCACAAGAGGCCAAAAACAAGTGAAGCCAACACTTCTATTTGATAACATTGCCAAATCAAAATTGTATAAATTTGTCTTCAGCTACCTGAACAGCATCATTTGCTCAGTTTTGCAACTTCATGGGCATGTTTTTCAGTTCTCTTCCTTTCTTTTCTCTACCAAAAAACTTTACATAGCCATTTTTAGCTCTAGGAAGTAGAATGCCTCAGGGCTCCCACAGTCCTTTCACTTTTAGCATAGCATGAGACATAAGCCCTCATCTGGCTCTTATTTTCTTTCTCAGCCTCACCAAAATTTGACTGCTCCATAGCTCACATTTCCAGCTTGGTCCTATTATGTCTGAAATGCCAACTGGCAACAAAACTGCACAGGCACCTGGAGCAAAAAGTAAATATTTCTTATTCATTCTAATTTTTCAGCATCATGTCAGAGCTCCTGGTTTGCTCCCTAAGATTCTCCCTAGGGTCTCAAAAAAAAAAAAATAGGATTATCCATCTCCGTTCAAGCTCCAGGACTGAACCTTTACCATCTGTTCAGAATTTTGCTCTTACAAGGCTCCCTGCCTGGATTGCACACTTTCTTCTTCTGGTTCACCAACAGCCATTAACACTATTCTGTCAGCAGCTTTCTAGAGATGAGTTTTTGCAACTGCCTTTAAATGGAAAATGAAGCCCTCTCATTTGATTGATTCAAACATCTGTCCACATCCTTGTACATTAATTATGAGGCCTAATAGAGCTTTTTGGTTTTGTATCATTTGTCTTAGCTGTCATACATCTCAAGACAAAAACACTCAGTATGCTGCAACTCAATATCCACCAGAAAATAGAGTGTGGGCTTTTCTACTTATATTTTCTTACAGAATAAAGCTGTGGAACAAAAGGGATTTGACTCAATCTGCAGAATCAGGTGGCAGTCATAAAGAGTAAACAAAAGAAGACACATAATAAAAGTAGTCTTTCTAACTTTTCATTGTTTCTGCTGTAAACAACATCAACTGTAGTCTTTGGTGAGAAGTACACTCTTCTGAGGAAGTAGGAGGGAAAGAAACCAAATTCTGCTGTGAGAAGAGAGAGGAAGGGATAACCAAGAGCTTGGTTCCTCTTCATATTTTGACCAATCTGAAAGAGAGCTTTGAAGCACAAAGTTGCTCTGCTAAGCAACTAAGAAATTGAAAAGATTGGAATTCTTAAATATTGATGAGAATATCTTCTTTATCATATTATGCTGAGATCTCTGTTCATCATCAAAATTAAAAATAAGTATTTACTACAAAAATCCATGTGTCTGTTTTCACAGATGCGCCCTAGCAATTTTAAATCAATTTTTCTATTTTATTCAGCTTTATTCCATTTTTGGTCATATATCTTATATAGGATTTTTCTGCTTGGGGAAAAAAAATCTACTATGTCAGATTTTCTCAATACAGATAACTTACACATTCTCACTGAATTTAGCTCTTTGTTGAATTGGAATCATGCCTTTGAAGGAACCAAACTACAGGAAAATTACTCAGAAAATTTTCTTTTAATTGGCAGGGCGAAGTAGCTGAATGAAACAGCTCCAAAGCACTGCCCAGCACAAAACAGAGCCCACAAGCACAAGTGCACATAAAGAGATAACAGAGATAATGGGTTCATGATGTAGCAGCACCCATGGTTTAACAGTGCCTGGAGAAGTGAAACAGCAGCTCTCACAGGTGCTTCTGCCCCTTCATTCCACTGACACACTGGAAGCAAAGAGTACTGTCTTTGGTTGGCCACCACTTTTTACAGAGGTGGCCGAGTGACTCATCTGTTTTCTTCCTCTTCCTCTTCCTCTGCGTGCATGGTGCTCTCCTGGGACATTTGTGGGCTCTGGGGGCCTGGAGACTTCATTCTGACTTGTCTACACCAGGACCTAAAAAGGTTTCAGTCTTCCTGTAAAGTGAAAGTACAACATGAACTTGAGAGCACACCTGCAACTTTGTTATTATATCCAGACGTCAACTCTTATCACATGTTAAATGTGAGATGGCTTATTGTGAAAGAAACCAATACATGGTGACTTCTTTCTGCAAACCCAAATGGTGGTATATTAAAGATGGTAAATTCACTTAAAATAAGCTATCTGCTGTTTTGCTGTAGAGTAAGAATTCATTTGTGGTAAATAACTAAAGAATAGCTTCTGTTTACGTCTACTCCAGCTCTGCTTTGTAGAACTAATATCCTCTAATCACTCTGTTGCTATTTTAGAGGTCTAAGTTTTAATTGGCATATTCTGTCTTTGCAATAAATTTTCATGTAGTGAATTACAGAGATGTAACTATACTAGAATTATCCTGCTGGTAGGAAAAATTTCCTTTTTCTAGGTCAGACAACTGTACTATCCCACTGGAAAAAACCCAATGGTAAAACACCTACCTATTATCCATCAGGTTGCAGGTTTTATTACCTTTTTCTTAAGAGCTTTCCCTAATCTGGATAGTTAATGTCAGAGCTAACAAAAAAGAGCTCATAAAAAAAACACACAGATAAAGTGAACACTCTTTGAAATCAATTAAAGACTGAGGGGTGTTACAGGTTGCTGGATCTGAGGGTAATGCAAGGTCAGCTCTCCCTTAATTTCTTTTGACTTGTTTCTTCCAGAAGAGGATATGATACTATTCTCACTCCAGTCTCACTTGCCAACAAGGAGATCCAGATAATCCTCAAGCTGCTGAGTCAATATGTGGTTATAGAGAAAAGTATTTCTCGAATATGAGAGATTGTATGTCCACTGGGAAAGCTCTTTTTCAGGCTTCTCTCTCAAGGAAAACAAAACTAAACTATTTCTCATAAGTCACATTTTATTAACCTCTAGCTGTTCTTGGTGCTCTCTCTCAACTTCTCTGTACCTTTCTTAATAATCCTACTGAGGCTGAACACAGACTTGTTTTGCAGGACTCACCAGCACATGTTTTCTGCAGTAGCACAGTTTTCCCAGTCTTTCACAGAATAGCCTTATTTTTTATCTGTTACACAGGTAAACCTCCATTTATATTAATGAAAATGATGACCCATTCCCAGCTGCAGCTTTTTACATCTGTCTGTAATGAATTCCCTATTGTCGTTTTTGAATCACTTCTTAAGTACATCCAATTTGATTCGTGGTTTTGTATTACAACAGGGTTGGTAAGCCTTTGAAATTCTGTATCATCAGATATTTTGTAAGTGTATCCTCCATTCTGTTGTTTAAGCCAACTGTTAACATATTGGTTAGAACAACAAAGGACTTAGAACCATAGAATTATGTTTTTTCCTTCTGTTACAGAATTATGTATTCATTGTCAAAACACACATATTCCATTTGTAAACTTACTATTATTATTTTTACCTAGAATTTCCACAGCATCTCTGGAGATACAGCAGTTGCCTAGTGGGATTTCTTCAAGGTTTCTTAGTTCATCAGGGATTTATCTCACAATGTAGGTTATGGTATCCTCAGTAGCTACAATAAGCATAGCCTTCTCATATTTCTGATACCTTCAGCCATGAAGGGGATGAGGAAAAAATAACAGGTCTTGTTCTTAGCTGAAGTGTTTCGGTACGTTTCTAATGCCTTGGTCACAGCAAACTGCTAGACAGAATTAGATGTTTACTCTCTTACACATTACAGCTGTCTGTATTTTGATGCCATCACTTATATGGCAAGTTTTGTTTGCATAAAAAGATAAACACAGCCTACTGATCAGGTACTGTATCATGTAATCAATATGAACTACCCCTCAGCCCAGAGAAAGTAACTCATAGAAGATCAAATGGGATCTTCCTGTGGAACAAATCCAGGAGAAACATTTTTTTACCAAGTCATCAAAGGCAGACGTATGAATTGCCATATCCATTTCAGTTACTAGATTGTGTGGCCCTAGCAAACACTCAAACTTTTCAACCTTGGTATCCAGTGACTGACCTCACAGAGAGGCAGCAGTGGGTCAGAGAGGGGAACTGTGTCACCTTTGCAACCTGAATGGCAGTTGGTGCAGATTAGCCAGGGCTGGGGTCAGTCTGTCAGATCAGCTTGACTGTGGTATGCATCACTAACTTGAAAGGAGCTCTCTGATACTTTGTGACATTTAGGATACAGAACATATCATAACTTCAGTGCAAATGTATAAGAAATCACTTTTCTAAATAAGTTGTAGGATTTTCAAGTTGTATTAGCATACAAACTTCAGAGGTTATTGAAACATTCACATTCTCAGCACAATATACTTTACTGTAGTGTAAAATAAGAGTAAGCAGCAAAGTGTTGTAGTGCTTGTCAAAAACTGTCTCCACATTACCTGAGTGCACTTTCTCTGCAACTTTCCTCCATGTACAATTACTTCATATCTTGTTTGCTTACAGAGTAACTTGTGCAATGCCCTTCTGTTGCCAGAAAAATTAGAGAATTGTTTCTTGATGCAAAGCAAGTTCCTGTTCATAAGTATTTGAAATTTTATGATACAGCTATCAAAAACTTGTTTTTCTGTCCAGAATTATTAGTCCAGTTAGCAAATATTTCTGCTACCAGCAGAAATGAGTGTATCATTCATTTTTAATGATTTCATTAAAAGATGGTAACTTTAATTCATTAATAAGATGTTTTTTGTGGGACTTTGATATCAAGACTAAACCAAACAGTCATATTGTTCCAAGAAGCCAGGCCTTACTAATTTGAGCAGCACTGACTCAAGCAACTAAACATAGTGAGGCAGGTCCAAAGAGAAGCTCTAACAACCCTAGATGAAAATTCAAAAGCCATTTCAAAGTGGATTATTTATTTTATAACAATTAACCTAATCCGATATTACTCTGAGACATTAGGAATAAAACTCCACAGCAGTCTACCTACTTGCCTCATCATGGCAGTTGGCTCCAAATTTCCCAAAGAAATCAGAAGATGACTTAACATCAGTGGTTCTGACTTCCTTTTCACACAGTAATTATTACAGTATGTTTTGGAATTCACATAATGCATGATTCTTGAATGTCTAAAATTTAAATCAAACAGGAGTCTTTCCTAATGGCAGACAGGTTGTATTTGTGATGATGCAAAAAGGCATTTTTATGCAGCACAGCTTATTACAATCTGTTGAAATGCTTCCTTTCCCCTTTCCCTTTCTACCATACAGTAAGCCAGAGGGAAAGCAAAATCGCACTGGTGGTAGGAATGAAGCCAGCCTTTGCCAATAGTTAAAATACGTGGAAGGGTGGCTATGTGCAGAGAGCTGTAAGACACCCTGAACTTCAACAGACCAAACAGAACACTTTATGATTGCTCACATATCTACATGTGGTGCGGGCCTTAATAACTAAAGGCAATTTACTCAGCAGGTTTCAAGCACTTCTCACACACACACAAACACACAAACACGCACACACACACACACACCCACACACACCCAGGAAAAATCCCTGAATGGAACTGCGGACAAGGGCTGATCTAGAAAAAGCAGTGCTAGAGTGCCCTCCGCTGGCACAGCTCAGGCAGGGGATAGAGGGTTGCTCCTCTAGTCTGAAGGGAAGAAGCTGAAAGGAGGACATTGAATATTTGAGCAAACGCTGAGAAAAATCCAGATGGATTTCTTGATCCTTCACTACCCATGTATGACAGAGCATCCGGAAGAGCGACTCTTAAAAACTTACTCACTGTTATTTTACATAGGTATGGGCAGAACATCTATTCTTTGTCTCTTTCAGTGTCTCTTTGATGTGAAATTCCATCTGGATCTCAGCTGGTCAGAAAATCCCTAGAAAAGGAAATAATTAAAGTAAGTTTTAATCTTAGTCTTATCAAAATTATATTTTAAAGTGCATAATGATTGATAATTAATGTCTTCATAAATAGTCTTCTTTTGAAAGCAGAGAAATCAATTTACTTAAGTGCTTGTGCTCATACAGAGATCACAGTCAGAATCAGGCAATGAGAAAACACAGAAAATATTTCCAAATAGTGAACAATATCTCGTCTTTTCTAGGTACCAGCAGTGTCCCAAAATTGTCTCCTGCTTCACACAACCTATGTGTATTTCACTTATACTTAGAAAATGATACAGCACATGCACAGTACAGGGTCCAGTGCATGAAACCATGAAACAAGGAGAGACAGAACTAGTCACCCAGCCTGTCATGCAGCCTCATTTGTCACTGCTCCTTTTCAGCACACTAATAAAACATGCATTTGTGACTCATCTTATTGCATAATATTCTGTCATTAACTACCATTGTCCAAGTTTCCTCCTCAAAGCTGATTCAGAGTGATATTTCATCTCTTTCTCTTTTGTCTCCTCCCACCCTTTTACAGTGCTCAAGGACCACTCCTTGTGTTTATCAAGAGGTACACTACTTTTGTGCCCCTAATCACCAAGTTTTGTTCTAGTTTTGTATGCTGTTGGTCCTGTTAGGAGGCAATTACTAAACAGTTTAAAATTCTATTTCAATAAATAAGAATTGCAATGAGGCAAGTGAATGGTTTGCCTTAAGTGCAAGCAATTCCTTGACATGGCATTCTTTGTTGCCATCCCTATATGTAGTTAAATAAAAAGAAAAAATAAAACCAAGCAAACAAAACAATAAAAACCACAAACTAAGAAAGGAGTCTAGGCTCCAGAGAGGGATCTGGACAGGCTGGATCAGTGGGCCAAGGCCAATGGGTTCTGCACTTGGGTCCCAACAATTCCTTGCAGTATTATATGGCTGGGGAAGAATGCTTGGAAAGATGCCTGGGGGAAAAGGACCTGGGGGTGCTGGTTGATGGTGATGTGCCCAGAGAGGCAAGAAGGCCAATGGCATCCTGGCCTGTGTCAGCAACAGTGTGGCCAGCAGGAGTGGGGTGGGGATTGTCCCCTGTACTCAGCTCTGGTGAGGCTGCACCTCAAGTTCTGTGTCCAGCTCTGGGCCCCTCACTACAAGAAGGACATTGAGGTGCTGGAGCATGTCCAGAGAAGGGCAACAGAGCAGGTGAAGGGTTTGGAGCACAAGTCCTGTGAGGAGAAGCTGAGGGAGCTGGGGGTGTTTAGCCTGGATTAGAGCAGGCTCAGGGCGACCTTGTGGCTCTCAACAACCGCCTGAAAGGAGGGTGCAGCCAGGTGGGGTCTGCCTCTTCTACCAGGCAACCAGGGACAGGATGAGAGGAAATGGCCTCAAGCTGCACCAGGGGAGGTTCAGGTTGGACATCAGGAGGAATTTCTTCACTGAAAGAGTGGTCAGGCATTGGGACAGGCTGTCCAGGGAAGCAGTGGAGTCACCATTCCTGGAAGCATTCAAAAAAGTGTAGTTGTGGCACGTGGGGACATGGTTGAGTAGTGGACTTAGTGTTAAGGTAATGGTTAGACTTGATCTGAAGTGTCTTTTCCAGCTTAAATGGTCCCATAATTCTATGATTTCATTATTTGAAATTTGTCCAATAATAGACCTGTCTGGCATCCTCTGGAGGGCAGATTCCAGAAGCATCCAAGACATCCCAAAACAACAGGGAACAGCACACTCATAGCACTGTAGTTAAATATAATAATAGACTCATGGAATGTGTCAAATTGAAGGGATCCATAAGGATGAACAGGTCTAATTCCCACCTCCTTGCAGAAAACTATATGACTAAAAGTATCATCCAAAAGCTCCTTGAATTCTGACAGGCTGGCTGTAACTAAAAAAAGAGAAAGAGACATCAGAAACTGAAAGAAGCCTATTGCAAAGATCTTGTACCACACAACAGCTAAGAAAATGAGGTGCTCTTAATAGATGTGTTGACTGCTCACCTTTTAAAAGGGAAAATCTGACAATACAAGTGTCTGTAGGGGCATTTTGTACTCATGACAATTTTTTATTTAAAAATAGGTTATGTGCAAATATAGGTAATTTTTCCTCTGCTGCAAGGAAATTGATAATTGTTGTAAAATGTCTACAGAGAACCCGAACCTGAATTGTATTTGATATACATGCAAATTTGAGTGATCCTTGGATTTGGCAAAGTAGGAACTTCAAGTCATGTTTTTTCCTTAAAAAGAAAAAAACTGGGTTTTACTTGTTAAGAATTTTTTGAGATGGACCTTGCAGATTTCCTTTAATGGGGTATATATGAAAAAGAAAGTTCCTTCTGTACATCAAACCACTGTTCTAATGCTATTTCTGGACCTGCAACTTTTCCAATTTATAATACATTTATATTTATATTTATATCTCATGGCACTTGATGAGATCTATGTATGAAATGGAATCAAATGTATGTAGCACGAATGCAACATTTTAAGCCTGTTTCCTCGACATGTCAGGCAAAATGTGTGTCCTCTCAGAATAAACGTTGGTATTTAGTAGGGAACAAAGGGATGGATTTACCCTAACTAGGAGCTTTTCTGCTAAGTCATTGAACACAGGAAAAGTGAGATCCCACTTTCTGATTCTTCAAAGCACAGACCACAACCAGAGCCAGTGTTTGTCGTCTTATTGTAACAGGAATTGGCAACATCTCAACTGTATTATTTTAAAATTTCCTCACTGCTACAGAGGGGAGGGGAGGGGAGGGGAGGGGAGGGGAAGGAAGGAAGGAAGGAAGGAAGGAAGGAAGGAAGGAAGGAAGGAAGGAAGGAAGGAAGGGAAGGAGGAAGGGAAGGAGGTTCGGCCCCCGGGAGGAGCTTGGCGGCGGAGTGGAAGTGACCTCACTCCCGGGAAGCGCCGGGATCCACTCAGCGCTGGAGCACCGGCGGCCAGTGCGGGCGCGCCTTGCGAGCAGCCAATGGCAGCGGCGGCGCCGCTTGTTGTCGCCCCGTGAGGCGGCTGCGCCCTGGGCTCGGTGCCGCCGCCGCCGCCGCCGCAGGAGGGACCCGGGAGGCCCCAGGCCCCGGTAGCCGCTCGCCTCTCGCCGGCCCCGCAGCCCCCGCGGAGGGCGGGGAGATGCAGCCCCCGGGCGCTCAGCAGCCGCCGCTCTACGCGCCCAGCAGCGGGGACTTCACCTTCGTCTCCTCGGCGGACGCCGAAGGTGAGCGCGGGGCCGCGGGCAGGGCCGCACTCGCTGTCCCGAGGCAGGGGCTTGGCCGGGCCCCGGGGGAACGGGCCGTTCCCGGGCCGCGGACACAGGAGGGGCCTTCCCTGCCCCCCGTGCCGCCGGCCCCGCGGTTGGTGTCGTGGCTGGGGGCGGAGCGGGGTGGCCGAGCTGGCCGCTGCCCTGGGGCCGCCGCCGCGTCCGCGTCACGGGAGCAGCAGCAGCGTGGCAAAGGCGGCCGTGCCCTCCGCTTGCAGCTGCTCTGGAAGCCGGGGCCGAGAGTGTCCCGGCTAGGTGACATAGCCGTGAGCACTGTCACTGCCTGCTCCTCTGGCTGCCGAGCTGCTGGAAGCCCGCTCTGTTTTTTGTCTTACCGAAGCCACGTTTGCTGTAATGTGTCTGCGCCGTGTCTCACTGCGGCACAGTCATGGAGCAGAAAAGGAGGCCGTGTATGTAATTTAGGGGGTGAAGCACGGCCTGTGCCAGGCTGCTGCACAAACAGCAGTGCTGTGCCAGCATGCCGTGCGGATGTGCCTTCAGACTTCGAAAATGAACATACAGGATCAACATCGTGCAAACTTACTTTGTTGGAGAATATTTTTTAGGTCTCTCCCCATTTAAATAACAAGGATTCTACTTTCATGTGTGTATTTAGTTACTCTTAAAATTGTGACTAAGGAATCGTATAAATCCTTACTCATGTGTCCCACCCTGGTAAGGAATTGCTGAAGTGGAGAAATTACTGTAGAATACCTGTTCTTTAGTGAACTTCACAGTCCTTCTGAAAAGAAACACAAGCCAACAGTACTGTTATAGCTGTGGGGTTTTTTGTTGCTGGGTTTTTTCTTTTTGCTGGTTAGTTTTCCTTTGTTTTGGTTTTTTCTTCTTCACCTTGGCCTGAAAAGGAATCCTTGTACCTCTGAGCAGAAGCTCTGTGCTTCTTCTCTGGAAGTATTTGTTGGGCAATGCTGAACCCAATCCAGTAAAACCACCTTTCTGGTAGGTTGTGTTGAATCACACTTGGCTCTGTGTTTTTTATGAACACAAGCAAGATGTGATCTCCTGTGTGTTCAAGTGTAGTCCTGTCCTCAAAGTGCTGGATAGACCTACCCTAGCAAAGAAAAAATAAGCAAAATTAAGCATCGTGATATTTTAAAATTAAAATACTGTGCATTGCACTCTAATTTTTGCATGTTTCCCAAATCCCAATCCATATGAAAAAAATAAAAATTAGCTATACTGTTTCCCCGTCTTATTTCTGTGGGAGCTGTATGGAAGAAAGCTGGGGAGATGTTCACAATTAGGTCACCAGACAGAGTAGAAAGAGCCCTCTGTTTGGGGTTTTACCTCTTGTACTGCTTTTTCAAAATTAAGAGTCAAGACTGTTTTGAAAGCTGGTTATCTACAATGCTTAGTTGAAATGAGGCATCTGAGAGACTTTGGGTTTCCTTCTGTTGTGTTCAGCCTGAGACAGTAGCAGTGAAGGCACCCAGAGTGTCACTAGGAACCGTCAATGTCATCAGTTCTTGGCAGATTTTCCAGTTGCCCTGCAGTTAAACGCCTCATTTAAAGCAGCCTGCAGAAGAGGAGGTGACCAATCCCTTTTCCCCTAGGTTTCTGCAGCTTTTGTCTTGCAAGACAGACTTAAGGTCATGTTAATAGATTTTATAATTTAAAAGTATGGTTGCAGGTATTCATGGACTGCTAAAAGGAGTCTTAGTAAATACGACTTGTGTAGGAGTTTTTGTGCTTCAGAATGGATTGTTAGTGGTCCCTGAGAAAGGAGAAATACGTGGCTGGTGGGACTGCTGTGTTTGCTTCTTTTGACAGCTGCATTTATGCACAGAGTAGCACTCCTTGCAAAAAAGTGTTATCTCGTAGCAGAAACAAATAATAACATCATATATATATGTTATTTTATATATATATATAAATGTTAATGTCATTAAGACAATATATATTATATATTTTCTTAATAACATTAGGGTTCCCCAATCAAGAGAAAACTTCTGAGGCTTCAGCTTGATTAAGGCATTGAGATTCTTCTTTTTTCCCCCCTCTGTAAACAGCAGAGGAAGGCTTTGCTTGAGGCTGGTGAGAACGCTGCGTGTGCTGCAATTGGGAAGAGCAAAGAGAAATTCCTGCTTTAAGTTACAGTGATCTTTACCAGGGTCCTGTGCAGATGTTGTTCCAAGAATCAAAGGGGTGGATCAGTGACTCTCATGACTATGAAACAGTTGAAAAGCTTTTGTGGAGAAGCTGGAATCTGAGTGGCCTAGCAAGCTGGTCTGGGAAGAACAATTCTGTTGAATTAATTGCAATACTGAATGATCAACGAACACCTGAGACATGTTGGCTAAAGACACTGAGATTCTGTTACTGTACAAATTGTTTCTATAACACTGTAATATTTCCAAAGTGGATGTTGCAAATGTAATCTACAAATGCGGCCTGATGTGCCTCTGTGAGTGTTTCAGAAGTACTTGCTGTAGTTAGGTGTTCTGGGAAATTTGTGCTGAGGAACCTTAATGTGTGAAAAACACACAATGATGATAAGGCAAAAGATATTTTATTTACCTCTCAGTATATTTATAGTAAGCTGGTACAAAATATTTACACATTTCTGTTTGGATTTTTCCTTCTTAGCAGATAATGGAAATCCATTATTTCCTAAAGAAATAATTACTCCCTTCTTATGTATCTTTTTCTTTCATCAAGTTGCTTAATTTATTTTCCTATACTATTTTTTATTTTCTGTCCATATATAACTGAACAAAATGAGCAAAAAAATTAATATTTATTGGCAATTTTGCCAAAACCAACCAGAACATAGATAAATTGCTGTTTGTTTTGCTTAGTACTGTGGTAGAAAAAGATCATAGTATATCAAAGAGAAGTTGTATAACTGTATAACTTCTAATTGTCTAGAGCCTAAGGATCTCTGATAGCATTCTTTCTCTAGCTTTTTCAGCTGCATTGAAGGCAGGCTACGAATTAAAACATCTTAAAATGTTTTCCTTTTATGAAAAATTTGGCATAATAGCAGAGAGTGGTTTTGGCTGAAACAATGCCACTATTAAAAAATGGGTACCAAAAGAGTTAGAGTATGATCAGAAAAAAATTATAAATAATCCACAATCTATAGCATGCTGAGACTCTCATTAGTGTCCTCCTTTTGTGCCTTTAAACACTTTTAATGATGAAGCACAAATGGAAGCCTTTCTGTTGTACCACAACACTGTGTCATAAAACAAGAGTCCCATCTAAAAGCTAAAACCTGGTATTTGAGACCTAACCCAACATTGTTACTATTGCAATAAAACCACCAGTACACTTTCAAATTACGTATCTGTGAAAGTATAACTTTATTTTGTAACTTTGACTGTTTTATGGTCATGACCAACAGAAGTAGCTTCATATGTTTGTTGTTTATCTTCCAGTACTTTTAAAATCAAATGGCTTTTGGCAAGACATAAAAAGGTCTATATTTTTCTCCCTTTTTCTTTAGATCTTAGTGGTTCCATAACAACTCCAGATGTTAAGCTGAATCTTGGAGGAGAATTCATCAAAGAATCTACTGCAACTACATTCCTAAGACAGAGAGGATATGGTTGGCTTCTGGAAGTGGAAGATGATGACCCAGAAGATAACAAGCCACTCTTGTATGTTGTAATTATTTCTGAGTATCTATCTTTATTAGCTGCGTTGGGATAAGAAACAACTTGTAGTCTCTGATTGTCCCACAGCCTTGTGCTGTGACTAGAATTCTGTTTGACAAATTACTTGACCAATGAGTGTTTTCTGGTGCAAGAATGAAAACATTGCTTCTATTATGGATTTTAATCTCTGTAAGTATATATGGCTTTTCTGCTTTTAACTGTTGATCTTGTACTGATTTTTTTAAAAGAGACTGCATTCTTTGTATCATTTGCATTCATGTTTCTGGATATTGTGAAAGAATCAAAGACTAAGACAACCCCATGGGAAGCCTTCTGCTAAGTAAATCTCAGTCAGTTCTGTCAGTTATTCTGAAGCAAAAGCACTGTGAATCATGGTTGTTACAGTAGGGATATTAGAAGCAAGGTAGCACAAACTTTATAATCTTTATGTTGCCTATTACTATAAAGCTAGATTAAAAGGGTGCTAGTGCTGAAGGACAATAATATCCTTAGAACTGGAAGTCTCGCATCCATTGTTCTGTTCCTAGAAACCTGGCTGGCTGAAGAAAGTTTGTATCTTAAGGTTATTACATTGTGAGTCAGGCAGCCTGGTCCTTGTTCTGCACCCAAGCAACTTCATTCTCACTGTCTCAGTGTTTTCCTGTGAATTAAACATAATGATGCTTTAAAAAATGGGAGTGAGACAGAGAGTACTCTGTAAAGCTCAGATGAGAGTGTTGGGAGACAATAGATATCTGGAGAGCTTAATGACAGTGCTACTTGAGAACTGGATTAAATTAAAGTGTGCAGAAGTAGGTCCTTGTGTGAATGTCTGTTTTGTGAACCTCTAACTTTTAATTAAGAAACAAACTTGTGTAGTGAGGTTACAACATAGGAATTCTGACTTTAGTGTAATTTTGTTGTTTTGATTATTCCCAGAAATGTGTCATAATGAATTCTTACAATCTGAATCCTATTAAGGATTGAAAGAACAGCAGCCTGCAAAGGGAAGTTCACCAACACAGGGCTACAGTGCAAATGTTTTGTTCAACAAAGTGAGATTATTTTTTTTCTACTTTCTCATTGGGCAGCCTTAGTCCAGACACTTATTTCCTGATACAGCTACCATCACTTTCAGTCGAGTTAGCTGTCAGCTTCATGCAAAAGACAATTTATTCACATGAGAAGCTGTCAGAAGACCTAGACAATGAGAAATAATTATTTCCATGTAGCAAATATTTGTATTACACAGTCTACAGAGTAAAATATAGGTCTGCTACATCCTTTTTAGGTAAATGGTAGCAAATAGATGCTTCTAGTCTGTTCTTTAATTCAAGGATGGTTAAAGAGCAATTTTTGTTACTTAGTCACCAGTTAGTAATACCACTTATAAAGTAGTTTTAGTAATAATAATCCAAAAATTGCCTTGAGGGACTGAATTTAACACTATTTTAATTTTTTTAAACAGAATTTGTGATGAATCACATCTTTGCATTTTTTTCTCACATCAGCTTTTCTGAAGAAAAAGCCAAAAAAACAAAGCCTTGGACAAAACCTTCATAAACGGACTTAGGATATAATTCTACATTTTTCTTCACTGTGTTCTCAAATACAGAGCAGTTTATCTGTTGGAAGTGTCTTGCAACTCTTCAGAGTTCCTCAGTCATGCCTGAGGTTCTGCACATAAAGAGGTGGAATTGCCCATTGCTTGGGAAGTGTGATTCCTTCCCCATGAGGCTAGTACAGTCAGGGCAGCATGTCCCAGAGTCTGGGCAGAAGAGTCTTCTGACCAATTTGTATCTGCTTGCAGAGAGTTTGTAACAGGAAGCAGAGAAGGCAATGAGAGAAGGGCAAGATCTGTTGATACATGTTGGAGCTAGTTCAAGTGACTTTTATTTATTTTACCCATAGTGGACACAAGCCAGAAATTGAACAATAGGCATAAACTGGTCTGTTGAAAACTACTGTTCTTGAAGGAAGCTAAACTCCATTTTCTTTTAAAAAATTAGTTTTACATTATGTATTTGGAGTGGTTTAAGGTTAGTGAATGTAATAGTGTTCTTTCTTGCAGAATTTGAAATAAAATATTTTCATAGTAAGTGTGCTCATGGCAAACTGCTTGGCATAGGAATATACAGACATTCTTTATTGTGTGCATGTCTTTGACTTGTAGTGTGTCACATGTCCTGGTGTATCTGAAAAAAACCCTCCTATCTTAATGCAGACTCAGGGTATCACAGAATCATAGAATGGTGTGGGTTGGAAGCGACCTTAAAGATCATCCAGTTCCACCCCCCCTGTCTTGGGCAGGGATGCCTTTCACCAGTTCCAGTAACTCAGAGCCCCATCCAGCCTGGTCTGGATATGCTGTGTATGCTTTCTGTTGTCAGTCATGTAATTTGCTTTTGAGTAATTAAATAAATCTGTGTCCCAGCAGTTGCTGAATGCAGCATGAAGTTATGGTGTTGCTTTACTGTGGATAAACTGTTCCTTTGCTAGTCGTGGCTTCAGAAAGCCTTGTGGCTGACAGGAGACTTGCTCTATAAATCTACTGTTTGCCCCTGTACTTATTTTTTTAGTTTTATTTCATTACTGTGCTGTATAGTAATGCTCACTTGCTTTACAATTTCAGGGAAGAACTCGACATTGATCTGAAGGATATTTACTACAAAATTCGATGTGTGTTGATGCCTATGCCTTCTCTTGGGTTCAATAGGCAGATAGTGAGAGACAATCCAGACTTTTGGGGTCCTCTGGCAGTTGTCCTCTTCTTCTCAATGATTTCATTATATGGACAATTTAAGGTAGGTATAAATCTTCTGCCTAAAAAGAAATCTGAACTAAATTTGGGGATGTGATTGCTAAGCAATTTGCATTCTTACGTAGGTAGAAAGTCTTTTTTTCACATACTAATGTGGGGCATTTCAAGTGCCGTTTCTCAAGTTAATATGTAGAAAGACAGCAGTTAGGAATGTATTAAATAGCCCACGGGTAAGTTAATCATGATGAAATGTCAGGTTTGTTTTTATACAGTAAAACAAAGGAACAATGTGGTTTTTAGAGGAACCAGATTGATACTAATGGGTTTATAGTCATATTAGTGAATCTTTCCATTTTAATTGTGACCTTTTGTTAACTTGCTTTTTATTACTAAAAAATGTTAGCAAAAAGCATTTCTTTGGATGGCATGAATTCTAATTTCCTGACAAATAAAGCTGCTTATTTAATTCATGCTATATGGCTGCTTTTATCTGGTGTATTTAATCTTCATTAGTGATGTTTGCTATTTTGCCCTCCCTGCTCAGTTACAATCAAATAACTTTCCTCTGGTCAATAGACTTTTCCATAATTCCTTTTGAACTCCAGGGTGAATAGCTATTCAGAGGCATTGTGCATATGTAATTGTCATAAACACCATTATCTTTTTTCTTTATCTTCTGATTAAAATAAAGAAGTGTTATCATTTATAGTAACAATTTGTATGTAAGCCTAGGTGCTCCTGCATTAGAAATCCTTATGACTAAATGTGTGGTTACAGTTGTTATAAATGTGACCAAGTATGGCAATAAGCTGCATGTAAACCAGCAGAATGTGCTTATGCAAGGATTCTTGTGAATGGTGGGATAAAATCATTCCCTTTGGGGGACCTCTGGCTTCCATATGGCATACAAAATACTGACTAAGAATTCACTCAGTAGCTTGTCTCTATGAGGCTTGAAGTGAGTAGACTAAACCACTTTATTGTTCAGGTCTTCTGGGTGGACCACTCACCTGTCTCCTTGGCAAAGCAAGGAGCATTCCTTGACCCTGGGACAGATGAACCACCTCCTGCAGTGTGTGTACCTCCTGTACAGGAGCACTGGCTCTCATGTTTCTTAGGAGCACTGGGTTTACCATATGGATGCACTAGTGCTGTATACGTACAAGGAGGGAAAGCTAGCAGCCAGCAACAGGATGACTGACCGTACCTGGACTAGATGAACCCAAAGGTGGGCTCTAAACTGGAGAGAGATGAGCACTTCTGCTCTTAGACTTTAAACTGGTCCTCTTCCCAGTCAGTGGAGGAAAACAGGAAGTAAAAAGAGGCTATGTGCTATTTTCACAAATAGAATAAAGCCACTTCTATTGTTTTTAGTGCTGCTGTGATTTTTAGCTGTTTTTTTCCTATTTCATTCTTCTGGAAATATGGAACTTCTAATTAAGCAAAGTATTGAACTGAGTACTGGCTTAATTTTTTAAGTTCAGTCATTGTACGTTTGGAAGTACATAGACTGAACTTAGACTGTTGTTTCCTTCTAAAAAGTTGTTTCAGAAAGGAAAGCTCTCCTTCTGGTCCTCCCAGTGGCTCAGCACCAAAACCAGCTAAGTTAATTTGAAGGATTTTTTTAAGCCAGAGAATGACTTTCGGATTCCTTCTGTAGTTTAAGAGCAGTACTATGAAAGAAGCAAGAAAAAATAATGACAGATTTGGTCTCAGGAATCTGAGGCTCTTTATTAAGTTCTCATCATCATCAAGTTCCACTGAGAAGTAAAGTCCTATGTCTTCTGAGCATTCTCAGTTTGAGTAAAGGATAAAGTGGCATCTTTATAAGTGAAAGGAGAATTCCAACTGCTTGTATTGGTTGGGCTGACTTTTAAAAACAGTTTGAGCCCACATTTTGTAATAGGTGGGATATGAAGACATTTAGGGTAGTTTTAACTCAACTTCCTACTCCTGTTACAATACTTACAGACCACATTGAACATGCATTCCATGTACACTAAACTTACCATTAATGTGACTCTGTAAATGTAATTTCTGAACTTCATTTGTTAATTACACTGTGATACTAAACACTGTTCTTGCCACAATTCAGAATTCAGTTTTGCATAATAAAATCCTTGACTGCCGTGAAAGTGATTATGGAAATGCATTTTCCTTTTTCACAATGACAATTACTCATATAAATGAATTGTTCTTTATCTCTCAAGGTTGTTTCTTGGATCATAACTATTTGGATATTTGGATCCTTGACAATTTTTTTACTGGCCAGAGTTCTTGGAGGAGAAGTAAGTACCTGTATGTGAAAATTATGTAGAGGGAGGTAATGTAAAGTCTCTTGACAGTGTTTTTCAGCAATAGTTGGGTTTTCATAGTGCTTGGGTTTGGATCTTGTAGCCAGCTAAGAATGGATGCAGTTGCTAAGTGTCAAGTCAACGTTTCAGGTTTTCAGTCTCCAAAATGAAGTCTAAAATACAGAGATCATCAGCTAATCTCTTGGTGCAGTGGATGGTGTGCTTGCTTCCAGATTAACAGTCTAGAAATTTGTGCTGTGAACCCTGGAATTCTAGCAGCTTCCTGTGCTCCAGAACTGAAGTCCATTCTTGAGGGAGAAATGCTTTCAAGTTTTTGGTCACTGGACTAAATGGCAACTTTTTTTTTTTTTTTAATGGGGTGCTAACAGCAGATAGATGTCATTGTGTGTAAAGCACCTGCCAGTGTTTGTTTTCATCCTTGGCCTGATGCAGTTCAAACCCATCAAAGTATGAAAGACAGGGCATGTTTCTCAACTGCAAAGCCAGCTGGAGTTGTGGCCTGCATCCCTTCCTCCAGCTGTTTGCACCAGCAGGGTTGGAATAGCTGCTTGAACTGTTTACAAATTGACTTATTAAGCAATTCAGGTGTAAACAACAAAAAATGACTTCGAGCAAGGTCCACAGACAGCTGCAGTGGAACAGTCAGGAGAATAAAACTTCTTAAAATGGATCTGCAGCATAAAATGCATTGAACTGTGTAGTTGGGAAGAACTAAATATTCAGTGATGCTTTATTTTTATACTTTTACCATGAATATTGCATTAATGATGCACCAGTATTGCAGAGGTCCTATGTTGTTTACTTTAATTTTTAAAATTTTTTCTTTAAATCATAATTGTTAGAGTCTTCTTTTGTGAATGCTGTTGTGAAATAAAAAGTTTTTTATAAATGTGATTGCATGGTATTTTTCTGCATTTTAACACAATCCAGAGGCCCTTAAATCAATCTGGTTTGTGGCTCAAAATGGGAAATCATCAGATGTATAAACTGGAGAAAAAGTATAGGTTTGCAGATCTTGTCATGAAGGATCATCATTCACAAGAAAATGCTTGCAAGATGCCACTACTTCTCCTGTTAAATCCAAGAAGCCTAGCTGTGCTAGGATCATTTCAGACCATAGTAGGGGAAAATCAGACATTTCCTTCTGAAGCTAAAAGTAGTTATGGAAGTACTTGGAACAACTCTGTTCTAGATAGTCACAATAAATTGAAGCTGGAAATCAGAATTCTGTGCCTTACAGGGATCAAGTTTTAACTCTTCTGCTGACACCAAAAACATTCATGTGCTTTATGTATTTATTTATGTATAATGGATATGAGCATGTTAATGCAGAAAATTATGTCTTTGCTGCTTTTGACAACCAGGACTACAGCTGGTCCTTGAGAGATCTGTTGCAGTTCTATGCTCCTGGGTATCATATGTAAATGCTTCCTTTGAAAGTGATAGTTTACAGTTTTTTGGGAAAAAAAAAAGATAACATATTTCTAATTTTAGGGTTTAGCATACAAAACCAATTTTTATACTAGTAAGCCTCCTTAGGCTGAAATTTCCTGAGTATAACACATTATAATTATTATTCATAGTGTTATAACAAAAACAAATTGTATTTGGTGACAGAGATTGAGTACTGCAAAGCTTATTTTTATGTGCTTGAAAATTTCAGGTTGCTTATGGCCAAGTGTTGGGTGTAATAGGATATTCCCTGCTTCCCCTCATTGTCATAGCACCTGTACTTTTGGTGGTTGGATCATTTGAAGTTGTTTCTACACTAATAAAAGTAAGTTCTTATAATCTATTGAGAATTTAGTTATTTTTAAGTCACTTTCTTAACACTTCAAGTACTCTACTCAGGAAAACATAATGATGTGTCAAAATTTTCAGAACTACAAAGCGAGCTCTGTGATCCTTTTGGATAGCATGGTGGAAAGTGAATGGGGTTTTAAATGTTCCATTTGAGTGCTTGGGAATATACAATGCTGTTGCTATAACAACACCTGTTGTTACTAGAGTAGCTTGTATTTAAGTATTTTGCTGTGCTCTAATAGTTGCATTATAAAAAAGATGGGATTCTCATGTTGAGAAGAGAATGCATGATTAAACCTCAGAATGAAGAATCTGAAAATAAGCTCTCCCTTCCCCCATGATCCAGATTATTTTTAGCCACTGCAGCATGAATATGACGTTAGTCATTGTTCTGAGACCTCCCCATAGTGGTATCAGTACAAAGCTCTCCATACCCTTTGCAGAGAAGGTAAGGATTGTTCTGATTTAGAGAGGGGGAATGTAAGGCACAAAGAATAACCTGCCTGATATCACCTGCTGCTGGACACCTTTTAGAGAAACATTCCCTCAATGATCCCAGAACAACATAATGCTCTTGAACACTCCCAGTACCTCTTGAAACCCTTTAAGGTAGCCTGTGAAGTTACTGCTGAGCCTGGGAAGGTTAACTGATAAAATTCTGTTACGAGCTAAGCTCTACACTTTCTGGAGGTTTGTTCTGTTGATTTCATTATTTCTGTCCCTTTAGCTTGCTGGCAGACAGTATAATTGAAGCACAACTAGAGTTATGATAAGTAACAAAATTGCTGTATTTGAGATTTGATAATCTGGGAATACTGATAAATGATAGAATGTAAATCATTAACTTGCCAGTTAACTAATAAATAACTTCAAAATAAATACATGTTCATGAAACCTCTGTTACTTGATTACTACTAATAGCCTCATGTTAACTTCATGGTGAATATCTGCAAGGTTCTTATCTTTGCACTACTAGTATGAAAATGCATTACAAGCCCCACATGGCCAAAATTTCTTGGGCTGTGACAGGCACTACTCCTGTAGCTCGCTCTGTGTTGTACTGAGAGAAGTGATTTTTACTGTGGTATTTGGAGAGACTTTCTTGTGGTTACAGCTAAGACTGTTCGTCTTCTTTTTCAGTTGTTTGGAGTCTTCTGGGCTGCATACAGTGCTGCATCATTACTAGTTGGAGAAGAATTCAAGACCAAGAAACCCCTTCTAATTTATCCAATCTTTTTATTATACATTTATTTTCTGTCCTTGTATACTGGGGTGTGATCTAGTGTAAGATGTGGCCAGAAACCATATTTCAGTCACTTGCAGACTGATAATGTGTGGGATTAAGAAGGCTGGAGATAATACAAGTGACTGTTTTGTATGCAGTTGTCGAGATGTTTTAAGATGGAAGAGCATATTTGTGTATATTATTTAATGAAGCAATTGTAGCTATATAGATTTGTATCAAAGTTCTAGGTTTGTTTAAGACTCTTCAGATTTTAATGAACAAAATAAAAGAACCTTGTGTTTTATAACAAAGCGTAGCAAAACTGCAACTCAATACCTGTGCCAAAAGCACTGGGACCAGATTACTATATTCAAGAATTAAAAATGAGAAGTTAACTGTTAACAATCTCAAAGTGCAATTTTTCCTTTAAGCTTAAACACAGCTGGCTTTTTTTGGCACAGCAAATTCTGTAGATAATATATATTTATGAAACAGTCCTGATTGTTCACAGAATAGTCTGTATAATCAAGACAAAAAGATACTACTTTTAATTTAGTGCCTCAATTACTGTGATTTGGCTGTTGAGTTTTTATAAATTCCAATTTGTTTTCAAAACATGTATATACTGTGTATTTTGTATCTATGGCTTGTGTGTACCGTAAATACTCCTTGGTTAAGGATGTATATTGGGTTTTTAAAAATTGAAGATACAAGTATTTGAAGTTTTCATTTACTATCTCTGACCAAAGGAGCAAGATACTTACTGTGTGACATAACTAATTAAAGTGCATATTTAGAGAATCAAATTATTTTACTTAAAAGTATAAATTTACAGAGAAATGGGTGAACACCTTTCTCAACTCTAGTGCTGGCCTAATGTTGGAGAAAAAAAGATGATCTATCAAATTTGTGTGATCTTTAAACAATGTTATTTTATGATGACAAAATAAAAATACTGCTTCCCTAACTATGTTTTACAACATCTTGCTCTGTTTTGCTTTTAATAGCATGGTATTTAACATGCCTCCTTTTTTTTTTTTTTTTTTTTTGCCAATACTGTTAACCTCCTGTAAAGAGAAATAAGAAAGATTTGAGATTTGGAAGGCTAGATTCTCCCTCCACTAAACAAGGCAGAGTTACAGCCTTAGTAACAGTTAGAGTCTTGCTAATTTTGACTCTCCAAGGATTATGTAATTATGTGATGACATGTTAAATATTTCCTGTATACTGTGTTGATTGCTTATGTAATGGTCCTTATGGTAATATTTCTTCACAAGGGAAGTCCACTGAAGTTCACTTTGTATGGTACTAACACAGGCATTTGCAATCTTCAGGATGAATCAACAAATAGCTCTGAAGGTTTGGGGTTTTTTTCTGGCAACAGAAAAAAAGCATTTCCCATTCTCCCCGTCCATCCTTTTTTTTAATGCTACAAATAAAAATCAGCCATGACAAGATAATAGCAAGGGCTGTCTTGGATCCCTGATGGACATATTTCCATATCAGAACTGTAATTTTTCAGCTTTTTAGACCGTGTAACTAGCCAGGTTGGTAATTTATTTTTACCAGTCATTACTGATGCAAAATACGTAATTAAATTCCAGCTCTCCCACAAACCTTTAGCTTACTCAGTCTGCTTTCCTGGCTGATTCTTGTGTTGGTTTTAAACAGAACCACTTGAAGTTACTGCTGGACATAAATTGTAGTGTAGTACTTGAGCTTGTAATACATAAAAAGAGAAAAATTGGTAGAGTGATTGACTTTTCACCTGATTTTTGATTTCTGAATAAGTTGTGGTGGAATTAATGCAAACTTGTACTAAATCAATTTATACCAGCAGCAGCTAATTTCTTACCTACAAGTGCTTTGAGAGCATTCATACCACATTCTTAAAAAAAACGGCAGTTACAGTGTATTTGAAAAAAAAGCATATTAGCTTTGGAATCTTGCATGATAATCTGGTTTTACCTCCTTTTTCATGACTTACATTCCTTTTTTTAACAGGACTATCCAACTGTTATTATAAGACTGCACCCAGCCCCTGTGAATGCATTTAACTTCTGTCCCCACAAAGGTGAAGGGCAAGAACACATTTAGGTTACTGGGCTGTCAGAAAGCTTTAAGCTTAGTTCCTCTTTGCATAGTTCTTCATGAGGTGTGCTGTGCATCTGAACTGACTATAAATAAGGATGCAAGAATGTTCTATTGAATCTCCAAATACCTCCCTTTCCAGTAATGCTCTGTGAAAGTTATGGTTGGAATTTTAACTGTTCCCTTCCACAGACTTTGCACATGTGTAATATGCAATGTAGATAATGCACTTAACATAGTACATATTTTGTACCCAATTGCAGATTTGCACCTTTTAATCTTAGTATCTTTAGGGTCACTTTTTGCATAAATTGTGCAAGAAACATTCCAACAGCTTTCAAATTATTCTGATAGTTTGTAATAACTTTGCATTCAACAAACTCATATTTTTAGATGAGGTATATGTGTAAATACAAGATGTATTTTATAAAAATTTTGAATTAAACTTGTTTACAGAATCTATGAAGCTCATTTATATTTACTGACTTAGTACTGAATAATTCATATTGATGAATTAGGACACATCCATGTTCCTGTGCATGCCACCAATTTATTCATGCTATATACCGATAGCTTTGAGGCTATAAATGAGTTTTTGTGATAATCAACATACTGCTTCAGTCTGTCAAAACTGGAAATTTAGAGTATGTCCATCTAGCAAAAAAATTGTCTTTCTAAGATGCAACACCTCATTTTGGGGTGGTGACATGGATATTACACCTTGGTGAGACATGCATTTTGAATGATCTCTACAGAGCAGCTAGACATGTACATCTTGTTTCCTCTCCTACCCATCAGACATACTCTGCTGTTTATCAGAAAAATTATACTTTGAAAAGTTGATGGAATCAATTGTTGAGACAACATACAGCTTGAGATCTGCTGTAATTTTATCATTGTCCTTACTGGTGTTTAATGTTTTGCTCTCATATAGCTGCTTATTTTGTTCTCAGGACAATTTTGATTAGCCTTGGTGGCACACCCATGTGGGTTTGGTTTGGTTTTCTTATTTTTTCTTCACACACTGTATTTCTTTAAAAATTTCCCTGCCTGTGCTAATGAGGGTGCTTTTAATAAAAACATTCCATAGAAAACTTTGTATTTGAAAATTAGCTTTAAGACCATCAGTAGCCTAAAATCTGTGTGTAACATGTCACTTCGATCAGATAAAGCCTACGGCAGATAAAGTAATATTGTACAGGTAGGCTGAGCTATACAAACGAAATTGATGTTTTAGTGGGTGAAAAGGGAAAATCTCAACAAAATACAAAATATTTGATTAAACTCGAGTCATTTTTGAAGCACTGCTCCAGAGCAGAATGCTCTCGTGGGTGCAATGGCTCCTGCTGCCGGCCCGGGGCCAGGGCCAGCCTTTCCAAGGGCAGCGTGCCTTCCGGCGGCAGTGGCATTGAGGCATTGTGCCTTTGTCCCTCCGTACCAGCGCTGAGGCCACTGACACCGGGGCTCTCTGCTACGCTCGGGGTCAAAACACAACCGGTGTGGGAGCCGGGCTAAGAAACACAAAGCCCCGCTCCGCTTTCCCTGAGGCGGCAGCGGCGAACGCGCTCGCCCATTTACGACCCAAGTTTTGTCCGAAGCACTAATGACACGGCAGCGGCGAGGGCGGGGATGGCCGGCGATGGATCCCGGGTGGGGATGGCCGCCTGGAGCCGGCATCGCCCCGGGCCGGGAGCACCGCGGGAACGGAGCCAGCGCGGGGTGGGCGGCGGTGCCGCGCATGCGCGGCCCCGCCCCTGCCCCGCCCCTCGCGGAGCGGCCCCTCGCCCCCGCCCCCCGGCGGGCCGCGGCCGCTCGGTTCCGCATCCGGCGCGGCTGTGTCACTTCCCGCTCACGCGGGCGCTCTCCCTTTCCCCCTCTCCCCGGACCCGGATGGTGACTGGCGGCGGCGGCTCCAGGGACTGTCAGTGAGCGGCTCTCCGCGGGCCTCTTGTCCTGAGGGCGGCGGCGGCGGGGGCCGCGAAGATGGCTGCGGCGGCCTCCTGCTCCTCGGCGGCGGCGGCGGCGGGGCCCGGTCCCGGTCCGGGCTCCTGCGAGTGGCTGCTGCTGCGGGACGGCTGCCTGCGCTGCGACGCCGACGGGCTCTGCAGCCTGTGCTATCACCCGGCGCTCAACGCCATCCTGGCCGTGACCGCGCGCGGCGCCATCAAAGTCATCGACGGCACCTCGGGGGCCACGCTGCAGGCGTCGGCGCTCGGCGGTGAGCGGGGAGCGGGAGCGGGAGCGGGGCCGCACGGCCGCCGAACAGGTGTCGCGGCGGGTCCGGGGAGATTCGGGAAGGAGCGGCCGGGCTCGGCTCGGGCCCTGCGTGCCGGAGGATCCCCCCGGCCTATTGCCACCCCTTTTTCTTTTTGTGGCCTGAAGGGCCTCCCTGGGCAGGGAGGTGGTGGAGCCGCCGTCCCTGGAGATGTTTAAGGAGAGCCTGGACGCGGCACTCAGTGCCATGGTCTCGTTGACGTGGTGGTGTTTGGTCATAGGCTGGACTCGGTGAATCTCAGAGGTCTTTTCCAACCAGAACCTCTGGTTCTCTGTTCCTACTCTCTGGGGCAGAGATGCTCATGTAAACAGTGCCGAGGCGTTTTATTTCTGTAAAGCATGGTTACTGAAAGATTAAATAGGGATGGAAGGCTGTGATGTATAGGGTATTGTATTTTTTAATTTTGCTTTTGCAGGTGTTGTTGTAGATCATTAACGTTGAACGTTCCAAAGATTAGAAGCAGCATGTTAGGCAGGACAGGCATAGTTCTAATTCTTATTGATACATGATACTGAAATAATTTATTTATTGAGCATTATTCTGCTTTTTAAAGAAGGCTTACTGCTTAAAAGTGTCATTTGTCCTGTGGCTTAAAACAGTTTAAGCTCAGAATCCTTCATGAAGTTATTTGGTGACACGTTTTTGTATGTGTTTGAATAGTTCTTCAGGCTGTTGACTCTCTGGACTGTCTCTGGTGGTAGTAACCATATCCCTGCTATTATGTTCAGGAGGCATGACTGTGTACTGGCTTTGTAGAGGCTTAGGCTGTAGCATCTCCATAACTATGAAGCAACTTTATTTGTTGACCATAAGTGTTTCTGCACTGTTAATAAACTAGCTCTGTAGAAAAAGATCTAAATGCCATTAAAAGCTTTTGTTCCTTGTTCATTAATGGCTTTTAAACTGTGGCACTTGTCAGAATATTGGCAATGGATGGTGGGTAGGGTTATTTGTCTCCTTGTGAGTCCAGCCCTTGGAATAGAAAGATAGGCTTCTTACCAGTTGTGTGCCTCCATATTTAGGGTACTGAACTGTAAGGTGCCTCCTTACAGTTGTGTGCTGCTAATAAGATGTTGCTTTGCTGAGTGGTGGTGGTGAAAGGTTGTTTGCTGCCAGAACGTGGTACAGTAATGCCAAGAACCACATGGGAATGCCATAGCCTAGGCAATATGTACACATTCACCTTGAAAACCAGTAACTGTATTGCAAATGTCAAACTGAAGAGAACAGGACAAAAATTGCTGATTTCCTTTCATTGATCAAAGTTGGTACATTGTATGTAAAGGTTAAGCATTTGGGGCACTTGAAAAAAAAAGTTTTGTGGAATTATTAAGAAGGTCCCAGCTGCTTTTGTTGTCAGTTGCTTGCATGGAGAATGAGGCTCTTGTGTGGTGTTTCCTGCATTGTTCAGATTCAGATCACTCTGCTTCTACAATTCCCTTCTACCATGCTGTCTCCTAAACTGCTTTTTTATTAATAACTTGCTTATTTTCTTCAAGCTATTGCAGGAATTTTAAAATTGCTTTTAAGTTGTGGATGAAGAGGGCATAAATAGAGGACTTAATTTGTAATTGGCTGTCTGTGTAGGAGATGTTTAATTCTCAGATGCAGAAAAGGAAGTGATCTGTAAATCAAAGTGGTTCTACAATTTGCTGTGATAGAATCCTTGCAAAGGATTTGACTCAGTATTCAAAATGCAAATGGAAATTCTCCCCAAAATAGTAACTATTAGAAAATAACATATTGCTTTGCTTCTGTTACGTACGTTCAATCATGTATACTTCCTTTAGTGTCAGTCTTCTCTGTAACAGCATGGCTGTAAAAGATGGGTTCTACTCCTCCTCACATCAAACAACAGAATTACTTGCAATCTACCCAAATTTTATCTGTGCAGTAGAGCTGATGATTTTATTACTGGGGAAAAAATGATAACCTTTAGTTTGTAGAAACTTCAGTTGAATTTTCTTATGGATTCAGACCGGCATGCTGGTCAGAAATCTGGTGCATCTCAGCAGTTGGTGTCTGTTGCGGCTATTAGCAATCCTGTTCACTCTTTTTCTCTCTCTCTCTCTTCCTTCCGTCTTTGGGAAGAGGAGGAGAAGGGAATTTAGCTGCTCTCTGATGTCTGCCTGCAATGTACAGTGTGAGCTCTTTTAATGTAGGATAGTAGTAGCTGGACACTCAGACCTGTAGACCAACTCTGTCTGTGCTCCCTCCCCTGCCATAAATGACAGGTCAGAGGATATTGTTGCTTCAGGGACTTGTGGTACTATAACTAAAAATAGAGTCTCTAGGAATTAAAACTGCTTCTTCGGGGAGACTGCTTGTCCTCCTTGGGAATTGAGGCTGCAGGTCTTCTGCCTTGCCAAAAGATTTATGTTGGACAGAAATGCTGTTGCTTGTTACCCAAAGAAAAACAAAATGTAGCAGGCCTCTTTCTAGAAAGCAGAGCAAGGAAAAGATTCTCCTATCAAGGCAGGATAGTGGAGGAAAAGAAACACCACCAAACCTCAGTGTGTTTTGTATCTGCAGTCACAGTTCACTGCGGAAATATATATTAAGCTTTGAGCTCATTCTCTTTGAAAAGATTGAACCTGTGGAATGCTGAATGTGGTAGAGCAGTGGAAGCTGCCTTCGTTAGAACAGAAATGCAGATTGCTCTTTGGTGTGTAAAAGAGCAAGGCAAAAGATTCACAGCCAGAAGACAGTCCAGTTCTAGATGGGCTCCAGACATTGGGATGTGGTCTGTGTGCTTTGGTTGCTCATGTGAACTTGATTGATCTAATGGATGTGGTGATCCAGGGACTGTTCTTCTGAGCCCAGTCTGAAGGAATTCAGTTTGGATTGTTAGACTATGCTGAATCTTCAGCAGCTCTGTCTCTTGAAGGTGTGTAATCATCTTTAATCTGTTTCCAGCATGAGCCCTGTAGGCCTGTTCAAGGGGACCAGGCCATTTGCAACAGCCCAGAGTGTGGTAGTGCATAAAAGTAGGGGGAAAATCAAGTACCACTAACATTAAGCTCTGTCTTACCTGGTCATAAGGTTGTCCTTTTTTTTCTGTCAAGACTGTTGCATGCACACTGCATTTCAGAGAACCAGACGGGAAGTGCAAGGACAATTCTTGCGATTTCTGGATGTTCTGCATTTCTGTTTATTCACTTGTAGTGGTTAGTCAGGACTGGTTTTGAATCTGTCACGCAAGTCTATCAAGTACTTTATTTTCCCTCTTAGACATTTAAATATTTCTGTGGTTTCAGTTTCAAGTTGAACGCTGGTAGCCAAAAAAGCATAAATGAAGAAACTTCAAATACAGCGCTAGAGATGAGCCTTTTCCTTGGCCTCAGAAGAATCAAACCAAAACAGCGAGACAAAAACCCCTGAAGAATCTAAACAAACTTCCAGATTAGTCTTGAGTGACTCTCTTAGTGTTCATAGAGGTGTTCAATTTATCAGTCCCTTCTATTTACAAATAAACAAAGAAAACTGCCTGAACTGGAAGAGTGCTATTACTCCCAGAGAATCTTTAGTTTCTTATTCTTTAAAATAAGAAACTAAAATGTACCATCAGATGGACAGTGACCATCTTGAATGTTCCAGTAGGTATTTCTAGTTTAATTTGACGTAGCAGTACCTTGTTTGCTAAAATGCACAGTGTTTTGTAGCTAAGGCCTTCTAAATTACTCTAGAGGCCCTAACAGGAATCAAAACATAGACTTCTGAATCTGTACAGGGAAGGATCTGTTCATGGTACCAGTTTCTGTAGGGGAAACAGAGCTTCTGCCTTATCATCAGAGGCCCTCAAGGGCTGTTCCTCAATCAGAAGAATTTAGAAGTAAATAGATCTCAGGCCAGGAGCCTTACCTGTGCCAGCAAGTTCAACTCCATTGTCTGTCAGTGTTCCCTTTTGGGAAGTCTTGTTTTTCTTCAGCTGTCTAAATTATGGTGCCTTGGAAATCTCTTAAGAGGTATCCAGATTTGCTTCTTTCTTTTCCATGTGATGCAGAAGGCAAAACAAGAGGAAAATACTCTCTTTTGCTACTTGGAAGTCATAGAGGGAATTTACACTTACAGTAATATTTAGGGAGAAACTGTTGGGATACTCTGTCATCCAATTCTACACTTGATCTATTTGAAGACACCATCAACAGTTTCAGCTGTTTGAAGCTCACTGGTAATACTGCTCAAGTTCTCCTTCATTCCTCAAAACTGGGGCTAGTTTCTTCCATCTTTTTTTTCTTGTGTTCTTTTGTTCCATTATGAAATAAAGATAATGATAATAATAATAATGAAGCCCCTTGGTCTTAACAGAGAATTTCTCATCATATAGGGAATGTTGTCAAATCTAGTGATGTGCTACAGCCCACCTTGCATTTGTGCATACTTGAGTGACTTCTAATCTGGGTGAAATGATTTTTAAAGAGATCATCTCATTTATTTATGTGATCTTAAGATCATTCATGAGGTGTCTTAAGCATTTGAGAAAACAGGATAGGAGGACTGTTAGATTTGAGTTCAGTGTTTTATACTAGCAAAGGCTCTAGACTACTGTGAGTTTCATTTGTCTGCTAGCTTAATCAGTGTGTCAGATATCCCTTCTTACTTACCAAGCATCTTGCCAAACTGTCAAAATGCTGCTAATTGATATTTCCAGGCTCTGCTGAAGCACATCTGGATTATCTTCTGCAGAAGCCAGAAGAGAGTAAAATTAGAGATCTTTTCTTTTCACGTAGCTTTAAAGGGATGTTTGCATGTCCATGTTTCATGCAGGGATTCAGAAGTTGTAACAGGCAGCAATGCAAGCATATGTTGTGTTGCCAGGCATGATCACACAACATTTTTTCATTTTATTGACAGATCATTCATATCTGGACTGATGGATTCATGGCTGTCACTGCAACAGCAGAGCAGTATTATTAAAGGTTGCAAAATGCTTTAATGTCAGATAATCAGAAAATTCCTAGATCTCTGCATATGGACTTTGAAAAAGGTTTTCTGCAGGAAGACAAATCCTGAAATGCTTCTTAGTGACTTGAGGAGGAAACACTGTGCAGAGATTTGTGTCAGGGATTTGAACTTTGACTACCTGTCCTAATTGTCCCACAGGTAGTTAAGGCATTTCTCATTGATATGAAGGTTTCTCGGGGAAAAAACTGACTTTCACCTCAGTGCTGATTATTGTCCAGCTTTGGTCAAGACAGCTTTTAATCTGCCTGTATGATATGCTTCAGCTCAGCTCCCAGTGATGTTGTGTACTGTGTTGTGTAAGATGTAAAACAAACTTGGCAGAAATATATCCTGACAGATAACTGATAGTTCAAATCCAGAACATTATGGAAAAAGCAGGTGTATCTCTGTTGGACTTCAAGTAATGAAAACATGGAGAAGGCTTTTACTCATTGTCCAGCCTAGTCATCGTTCAAAGCCTGATCTTTCACTATTCTGAATATACTGGTGATCAGTGGTTTGGATCTAACACACTCTCTTGTCCTGTAGTTGGTCCTTCCTGGCAGCCCACCACAGTGTTAGCTGGCCCAGTAGAACCACTTTCTGAGTCTTTAGTTACATTGTTTATAACTATGTTTTTATGGTTGCTGTTGCACTGATATCCATAACTTAAGTGAAATAAGACATCTAAAATTTTATAAGATAGAGTGTAAGAAAAATCTGTCCTAGATGAAGATTATTTTTTAATAATTATTAGGTTTGATTTTTTGGTTTCAGGTCTTCTTCCAAGTTACTTTCAAATCCCAAAACAAAGCTGTCCATCCTTGCTTTTACAAGCATTCTTTAATTTTCCCTGAACACTATGATGTATTTCAAAAATGCTTCTTAGGCTGCCTTGAAGATGGAGAAGAGGTTTGCAATCATGTGGAGTCATGAGCAACTTTTGAGTGTATCAGACTGTCCCAGGTCATGTTGTGAGATAGTTTTTTTGCATGTTGTCTGTTCCAGTGGGATTGGTAACTTTTCACAATTTTTAAAAAAATTGTAAATAAAAGATTTACTCATGGGTTAGTTCATTTTCCTGATGGTTCTTAAGTGATGCCACAGTATTGCTTTCTGCTGTTAGAAAGCTGTCCTTTAAATAGTTAATGCTTTCTTACTTACACTGACTGCTTGCAGTCACCAGATGAGTGCTTGTCACTGAGTAGAAGTTTCAAGAAAGAACAACTATTGGCCTGAGTTGTTTTACTTGTGAAATACAGATGAATACTAACACTTGCAAGTGCTTTGCTGCCTTGTCTTTGGGAAGAGTATCAAGATTTGTTAAGGACCCAGTGTACACTGCCTGTGAAAAAATAGACAGGAATACTGCAGAACATTTATTTTGAAGATTCCTGTGCCTGTTGGGGAAAGAGCACTCCACAGATAAGGATGATAATCAATAAACATTTTGCATAACAAAAGTTTAGAAGTGTTAAATTATGAAAATAATAACTTATCTGTCATATCAGTATAAACACTATTATGTTTAAAATTTTCTTGAGCTATTTGCTAGGGCCATTTGCTAGGGAGTATTGATAACTTTCTAATATGTAGCTTAAGAGGGAATTGGCTTAAGTTGTCTTGAAAATTGGTAGTGTTAATGAAAACATATCCAATGACAAGTGCTGGTTAATGAAGGCTTGCATAGCATCCAGTCTGTCAGCAGTTCTTCAGTCCCCTGTACAGTCTGGGGAGGGAAATCTGTTTGATCCACTGCACTTCCTTTCATTTGGCTGAGCATGAAGCACTCAGGATCTTATTGTTGCGTTTGACAACTGTAGGAGAACAGTTTGGCAAACTCTTGTTTCCTGGCAATGGGGTACAAAGATTCATGAAAAACTCCATATTGAAAGGAAGAGCTGGGAGGGTGAAAGGTGGCACTGAGAACTATGATGGAGTGCCTGAATGACAGTGCGGAAAGGGTTAGGGAAGTAGGAAGCTGTGAAGCTGGCACTGAAGACTGGAAATATAGTGTTTAATTGGAGGATAAGTAGGCAGTGTGGTTAATGTGGAGAAATACTGGGGTAGATTTAGCTGACCTGTCTTCTGCAGGATCCTGGATTTAAGTTGTGATGTAAATGATGATGTATAACACTGCTCGTTAAACTTTTTTTGGTAGTGGATCTTTCCTGATCAGTTTTCTATAGCTTTTGTGAGTCAGAAGTCACAAGACCAGCATTTTTCAACAAATAATCTCAGATTCCCTCCCCCTGCCATAATGGGAAAAGTCCTTATTCTGAATCTGTGGAGGACCTGGCTTGCCAATACCTACAGAAGGCACCTGGCAAGGCCAGACTTAAGGACTTTTCTGAATGTCCCTCTTCAGTGACAAAACTCAGGTTTAACTTATGTGGTCACCATGTTCAAATATTATGTTGCAAATAAGTGTTTTAAATGCACAAGGCTTTTTAATTTTGCTGACTTCTCTGAAGAGCTTGAAAAAGCATCCTAAAGGATAGTTTCACTTTTAAATATAACTTAAATGTGCATGAATCTAGTCTGTTCTACTTCAGTTTCCCCGTGTAGAAGTAGTTACCAGGAGAATATGAGAATGCATTTAATAAACCTGAAATACTCATAAGAATTTAGTGGGGTTGTAGCCTGGTGTACTGGGGTCTAAACGAATTCATAATGCCAGGAGATCTTGTGCTAGGAATATGAAATACCAGCTAAATGCTTCATTGTTACTGTATAAGCAAATGCTAGAGAAGTTGTCAAGAACTCATCTGATTATATGTCCTTTTTCAATGGCTGTATATGTGCTGTATTTCCATCTCAAAAAGAGTGTGACAGAACTAGAAAATTAAGGTGTGGAATGGTTTATATATGTGAAACAAATGGTTTATATATGTGAAACAGTATTCAGTCTGAAAAAGATGATGGGGATGATTTGGAATGGGGAGTTGAGAGAGTGAGAGCATGAAAAATGAAAATTGGGAGTTGATTATTCAAGTACAGGAGCTGAGGGCATCAAAAGAAGTAACTATAAGAAATAGTAAAATATGGAGCTCCTGGCTACAGGGCATTGTGGATGCTGATTGTTTGTGGAATTACAACAGTGTTGGACAAAGTGGTAGACGAAAAGCCTGTCTAAGGTCATTGTAATAATCAAAATCCCTTTTGGGTCAGAAGGTCCCTAAGCACAAGCAGGCTCAGGCCGAGAGTGTTCCAGGAAAGAACCATTGTGTAGATTACCTTTCTTAAATTTGTCACTAACGTCACTAACCGCTTGGTTTAGACCGCTGTCTTGGGCAAAATATGGGGTTATGAGCATTTTCCTCTGATCCACTATGCCTGCTTCTCTGGTCATTACAGTTTTTTGAAAGTAATGTCCAGAAGAGAAAGGTAGTAACTCAGCAGTCTAAAATAGCTTTTGACCTACTGCTGCAGTAATGGAAGACTGCTGTTAGATTTTCTGCTAAACCTCTTTTTCTGCAGACTAAACAAGCTCAGTTATCTTAGTCTTTCCCCACGTGTTGTATTCTCCAGCCCTCTAACTTCTAGTACCCCCTTCATGGGACTGTCACATGTGTGGTGATACCTCAGATGGAGGAGCAAAGATGGAACTGATATTCTGGATGTGGGCTTATTGCTGCTTAGAGGAGACTGATCTTTTCCTGTGCTCCTCTCTATGGTAACAGTTTGTTGCTGAGAGGATGCACTGCTGCCTCTTGTTCAGCCTGTCCATCAGGATCCCCAAGTTCTTTCTGTTGGGCTCCCACCCAGACAATTGGTCCCCAGCTTCTCTTGATGTATGGGGTTATATCCCATTCTTGATGTAAGACCTTGCATTTGTCTTCACTCAACATCAGGAGATTTGTGTCAAACTTTTCTTCTGTCTGGCATCCTTGTAAAAGGCAGCCCTGCCATTTAGTGCATCAGTTGCCCTCAGTCATCTCCCAGTGGTGTCATCCCCAGTCTAGATAAAGGTGCAGCATGTCCCACCATCCAAGCCATTGTTGAAGGCAGTGAACCATATATCAGGCTTTGTTGAATGCCACTCATAACTGGGTAGGTGTTGTATCCTTAACTACTAACTTTGTACATGACAGTGTAGCCAGGTTTTCACTTGCCTTATAACCCACCCATCTGCTTTTGAGAACTTGCTGCTTCTCCCAGCGTGATGTCTTGGTATCTTCTTACAATATTGGAGCTCTGAAGGGTGAGAAGCTAAATAATTTCCTGCCAAACAGTCTTGGGAGTTCAAAAAGTGCCATATGTGGAGATGTTTCCTCCTGTCGCAGAGGCTGCAGGATACATAATGGGTGAACTCAGATGCCACTTTAGGGACCAAAAGAGGAATTGGTAGTAAAATTTCATCTGGCAAAGTTTCTTTGTTGTGAAATGCTGAGATGGGCCTAGCACTTGAAGAACGGGAACTTCCTGTTACTGAGCTGTGAAGTGTTCCTTGCCCGTGTCTGGTTGTGGGTGGAAGCTGTGTAATCTGTCTGTCTGCACCCTTTGAAAGAAAACTTTCTGGAAATTTTTTCATCATTTTTGACTTTAAGAAAAATTTTGAAGAAGAATGTGCCCTCAGTGAGGTGTTTGCAGAAGAACTGCAGAGGATTACATTCTCACAGTTTACTGGGGCTTACAGGAAGGATTCTAGAATACCTTGTGAAATCTTTCCTAATTTTTTCTTGGGATAACGGTGTAAAGCTGTGTGAGTAGTTTTGTTCTGTACATGCAAGTGATGCCAGTGATATCAGATACATGGAGATCTGAAACCACACAAAGAGCATGGGCACAAGGAGCTCAGGAACATCCTCCTGCTGATTCACTCTCATTTTGAGTCTGTACAGTGGGAGAGGACTCTGTGCCTGCAAAGCGAGTGAGATATGAGCTGTCTTGATCTCAGTGGGGTTTTGTTTATGTTCTGAAACCTTTTAAGTGTTAGTGTTAGCTTCTCTTAGTAGTTGCTTGAGCAGACACATCTAGTTAATATTCATGTGGCAGTCTCCAGTGCTTTGGCCCAGATAACACATCTTCCTGTTAATAAGGATTATTAAAACCAGCTATCATAAAATGAAACTGATACTGAAGCAACTCTGTTGTGCTTGTTGCTAAAGGAAAAGATAAACTTTCGATCACACGTCTTGTTTTTTATTAATTAAATCCAGTTTTGCAAATAAGCGAGTTTGAAGGCACTTTGTGATGTGAATTTGGGTATTCATCTCCTTTAGCGTTCTTGTTGTTTAGAGAACATTTTAAATTTTCTTTCCTGCTTCAGCTCTAGTGTGTTTTTTCTTTTTTAAATAATTTTGGACAGCTCTTCCAGCTGATGTGGCAGATGAAGGTATGTGCATATAGTGAAATCTAAAAGAAAATGTTTTTTGTATATACCTAGAACCTGAACTTGTGTTCCTCTAATAGCTTCCTTTCTATCCTTTCCTAAAGTTTGAGAATGTTTCTTTTTTGGGGAAAGGAGAGGTTCATGGAGTGCCTTTGTGATGACAGCAGACTGCTTTGGTGAGGTGATGTTTAGTGCAAACAAGGGGCTGGACCTGGAAGATAAAACTACAATGCCAAAGTATCCTCAAGGGATGTACATGAGGAAGAGAAGAGGAGGAATGAGGGAGGATCTATAACTGATAAATTCAGTAATTATGAGCAGTCATGGCCTGATTTGGCCAGCCATTAGACATCTTCTCATTTTGGTGTTCCCAACTGTTCATAACCACCATGTCTTTGTTTCATTTGGGAGCCACTGATGTGAAATAATTTGGAGGCAACTTTATTTTTAGACCAGACTTAGAGGTTTGCTCTTTATGCTCTTTTTGTGTGAACCCTTTGCAGCTCATCCAAAGTTGTGATTTTCTGTAGTATTAGTTCAAAATAGATTCCTGCAAATATGGCAAGTTAAGTTCAACAGCAAGTTGAACTTTAGGACAGGATTTTCCTTTTTTAAAAATTTTATTTGTATTGTCCTCAAATTGCAAATGTTCTGGTATGCTTGCCTTGGCAGATGTGTTGCTTAGCTAATATGTAATTGGGTGTTATACTTGCTAACTTTTTGTTGATTTTATGATTACATGAAGTGGTAGCAGTAAGAAAGGCACTTGCTTTGTAACAAATGAGGACAAGTGATACGTAAGGTTTTTTTTAATCCCAGGTACCTGAAAAATGTGTGAGAAGTAGCTGAGTGAGGTTCTAGCAGGAAGTGTTTTTGTCTCAGATGGAAAGAATAGTTTTGCTGTTCACTAACCTGGCCTTTTCTTGAGTTTTGGATTCACTTTAAGTAGCTTGATGCTTAAATCTTATGGTACGAGATCAATGGAATAGGTAGGGCTTTTGATTTCCTGAAACTTCATTCATTATTTTTTCCATGCTTGCAAGTATTTTGAAATGGGTACTGAGATATTGTTTGGATATTTTAACTTATATGGCAGGTGCCATTAGTAACCAGATTGGAAATTATTAAGGGCAGATGCAATTAAATGCCAGAGACTGGTATTGCTGCACATAATGTATCTGTTCTACTGGGCTGATGGGATTTCTGTTTCTCCAAAAATGTTACTTCTTTATTTAAAGACCTAGTGACATTCATAGATCAAAGCTATGAACTCTGAACCTTTAGATACTTGATTGGACTTGGGTCTTAGCCTTATGGAGTCAGTGCTATGATGCATGTGTTTATCACTCTCACTTTACAGCTGCAGGTAAGTGTTAGTTTACTTTAATTTAGAAATTACTTTTAAGCTTTTTTTGCTCTGTATTGGGAGCTTCTTGTCAAGAGAATTACTCACTTTGATATGTTTTAATACTATTGCTGGCTAGCAGTTTTCTGGGTGAATTAACTTTTTCCACTATCACAAAAGATAAAGGTGTTACTGCCAGCATTAATCTCTATCTCTTCATGATGGTGGCCAAGCATATGCATGTGACAGCCACTTCTCTTAAGCTCTGTCGCTTTGAGGCTGAATCTGTCTTTAGCAGAGAGATGGAGACAAACTTTTTCATTGTTCTACTTCTTGAAATGCAAGGCTAATTCTCTAATTGGTTTGGTTCATCTTAATGCCCATAGGCAAGGGGGCATGCCAGATGCTGCTAAGACTGTTATGAGTTCTCCAGACAAGTTTGTTTTCTGTAATACTCCCATGGGTCAGATTGCGATCACAGGAAATTGCTGGTCTCTGTTCTCTGTTGTTTGAAACAAAGAAGGTGGAGGTGAAATGTTCCTTTTCTCAGGTTCTTAATTTCTGCAATCTGATGTTTGTTTGGTTTTATTTTAAGTTTTTAGGTTGCTAGTTCTAATGTTGTGATAGATGTCATACCACAGTGTAATATGCTATTGGATTTGCACTTCTGGCATGCTAGCAGCCTGCCAAGTTTCCTTGTAGGAACTGACAAAAGGTTTAATGACTTCTTTGTGAGTTGTTTTGTTTTTAATCCTAGGCAGATAGGCTGGAGATATTGGGAGAAGCTATGATTCACTTGCGCCGAGACTGAAAAGCAAAATCATTAGAAACTTAGAATGACTGCTTTTCTCCTACCACCCAAAATAAATTACAGCTAAAGCAATGGGGGCTAAAATGAGAGTAACAGTTGGGTTTTGATGATCTAGCTTAAATAATTTAGTGATTTTTACATGAAACTTTTTAGCTGTGGTTGGTAAAGGTGCAGATCACTATTTATTGCCAGTAAACTTAGACTGGACAGGCAGGACATAATGTTAGAGGGGCACCAGTATGTTTTTTCAATGGGTATCAGCAGAGTCCTTTAGCACATTGTAAAATATTGATCCTAAGTTAAAAAGAACACTTCTGACAATGCTTTAGGATGATTTAACTTTTCTAGGCATAACTTGTAGGTTACTACTTCTGTAGCAGTGACTTCTACATTTGTTGGTTTCCTGGTTCTCAATCTATTATTACAATCATATGGTCAGCCATATGTAGACTGTGTTACAGTATGTGACTAGTATTAGAATTATCTTGAAATGTGTTTTGTGAACTTTTAAAATTAAACTCCTATTTGCAAAAAAGCTTCTCAGCAACTCAGAGGCTATTTAGTGTAAACTAGTCAGTTACAAAATATGTTTCTCTGAGTTTTGGAAAAATATTAAATATTGATTGAACAATTTCCTTGAAGTTCCATCGACTTAGGCTAAGGGAGTCTGTTTTGGTTTTATGTGCTTCAAATAAAATAAAAACAGCAACTGTAAATAACTTTCTAGAGATAATTTGGCCAATCTTTCTGTCAATACAACAAACCAGAATATTAGCCAGCACGCAACAAAAAATCACAGCTGGAAGACAATATATTTTTTGTTCTGTAGTTATAACTTATTTTGTTTTGCAATGGAGCAGAAATACTATGTTATCTGCCTCATTAGTTATCTTCATTGGCTTCTAAAGATTTGGACCATTTACTCAGAGGGTAATAGCTGTTTGCTGCTTTAGACATGAGATTTCATTAACATCACTACAGAATTGATAAAATAAGAATGGTCTAGCCTGGAAAGCCACAATGTCTGGGGCTCCTACAGACTGCAGAACTCCTAGGCACAGGGCATGAGCACACTCCTGTGCTTGACAAGAAGTAAGGAAAGTGCAAAAGAAAGTGTTCATGGTGTTGGCACTGCCAGAAAGGGTGAGTTGCTTTTCCCATTTTCTCTGGAAGGGGGAAGGAGGAGAGAAGTGATGTGTTAAAGAAAGTGTCCTGTAGTGATCCATTCCTTGGATCACTCTGGATAGTCTGCAAACATCATCAGAATCTACTGAGGTTTCTAGTTTAGTGCATCAGATACTGTTCAGTTTATTTGCATAATAGTTTCCACTACATTGTTGAAACTTTTAAAAATATTAAAACTTGTATTTGAATTTTTGACAAAGCTTATTTTCCTGTAGAACATTTTACTTCCTTGCCTGCAGCTGTGTTGATTGGAGAAAGTTTTGTGTGAGAAACTCCAGTGTATTGGCAAAAACACAGTTTGAAATTAGTTGATTTACCATTCAGAGAACTCTTTTTTGCTGAGCAAGGACCAAAGACTTCACAGCTATCAAGTGATTCCGGACTCTTCAAGTGTTTCTGACTGCTGTATCAATGATTACAGCTGCAGTATACTTACTGCAGGCAAAGGCATATGTCCTTTGTTTTGTGAGTATGAGTCATTGTTTCCAAAATCTTGGTGAGAAGGGCAGCTGACAACTGTTCTTTACCTGCATTTTCAAAGAGAGGATACCACAAATGTAATGTGGTCAGATTCATGTACTCTGGATTTCCAGAAGTTTTAATTTCCATTTAACTCTTATCAAACTGTGAAGATGACAGAATTATGTAGCTGTCCTTACCTGGATGTTTTACTGTATGCTAGTAACCAAAATGGTGATTTTTAAATTATTTATAATAAAAACAGTATCCAGTGTCTGAGGAAAGAGGAGAACATGGACAGGACATGATTAATGCAAAATTTGATGAAACTCCTATTTCTGTGTAATAGGAAGACATGTATGTTGACGATGCACCATTTTCAGCTGCCATTGGAGAATGTGTCCATGTATTTATAACATACACACAATCTGCTTCTGGAGTGGCAGCTTACTCTGCCTGTGACAGAAAGCAGTTTGCCTTCTATGCAGGTAGCATTTCACATGGATTACATTTAGTTCTGCAGTCTATCCAGCTTTAGGCACGTAATAGTGATGAGTAACATTAAACATTTTAGGGGTTAATATCCATTGCCACAGCCTTTCCTTATTTATCTGGTGGCAGTCTTCCTCTGCCTTCACCAAACTTCTCAGACCTGTTACTAACATCACGTATGCAGCACTGAGCAGAAATAAGCTGTTGTAGTGTTTCAAGGAACACACACCACATTGGTACGTGTTACATGCTGTACTTAGTTTTGAGAAGTGTTGTTTTGCTTGATGAAGTGTTGTTAGTAAGCCTTGATGGTAATTTAGCAATTTTGTCTCAGTGTTCATTCTGGTTTGTGCATTTTTGTTCTTATTATTGATTGTCAGCTAGTATCAAGTTTAAACACCAGGCATCTGCATTAAGATTGAAAACTAGCTGAGGCCTCCTAGTAGGAGGAGGATTTAAATTAATGGCTTCCACTGTAGGAATAAAATGGTTGTAGTTATTGATGGAAAGTATAGATTTTGGTAGTTTGTTTTTTAATGTAGGAAATATAAAACCTTGGTGAAAATTGTGGTTGCTAAAATGCTAGGTTTTGATCATCTCAAGAAGTAAAGATTTTGCCAAAGTTTTACATTTCTTTCATAAACAGAAATTAGACATCTTTTCTATAAAAGCATTTTTCTAATTAGATCTTGCATTTTATCTTTCCTTTATAGCTAAACCAGGTGGACGGGTGAAATGTCAGTATATTTCTGCTGTGGATAAAGTGATCTTTGTGGACGATTATGCAGTAGGATGTAGGAAAGATCTCAATGGCATCTTACTGTTAGACACAGCTCTGCAAACGCCTGTTTCAAAACAAGATGACGTGGTTCAGCTTGAATTGCCGGTTACAGAGGTAAGATGTGGGGGGAATGAAAAGAGGTATGTAAATAACTCTGACAGAAATACTGAAACCAGACATTTGACTCTGAGTTTCTCAGGTGATATTTATACCATGTAATGGAAAAGTTTCTTAGTTATTAGCTGTCATAGGGCCACAGCCTTTCACAGTTTCCTGAATCTCAAACAATAAGAGCATGCCCCAAGACCACATTATTTCAGAAGAAAGAACTTTTTAGTGACCAGAGATAAGGACTCATTTCCCCACCTTTGTCAGTGATTGTGGAATATATATATGCACTTCTAGGAGTCAGTCTGGCCTGTTAGACATCCCTGATTTGTTGTTATAATTTTTCAGGAAAAGAAATATGAAATCAGGTAACACAGTGTTCCATCATGTGATGAATTAGAGCTGGAATCTAAGTTTTCTAGCAAGGTCAGCTGGCCTAACAGGAGACTTTTTTCTAAGCAAACCTGGCTTCCCTTTTATGTTTGGATCAGGTGTAGCACAGTACTTTGTGGTTTGGGCATTTAGTATCACTTTAAGAGAAGCTAATGTAGGCATTTCTGCTTAGAGTGTAATGCAGAGGATTTTGTTGCATTTGTTTATCCTCAGCATTGATGTACATTATTTGTTATGAATCAAGAATGTATGTTATATATGAGGTTTTTAACTATGTGACTTGAGTAGGAGTACAGCAATAAAATATTTCATAGAGGTCTCTGCAGAGAGCTTTCTGGGTTCCTGATGCTTGCAGCCCACTGGCATCGCTTTTGTACCCTTTGTGGGTTACTAAAGAATCTTGGTATGTGTGGCTGAGTGTGAAGAAACTGTCAGAGGTCAGGATTTCCTTTCATAAGGTCTGCTGTGACAGGTTTCCAGTCTCACATGGTTCAATACAATCTATAAGTTTGTGTTAGTTTTTGGCACAGAGCTTCTTTGGTTCTAAAGAGTTTACAGACCCTTTTTTACAGCACTTCTCTGTTAAGATCCTTCTTGTAGAAAAAGAAATGTGGAGTTCAGAAGGAATAGCTTTGGGAGTTTCATCACTAGATCAGTGAGAAAGGAGGCAAAACATTATCAGTCTCAAGTTCTTTTAATTTTAAAGAGGTGGTAACCCAGACCTTGGAAAAACTTAGTAAATACTAAGCAAATATCATACAAACACATCTGTCCACCTCTTTCATCATAGAAAGGTCAAGAACTTTCATCCAAGGAAGGGTATTTAGTGGGGTTTTTTTTGTCTCTAGAACTTTTCTGCAATTTTTTGCACTTAATTTAAGTAGTTTGATCTGCTGGTAGTGCTGTGCACCTTTATGCATTTCTTATTGTCAGCATTAACAAGTTATGAAGCAATCTCTGTGCTGTTTTGAATTGGCTGTAGAACACTGAAATTGAGGAACTTTCACAGTCTATCTGTTATTCTTCTGATAGAACCTTAGCTCAGGGGCTGGTTTGCCTTATTTCAGTCTTTCTTCCCCTGAACTTCCCAAGGACATAACTAAGGCCTTTTTGTTCGTGCTGTTTCAAGCAGTTTGTGGTTGTTTAAAGGACTGGCTGACCATTGTCCTTGGGAAATATTTCCCTGTATTTGTAACTTGAAAGAATTCCTGTAATATTTTTCAGATATTAACTCACCTAACAGCAGATTTAGAATACTCTGCCTTGCACAGTAAGCATTCCTTTAAACCTTACCTGTCAACATGAAGTTAGCAGACAGAGGGATAAGCTGGAAACAGATGAGACTTGGAAGAAAATGTCTATAAATGGATGATTATAGCATTCTTTTCTAGCTGCATTATTTCTGAGTTTCAAGAACTAACTTCTAAACTGGCCTGGGGTTTTCTTTGCTTCATTTTTCAGCTTCACTGTATTAGCATTGTAAGTAACTTATCTCAAATTGTATTGCAGTGTGGTTGTTCTCATTATTATCTACCTTTTTGAAGGTACAAAGCTACTCAGAAAATGGCAAGACTTTTGTTCTTGCTGTCACTTTTTGTCATTAAAGCTGAATGACTCCTTTTGAAGAGAAAGCATTGGGCAATAGATGTTTCCTCATTGCTTAAGAGATCTTGTTTTAACTTTTTTGACTGACTTTTTTTAACATTTGGTAATATTGCCCGAGAGAATTTGTAGTAATTACTGTTACCATTGCTGGAGTTTATCTGTGCGTTGGCCTGTGATGTAAAATTTGGAACATCATACTCAGGCCTGGAGTGGGAATTATGCTGATATAATATATGATAAAGTAGGATCTGGCAAAGGACATTTCCGAGAGTAATGAAACAGGCATAATTCCTGTTGTAGTTACTCAGTGTGGATGCTAACTTTGCTTGCACATCTGCATTTTAGGCTCAGCAGCTGTTATCTGCTTGCATAGAAAAAGTAGATGTTTCTAGCACTGAGGGATATGATTTGTTCATCACACAACTGAAGGATGGCTTAAAAAATACCTCACATGAAACAGCAGCAAATCATAAAGTTGCAAAGGTAAGAATTTGTACTGTCTAACATGAATTCCCAAGTCTATTTTGTGTGTCTACCATTGAAATATACAAAATCTGTGACTCAGTGTGGTGGATTTTGTTTGAAGACAGTGGAATATATTATCTGTTCCTTAGTTTTATGTGTGAAGCTTCACTTGGTAAAAGAACAAACAAGATTAGTTTCTTGCTGCTAAGGTCAACTAATAAAGCCAACTGAGCTTAAAATTTGAGGTTACTTTCCTTGTGTTATGTTCGTGTTGCTTTTGTGTGTCTGTTGTTGTATTTCTTGATATCACAGGTGTTTGGTTTTGGTTTTGACACTCTTCTGATGTGTTTGTTGTTAAGATTTTAAAGTTCTAAAACATAGACACTTTTTTCTTATTTAGTGGGCAACGGTTACGTTCCACCTTCCTCATCATGTTTTGAAGTCTGTCGCCAGTGCCATTGTAAATGAACTCAAGAAGATAAATCAAAATATTGCTGCCTTACCTGTAGCATCCTCTGTGATGGATAGGTTATCTTACCTCTTACCCAGCGCACGACCAGAGCTCGGTGTGGGACCTGGCCGATCTGTGGACAGGTATATTAAGGCAAAATAAGTGTTGAATTTGACCCCTTAGTTGTATCAGGATAAGCTCTTAGATGACTTTAACTTAAAGAGTTCATCCTATTCTGTACTTTGTTGCTCTTACACATACAGCTAATGAACTGTTTAATGTGTGCTGTGCCATACATATTACTGAATTTAGGAAAGCCTTTATGGACACCACAAGACTATCTGGGTTTCAACTTTAATGCAAATCAAATTTACTTTGCTGTTAATCCCAACATATGCTTTTAGAAAGGTAAGAATTGAAGCCTTAAATACATACTTCATTGTATCCTGAAGTCAGCTTTTTTTCCTTCATACAAGAAAGAGTCATGATTATGTTTTATGGTTTAGAAGTTTAGGAAGTTACCTTTGCAGACCATATATATGCTACTTCTGAACTCTCTAGTCAACTGCAACATGTGCAGGATAAGAGAACATTTTATCTCAGATTGCTGCTTCATCTCTTTCTAAGTGGTAATGTATACACAAGCATTATTTTAACCTTCATAAGCTGAGACTAGTTAGAATAGTGGTAAATCTTCTAAGTTTATAAGTTATTCTTTCTTGAAAGTGTCTGTACAAATACTATTTTGCATTTGTATTATCATTTCTTACATCTCAAATAATTTAATGAATTTGATTTCATCTCTTAGCTTTCCTTCCCCAAGCCTTCAAGTCTACCTGTACCTCACTACATTGTATTTTGATTAGAGCTCTCCCAAGATCTGTCTCTTGAGCTGGTATAATGTCAAGTTAAGATAGCTCTTATGTGAACGTTGCTAGAATAGATTACTTCCTTGGCAGGAAATGTTTAATATTTCCATTCTCTTACAAGACAGCAAAAATCTCCTGAAACTGAAAAGCAGAAACAGGAAATAAGGCACATTTCCCTCTAACAGCCCTAGTTCTTGGGAGAACAAAACTCTGTCAAAGGAAAAGAAAAACTGATACTCGTTTCTCATGTGCTGTTGCAAATGAGAGACATGCATTGAGTGAAGGTGGAAAAGAGAGGAACTTCTTTGCTCTCTTACTTAAGTTGCAGAGGGGTTCATGTTTTGGGACATAGTAGTTTAAAATTTACAAGTATTACAGTATGTAGTGAGTGATGACTGGGAAGGAGGGTTGTACCATGTATTTAGTTAAGCCTAAAATATCACTTTAGAGTATTTTTAAATATGTAAATTTATATGTGTTTAACTAAGAACCCCACATTTTTACAGTATTTGTCATGTTTAAAAAAATCCAGCTCTCTTGCACTTCCGTTGGGCTAGCTTCTCCACCTGCCTTTGATGCAGAATAGCTTTGGGCATCTGATGCTTTTTGCAGGTAGATCAAATAGGCTACCTGGAAGCTTATTTTCTTAATCCTGCTTTTAAGGTCCATAGGTTGTTGTGAGGCTTTTAGTTTTTTACTGGGGATATACTTTAGGCACCCAAGTGAGGGAGGTTTGTAATTTTCATGTAATAGTTAATTATAATTTTATGTGTAAGTTATAGGTAACTATTTGTGCTATTTTTAATGGTTACTAAAGGACTGAAAGTCTTATAAAATAGTTTAGGTTTTTAATTTTAAGTGGCAATTTTGGGTCATATAGAGTTTTTCACCTTTTTAGGTCTTTGATGTATAGTGAAGCTAACAGACGGGAGACATTCACTTCATGGCCTCATGTGGGTTATCGGTGGGCACAGCCAGATCCTATGGCTCAAGCTGGGTTCTATCACCAGGTAAGAGATTTAGTTGTTCTTAGTATTTGTTCCCCAGGTGGGAGGGCAGGGGAAAAAAGGTGGTGATGTTTTCTAGTAGGGCTTTTTTTTCTTTTTTTAATGGATTCCTTCAATTATGCATAAACCATAAAAACTTTGTAATTCAACTTTTTTTTTAAGTTTCAAGGGGTTTTGGTGCCTGGAGTTTGCCTCTTTTTTTTTTTTTTTTGTACAGATCACAGAAAATACTGATCTGAACTTCAGCATATCAAACTTTTTGAAATAGTCAGATTAATCTGAGTTAACAGTAATAGAGATTAAGTTGGTTATTACATAGAATCTGTCTTTCTCCTTGTTAGATTGTTGAGTAAATAATCCTTTTTATATAACAAGTAAAGCAAAAAAGCAATAAGCTTGGCACTGGAGTTCTCTAAACATACTTTCCTAGTAGAACTTTGTTGTATCAAACAGAGGCCCTAGATCACATTAAATTGTTAGGCTCAGTGAATAAATACAACCTCAATGTTTTATTCCACTACTTTTGCTTATTTCCATTTTTCATTCCTTGAAATTATTCCTGATTTAAAAAATATTTATAATATGGATTTAGATAATGATTGCTGGGCAGTGCCTATCATTTGACAGCAATATTGTCTGTTTCATTCTGTCAGCTGTAAAGCGTGATAGGTGGATGAAGTTTTTGGATGATTTCTTAAACTTGCACGGAAGGAAAAATGCAGGGAATTCATATGTTGGAATTGCATCTGCATATTCCCAAGCATGTCTTGAAATGAGATAATGAAAATGCTAAATTTTAAGAGAATGGAAATTTTGATTGTTTTTCCTCAGTTACTTCAGCTAGTAACAACTGTTCTTTGCAGAGGAGTGATAGAGAATACTTTATGTCCTAAGAGATTGGTAGGAATATCTTTTAGCCCGTGTTTATCCAAGCATGTATTCTGCTGCAGTTCTAAATTTTTTGAACCTTGTGAATTTTTGCCAAAGAAAAATAGTAATTTCTATTCTTTGTCTGTGGTTTGCATCCAATGACTTGCATGAATGTTAGTTCTTGATCTCTTCTACAGAAATGTGTATTCTTTTTTTAATGTGAAATGCTGCCACTTTGTAGTATATAATTTGTGGCCTTTTATATGTTTGGTGTGATGCTTTAGTATGTCACTAGAGGGAAAGATGTTGATCACCTAGTTAAAAGTGTTTTGTAGTACATAGCTATGTAAATTTCAAGTGCTTCTTCCTATTTTCATAGCCTGCTTCATCAGGAGATGACAGAGCCATGTGCTTTACGTGTAGTGTGTGCTTGGTGTGCTGGGAGCCTACAGATGAACCTTGGTAAGTTTAATGATGTGTGAAGAACACCTAATTTTGTGCTGAAGAGGTTAGAAATCTTCAAAGGACAAAAATCAACATTTCTCAAAATGATTCCATGGAACGAGTCACAAAAAGATTTGATATACAATATCAAATTTCTGTATAATACTAAAAGAAAAAAAATGTAGTTGGTTTTATATCTTAATTCTGATTTGCTGTTTTATTTCAAATTGCTCCTTGAGAGCTGTCAGCCAGTACTTGTTTGTGGGGATCTAAACTGAGTCTTCTATTTGATTGAGACTAGAATACATCTCTTCTCAGGTTCAAAAACTGCTCTGACTGTTTAGTGCATATTTGCCTTTTATGTGAAATTGCAGTATCCATTACGAGTTTCCTGAATCATCTAAAATTGTGGATGGTGACTGAAAGGGGGGACCTTACACTAATTAAAGAGTTCTTAATGTAATTTTATTCTTGATTAGTTGGTAATTTGTAATCTTTCCTTGAACACATCAGATTCCTGACTTGGTGGAAACTTTTCCTTGTAATATTATCTTCATAGTTTTTGTCTACTCCTTTCACTTACAATTTTCAAGACATTTTGTAGCCGTGTAATTGCTCTTGTCATGTCTCTGCCTTAGTTGTATATCAAGATTCATTTTTTTCCATGCTTCTTGGTTAATGTGACATTCAGGACTATTTCCAGTTTTGATTTTTTTAATTGTGGATATAGAACTAAAACGAGGACATTGCTTCTAAAGTTACTCGTAACATTAGAGTTTTAATGTACGGTAATTTAATCTGGGTTTTTCTTCATGGGGACATGATTGGCCACTGCCTATAGAACAATTTTTTTTTAATGGACTAATTATATTAAGAGCATTGTGTAGATTGATCCATTTGACTATGAATGCACATTGAGTGATCAAAGTCTTTAAATACAGTCTGCTATTGAGAATCAGCAGGGAAAGCTGTGTTAGTAACTTCAGAACTCTCTTGTATGGTTGGCTGCAATAGAGTTCAAACAGTTCAGTTTCAGCTTCACTACTAGGGCTTAACTTGCATATACTGTGTGTAGTTTTCACAGTAAAAAATGGTTGTTTTCTGTGTTTGTTTTTAATCTGGAAAGGTCTGAACATGAGAGACATTCCCCAAACTGCCCATTTGTCAAGGGTGAGCACACTCAGAATGTACCTCTTTCAGTCACACTGGCAACAAGTCCAGCACAATTTCCCTGCACAGATGGCACTGACAGAATAACCTGCTTTGGATCTGGAAGTTGCCCTCATTTTCTAGCTGCTGCAACAAAACGAGGAAAGATCTGCATATGGGATGTTTCCAAACTTATGAAGGTATGCAATGTAAATAATTATTTTTCATCAGCTATTTACTGATCAGGCATATCCTGATTCAAAATCAAATATCTCTTCTGTTTTTTCTTGTAATTTCTCAGGTCCACTTAAAATTTGAAATCAATGCATATGATCCCGCTATTGTGCAGCAACTTATGTTATCAGGAGAACAGAGCTCAGGGGTTGACTCAAGGAGACCAACACTAGCATGGTTAGAAGATTCCTCTAGCTGCTCAGACATACCAAAATTAGAAGGAGACAGGTATGCCAATCTACCAAATGAGAAATATTAAATGCTTCTGTGTGAGTGGTAAATGTCATTTAGCAAAGTCATGCTTTGTGACACATAAGACTGGTAATTTTGTTTTCATGGAAATAATATTTTTAGTCACTCTGTATTTGTACACAATTCAACACTTGAAACAGACTAATCTAAATTTCTATTTTTTAAGCCAGTTTCCTGCTGTTCCAGTTTTATACTCCACTAGCAAAGAGATTTCAGATCTCGTTGCTGCTCTATGCTCATGTTTCAGAGGCAGTGTAAAAAGAGAAAGGAATATAAGCTTTGGATCAGCCTTTCATTTTAGTTATGGATTATACATTTCAGATCTTGAAAGTAAAGGCTCCTCTTGGACTTCTGGAACATGCTTTTTTTCTGATTGCTTCTCCACAATTTGTGGTTATGTCATTCTGAAAATAAACTGTGTGCACGTGCTAGGAATTTGTGCTTCCTTGCATACTTTTAGTACACATATACAGACTCTAAACAATTAGATAGTCCTGTTGCAAGGGTTTGGATAAGCTACGGGGTATGTCACCTCTTAGAAAGTGCGATGTGAGAAAAAGTAGTATTTCACTTGTGCTTCATGCAGCCTAACCCAGTTACTGGGTACTCTTGTCTGGTCTTGTCAAAGCTCAATAGAGTGAATAACTGTTGGAAAATGTAGAACAAAAGTTGACTGGGGAGTCTTGCTAGTTTCTGAATGTTGCTTCTTAAACTTCAGTGTTAAGAAGAAGGCAACAATACTGTTATATGCACAGGGATGTAAATCTTGGTTTTAAGCTTAGTGTGATGTCTACAGTAGTGCAGAGCAAATACGAAGGTTGGGCTTCTGCTGACATCAGCTGCATCAGCAGCTGCCTGGACTCTTACTGTAGCTTTAGGGCTGGGAACTCCTTAATAGTTAAAGAATTAAACCAATTTTAAGAGCTGGATAAAGGACAGTGCAATCATACTGCCTAGAACTAAGCATCTTCCATTTCATTTAACCTACGTGGAATTTACTCTCACTTCTCTGCTTAAGGGGAAGCTGGATCAGAATTAAAGTATTTAGTTGTGTCTGCTATGTTGTGAAGTGAATGTTGATCAGGTTTGACCCCACAAAGATCTATTTCTTGGATATGAGGAATAAGCATCTAGTTTGTTGAAGTTTGAGGATCTGACTTGGTACTGTGAGTTTTACCTGAAGCTGCAAAGGGATTACTGTCCTTCCTGTGTGTAATGAGCCTGTAATAGTAAATAATTTCTTTTATTGGAAAAGTCAGGTGCATTAATTATTTATGTATTCTTAGAACTACTCAGGGTCCTATTTCTCTTGAAAAGATGTCTTGAACAGAATCTGGTTTTATGACAAAAAGATTTCTCTGGCAGTATTTTTAAAACTGACAACACTGTTCACCCCTTGTTTCAGTACTAGCTACAGAATCGCTTGTAGAACTGAAGACCAATCTGTCAGCTCCACTTTCCAGAGATGATTTTGAGGAATTTGAAGATGTTGATATTCATTTTCAGATTTCCTGAATGTATGGTTTTATTTTTCTTGGAAAGATTCCTGAGAACTGGTTTTCATTTTAATTCAATTTAGACCTGAATTGTAGGAAATACAATAGTAGAATGAGGCAAAAAGAAATCTGGTCTACTGATTCAATAATGGAGGATAAAGTCTTTGTTGTTGGTGTCTGTGATGAACTCATCAATGGATGAACAATGCTGGCTAAAAGGAATGGCCATCTGTAGTACACATTGTGGTTTTTATGAAGTTTTACTAATTTAATTAAAAATAAGCCTGCAGTTAGCATGTACATGGTGTCATTCATGCATTATTTTTTTTCAGTGATGATCTACTGGAGGATTCAGACAGTGAAGAGCATTCCAGATCAGAATCTGTTACAGGTAGGTTATATCTGACCTGTTGTATATGTAATGGTTTAGAGGTGAAAGGGAAAATTCTTCTTCCAGACTTTTTAAAAAACCCTGTCAAAACTGATGATATCATATTCACTGGATTAGAAAAATGGAAAAGAATTTGCCTTGGAAAAGGATTTTCAATGGATTTACCATTGAAAGGAATGCCAGTATTTAAGTTTGTGTGATGGAGAGATGATGGCATACAGGAGAAAAGAAAAACTGCACTTTGTTAGTTAATAAATGTCTTACTTGACAACAAGCATTGCTTATCTTGCTGTGAATAAAGCACACAAACCAAGATAAAAGAACTTTCTTAGAACAGGAACAAATTACAACTGTATGAAACGCTTTAAATTCAGGGGATTGCCAAAAGAGTTCCTGTGTCTTGATTGTTTCCCTAAGGGTATGCACTTTGATAAAGTATTTCTTCCTGAGTAAAGATTTTATATGGAAGCAGAACAGTGCTATGCATTGTATTCTTGTGTTGTTTTCATAGAGATTCAGTCAAAAATTTTGAGGGAGGGAGTACTACATGTTTATTTTCTATAATGTGGTTTACATCTTTAAGTAAGGATCACCAACTGGGGAAAAAAAGAGCATGAGATGTAGAAAAAGATCATTTTTTTCCAACAAACTGTAATATATGCAGTATGAATCCTGTTTTGTTTTTTGAGCATGTGTATTATGTTAAACGTTTTTGTTTTAAAGGGCATACATCACAAAAAGAAACGATGGAAGTCAGCCTTGATATAACAGCTCTCAGCGTTCTTCAACAACCTGAAAAACTTCAGTGGGAAATTGTTGCAAATGTTCTGGAGGACACAGTTAAAGATCTGGAAGAACTTGGGGCAAATCCCTGTTTGGCCAACTGTAAGAGTGAAAAGATGAAGGAAAAACATCTAGAACAACACAACATTCCCTTTCCTTGTTTATTAGCTGGAGGTCTATTAACATACAAATCACCTGCTACCTCTCCCGTTAGCAGTAACTCTCAGAGATCACTGGATGGCTTAAGCAGGACTCGAGGTGAGAGTGTCTCGGAACAGGGATCAACTGACAATGAATCCTGCACTAATTCAGAACTGAATTCCCCTCTGGTAAGGAGGACTTTGCCTGTATTGCTGCTGTACAGCATTAAGGAGTCTGATGAAAAAGCAGGAAAACTCTTTTCCCAGATGAACAATATTATGAGTAAAAGTATACATGATGATGGTTTCACAGTTCCACAGATCATTGAAATGGAGCTGGACAGTCAGGAACAGTTGCTGTTACAGGACCCCCCTGTGACTTACATTCAGCAGTTTGCAGATGCTGCAGCCAACCTGACATCTCCGGACTCGGACAAGTGGAGCTCTATGGTTCCCAAGCCTGGGACTTTGGTTCAGTGCCTGCGCCTGCCCAAGTTTGCAGAGGAGGAGAACCTGTGTGTAGATTCAATCACACCTTGTGCAGATGGAGTTCATCTGTTAGTAGGACTGCGGACTTGTCCCGTTGAATCTCTGAGTGCAATAAATCAAGTAGAGGCCTTGAATAATTTAAATAAATTAAACTCGGCACTATGTAATAGAAGGAAGGGGGAACTAGAATCAAGTCTTGCTGTAGTGAATGGCACGAGTATTGATGTAATCCAGCAGGAGACACCAGCAGATGTACCAACTCCTTTAATAATTCAGCCTGAACAGAGAAGTGTTAGTGGTGGATACCTAGTGCTTTATAAGATGAATTATGCCACTAGAATAGTTACTCTAGAGGAGGAACCGGTAAAAATCCAACATATCAAAGACCCCCAAGATACAATTACCTCAATGATTTTACTCCCACCAGATATATTGGATAATCGAGAAGACGACTGTGAGGAGCCTGTAGAGGAAATACAATTATCTTCTAAAAATGGCAGTGGCAGAGAGAGAAGATCTGAGATCTCTACTCTTGGGCACCTGGTAATAACTACTCAGGGAGGATATGTAAAAATACTAGATCTTTCAAACTTTGAAATTCTGGCCAAAGTGGAGCCACCTAAAAAAGAGGGCACTGAGGAACCAGATATGTTTGTCTCTGTGATATACTGTTCGGGCACAGACAGATTATGTGCATGCACCAAAGGTAAGACTTTCCTTCAAATTTTTAAAAAATTATTTACTTTACTGTATTTGGATTATGTTACAGAATTTAAAATTTAAATTTCAAATTCCACTGAATGTACTTAGTTTAATGGTCTAGGAAGCATGGACTCTAGTTGATTCCTCACCTTAAATGTCAGTTTTAATCTCTAGAATGGCAGGAGTTCTTGCATATGTCTTAATTCTTGAAGATGCACAGGTTTTCTTAAGTCCAAAACAAATAAAAGTCATTCTTGTATGTACTTACTTCTGTGATAGAGAAATCCTACTTTGGAAAAATGTCTTTGCCTGTAATTGATGATATTCAAGACAGCAGAGAAGATAATGCTTTTATACCTTATCCCAGTGTATTTTCATTCAGGTAGCGTGTTTCTTGTTCTGCTTCAGCTTTTTGCAGTTTGGATTGTACTTTCTTGAGTGTTAGAGCCAGACTATCCATGCAAGATTCTTTTTTTCCAAATGAACACAAGGCATTTTGGGGAAGTGGGCAGGTAGGAGGGGAGTGTAACTCAAGCCCAGGTAACAACTACTTGGTAAGAGTCCCTAAACCACCCCACAGCTCCCTGTTTCCTTGTGCCACATTGGAGTACTGGAAACAGCTCTGGGTGTTATCCAGCTGAGTTCCTCCATGTCCCAGTGTTCTGGTTAGTTCATCTGCAGTTGATTGCAGCTGTGGAGGAAATGCTTAGGCTCTCAGAGGGGTTAAGCTGATGGGATGGTTCATAGATATCAAAAAAATTCCCACCAATATCACATTGAGCTTCTTCTTTGCTAGAGGAATTGAGATTGATACCTTTTTTCCTTTCATGACAGTGTCACACTAATTATAAAGTCCTCCTATGAGCAGTTGTTAAATCAGATTTACGTGTTATTTCCAACAGATACAGTCAAGTTGATTGTAAACATCTCAGTTTTCTTAAAGGTTCCTTCAGTCACCTACAAAGATTTCTAGAAGTGGACATTTCAGATTTGCTTTTTAAATACCAATGAAAATGTTGCAAGTTAGTAACTAGTATTTATGTTTGCAGATTCCCAAGGGTAACATCCATATTTACTAAATTGTTCTCTTTTGGTGACTGCTTTTGAAGAAATAGCTATTAAACTGTTTCAGCTGTATTTAATAATGCATGCTTTTTCCTAGTTACAATGGAACTCTAAATGAAAGGTTACTTGCCTTTGAAAACTGTTCTGTCTTATCATATCCATGTATCCTGGTTTAGGGAATATTTGGGAGAAAACCTCCAAAGGGGTTCTTCTAGAAAGCAAATTCAAGTGGTCCCTCCCTTAACCAGCTCAGGAAGATATTTCCTTGGAGAAAAGTGTAAAAAACCTGTTTATTTAACAGGCAAAGCATTCACCACCACAAAAAATGAACAATATTAAACAATAAAACTTCTTGCTGATCTGAAGAGATGACAGACTCAGAAATTCCCCTTGGTGGGCTGTAGCTTAGCTCACTCAGTCTCTTATCAGTCCCTCTGGCGCTGGAAATGCTGCAGCCCAGGCCTGGCCAAGTGTGCTCAGGTGCTCTTCTGGGTTTTCAGTCCAGAGCAGGTTAAACAGTTCTAAGAGAAAGAAAAACCACAGTCCAGGGAACTTCTCTGCCTCAGCTGGCTAAAACTAACTAAAAGCAAAGGAGAGCTCTCTCTCACTGTCCGGTGCTGCAGACAACACAGTCCAGGAGCAGGAATGTGGAGGAACAAGTGCAGTTTCTGATGACAAACTCTATGCTTCCTCTCTCCCCTCCTCCACTCTCAGAACCAGTCTTAAAGGTGCAAAACTTATTTCTGGGCTAAACAGACAAATGGGGATACAAGCGTCATGAAGTCATTCCAGGACACCATGTCATAATGTTTTGACTCTATGCTTAGCTGATCAAACTGCAATCTCATTGAAAAGACCTCCAAACAGAATTTTGTTTTTCTACAGAATTTTATTACTATCAATTTCTTTCCTTTCATCAAAGCTATTTCACCTTTCTTGTGTTTTAAGATTCATGATAAAAGTTAAAGAGCTTATTGTGCATGGTACTTTTCCATCCAATACTAGTGTGTATGATAATCATATTTTCTAGTAGCTTTTGGTGTTATCTAAACCTCTTTGGGACGTGGAGTTTAAGATACACAGGTCTCTTGAGCTGGAAACATTTATTCTGTGTGTGTAGGAGTATTTTGTCTCTGTCTAGATAACTACCATTTCTGTTACTGACTGGAGAATACTTCCATCTTCTTTGTAATGGACAAGCACATCATTCTGCTTTTGCAGTAAATCTCTCAGGATTATAATACCCATCTAGTAATTCATCAATAGCTTTTTTTGGATTTCTTCTGTTTGTGCTGCCCTTAAGATGACTTGAGGTATTTTTTGGGGTATTGTTTCTTCTGTAGCCCAGTATGCTATAGGCATCAAGTCAGCCTGCAAGGGTCCTCTTTTTGAATATAGTACTTCCACTGATTTTTCTTATCAGTAATCAGTAAATCCACTGATTTTTCTTATGTTTCATTTGCATCCACTATACCTTGTAGGAGGATAGAATATTAAAAAACAAAGATAGTGTAGAAAGTAATCTTACCCCTAAGGAGTTGCAGCTGGGCCAATTATCAAAGATTAGGCATAGGCCTGACTTTAACAGGCCCCAGTAACCAATGAGAAGCAGAGTGCTATACAAGAGTGGTTGGCTGGTTGAAAAGGGAACTGGAGTCAGTTGGCTGCTTTGTGAAGAGAAAAGAGTCAGTGCTCTGAGAGCTGCCCATAAACACCAAGAAGGTATGAAACCTTTGCAATACGGAGACAACAGTATGGAACCCCTGCAATAAGATGACAACAGTACCTCTGTTTGAAACTTCCATTTTCTGCTCAACCATGGACTTCAGGATTCATTAATTTAATTGCTGAAATGTCTTTAGAGGCTTTCAATTTCTATTCTTTATTTAGCGTATCAGTCATTGTTATCTTTTTCTCACTTTGAAGAAATTAAGCCCAAAGCCATCATAAATACTTAGGGGGCAATGTCCTTAAGAGGTCTGAACTTCAGGATCTGATGCTAGGTATGTCTGAAGCCTCAGAGTCAAAACATTTATGCCAAAATACATCACTTGGTAAAGAATGACTGAGTGGAAAGGTTTATATATAAGGCATAAAAGGTATAAAATTCAGGAACACTAGAAGAAAAAGCAAATCAAAAACTTCAACCATTAATCTACCTTTTTTAATCCTCTATCTTATGGTATGTTTGAATAGCTTAGCATATGAAATAAGCTTTGCATAATTTTCTTTGTCTTGAATAATAATCGTCCTTTAAACTTTTGCTTTAAATGGGTAGAATTTCCTGCTTAGCTAGGTGGCTGAAGATGGAGGGTTTTGCTGTTACTATTTTTTTTTGAGTGCTGTTTTCTTAGGCTTCTTCATGAACCACTTAGAGGTATTTGCTCCTCTAGGATTCCTGCCACAAGTGGGACAGTGCCTGCAGTCTGACAGCATTAGAGAGATACACTGAAAGTAGAATAACTGTATTCACTGATGTGTTCAACATTATTCTATATACAAAGGACTTGTAGTGCAAAGACATAAGTGAAAATTTTAAGTGAAAGTTTTGGAGCATACATGCGTTGGAAATGCTTGGGTGATGTTGTAAAATACTCGGGCATGAGCTGTTTACTTGTTTGGGATGTCAGAGTAGGCAAAGAGGTACTTTCATGTTGGAAAGTTCTGAATGCAGAATAGCATTTTCTTCTGTTTCTCCTGCTTGTTGATGTATTATTTTCATTGGTAGATTATATAAATTTTTTTCATAGCTGCCTCTAAGATACAAGTGAAAAAGAAACCTCTCTGTGAATGGGTGCTTCAGATCTGGAGTGGTTTTATGGAAAGTTGTTTTAGACCTGCATTTGACATCATCCATCTTTGCGAGTCACACTTCAGAATGTTACCTCTTGGTGTCAGCTTCAGGTACTTACCTGTTTCTGCAAGGATTTCCTGAGCTTGACCTCTGGGGGAAAGTGGGCAAGTATATTCTTGGTTCCAGTTCCATTAAGCAAACATAGTGAACTTTAATCTCTTTGAATTTTGCTTTCTTCTCTTCCCCTTGGCCAAGGTAGGCTATATTTAATATCCCTCTTAGCAGTGCTTTGTCTGCTCTCATATGAAGGTTCAGATGTTTTCTCTTGTGTCATTAGTAAGAGTCTAAACTCTGCTTTTATGATGTTCAAAATAATAAGTAAGAAAATAAGTAATTTCTTTATTCTAAAAGAAGGCAGCAGGTACTGTTTTTAAATAGAGATACTGCTGTAGGGTGGTCTTTTGATATTTAAAGTTTATTATCTAATGTTTAAGAGGGGTAGATATAGTTTCTTACTGCTGGATGGGGCTCATGTGAAATTTTGAATCTGTTACATTGTAACATTTTGAAGGTGCTACAATATAACAAGAGTTTTTAGTCCCTCCCTTTTGTTGGAAAAGTATTTTTTCAGGCTGGGTTTTGGCATGTCCAGAGTGAGTTGCCGATTTCTTACCTGCAAGCCTGGCGGGAGTGGATGGCACTTGGATACATTTGAGAATTGATTCCCCCAAGTCTTGTGCCTTTCATTTGTAGCAGCTTTCTTGCTCTTGAGTTGTAAATAGCGTAGTAATCACATTCTGTAGGTTTTTTCTGATTTAGTTTGGATATCTTACTTGTGTCTTCCTTGTCATTAGGCTTTGCCTGCCTGTGTACTGTGTATTTGAAGTTCAGGAAGCAATTCAGTATTTTCAATTTTCTGCCTTTTTTGGTAATGGAGTCTAATAAGATTTGAGAGAGGCCAAGTTTTTTTCCCACTTCAGAATTAGTATTGGAAGTGATGCTCAGAGCTCATCTTCAAGTCAAGGTCAATTATACTTACCCATTCAGAAAGAAAATATTGATCACCATTCTCAAACATCTTCAAGACAGAGGTTTAACAGTCTGCTCATGAAATTTCTCCTGCTCATGCTGGCCTTGATGATGATTTTTTTCACTAGTGTTTAGCCTCTATCATCTTTGTCACGGGAGTCATATCTGTTATAGCATTCATTATGAATATGGCAAAGAGATTTCTTCAAAAAAGGAGGGAAATACAGGCTGTATTTAGGTGCTGTTGTTCTCCAACCATTTATTTTCTCAAGCTGGCTATCTCCAATCCTTTCAAACTTACAAAAGAAGAAGAAAAACAAAGCAACTTTTACTTTCCACTCTCAAAAGATCTGATCAAGTCAGTCCACAAGCTTCTTGATGAGATACGCAAAACCAGGCTTGGTAATCCTACAGATGAATTCCTCAAGCAGCTCTGGAGGTTGTACATACCATATGTGTGTATACATAGTGGAATGTTTGCACTTTTGAGCAGGAAATTGAATGAGGTTTATTATCTGATTCACAAAAACCTTTCTTACAGAACTCCTGTCCAGCTGATTTTTTTTTTCATCCTGTAACAGGGCTTTTAATTATTTCTTTCTAGGCATGGTAACTTTCACTTGTCCCTATTCGATTGCATTTTTTGTTTTTGAAGTCAAGGCAGAATTTTATAGTAAAATCTCCTAGAGTAGTTCAAATTGGAGTGTCTCCAAGTGAGGTTTTGGGATAGCTTTCTTGATTACGTTTTTCAAGTGTTCTGAACTTGTACATTTAGAGCTAGCCAATGACAAGAGAAGGAGGGGACTATAGACTAATTAGTGCATAGTTGCCTGTGGTATGGCTTTGTTTTCTAATTCCTTTTGATTAATTGTATATTGTTCAACTCTGTTGTTGTGTTGTGATTTGCTAATGACAATGGTGTCACTCTTCCCAAACTGCTTCTAGAGTGTAGGAACATCTCATCTAATTGGCTTTGACTGCAGTGACCTTAGTCTCTGACATGCTCTCTAGCTTGTTGCAGTGCTGCTTTCCTGGAGCCAGGAACTGTTTTGCCTGAAGGAAGCCTGTGATTTATTTGAATAAATCCATGATTTTTGTGTCCTGTATTGCTACCGGGTTCTTGAATCCATGCAAATTGCAGGTTTTAAATACAGTTCAGAATTAAATTAACAATGTTTTGATTGTGTTACCTATATTTTGAAGGAAGTATAATGATGCTAATTTCCAATTTGTCTCTTTTGTGATAACTGAGTAAGTCAGTGTCAGCTTTCATTTCTTCTTGGTAGTACAACAGAAATATTTATTCCTTCTGTCAAAGCGATGCAAGGAGGGGAACCTTCAGATAAACTGCTACTTAAGGTGTTTGCTCCCTGGCTAGAATTAGAAAGCACTGGACGAGTTACTCTTTGAGCCTAGTGCTGCAAACAATAGTAGTAACACCAAAAAAAAAAGGAAAAAAAGAAAAGGGCATTGACTTCTGTGCAGATTTTTTCACTGGCACTTGACTGTTGGAACTGCAGTATCATTGAAACAAATAATGAAGCATGCATCATCAGAAAGTCATCTTTGGATGTTCTGTGAGAGGAAATGCCTCCTTTGTGATACAGAGGCACAGCCAGCTACAGCATTTTGGAAGAGTGTGCATAAGCAGAGGCTAATACTGTACAGCTAAAGTTCATGGTAAACTTCTTTACAGAACCTTTTAAAAATGAATAAGAGGAAGTGAGGTGTCTCAAGTTTAGCACAGATTTTTTCTTGGAAAAGTGTTAGAATCTTTCAGGAATGCAAGGATTATGACTATTTTCTTGTATGGAAAAAATGATAAGGACATTTTTGCTGCTGAGCCGTAAACAAAGTGATATACAAACTAAGGTTTGACCTACTACCAAATGAAGCTGTCAATGTCTGTGTTTTCTAATGTGTCTCAAATTCTCCTTCAAGTTTGAGGAAAATTGCTTATTTATGAGCTGTTTAATTTCAAGGAAACTCACAAGTGTTATTTGCTAGAACTATTTTTCCCCCTCCACTCCTGAGGTCTGCTTGGGATGTACTTACTGTTCTGCACCAAGGATCTGTGGTTTGAGACTGAGAGAGGGGAGGTACAGGCTTCTTAGTGGATCTCCGTTAGAAAAGACCCACCAAGAAATGGCTTAATGGAATAGCTGTTTTGAGAAGATAGAATGAAAAGATAAATAAATATAATGAGAAAATCTCCCATCTCTTCAGATCCCAGAAATACCACTTTTGTACATTAACTAGACCTGGGGTACATTTTCCCACAGTGCAATGCACTGATGCTGTCCATAGAGTTGTTCTGACCATTTTGGTCATTTGAGCGATTTGTTTTTCTATCTTCATAAAAGACTGAGTTATAAAGCCATTTGTTGTCAGGCCTTTCTTAGTGATATCTCAAAAAAACCCCAAAACTGTGCGAGTTCCCTCTGTGCCTCACACTCTCCCTGTGCCCCTCTATCACTCTCTTTCACTCCCCTCACAGTACAGGACCTATACCTGCTTTTATCTTAGGGTTTTATTACATTTTTATTCTCAGGTGTTTTTATTTCAAATTACCTGGATATTTTGTATAACAGGGTTTGTGATAATGTTAGTTGCTGAAAGTCAGTCAGATAATTTCTCAGAAAAAATCACATTAAGGCCTGTGCTTGGATTTGCCTCTTGATTTGAATCCTACTAATTTGACTTCTTGTAACTTCTGGAACTGCAAACAGCTCTTCTCACCCTCCCTCCCCCAGCATTATGTAAAGTTAAACATTCTTTCTCAGTGACTTAGAGCACAAGTTGAAGGAGGAGCAGCTGAGGGAGCTGGGGTTGATTAGTCTGGAAAAAAGGACGCTCAGGGATAACCTTATGGTTCTGGACAGCTACCCAAGAGAACATTGTAGTGAGGTGTGGGTTGGCCTCTTCTCCAAAGTAACAAGTGACAGCATGAGAGGAAATGGCCTCAAGCTGCTCAAGGAGACGTTTGATATTAGGAAAAAAGTTTTCATAGAAAGGGCTGCCAAACATTGGAACAGGCTGCTCAGGGTAGTGGTGGAGTCTCTCTCCCTGGAGGTACTTAAAAGATGTGCAGATGTGGCTTTTAGAGACGTGGTTTAGTGGTGGACTTGGCAGTTAATGGTTGGACCTGAGGATCTTAGCACTCTTTGGTTCTATGACTTCTCTGTAAATGACAGAATTGATGTATGTCTATCTGTAGTGGTGAATTATGGGCAACCTCCTTGAATGATTTCAAACTTCCATCAATACATTGTGTCCAGTGAAAATTTTGGACTTTGCTCTTTTGTCTGTTGACTTGATCAGTGTTTTAATTCTATGTTTGATGAAATAATGTGGAGAGCTCCTTAGTTAGGAGGACTCAGAGAAATTAGTTTAATTTTCAGATGTTGCATTTTAAAAGGAAGTTTAGGCACTCTGTACAGATGAAGTAGTGTAGGCCTTCACTTGACATGGTAGAATATTTTCTGTTATAAGCATATTTGGATTGTGGAAAGTGTCATAATGTTAGGATTTTTGGTTTCTATTGAGGTATCCTTTGTTAATTGCCTTTTAAAACCCATCCCCCCATATAGTTTTTACCTTTGATGCCATTTACAACTGCAGTGTTTCTGTAGTTCTGGTTTGCATTTGCCCTGAAAAAAATTAGTAGTACTAAAGCAAGTATTCCTCTACAATTTCACTGATTTCAGGTCCTGCATAAATACTGTCATAATTGCATAGCAGTTTTAAGTGCAAACCTGTCTTGTGAGTTGAATTTAGCTGTATGCCTGTCCAAACTTTCTTCTTTTGTTGTCTGTGACAATTTTAGGTGGAGAACTTCATTTCCTTCAGATTGGAGGGACCTGTGATGACATCGATGAAGCTGATATACTTGTAGATGGATCCCTCACCAAAAGTGTAGACCAGTCATCAGAAGGCACCAAGCCATTATCCAACCCTTCTAGTCCAGGCATTACAGGTAAATTGCACATGTGTACGTGGATCAAAATACTTTTGTCATTTTTGAAAGCTGCATCTGAACATGACTTGCAATTATTTAATAGCATACTGCTTGATAATTTTTTTGCTGGTCAAATTTAGAGTTCTGTAGTTGCTGTATGTCTGTCATTACAGCAGTTCCTGATTAAAAAAAAAAAAAACAAAACAGTGAATTTTTCCAGCCTCTAAGTGTGATTCTAAGTGTGGCAGACTGTATTTGTGTGACCCTGATTTTATTCCTCAAGAGTCAGTCGAAAGAAGGAAGATGAGCTTTTTGTTGTAAGTTTATTTGTAAGCAGCATTACAGCAGTTGCTTTGGGGTCTGAATTTCACCTGTTCCTCCTCTTTTTCACCAAAGAGGCCATTCCTAAAGTTTAAAGATGACTAGAAAATAAAGTGTTGTACATATGTGAGGGGGGGAAAGTCTATGGCTTTCTTCTGCACCCTTCTTTTGCTAATGGCAAATAAAGCAAAAAAGAATACAGATGTCAAAGATGTTCTTCAATGGATGCATTCCCTGTATAGTAGCTTATCAGCAGAGAAGTGAATTTCAAGGAAATGGTAACTCACTATCCTGATGAGTCAAATAGATGATTATTATTGTTTAAATTCTGCCAGTACTATAAAAGGATTTTTTTCCTTTTTTTTTTTAATCTTGTTCCCATCCAGCCTTCAAAATAGCCTTGATTATGACTTATTGGAATAAGAAATTGATTTATTCATGTATAGGCTTCAAAGTAGCTGTATCTTTAGGTTGTTCACAAGCTGCAGGTCCTTCTTTAAGTAGTCATATAATTTAGACATTGTAGTATTGCTTGATTTTGTTCTGTAATGGTTTCCAAGGAGTTGTTAGGTATGCAGGAATGATCAGATGAACTGAGAACTATTTTGCTGTGGTGTAAAACGGAGTCACTAAAAGCTCTGAGAGAAGCTTAATAGTCATAAGAAGCCAGTGCTGAAATGAGGGGTCTGGGTGGGAGTTGTTGCAAATGGCTGCAGAACTCTTGAGGATACTGAAGTCAATAATACAGGACTCTTAGCATATATGAGAATGATTGATTGTTAGGGCTTTGTAAACCTCTTCAGTACTGAGGTTGTCAGTACTTGTATGGATCATGATCAGGATTTGATTTATAATATCAGTGTTGCTTCTCTTTTGGTGTTACATACTAAAAAATAGAAAAAGTGTTTTTTTCCACTTCTGTTTTAGCATGTTTTTCAGACAGAGACACAGCTCAAGAGAAAGGCTTCTGTTTGGGGAAATGAAGTCCTGCAACAAGCAGAAGCTTCTAGTCATATACGTTGTTCCTTTATTTTGTAGTCTTTGTGTGTTTATTTTTCTCCATTGCTTACATTCTAGAATGTGTTTCTTGCATTTTATTTTCTAGCCTGAATTTGCAACTTAGATGCATATTAAATTTTACTGTCTTAAGAGAAAATAAGTTAATCTTATAGCAATCTTAGACTAGTGTTTCCTTTTAAGGAACAGAGGATTTTTTGAGGTGAAGTAATCTGAAATAAGGCCTTTTTTCAAAGTGAATTAAAAAAAAATATTCGTCTTCCTGAACAGTTTAAAGCCTGTTTTCAAGTTTGGTGTTAGAACTTTGTCTTGTTATAACACTTGGTTAGAATATAATAAAAGTTTTGTAATTTTAAAAAGAAGCCAAGTATACTTGACAGGAGTGGAAAGTTAAGTCCTTAATTTTTCAGTTTTGGGCATTGATTTACATGTATGTGGTTGCTGTGAATACTCTGAATTTGGGTTTGTTTCTGTTGGAGGAGGAAGGAGAATGAAGCAGAAAAATCCAGTCTGCTCAAAGATAGGCTTGTTGTACAGTTTGAGCAATGATCTCACTTCTCATTGCAGTGTCATCCAGCTAATGAGGTTCACATTTGGCACTTAGGAAAGTGAAGGTCTTTGCTGTATTATTGAAATTCAATTTCTAAAGCATTTCTAATTTCTTTAGCATTTTCCTGTATCTGAAATTGAAAAGTAGAAATTATAGTTGCAATGAGAGTGAATTTATTACCTGTCCAAGTGTCTCACCTCCAAGTCAACCTGGATTGCTTTTCAAGATATTCTCTAGGTTCAGGCTTTGCAGTGAGAGTGGTATTTGTGTTGGTGTATTATTATCTCCTCACCCTGAGTGGTGACAGCCGTAGTCAGGTAGCAAACTTTGTCCTTTTGAAAAGCATGATTTCTCTACAAGTAAAAGATTTTCCTTCAAAACCCCTTTTTTAGGAGAAAATGCTCAAAATACTAGAAAATATACATTGTACATGTCTTATTTTCCCCCAAGTTTGGTAGGTGGGAGTTTGTTGGTTGGTTGGGTTTTGTTTGGGGTTTTCTTGTTTTGGTTTGGAGGTTTTTTTGGTCTGTTTTTGGTTTGGTTTGGGGTTTTTGGCTTGGTTGGGGGTTTTGTATGTCTGAGGAAATCTGATTATCAATTTTTGGTCTCTATTGTGGTTCCTTTAGGTGTTTAACTTCCTGAGATATTTTTATTTTCAATACTTCCATTAATACTCTTGTTTCCTTGGTACAAGGCCTAAATATAAAGACAAGACAAAATAATTATCAAGGCCCAGTCTCTTTTAAGTGCTTAACATAAATCATGTTTGTTTTTCACTTACCCCTCTTTTAAGGTGAATTGAAAGTACCTATTAAAACTACAGTGTTCTACTAGTCCATCATAAAACAAGTCAATATTGATAATCAGAGGCCAAAGTAATGTTTTAAACAGTGATAAAAATGCACAGTAATTCTTTACATCTGTTTTCATGAAATATTTTTTTTTTCATCTGAGTCAGTAGGGATATTAAAAAAATGTTTAATCAGCTTTACATCTTCAAAGTATAGCTGGCTAATTACTTATTCCTGATGCCTCTGGCTGAATTCCAGACGGCATGCTCAGAGCTCTCAGTATTTAGAAAATTTATTCTAAGTGAACTGCCTTCAAAGGATACAAGCTTCAAGGCTGGGATGTTTGGTTGCTTGTGTTGGGATTTTTTGTAGTTGTTTTTTGTTGTTGTTTGTTTAGGGTGGTACTTTGGGCGGGGGGGTGGGGATTTTATTGTTTTTCTTTTTTAACTAAAAAGCCTTCATATGACTTGTAGTTCATTTTGCCTATAGTAGTTCTGATGTATTTCAAACTATTTTTAATAGGATGTTCTGAAAAAATATCTATGTAGTAATGAATGTATGTGCTGTAATTATTCAGGAGTTGATCTTTTGGTGGACCAGCCATTCTCCCTTGAGACACTGACATCCCTTGTGGAACTGACCCGTTTTGAGACCTTGACACCACGGTTTTCAGCCACTGTCCCTCCCTGTTGGGTGGAAGTCCAGCAGGAGCAGCAGCAAAGGCGGCACCCTCAGCATCTGCACCAGCAGCACCACGGGGATGCAGCTCAGCACACTCGGACTTGGAAGCTACAGACAGACAGGTATGGAGGGGAACAGTCCATGAGAAATTGTGTGCATTGCTTAACTGGATGGTGTAGCTGTACCTACATTTGTAACCACAAATTTAATGCAATTTAATTGCTTTTAACTAGTGTGCAAGTTAAAGAACGTGTTTTTGCAAAGATAATCCCCATTTGGCAGTTTGCATTATAGGTGTTGGTGAGATTGGCAGAGGCATTTTAGTGGACCTTGAAACAAATTGAAAAGTCAGGTTTTGAATTGGTGGAGTTTTATTTGCCAAATATGGTCATTACATTACATAAATAGACAAGCACATTTGCCAGAATTAGAGATACTCTTAACAGTTTCTGTAAAAGTCTGATTCACCCTTCTTATGTATACACACATTTTTAGTACATTATTTAATCAGAAAATGCAAACTGTGGATGCCAGTGTGACTAATTAGTTGTCCTAAATTAAATCATATTGTAATTTACTTTAAAATATGAAGGTAGAATCTGGTTTTATGTCTATTCAAGTTACATCTTTATATATGAAACATTAAAGCCCCTCCAGAGCCCTAGTAGTGCTAAAGTTTAGGCAGTATTTTCATTGAAATGAGCTGCACCAACATGGTATGTGTAGCAGGACTTAGTTTTTCACACATGACATGAGAACTTGGAATTCCTCTGGTCTCCTAAATATGACTTCAGCAGTGTTGCAGTCCCCTTGAAGGATTGCTTAAAACCTACCTGAAGTAGCTTTGCATAGTTTTTTTTTTTTGTGAAAAATGCTTGGAGAAACACAATATAGATAGAAATTGTTTTATTAAGGGGCATGCATAAGATACTACAGGATTTTTAGGTCAGACTGTTACACATCTGTTCCATGGATGTGTAACATTTGGGTTGTCATGTAGACTTGAAATAGCCATAGAGTGAAAATAATGAAATGGCCAAAGGGTGCTAGGGAAGCTAGAGGTCATGTGTGGGGCAAAAATAGCATGTCATATAAACAGCTGAAAGGTAGCATGTGATCATGAAGCATTGCAGGTGGGAAAACATGTAATAGATGGAGGCGTTCCCAGGGCTGACACAGAACAGGAGTTGGACTTGCTTTAAATAAATATTCATAAGCTACAGTTGAAAACTTCCAATGCATTATAGGCTTTAAAGCCTTTATTTATCTTGTGGTTTTGCATTGTGTAAGTCAAATATTCTGTATGTAGCAAGTGGAAGGGAGGTGGCTTCTTGCAAAATAATTTCCAGTTAAAACTATTGATTGTCCAAATGTGTTCAGCAGCAGTTGAAAAGTAAAAAGCTACCAATATGAAGTTACAAGGAAGCAAGCAGTGAAGGTGATAGCTGTTAATTGGAAAGGGCTAAATGGAAAATTAGCTTATGAATATTGTTTCTTTAGAGGAAAAGAATTATGCTTGCTGCTAAATAAAACAGGGTTGTAAAAAGGAAAAGTTAGAAGTTTTGGTTTGGTACTAGAAATCTTTGACAGTTACTATATGACTCATGATGGATGAAAATTATTAAATTACAGTCCCTTTGTTCTTAGGGTAGAGTCTTAAGATTGAAAGCCATGTTAGCTCTTAAGTAAAAGTTACCTGGGAAGAATAACTGATGGATTTCTCGATTATTTTTTTGGTCTTTAATATAAGGTTCCTTTTATCTCCTTTTTGAGTGTCTCATATTGATGCCTATCACAATGTGTGGTTACAGTGTTAGATGGATGAGTAATGCAATTTGATATGGTAATTCTTTTGTTTCTCAAATAGATAGAAAGAGATAATCCTATAACTCTATTTTAGAAAATGGCATTATATTACGATCCTAATTTGTTATTTTAAAAAGACTGTGCACAAAGGAAAAAGAAAAGCAGAGTCTGATTTACCTTGCGAATTATCTGAGTATCAGTGTTGTCCCCTCAGGTGTAATGTAAGTGAGATGTTAAATGAGGTTAATTCTTTTAAAATAGATGTACATGAATTCCTAATATGAAAGGATAAAACAGTGACATCTGAGTTGCCTGGCTTTATCTCAAATTTATGTAGGATGTATTCATCTTACAGAGACTTATTTGAAAATATATGAAAGAAGGAAGAGCTAGATAGTGATGTGCAGTTGTGGTGGAAGGTCAGACAGTGAGAAGTTCTAGAAAAGGAAGGAAAAATGTGTTGGAAAATATCTTGTAGTTGAGAATAACAGTATATTGGTGCTTAGAACACAGTATGGATTGTATGTTTTTCTTTAGAAAGATGGTATAGATTTAGAAGGGTTTCAAACATAGACGAGTTGCTAAAAGACTTTGCATTGGGTTATCTGTTTAGGATAGATATGCTAATATATGAGAAAATAACAAGGAAGTAAATTAATTTGTTTGCTACTTTGAAACTTTGCACATCAATAAAGGATGTACTTAAAGCAACCTATGAGATATTAAAAGAAAACTTTAAAGGGGAGTTTTTTAACTAATTACAGAATTAGATTGTGACATTTATTGTCAGAGGTGTAAGAAGACCTCTTAACTGCTGGATTAATGTGAGACCTTCAGGGAGATTATTTATTCCATATGTGCCTATTGAGCATCTGCTGCTCAATTCTGTCAAAAATATATTTCTGGGGTAGACAAATAACAGTTGTAATTCACTATGGCTGTGTGCATTGTATGCAACACATAGATTACAAAAGACTGCTGCAGACAAAGTGGTTTATTATTCATTTCTGGGCTTGTACCAGATCCTTAACTAAAACTGGATGAGCAGAATATTACTTTGTGTTTCAGAAGTCTGGCTCCTTTGAGTATCTTACGTAGTCCATGCTTTGTATTACATGAAAAACCACCCCCAAATCTCTCTCTGTTTGGCAGGATTGGATTATGTGTTCTCCAGGCTAGAGGAAAGGCATGAGTGATTCTAAATATTTAGTGTTACAGTTGCTAACTGAGGCTTTAGGGGTTTTTCCCCCCAGAGCAGTGGGATAAATTTTCATTATATTTATTTACCTGTGTTCTTTGTACAGTTAGCTGAAAATTCTTCACTGTTCCTTCTTGAATTATAACCACAAATTCTCTTGCTTCTATCCATCTTTCCTCCCAAAAGGTCTGCTTTTCTATGCTGCTAGCTCTGGAAAGCTGGCATGCCATTTCATTACTCATACCTGAAATCTCTTTTAAGTTGTCTAACATATGCCTGAAGGAGATCTGGCCATCAGGGATATTACCATAAAGAAATGCATTTGCACCGTTCCTTAATCTATTTTAAATGGTTTTCTGCACAATACTTTATGTGTAGCATGCTACTGAAGTTAAAATAGCTATTTGGGAATTAGATGTTAGAAAGATGTCTCAAAAATATTTATAGCAGTGTACTCAGTTTCTTAGTGTACTCAGTTATACAGCCAAATAAGTATGTTAAAGTTACATTTTAAAAAATTATTTACTGTTAAATTAAGGAGATCAAGAAGTTCAGTTAGTTTTTAACATGTACACAAACAGGACAATTGACACATAATTAGTTTTACTTTCATTGCTCTTCGGTTTGAACTATTTTTTGCAAACCTCAAAAGTGTATCAAACTATGGAATGGATCATCAAGGGGTACTTGTCTCAAGTTTACACTTTCAGTGTAAACCAAACTTGTCTTCAAAACAAAAATGTGACTTTATAAAAGAAAGTTGCACCCTTTTGCACAGCACAGGCTTCTGAGTGTGCACCTGGTAAGAAGCACTTTTCATCCTGTATGAATTATCAAATGTGCTTTAAAAATACTTGGAAAATAGTGTTTTGAGTCTCCTGTATGTTGATTTTTTACCACTGGAAAGTGACATTAAGCAATAAGCAATGGATAAGGGCAACTTGAAAGAGATTACAAAGTAGTTACCTCTGATCATGCTTTCATACACTTCACTAATTGATAGATCTTATTTTAGTGCTGTTTTTGGTTTTTTATTCTTGTACTTCTTTTTCATGGAAGCAAATAACTGTTATTTACAATAATATGGAAACTGTACTGAGATAAACGTAATGGGGAATCTTTCCACTTCTGCTTTCATGTGAACATTGCTTCTCCCCATCATATCAATTGTCATTTTAACATCATCTTCACAAAATTAATGTGGTTATCTTGAAAGCTTTAAAGTTTGAAAGGCTTCCTCAGAAATTCATATGGACGTTAACTAACGCAAAATAAGTTTCTTTTCTTATTAAGAGAGTGTGCATAGATGCAGAATAGACTCTGTGATGGGAATTTTCTCTGTACACTGGATCATTGTCTTCTTTTTTCCTGACAGCAACAGCTGGGATGAGCATGTCTTTGAACTAGTTCTACCAAAAGCCTGTATGGTTGGACATGTGGACTTCAAATTTGTTTTGAATTCAAACATCACAAACATTCCCCAGATTCAAGTGACTTTACTGAAAAATAAAGCTCCAGGCTTAGGGAAAGTCAATGGTAAGAAAAAACTAGGATATCTTTCAGAACATTATTTCTTTTCTCAAACTCAGTATTCTCTGTGATGGATATCAGAAAAAATTGCTTGTAATTGTGTAAGTATTTCACTTTTACTGATTTATTCTGTTTCCTGGTATCATGGAGTCTTTTCAGTTTTCATGCTTGAATGTAAATAGGGGAGACAAACTTGGTAAACAGCTTCAAAATCTTGTCATTTATGCAAATAAAAGTACATAGCTCAAAAAGACTGAACTCAGTTATAATTCTGTACTGCATTAATCCTACAGTCATTAAAAATAAGTTGTCAATTGTAAATCATCCTAGAGATTGACTGATTAAGCAAATGGTGCTCTTTTAAGGTCTCGATGTAGTAAAAAAAAAAATACTAAATTATTCCAAGTCACAGAAGGAGATTATTTGCCAGTGAGAAAATAGCAAGGCTTTTCTTGATGGAAGTAAAAAATCCCATGGGTTCCTTGGGAATTCTCTCATCATTTGGCTCATTGACTAAGCTGTGTGAAAGCTGCAGTAGGATTTCACATTTTATTCGTGCAGCTTTGACAGAGGAGACCAAAGTTAGGAATGCTCTTCCCTTGGGAAGACTCCTGGCTGGACTGTGCATCTTACTAGCTCTCAGGGAACCTGTGAGGGGGTAGCATAAATTGAAAAGTCAATTCTTTGATGTGGAAGTGCCTCCACTGGGATTTCCCTGTGGTGAGAGCATTTCTTTCATGTCCTGCTGCCGTGTCTGCTGGACGTGGAAGGTATTACATACTGCACCTCCTTTTATTGAGGCATTAATTGTTTATCTTTTTCTGGCCCCCTCTTTTTCAAAAGCTTTTGGGAACTGGCTACTTCAGAGAAGTCTTGCTGTCAGATATTATTAAATTGCTTGCTGGATATAAATTGTGTTGAGAAGAACAGCAAGCATGATCATAAAAGGCCTTTTTCCCTCCTTTTCCTATTTTTTTCAATTGCCTAAGACCATCCCACTTCAACACAAGAGTAACAGTAAATTTCAAAAAGGAGTATAGGCATTTCAAAGATCATTAACAGGCTTTCATAAAAGCTCACTGTGTAGCATCCTGCAGTGTTTAATAATAAAAAATGTGTACTGGAGATGCTCTCTTAAATACTGTAAACTGCTTGTAACCCAAGAACAAAATATTCTAGCTTAGTAATATTGTTTGAGAAACTCCTATTCTTTTAGGGTGTGAGATGCTTTAGATTTAACAGAAGTGCTAGCTGTGACTGCAGGACAGCAGTCAACAGATGTTCTTTCAGTTTCTTCATTTTTGTTAATTCTTGCTGTAAAACCTGAATTTTAACATGGAGTAAAAATTTGTTCTGTCAAAGAAAAAAATAGAACAGATTGTCCATGTTTCTCTCCTGAATGGAACCTCTGTTTTCAGCATGATTTCAGTCCATTTGTAGATCTGGATGTCAGAATTAATCTGAAAATCTTCACCTATGGAACAAAACAATAGAAGAAAAGCTAAACTCTTTTCCTTAATGCTTCAATTTTAAACACTTCTGAACAAACAGTTCCATGAGTTAGTAATTCCTTGGAGACATTTGATTTAGCTGTGAAATAAATTGCCAGAGCTCTCTGTGAATGCTTTTCAGCAGAGCATACTGATCAGAAGACATGACAGAGCTCTTCCAGAAAATGACATTTCACTTCCTTGCATGTAATATACTGGAATTTGCTTTTTTATGTTACAAGGAGGAAAAGGCATCAATAGGGGGTCAGGAAGTCTGGAAAGGTCTGGGGAGAGTGAGAGCACCTGCAAGGCAGCCTTGGCAAAGTCTTTTTTCTTTTTAATTCGTAGGATTGGAGATCCACAGCTAACCAACATCTTCTCCAAGTGTAACTGCATTGCAGTTGTTTCCTTCCCATTTTCAGTTTCTTGAGTTTTGGAAAAGGACTTTAGTGACATTTGCCTTTTTTCTTTGCACTATTGAATAAAATAATAGGGCACTAATGATTTCATTATAAGGGAAGACAAAGTTAGGTAATTTATATCTGTGATAGATCTTAACCAAGGGAGAAGTAATACAATGTTTGGCTCTTACAAATGTATAAAAACCTCAGACTGAAATTCGATTAACTTCCCCTCCAACTTCTGTCCTTCCAGATGGGGAGAGAAAGGAACTAAAATTTTAAGATAATGAGACATAGGGAAGATGTGCAGGGCAGAATTTATTCAGTCATTTTTTTGTATGACAGGAGCCCTGGAAATAGTTAAATATGTAGTGTGTAATAATGGGAAGGCCAGAGGCATAATTCTTGTGGTTGGGAATTAATGGTTTTGGTCTGGCAGTTAATTCACTGTATATGCTTCTTGTTAATTTGCTTGCATGTCCTCTTCATTTATAATTCATGTGATCCATTTAATTGGAAAAAGGGCTGTGTTTAAGTATTACCAAAATAATGTTTGATGTTCAGCAGGAGCAATCCAGTTATTTTATGTTTAAATTATCAAACCTTCAGTACTGGAATCTAATTGCTTAGGAGTAATCTGCAGTTGATTATTAGGGAAAAGAATTTGGGCAGTGTTAAAACAAAACAGGTTCTTTACAGGTCATTCAGAAATACTGGTTTTTTAACTATTTTCTGCAACTTCAATCCATATGAAAAACATGTGTTTGTGTACTTGTGGATTTGTATTAAAAATATTGCTGTGGGCAGAAAGTTGATAATTTTGCTATGAAAACTACCACTTCTGTTTTTCCTGAGCCTTGAGCAGTGTTTGAAATCATGCTAATATTTTTATTTCCAGAAGCAGCAGTAGATAGACAGATTGCATTTCCTTTATCTCCAGCTCATAATATAGAAGTGGAGAGAAATGGAAAACCAGGACTGGCAGAATTCAGTGAAGAAATGCAGTATATGGATGTAGAGGAACCACAATGTAAGTTTTATTGATCTTGTTATAGTTCACTTAAAATAGGACCTTGCTTTTTTCTTGTTTAAAATGATAGATTTGAATTCCTCTGCAAAAATTTCTCAGACATTAAAATAGACTAATTTCTCAGCTGTCTTCAGAGGTTTTTTTTCTCTCTTATCTGTTTGCCATATTGGTTGAAAATTTAACAAAAACGCACCAGAAATGTCCTAAACTACTGGAGAGGTTTGGTGCTTACAAGCAGATTAATGTTTATTTGAGTTTAGAAATCAAGTAGATTGACGTGGCACCTTTCTAATTTAAATTGCTAGCCTGTTTCAGCAGTATTTTACTTTGTTTCTTTGGCTAATTTTAGTATAATTTTTCTTTGCATACCTGGCTTTTGTAGACATTGCTGCAATAAACTGATAAGGAACAGAACATAAAGAATTCATAACTAGGCCACATCACACTGTGCCTGTTTCTATAACTTTGTTGTTAACTAGCACTCTTCCACAAAATATCTTAGACTGTGTGAAAGCATTGAGTGGGTCTGGGTGAGGAGAGCTGCAGACTAAAATTTAACAGTTGGAGTGACTCAGTTCTAGAGCGATGGTTCTTTTTCTTGGTCCTTTCAACAGTCTTACTTTACACCTGCTTTTCTCTCATGGAATCAGCCTTGTCTAGAACATGACTGTCAAGGTCCTTTCCAACCCAAACCATTCTATGATCCTATGACTCCAAGGGAGGAGGGGTTAGAAAGGATGAAAGGAAGGATCAAGGGGTGATAAAAGTGCTGAAAGGATGTGTTTGATGCTGAGAAAGGAGCAGCAGATGAGTGAAGATGATTTCAGTAATTTGTATATCCTCTAGAAGAAACAAAGCCATCCTTGTTTTAAATTTATTATTTGTTTTGTTTTTAAACAGTGTTGTCCTGCTTCAGTAATGACCCAGTAAGGATTGTGGCTCTGTATATATTGGTTCTTTATTTCATCAGTTGTATATTTTTGTGGCTTTTATAAGCCAGTCAAGGTAGATATTAATCCATATAATGCAACTGAAAATGGTTTTAAATTGTCATTTACCTTAATTGATTTCACTGGAAAATGTCTAAAAGTGAACTTCAAGTCTTTTTTTGTGTAAAGTTATATGAATTTAGTGATCAGAGTTTGACATGGTGCATTTTTAATCCATACAAATGATCAGATTTTATGACTTAATTATGGCTAATTCAGATCCATGTTACTTATGTTTTTCTAAGGTCTTAGATTGTGTCCATTTCTGGAGGAACACAAAGAAGATATACTTTGTGGTCCAGTAATTCAGATCCATGTTACTTATGTTTTTCTAAGGTCTTAGATTGTGTCCATTTCTGGAGGAACACAAAGAAGATATACTTTGTGGTCCAGTATGGCTGGCTACTGGACTTGATCTATCAGGACATGCTGGAATGTTGACACTAACAAGTCCAAAGCTTGTTAAAGGTAAAGCAGTTTATTATGCTATTTGCATGAAGCCTGTGTGACTGAAGTGCATCTCATACTTCTGTAGTCAGACATAGGTTTGTTATTTATTTATACATTGACAAATTCTGAACTGTATAACACCATAGTGAGTTGCTGTTTCAAATGGATGGTAAACTACTGTAATTAACATGGTTTATCTGTTCTGTTTACAACTTGCAATCTGTTTAAACTGTGCAAATTCTCCCTCCCTCCTTTTTTTTTCTCTACTTTTAGGCATGGCTGGTGGCAAGTACCGTTCATTTTTAATTCATGTCAAAGCAGTGAATGACAGAGGAACAGAAGAAATCTGCAATGGTGGCATTAGACCAGTGGTTAGAATACCTCCTCTAAAACCTCAGACAAACAAGGGCCATTCACTTGCTTCATTGTTGGCAAAAGTTGCAGCAGGCAAGGTAATGAATATCCAAGGAAGATAAGTTGGGTAGTTGTAGACTTGGTATGATTCATGTCATCTGAAAATGAAGCAGCTGTTAGCAGAATTAAGATCCATTAAAATCTGCTTTCTAAAGAGGTGACACTGTGTTGACACCTTCAAGAATTAGAGTTCAACATTTCTAAGTTGTTTCTTTTGTGCAGATTGCAAAGGTCTGTTCTGCCACTTTCACATTCTGAACACTTGTTTTTGAAACTTCTGTTCCCTTGAGTATTTTCAGTTGTTGATAGGTCTTATTCTTCTGTGAAGATGTGTGTGTGTGCATGTGTATTGTTCTATATTAAAGCAATTAGTGAATAAAAATAGTTTATTTTGGAATAATGGTCAAACTAAGAGATTTTAGCAAACTGCTTGCATTTCACTGAACAAGGTATAAAAATAAATCAGAACCAATGTGATTTATGAATGTTATTTTTCCCAAAAATATAAGGAAAAGCCATCTAGCAAAATTGAAGCCACTACTTCTTCAAGAAAATCAGATAATCTGCGAGGCTGTGACTTACTTCAAGAAGTCTCTGTAACAATTCGAAGATTTAAAAAAACTTCAATTTCAAAGGAAAGGTTAGTAGGTATTTTTTAATTCTGAAAACATATTAGCTTTAGTTATGCTTCTCATCAAGAGCTTAGTTCTTGAAATAGCTCAGGTCAAGATGCTGTTTAAAGTTATTTCATAAGCTTATTTTTGTATGGAAAATCCTGTAAATTTCAAGTAAGAGGGCACTAGGCTGTGAAAGCTGTGGTAGAATAACACTATGCATGAAATTTTATGTTGAGTGAGTTTTTTTTGCCTGACTTCAAAAGGCAAATGTAAATAAGTTTTCTTGGTAAAACTAATTTTTTTCAAGGGAAGCATCTTCTCTTTCTATTTCCACATTGCCTTGTTTTGTACAGCAGAAAGTATATTATTTGTCAAAAAGTTTAGAATCAAATTTAGCTAACAAAGAAGTGGTTGAAGTCTTTGGTTTGGTACTGCAGACCTAGATACAGGTAATACAATATTGAAAGTGTATTACCAGCTGTCACCCTGCAGTGGTGGCATTCACTGTAATGGGCTTAAAGAGGTTGACGAGGCTGCAAAGAGGTATGTGCGAACAGTTGATAAGAGTTTTGTAGATGGTGAAAGTTTGTTTAGGTTTAGAAGTTGCCAGGCAAGTTACTGGGGGGGAAACTTCATAGAGGTTTGCTGGATCTGTTGTAATGCAGGAAGTTCTGTGAGCAGAAAGTAGGATGATTGGGAATGTGTGCACAGAACGTAGTGCATATGCTTGTGTACTGCTTTTACTTTCATCTAGGACTCTTTTTTTTTGCTACTCCTAAGACAGGATACAAAGCTGGAGAGTGGCCATATTGGTTAATTGTGGTTTTCTTTCCTTCCCCTCCTCCCCAGAGTTCAGCGGTGTGCCATGTTACAGTTTTCAGAGTTCCACGAGAAGCTGCTCACCACTCTTTGCAAGAAGACAGAGGATGGTCTGACTACAGAACATGCTCAGAGTCTTGTACTAGACACACTTTGTTGGTTGGCTGGAGTGTATTCAAATGGCCCTGGCAGGTAAGGGAGGAATTCTGTTCAAATTATCATGGCTGTTTCTCAGTATCAGTTTGGTTTAAAAAAAAATAGGTTTATGTTATTTTCTAAAGTATGTAACTTGTTTTCACAGCTCAAAGGAAGGAAATGACAGTTTGCTTTCTAAAACACGTAAATGTGTCTCTGATATTATACGTGTTTGCTTCTTTGAAGCTGGGCGGAGCATAGCTCACAAATGTGCACGATTTCTTGCACTATGCATCAGGTCAGTGCTAATTATTTGCATCTATTTGTTTTTGTTTATTTCTGTTTTACATGTATTTCGGGGATTTGCATGCATTCTGAACTGAGCGTTTTGTTTGTTGCTGTTTGACGTTGAATTCATAAAGCAGCAAGACCTGGTAGATGCTCTTTTCAAGAAATATGTGTTTAGGGTGTGAGTGCAAAGAACACCAGTCTTTCAGCTTCATCTCCTGGAGGAGATTTCATCCCTCATTCTTACTTCCTTAAATGTTAAAATGTTGTGGTTTTTTTGTAGCAATGGCAGGTGTGACCCAAGTCAGCAAGGGTTTGGATCAGTTCTTCTGAAAGCTTTACTCGACAATATGCCTCTTCTGCCTGCTGCTGCCACAGGCGGTACGTATGCAGTGTTCTTGTCGTAAGCGTACACCGTGCATTTGTTGTTTGTCAAGTTGTGTTGGACTCCCTTGTGAAATTAGAATGAGGTAATTGTTCAGTTAGTGCTAAATGCTTCTTGGAGTGGTCTGGTCATGAAGTAGGCATTTGCAGTTGGTGAAATTTTAAGCAAATAACCTTGTTTAAGCCAGAACGTGAAGGCTGACATTTTTTAAGAACTTAAGTAAGTTTTCTAAAAATTCTCAAAGGTGTTTAGCAACAACAGATTCTGTTGCCATAAGTGACAGTCAGGGTGGTCTGTTATTTTTTAAAATTAGGAGATAGCCAGGAAATTGGCTATCCAGATGATGTCCAACTAGCAATCCACTTTTCGTTCTGCACTACAAGGAAATTTTAACTAAATTAAATTTCTTCCTTACCTATATTGCAGTGTAATGGTCTCTTAGCACCTTGTTGAAGCATCTGGAGTGCCAGATGGAATGGGAAGATGACTTCACCCTTGTATTTTGGGTGGCAAGGCCTGCCTTTTCACACTAGGATATTGTTGAATTGTTTCTAGCTTGGTATCACCAGTGAGTCTTACAGAAAAATTAGTTTGGACTCCAGACTGGGACTACCACCCAGGTCAAAACACATAACACAGTGCTACAGGGGGTATGGAATGCACAGGGATGGAAGGAGAAGGAGGAAGCTGAGATTTGTGTTTCTGTACAGAACCACAGTGCTGTGCTCCCATAAATTATTTGTATGGAAGCAGTGCCGCCAGCAAATACAGGTTAAGGAGACAGCAACCAGAATGAGAGGATGAAAGGAGGAAAAGAGTTGGCTTTGGAGTATGGCTTGGCTCTGATGAGATTGGAACCCCTAGCCGAGCACCTTAATATATCAAGAGTATCTTGATTGTTGTCAGCAGGAGGAGTGAAGGAAGTGTGCAAAGCTGTCTCTTGGGAACCATTTTTTCCTTCAATTATGTGTTAGTTGATAAGAGAATTGGAAGTACTTGTAGAAAGTTATGATTGCAGAATGATTCTTAATTGAAGCCTCTCAAGAAAGGGGAAGAGGTAGAATATCTCCTAGTCTGTATTCAGACCATTAGATCATTATCACTTCTGTTGATTATCCTTCAAAGTATGCTTTCTCAGTGAAAAATTTATATCATATTTCATGTGAAATATTTTTTTTAAATGCAGGATCTGTGTATTGGTATTTTGTATTGCTGAACTATGTGAAAGATGAAGATTTGGCAGGATGCAGCACAGCTTGTGCATCATTGCTGACTGCGGTGTCCCGGCAGCTGCAGGATCGCCTAACACCAATGGAGGCGTTACTTCAAACAAGGTACTAACAAATGTGGTTGTTGTAAACTTAATAAAAACAAGCCTAAGAACCATCTAATGCCATCCCTTGCGGTTCTGAAAAAGGTTGTGTGTTACACTTTGCTGTGTTTGTCTGAACAAGAATTAATTTGCTAAAGTTCAGGAAAACAGTTTTAACTTGTGCGAAATTAAGTTGAATTTAATTGCTGTGTCACATTTCAAATTAGCAAATACGTATGTGGTGTTTGAAGTCTGTGCAATCCTTAAGTTAGTAATTATGATTTTTATTGTAAGGACTAACACAGCATGTCAAATTTTGACTCTTGGAAGGAATTAAGTATATTGAATATACTCAGTGAGGCACAGTGCTTCTCAAAGCTATAGTCTTTCAGTAGATTGACAGTACATTTAACGTATTTCTCCCAAAGGCCACATTCTAGGTGTAGAGACCTGGAGTAATTTACTGGGAATGCAGGTTCTTCTTTTAAATTACGTATCAATGTAATTTAGGACTGTGATGTTGTTTCCATACTGAACTGATTGGCCATTTAACTTTGGATTTACATGATACAAAAAGGAAATTTCTGATGGTTCAGTTGTGTAGCAGTTCCCAAAGCTGCATTTTGGTGAAGGAAAAATGCTGCTGTTTGACATCTCTTTCAGTTGTGGGTTGGGTGTAAGAGTTTTCCTCCAAGTCAAACAAGATCAAGGTAGAAAAGGTTTGGTGGAGGTTAGTTCAGAATTTTCAGGTAAAATTGAAAATGTAATAGAAAATGTAGTAAGGGAAGGTGTAGAGGAGGAACAATATCTTTTAATTTTTGCTTTTGTTTTTAAAGAACTATAATTCCAAAATACTTCATAAAAACTTAGTCTCGGGTGTTACACTTGGATCCTTATCGGGCTGTCTACTGCATTCCTCTACTTAGTCGTTAATTTATTTCCCCATCTGTAGTCCTTACAGTTGATTAGAAGACTTAGCCCAGCAATATAAATGGTGTCTGGAAAAATTTAGAATTTTGGAAAAATAAGTGAGTTGAATCAAATGAAGGAGAAAAAAGTGAAAATTACACTTGACATGAGAATGGCACCTTTCTGTAGGAATCAAGTTGTTCCTGCATATAAATTGCTTCCAAGTAGTAAGCGTATCTTAAATAGAAGGTTTTCCTCCTTTCCAGTTGCCCACTTTTGAATTTGGCACATGACATTTCAGATCACCTTCTGGTGAGCACGTGCTGTCTGCATGGCAAGGGAAGATTTCTGAAGTGAGCCTGTTCTTGGTGTCCTTCAAGCTCAGATTTTCTGAATGTTTCTAGATGATGTTTTACTGAGTTTCTTCTTGAAACTTAATTTGCTTTCTCTTTGAACTCTATAACCCTATGGTTATATATATATATATATATATATGGTTATAACTCTATGGTTATAACCCTACTCTTAAAACTACCCTATGGGTAGTTTTAAGAGTAGCAGCAAATGCCTTATTTGATTACAACATCTCTCTAGCAAGGACTGACTATTTCTTGATTTTGTTTACTAATTCAGGCAAAATTTGTGGGTCTTTGTTTCATATGTCCATGGATCAAGGGAATACTGTCATTTTTGGGTTTCTCTGGTTTTTTTAAAGAGAAATTAGTAGGCAGCCATAGCTTTCCCCTTTTTCCCTTTCCTCAAATTGTGTTATATCTTTTTTGTGTACTTTTGTGATGCAGAATTTATCGTATTGTGTTTTTCCCCTTGGTCCCAGGTGCAATAGGCTAACATCTGGTAATCTGCTAAAAGCAGATGTCTAATTAATGGATCTGCACATTCATGGGAGAATAATATTCATTTTACCATCATGTGCTGCAATAAATCAAGTAGAACTTGAAAAATCAAGTAAAACTTGAAAGGATAAGGCCTGTAGGATGTGTTATATGATTTGCAGTTCATAAAACAATAAAGGGATTTTAGATAGGATTTTTTACTTTCTTACAAAAAACTAGGTTGGTTTTGTCTCTGGCAAATCTAAAACAATTTCTCCAGCCTATTCTTGAAAGTACGAGATTCATGTAGTCACGGAATTAAATTGTTCTAAATATTGTAAGGTGTTACATGGTTTAATTATTGTCATCATTTGCACTTGAACTGTCTCTGGCTCTCGTCTAATCTGAAAACTCTCCTGCTGCTCCATTTAGTGCTTGTAGGGGGATAGAATATAAGAAAATAAAGATAGTGTAGAAAGTAATCTTACCCCTAAGGAGTTGTATTTGGGCCAATTATCAAAGATTAGGAGCAGGGCTGACTTTAACAGGCCACAGTTGTAACCAGTGAGAAGAAAAGTGCTATTAAAGAGTGGGGTGGCTGGTTGAGACAGGAACTGGAGTCAGTTGGCTGCTTTGTGAAGAAGAAAGAGTGAGTGCTCTGAGAGCTGCCCACGAGAAACACCAAGGAAGGTATGGAACTTTTGTGGTAAGGACACAACAGTATGGAACCCCTGCAATAAGATGACAACAAGTGCTTATGTCCTCCCCACAATGGCCCTGGAGAGCAGATTCTTTCATTCTAAACAAATTTGGGATGTCTGGAGTGTATTTGTATCTTCACTGTATTCTCCAGATCTGTAGTCATTCTTAAATAATTTCCTTTGGCTTCTTTGGTCCTTGTCTTCTTTGTATTGTGATACACAAAATTTTACACATTATTCTGGTTGAGGGCTCTGATGAATGAAATAGAAGAGGTATGTCACAGAGTTCATGTTCATTACTGCATGGATGAATAAGGTGATTGTGTTTTTACATTCTTCATTTAGTCCTTGTTTTTTTGTTGGTGTGCCTTCTATATCCTTTTGTGAAAAGGATTGCTAATGCAGCTCAAAACTGTGAACCTGATCCTTCCTGCTGAAGAACAGGTAAAAGGCACTATGCTTGTTGAAATAAATCTGGGCTGGACAGCATAAATTAAACCCTCTGCAGTTTGTTCAAATTCTGATTCTACTCTACAATACTCTTGCAGAATTTTGACATTTTATCACCTGCTTATTTAATAATCAAACTGTTTAAAATATGTAAGTAATCAGTGCTAGTGTTGAGCTGACCTGATTTATTGAACATTTAAATTCTGATGTCTAAAGCAGGCTGTGAAGGTACCACACTGAATTTTGTCTGAGCATTTTTGTATGTTTTAGCAGCCACTTTACAGGAGCAATGTTGTCTTGGCTGGTGTGCAAAAAAAGGTCAGGCAGCAAACACATCTGTCTTGTCAGATGTGTAGGATGCACTGGTCCTGTCTAATGCATGCTTGTAAAGAGCAACCAAGTGTATCTTGTGTTGTTCTGAGTATAAAGTTATTTTAAATTTGCTACTTTCTAAGTAACTTGGTTGGGAAATATAATGTTAAATGGGCTTGATCTGTAATTTTCAGATGATCTGCCCTTTTGTAAGATCATTCATCATTTCTGATAATTGCAGTCATAGCATTGTGTGGCCAAAAGCACTGACCCCAGCTAACGGGGAAGCATTTTGACAATCAGATAAGTCTAGAATCTGTTTTTACCTTGTTGCTGGTGTTGTATTCATGTAGACATTTACATTTCTGTGATTACTTGATCAAAAAAGACATTTAAACATTCCAGCCTTCTCAGCATGTTGGGGGCTTTTACTTCAGCTGGTAAAGGAAAGAGGAACTGCTTGGAGGCAGAGGGAAAAGGGGGTGGAAGAACTTAGTGCCTTTGCTAGTGTGTTTGTGGAAATATTTCAGATTTCTTCTGTCTCTTGCCAAAGTGCAGAGTGTTATGTTTCTCACTTTTGTATCTACACAGGTGCATTTCTTTCTACTCTGGCTTAGTAATTTAGCCTGATTTCCATTTTTTTTTCTGCTTTTCACTTGCTGGTAATAGGTATTTGCAAAGACTAAAAAAAAAGCCAAAACAAAAAAACCCACTTTTAAACAAAACCAAAACCACAAACAAACAACCCCATTGATTTTGATACTACTTTAAAGTTTCCTTTTTCTTGGCTTATAAAACCATAATTGATTTGGGACCACTTCGAGTGATGGTGCTATTTTTTGCCCTCCAGTACTGCCAGAGTAAATGCTATGAGTTTTCTTCTGTTGAGGTATTTATCACAAGTGTTGATTGGTATGCCTAGCAGCATTTCCTTTTTTAATTCTTACTTCAGCTGGAAGAACAAGCTGAGGTGGAATTTCTTCTCCTGTTTTGAAACAGTACTGTGTTTTTATTGACTTCAGACTAATGTCTCATTTACTATGTGCAGGTGTGTGTCTTGCTCATTGTCTGAGGCTTGTAGTTCTATTTTCATGTCTAGTGTGATTTTGTATCATGTTTTCAGGATAATATTACATCTTCGAAACTCTTTAGTAATGAAGAGTTACTTACTTAGCGTTATAAGCTGTTTGAAAATGCCATCAAATAAATAATTTTAATAAACTATAAGCAAGTGATAATTTCTAAGATGTGTCAAATGAATGAACAGGATAATTTGGAGTATAATAAATCTGGATGGTAAAATACTTGATCTTTTACTGTAAATAATTTTATATGAGTTCTTATTGTGTGAATGGTGCTGTTTGTCTTATTTGCAGATATGGATTATACAGTTCACCTTTTGATCCAGTTCTGTTTGATTTGGAAATATGTGGTTCTTCTTGTAAAAATGTATACAACAGCAGTATTGGAGTGCAGTCAGATGAAATTGATTTGTCTGATGTTCTATCAGGTATGTATGTTTAGTTTAGCAGTGATTGATTGTGGTAGAATTAGTAAATCTCTATTATAGTGTTTTCTTTTCCTGAAGATGTGATTTTATATTTTCCAACTAAGCTGAAGTCCAAGGTATTCTCTAGCTCATGGTATCTTTTACATTTCCTGTGGCCTTAGGACAAGAAGAAAAAGCCTCTTTCTGGAATCTGTTATTTTCCTATCCTGTGGAATATCTCAGGGTAGAGATTAGACAGAAAGGCTGCTCTCATTCCCTGGTCAGTCATCTAGGAATCATCTGTCACCTCCTTTGAGTAACTTCCTTGAGCTATGTTATTATTCATTTAGGCTAGCAACACTCACATGAGCAGAGAAACTTAAATGGATTTTTCTGAAGTTGGAAAGCTGCCATATGGCATTCTTCTACTTAAATATAAGGGTTTAATGAGGTATTTTTTTCTGTTTTAGTGGAGTTAAAATATCTTAAAAGTATATTTGTGTCTATCTTCTCAGGTTAATTCATAAGTGAACCTTTAGACCCTGAAATGTCCTAAAGAACTAAATAATTTTTACCTGTCAGGAAATTCTTTTCATAGCAAGTGTGTTCATCAGTCTTAGTGACTTCTTTCCTTCTCTTGTATGCTATTGTCTTTCTCCTTCCTGTCCCTTCCTCCATAGAACTTTGTGAATTTATTTGGATATTGATAGTTATTATTAATAGTCTGGGTTCTACACTAAATTTGTCTATGATCTTAGTTGGTCTGACAGTTTCTTCTTCCTTTTAGGTAACATCAATATTTTCTTGCAAGCTAATTTGCTTTCAGTGTAGAAAGACTAGAGCATCCATATATGATTTTTTTCTGGAATTTAGAAGGTTATGCTATGCTTCTCTCACAGTTGACAATTTGACTTTATTAATATGCTCTCTTCAGATTTGACAGCAAATCCCCATTTATATTGAGGATATTATAATGTTAAGATGTTTCTTCTACAACATGAACTAATAAAATATGTGCATCATATTTAGTTGTCCCTTTTGACACTTCATGAATTGAAGTGGCACTATAAAGAAAACATTGGCTGACTGTGCAGATACATGTTTCTTTTTCAGGAAATGGGAAAATAAGTAGCTGTGCAGCTGCTGAAGGTAGTTTTACTTCTCTTACTGGACTTCTGGAAGTTGAACCTCTGCACTTTACCTGTGTTTCAACAAGTGATGGAACTAGAATAGAAAGGGACGATGCAAGTACGTTTACTGGTATATACAATTTTTCATTTTTTCTACTTAGCATAGTTTGTTCCGTAGTACATTTTTAATTTAACATAATGGCACTGTTTGACAAACTGACTGCTTGTAGTTTTGAAATATTAAAATGTTTTGTTTGTGATTGTTTTCTTCTTAAATAATTTCTTTATGTGAAGAAAGCCATATGTTGGGTCTCTGAACAGATATGTGGAGTTAAACTTCTTGGATCTTAGCAAACAAAGTGGATTTTAAGAATATTAACTTGAATCCATTTCTTTCTATTGGAGAGTAAAATGTACAAGCTTGCATCTTTACCTTACAAGCTTTTGTAGTGGAAGAATTCCAGAGCAATAGGTGGCTTTTCTGTAATCCAAGTGTTACATGTATGACCAAGTGCATAGTCTATAAACCATATACTTTGTAACTCAAGATGATGCTTCTTGTAGCAAGAACTGGATTAAAAAGATATTTCTCTTGGTTTTGCATCGCTCTGAACAATTTATAAGGAATTGTGTGTTTTAAAGGTGTGTTTTATAATTTCTACATAGGTGTTTTATTTTGTTTGTTTGTTTCATGCCAGTGAGTACCTTTGGGGTTACCCCAGCAGTTGGTGGCCTCTCTTCTGGAACAGTTGGGGAAGCCTCGACAGCACTGAGTTCAGCAGCCCAGGTAGCTTTGCAGTCTCTCTCTCATGCAATGGCCTCAGCCGAGCAACAGCTCCAGGTGCTGCAAGAGAAACAGCAGCAGCTTTTGAAGCTTCAGCAACAGGTTGGAGGCCATTTGGCTCTTTTTAGTGCTGTATCTAAACATCGAAAGCTGAGAAAGTAGTTGCAGAGCTAGATGGCTTTTTTTCCCTCCATAGTATATTTGAGGAAGGAACTGCTCAGCATTTTGGTTTGCTCTTCTTAAGCAAAGTGCTGGTGGTGTCTCCCATGCTGCTTTGGTCTTTCAGACTTAGTTTTTGTGTATTTTAAGTGTGGGTTGGGAGTTTGTAGTAAAACCTAAGTCTTCATAAGGAGGTATATCAGTCTGAAATTGAAAAAGCATACCGAAATGAAAAGCACGGTTGCTGACACAGGAAAGTGCTAGTCATAAAGCTATTGTTAGCTGGCCAGTGCTTGGCTGTGTTGACTCTACTTTGCTGTTCAGTGTAGGGATTTTACTTTTTTTTTGATTATTCCATATAATTACTCATGTTCCTCAGCTTGTGAGTCAAATTAAATAGTTTAATAGTTTAATTTTTCAACTTATAGGTAAGCTTTTTTCAGCTTACCTGTATTGAAGGTAGCTTAGGTTTATTAAATCCAGTTGTATAATCAAAGTTGAACTTGTGGCTCAATACTACTCCCATGTTCACAAGTAGTATTATCTGCTACATACATTGCTTTCATCTTCTCCACAGAAAGCTAAGCTGGAAGCAAAACTGCATCAGACAACGGCAGCAGCGGCAGCAGCAGCATCAGCAGTTGGTCCTGTTCACAACTCTGTGCCTTCCAATGCAGTAGCAGCTCCAGGGTTCTTCATTCATCCTTCAGATGTCATTCCACCCACACCAAAAACAACTCCTCTCTTCATGACTCCACCTTTGACTCCACCTAATGAAGCAGTTTCTGCTGTTATTAATGCAGAGCTTGCTCAGCTTTTTCCTGGTTCAGTCATTGACCCCCCAACAGTTAACCTTGCAGCACATAACAAAAATACCAGCAAGTCTAGAACGGTAATTATTTTCTTTTTCTTAGAGAAACAAGGTACTGTAAGCATTACCAGGGTCTTAATTTGTAATTGAGTGCTAGTAAATATATATGTATTCGGGTGAGATTTGAAAACTATATTGCTAAATTTATACCATGAGAAAAGAACTTATGAAAGCAAGATAGTATTGTTACAGTACCTCATCTGGTTTCTCTATTGGAGCTAGCTTAACTGTGTAAGGAGTTAATAATCCTTTGAACTTAGTAGTTCATCTATTTTGATGGTTCATGCTCAAATCTAAGTGTAGTGAAGTGTTGTCAAAATTATGCATTTTTAACAGCTCACAATAAATGCATAGGTGTTAATCACTCAATTTTACTGATGTTTTTCCATTCCTCAGAATCCACTTGGATCTGGCCTTGCTCTTGCAATATCTCATGCTTCACATTTTCTTCAACCTCCACCTCATCAGTCAATCATCATAGAGCGAATGCACTCAGGTAAAACCACAATTCCTAATAGTTTTGACACATGTTCTAGTAAGAAGTGGAATATTTTCTGGGGCTTTAGATAAGTTGCTTAGCTACAGTCTCTCTTAGCTTTCCAGAGTAAAGATATTTCTTGGTTTGTATTCTGTGATACCTGTGAGTTTAAGACCTAGCACTTGATGATAGTTGAAAAATGCTGGAGTCTTGGGGAATATGTTGGGTCTCAACAGAGAGCCTGTTCAAAAATAATGCATAAAAAGCAAAACAGCTTCATTTATGTTTATGCCTAAATTTTCTTCTCAGTGTTCAAGCTGTAGTGGGAGTTTCTGGGATTGTGCAGGTATTTGTAGCCTCAAGTATGCAAATGCAACTTTTAAACAATGCAAAAACCTTTATATACCTTTTAAACAATACATAAACATGGCTTTATTGAGAAGTAACATGTCTCGCTGGTTAGCATACACTGGTCTTTCAGGCAGTCTTGTGTTTTTCTTACCTAGGAGCAAGAAGATTTGTGACTCTGGATTTTGGAAGACCTATATTACTGACAGATGTATTGATTCCCACTTGTGGAGATTTGGCTTCTTTGTCCATTGACATCTGGACTTTAGGAGAAGAAGTGGATGGAAGGCGACTGGTAGTGGCTACTGACATTAGCACGCACTCACTTATTTTACATGACTTGTTGCCACCCCCAGTTTGCAGGTTTATGAAGGTAAAAGGATCTTTTTTTAAGTTCTTGATGTTTGTTAGTACATGAACTTCCAATTAAGGTGTCTTCAGGCCAAACTCTTTTGGGCTATACATTTTTAATGTATTTTTGACTTGGTGTTTATCTTTCCTGTTTTGATACAGTTGTGTTACAATGTAGTTGCATTTTCTTTCAGATCACTGTTATTGGTCGATATGGTAGCACAAATGCCAGAGCAAAAATCCCATTAGGATTTTATTATGGCCATACCTATATCCTACCCTGTGAAAATGAGCTGAAACTAATGCATGATCCCCTCAGAGGAGAAGGTGAATCAGCAAATCAACCAGAAATTGATCAACATTTGGCAATGATGGTTGCATTGCAAGAAGACATACAGTGCAGGTTAGAAGAAAAAAAAAGTGTATTTGCTAATTATTTTAATGTAAACCACTGGGATATCATAATGTTGTAGATTTTTTTTCTTCCCATTTTTTTCTTCAGAGTACTCTGTACTCTGCTGTTGTAGAGTTGTGAGTATCTTTATAGGAATAATAAAAACTACGCTGTATTTTTTTTTTCTGTATCTGTTTTAACAGTGCATTCACAATGGACCAGAAGTTGGCTTCTGGCAGGGTGGTTGTCAAATGTATTGCTGTTTGCTAATGTGTATTGAATTGTGTTTTTTGAATATTTCCCTTCAGGTACAATTTGGCCTGTCATCGGTTAGAAATCCTTCTGCAGAGTATTGACCTGCCACCACTCAATAGTGCTAACAATGCCCAGTACTTTTTGAGAAAGCCAGACAAGGCAGTAGAAGAAGACAGCAGAGTATTTTCTGCTTACCAGGACTGCATTCAGCTGCAGCTTCAGCTCAACTTGGCTCACCATGCTGTTCAGAGACTCAAAGTAGCTTTAGGTGCAAGCAGGAAAGCACTGAAGGAACAATCTGATCCAAAAGAGTTGATTCAGATGTCATCCACAGAACAGCTACGCACCATCATTAGATACTTACTGGATACTTTGCTCAGTTTGCTACATTCGTCCAATGGTCAGTATTTTTTGAGGTTTTGATTTTTTTTGTCATGTTAGTAGAAACAATTTCCAAGTATTTTTATTTCTTGACCTGCACTTTTCTACTATAAGGCATTTATACTAGGTTTAGATGTAGAATCATAGAAATGTAGAATGGTGGTGGAATTTGAAGGGCTCTTAAAGATCATCCAGTCCCAACACCCTACCATGGAGACACCTTTCACTAGAGCAGGCTGCTCCAAGCCACATCTACTGTGATTTTAGTAGCTGATAGCATACTTTGTAAAGTTTTACCATTGGCACCAAGCTGGCCTATCCACTTCCTGAAAAGGATAGGAGAAGGTGTCAAGGTCCTTCTCGCTTTTGTGTAGTCCCGGCTGCATATTCCTTTTTCAGATAGTCTTTCTTGGGATGATCCAGTTTGCTGAAGTAACAAAACATTGCCCAGGCAGAATACTCAGGTGGTTTTCACAGGCAGAATCACCTTGTGAAAGGATCTGTGAGCAATTGAGGCCAGTGTAATGCTGGGGATGGATTGGGCAGTTAGAAGCGGGCTGAGGAAGCAGAAGTTGCCTCAAGAGTGGTGGTGGTAGTGAACTCATAAAACCAATATTTCTAGTTAGTTCATGATTTTTTGATAGCCACTAAATATTTTTATTTCCTAAGCTTGCCATTGAATGAAGTCTTGTCAAATTGAAAAATCTGAGTAGGAGTTGGTGGCGTTTAAAAAAAAAAAAAAAAGGAAACGTTAAGTTTTCTTGTTGATTAGTTGTTGTGTGATTTTCTGTGCCAGTTTGTTCTAAAACATGATGGAGATTGGGTTTTTGCTTCATGTAGGTTCTGTGGAGTATTTGCACTGACATAGTATTGATTTGGTTTTGACCAAATGGCCTGGTCTTTGAGTTACCTACAAATCCCCATCTCCCCATATGTTCCCACCTCCTTTGCTCCTGTGCCACTTAGTCTAATTGTAGTAGTTTAAAAAACTTACTGCAAACTTCTTCCTATGTTTTCAAGTCCTTGTCTCTTTAAACAGAGGTGTTCTCTTTTCTTAAAAGGGCACTCAGTTCCTGTGGTTCTGCAGAGTACTTTTCATGCTCAAGCTTGTGAGGAGTTATTTAAACACCTGTGCATCAGTGGAACCCCTAAGATCCGATTGCACACCGGCCTTCTGCTGGTTCAGCTCTGCGGAGGGGAAAGGTGGTGGGGTCAGTTTCTCTCAAATGTCCTGCAGGAATTGTACAATTCAGAGCAACTTCTCATATTTCCACAAGACAGGTAAGATATAAATCTATATTGATACATTACCTATGGATCAGTGAAGCAATTTCATTGTTCATAATTTAGCATTGGAGTTGACAAAATGAGACTGAAGGGCACTTATCCATGGTTTTCACTGATTTAAGAAATAGACCCAAAAAAGTACTGCAGATGATAAATGTCCAATTGCAGTTATTTATTGCACCTATTTGGTTCTTACACCACAAAAAATTTGCTATTTTTTCTTACTTGGAGATCTTTGCATACCAAGCAGGGTTGCTGTCTAGTGGCAAAAGTGACCTTCTCTTTTATCAGACTTAAAATGTACCTTCATCACAGAGCTGCTCTTCTCCAGTATTTGAAAGTGGGATTGAGACTTGAAGGTACACTATTAGCTTTCACTGCAAAAGACTACACTGAGATTAGAGCAATAAATGTAGAGTTGAGCACTGAATGTTGGATATATTGATTATTTCAGATTATTGATTTGAAGTCTTTAATATTCTAAATGTTAGCATTTTATTTAAATCAAACATATTTGCTGCTTAGAGGCTTTCTGCCTTCTTTGAACAGCAACATCTGTATTCATATATTTTTAAAAGAATAATAATTAATTTTTTTAATTATTTAATTCAAGAATATAAGAATCCATTGATTTCATTCTCTTTGCCTGCTATCAGTAATATGTAGTAGGAAATAAAATGGATGAGATCTTGTTTCAGATGTGGAAGACTCTGCTGACCTCTTGAGGGTGAAAGAGAAGATGTTCACCCTAAAATGCTGCATTAACCTTAACAAAGATAAGAATGTGAAATCTAGTCTACTAGCTGGGCCACAGTACTGCTTTCTGTGTCTCAGATGAAAGCCTGGGACAATAATGTTATATAAAGGGTGTAACAGCATATTACTGATTCTGAAAAAGAAATAAAATCTTAAATATGTAAATTTTGTTTTTAGGGTCTTCATGTTGCTTTCTTGCATTGGCCAAAGATCGCTTAGCAACAGTGGTGTTTTAGAAAGTTTACTTAATCTCCTGGATAACCTGCTGTCACCACTGCAACCTCATTTACCTGTGCACAGAAGAACTGAAGGTAGCTTTCTAATTTGGGAGGTTATTTTCATATTCATTATAAACTAGAAAAGTAAGAGACTAACTCAGAATTTTTGGTGTATTAAAAGAAGAAATTGCTTGTTTACTATATTTCTAAAACACAGTTGTCTTTTAAAATGTGATTAATCTTTTTGTTCTTTAGGTGCTAAAAGAGATTCCTTCCCCCACCCCATTAAAACTGAGCAAAATATGTTTGATTATTTGTATTTCAGCTAGGAAGCTTGGGCAGAGTGGGGGGAACACTCAGTGTATAGGCAGCTCTAGTGAATGAGTTTGGAATTTAATGGTTTGGAGAGAAATGCACCTTTTTGCTCATGAGATCCTTTCTAAGTTTCAAGTTTTGGAGGTGAAACAGATACGAAAACAAGTTTAGGTGTATCTGCATGGTTTCTGCAGACTACACGGTTTGCTCTTGTGGGGCTTTTTGTAATTACAAGGAATTTATATTTTTTGATCCTAAAAATATACTGAAATTATATCCTGCAAACTTGATTTTCTTTGAGTGTTCTCTTAACTACCCTGACGTTGACACAAATTCTTATTTTTGAAAACATCACACCCTAGGCTACTTCATTTGTTATGTGCAGGTAGTACTATAGAAGCATCAGTTGTTTAAAATTCTTAGCCTTGTGAGGTCTGTAAAGTGCCAGCTGAGTCTCTGTCCTTACAGACCTACAGCTGGTGTCAGAAGCTGTCCTATTGCTTCCCACTGATCTACCATGTGCTTTCTCTATCGGGGCCATATCCTGCTATAGTCTCTAACTAGTTTGAGGCAAACACAAGCTTACATCTCCTCTACCTCTGTTTGCACTCTCCCCACAGCTTCCAATTCCTTTCATAGCTCTTGCCTTACTAGTTGTCCTCATGGAGGACTTTAGGAAGCAGAAGTAACTGATACTTCAGAGCTTTATTTGCTGGTCTTCCAGCTTCCTTCCTCCTGGACAGTACAGGTGAGTACTAGGGCAATATTATGTGTGGTGGAAGCATCAGGTATGGCAGAAGAAATTCCTTTTTGAGAACTGTCACACATAAATCGGGGCCAAAGGGGTGAATACTTACTGAGAAAAAAGTGAGAAAGCAAAGGAAAATGAGAGCAAGAGGTGAGTTTTAGGGGTGGAGAGAAGTTGTAAACTTTGAGACCGGAAGAGGAAAAAAGGAATAAGCAAAGACATTTGGAGGGAGGGAGGGAGAGAAGCTGAGAGATTTTTTTTTTTTTGGTGAGATAAAAGGAAAATAAATGGTCTTGTTTTAACAGAAGCATGAAAAGGTATGTACTTCACTCTGCAGCAGGATCCTTTCTTTTTATTCTGCCAACCAAAAAGGTGTGTAGCAGTCACCAGTGCTCCTCATTTCTGTTCTTGCAATTTAGTCTGTGGTTCCAGTCCAAGTCCTGTTATGGACCTGTTGGGGTCCTTCCTCTGCCTCCATGGGATGGGCTGCTTTCTGTCAGAGTGTGCTCAGGAAACTGCAGTTAACAAGTCAGGCTGCATCCTAATGCTTGGATGCCAGCAGCTACATGTGATTTTGGATGGATCATTTCTGTGGCTTAGTTTTCTTGTTTGATCTGCATTTAATAGTAGTTTGAATTAATTGCAGCTTTTTTGAGGTCAGTGCATGAAAAGCAGTGTACTTAAATGTGGCTCAGCACAGTGCACTGATACGAAAATGTGGGTGTAACCTCTCGTGCTGATGTCTTTGCTCTATGTTGACATGGTAAAATTATGCCATTTACATAATTACTGTAATTAAGTGGTCATTATTTGCATATTATTACATATTATTTGTTTCTGGTTTTGTTGAGCAGTCATGAGTTCACTTTGGAACTGTTTATTAGGATTTCCATGTGCACCAAGATTTTTCTTGTATGATGTGCAAGATGGGTTTTTTTTCCTTTCTGCCTGTACAAAAACACAGCATTTCAAGTGTGAGACTGAAATAGGCATTAGCCAGTCTTTAGTGCCACCAGTGTCGTTCATCTAGTCTGAAGTCATCCTTGGTTTTCCTGCAACTTATTCAGATAGCTACATGAAATGCACTCATGGAGAAGTCAAGATGAAGGTATCAGTATGCATGGTTATAACTGTCTTATTGGAGCCCTGCTTCATGGAGGAGTTACGTACTGTAGAATTTGAGATATCTACTTCATGTACTTTAATGCAAGTAGCTGTCATGCATTTGGTATTTAGGAAATTTAGACATTAAATTTTTGACTCTTTGTAAGAAAAATGCTGTTTAATTTTTAGCTTGAACAGTTGAGGTAGAGCTTTTGACATCCAACTTAACCAGACAAAGGGAACTGTGACATTTTCGTTTGCACCTAAGTTTTATACTGATTTCTTTCCTCATTTATGAGTGCTCAGACTCTCTCCTTTTAAAAAACAAAAAGAGGGGAGTGGAGTCTTTGTGGCCTAGTGATGTGAAATATGTGATGTTTGTCTTCAGAAATTTATTAAAGCACTGAAATTTGTTTATTTTGAAGGAGTTTTAGATATTCCCATGATCAGTTGGGTTGTAATGCTGGTGTCCAGACTACTGGATTATGTAGCTACTGTTGAAGATGAAGCAGCCACAGCCAAGAAACCTCTGAATGGAAAAGAGAGGGAACGCTTTTTGACAGGTACATCACCTTTATTATCAAACGTTCATTCTATGAGTATTATTCTGGGAGGTGTTCAAATAACTGAAGTTCATTTTCTATTCACTTGAAAAAAGAGATTTTAAGAGTGCATGTTGTGATCTTTTTTTCATTCTTGTCTACTTATTTAGATCTACATCTCCTTATAAATGTAATCTCTTTCATTTTTTCAAGTGAAAAATGCAGGATTGATTTTAATTTGTGAAATGTCTGTCTATTACCCTATGACCGGGACTTTACAATTGAACACGCACCATGTTGAGACACTTGGTATTGTGAGAAAGGGCCAGCAGTATGACTTTATAAATGTTTTGGTATTTGTACCCACTATCTTTAAATTGGTTTTTGTCTGTGTTTCATTTATTTAATAATAATAGTAGTAGCAGTAATAATACGTACTATATATTGTTGTTCTTGTTGTCATCATTATTGTTATTATTATTACTTTGATTAGCTATGGTTTTCTTCTAATATCTTTTCTAAAAATTAAAATAAAGCCTTTATGTTATGAAGATGTTTTACTATGTTTGCTTAGGACAGAGTTGCTTGCCTGCCTACGTGTTCTAAGAATAATGAAAAAAAGATGGTACCACTGCATTTTAATATCACACAGAAATACTATTATGAGTGGGGACAGTTGAATAATGCCAAGAGTTCAGTTTAGCTTGTTTTTTTATTACTTAATATATGGAGATGCTAACCATTGAAACATAAAGGCTTTTCTCTAAAGTTAAATGAGGGTTTAATAAGATGGATTAATTTTTAAAATTTTATTTCCATTAGGAAACCAGTGGAGTTTTATAAATAATAGCCTTCACACTCAGAGTCTGAGCAGATCTACTAAAGGCAACAGTAGCCTTGATAGACTGTATTCCCGAAAGATCAGAAAGCAGCTCGTGCATCATAAACAGGTGACTTCCTGCATGGTAGTGGCCATTTTCACAGAAGTGTGTCTCATTTATAGGATATCTCATTTCTTGAAACAACAGCTTTGGCATTGGGACTCATTCAGCCTTGCTTTTGCATAGGTCTGATTCTGTAGCTAAAGGCTGCCTAACTTCTTTGACATTCATCTAAAACCATGGGGCAAGGGATCTGCTAGAAAAACAGATGTTGGACTGTACTGTTGTACTCTATTGGACAATAAATATAATGTACTTTCTACATAAATCTGAGTACAAGCACCTAAGCTGTGATTTAAAAGTATTTTAAAAGCTCAAGTTACAGTTTGAACTGAAGATTGCTATCATGTGAACATACTGATCCTTTTAACATCTTATTGCTTTAATTTTCATTTATTCCTATTAACATTTTCTTTTAGCAACTTAACTTATTAAAAGCAAAACAGAAGGCTTTGGTGGAACAGATGGAAAAAGAGAAAATACAAAGCAACAAAGGATCATCATACAAACTTTTAGTAGAACAGGCAAAACTAAAGCAGGCTACTTCAAAGGTACGATGCTCTGAAACTGTAACTGACTTCTTGTCCTTTATGTGAAAAGACCTGTTCCTGCAAAGTCATTTTTGTCTTACTTTGACCTTATTACAAAAAGTTCTTTGATCATGGCTGATATCAAGTATATTCTAATACTGAAAAAAGCAGCCATCTGGAAACTTACTGCTCTGTGAAAAATAGTTTATTGTTCTACAGGATTCTTTTAGGTAGTCATGGCAAAAAATACCAATAAATTTGTAGCTTCAGGGATGCCAGTCATGTCATTAAACTTTGGATAACATGCAGCAATAGAGAGATAAAGTAGTACTTTATATGGGTAGCTTTTGTGCATGATGCTCTTCTAGATGCTTTCCTGGTTGAGTAATTGAAAATATTCATGTCAATGTCTGTCTTCCTGAACTAATAAATACGACTTTTGAGAATTGTTTTTGAAGTTTGTCATAAGCTCTTTAGCTTCCTGAAGGTACCCACCACTTCAGTTGTGGCATCTTGCAATAGGCCCCAGATATTGAGAGTCGATGATGTAGTTAAAGAATTGATTCGGCTACGAGAGGAGATGCTGAAATTTAGTGATTTCAGACAATGACAACATGGACTTTGCAGGGAACACAAAAAATGTGTAAATCTTTCTAGCTACCAAACTTAGGTGATATTTCTCTTGAATTATCAATATTTTGAGAGAAATATTTCTCTTGAAATATTTACTCCCTAGTTCAAGAAGTATTCATGTCTGTTAGGATGCCTGAAAATAGGTCTGTGGAAGGAGATTACATGATGTTGGACCTTACAGGCAATCTAAAGGAAATCTTAAAATTTCTAGTAATTTTGGAAAAAAAAAATCACTAGCATAAAAATAAAGCCCTAAATTTTCACTAACTGTACTTGTCATGAGCTGTTCTTTCCTGCACCATCTTCTGCTTTATTTCAGCAGGTTATACCAAGGTACTACTCCACTGGGGGCTCCTTGAGACACCTTTAAATGAGTTACTGACTGAACTGTGCTGTCCAGCTGTTTTAAGTCTCACTTTATATTAGCCATGTTGCATTAAAAAAACGTGTTGAACAAAAGATCTTTCCTCTTGTAGTTTCTTGTAGTTAAGGTGTTACTGCACCCTTGAAAAGTTGCATTTCATGCATGTTTTGCTATTTCGCCTACTAATCACTTTTAGTTATGACAAGCTGTGAGTGACATGAGACGTGTACTGCATTTAGGAGAAAGTGAAACCTTTGTCTTACTAAATAGCTCTTTCTTTGGTAGCTACTGCTTAAGTGAGATTATTAGAGGAAATTGGATTATCTAATGACTGCTAGTGTAGCTGATACAATGAGCTGAGCTGCTAAATGAATGCCCTTGGTAGATGAGAGGATTAATAAAAGCACCTTCTTTTCTCCATTGCATATAGGCCCTCTGTCAGAAAGGTTTTAGTTCAGAGCCATTATCAAAAATCAAACTAGTTCAATTTATGGTATGAATGATACATACTTTGTATCATGGCAGTATTAAGAAATTGAGAAATTCCTGATGATTTATCAAACGCGAAGAACTGAAAAGTCAGTGTTCTTGTAAATTTCCATGCTATTTTTATATGAAGTTTGTTTTATGGTAACTGTAGCTTTATGTCCATGTGTGGAAATATCAAAGAAACTTTGAAAATATGTATTTTCAATATGTGTTATAGTACACGTAAGGCTTAATTGGCACTTTTGCAGAACTGAATTTGATTATGCATTTGTCATCTGAGATAAGATACTGCCAAAACAAATTTCTGCCAATAATGCCTTCATTCCATTCCAGATGCTCATATATTTTTAGACTTCCTTCTATTTTTTTAAGGAGTTCCACAGTCTCTGTTATTGCTGCCACACTGATTCCAGTGGGAAAGGATTTAGAGATCAGTTTTAAACTGTAACTGTTGTTTCAAATTTAATTTCTGCAGCACTTCAAGGACTTAATACGCCTGCGTCGAACTGCAGAATGGCCTCGTTCTTCTTTAGATACAGAAGTATCAACAGCAAAGGAAACTCCAGAAATTGAACCACTTCCCTTTACACTGGCACACGAACGTTGCATTTCTGTAGTGCAAAAGCTGGCACTCTTTCTCTTGTCCATGGACTTTACTTGTCATGCAGATTTACTTCTTTTTGTTTGTAAGGTAAACATAATATGGAACATCACTATGTAGCTACAGTAGCAACCACATTACATTAGTTTTCTATTGCTGCATTTTTGCTTGTTTGATGGTAAGAATTAACTGCAGCACTAAAATGGCTACTCATTTCTGGTGAAGTAGTTTTTCTGATCTGTCACTTTTTGTGTGACTTACAATATTGTGGCTTCAAAATTGCATGGAAAAACTACCTTTAAAAAAAATATATCCATGTAATTACACTTGTAAAATTCTAAAGTATGAGCTGGTAAAAATACCTGATTTATTTATAAGCAAAATCTAATAATCATAGAAAATAAAGTTATTATATATTTTCATAGGGTTTACTATGAAGAGGCATATATTTATCTCTCTTATTTTAATAGGTCCTTGCTAGAATTGCAAATGCTACAAGACCAACAATTCATTTATGTGAGATTGTAAATGAGACTCAGTTAGAAAGATTATTGCTGCTTCTTGTTGGAACTGACTTTAACAGAGGAGACATCTCCTGGGGAGGAGCATGGGCTCAGTATTCTCTGACTTGTATGCTGCAGGACATTCTAGCAGGTTTGTTTTAAAATCATATTCTTTAGAAGGTATCTTACACTTGAATCTTTCTTCCTTTAGTATTTTGGGGGGGAGTTTATCACTATGTTAATCTGCTGACACAGTCTAAATAATTAAAAAGCCCCAAAAAAATCATAACATTTAGGTTAGTGTGTAAAAATATGATTTAAAATTGCAATTAGAGTAAGTTGAAAAGTTACATTGAAAAGTTAATTTTATGTGACCTAATTATTTGGTAATTATTCAGAACATTACCCCTTGAAGAAATAAGCCCCCAGAGGATTTAAAGTTACATGAAAAAAATGACATTGGCGTAGACACTGGGATGTTAATTTGTAATGGTAATAAAGTTTGAAATTAAGTTGTCTGCTTAATTTAATACCTAGGAGAGTTGTTGGCACCTATAGCAGCTGAAGCTATGGAAGAAAGTGCTTTGGGAGAAGATGCTGGAGCTTCAGCTGGAGATTCTGATGACTCTCTCCAGCAGGCCACAGTTCAGTTAGTGGAAACCATAGATGAGCCTTTGACACATGACATTACAGGTAAATTATTCCATAATTCTGTATGTGCGTATTCATTGAAAAGAGTAAAAAAACAATTTTACTCATCTATCAAGGTAGCAGTAAAAGACTTTTTGGTGATAGTATAAATAGTTTTGGATAATATAGGCAGATTGAGTAATTAATTAAGTTAGTTTTACATCTGGCAAGTAAAAAATGGTTATTTTTCATGTTCTTTTTAAAAAGGCAACTTGATTGCATATTTGAACTTTTTCCGCAAATTTTAATAGTAAAAAGGTTAAAATTATCTTTTAAGTGTATTATGCATCCTCGTTGTATAATTTTAACTTGCTAATGTTAATATTCCTTTCATGATTCAAGGTGCTCCACCCTTGTCATCATTGGAAAAAGATAAGGACATTGATCTTGAATTACTGCAAGACCTGATGGAAGTTGATATTGATCCTTTGGATATTGATTTGGAAAAAGATCCCCTTGCAGCCAAAGTCTTCAAGGTATGTCACACCTAAATTTTCAAGATAACCTTTACATGTGAGATAGAAAAGTCCTTACTCTCTTACACTTCTTCAGTAGTGGTATTTGTTATCTTAATCCTGCTACTAGTTTTTTGTGATGTTTAATGTAGAATGACAAGAAAGAATGCAAATATTCACTTCTCAGTTGACCACAAAACATTTTAGCTTTGCATGAAGATACTTGTGTAAACAAGAGGTTCTGAGTTTACTCACACGTTAGCACGTGTTGGAAACAACAAAAGCATAATAGAAAAACAAGATCTAGTCTTGTTCTTTTTATTAAGAACAGAGCACCATTTCTGTGACTGATCTTAAGATGAGTTTATGTTGTTAGTATTGTATTTAAAAAAGGAGGCCAACAGTAGCTTGTGCTCAGATTGGCTTCAGACTACGAAGAGAAGCAACTCACTTCAAAATTTACTTCACTGGGGAACAAGAAAATTACTAAGTACTTTTGTACTTAAAATTAAGGCTAAAAATACATATGTTGTACAATTACAATGTTCTCAATGTCTATGAAAAACCAAAAATATTTAGACTTTAAAGAAACACACTGTTCATAATGAAATATTGAGTGTCTTTTCTCTGTTAAGAAGGATAACATTTGGAGTTTTTCCATGCCTCTCACTATTGACTTAAACCTCTCATTTGAATTAACCTAAATTATCTGTCTCACCACTTGCTCAGAAAACACTGAAATTTTTTTCTGTATTTCCTCATATGTCCTTCCACCCATCACCTATCATGTAAACATTTTTTTTCTTTAAATCTCAGTCTACCACCAAAAATTACACTTACTGCTGAATTTCTGTGTTACTGATGTTTCCTGCCTTCTTTATTGTCCTATCATGTAATGTGGCAGTACTCTTTAGTCAGCTTCATCCAAGATGTCTTTATTGTCTTATTACCTGCTTTGATGTCTACCAAAAATCACCATAAAACTTCTTGATTCTTCATCCTTCTTAATATTTGCTTCCTTATCTCAAAAATAAAAGTTGGTCTTGGATCTTACCAGTAAAAAGACCAGCATGTGCAAATTGCCTTTATACAGTGTTACTTTACTTTTTTCCTTGTGTACATAGGCTTTGTTAGTGTCTGAAATTATGACACAAGTAGAGATTACTCAGCTGTTTCTTTTTCAGAGCCCAGTACAAATAGTCCCTGAGCCTCACTGAGGCTTCAAGGTACTTAATTAGTACAGTTAATAGTATAGTATAGTATTCTGTCACTATAAATACTTCCTCAAAATATCTGTGTAATGCTCTACTTCCAAATTTACAATATGGTACAAATGTGAGAAGAAAAACTGATGTTGACATTTTCAAATTGGCTTCTTGAATCTTTGAGGCAGGTAACTACACTGCTGGATTTTGATAATCACTAAGGATTCAGTAGCTTATACTGCAGTAAGGATTGAAACAATTTTCTAAAGCTATCAGAACCAATCTTCTAGTTTTAATTTTTTTTAACTTCCACGTTTGTTGTTAGTCATGAAAAGCTTTTGGCAATCTAAAGACTTGGCATGTATTGTTTTTCCTTTGTTTTTTGTTTATTTTTTAGCCTATAAGCAGCACCTGGTATGATTACTGGGGTGCTGAATATGGCACCTACAATTACAATCCTTACATTGGTGGTGTTGGAATTCCAGTTGCAAAACCACCTGTAACTACAGAGAAAAATGGATCACAAACTGTCAGCATATCAGTCTCTCAAGGTAAGCAATGAATTGAAGTTCTGTTCATGGTTTCTTTTCTGTAATGCTGTATTTGACACCTTAGGACAAGAAATTATTTTAGCAATATCTATGTATTTTAAGAGGAAAGAATTACATTTTATATATGCCACTTTTTTTCTTCCTGTAGTAACTGAGAGAATATAATGTGAAACTTACATTTAAAAAAGCCCAGCATAGCAGAAAATCTTACTTTCTAACATTTTGGAATGCACTTATAGGCAGTTTTAAATCATTTCTATTTTCTCAGGAAATTTTGGAAGCTCTTTTGTAGTTGGCTCTACCCCAAAGGAGTGAAGTGGCACACTTGTTTCATTTGTAGGAGTACTACTGAAATGGGTGATAAATTTTTCTTTTGCCACACTGGGAAAAAACAACTTTTTGGTTCTCATTTGAGAGCTCTTGCCTTAGGAAGAAATGACTTGAACATATGCAGATTGTCATGTGTGATAGTAAAGTAAGTGTGGAAAGAAATTTGGGTCTGTTTCACAGAAATACAATATTTCAATAATTACATATTTCAGGTCTGTAAGAACGTTATCGAAAATTAGAGGAACAAAGGTGAGATGAGCTCAGTTGTTCAGAGCATGGTGCTGATAACACCAAGGTGGTGGGTCCAAGGCCCATATGGGCCATTTTCTTAGGAGTTGGATTTGATGATCCTTGTGGGTCCCTTCCAATTCAGGATATTCTATGATTCTGTAATTATGTATGTCCTTGATATACTCAGTTTTACCTTTTTTGTTGCCTTCTGTAGCTTTAGATGCACGTCTGGAAGTTGGACTTGAACAGCAGGCTGAGCTGATGCTGAAAATGATGTCCACACTGGAGGCTGATTCCATTCTACAAGCATTAACAAACACATCTCCTACATGTAACTACATGTTGTCAAATCATTCTCTTCACATAATGATCATGATGCTTTGAAGTTTTTAGTAATGTGTTTGTAGTCACTTAGTAGCTGAGAAAAAGTTACACTTTGCTTGCATTTTCTTATTAGGCTGAACTTTAGAGATAGCTCTTTATTCAGATTTCTGATTAACTTATATGCCTGTATTTAAGACATTTTGTGAAACAGTCAATAATGCATGTGGATTATGCTACAAAGAAGGGAAAAATTTCAGTTTTAGGTTTAGGTGCAAGCAAAGATTAGGCTCCTGTGTGAAGCTTCATTCTTGGTGTTTGAAAATTCTTTGCATTTGACAGTTACACCTACTGAGTGATGAAAGTGAAAATACTTGAATACAATTTTGAACTCAGCTGTTCAGTGAGCTTTATGTTACAAAAACACTCAGTGTTTTACTTTTCAACCTTTTTTCAGTGAGTTGTGCTGCACATCTTGTTAAAATGTGTTTCTTTGTAGCCCTCTGGGTACTTCAGTATGTGCGCAGTCATTGGCTGAGTATGTAGTGATGGAGTAGGTTTAGTGATATCTTCGGAGTTTACTCTCTGGAAGTTCATTATTGTCTGCAACAGTTGCACTGTACTGGATAAAAGAGATGTTCCAATTGTTTGTCTTACCAGGGCACTGCTGTAATAGCTGTTAAAATGTATTTGTGTGGACTCTGTTCCAAACAGTTTTTGTCAAGATGGAAATGTTTGATATTCAAGTATGCCACTACTATGGCAGTCAGTAGTCCAACTGAACACTGTGTTGAAGATGTTCTTCTAATTTATAAAAAAGTGTCTTTCACTTAAGTACAAAATGCAGGAAATAGTTATGAAATGACTTCTGGCAACTTTTCAGAGTAATTCATGGGGGAATGGTGCCCTGTTTTGTTTTCTAGTGACGCAGTCTCCCAGTGGCACAGATGATTCCTTGCTGAGGGGATTACATGCTGCTAACCAAAATGCCCAGCTCATTGTGCAGTTGTCATCTATACCTATGCTGAGTGCATGCTTCAACAAACTCTTTTCCATGCTGCAAGTCCACCATGTTCAGGTAGAGAATTTTGAATTTTAAATGTTCTGATAGTATTTTTCTCGAAATTTGAGAGTTGTTTTCCACTACTTCTTGCTACCTAGGATTCAAGTAATCTGTTAGGTTTTGTGCTTCATTGCTTATGAATATGTCATGGACAACAGTACTGTAGTAGACAAATTAGAACAATGTAATAAACAAAGCTCTGAAAGCCTTTGTGAAAGCAGGCATTGCTTGTTACAGTGGAAAACTGGTATACATTTGCATATTTAAAAACAAGTTTGTATGTCCACTGAATGATAATTGTTTGCTTATTAATGAAAAATGTCACTAAGTGACACTTAATGACATTTGTGGAGGTTTTCAAAACCCAGTTGAATAAACCCCCAAGTGACAAAGTCTGATCTCTTCTTTGGCATTTCTTTGAGCAGATTGGATTGGATAACTTGCAAGGGTTCCTTCCTATCTGAATTATCCAATGATCCTGTATGGTAATAGCAAATTTAAAAGTTTGCTTTTTGAGAAGTCACTGGTTTAGCAATGCTTTTCTTGATTCATACAAAGGAATGCCATGTTTGGATAGAGTGGCTGACTCCATCCCTCAATTGTTCTTTACACGAGAAACTGATTTGGATGAGATGTTTAAACATCCTTGATGCTTCCCCAGAATATCTAAAGTTATGTTCCTCGGGGGAATTATTCAGAGTAAGCATTAGCATCTCTGAGGTTTCTCATTAGATAAATGGGCCTTTTGAATAATTTTGGTTGACTGGGAAACTGTCATTTTAATAACATTCCAAAAGCTTCCCTGCAAACCTGTAAGCCTACCTGTACATGTTACAGGTATAGGGTTATGATAAAGATATTTCCAAACAGTGTGTAAAGCTGCATTTTCTTAACACAAGTTTGAAGAAACTTCTTCAGAGAAATTATTTGGAAGAAATCAATTACAAAAACAATAGCAGAAGCATTTGCTAGTTAGGCTGAATTTGCCTTGAATATTATGTTTAGCAGAATTTTCAAATCCAGTGAAAGAGAGAGTGAGTGTGTGTGTAGTGAAATAGTAGCAGCTGAGAATGTAGATCAGGCTTTTAAAATTAAAATTTTGATGCTCTGGGGTTCTGAGTTTGTTCTCATAGTGGGTTTTTTTCCCTTTCTTTCAGCTTGAATCCCTATTGCAGTTATGGCTCACGTTAAGCCTGAATTCCAGCTCCTCTGGAAGTAAAGATAGTGGTGCTGATATTTTCCTTTATAATGCTAACCGAATACCTGTTGTTTCCCTAAACCAAGGTAAAATACATTAAATATGGGAAATGAGTTTGGGTTTGGGTTTTTTTTAAATACTCAATTTTTAATAATAAGCAAAAAGTATTGCAGTAAGTATTTTTGATAAGATCAGTGTTGAGATAATTTCTATGTTCTTATTAAAGAACTCTTGGTCTCATTTTCGTCTTAAAGTGGAAAACACATTGCTAGAGTGTATCAGAGAGTTGATTCATTCAATTTTTATAAAATGGTAAAATGGTAACATTTGTGGTTCTTAACTCAGAATTATTCCCAAAAGGACTCATTAAAATATACTTCTTAGTCTGAGATGAACTCTGCAACTGTACGCATTTTTCTGACGAATTTAATCTCCTTTATACCATCCTATGATCCCTCCCTTAACGAAGGGGTCAGCAGAGTGGGAAAGCTCCATTATTGTTGAGCATCAGACTACTAATCTAGTATGAAGGCATGCTGAATTTTTTTTTTTTTCAATTTGTTATATATTTAATTAAGGAAGTCTATGGTATCTTGTGGTGATAATTATAAATGTTAATGTCTGATATAATGAACCTGTTACACTGACTTCCTGAGTACATTTGAAACGAGTTTCTTTGTATCGTTTTCTTTGACATGTCAGGGTCTGTACACTGTAGAAAGTTCTGTGGGCCAGTTCCTGTGAAGCGTTGGTGAGGCTTCTTTTCCTAATTTCCTGCAACAGTGGTTGCAGGAACAGTGACAACAGTGGTCAAAACAAAATGGATGCAAGGAACAATAATATTAACAACAATAATCAGCATAGCACCTTGCAGTAAAAATTAGAAATTTATAGTAATACCTTGAAGATTAAAACTTGGAAAAAACTGTTTTTCTTGACAGCTTCAGTAACTAGCTTCCTGTCAGTTCTGGCATGGTATCCTAATACTTTACTCCGGACGTGGTGCCTTGTGCTTCACAGCCTAACACTCATGACAAATATGCAGCTTAATGGTAAGTTTGTTTGGTTGGTTTTCTTATGTTGACAGTTTTAGAGATGTACAAATGAATGTTGCTTCCATCAGAAGACTTCCAGAACATTCCTTCTGTCATATGCATGCTTTTGTTCTCCATTAACTTCGGGCTTTTCAAGAGTGAGCTCCTTGAATTGCTTATACCGTGGGAAGCAGAAACCCTTATGGTAAAAGAAAATGTCATTATAAGTAAGTCATCAGTATCTTCCAAAAAACATTTTAGGACTAGCTAATGATCTCTGGGAATTAGTTTTGTAGTAGGAGAAGAAGTAGCAGAGAGGAGTGATTAAGTTGCTGTGAATGAGACTGAAGTTTTTCTAACAGAGTAGGAATATTTCTGTAACTATGCAGGCACCAGTCACTGCTTATATTCAGCTATCTGAAAATAAGCCCCCAGCAGCTGAATCTATTAAAATAGAAATCCAGCCATTTCATTTCCCTATGCATACCAGAAATATCTCACATTCTCTATATTGCTCCATAACACACTAGAAATAATCTCACTTTGGGAATGAGATTTTGCCACAACGCTGATAGAAATTAAAGGAAGTAGTTTTTAAATACTGCCTATGAATCTTTTTTCATATTTGCCATTTCAAGTAATTGACTTTAAGATGCACTTTGTTCGCAAAATTTTTACTTTCTGTGATGTTATTTAGAATTCAGTCTCACAAAAATCTGCTGAAATTTTTGCCATCAGATGAAGAAGTAGAGCAAAAAACTAATGAAAAAGACTTAGGCACAAACTGAGACTTCACTCTTATTCATAGTATTTGAGAATAGATCATGGCCTGATTTTTGGAATAACTGCCTTAATTAACTTAGCACATATACTGTCAACTCTTGAGTCAGTCACACCTTATCAGAAGGGATGATCACATTCAGACCCATGTGTGAATGTCCCTGTAACTCCCCCAGGGTGCAGTTGTACACCTGAGCCAGTCTTGAAAAGGAGAACATTGGCATGATGGCATTGATCAGAAAGCATTGTCCCACTTCCACAGGATCTGTTTCATACTGGGCTTTTTTCAGGCTTTGAACTGATTCAGTATACTAGTACTGCAAGAGTAAGGCTTCACATTTAGTAAAGCTCATTTGTTTGATCACTGAAGGGTTATTTTGATTCAAATTCCAGTCTTCAGAGTTCTTATCTGTTAAGCTCCCTACAGTTTTATTCTGAGAAGTCTTTGCATGTGCCAGGAACAAAAATACTATGATTGTTTACAGGATAACAGAACACTTGGTCTCTGTCTGACAAACTAAAAAATGCACTAGAGCCTTATTGAAGTGTTGGACTAACAAAAAAAGACAAATCAAAATGTCTGTATCTGTTGCACCTGCAAAATTAATCTTGATTTTCAGGAATACTGCCTTAGCAAGCTTGGAACACTGTGATTAGATGGTTTTGGGACTTTGTATCTGTACTTACCGGAAAACTCAAAATTGTGGTCCTGAGTAAGCAGTTTTTGGTACCTGATTTAGCTGACAATGTTTCTACGTCATGAAATAAATATAAGGGTTTTGCACTAAAATTACTTGATTTACATTTAATGTTCAAGATTACACACGTAATTTTTATGTCTTTATTTTTAAGCTGGTCCAAGCAGTGCCATTGGAGCTCAGGAAAGTACTGCCCAATTGTTGGTGTCAGATCCCAACCTTATTCATGTGTTAGTGAAATTTCTTTCTGGCACTAACCCTCATGGAACAAATCAACACAGTCCACAGGTAATGAGCAACTAAAATAAGAGAAACTTCTTGCAATAGGATTTCAAGACACTTGACAGAAATACGTGTTCATTCACAATGTATTATATCCTTGTCTTGTTTCTTCTTCTAGTTATAGACTTAGTTGGTTCTGGTGAGCAGCCATAGAGAAATTCATGTTGTTGATACACTCTCAGTAGTGCTGGTATTTTTTCACAGCTCTCTGGAGACTTGCCACAGGGAGAGGATGCCATATGTGAATGAAGTGTTCCATTCAGTTACTTTCCCAAAGTCTTGTTGGGTTGGGATGAAAATGCCAATGAAGATTAAGTTTTAATAGCTAAGAATTCCTGAACTTAAAATTATACTTCATTTTCTTCCTGTTTCTGAATTCATGTGGTATCTGCTGCCTCTCCTAATTTCAATTAATGTTTTCTTGTTTTTTGCCATCATTGAAATATCTGCGAATAGTGTTTTAAAAAAAGCCCAAGTGAACTTAACTGTAGCTAGTATTTGCCAGGAGTCTCAGTTTGAGAGACAGAAAACACCTGGTAGTTCCACGGGGTTTTCTTCCAGCAAATTTTCGAGAAAATACATAGTCATTTCCAGAACTTGAACACTGCACAGTGCCATTAAAGTACTTACTTAAGTATGTACTTTGTGAAAAAACATTCAAATTAGCACAGAAGTGGATTCTGTATGGAGTACAGTTTGCATTACTGAAAAGAGAGTCTCAAGCTGAAACAAAGACAAAGAACTGAATTTCTTGCTTTTGACTCGTGATTAATAATAGAAAAATACATAATATAAATGGATACAGATTAGTTTGTAAAGATGCTGTAAAAAATTTCAAAAATCAAGTTAAGCTATGAAATACTTTCCTGTTCTTAGAGGATGTAAATGTTCTTGAAGACATTTTAGTTGTATATAATTCTTCCTAAAATGTCTTTTCTTCTAGGTTGGGCCAACAGCAACACAAGCTATGCAAGAATTTCTTACTCGATTACAGGTGCACCTCTCTTCAACTTGTCCTCAGATGTTCAGTGAATTTTTATTGAAGTTAATACATATACTTTCAACAGAAAGGTAAATCTTACATGTTTGTTTTTCTTTCATGCCCTCCTTTTCTTTAAAATCTGTGTGATTGTGAATCACACCTCAGACGTGTATCTGCCGTGTCAATGGAAATCATCATTGTTGCTGCAGCACGAGCAGCAGGACCTGGGCTGCTCCTGGCACATGGAAAAGTGCATCTGGAATCCACACACATCTGTCTGTGTGAGGGAGTGTCAATAGAGGCACTAAAATGTCGGAATGATTTTATTTAAAGCTTGGTGAAGTAATGCCTTTTGTTGATGAGCTTACCTATTTAAAAAACTATTCTAAGAGGTCTGAATTAATGAAAGACTCCAGAAACTCATAGTTTCTGGAATAGAAAAATAGTAAAAATAGTACAGATGTCTTTTCTCACATGGTAGGATGAATTGTGAGATTGCATCATTCTATTTATGCAATATGCATTTTTACTGCTTTATCTTTGGTGGGTTCTTTTTCTCTCCACATGACAGTGGAAAACACCCTCTGTCCCACTCTCCTGGGGCCTATTGATGCTCACTAGTGTAGAGAAGTGCCTCTGGCCAGGGGAGAGAGAAGAGCTTGTGGCTCATCTTGCACAGTTCTGCTTCCTCAAGGCAAAGCTGATGGGCACAAGAGTTTGTCTCAGTGGTACACTGGAAATAAGGCAATTGCTTCGTCTGAAGTACACTAGAAAGCATTTCTTTCTGGTATTAATGTTCTGCTCATCTCCAGACAAAGGCTTCCCATAATTAGGGATGAGTTTCCTCCGTTCTGCATTCCCAGTAGGTGGCACTGGTGTTATCTATTCTCTAATCTTACAGAAAATGGTTTCTGCCTTCTCCGAGAGATTTTACCTTTGTAACTTAAATTATAGGAGTGGTGTTTACCAAGTTATATAGATGATCAGTGATTTCTATGAGACATGTCATAATACAATAAAATCATTAATTCACAGTGAATCTTGGAGTGTGTGTCTGCATGCCAGCATTTGTTTAAAATAAGGTATTGAGACCACTGAAAGGGTAGTTTTTGAAACGTGTTAAGGTTTTTTGTGAAATGCCATGAAATGGAAGCAAAGCACCAGGAAGGGATTTACATGGTTATTTCAAAGAACACAGATAATTATGGAACTGTACTGTGTCTGATCATAAGATTAGTTGTAAAGAAAAGCAGTGTTTTCCTGCCTTTTAGAATGACTTAAATTCCAAATATTTTTTCAGAGCTGTTTCTATAAACTGTTTTGTTCTGTATTTAATTTTAAAAGTTCAGTTAAGATTAATCAATGGGAAGAAGAAAATCCATCATGATTTCCTGTTAGCAACTAAATAATCCTCATGATATTAAAGTATTATGTGACTGCTTTCCATGAGGCTTTCTTGCAAATGTTGGAAACTTTTCACCAAGAACTGAACAGGACTGTTCAGCCTGTATGTAGACTGTTCCAAGTATTTACCTACAAAATTACCTGAATTACAAAACAAAAGATGAATCCTAGCCTTTTTCAAAGCTAACCTCTTAATCCTTACTAGTATCGGGAAGGTGGTGGCATGAGTAGGTTCTGCAGGCTGTTTAATGACCAGTATATTAAAAAATTACAGAAACTTGATGCAGGTGGAAGATTAGATTTTGCTTCAACATGCATTTCTGGAAATAGCTGGATTTTTATTTATTGGAAGTCTGGTGTGCTTTTGAATCCTTAAAAAAATCAAGGAAAAAGACTGCACTCAAACACCCAAACCTGTATAACTTGTAATATCTCTCTTTCTTCCTCTTTTATTTCTTTTGTTTCTTTCAGGGGTGCTTTCCAGACAGGCCAGGGACCATTGGATGCTCAAGTGAAACTCTTGGAATTCACCCTGGAACAGAATTTTGAAGTTGTATCAGTCAGCACTATTTCTGCAGTGATTGAGTCCATAACCTTTCTTGTGCATCATTACATTACGTGTTCGGACAAAGTGATGTCTCGCAGTGGCTCAGACAGCTCTGTGGGTGCTCGAGCCTGTTTTGGAGGGCTTTTTGCCAACATTATCCGTCCAGGTGATGCCAAAGCAGTTTGTGGAGAAATGACAAGGGATCAGCTCATGTTTGATTTATTAAAACTGATCAACATTTTAGTTCAACTGCCGCTTTCCAGTAACCGAGAATACAGTGCCCGTGTTCCAGTAGCAAGCAGCACTACAGACAGTGTGTCTGATGAGGAGAAGGTCTCAGGAGGCAAAGATGGCAATGGAAGCAACCCTAATACTCAAGGATCAACTGCATACGTGGCAGACTTGGTGTTGGCCAACCAGCAAATTATGAGCCAGATTTTGTCTGCTCTTGGCCAGTGTAACAGCAGTGCTATGGCCATGATTATTGGTAGGTATTTTCTGAGTAATGTGCAAGGTCTCTTGGGTGGTGAAATGTTTAAAACTTCTGCAATCTCATAAGCTGTGTGTAGATGTGAAAGAATGTGTTACAGAAGTGACAGGAAAAAAAGAGAGAAAAAGCTAAAGGGAAACCGATGCATGAACAAAGCCCCTAACAGGAGGTGGGAGACAGTAATTGAAACCAAACAGGAATGTGTTTGACATTTGAATTTGCTGAATCTCAGAATGCTTAATGTTAAAGGACCTCTGGAGATTGTCTAGTCCAGCCTTCCTGCACAAACTCAGAGCCACCTCAATTGAGAGCAGATTGCTCAGTACCTTGGTTCAGTTGGGTTTTTAATTGAACTCCACAGCTGCTGTGGGCAACCTGTTATAATGTTCAATCATTCCTAAAGTAGAAAAGCCTTTTTCCTATGTTTAAGTGGAATTTCCTGCATTTCAGCCTGTGGCCATCAAATGCCTCTATGCATTAGGATGAATTAGGATGAGTCTTCTTACAAGACACCTTACCTCAGTTGTTTGCTGGACTGGATGATTTTCCTTTTTTAAATCACTTTTGGAAAATAATGATTACAATCATGTCCCTTTCATAGAATACCTAAACTATTCCTCTGTTTTATCAGAAATTGCATTAACATCATGTTTTAGGAGTTGCAGTCATATATATGTGGATGGGATCTTCCTCTATGAACTGAGGGAGATGATGATACTTAGAAATCAAAGTTTGCTGTTTGTCAGACATTTATCTGAGGTGCATTTTCTCAGAGTCTACCTGTCTTTGTGACTTACTTGTGTGCTGTGATGGTAGCATAAGAATTTATTTGCACAAGTTAAACCACTGGCTGAAATACCAGGGATTTCTGCATGTGCTGAGCATTTTGCAGGAGGATAGACAAAGACCTGCACCCCATTTCAGGTGTAATAGTTGTAAGATTTTGTTCTCTTTATACTCATTTTCTTACTTTGAAGCAAGTTGCTCTGGCCTTCTCTGTGCTGCCTCTTTTAAGAAGATAGAAAACTTAACCAGTGCTATTATCAGGAAACAGTTACTTGTTCAGTGAGCCCTCATGAATATTAGACCAGTGGTTTATTACAGCATGAAAGCAATTGAGGAAGAGATAGTTATCTCTAGTAGTCAAATTAAACAGGAAGCAGAATTTGACAAGCCTGCATTGTGCTGTTGGAACCTTCCTGAAATTAATTCCAGAGCATCTCCTCCATCACTTTGGGTAGTTGGAGTCATATTGCAAATGCACTTATGAACACTGAAAGTAGTTTGTTCTGGGTGTGTGTTTCTTTGGAGTGAAATTCAGATACTCTTCTCAACTTTGATGTCTTTCCAAACCACTGACTTTTGTCTGGCAGTTGTTTTGCATTTTTTAAGGACAGGTTGGAAAGAAAGTTTTTTGAAAATGTTTTTCATTGAAATTAGGCTTCTGGGCCACCTGATCCCTTCAATGAATTGTTCTTCCAAAGGGTTTTTAATTCAGGTTATTGAAAATAATCTGTCCATGTATTTTGGGAATATGTAACACAGCTATTTGTGGGTTTAGTTCCTTCAAGAAAAACTATATTAAGTTCTCTCCCAACAATTTCTGTGAAAAAAAAAAAAAAAACATTTTGCGAGACTGCAGCCAGGGTTACAGAGGATCTGAAAATCAGTTATGAGCATATAGTAATAAATATGTAATAACTAATGCAGTATGGAAAGGTGCTACCAGGACAGGTAAACAAGAAGATGTCTGCAAATGTTACTGATAGGTAGTGGCTCTGGTGTCAAAATTTATGCCAATAGTGTTAATTTACTACATCTGGCAAACCAGCTGGTCAGGATCCAGGATGGCCCTGAGTAATTCACTTTAAAATTTAAACATTTTTCATTCTGTTTTTCCTTTTATGACCATTGTGTCTGTTTCATTGGGGTTTTATGTTTTGTAAATGGCAAACTGTGAAAATCGTACCAGTAACAGTATTCACCTCCTATCCTATCTTGTCCTTAGCTGAAGGTCCTCCCTCACAGCAAATCCAGCTCACTTGACTTCAGCTCTATTATTCATTCCATTTAACTTTTCTTGTCTGCACAGCGGCTGGGTCTTAGGACTGCTTTATCTGTTGCTCTGCATGCATTGCTTATCAATATTTGCTTCCTTGACAGTTTAAAAATGGCCAAACACCTGGCAGTTCTCTTGCCAAAAGGTTTAAGACATGCTCCAAAGATCACTTGAGCACATTGATTTTTATTATTATTTGTTCATATAGCTTCAGTTTCTCTGAATGGGACAGGATTATTCTGGGGTTGTCTTACATTTAAGACCACTTTTAACAACTCTTCCAGATCACAGTTATATGATTGTAAGATAGTTGTATTTATGGAAGTACTCACTTCCATGGGAAGACTATTGTTTTGCTTACTGTCTGTAATCTCAGCAATGTTTAGTCAATATTGCTGATAATTGATATTCAGAAAATTGTCCTGAATAAATCCTGAGCTTTAATAGTGAGAAACAGAATGCCAGGAGAGGTATTTCTGATAGAAATATATGTGTTAAATATTTGGGGAGGTTTTGGGCAGCACAAGGGCACTTTATTATTATCAGGAAAAAGATCTTAAATGTCAGTTGCTTCTTGCTAGGAGTGATTCCAATCCTTGTAGTTACCCTGTTTCCTTCACTAATTACACTCATTTTTATGGTCTGATTTGATTTAAATTTTCTGACTTCCTGGGTCAAGTCTTCCTATTTATACATATCTGGGAGCACTAATTGCAAGTCATATGATCCTGAAAACTGGTCCATTTTTACTTAGTAAAAATCCATGTGAACATTTGAATATTCTTGAGTTCTCTTATGTGCTATTAATGGTTTGTTAGGTCTCAGTTTGTTATCTTTGAACTGTCTGCTTTTGTTTAGGTGCAAGTGGCTTACATCTGACTAAACATGAGAACTTTCATGGTGGCTTAGATGCAATATCAGTTGGAGATGGGTTATTCACCATCCTGACAACACTTAGTAAGAAAGCAACAACAGTTCAAGTGATGCTTCAGCCTATTCTTACCTACATGGCCTGTGGGTACATGGGAAGGCAGGTGAGTTCCCTGAGGCTTGCTGTGCTTCAAGGTAGTTGACTCTGTAATCAGTAATAAGGTCAGAAAACTAAAGTATTGCTATGTAAAAGAAATGTTAACAGTTTTACAGCCTCACTTCATTTGGGTGCTGAAGTTAGGAAGCCTCTCTCTGTTGCCTGTGGTAGAGGGAAAGAATTTTCTCTAAGAAAATTTTGACATTCCTGTAAATGTTTCTGACAAAAGGCTTGAAGATGGAACAGATATTTTATTATGTGCAATTTAGAGAAGCACATTTATTGTGGCTATTTTAATGCTCACTACTCATATTTCTGAGAAGATACTCACCCCCTGAGTTTGAGCTTTTCCATACCCCAAAGACTTTTCCTGTGTAAGGAATTGAACCATGTGGAACATGGCATTGTATATGGTGGCAGAGAGATTAGCTGTGGTGGCATTTCTTCTCTAGTAGTTTTGCCGACTAAAAGAGGAGGCTGAGAGCTGTTACTTGAATTTCTACTGTACTAATTTTGTATGAAACCATGTGTTTCTTAATTGATTTTCTTCTAGGGTTCTCTTGCCACATGTCAGTTATCTGAGCCACTGCTCTGGTTCATTTTACGAGTGTTGGATACAAGTGAAGCACTGAAGGCTTTCCACGATATGGGTAAGAATGTCTTTTCTTTAGCCACATCAAATAAAGAGTTTGATTTAGATTTTTTTGGCACTTAAAGAGTACATATATGTGTTGACATGTATTATTAAACAGGCCTTTGCTTGTGTGGAATCTGTTGTGCACTCCTGAGCAGTATTTTTTTTCTCTGTGCCCACGTTATACACAGGTGGTGTTCAACTTATCTGTAACAACATGGTAACAAGCACAAGAGCTATTGTTAACACAGCAAGAAGCATGGTTTCAACTATAATGAAATTCCTGGATTCTGGTCCCACCAAAGCAACAGACAGCAGTTTGAAAGCCAGAGTGCTCGCTTCTGAGCCTGATAATGCAGAAGGAATTCACAATTTTGCACCTTTGGGTGAGTAATGCTTCTTTTTCTTAGATTAATATCTACTAGCCATTTCAATGTGTATCAAGTTCTTAACAAAAAGTAATACAATAGTGTCAAATGTTTCAATACTACTAAATCCTCTTTTGAGAGGGGTTGCTGGTGTTTCAAGGTAATGTTGAGGCATGAGGTTAGTCCCCTCCACCAGAGGTAATAAGACCTTATGTGGACAGGGGAGAGAAGGAGAGGGAGTGAACTGTGTCTAATCAATACATCAAGGTGAGCCCCTTTCTCCTCCCCTGGGTCAGGGGATGCCTGGTTCCAGCCCACCATCTGCCTTAGACATAGTGAGACTCAGTAACTTCTCTCAAGGCACATCAATTTTGGTGGAGTTTGTACAAAATCATGGCATGGTGGGATGATAGTGAATGAGCCTGAGCTCTGTGAAGCTGGAGCTGATATTGCTGATGATGCTCTCATATCTACTTCTGACTGCTCTCAAGTGACCTGCACAAGCATTTGTTAGAATTTCAGTGCTGTTCTGATATCAATACAATGGCTGCCAGTTAACTAAAATGTGTGTGTTTTAAGAGGTAGTGGTACTGCAGTATCTTACAAAGGCTTTCCTTTTCAGTACTAGTGTCTTTGTTTTCTGTTGCTGCCCACTAGCCTGGTACAGCCCTTGAATGCATTCATACAGTTTGTCTCACTGACCAAAGGGGATTAATCTTAAAATTTCTGGAGAGCTTGTTGGATGAGAAAGCAGTCCGTTCAGTCCTGGGATTCAGATTTAAGAGTGTCAAAAAGAATGGCATTGTGAAAGACAATAAAAAGAGGTTTATTTGGTAGAATAGGGACCACTGGAAATCTTCTATTTTGCTCTTCATAAATTTCTGAATGGTAAATTTAGGAATCCTGCACATGTTCATTCTTTTTTACTTTAAACAATAAAAATCCTAAGCATGTGTGGTGGTAGGTTCTTGCCTACCTTATCTTCCAGCTTACAAAATGCTGCAGTTCTTGATATTCTGCCATGAGGGCATCTCTCTTAATATTTAACTTTCAGTCAGGAGTGTGCTTTTAAAATTAACCTTCTGGTTACCCTCACTTAGTACATTCTAATTCCCATCATTTGATAGTCTATGTAGTACATTCTGATTCTCATCATGTGGTTATTCTCTGAGATGGGCTCAATTCATTTTGGGATGAAAGTTTATCAATATCCAGCTGCTGCTAGACATTTAGTTGTGGGGTCAGGCTGTAGCTACTTTACAGTAAAACACCCCAAGTACCTGGAGTTTGGAACAGCTCAAATCTGGTCTTGTGTGCCGTATAACCTGCTAAAGAAGACAGCCTACATCTTCCTTCATCATTCTTAACTTATGCTGGGAGTAGAAAAAGAAGCAGCAACTGTGGTCAGGTTTTTTTTTTATTCTGACAGGTTTTTTTTAGGAAAGGGTTTTCATGTGAAAGCTGTTTAAAGAAAAAAGGTTGCAGAAGTTGGTTTTAAAGTAATTTATGTAATTTTAGTATTTAAAATGTGTTAACTGTGAATTAACTGAGTTCAAGTTCTAAGCATTGCTGTTTAACCTGCACCTTTCTATTTGGTTTGATTTTGTCATGTACTCTTGAGAGTAAGTTTAGAATTTTGGCAGCAGTTTTCCCCTAGCAAATTTCAAGGACATACATATGCATGTGGATATGTAAGCTGCCTATTTAAAACAGCTCAGAGTAAAAGAAAAGTAACTGGGCAGTGAGCATTAAATATGGGATATTACTGATTTACTGATAAAGCAGAAGAGATTAAACAGGAACAAAAAAGGTATTTTCCACAGTTCGGGTAGTAAATTAATCTAGGTTTTATTAATAAACATTAATAATCAATGTTAATGGTGCTGTTTTGAAGGTTCAATCACCTCAAGCAGCCCCACTGCCCAGCCTGCTGAAGTGCTGCTGCAGGCTACTCCTCCCCATAGACGGGCTCGCTCTGCTGCATGGTCATACATATTTTTACCTGAGGAAGCTTGGTGTGACCTCACCATTCACCTTCCTGCAGCTGTGCTGCTCAAGGAGATCCACATCCAGCCTCACCTGGCCTCTCTGGCAAGTAAGTAGATTCACTGATGTTGATGCCAGTTGAAAAATTTGATGGTTGGGATACAATACAAAGAGTGTAATCAGAGGAACTAAAGCTGTGAAGTTGTTTGAGTAATGCCTGTAAAATAAGTTTGAAAAGCTTGCAAATTCTGCTTTCCTTGAGAACAGAAGTCCCTGCCTCTGCTTGTTTTCTAGTGTAGTAGATGTCATGTGCCATTCTTGTTAAATATGTCAAAAAAACTTTGTCATGCTCACCAAAACCCAGTGAGAAAGTGATATTGGTCAAGGCTCTTCAGGCAAAATGCTTGTGTATGGTAGTTGGGAAAAAGCATGAGATTTTCAGCTCTTGCTATTGTAACCCTGATGGGGAGAAACAGTGTTTACAGTGACAGGACTATTCTTTCTCTGAAGTCTTTGAAATAAACTGAATATACCATATATCAAAATGCTTGTGCTTTTTGACATGTACCGTCTCCCAGGTCAAGTTCTCCAGCTGCAGTTCTGTAGTAGTGTCTGCCTGAGACCATTTCAGTCATTCTGTGTTCTGAATTTTAAGTGTTAACCGTGTAGCCATGATGAAGACAAACTGGTACAGATTTTAAAATAGTGTTAAACCTTCTTATCTTACTCTGTAGCTTGCCCTTCATCAGTGTCTGTTGAAATAAGCGCGGATGGTGTCAATATGTTACCTTTGTCTACTCCTGTTATCACGAGTGGTCTCACCTATATAAAAATCCAGCTGGTAAAAGCTGAAGTTGCCTCAGCTGTCTGCCTCCGTCTCCATCGTCCTCGGGATGCCAGCACCTTGGGGCTCTCTCAGATCAAACTGCTGGGCCTCACAGCCTTTGGAAACACCTCCTCTGCCACTGTCAACAACCCCTTCCTTCCCTCCGAGGACCAGGTCTCCAAAACAAGGTAAGGCTCCAGTGACAGGGGACAGTTTGTGCCAGTTCATGGTTTAGTGTTCGGGTTTTTTATGGTGTTTGCTTCTCTGAGTCAGATCTTTCAGTAGCAAACTCTTCCTCCTTTTTTTTTCCAGTATGAAGGGATGTTGATGCAGGGCGACCCCAGCGTAGGGAATAATGTGCTCTGACTCTATGGTTTCAAAAGGCTGAACAAATGCTTTATTAAGCTATGTTTTATTACTCTAATACTATACTAAAGAGATACTGTACTAAAATGGTACTTAAGAGAAACCTGACCATGTCTGAGACAGTCAGGACACAGCTGTGACCCAATGGGCCAATCAGTCCAAACAACCATCACCAGAATCCAACTAACCAATCACCTTTGGTAAGCAATCTCCATAACACATTCCCAATGTGCCAAACAACAGGTGCAGCAAGTAGAGATAAGAGTGGTTTTCTCTTCTCTGAGTTTCTCACTGCCTTCCCTAGGAAAAATCCTGGGAGAGAGAACCATGTCTCTCTCTGTTCAGAGAATGTGAATACTGCATCAGGAAATATAAGCAGTGCTTCTGCCTTCTTTAGTAGCATGCTTAGTCTGCAAATGTAAAAGGGAATGTTTTGTCCCTGCAATGGCGAGAGAATATAAAGCACAGGAAAGCATTTTGAGTTGCATTTTGTGTTTTTAATGGGTAGGCAGTTGTCAAAAAAAATGGAGTGCCAAAATACTTCTTATCCTTACAGAAGTCAATGGAGTTACATAAGTTTTGGAGCAGGAGTAGAAGTAGAACAATGCAATGTTTTGTGGAAGTCATATCTAATATTGCTGTTTGCAAACATTTCAGAAATAGGAGCTGAAGGTTCTTACGATTCTGGCATATCAGCAAGATTTCTTTTCTAAAGTGTTGATTTGGTTAGGTGGCATTTTGAGTTTCTTACTCTTCTTAAAAATAAAACTAAATGAACACTTCAAGAGTTTTTTTAAAGTGTCAGCATTTTCCAACGTTGAATTTAATTTACAGGATGGATTTTTGACGTTTCCTGGTTTTCAAAATTAGCTTACAAACTTGTAAAAAACTCATTAATTTTAAATATTCAATCTTTAAATCTTAATGTTTATATATTTGAAGAGCACGTGGGAAAGTTTTCAAAACCTTTCTTTTGCAGGGGAAAATTTTGAGAGCATAAGTAAATTTAGAGAACATGAATACTTTAGGTGTACATTTATAAAAGCTGCATAACTGAAATTGGTCATTGCTCTTAAATAGCAGTGAAGAAAATTACTATTGCCAAATTATACTGTATTTTTACTTAAGAAAAGGTTGTTATAAAGTCACACAAGAATAACCAGTATCTAAAGAAAGGTCAATGTATGTTCCTCATTTCTTGAAATATTTTATTGTAGCTTTCAGCTTAATGTTGTATCTCAGTAAAACAGTGATAGTAATGTGAAACATATATTCAATAAAATTGGCATAAATTTTATTTTAGACATAGCAGAGAACTTGCTCTTTTTTATTAATGAATCCAATTGATTTAGGAGTAAGTGATTTCTAAAATGAAATTGTAAGCCTAATTTAGGATCTGTAATTAAGTTTGCATTTTTTAAAACTGTGGTAAAAGTTAGTTGTCAAAACAACCTGCTAGTTTAGAACTTGTCAGTGAAAGATGTCATTTATTTCACATACAGCTTAGATTGCCATCTTGTTCACGATTCTAGTTTAAATAGTATTGTGGTGTAAAGTCTAATAGATGTGTTGCCAAATTGATTTGATTACAATAGGTTTATTTCTCAGGATTTATTATTAAAAGAACTTCTGAACAATTTTGTCAAAGAATGAGAGACATGAGGGAAATGTAGTAGCTAACACATTTTTAATTTCTCTGCTTTTTCTATATGTATTTTAGAATACAGAAATAGATATATAGATATATATATCTATTTCTATATACAGAAATATAGAAATCAGGTTCCCTAAGGTTCACTGTAGTTTATTGTAAATATCCATGATTCTAAACATTTGTAATGTCAGGGAAGTTGTGCAGGTGTATAATTTTAATGCCAACTACTGTTGCACTTTCACTCATTTGATGTAAATAAAAACAATACGCAAGCAAACAAAACCCAACAAAGAAGAAGAAAAAAAAAATTAATGAAACCCAAACCTGCCCCACACCCATCCCCATATATATAAACACCTTCCCTTTCATCCTTCCCTCAACAGGGAAGGATTTCTTCCTGTTGGAAGAAATATGTATGTGAATCAAGAAATCTTGAAAAACCTTAGTAATAAAACTTGCAGGCTCTTAACTCTTTCTGCCCACAGACCCTGCCTTTCTTATATTCTTAATCCAATGATTGCAACAGCATTACTAATGTGTATTTCATTATGGTCTTAAATTCAGTCATTTGCTTTGCTCAGATGATGTTTGATCATGTCACAGAAGTTTTCTGTGGTACTTGTCCTGTAATCTAATACAGGTAAAAAGTAATGCAATAAAATAATACATTAGCTCATTTTTCTGTTTTCCTTTTCAGTATTGGATGGTTAAGATTATTACACCACTGCCTGACTCACATAAGTGATTTGGAAGGAATGATGGCCAGTGCTGCAGCACCCACTGCTAATCTGTTGCAGACATGTGCTGCTTTACTAATGTCCCCTTACTGTGGGATGCATTCTCCCAACATTGAGGCTGTGCTTGTGAAAATTGGGCTTCAGTCCACCAGAATTGGACTAAAATTGATTGACATTCTTCTAAGAAACTGCTCGGCATCAGGGAGTGATCCTGCAGGTGAGTGCAGTGTATTTCTTTTCAGTTGCTGCTTAAAAGCATTGCTTGTCTAAAAGTACAAATACAGTGTATTTACACGTTGCTTTCTGATTCTGAGCCTGGGTTGCTAGAACTTGACATTGTGCTTTGATGGGCTTCTAAGTATCACAGTCTTTGTATGTGGGTAGTCCTGCCAGGATAAAGCAGTGCTCCCAGAGTTGTTTGGCTTTTCATAATTAGAAGGGTGTTTTGAAGAGAGTGTAGGATGTACAGTGTATCCTAAATGCCTCTTACTTTAGACGCTGTGTCCAGATGTTTTAAAATAAAGAGTACTGCCACAAATGCTGCTAAGGAAAACAAATACAGCAGAATTTGGGCAGCAGTAGTCTGTAAAACAGTATGAATTCTGAATACCTGAATATGCTGAATATTTTCAACATTGAAAATCTTTATGTTTAGAGGTACATAATGAAGATATAGTTACATTCTATGTCCCACAGTGAAGTATTGCAGAAGCTGTTCTGTTAGTGAACTGGGGATTTTGTATTTATGGTTTCATACCACTTTGCTGTTTTGTAGTTTCTAAATGAAAGAAAACAAATTCAATTTTTCCCGTTTTGAGGTTGCTACCAGAAAACACTCTCTTTAAAATGGCTTCCATCACTTCTTTTGCTATGAGCTAGTGCTTCAGCATAGATTGCTCTGTTTTGCGGGAATGTTGTTAGATAGGAAAGTACTTTGTGGCAGAGGATGAACATAGTGAGGAGAAGCTGAATAGGAAATAATCAGTGGAAATCTTCAACTGTAATCCTATTGATGGAAATTGGAGTTAAATAAGCTTTCATTTTGAAAAAAGCGTTTGCTTCTGTAAAGCAAGAGGTTTGACAGCTCTATTGGAATTAGTCATGTCTTTTTGGAATATGTTGAAGAATACCCTACTATGCAGACCTCTGAGTTCTGTATCTGATATATGTTGTAATGGCTTTTCATTTCATAGTCAAGATGAACATTGGACATACAAACTGTGCAGTTTTGAGACAGTGGTGTGTATAGGAATTTCATCCTTATGTTAATGGAGAAACTTAATTCAATGTTAATATTGCAATTCTGTAATAATGTCATTAGTACACTTAAAAAATATGTATGTAAGTACTTCTATTATTTCCCCTCCCCTTTTTTTTTTGAATGCGGCAAGATCTGAATAGCCCTTTACTGTTTGGAAGATTAAATGGTCTCTCTTCTGACTCCACAATAGACATTCTTTATCAGCTTGGAACAACTCAAGACCCTGGAACAAAAGATAGGTAATGCTATTTGGGTTGTCATATGGAAGCATATTCAAAAATAACCTGCTAAACAGTGGCTTGATCTTAGTTCACAAAACCAAACATTTTTGGAATCTCATTGTTAGGAGGTAGCATGGAAGTGCAGAAATCTGAATAAGCTCTCCCAGTTTTCTGTTCTAGCTCTTTTCATCCTTTTCAGGGAATGCTCTCTTTGTCCCTCTATTTCTGCTCTTATAAATGTGATAAAACTTTGAGAGAAAAGTCAGTTGAAAAACAAATAGTCAGAACTTAAATACCTGCTATATTTTCTTTTTCTGTAGAAGGTTCACATTTGGCTGTCCAAGATAAATTTTTTTTATTAATTTTTGCCCTGATTTGAGTCTTGAGAAAAAAGAGCTTGACCTCACTCTCAAACTTTACATCAAAGAAAGAGATAAATGTGTAAATTGGATTACAAAAAAACCAGCAAGCTCTTTTGACTCTGTTTCTTTGCTCATTTATAATATGCAACATCATCTTGTCTTCCAGAATTCAAGCATTGCTGAAATGGGTCAGTGATTCTGCAAGAGTTGCAGCTATGAAAAAAAGTGGCCGGGTCAGCTACATCTGTCCCAATAGCTCAACCAGAGAGTATGGGCTTCTGATGCCATCCCCTTCCCACCTGCATTGTGTGGCAGCAATTCTGTGGCATAGTTACGAATTGCTTGTAGAATACGATTTGCCAGCGTTGCTGGACAGGGAGCTCTTTGAGTAAGTAAAGCAAAGTTTAGCACCACGTTATTTCTATAATTAAACTGTTTTGTTCACAGATGTAATACAACTTGAAGGGCACTTATTGTGAAATAGTAGTGAAAAGTGAAGCTAATTGATAGAATGCATACCTAAACAAACAGATCGTTTTGTAGTTCTAAACTCAAAGCTGCACTTGACATATTCCAGGTATAATTGTCTTTAAAGACCCAAAAATCTGAAATGAGACAGGAAATGCATGTGTATACTTGCATAGATGTGAAAGGTAAGCTGGTTCATGGTCTTGTTCATGAGGTTTTTTAATGGACTGTTCTTGCTGAAATTGTTTGCAGTAATTTTCATAGTAGATATAGGTGATCTTCATTAGGATGCTGTTACAGAAACATTATTTTATTTGTCTCAGTATCCAGTATCTATAACTGAGAGGTGGGAAGGTGGGGATGTTTTCTTGGAATTTTCATTTCTGTTCTGGTTAGCCAGACTTGAAAGGAATGAATGCACAAAATCTGGAGTGAATCTTAAACTGTGAACTTGCTTCATTTTGATGCATTCTAAAGAGAAGTTCACCCTAAACACCAAATATATACTCTTAGTGACTCCCAAAATGAAAATATAGGATATAGTATTTGCAATTTATGTTGTTTAAATGGAAGAGATAGTTAAACAAAATAATAAGCCACATAACACTTTTTCACATTTTATAGAAAAATGGCTTTTAAATTATGGTATCTAGCATTAGTCAGGCATCTTTGATTTGTACTGTTGAATGCAGTTGCAGTTAATGAAGGGATCTTTGCACATGGTTTTGTTGTTGGTCTTAGGAAACCTTCATATTTTTCCACAACCAGTCTCCTTTAAGCATAGTCAAACATTGAAGTACTATCAAGTGTGTAAGTTATGGTTACAGGTACAAGCATGTGGAACTCTTACATGACTTCAAGCAAGACAATTTCCAAAGACTCTTCAATGATACAGTGATGTAGATAACTTTTAATTCAAAATGAGCTTGTTCATCATGGGAATCTGTTTAAGGATTTTAAATTGCAGGTCAATTAGTCCTTTTAGCAATACACTTTAACAGAAACACATTTTAACATTTGAAAAGGAAAAGCTCTAATAAAAATAGGCTTTCCAAAATGGACAGCCCAATTAGATTTATATAAAATCTATATATAAAAGTTGGTTTCACAGCTGAGTTCCTGTCTTTTGGAGTAAAGTGTGTTGTTTTCATTACAGGGAGAAATGATAGTTTGTTCCTAGTTTGAGTATGCAAGTTATAATATGACCCTGTTCCCCTACCTCCTGCCAGATATAAAACTATCACTCATATAGGCCACCATCTGGAGCAAATTATAAAATATATTCTTTAATAAATATAAAAGCTTTTTTGTCAGAGTTATATGGGCAAATATTTTTTCTGATAAAAGTAACTTTTCATGTGTATTCTTCATTTTTTTGGTATTGTAACTTTTGAAATATTGTAATGGATTCTAGCTATAGCTCCAAGTTTCTCCTTCATGTGATAAATCACTTTGTTCTTGGAAATATTTTCCCATCATCCCCTTTTTCCATTTCAGTATTTTTGCTTTGGCCAATGGATGCTAATCCCATAGTTATTTTTAAATATGTATTTAGAAAAAAAACTTATTTTTCATAGAGCACGAACTCATGCTGAAGATTTTAGCATTTGGATTGTGTTAATATATATTTGGAAAAGAGTTAAGTGTAGGTTTATTACATGTGGACTTTTGGAAATTGTGACTGTCTTCCCAGAGTTATAGATCATTTAGCCACTGAGATGAGTTTTCTGTTGGGGAGGGATTTTATCAATCTTTGACTGTAATAAATCCAATTTTTGGTTAGACCCAGGGAGTTCCTTGAGCTCCTAGGGTGCCCTTAGACGAAACACAGAATAACATTTCCATCCAGAAGAAGGGAAAACAATCCTTGCCTTCAAATGGGAATGCAAGATACAATAATACATCCAAATTTAATTTAAAAACCCAGCATTGAATGGCATGAAGTGCATGTTCACTTCTGTCTGTAAATGGTAAGATAATATAACATCTGTGGTGTCAAGGTACTGTGAATGCAGTTTGGAAAACTGTTTTTGTTTTAAAGTACTTCACATACTCTGGACAAGTCTGTGTGAAGAAATTATCATTTTACTTTACAAGTACCTGTTCTGAAATTTAAGCTGGATAACAGGAGCTAAATTAGCTTCTGCACTTAAATGGCTTGGATTAGCATTCAAGCAGATAGTACTTGGATGTGATGCCAAAGGTAGGTGGGACTTTAGAATAGCTGAGGAATAATTCTGTTGTTGTGTCCTAAATTTAGGTCAAGTAAGGATAACAAGGGTGTGTTGTCCAACCAACAAGGTTGTTGCTGCTTTCATTTTTTTTGCAGCATCTTTAAGAAAATCCCTAATAAGGGAAATGTTCAAAAATTTTGAAACATGTTAAACTACTTTCAGTTCTTACAAGGAATTGACACCTTCATGTAAATGACCTTTGTCCACACACATAGGGTCATTGTATGACCCTAACAGCTGCAGCTTGGAGAATTGACAGCATGAAGAGGTTGCAGTTGGTTAAAAGTGGATGAGATGTGTGACAACTGTTGAAAGACTGAAATCTGGTTTTTGTGTGCAGCTGGATTATATCTATTTAAAATACAGTATGATGAAAGAAATTTAAGCATACAGTTGAGAAATGCTTTTTGTGGGTAATCAGCATCTTGCTGATATTGTGATCTAAAAGAAGCTTCCAAGTTCAGCATGGAGTGTTTCACAGCAGCTTCTGTAATAGTAAACCATAAAAGTGCAAAAATGTTGTATCAACCAATGATAAAAAAGGGAAAATAACTGGCAGGCTATGTATTGATACAATTTTCTGTCTTCTACAGGTCACTGTTTAACTGGTCCATGTCTCTTCCTTGCAACATGGTTTTGAAGAAAGCTGTTGATAGTTTGCTTTGTTCCATGTGCCACATCCACCCAAATTATTTTTCCTTACTGATGGGATGGATGGGTATCACTCCTCCTCCAATGCAGTGTCAGCACAGACTGTCTATGACTGATGACAGCAAAAAGCAGGACCTTAGTTCATCTTTGACAGATGACTCTAAAAATGCACAAGCCCCTCTTGCACTAACAGAGTCTCACCTGGCTACTCTTGCTGCCTCATCTCAGTCTCCTGAAGCTATCAAGCAGTTACTGGACTCAGGTTTGCCTTCACTGCTTGTAAGAAGTCTTGCTAGTTTTTGCTTTAACCATACTTCTAGCTCTGACTGCACTGCACAATCAATGGATATCAGCCAGGACAGGCTCAGGAGGCACCATGTTCCACAGCACTTTAATAAAATGCCCATCACGGCAGACCTGGTTGCTCCTGTTCTCAGGTTTCTGACAGAAGTTGGCAACAGCCACATGATGAAGGATTGGTTGGGTGGCTCTGAAGTCAATCCATTGTGGACAGCACTTTTATTCCTGTTGTGCCATTCTGGTGCTACCTCTGGAGGACACAATATGACAGCACAGCAGACCAGTGCAAGGTCCAGCTCTCTTTCTTCAACTGTGACCACAGGATTGACCACTCAGCAGCGGACAGCAATTGAAAATGCAACAGTTGCTTTCTTCCTCCAGTGCATCTCTTGCCATCCTAATAACCAGAGACTTATGGCACAGGTGAGAGAGAAAAATAATGCTTTAATGTTTTGAAAACTTTCTGTGTCTTTTACCTTTCTTTATAATAACTTGGGGTTTTGTAAACTGTCATTGACTGGAAAAATTTATATTAAAATTGTTAGCTTGTTGATCTGAGTCTGAAACATATATAAAAATGTTTTGGCGTGGATGTCCAGTCCTTTGTATAGATTTGTATTCCTCTTGGTTTAGAGAAATAAACTTTAGACTGAACTCCAAAAGACTGTTTAATTGGATAGGGCTAAACTTTTGTGAAATGGAGTTTGAACAGAAAGCTTCACACATATTTTATATTAGTAACCTAAGGAGATTTCCTCGGAAGTTTGCTTGTGCAACCTGTGTCCAAGAAAATACAGGGTATTGCAGAAAATGGCTTTGCATTTGGCATTTTAGAGCAGATTCAGCTATCTTTGTCACATTCATTAACCTTGCAGACCTAGCTGAATGCAAGTATAATGAAAAAATGCTTTTTCAGCATTAAAAATAATGATGCTCTAGGAAGAAGTAGACTTCAGTAAAAAATTGAGTCAGTTCTCTGTTAATGGCTGGGAATAATAGTGCATTATGCCATGGGAAATGTTCGCTTTAGGGATTCAAAAGCTGGTTTTCTAACTACTTTATTGTCATTTTTTTATCTTTTTGAGAAATCTATGTCTTTACAATTACTTTGCTGGAGTCAGCATTTTAAACTTTTATATTAAGGGCCTTATTTGCTGCTGATGTTTTCTTCAGTGGTGCTCATTTCTGAGCTGGTGTGGTAACTGGAAGTGGATCTCAGGCACTGCCTACTTTGGCTGTGTAGAGCTATATTTTAAAAACCTAAATGTAGAAATATTTTAAACTTGATATCATTTTGCCTTCTCAGGTTCTCTGTGAATTGTTCCAGTCCTCTCCTCAGCGTGGGAACCTCCCAACCTCTGGAAATATTTCAGGATTTATTAGGAGGCTTTTTTTGCAACTGATGCTAGAGGATGAGAAAGTGACTTTGTTTCTTCAGTCACCTTGTCCAGTAAGAATTTTTGATACCATATGGTAAAGGTGGGATAAATTTAGCCTGTGAATCCTAAGCCTGAGTACATTCAACTTTGTTTGACGTGTTAGCAGCTTTTTTCTGCTGTACACATTATGGAATTTTGGAAAGGAAAGTGCTGTTGAATTTTAACTCATCATTTTAGAAGGAAATTCAAGGCACTGTGCTACAGTAACGCAAAATATTTGTTGGAAATGTACTGCTTCTGAAGGATCTGACAACTGAAATTGATCTTACAGAAGGCTTTTTAATAGTACTCTTACACACTAGCAATAAATATAGATACAATATCTGTTCAGTAGTCCTTAGCAGTATCATTAAGGATCAGTCATAGTCAAAATTGGCAGACATGCTTCAGCAGTTAGCCAAAATGCCATGAATAGAGTGACAAATATGTGAATTCATTTATAAAGCAGATGTATGCTTTATGGTTCCACATGCTTCACTGGAACAGAATTACAATTGATGTCTGAAGTGCTCTCCATTGAAGGCTGTGACTAAAAAAACAGGGCAAAACCACAAGTTTCTTTAAAAGATCTGATACTCCCAGATAAAGATAATCCAGAAAAAAGTATTTGCTGCTTTGGTTTCTGCATCTCAGAAGTAAAGCACTGCAGGAGATAACATGAGAGGGAAACTGATCAGATAGTATAAAATGGAAAAGGAGGCACAAATACAGTTTTAGCACAAACATTTAAATGTTTTAAATTGGCTGAATAATTGTTAACAAGTCAATTGATAATGTGAAGGTAACATCAGTTACCAGTTTTGTTATTTTACGTACAACAGATTTTTACAGAAGCTGTTACTAGATATGTAAAAGCAGAAAACATGTCTTGAAGTTGTCATAGTTCAGTTTCTTTTATTAAAAACACTGGGGAATTGTGTTCTTAGTGAGATGATTCCTCCTATAAGATGCAAAGAGAAGCCTTAAAAATAAAGTGGATGTACAGGATATACTCCTAGAATTTCCAACTACATAACCTTTCAAAGATCAATTCCCTATTTTTATCTTACAAGTTCTTACCAAAACTGTTTTTCAGAAGCTCAGTTCTGGTTGTCAGGAAGTAAATTTTTTTTAAATTGCATTGCACAACAATTAATTGGTCCTGTAAGTTGATATGCATAAACAGGTCTTCAGGGCTGTCTGAAATACATTATGGTAAAATATTTGCAATGTTTTAACATTTTAATAGTGACTTAGTTACCTGTCATAATAACAAAAAGTAGATATTAAGTCTTGAATAAACTTCCTCCTCAAGTGAGAGCAACAGAAAAACATCATCTTTCTCTACTCTAAGTACGTTGTTGTTTTTTGATATTTAGTTTCAGAGTTAAGTTTTTGTTTCCTAAATATTGGCAAGTCTCAGGCTTGTGGTTTTTCTGTCATATTACAACTATGTAAAATGATTGGGTTTTTTAAAGCAAAGATGATATCATACTGTTTCTGGTCCTAAAAATATTGTAGGTTTTCAAAACAAATTATTTGGAGTTAAAAAGCTAAACATGTCCTAATTTGATGTATTTTTACTATTTACCTCTAAAGTTGAAGGATATATTAGTTTTCTTTTTTAGCATACTAAGGATTTAGCTTTATCTAGCTGATGTGGCTTTATAAGAACATAGTGATTTAACTTATTTCTCAGTGTTAAAGTCATAATTAATGTTGACTCTTTTTTCCTTTCAGCTGTACAAAGGTCGAATTAATGCTACTAGTCATGTAATTCAACATCCAATGTATGGAGCTGGACACAAATTTCGTACTCTTCACTTGCCTGTCTCAACAACTCTAGCAGAGGTTCTTGATCGTGTGTCAGGCAAGTTTGCAATAGTTCATGGTTTTGTTTTGCTTCTTTTTTAAATGCAGTTAAACAAAACTTACATTGTTTGTTGGACCATAGAAATCAGACTGCAAATATCAGTATTTAAAACACACTGTCTTTTATCCTTTCATTAAATTTCCCAAAATTTTGTCAGTTAAATAGCCTGGAACTTAGTGGTACATCTCAAGGTGGAGATGTGTGTCCTGTGAAAAGGACCTTGATAAGGGCTTCATCTAATTTCTGTGGTTATACATTTGTCTGCTCTATAAATATTTGCATTTGCTTACTAAATGAAAAATGAAAAGTATCATTTACTTTTAGATATTAATTTTTAAATTATGCTCAGTGAGAGGATAATGTTATGGCATTAATTTATTTACTTGTTTTTTAAATTTCAGTACTTTCAGTTATACTACTTGAATATACACTGAGATTAACCTCTCAGAGACCATAATATGGACTTTGACACCTAAATGGTAGACATCTTAATCTTAAAATGAATCCAGTCTTTAATTTTAGTGGTTATTTAATACTTCAGGAAACAGAACTATATGTTAAAGATTATGGGTAATAATTTTTTAAAATTTAGTTAGCAAGTAGAATTCATACTGAAGATGTCATCTCCATGCCAGAGCTCTCTAGGTAAAACCAGGCAAAATGCAAGTTGATTCTCCTCTAGTAATGAATAGAGTAAAAATTGTTTGGACATGTTAAATGAAAAATCAGTTTTATACATGTCTAGTTTTAAAAAAATAAACAAATCCAGGACTACTTCTTTACTCTTAAAATGTGGTTCTCAATAATGCCAAAGAAAAGTCAAAGATTGTTAGAGCAATTATGTTTTTGCCAAAAGGGAGATGTGCATTGAAGGGTGTGCTCTTAGTCGCCTCTTCATCTGACTAGATATGTATGCTCCTAGATGTAGGTTTACTTGATTGTGTACTTCTTTGGAACTCAGGGTAGATCAACTTTTCATTTATGAGACAGGTCTTCATGGAGTTAAAAGCAACTATTGCTTTTTTATATCTATGGAAATGTTTATACTTACAAATTTGTTGGGGCGATAAATGTTGCCTAACAAGCTGATAGGAGTACTAAAATATTATTTGGCAGAATACTAGAAAGGACAAGATGTGTTTTAGGATTTTAATAGAAAAATATCCATTCCTAGCTAAATGCTTGGATCTTATTTATCAAGGAATAGTTCACTATTTCTGATAGAGTTCTATATTTGTTTACTGTCCAGAGAGTCATGTGTGAAATGTGACTAAGGTTTTTCTGACCACAAACTGCACAAGGATCTCATTACTGTAATGGGTGGGATGGTCACTTTGTACGAGGTAGGGATCAGTTGCTGAGCAGTGACAAACTGTCCTGAGTAGCTGCTTTAGTGGTGCATTGTTGTCAGCTTGATAGCCAGTGCTAGTAAGGTCTGGAGAGGAGAATGTGATGATGTGGTAGACTCTTATGCCTGAAATTGAAAATAGTGCTGACTTTGTAGGGCACCATAACTTTAGGGTTTGCTGCTGCATTGTTATGCCTTGGCTTTGTGGTTCTTGTATGGCATTCTAGGAAATCCATGGTCAGGACAGAGTAAGGAAGGCTTGACTATAAGAGGAGCAAGCTGTGTGTTTAGGGTGAGAGAGAGAGAAGGGGTGGATTGGGATAGAAAATAAAGAAAAGGCTGTCACCACTATAGCGATAGAAGTCATGAAGATCCTGTGTCAGAATCTGTCCATTGGGTTAACTTTTTTCTTTATTAGTGTTAATGTCTCAAATTAACCATTTCATACTTTCTGCATGAATAAGTCACAGGACCCATATTCATTTTGTACTTTTTTCCCAGCTTTAAAAAAAAGAGGGGGAGAAAGGGGTCATGAAATCACTGATAGATCTGCTACTTGCATCCCTTCACCATAGGAAGAAAATGTGCAGTACACAGCAGATAGGATTGCCTGGAAGAGTACCAGGTGTTTTATAGTTCATGCACCTTAGACTTGAGTTACTGTTGGAGTCAGAAAAACTGAACAACAAATCTGGATTTCACCTGAGTAGTTAAAATACCATTGCTTAACCTTCTTTAATAATTTTATTAATGACCTTTACATTGCTCAGCAGTAAGTGGACATTGAGTCCATGGGACAAAACTAGAGCAACTCAGAAATTTAATAATAATAATAGTAGTAGTAATAATAATAATAATGAAAGTTTTTTAAAAGCCAAAACCATTCACAGTCTCATAGATACACTTGTATGTGTATATATATATATACACACACACGTTTGTATATATACACACAGATCTATGCATAGAGATTGTGTGTGGGTGAATGTTGAGTCCTAAGTGGCAGTAGTTTCACACTCTGTATCTCTTTTTAGTCTCCAGTGCTGTCTAATACAGACATAACTAATGTTTTCAGGCACAAATTATAATATATTTCCAGGCAGCCAAATCACATCCCTTTCAGCACCTCACCCACTGGTGACACACAGTTAAGGTAGCTGCATGTTACTTCTAGGTCTTGAGTCTGGTTGTACCTTAAAGCTGCTGTGGCTATGTGGAAACAACTCAGAGAATTACTTGGCCATTTTGGTGCCAGGGTTGTACCACACAGGGTATGAAATTGTCCATTTTCACCAATTATCAGTGATTTAATAAGTTAGATTAGATTTAATAATGTACTGATAGTTGTGATCTGTTCTAGTGATTGAACCAAAATGGTCGAACTGCAGTAATCCAATGTTCTCTTAAACAGCTCAAGATTTGGTTGTGTAATGTACTTCAGGCATCTTCCAGTTTTCTTTTCCAAAGGAAGAGAATTTACCAGTTCTGAAATTGGATCAGTATGTAACAAGAAATATCCAGACCCGAATACAAGATCATGTTTAAATAAGTCTGCAGCCATCCTTAAAAAAAAAAAAAGCTATTTCTTTTTTTGTTGGATTTTTTTGCTTTTGTTTTTTTGTCAAGATTTATTGTGGGTTTTTTGGTTCATTTGGCTTGGGTTTGGCTAGAGATTTTTTGCTTAATCTCATTTTTGGTTGATTGCAGTGGTTTAGTGTTTTTTAATGTGAAAACACTTGACTCATCAAGTAATGGCTTTAAACTTACAGATTGAAATTGTCAGAGAACAGAGTTTTGGGGGAAGAAGGGGACAGAATTACTATAGTACCTTAATTTATAGGTATTGACAAGACTATTGCTGCCTGTGTTGGAACTCTGAAATGCTACAGTAGTTGAGAATAGCCTTGTTAACAGCTTAGAAACTAATAAAATCAACTCAGTATCTTGAAATGCTTTTCTTTCCTCTCTTTCTTTGTCCTTATCCTCTCCATTCCCATATAGATACGCCTAGTATTACAGCTAAGCTAATTAATGAACAGAAGGAAGATAAAGAAAAGAAGAATTATGAGGAGAAAGAAAAGGTTAAAGCAGAAAATGGATTTCAGGACAATTACAGCGTTGTTGTTGCTTCTGGTATGTCTTTTTTTTCTGTCTTTTATAAAATGGATCTTTCTGGTGTTAAAAGTGTGTTAGGGGAAGAAAATATCTACCAATAATTAACTTTATTACTAGTGATGGTTAGAAAGATGGTAGCCCCTCGTACTACAATTGTAATGTAACTGACTGTTAGGCAAGAAAGATTGATTCCTGGTGAAACAGCTGCCTCTAATATATTATACTGTGACAAATTTGTCAATTCTATGTACACCTAAATATATGTGTCAGTGATATCTTCGTGGATGCTGTTGCTAGGGTATTTTACAGGATTTTTTTAAAGACACCCCTGGAGCTTGGAGGGTATTATTGCTTCCGCTTTTTGCAGTAGCTGGTACAACAGAGTTTAGTCACCGCTCTTCTGAAAATATGCTTTGGAAATAAAAGGTATCCACATATTTTGCATAACAGCAAATGGTACTCTACTAAAAACTGTCAAATGGAGATTTTGGCATAAACCCATGTTATTCTACTTGGAAACAACTAATACTGGAGTTTCTTTCAAAGCATTCAGTTTATAAAAACTATTGGGTCAAGCCTTCAAAAGCCTCTTGTGTAAGCCCTTTTTCTTACAAAAATGCAAACCTTTTGTTGGAGCATATAGATTGAACATAGTAATTTTGCAGTGGTACACAAATGTTGCAGTTCAGATGATGGCTGTAGAAGTCATTCATCTTTCAGTTTAAAGTTGATTAATGAACTTCAAACTACTCCTTTCCTATCTAGCTTTTTGCCATTATTGAGCTACCTTGAGTTCATTCACACTTCATGAAGCATAAAGCAGAGATGCTGATTTCCTCTGACTTTTGGCACCAATATTTCTTAAGCCTTTTATTTCAGGTTTTTAGATGTAGATATAACTTAACACAAAGTTTGAACAGGGCAGCAGTTTCACTGAACTTGGTGGGCATTTAAAACAACATAGCTATGTTAATTACAGCATCTTTATCTGACAAAATAGTTACAGTAGGGGCCGCATAAACAAGTTAAACATGTTTTAGTAGTATCTAAAATATTAATAGGTCCAAGGAAAGGGTTAAAACACAGAAAATCTAGAAAGAAACAAAAATACTAAGCCAAGTTTGAAGATAGGGCATAGTACAGTCAGCCCTGCCATTCCAGTTACATCGCTCATCCTACTGCGTGATATAGCTCATTCTCTATTAAAAAGAAGCAGATTTCAGGTTTTTTTCTGATATTTCCAATTTTCTCCAATTTAGTAAGAGTTTAAATGTAAACTTATTTAATTTGGATTTGTTTTACTGCCTGTTGGTCAAATATTTTCTTCTTTTGTAATAACTTTTCATATATTCTGAGGGTTTTGTAGTGTCCTCAGAATCTCAAGAAGTTGAAAGTATTTACGTTTTTACCTATGGGTAAAATTAATAGAGGGAGAAGATGGTATTTGCAGCCTGATCTTCCTGAAGCAAGCTAGTCTAGTGTACTGAGATTATTGGACAATGTGTTGTACATTAGAGCTGCTTCTAATGATCAGCTGAAACCAGAGTGTATTACAGCATTTGAAGTGTGGATCTTGTTAGTTTTGTGGCAGCTCTTGGACAATGATGAGTTAGTAATTGTCTGTCTTTGTCTGTTGACCTGATGGCTTTTTACCTCTGTCACCTGCACAGAAGGGTACATGATTGCAGTATAATTGTGCTGTACCTTAAGTCACCTTAAGCTGTCCTAAGATAAGGCAGTCTTGCTGTGTAGTAACAGTAAGCTCTTCTGTAGCTAGTCTACCTCCTGATTTTCATGTAGTGCTTACTTCAAATGTTTTGGGGTCAGGGAACTTGGAAAGCACATATAAAGGCACCTTTCATCCCATGTGGTACTGTCAGTACTGCAGCTAAAGTCACCTTTGTAGGCCAGACAAGGGTTTATTAGCTATAATCTGTGCTGAAATGTCTGTCAGTTTGGGAAAATTTGCCTTTTTTGCTTTCAGGTGAAAAGACAGCCTAAAAACATTTTGCTCTAGGGCTCATTGTGAGACACTCTTCAATGACAGCAGAATCAGAATAGCTTTTGCTTTTTTTTTGCATGATGTCATCTAGTTATGGTTTGGTTTATGTTTGGCGCTTAAGAGAATGCACAGCCTTTTCACTAAAAATACTGGGATTATATTCAAATATATTTTATACAAAAATATTGTTCTGGCATTTAATTAGCCAGTGAGGTAAAGTTCATCTATTTTTCTATCATTGAAGGTTTTGAGTATGTTGTATCTTGGCAAACTGAAGGTATAAATACTAGATCAACTTGAAAATTTTTACTTCTGTACTAGGTTTGAAATCTCAGTCAAAAAGAGCTGTTTCATCCACCCCTCCACGTCCACCATCGAGGCGAGGAAGAGTGATGGCAGATAAAGTTGGTGCTTCTTCCTCAGGAGGAGAATCTTCCAGCAAGACCATTAGTGTTCCAGTCTTTCATCTGTACCATAAACTACTACCAGGTAACTTTAATAATACATTTTACGTATCAAAATTATGGTTTTTTCAGTGGCTTTTTTTTATGGTTTTTTTTGATCAGGAAGTTGTTACAATGGTAATGGGCATTAGCATCTTGGAAGTGTGGAGCTGGTAAACAGCTTTCAACTGGAAATCATTATAACATCAGCAACTGCAGCATTGTAGCATCATAGCAGCTCAAAAAAAGTGGCAATTATGTTCATCTCCCTTGAAGTTTAGTACCTTATTCCTAAGAAAACTCTCAAAACACTTTCACTCACAAATGAAAGGGTGGATTTGAAAGGTGACATTATAGGTTTTCTTCCACATACAAGGCAGAACTGAACTGGTAAAAATGCCCTATTACTTCAGGTTCTAAGTGGGCAACCATCTTGCATTGTTCTCTGAAGGGTTGATTTGCCAGTTCAGGAATATTCTTGAATTCCATAACATTTGTGTTTTAAAAGCACAGCATGTCCTAAGCAGTTGGTCATGTTCCATGTATATCAGATGTGGTATAGCAAGACTGGCAATCTCTTTTTTTCAGGAAGAAATTGCGGTGACTTAGATCAGGAATAAAAAACAGAAACATGAGTGAAACGCTTCATTATTATGCAGAACAGCTTCTTGTCTGCATCCAGCTAATGGAATTAAGTGGTCAACTTCTGATCAAAGTCATTTTCACTCAAAAATCCCTAAATTTGAGACTTACTATCCAATTACCAGCTTTGAGGCTGTCCTCTGGCAGTTATTAGCAGGATAGTATACTTGGATTAAAATATCTAAAATTGATGAGTGTCCTGGTTCAGGGCAAATTTGGGAGAGAACCCCCAAAGGGGCTCCTCTAGAAAAGCAGATTCAATTGACCCCTCCCCCAGCTGGTTCTGGAAGAAATACCTCCTTGGAGAAAAGTGGAAAAAACCTGTTTATTATAAAACCTAAACAATATTAAACAATAAAAACCCTTGCTGCTCTAAAAGCGATGACAAACTGAGAAAGTCCCTTCCCCGGGTTACTCTGATCAGTCCCTCCAGTGCTGGAAATGCCACGGCCCAGGCCCGGCCCAGTGGGCCACAGGTCTGAGCTGCTGGTGCTCTTCTGGTGTTCAGGCCAGAGCAGCTTTAAACAGGTCCAAAGGAAAGGAAAAAAAAAACAAACACAGTCCAGGGAACTTCTTTGCCTCAGCTAGCTAAAACTAACTTAAACAAAGGAGAGCTCTGTCCATCTGCAGCCGGGAGCAGGAATGTGGAGGAGTGAGTGCAGTGTCTGAAAACAAACTGCGTGCTTCTTCTCTCCCTCCTTCACTCTCAGAACAAATCTTAAAGGTGCAAAACGTATTATTCAGCATAAACAGAACAAGAACAGACAACTGGGGATAAAAGCATCATATAGTCAAGTGAGGACAATGAGCAAAACCTGGTGGGATGAGTCCAGTGATTGGTGTGCCATGACGGAGGGTTACAGGCTCTTCTGGGGAGTGGGCAGATCAGGCACAGCATTGCCAGCCAGGCAAGGGAGGGGGTTGTCCTACTCTGCTCTGGGCCGGCCTCACCTCAGGTACTGGGGGCAGTTTAGGGTGACACAATATAAGAAGGACTTAAAGCTATTAAAGATAGTTCAGAAGAGGGCAATGAAGAGAGTGAAGGGCCTTGAGGGGAAGCCATATGAGGGATGCCTGAGGTCACTTGTTCAGCCTGGAGAAGAGGAGACTGAGGGGAGACCTCGTTTGCAGTCAACAACTTCCTCATGAGGGAAGGAGGAGGGGCAGGCTTATCTCTTTTCCAGTGACTGGTAACCAGTGACAGGACCCAAGGGAACGGCCTGAAGTTGTGTCAGGGGAGGTTTAGGTTGGATATTAGGAAAAGGATCTTCCTTCAGAGGGTGGTTGGGCACTGGATCAGGCTCCCCAGGGAAGTAGTCACAGCCCCAAGCCTGATGTTTCAAGAAGCACTGGGAAAATGCTCTCAGGCACATGGTGTAACTCTTGGGGCTGTCCTGTGTAGGGCCAAGAGTTGGGCTTTGATCCTTGTGAGTCTCTTCCAACTCAGGATAGTCTATGATACTGTTATTTTGGAGATGAGATCAAAACCCAGTGCCTGTTTTCAGTATGTAGCTGGTAAATGTTGATTGTCTTGCAATGGTCATGTAAACCTTTCTTTATTTGTGATCTGGTCGTGTCTTGCACAGCAGACTGTTATTACCTTGTACAATGGCAAGGCGTTTTGAATTTTTGCTTTTCTTAAGACATAATCTTCAATTGAAGAAACAGATTGTTACTAAAGAACTCTTAGATGTTGTTTTACTTGATTAAGTGCAATCATGATGAAATGGACTTGCTATTATATGATCCAACTCTAAAATATTTAATGTGTAAATCTACTTGTTTTCAGACAAAATTTTCCAGCCTTCAGATTAGCTTGTAATTTCAGGCAAGAACATATTTGCAATCAACAAAGTGGCCAAAACCTGAATTAAAGTAATCCATTTGGACTGTATTGCATGTGCATTTCAAGTCTATGTTGCTGTGGAGAAAAGTGATCCTGGAAGTGCCCTTTTTTTTTTTTTTCCCTGCTGTCTTGACACAGGAGTAGTGAGCTAGGCTTGGGATTAGTAGGCCTGAGAAAGAATTGCCAGTTTCTTTGTTTTCCACTTTTTTCAATACCACCTGTTTTACCTTCCAGTTGCAGACACCTCTCTGCTCCCACAATTCAATGGTGCTGCATAGGCAGTGGTGTTTAATAGCGGGGGACAGCCAGTACCCACTTAAAATGCACATCAAATTACAGCCTTAGCCATTTGTTAAATGTGCCAAGTGCTTGTGCTCTCAGCACAGGGCTGTCTTAGGGAATGCTGGCATAGATCTTTTTGATGATTGGTTCCAAACTGATGGGGCCCCTTTTCCCAAGAGAACAAATGGTAAAATGAAGGCCTTAGTTTGGAGCCAGATGATATTTAGTCTACTTGGCTTCTGTGGTGCAAGTAATGAACAGCACCTGGATATGTATGTTAAAGTAACCCAGTCAGAATTTTCCTCTCTGACTTGATGCCTTTGTTGTCTAGGTCAGCCATTACCAGCTGAAATGACACTTGCCCAGCTTCTGACTTTGCTGTATGACCGCAAACTCCCTCAAGGATACCGATCCATAGATTTGACAGTTAAACTTGGTTCCAAAGTAATCTCAGATCCAAGCTTATCAAAAACAGACTCATTTAAACGTCTTCACACAGAAAAAGGTGAGTGTTCTTACTTTGTTGGTATACTCCTTTTAAAAATGTTTTTATTTTGGACAAAAACTGTTTTGATTTTCTTGATGAGAAACAGCAGTTTTTTGTATTTTCTTGGATGATTTTCCTGAGCTATTCTTTTCCAGATAAGAGCTAAACTTTGTGATAAAGTATTAATTCATTCCCTGCCTAAATTATATCTATAAGATGCTCCAATATGGTTGCTCTGGTTTCACTTTTCTTTTTTCATTGTAATATTGTATGTGATACAATTGTGATTGGATATATACAGTATATTTTATTTCTTGACATGTATATCAGCTCTCTCTAGTAAGTGTGTTTGTGCTGGTAACCAGGGCAGCCAGAGGAATGTCCTGGGTTATTTTTTAAGGTCCCGACAGTACCTTAAAAAAAGTGTCATAACTCCTGTAATACAGGAGCTGTTGGAAATGAAATGAGTTAGAGAAGCCTGTGAATTTATTTATTGAGCTATCTTATGTACCAAATGCTGCTTTGAAAATGGGGATTTCTCTCAAGCCATCTAAGCAGATCTTATAACTGCAACTTTTAAAAACATTTAACATTTTCTAATATGATGTATTTATTGATAATACTTCTGCCAATTGCTTGCTATCTCCTTGCTGGGGAAGGGGAAAGGAGATCTGTCCCAGGAGTCTGTTCTGAAATATTTTTATATCATTCCTTTAGGCAAGACTTAGAGAAATGGGACTTTGAAATTAAGCTGATTGTAATCTGCTGATCATCAGCCTGCTGACACACATGGAATTCCAAAATTAATCATTCAGTTCTTTTCAGACAGGGGCTTCTTTTAAAACCTGTTCACTTGATAGTCTGTTTCTAGAAAAGATAAGAAACAGAAGTGTTGAAAACCAATTATAATTTTCTTGATATCTGGTCTGAAATTAGCCTTTCATGACTCTATGCAGTGTTTGGATATACATATCTCTCACACTATTAAGAGATAGATCTTTTTCAAATAATACTTTGGTTTACTTATGCTCTTTATTTGAATTCTAAACATACAGTAAATATTTTACTATTTGATTAAAACTCAAATCATTAGACAAGTTTCAATTTAGTAGTAAAGTTGTGTGAAGACATAAAGGTCCTCTGAACTTACATTAAGTTATTGGGCACTTTTTTGTTTAAATTTGAGCTTGTCATTACAAATCCACTGATCTGCAGTGATATACAGCAAAATATTAGTTTTATTCACAATCACCACTCAGCAATAATGAAGGTCAGAGCTACTGCTTTTTCTTCACTAGTGTGTAATATCTAGAGAAATTATTCTTACATATCAGTGCTCCTTTACTTGCTACTTAAAGTAGACTGCAGGGTTTTTGACACCTGGATAGATTTTTGACCTACTAGATAGATTTTATAGGTTCACATGGTGTCTCTAGTGCTACATTTCCTATTACTTGAGGAAGAGTGTCATTTATTTACATTTTTTTCTGTCTGCTTCAATGCCTTTTATGAGATCAGCAGTTTTCCACAGTGAAGTGCATGACTTCACTGAAAACCTGGAAAATGCTCCTGGAGGTGAAATGGTTTCAGTTGGATTATAAGAAAATTAACTAAAGCAAGGACTTGAAAAGCATACTTAAGTGTAACTCCTTGAGTGAATATTGAAGAAGTTACTGTGTTTGCACTCACAATGAAAGGATCTGCCTATAGCTTTACTCACTGAGAACTTACTTTTCAAGTGTCTTTTGCAGAGAAGCAGTTTTCAGTGCTTTATCAATATCTCAGTGTTTATATTTTCTTGTTGTCTTCCTTTGGGAAGGCTTACAGCTTTTTACACTGCAGAACAGAGGGGTGAGGTTTTTGGTCAAAATCTTTCTTTTAAAACCATCGTTATGAAGGATATCTAACATTTCTTGCAGTCTGATCAATTCATGCCACTGCAAGCAATTGAATTGCAAATCACGTTCAGCCTAGTGAGGTGGAATCCTCCACATGTCTGGTGGAAGGTGGTTCCTTGCTGATACCAGCAAGGTTGTGACACCCTCACCCACTGTCTGTGGGGAAAAGGAGCATTTCCATAGAGGTTTCTGCCTGTCCTTTAGAACAGTAGACATCAAAGCTGTATGTACTGAAAGTGTTACGATTGGACATTTTCTTACAAGGATTATCCTGCTTTAAAGGTATCTGCGACCTTTTCTTAGTCTGTCTCTGAAAGACTTCTTCAGACAGACTTTTCATAGTCTTTGCTTTTGAAGTAGGATGAATTGATGTACATATTCCTACATGTCCCTGATTTAAGCTTATTAAATCTTACACTTTGATCATATTATTCCAAAGCAGTGTGATCCTCCCACAGTATATCAGTGATGTCCTTGTAACACGGTGCTTCTTGCATGTTTTAAAGTTGAGAATTAGGATGGGGAAAGACCTGCTGTTTGCTATTCCCTTTCAAATTAGAAAGGAACAGTTTTAAAAGATGAAGTCTCTGTTAAAAGATACAGTGTCTGCTGTTTAAAAGTTTTTTCATAAGAAATTTATTTTGGTAGCTGCACAAGTTATTCATTAATGTGCTTCTGTGTTTTTACAAGTATATAATAAATAATAGCATGTGTGCTATATATTTGGAGTATAACTGAGGATTATGATGAGTGTCAGAATGTTCACAGTGAAGAGATACTGAGACCACTTGGTCTCTCCTGCCTTTTGATGTGGCTGTACTCTGAAGACTTGGAGGACCCCTGCATTACATTGCTTAAAAATATAATCTGCAAAACAGATTTTTAGATTAAATATACAGGATATTCACTGAAGTTTGCCTGTGGCAATTAGCAAAGAGGGCTGATGTTTGGCAATAAGGAATTGTGGTAGGGTTTTGTATATTCTGTATATACTTTTGTGTGTAAGTGCATAGAATGTTCATTTTTTTGTCTGTTGTACAAGATATTAGGGTGCTAAGTCATAAACTGGGAGGATGGAGGATGGAGGTTAGAAGAAAGTTAGAAATCCAGATCATGATCTTTTTTTCATGAGGAAGAATAGAATTAAATCTCATGGCTTTTGCAGAGGGTCATTTTGACACCTCACAGAGAAGAGATGTGAAAAGCAAAACAGGTTAAGATTTAAGGTTATCTTTCCTTTCTTCAGCTGTAAACTCTTTATTGGAGAATAACAAACCTACTTCTAGATGAGTGTTAAAAAGTGTCATAACTCCAAAATTAGCAAAGTCTTGAAGGCATAGATCAAATTCTAATAAAACATTAAATTCTAATAATTAACATGTAGCCATGTGTAAATAATGCTGAGTTTGACATGGATCTGCTGTCATTGGCAAAAGGTACTGTCAGGACCCAGGACATTCCTCTGGCTGCCCTGGGTGATTCAAGACCCTGTCAGGGCTCAGAGACCTTGGCACGGAGTCAAAAACACCTGTGCCTTTGATTTTAGCCCATGGAAAAAATTACCAACTTTGTGTGAAGTTTAAAAGCCACGAGAGTTTGAGTAGAATGATAGTTAATCTGTCACAGGGTGAAAAAGCAGAGTTTTGGGGTTTTAGAATGGGGGTTCAAAAAGCAAGATGAAGGGATCTGGGTGTGTCCTGTCCTTCTTCTCCTTCTTCTTGTCCTCCATCTTCTGCTGTGATAGTGACACTTCTGGATTGGTTTAGAGTAGAGACAGACTATCTAACATAGGTGATAGGTATTGGAAAATTATTGTAAATAAAGTACACGTAGTTCTTAGTATAAAAAGATAACACCGCCCTGAGGGCAGTCAGTGTGCCACAAACCAACCTGCCAGGCAGATCTCAGCAGGTCAGAGAAAGAATGTAATAGATAAGGAAAAATAAACAACCTTGAAAAGCAGAACTGACGAATCTTGACTACTTCTTTGGTCGCGGTGCTGGGAAAAAAGACTTTCTGATACTTCAGGGGTCATCTCAGCCACAGAAACCCGAGAAGGTACCACTAACACATTTATTTTCTTTTGTCATTCTTGTATTCATTTCAGGTTCTTGACTCAGTCTTTGCTTGAGAAGGAATCAGTACTTTTGAAAACCACTTTTAAATGAGGACAAACAAATAAAGACAGTGTTGATGATATATATTAATTTCTTTTCTGTTTGTTTTTGTAGAGCATGCAGATTTACTGGGACCTTGCCCTGAAGATGAAGCCATCAGTCCTGGGGATGAGTGTATGGATGCAGTTCTAGATGAATCACTTCTTGAAACTTGTCCCATTCAGTCTCCACTGCAAGTTTTTGCTGGCATGGGTGGATTGGCTCTTATTGCAGAGAGACTCCCTATGCTTTATCCTGACGTAATTCAACAAGTGAGTAGAAAAAAATAAGTGTTGGAAAATATGCTGAGAGTATTTTGTTTGTTTGTCTGAGGACAGTATTTTCCTTGTCTTTCCCTATAGTTCAGTTTAACTTCTCAGTTATTTGGGGAAGTTACTTTAAAAGAGGCAAATGGATAACTCTGCAGCCCTGTCCAGCTGTACGTGTGCTTCCCTGTCCATGTCACAGACTGCCTGAGTAGCTGTGGTCTTGTTGGGACCAAGGCAAGCTTTTTCTGTTTGTTTAAAATACCTTGGAGGGTGCAGTAAAATAAAGTTACTGATGTACTATAAAGGCATACTTGCTTATCACTTAGTTGTTCGTGCAAGTGTACCCTCATAGATGTTTTTATGGTTAAGTGAAATTCAGTTCTCAAAGATTATGTAATTTTATTATTATAAATAACAGTATCATCTTAATTATATTAATATGAAGAAATAATAGATATTATTTGTATACTTATATATATATATAATTCCTCTAGATGCACTGATAGACATTTCAAAAGTGTCAGTAGTGGCATTAGTGTGGAATTACTCCTTTGGCTGCTGTTTTAAATACACACTGCTAAAAAGGGAAGAAATAACCTGTGAATTATTCAGATTCTTTTTGACAATATTTTTGAAGCTTTTGGCTGATACTCCTAACAGGAAATAATATTTATTCCCTTTGAAACTGAATTAATCATGAATTAAGGGTATCATACTATGGATATGTATTGAGAGTACATTATTCAGTATCTTGACTGTAAAATTATGGCAACCATAGGAACCCTGTAGTGAGACTGGATAATTAATATGCATCCTTTGTAAATAGTTCTACAAAGGCCTTAGAGGTCTAGTACCAATGCATTTCAAAAATTGCAAGTTGAAGAAGTATTTACATAAACAGTTACTGTGTTATGAATTCCAAGAGGGATAATGTGTACTCTGTATTGAAGCAAACGGATATGTGGAATTCTGCAAGACATGAAAAGTAAGTTATGACCATGAGAAATTTCATTCCTTTTCTCCTTCTTTTTCTATAGTCCTAGGAACTTACTATCTTTTCACAATTTCTTAGCTTGAGATATATGTTTAGATTCAAATACTGAATAAGAATTCTGCAAACCATAAAAAAAATTAAATACTCACTGTTCAGAGTGAAAACTGATGATTTCTCCAGACCCTTAATTCTTTAATTTTACTTTTATATTTCTCCAAGTCACTGGAGAAATGTGAACATAATTGGAATAAATGCAGTAAAACATGGCTTTGACTTTAAATTAGGAATTTGGTATTCTGGATAATTTCTGTAAAGGCTTTTCATATTCATCTTTCCCAGTTTATATCAGTCTGGTAATAAGTGCTAAAATTCTAAATATGATGAAATCAGTTTATCTGAATAGCATGAAAACTTGAAACCTCTGTGACATTTAATTATGAGAGGGGACCTCAGTGTCATAATTTCATTTAAATTGTTTGATTGTGTCTTGGGGCACTGTACAGCTACTGCCCCCTTAAACTCTGACTCCCATTATAATGCTTGACTATACTGTCCTCTGGTCATAAAACAGACTGTTCTGTTAGAGTATAATAGTAATAAAGCCTGCCAAATCAATCAAAAGTTCAAAAGGCTCATTGCTACGAAAGGCTCATTGCTACAAGTTGCTACTAAACTGCTAAGATACCTGAAGTTATTCTTTGTTTTTGAAGGCATTATGATTAATTTTTCTTCTTTTTACAATAGGTAACTAAAAATTAAATACTTATTATGGTCACAGTGTTTAATGTTAAAAATAAAGGGCCGTTTCTTATTTAACAGTATAGTACATAAATGAATCTTTGTATTTACCTCAGAGTAATTTGTGAGTCTTACACCTCTGTGTTTAAGCAGCACACTTTAACTGAGGATTTAGGTTGCCAAAATATGTTTGCTTGCTTGTGTAGGCACAACTTTGTAGCACTGTATTGAAAATGCAACAAGTATGCCCTTTCAGGCCATTTGGCATGGTCCCTGTATCTACAAATGGTGGAGTAGTTCATGTGACTTCTTTTTTGTGTCCTACATTAAGATTGCATGTCTTTTAGATCCTTTGTAAAATAGAATTTTTGTTTAAGGCGTTTAACTGAATGACTGCTAAATTTCTTTGTTGTTTCTGTTGGTTAAGGTGAGCACTCCAGTGGTTACGTCAGCCACACAAGAAAAACAGAAGGACAGTGATCAGTTTGAATGGGTTACCATTGAACAATCAGGGGAATTGGTGTATGAAGCACCAGAAACAATTGCTGCAGAGCCTCCACCGATCAAGTCAACAGTCCAGACTATGTCTCCCATACCTGCACATTCTCTGGCTGCCTTTGGTTTATTTCTCCGTCTCCCGGGCTATGCTGAGGTGCTGCTAAAAGAACGGAAACATGCTCAGTGTCTGTTGAGATTGGTGTTGGGAGTTACAGATGATGGTGAAGGAAGTATGTGCTGTAATTATTACCTTTCTTTGTAGACCACAGATCATTTTACCTAAATTTATTTGCACTGTATTTCTTTTATCAGGAAGTTAGCATTGGTTTGTGCAGAAGCATGTTGCAGGCATCTTTGATAAACTGTTGTCTCTAATAAGCTCTCTCTGGCAAAATTTTATCACAATCATCAATATTCAAGAGTTCTCATCTCATGTCAGAGTAATTGTAAAATAAGCACTGATAAAACCTACAATGACATTGTCAAGCTAACTGCATTCAGACAGAAAGTAGCTGGAAATGCTCAACTAATTGTGCAAACATCCTATAATTCCACAACCAAATGTAGAATAATATGGATAAGAGCAAAGCTACAACAAATGTAGAGTAAACCATTGAATAATGTTTTAGTAAAGGAGAGTAAGATCTAAAGATTTTGGTGATTAAACTGCCTAAACAGAAGCTCTGCCTTGATAGTGTGAGTTCAGAGGAGAAATGGGATGTTCTTCAAAGAATAAACAGACAAGCCAGGAGAAAAATTTGTTGTCAGTGTCTTTGCAAATGAGCCTGGAATTCTGCATGTAGTTCTAATATTTGTGTTTCTTACTGTTTTGAAAAAGTGCAAGAGTGTGTCTGAAATATGTTTTCATACATTGAAGGCATTTGCTTTCACTGGGTGTTGTGTAGTGGTGCACTTGAGCAGTGTCAGGTTTACAGCTGAACTTGATGATCTCAAGGGTCTTTTCCAACCTGCATGATTCTGTGATTATGACTTTGAAGAGTGCTGGTTTTTCTAGGCTGCAATCATCAGAAGTTAGTCTCTATTTAGCACTCTAAATAGGGTGGTAGAGTGGTGTGCAACATGGACCTTGTCTCATTTGCTCTCCCTTCTGTTTGTCTTTTTATTTCACTAGTATTTAGGTGCAGGACAGTAGATGAGAATAAACTGGGCAATAAAAATTCAATCTAGCTGTTTACACTCACCTAATCGGAGTGGTAAATAACTGAAGAACTGTATGCAGTTTCTAGAGTAGTCCAGTCCCTTACTACTGCAGGCAGTTTTGATATCTTTTCTTTTTTTTAATAGAGAGGCATTTAGAATTTGGGTTGCTTTCTTTTTTTGTAGTAGTGTGGGTGTGTGTGCAGCCACTACTGCTATTGGAATACCATTCCAGAAAGTAATTTTCTTCATCAGTAGGGGTTGCTTTAATTTTCTGCCTATGTTTATTCGTATGCAGTTAGTGGCCAGCAGCTCTTCTTTCTCCAGTGCATTTGTTGACAGGAATTGCATTCCCTTGTAGCCTTAGTTTTAGCTGGACTAAACAGCCAATTTCTCTTTTCCCTTAGCCAAACATCTGAATTCAACTCTACAAAATGTGGGTTCAGTTGTACACAGTAATACACATGAGTTTTCTGTATAAACTATTAATAAACTTCCTTTTTTGTTTGAAATGCAACTTATCACACATGTAGAATCTCATTACTTTCTTGCATAATATGAAGAGCTGCAATTATAAATCTATGGCTTATAGATTGTAGTTGTCTCAAAGATAAACAATGTGCAGATGTTTCGATTTTCTCTTTTCATTTGGCTATGCCTGCAGTTATGGAATTCTATCAGATAGTCTTATTTTCCAGAAGTTTTTGATTTTATTTATGAAGATCCTGGTCAGACGACTTTTGATTCCTTCTTGTTACTGTCTTTGCAAAGAGTATCAGATAGATGTGAATTTACACATGTGTATGTGTGTAGATACATGTACACAAATATGGACATTTGTTTAAATCTCTGGATGATGATATAGCTGATAAACTCTTAAGAATGAGGGAGAAAATAAAGTATTTAAAATAGAAAGCAAACTTCTGGACAGAGTTGGCTATTTTAAAGTATTTTCACTGTTCAAAACGTCTCCAGTTGTCACTTGTCTCTATATAAGCACTGGGGAAGGAATGTGAAATGTATTGTTAAATACAAGGAAAAAATTGAGACAGTTTCCCATATCTCAGTGTGTTGCATTAATAGGCCACTCCATTATTTGAAATATGGCTTTTAAAAGAAAATTTTTGCTCATAATGCAAAGGGGTTAAAAATTTTAAGGACTTGTAGCACAAAATTCATACATGCAACTCATCTAATTTCAATTATGTTAGTATTTCACCATGGGTTCAACTTCAGTAGAAACTTCGTTTGTGTCAGTGCATTAATTCATACTTTGGGCACATGAATACAGAAGAGAATCCTACATGTAATAAACTACTGCTGCTTGTCAGCTGAGCTGCTATTAGCTGATCCCATGCATTCTTTATCTTGCTGTATTTGCTAGTATTAAAAATATATATGTATTTTAAAAAATTAGTCCAAACCAGTTTTCTCCCTGGAAATGGCAAATCAAATTTTTTAAATTTGATTCTTTACCAAATCTATAAATAAAATAACGAAACATTCTTTCTTCTACACTCTCCTTAAAATGAATTTTTTCTTGGAAGAGAAACATAGTAATGGATATTTACTTTACTGTATGTGAATGCTTAAGTCCTTAGTAGATTTCTGTATGTTCATAAACTATTGCAGAGATTAATAGGCTTTATTGAACTGTTGAAAGAAAATGTGGGTTTGATGTTTTTCTTCTCCAACCTAGGTCATATCCTGCAGTCTCCTTCAGCAAACGTGCTCCCGACGCTGCCGTTCCACGTGTTGCGCAGTCTGTTCAGCAGCACCCCGCTGACCACTGATGACGGAGTGCTGCTCCGGAGGATGGCGCTGGAAATCGGCGCCATCCATCTCATCCTGGCTTGTCTCTCTGCCCTGAGCCACCATGCACCACGAGTGCCCAACTCAAGTCCCAACCAGGCAGAGGTAAGCTTACCAGCACAGCAGGTACCAGCCAGAAGTACTAAGAGTTCTAATTAAAAAAAGAAAATCATCTCATCGCTTTCATTGTAGCCTCATTTTTGCAGACTTTAAAAATAATTGCAAAGTACTTGATTAGGTAATTGTCCCTGCATGTTGCAAACAAACATAGTAATCATAAAAGTAGAGAAAGAAGGCTTGTCTTGAGGCATTAAGGTGTAATCAGTTTCTTTCACAGAACCTTCTTTTTCAGGGCAGGAAAGGCATAATGGTCAATGAATGGTGGTTCCTTAATACCCATTAGATAGTATGACCTCATTACCTTGTTTAGCATTCATCATCTTGTCACAGACACATTTTATGAAAAATCCTTTTGCTAGGATTTTTTCTCCTGAGAAGCTGAGAGGTCTCAGGAACAAAATGTAAGCACTATTATCTGCTGCTGTGGAATGCAACAGGTGCATCTTTCATTGGTCTCATGTGGTTGTTTTTAATTAACGGCCAGTCATAGTCCAGCTGTCTCGGACTGCCTGGTCAGTCACAAGATTTTATTTCCATTCCTTTCCTTTCAAGCCTTCTGATGAAATCCTTTCTCCTATTCTTTTAGTATAGTTTTAATATAATATATATTATCATAAAATAATAAATCAGCCTTCTGAAACATGGAGTCAAGATTCTCGTCTCTTCCCTTGTCCTAGGACCCCTGTGAACACCACCACAATCATCTAAACTCCTGGTTACAAATTATTTCCTTTCAAATGCTTCACAAATATAAATGAGTTGTGAAAATTAATGAATTAATGCAGTGATTTTTGTTACAATCTCCATACTGATATTTAAATGAGATCCAAACACAAAAAATTTCCATCATATTCAAGATCACAAATTAATCTTCAAAATTTGACTTTTTCAAGGCATTTCCCATGTTATACCACCGCCTATTCAGAATATGTATATTCTGATTTTCTTTTTAGGACTGTAAGTTACCATTTCTACATAATATACCAATTGTCTGTTAAAGTATTAAAAAAAACCCACATTAATGACTTGCCCTCTTTAGCATTGTTTTGGTAGAGGCTTGCATGAAACAGTTCCTGGTGGCTGAATATGGATTAGTACTTGCAAAATATAGGGCTGTCCATATTTTAGCAGCTCTGATACTGATGAAGGGTTGAGCAAGCAAGAGATGAAGTTGTGCCTGAGAATAATTCACCTTAATGGCTAATCAAATTCAAGGGGAAACTGAGAGATTCTGCTTCTAATGGGGTATTAGGCTCCTGACACATTAACACCTTAGCATTTTTGCATGTTTGGAGGGAAGGGGCAACCATTAATTCTTACTTCTGCTTCAGTGCTACCATGACCCTTTAAATAGCTTGCTTTCTCATAATTCATATCTATCAAGTGATAGATGGTAACTTGAAACTAGGGATCCATCAGGCCTGCACTGAGGCTTGTATTTCTGGGGCCAGACTCTCCCTTAAGTGCTTTAATTCAGTGCTCATGACAGTCCTCTCGAGTGTTAAAGGCACAACATGTTCATGAGTAATGTCTGTGTGAAAATAACCACACAGCTGTTTCATCACCGAGACACATTGCATTCCCAGTGTAAAAGATTATCCAAGACTACTGTCAGTATGATACTTCACAGGTGATAATTTCTTTTACCATTGCAGTCTGTTCATATATCATTTCTTTTCTTTCATACACAATCTTTAATAAAGTCACTGAAGAAGAAGTGAACCGAAAATGAAACTTTTTGGAGCCATAAAACAAATACTGCATGATGTGGTTTCCAGCTAATTGTGACCAAGTAATGAAAGTAGCAAGTCACTTGTTTAGGATGCTAAATATGCAAATAGGAAAACATCAGTTAAAAAATGCTTATCAGAGTTTTTTCTGCATCCTTTTCACCAATGACCTGCTAAAATTCAAAAATTAATGTAAATACTTCCACACTACTTCATGAGGGCTAAGTATTGTAATATTGGAGTTGTGTTACTAAAATCACTGAGGCAGACCATTGGTCAAAGTTGTTTTAGCTGTTACCAAGCACTGTTGGAAAAATGTGCTCTTAGAAAATTTTAAGGAAGACTGACTTCCTTGCTCTTACTTAGAGAGGAGGTAATTCGTATTTTAGTGTCACGGAGATCATGTGTCAGAGCTATATGTGTAACTTACTCCTTTTGTTTTGGAGCATTTATTCAAAATCAGTAAATACTTGAGCATCTTAACATTTCAGTTCTGTTCTCTTGATAACATTTCCACTCCCATCCCTTTCATCTCATTGTGTTATTAGACTTGATTAGGTTCTAAACAGCAATAATTACAGAGCTGTGATGTTTAGAATTATATTGATTAAGTAGCATTCTAATACTTCTCATCATTTAAGCAGTGATAGTATCTTAAAAGAGAATAATAAGGGGCTTACAGTACTGGTCAAATGGAAGAACTACTTTCAACAGTCTACTGCTGACCTTGACCAGAACTCCATATATGTGGCAGTCTTTCCAATGGAAAGCTTTGATTTTCACTGGATCCTGAAGATATCTTTAGAAAGTTAATAAACTGGGATTACATTCTTTTGCATAACAAAGGCTTTTTAAAGATAGTGCAACTAAGATTAAATCATTAAATAATTGTGATTTTTTTTAACTTTAGCCACAGGTGTCAAGTACACACAATACTGCATCAACAGAAGAGCAGCAGTTGTACTGGGCTAAGGGTACAGGATTTGGAACAGGCTCTACAGCTTCAGGATGGGATGTTGAACAAGCCTTGACTAAGCAAAGACTAGAGGAAGAGCATGTGACCTGCCTTCTACAGGTGTGTAATTATAAATTACGATTAATGAGAGGCACTTAAAGCATGGATAATAAAACTGGAGTTTTTTCAGTCACACAGCAGAGTAATTACAATATTTTGGGCAAAAATTACTTGCAAACAACTGTCTTATTGGAAAATTATATAGTTCATATTTTGAGCAAGGCTGTTTTCAGATATCACTAGGCTGCTGCATAGAAGACCTGGGTATGAGTTCTGAAGAGAAAGTGGGTGAGGGTGCTTTTATCTTGAGCTGTCACACACCTCTGTCAAGAGCACTGCACACAGTCAAAACTGAAGACTGTCCATTGAAGGAGAAGGATATGGCAGTAGGCATTTTGTTTTGTGTGCCAAACAGTGTTACCTATATAATTTCTTGTGTACTTTTCACTCTACTTTAAGGAAGTGCTTATAGTTGATATTGGTGTCCATGAATGTGTTATGGCAATATAACAAAATCTCACTCATACACATTAGAAAATCTTGAGTATGTCAATTACATGACAAAAGTAGTTCTTCAATAAACATCTAGATCTTAGTAAAATTCTGATGTCTTCTAATACCTAAGGAGAGGAAGATCGTGCATAATCAGGCTTTTCAGTCCATTATGAAATCCAACCAATCCCTGTTATCTTGGATCAATGTAGGGAATATGAGATTGTATCTAGTCATCAAAAGTTTAATTCAGTTGAAAAGCATTAGCTAACGTGCTGGGGTTAGAGCACAAAGGAGATGAAACTTTGCAAATGCCCACACCCTGATGAAGATACCATTTTGATGATCAGTTATTTTAGACACTAGAGATTACATGGCACAATCATCATATCCCTTGTAAAAGTACAAGTAAAATCTGAAAACATTTTTCTATACAAGAAAGAGGAAAATTGCCTAAATTGCTCTCAGCAAAGCTTCCAGGCAGTACTCTGTATTCTGCCGGGGAGAGGTTTCACTATCAATGTGATAAGTCATGAAGTAAGGAGGCATTTGTTGAGGGCACTCAGCAGTTGAAGGAAGTAGCATTTTGCTGAACATGTCAGTCAGTTGTACGGCAGACTTTCCTTAGTCCCTGCTCTAGAAAGGTTTAGAGAAATTCTGTACAGAGTGATAATAAGATGCTGCAGCAAAATACCATAGGTAAGGGGGTTAAAACAAAGAGGGTGAATGAAAGAAAAGAGGCTGAAAAGGTGAATAGAGTCCCTGGGACTTCAAGCTATACAGCCTGTCAAGCCTCAAAGTTACTTAATTTGAGAGTACAGCTGCACAAATCAGAGCCATGGAAACACTTAAATCTACAACACCCAGTAAGGGCCTGTGAACTCAGCCACAGCTACCCTTGGGACAGGCAGGTGTGCAGTCAAGAGGTGCCTTCCCACCATTGCCAAGGGGAAGGCTGCTCTTTGTTTACTCAGATAAGAGCTGTGCTCATGAGTAGTCGTTCCTCCAGGTAACTGTTGTGCTCACCATAACTTACTGTTCCACCTGTAAACCCCGAAGTCCCATCCCAAAGGAAGTTACAAAAATACCTGAAGCATTTGCAGTTGAAAAACAGAGAAGTCCTACTGCTATTTGGTGTACTTAGTGTTCTAAAGTGAAAGGGACTGGTCAGCTGCAGGTCTCAGTGGTCTGAGCTGGCAAACTCTTGCTTTGAGCAACTCCAGTAAGTTTGTCAAAATTCATATTATTTGATCTCCTAAAATAATTCAGAATTATAACAGTTACTTAATTTTACCATTAGCCAAAGTTTGAATAATCTAAAAACTGTTTAGAAATTCTTCTGAAATCTCTCTGGGCCTGCTGAAATAAATACCAGAACTGAATTTGCAAAACAGTTAGTGAAGTGTTAGGGCATGTGTCTTAAGGAAAGTCAAAGTTCTTTTGACTGAAATAAATCAGTTTTGATTAAATACTTTGGTGTATTTCAGGTTCTTGCCAGTTACATAAATCCTGCAGGGAGTACATCAAATGAAGAGACTCAAACGAGCCATGAGGGTAGAGGCCAAAACAGCAGCGCTCTTCCCTCCATCCTCCTGGAGCTGCTCAGTCAGTCCTGCCTCATCCCAGCCATGTCATCGTACCTCCGCAACGACTCAGGTAACCTGTCCCTGCCTCCTTCCAAATCCAAGCTGCCTTACTTCTGTCTAATCAGCTTTTGAGAAACAACAGGGGGTTCTTGTTTCAGTATGCTTGCCAGTTCAGAATTTTACTAATGGAACATTCACTTGAGCCTTAGAAGACAAAATAAAACAGAATCATCAGACAGAATCTTGTTGAAATGTTCACATTTGTTGCAGTATCTCTTTAAATTAGAAGTTCAGTTCTTCAGCTGTTGAAACTATCAGGAAAATTGTGTTTTCTTCTGAAAAGTTTGCATGTTAGTTCTTCTACAAAAGATAACGGTGGAAAGGAGTACTTTATACAAGACCATGAAACGTAGTGTCAAGAAAAATGTCAATTTTAAAGAAAATTGAGGAAATGCATACCTGAATTTGGTAAATGTTGCACATAGGGCAATTCTACTTCAATCAAAGCTTTTTTCCTTCATTTAGGAAGTACAAAAATAAGCCTCTTATCAGAAGTGTAAAATATTTCAAATATATGGGAACAATTAAATTTTTGAGCTTTTTAAAGCAAAAGCAAATGAGTTCATCAAATTTCTGCTTATAATTTTAAAACCAGGATGCTCTGAGAGTTTTCATCTGGTGTGTTGTACCTGACTGGGGAAACCATTTCAGTTTTACAAGGTGGTGTGAAGCAGTATGAATTAAGCAAATGCCTGTGCGGAACTAATGACAAAATCAGCAGACTGGGTTTGTGATTTATGTGCAGTCTCACTAGATGACATGCTTTAGTATGGAGATGAGCCTTAGGTTGGATTTTTATTAAGTTACTTTTTTTATAAAGATGGATTTAATCCTTAAGTATCTGGAGGAGTTGTTGCAAATGTGAGTAATTTGGTTTTGGAGCTTATTTTGCCTGCCCTATTTTTGGAGCAACTGATTAATGTCTTTGTCACATTACTGCAGTTCTTTGGGATGCCAGTTGGAGGGTGTGGTCATGTGAATTCATGGAACAATGTTATAGCTCCTTGAATTACAGCATACATTTTATGTTAGAGGTAAAAGAAATTATCTCTAAGTATTTGCAAAGCTATTTAAAACTAAAACAAGAATTTGGCTCTTTTAATTTGTACTAAGTACAGCATTGCATAATCTTGTGTGATGGAATGGAACTAGTTCAAAAAGTCTGCTGGGGTCTTATAGTAAAAATAAAAATATAAAGATCTTTCACTTGCTAGTCTGCAGATTGACACCTCACCCTAATTTTGCAATGAATTTGTTGGTTCTGTTTGGCACATACTCCAGTGAGGAAAATTAACTAATGATAGACCAAGCTTTTTATTGCAGTTGAAAATACACTGTAAAACAATCAAGGAAATTATAAAGTAAGAGAATAATCTTTATAACAGATACTCATAAATTCTTCTTTGTTGAGGAAAAGGAAGAGTCATTGAAAAGCCTAGCAAAAATGCCATGTTATCTAAAGGATGAAGCAGCTGATGCTGAGTTACAGATGAATCACAGCTGCTGAAATTGCTATTTCCTGTTTTCAATAGAAGAATGTGTCTGTCTGTGTAAGTCACCTTTAACAGGGAGAGAACAGTCAGATACTGATAGAATAGATATGTGGCTGGCGGCGAGAAGTTCAGACTAGTTTGGCTTTCAGGAACCATTTGTTTTCTCATCATACATAGAGGCAAAGTTTTGGTGAAACATGTTCATTTTAGGTGTGTTTTCCACTGCTGAACTACTGTTGTTTGTGGTTGGCAGGTGTTGAAATGCCTGTGCATTAACAATTAGGAAAGAGTGAGCAATGTAGCAATTAAACTGTATTAAAGCAAAACCTTGCTTTTCAGAGCAAAAAATGAAAACTGCCCTTCCGTTTACAAGTTCACAAAGAATGGCGTTATTTCTATTGAAGTTTAGAATTGTAAAATCTAAGGGTTGTTATCCTTTGATTGATCAAAGCAATATGAATGTTTCCTGCTGTATTTGTTCAAACATCTATAAAACAATAATTAACAATGCTCTCCTGGATTTAAAAATAATAACTTTGCAGGCTTGCAACAGTCAGGCTCCTCTTTGGAAGCACAATAGGAAAGCAGTATGAAAGGGAAATGTGCAAAAAGGATGACTTCTGGAAAGAATGTCTTCTCTTTGTCAATATTTGAGCCAGATGCATTTAGTTGGGAAGGACCCCCTGAAAACAGTTTGTCTTAGTGATAACAAGGCATAATTCCAGTGCAGTAATTACTGTTGGGTTGAAAGGCAGACAGATAATTTTCACATTAATGAGTGCAAGTTGCACGTGATGCTGGGGCTCTCAGTGTCACTGACACTGAGTGTCAGCAGACATAGCTGACACAAGAGAAGCAGGTTGAGAAGCTCTGAAGCTGTGTTAGGTTCTGGTACAATGCTTGTGGGACTGAAAAATTCCCTTAATGCATTTATGGTTCAAACATTTCAAATAAGGAGATGACTTTTTTCTTATTACTACTATTTTTATTTTCTTTTTTAGAGTCTTGAAGACCAATGCAATTTAGTAGAACAGATTTGAGTCTTTCCTGATAGAGCTTTATCTAATTTCAAACTTATCTTGAATACCTGTGTCTTCTCTAGCAAGGCTGAACAGGAGTCTAGGGAGAGTTGGAAAGGGAACAGCATTGGTTGTAATGCACATGTGTATGGGATTCTGATTTTCAGACTGGTGCCACTTCTGCTCTCAAAATATACTTCTGTATGGAATAAGCAGGTAACTGCATTCTTCCTGTAACATGTTTGTCTGAGGAATTAGGGCATTGCATATAGAATGCTAACAGAATGTTCCTGGGTTCTGGCACTTGAGCAGGAACAAGCTGTGCCCAGCACAGTGATGACAGAAATCAGTGATTTTCAGCAACCCTGTAACTTGCTCAGATTTGAGTGGGTACTGGTGGGACCAGATGAAGGTTACCCTTATGCTGAAGGTATTCTGCTAGATTTTAGGTTTTGTTGTAATTATTGGAATGATAGTGATCTTCACATATCAATATGTATCTACCATACACATAAAATTAAGGGGGAGGGGGGAAATTTTGATATAAAAATCTGTGCAATGAATCTGCAGGCATGCTTTTGTCTTTCATTGCACAGTAGGCTGTTAACTCTGTGGTAATGTAAGACAATAAGTATTCTGGTATTTATGTGAATTTTGTATTTTTTTACACATGTTCAATTAGTTACAGGTCTGACACATCCACCTTGCAAAGCTCTTTCGGCAGATTGGCCTGTGTCACAGTTGTAAATCTATCTAGGATTTTTGTTGCTTAAGTTTATTTTGGCATCCTGCTTAATTTGCCTAAAACATACATGGACTAGATTGTTATCTATATAGTCCTAGATAAAAGGAATATTGATCAGGCAAGCAGTGCTCACATAACATTTAATCTTTTAGAAACCTCACCTTGAACCAGATTACTACAAACCAGATTGCTCTGATATGTTCTGCAGCTTCATCTGCATCGAAGTGAGGTGATTGTGGAAGTCCTTGGAAATTATGACCATTTAAATTGATTTCTATAATTGCTTGTTTCTTGTAGAGAAGGAAGGTTTATCTGTCCTTGAAGAACTTGCCTTAGTATGCAAGATAGCTCTCATCACAAGGGGCAATAGCTGCTGTAATCCTCACCATTTCTTGATAATTTTTTGGTGGTTTTTCGTGTCTTGTTATGGCATTACTGTGGTTTTTATTATCTTTCATTCCGTAAATGAGGTTTATTTCTGCAACATGTGAGATTTTTTTATTATACCTATGTTTATTCCTATGACTTAACTCATATTTACACTTGTGAAATTGATGTAGTTTTTAACTTCTGTATCACGAAACATCTAGCATGTATTCATTATCATGCATATAGGCATATTTCACACTAAAAACTATCATGTAAAACCTTTTCACTCTTGTCTTGTATACAGCATGTTTAATTTGAAAGATTTTAGGGACTCTTTCAAATACATCAGCACTTCTCTTCTTGAACAAAATGCACAGCAATAAAATTTGCACTTTACAACAGGAGGTTCCCAGCAAACGTGTGACCATACGTGACGGTCTTGGAGGTCTAGATTTTGCTAATATAAGAGTTATTTGACTGGTAGGTTTATGGAAACTAATACAAGATAGTATTTGCAAGTGGGAGAGAAGAAAGAAGTATTTATAACAGTCTTTGTAGCTAACAAGATTTACAGAGACTAGACAGTGCAAAGGAATTATGAAACAGAAGGAAAATCAAGTGACTTTTAGAACAGGGCAAGGACTGTCTATTTTTTAATAGGCTTGAACAGTAAGAAGGCAAGTGAAGTTGGGATTTGTCTATACCACAATATTAGGTAGTCTCTTAATGGTAATGTCCTTAGACTAGCAAAGCCTGAGATGACTTAGACTTGTTTAAAGCCAAATATCAGGAGAGGTTTGTTATCACCTTTGCCTTGGAAAACAGACCTCATAGCAAGTTGCAGAATTCTGCATGAACTCTCCTTGTTTGAATTTCCAGGCTTACAGGAAACAGATGATACTCTAGTTTTAGCTGGGGTTTGCTTGCATGCTCCTTTCTTAGGCACCTTTTCCTTCTTTGGTGGACAAAATGCCATGTGATGTGGTCATCATAGCCTGTAGTCTTCTATGAGCTTAGTTTTCCCTAGGTTTGGCTGCTGAAAAGAGATGATGCATTTCTGTGGGAGAGCTTTGCTAAAAGAATTGTCTTTACTGACCAAAATGTTCCACTTGATGAGAGTCCAGTATTTGCTTTTTATGCACTTTTCAAAGTTTACCAAATACTACCACATCATGGACTTGTGGATTCATTAATGTTGTGCAGCTTTATCCTGCTGCCAAATAGCTCAATGTGAACTTTGTCTAATCAGTACTGTGGACAGATCTGTTGAATGTGAATGTGCTGCATTCTTTTTTCTGCCTCTTTTGATGTACCTTTCTTAGTTGAGTCATTGAAGTCATACTGTTGAGGCCGCAGACCATGAACGCCGCTAGTTGGTCTGCTGAAGATTGAGTATTTCTTTTCTAGCAATCACACTTATTCTCAAGGCATTGCATGGTGTTATTTTACTTTCTGTCAAGTTATCCAGTCCCACTGAACTGAGTATGTTGGGTACTCTGAGGCAGGTAGACTGAGCTCTTTATTCATCCATCACTGAAGGTGTGACGGTACTGCTGCAGTGTAAATGTTGAATCATCATGCAACTCTGCTTTTCCCTAGACTGTTGACTTTTTGCTGTGTATAAGGAGAGGTAGTTGCTATTAAGATATTTTTTTGTTGGTGAAATTCTTAAGCATATATTGGATTAAATGTGTAAGTACCAAAGCTGTTTATTAGAGCTCATTTAACTAAAGTTAGACTTAGGTCCACATGATATAGCCTGCAGGTATTACCTGTTAAGAAAGGACATCAGATTGCTGTTTTAAAACAAAATGTAACTTGTATGCTGAGGCAATCTAATGATGATGTTACCCTGTGACTTCCCTCTAAGGACCAAAGCCTTTGCTATAAATGAAATCAGAAGTACAGTGGCAGTTTAGATAGACAGCATGTAATTACTGAAATTAAAAATTCTCCTAGCCTTCATTAATGTTAATGAGCTCATTCACTGGTAAAAGAAATCATACTGACCCTTTGCCACATTTGGTTATCATTTTGGGATTGGTTTTTGTCTGTTTTGCGGTTGAAGAGCTTACAAAAAAAAAGGTGCAGGATTTCATGTAATGCTGTTGTAATAGTTGAATCACGATTTCGAGAAGAGAGCTAAGCACTGAGATGATACGAAATAAAACTGTTTATTTATTTCACAGAATTGACAAGTTTTAAATAACTTCAGGATCAAAATAAACAGCAGTAATTTCTACCTGAATTTCACTGTTCAGGTTCTTGTAATATTTCAGAGATCCATCTCAAATATCCTGGTATTATGAGATTAAATGCAATAATATCCATAAGTATGTAGATATAAGAAGTACATTGAAAAAATAATAATGGTAATATCTGTTCTGTAGTCTTAAATAAACATTAGTAACCTGCATAATTCCTCTAGAATGTAGCTTAGTTTGACAGAATGCTTTGGTGTTTCATATACTGAAAATAAGTATACATTTCATAGAGACTTGCTGAAGACTGTGGCTGGTGAATAAATTTTCTTGTCTGCATGTGCTTCCTTCCAGTGCAGCCTCAGCCCAGTTTATGATTTCTTCTAGTTGAGCAAGTATTGACTCAGAGTTGCAAAACCAGAATATACCATCTTCCACCTCATTTGTCCATAAGTCAGTGTTACAGTGTGCAACTGACTGAAATATCGATGCCAAATTCATTCTCTTCTAGGTCCCTGACCTTATTCTGTGCATGTACTGGTTTCAAAGTTCCTTCCAAAGGCTCAGTTGGTTTAGCAGTTACCAAATTCTATACACTAACAACCTATATAAGAGACGTATTTCTTCACATGTCATTTTATGGAGGGACTGGATGTAGTTTTGTAGCCTAGAAAAAATTGAGCTGATATTCAGAAATGCAGCTGCTCTGTTGTTCCTCTGTGGCACAGGTAATAGTAAGAAAAGTATTTATTAAAATCAGTTTCTTTTTACTTTTTTCATGTTATTTGTTTAATGAATTTTTAATCCTAAGCTCTCTAAAGTAATTTTCATTATAAGGTACATGTGAGATACATTCATGTATACAAAAACTTCTGTGGTCTGAGACTGTCTGCAGCTCTGGATCTAGTTTAAAGGCATATGTAGCTTTAATTGAATATGTGGAATTAGTTTCTAATTCCACATTCTACTAATTTCAGTAGCCAAATGGTATGTTCTGTGAAGTATGCTTAACAGTTGCAATTCTGGGCCTCAATCACAGACAATGCAAAAAGGGAACATTTCTTCAGAACTTGGTCCAGAAAGAGAGAGTACAGTCCTCTGGACAGAGGTTAATTAAACCTGTTTTCCATGCCACACTGTGAATCCTTGCATAATATGTTTTACTTGAAAATAAGCATCAGGGTGAAAACATGAGAATTGTATTTGACTTCTTTTAAACACATTCTAAAAATGATGCTATAGAAAATGTAATTTAAGATTTTTTTCATTTGGAGAATATGCATTAGTGTGTCATTGGAATTATTAATATGTCTTAAAAGAAGTACTAAAATTACTCTTTTTTTCACACCACTTTAAAGTATTTTTAATTAGAAAAGCACATTATCAGTATAGCATGATGATTTCAAATACAGATTTAGTAAAGGCAAGAAAAATCTAACCTTTTTCAGCTTTCCACAAGACTAACAAAAATGCTGCAGAATATAGTCAATAGTTAAAATTTTATTTATGATATTACAACTTCTAGTATAACAGCATTCCTGTTTCCACACTTACTATACATTAGTGTGAGTCATAAGCCTAAATTACAGTGGCCTAAAAATAAAAAACCCTTTTGCCTGTTTTCTGGTCTCAGCTATGAAGAGACATACTGCACAAAACCATAGAAAGCATGGGACTTGCTTATAGTTGCTCATAGATTTAGTTATCTCTTTCTATGTTCTGGTTATTTTCAGTGTTTGGCTACGTTTCTGTCTTGCATGTTTGCTGGCAATAAAACAGTGCCATCTCTGATCCTGCTGTTCAGATTTCATCTGTTACCAACGAAATGTTATATTTGGTCTGCCTCCATTTACGTAATTTAGCACCCTAGCTGGGCTCACAGGTGCACTTTGCAGTCATTGATGCAGCACCCTTAGCCAGACACTTCACTCTGGAATGTTTTTGTTGCTCTTTTCAGAGAGTGGTGGGTTTCTTTAAATTTAGAAATCATCCTTACCATTGCAGGTCTTTGCACTTTGTGCTGTGCAATTGATTTTCAAAAATGTCATCAAAGTGTAGTGTAGATGTACACAAAAACAATAACAAATAAATTGAGCACAGTTCCAATAATCCCAAGCAGTGCTAAAATAGATTCTTCTTTTTCCTCTTTCTCCTCTTGCCTTTTTACATCTTCTAGTGTTGTGATGGCAGAGGTCCCCATTTTTCCTGCAAATACCTTCACCAGTATTCTGGCAGCTAGCTAGAAAAAAGAAAGCAAATGGTAAATCTGATCTGCAAACATGCAAGATTCGATCTTTTTAAAAACAATTCTGTAGTTCTTCATACAGCATTTCTTAATGCTGTGTTTATTGAGTTGTATTTGTCTTTTGTTTTCTTTCTGTATGAACACGTCTGTTAAAAATAAATGTTCTGTAGGTATAGATTTGATAGGAATGAAGAATAGCTTGGTGCTTCAAGCCAGTTAGTATGCCTTAATATAAAAGACATGTAAAATTTATCTTAAGCCAGCTTATTTGTTTATAAAAGATGGTACTGGTGAAAGCAGGTATGTGAGCATTGTCAAATCCTCTGAAATGCCTGGGGAGGTTATATGCAATTTTAGCTTCTCTTAAATATTTAACTGCCATGTAAAAATACCAGTTGAAAATATTCATGCCTGCTATTTTCAAACGTGGAAAATATGCCTCCTTAATACAGTACCACAGTTGCTTTTCACCAGTGAGCCCCAAGCAGGCAATTGCAAGTGAGATCTTATCCTTTTTCATGTTTAACAGATCAGCTTTTGGGCATCCATGCAACAGTAAACATTTATCAGAAAATGTCTGTCTTTTGAAATAGAAAGGTGGTTGTTATGTATGCTGATGATTGCAGTGTGCCACAGCATGGTAGTACTTTTACAGTAGCAACATTCTATGCAGTGTAAGAATTCAAGTAGACATTTACAGATGCATGTATGATTTGTTAGATTTTTTTATTTGCAGAAGTGAGGTTGACAGGTCATTTCTATTACTTAGCTGTTCTTGTACTCCTAATTTGCAGTCAAATATCTTCTAGAAACATGTTCCCTGTAAAATTATGTTCATTGGTGACTGGGATGTTCATTTTGTATGTAATCTGCTTTGCTGTTTTAGCTTTATTGATCAGAAATTTGATGGGGATTTCTACTAGTTCAGATCACTCCAATTTATTGAAGATATACAATCATTTTATAGTGCAATAGCATCTTTCTCTCCTGGCAAATGGCTTTAATGATTGGAGATTAAGGTATTTCTGCTGTGAGTCTAATTAATGTTATCAGCTCAGAACATATCTTACAGAAAGGTTAAAAAAAAAGATATTTCTTACCCTACATTGCATCAGGAATAGAATGTCATCAGACATGCTTCTTACTTGTCGATTCAGTGGCAAGCCAGGCTTTTATCTTCATGAAGGGGCTGCTCTCCTCTCTCAGACAGACCAGACAGGAGCACGTACAGTTTCTTGATGAAGAAGTTTATCAGTGAAGATAATAATGTTGCAGAATCTTCCAAATGACTGGTGTTTTTTCTCAGTAATCCACTAAAGCAAGTGTAGTCGAAAACACAGTAAAGCTCTTTCTCATAATGATCCTCACTGTTGACTAATTCTCATTAAAATTGAGGCTTTTTTTCCTCAGCTGATGCAGAGCAACAAAATGCATGCTGTTCTGTTTTGTCTTAAAAAAAAAAATACGAACAGCTCCTGGTTTTATTCAGTTATACTTAGTTATTTATTAAGACTTCAGAAACATCCAGCCTTTGATTTACTCTTTGTGGCAGCCGTCTGAAGAGGCTTTCTCACGTTGACATGCTGTAATTCCAAATGCAGCGGACTACGTGCAGTCACACTGTGTGATTTTAGTCCAGCCTGAAAAAGGATGAAAAGAGGTCTGCTTTGCTGGCAGGAGTTGGAACGCTGTCACCCACCTGCATTCAGAGCGTCTGGAAAGAATTCCAAGGTATTCTTCGGAGCATTGCATAACTCAGCCAGGCAAATCTGAAGAGAGGAATGACAGTGGCTTTAGTTGCACACTGTGGTGAGCTGTGACATTGATTAAACATGCACTTGGCACTTGCTGAATAAAGAAGGAGCTACGAGCCACCCTTGCAGACAGTGAGTTGCATAACAATGTGCGATGGCTCTGCTGTTTCATCGGCAGGCCGGGCACATTTTAATCCTGTACCCACGGAGAAAGTGCACGGTGTAAAGAGGAGCAGAGTTAACTGTGCTTGGGGTTTTCTGAGGAAGTGCTGCATGACAAATGGTGACATTAAGGCATTCAAGCTGAAACAGTGTTTCTGCCTTTTGTCTTTTTATGCTTTGTTTGACAGGCAATTGTTTCTATGGGAAATAAATGCTTTTCCTCTTTTTTTCACCACTCAAAGAATGCGGGTTACCTGTAATTAATGGAAACACTTAAAAATAATCCTGTTCTGATTTCTTAGGAAGCATCAACAGAATTTTTTTCCTGTTTCAATCAGAGAGGCAATTTTTTCCTGCCCAATTGGAAAGGGGGGAGAACTCTGTAAAGTCTTCTCCTCCCCGTCTCTCCAGACAAAGAAAAAAAAAAGAAAAAACAACCCATGCAATTTTAATAGCCTCTGGAAGGAGCTGTATTTCAAATAATTTTATTCAGTCACTTTGATCTATGAAGGCTACCAATGCAATGTATTTTCATTGGTGTAGCATAGCTTCTTGCTGTGAATGCAGCTGTATTTTAAATCTATCAGAAAACTTGTTTTGTAAAAAATACATGCAACGCCAAGCAAGTCAGAATTCAAATGTACAAAAATGTACTTTTGTGTATGTTTTTGAAAAATCAAAATGCAGTTAATTAGATTGAGTTTGAACAATAGGAGTGTAACTGGAAAACCTTAATCATTTTCCAGAACAGCATATTTTAGGAGTTACAAGGCATTGTTTGAAATTCCGTGTTGAAAAATCATCTATAGAGAAAGCAGAAGACAGTAAAATCATTGTTTTAAACTCTTCATTTTCAACTTAATTTACATTACATTTTTTCTCATTATTTTTCCAAAGTGTCTAAGTACATTTGTTACTTTCTTAGTAACAAACAAAACTGCATATTTTGCATGTGCCTTATTTTAATGGTAATGCCACATTTAAAGTACTGTGAGTTGTATGGTACTTCTATGTGGTTTGTCCTGTATCCCAGAAGTTATGTTGCCTCAGTAAAATTGTTTGATTCTAGAAGAATAAACTAATTGGGTTAAATCTCTCCACCATAGCTTCCTTAAATATATATTTTCAAAAATTTATATATGGTCTTTCCTTTCAAGCTCTTCCCTTTTTCTGAAAACTGCTTCATCTTCAGTTGTCTTGCAATTGTTTTGTGTCTGTGTATCTTGAATATATTTCTGTATTCATTTGGATCCATGGGGAGATACAAAGATGGGGGAGTTTTCAAGCCGCTGTACCTCACCTGCTCAAAATCAAACCCTTTCCCTTGTGAAAGAGGGAAATTGTGCAACGTGAATATTTTATTTAAAGATTAATGATGCATTTGCAGCTCCACAGCTAAATAAGATGTACCCACAGAGAGCAGCAAAAAAATCCTGCAACATTTCTTGGCCTGGTTATTACCATGGTTGAGATCTCATTGTGGTTTGCTGTTTTTATAATTGTGCTGCAGCTGGCCCTTCAGTGGCTCAGTGAGGCTTGGGAAACAAACCTGTCTGGGCTGCCTTTGCACACAGGTGATGGGCAGAGCTGCCTCCTGCACAACGTGATCCAGACGCAGCGGTTGCCATTGCATTGGTATGCAGTGTCTGTGTGGGCATGACGTGAATGGGCTTGGGAAACAGAAATAAATCTCCAGCACAACACAGTAAGGATGGGGAAGTAGTTGCTTAAGCTGTCAGTGGTGGCAAAGAGTTGCTGTTTGAGAAGAAGCAAATGAAGGTTGTCAGACTTAACATTTGTCAGTTATAGGAAACTCAAGGAATTCATCCATGTTGGGTGGAAGCTGGCATTTACAAATAACTTCCTTCTAGCATCTCCAGTGTGAAGAGAAAATTTCTTGCAAGATTTCTCACATGAGTGAAGTGAATGATGTAGGTTGATTAGAAAAGGCCTTGATTTATCCATAATACTCAATATTTGGAAAGATTTTACATTTTGTGTAAAATAACATTAAGTCATCATTTTATAAACATCAGTTATAAACCCACCTGTTTTGGAGCGAACATTACATGGTTATACAGTATGTGGAGTTTGGACACTGGTATCCAAAAACATCCTAAATTTAATTCTGTTACTTCCATCTAGGAAGAGCTTTCAAGCACTTAGTAAGACTTTGGCAACTCCTCAGTAACTGATTTATGTGGTATTCTGAGAGCAGTGCAAATTTGGTTGATTAGAGGTCACTCTGTTCATTACTGCTGAAGTCACTTCTCTTGCATGGGAATAGACCTTAGGCAGTACAAATGTATGTCATATTTTAAAGATATTCCTACTTCAGGGGAAGTTTCCAAGCTGTCTTGTAAAAACCTCGTGGTATAAATTCAACAATTTACAGTCCCAATCCTTTGATGATCATTATCCTGCTATATGCTACAGCTACCAGTAATGTGGTACACCCAGAGCATCACAATTGCAAAAGGAGCAAGTTCTCTTAAGCGTTTGTTGTATTTTTCCTCATGTATTTTTATGAATTTGTAGAATTTGGATTTTTGTGTATGCTAAAGTCATTCTATATGCTGTATTTTTTTCATTAAAATAGCATGGTTTTACTCAGATCATGTCTAGACTTTAAAATCTATTTAGGTTCAAGTGCTCTAATGAAATCCAAAAGATCAGTTGTCCATGAAGAGTGTTTTCCCTTATAGTTGTTCTGAATTTTCCCTAAGCGAGAAAGTACTTGAAATTAGGTAGCACATGTATTCTGTAGGGTGATGTATTCTAGTTTTCTTCTCCAACAATCTCCACAAACTTCCCTTTATGAGGTCTGGTGGTTTTTCAGTTAAATTGTAGAGCAATAGAGCAAAGCTGTGTCCCTTGGGAGATGCAGTAGTTTGTATAAATTAAGATGAACTGGTTGGCTTAGCATAAGCAAGAAGTGGATAGCCACATCCCTTCTTTCTTCTGTAGTTTTTTAAATTTTTTTCTCTCTCCTGATAACATAGATACCGTTTTCTTTGTGGTAGCTGTTAGCCTATTTTTTATGATGCAGATTGATGTGTGATGCCCTTGAGTCAGCAGTGATAGGCATGGCAAGGTTTCAAAGTATTTTTTTACTCTTCTGCTGAAAAAAAGAGGAAGGACTCAGGTTCTCCATCTGAAGCAACACAAGTTATTTTTATTTAGCTTTCCTACTATTCTCTTTCATGGCTCTTTCATGTATTTCAGCTCAGCAGTGACTTGATGATTTTGGCACTTCAGCTGTACACTTCATCTTGTTTTCCTTCTGATTGAGGAACTTTATTGTTCTTTTAGCTATTGTCTGGGGGTTTTCCTGATTTTGTAACTTAGATGCTGACCCAAAATACCCTTGGAAAAAATCAGAATTCTCTCATAACTAACTACAGAAGTTTCTCCAGTCAGTTCCCACCTGTCAGTTTTCACTTAGCAAAAATGTTCTTGTTCCAGTTTCCCCCCTTTGCTCTGAAATAGTTCTGCATTAAGAGGTCAATTAAATGAATGTGAAGTAGTACCACTTCTTCTGCCACAGCTCTTTCAACACCAGCTTCTCTTGGTACCGGTCAAGCTCAATTCCTGTGACCATGGTCAGAATGGACACTGCTATTTTGTCAAGAAAAGTACTAAGTTTGACAATTGAACAAAAGTTTAGAAAGAACAGCCTTTGGAAGGTGTCACATGACATGTCATGTATTTGTTAGGAGAGAAGTATTTAAATCACTGCCCTCAAGTGCTGAAGCAATTCAGAAGTTGGTGACTGATGATAAATGTTCCTGTGATAAAGGCGAGGATTGCAGCCCCAGCTGAGTGTGGTGACCTTCTGACACTGTGCAATCTTCATTTTTCTCTTATTTACTTATATCAAAAAGAATCTCTTGTGTCGGTATTGTGCCTTTCTAAAGTGGTTAGTAACTTCTGGAATGCTTCAGTTCTGATTCAGTGCTGTTCTCTGCAGCTTAAGAGAGGATTTTTATCAAGAATCGCAGGTTTTTGAGACTATTCCTTCACAATGTTTGACTGGTTGGGCTTTATGCTTCTGTGGGAATATTTCAAGTATCATTTTTTTGAGTTCTAATCTTCATAAATTTTGGTGTGTTACAGGAGTCCAGTAAGTGAATATTGAGACCTTACTGGGCAAGCAGAGTAATGAGAACTGATCGTAGTCCAGGAGGGTGGCTCTCAGGGAACTGCAGTACCACACCAACTTCTTTCTCCTAAGTCCTTAAAGCATCTTAACCATCTGAGAAAGAACACATCTTGTCTGATTTTTCAGATGACTGATCTTGAAAAACAAAACAAAGCTAGAGATTACTGCACTCCCAGCATCTTTTATATGTTTCTTTCTTCTGTTTTGTTATCTTTATTTGGAAATAGTTTTGAAGTAAGAGGATGAAAATATTAGCCCACAAAGCCTCTTATTTCCTATTGCAAAAGAATATGAATATATGCTTGTATTTTCAAAGCACTTAAAGTAGCAGACTGTTTTCTAGTAGATACTGCTTTTGGATTAGAACTGTAACAGAATTTTTTTCAGTGTCAAAACTGATTATCCATTTGACTGGTTGATAATATAAAAGATTTATGAAAGAACAAATAATAAATTTGTAGTTTCAGCTCTACTGAAACAGAAATTGCAGAAATTTGTTTTAATTTATAAGGAGTAATTATGTATTGAAACATCATGGCATTGGAATCTTTGAAAATTAGAAACCTAGTTGTAGGAATGAAGTAGCTTAAATTTGATTTGTAATTGGGCACTGGATTGCATGACAGATAAAGCACTTGCCCTTTTCAAGACTGAAGCTTGCTACAAAGAGCTAATTGGAGGTATTTTTTTCAGCAAATTGGTATTTAGCAAAGTTCACTGAGACACTGGAACTTGGCTTCAATCTTTATCTGTACCTGTACTGCACATTGTTTTATACGGCTTTTAAACATAAATTCATGAACTGGCAGATCTTCATTGATTTTTTCAGCTGGTGGTGTATTTTGCAGCTGCAAGTACAGAACATTCCTCAGACTAGCTTGTGACCTCTGGCCCCCCTCACTTGATCATAGTGAATTAAAGTGCCCATTACATTTTCCAGAAGGAAAGGATTTTCATGATTAAGATACTCAAGAAATATCAGGTGAGAAATAGGAGGGGTAAAGATGAGATTTCAGTAGGGCTTCTCACATCCCACGTTGTTCTTACTTCTGCTTCTCATCCACGTATTTTTTTGTCCTGCTGCCTAAATGCTAGAGTGTTTTGCTGTGGAACCAAGAGTGGGGTGGAGTTTTTGTCTGTCACTTTCTTTTTGTAAGCCTTAAATAACAGAAATTTTTCCAATTGGTAGCTAAGCTTCTGAAGGTGCTTTACAGGACAGTCCTGAAAAGCTAAATAAACAAGATTTCTTCCTCATCTGAGACCACTATGGATTTGTGGACCTTTGTGGTTATTGGATAATATCACTGTCTTGAAAACAACAGACTGCTGTATCTATATCTGCCTGTCAAGGACCTGTAATTTTTTACTATTCCCCTTTGGATCCACTTAGACATTACTCTTCTGGTACTAAGCAGAGATAGATTTTTTCACAGACCTTTATGCCTTGCACTCCACTGTATAATATATGTCTTATGTAAAAGGAAACTAAACTATGGTGTTTGCCTTCCTGCCTCCTGCAGATGAGTTCTCTTTCAGGAGATACTGTTAGATGCTGATCCTTGATACAAGGATGTATAGAAGCTAACAAATCATGCATGAGATGCAGCTGGTGTTTGTTTCATTCCTAAGATTGGTTTCTGTATGCTTACCTTTAATTGTTCTCTTGAGAAATAAAAGGCCTGGGTTGTTGCCTTCAAAAGTGTCTGGGTTTGGCCGTGAGGGTTCAGTAAAATTCCTTCTGCCAATAGACTGTCACCATCTTGTTGTGATGGCTCTTTAGTTTTGGGAAAACAGTGCAGGCCATTGCCCTGCCGGTTTGAAGGCGCAAGGCAGTGAAGTTTAGTCTGGAGGGAGCCTATCCTTAGGTTTTCTTGGGCCATTCATCTCATTGCTAAGGCTCAGGAGTGCTTCACTCAGGAGTTTGTTTTTTCCCTTCATCAATTGGAAGCCAACACTGATAGCTGTGTTCCTGCTCATATGGGAAGCCTGGGAGTCTATAAGTAATGGATTGGTTTCCCCTCTGAGGGTTACTGGTGAAGGTGTTCAGCCAGCCCTTTAAAATTGGAGATACCACACTGCATCTTTCAAAATTTCCAGAATAAATATTCCCAGTCCTACCATTTTTTTCTTATTTTACTTTAGTTAGACAGTGCATCTCAAGTGGTTTCATATAGACTTGGTAATTATGGTTGGGAATATGAGTGGTGGATGTGTGAAATAGACTGCTCTGCAGTGCCACATGCTGCAAACATTCACAGATTTTACTAGAGGCATTAAGAATTAATTGTAAAAATTATGCCTCATTACTAACAGACTCAGTCTTTTTTGAAAAGAGGATATGACTCCAAAGAAGAATGTGACACCACACTACATGTCCTACACAGTTCCTATATAGCAGAAATGTCCACTGTGTGTTCTTCCTTTTTTTTAACTCTTGCGCCTTCCTGGTAAGATACAGTAAACACTATCAGGACATAAATGTTTTAAGGTACACAAGAGGCCTCTGAAAGAACTGTAAGTAACACATTTTCAGTTTTTTGTAGTATTTAAAAGTAGTGATTTTCAGTTTTTTGTAGTATGTAAAAGTAGTGATTTTCCCAAGTAGTAGCAGCACAGTTAGATAAGCTGCTAAAAATTTCCTGACTACAAAAATTCCTTTCTGACTAAAGAAATCCCTAACAATCTCTTTCTGTTCATGTGCAGAGCAGATTGCCAGAGGTTGTCCTAGACATCTTGGCTTTGTTTTTCCTAAGAGCAAGCTCACTGTACTTTCAGGGAAGAGTTTTATCATCTGGGATGTGTGGCTTGATGTGCATTTGAAGAACTTAGTGAAGTGAGGGCTGGCTTTCATTTTCAGCAGTTGAAAGTCTTATTTATTTAGTCAAGTGATAGGTTTTCATTTTCTGGACAGTAACAACCTTATTTGTCATTTATTTCTTTTGTGTTCTTTTTTCCTCTCATGTTTTTGAAAATAAAACATTGTAAATGTATCTGGCACTTCCCATATTGTTATGCAGGCACTTCCCACTCAGAGTATTTCCTTTCTTACTCTCCTCTGAGAGTATTCTTAGTCCTGAGTACAAATCCAAGGAAATGGATCCCTGTGGTTGAAGGAACTAATCTATGGCAAATTATTCCAACACAAAGTATAGTTTTTTATTATGGGATTTGTATCTTCTTGTCCTCTCTAAAGGACATCAAGATAACACAGCTTATTAACAAAAGAATATTGTATTTCATTTTGAGTTATTTTTTGTTGCTCTGCTGTAGCATAATGGAGGATGATCCATTTTCCTAAGTGGTGCAGGAACTTGCATGAGGTTGCAGGAAGGTGAAAATTTTCCTATTCCAGAAGTCTTAGAGATGTTTCTTCCTACCATATATTAAATTGGTTGATATATTTACCACATAAGACCTATCTAAGGCACTTTGAATATGCAGTAAATACAGAGAGTTACCTTTCATTTGACTTGGACTCAAGGAAGCTGTAACTTTTCAGCATGCTCTTTGTGTGTTTACTCAAAGCCTTTCTTGGTATTTAAAGAACTGACTATTCTCTGAAAAATACACAGGAGTGATAAAAGTTCTGTTTTGCATATGCATAGTGGCTCTGCTATCTTGGCCAAGCAAAATAATTAAATATTGAATACAGAATGAGATGCTTAAATAGTCTCCTTTCTATCCCCTGAGGACATGACCTTGTAGGTGTGCTCACACATACAGGAAAAATAAAGCACAGCAATCACACATCCTTTCATTCCAGTAACAGTCTTGGTATCTTCTGCTGACAGAGCAGAAGACCCAAATCTTGGCCTTTTTCCATCTGCTGAAGTAATAGTTTAAAAACACTCCACAACTCCATTATCTAATTTTGAATTTCTGCATCTATTTCTGCAGCATGTGCAATGAAATGGCAGGTTTCCATCTTATTTCCAATTCCTATCTTATTCTAAAATACTAGTGACTGTTTTATGGCCTGGAAGAGGTAATTTCACCATTTCAAGGTGGCTGCTTGCCCACTCCTCTGCCAAAAATAGTGAAATCACTATTCCCTTCTCCATTGCAGGGATGATGAAAGCCAGTGTAACTTTTATTTAAAAAATCCTGATACATGTTCTAAGGGTAGTGATACCTTTCCTTTCATCTCTGTATAGTGCTACACACTTGGAACACTAAAGATGACATGATAAGCAAGCCTCCACCTCCTTACTTTTTTTGAACTTATTTTTACTTTTTTGAAGAAAGGGTTTTTCTGCAGAGTATTTAAATCTTGTATTTTTCTCTGCAGAAAATATTTCTCCTCTTTTTCTAAGTGGAAGATGAATTTGACACTTCTAGCTTACCTTTATTATTAGATTTATTTTAGTACATTGACCTCAAATAGAAATCATTGGTCCTCTCTATCTTACTAAATGCCATAGTGGGTTGTATTAGCAATAAGTTTTTTGTCATCCCTTAACCAGGCAAACAACTTATTCTCATGCAGTCTCTGAAGGCCTGTCTTTATATGTGTCTGTCTTCACATTTTTCATATATTTTTTAAATTATTTTTTCTTTTATTTATGCCTTTCTCTATATTGTTCTTTATTTGTTAATATAGAACATTCCTGGAGCATTGATGCTTCCAACAACACCAATTGTTTTCTAGATTTCAATGCAAACTTGATTTGGTTAGAGCTTTATGCTTTCTTGAGTTCCTCCATATTTTGTTGTTTTTAAGAACTGTTAATGGGTCAATCCAGCTTTCTTTCAGAGGAGAGGTTATTAAAAGTTGTGATAGGGTTGGATCCCATGGCAGTTTGTGCTTACTCTTCAGTACCTTGCTCACAGCCTTTCTACACTGATGTCTGCTGGGCCATGCTTAAAATCAAACAACCAATGAATACACAATTTTGCATTTTTAGATTTCATTAATTAATTTTGCTTGATGATGTATTCCCAAGCCTCATATAAGATTCCTCTGTAGACTGCAAGAAGAATCTCTCCATTACCTGACCACCCTTTCAGGTTTGTTTGGCGTTCTGTTTAATGGCACAGAGTGATCCCTAGTGAATTCCATTATGAGGGACTAGAGTGCAGCATTAAATAGTAATATCTCCAAAACTGGGGATCATGCATGGCTTTAATAGTCACTTATGCTTTAAAAGCTCACTTTGGTTTTCATGACTTTACAAAAGTTTCGGTTTCTTTTTCCCATCCTTTCACATGCAGGAAATTGTGTCTTGTTTATTGAACTGTACATACTGGCTTAATGAAATAATGCCTCACACTTCTTCTGGCAAAGGGTTTTTTCTGGATTCATGGAAACATGTGTTAAAAGTGTTGTTTGGCTTGACTTTTAAACAGAACTTTCCTGAAAATATTCAATTCCACCAAAATCAGATGTTCTTTAAAAAATAAGTAAGCCAGGAATGGCTAAGAGCTCTAGTTTTGAGTGCTCATTACTACACTACGGATGACTGTCCAACTTCCCTGAGCAGTGCCTTTTGCCTGTCTAATCGAGCACATTTCCTTTCCTCTTGCAGTTACACTTTTTTTTTCCCAAGTTTCCTAGAACACACTGTAATAGCAATACCAAGACAGAACAAGGTTGTTAGGCTGCCACTTTATCACCAATAAGAGGGAGAATATAGAGATGGGGTGCCATGCAGATGCTGCTTTGATATTGCTAGTATGTTGCCAAGGGTGGTGTCCCCTCATTTATTAGCCCTTGATGGCCTGTTCTTACATCAATTTACCCAATTACTTTTGAACTTGTGACAATATTTACTACCCTGACATTCAGTGCTAAGCTTTTCCAGACCTTAAAAGTGATGTATTGTGTAGTGTACGTTCTTATACAAATGGCATTATTTCTTCTAATGGTGTGCCCATTCCTTTGAACATATTGATCAGTCCAATTCTATGCACTTTTTTTAGCACTCATAATTTAAAAGCAATGTCTTTATGATACCCTTCATTAGTCACTGAGGCTGCAATGTCTTTATTTCATTTTAGACAGTGCAGCAGCTCATTCTGTACCTTGTGTTGTTTAGTCACCCTTCTCTCTCTTTTCCAGGTCTGTCCCATCTCTTTTATAAAAGGGGGAAATGCACATGGTGTTGAAGTGATACTAATGATTGAATGCAGCCTCAGTAATTAATTTATAATTTATTATCAGCTTTTCTAACATTTGACCTGATTTTTTTTGTCTGCTAATGGGCTCAGTGCTGACATCAGAAGGACAAAATTTTCAAGTTGTGTCTGAACAATAATAGTAATAATTTGGAGCATGACACTGTACCCATCTTAAATTCAGAGGCCCACCCTTCTTGTGTTGTTTTTCTGCTCTGACGTGGGCTTTGTGACTCATGGCCTATAAGGGTGCTTAACCCCTTTCTCCTGCTTCATCATTCAAGGGACAAATCTCTCTTGATGTCATCCTTCTTAGTACTGAAAACAGTACTGTGAAAATGCTGGTGTTATTCCTATTTTAAAATAAGTGAAGAAGTCAAGCTAATTAAATTACTACAAGATATTTGGAAAGCTTTTGTTTTATTTTTACTCAAAGGCTAATGTTTTCTTAGAGACCTGATTTTGAGCTACTCTGTGGGCAATCTCTTTTTCTAGCAAAGCAGAGCAGAGCACAGCGTGTTAATTAGGCCTATTATAAAAGAGGCTTGCCCTGGGTTGATTGTGAAACAGAAAATCAAGAGGCAGCAGAGCATGACGTATTTGGAACTGACACTATTGCCTGCAGCAGGGACTGCATTCATACATCATATGTTTGCAAAGAGGCAGCAAATGGGGGCTGAAGAACGGCTCCAGTTTTAAAATATTTAGCAAAAGGGTGTGTGGCCCTGTTGCAAAAATGGAGTGCCTCACTCGTGCTTGGCAGTATATGTGGCCACAAGACTCTGTCTTCTGAAGGTTTTAATTAAAAATACAAAATTAGTGCTTCCTTTGTGTGTTGTTTTTGTTTTTGGGGTTTTTTTTGAACAGTGGTATTCATAGCAGCTGAGAGTCTTTAATATGATAATGAGATCCTGAAGTCTTTAATCTGATCATGGCTATGGGTGAATAGCATACTGAGGCATCAAAAAAAAAGTCCTCACTAATTACTTAGCATGTTTTAGAAATTGTGTAAAATTGACAACTTTTGGATCTTACTTTTAATTTATTTGGAGGTATAAAAGCATGAAATAAAAAAGGAAAATGTAGTGCCAGGTGAATGTGGTACTGTAGTCGTGTCTTAACATTGGCCTTAAACTTTAGTAAGTAGCAGGGTAATAAGAATGTCTTATTTTACTTTGAGCTTCTTAAGCTGATGATCCCATGTCTTTTAAACTTTATTACTATGAAAGAAAAAATAGGTTACTCAGAATACATAGGTATTTTCTTGGGTTTTTGCAGGGGAGACTTGGATATATTGTAGTAAATTTAGAGCATTTGTGCATGATATGAATAAAACAGTTTTATAATATAGTTAGTCCACATAACTGGTATTTATCTTTCACATTGCTTAAAACTGAATCAGGGTTACATGGCTACTTCAGGATGAGTATTTAACAAAACACATTCATCTTCTCAGGAAGATGAAACATCTTACTGAAACAGATCCAAAATAAAATAAGAAATGAGGTTTGAAGGCATCTCTTGGGTCACTGGAAACTTTATCCCATGCAAGAAGGAGGCCCCCATTATATTTCTGGGGTTTCCATATGGGTTCTTTCCTGAAGACATTTTTCTTTTCAGCTACTTCCTTTTAATTGATCCTTCATTATCATCTCTCTCATATTTGTGGTGGTAGATCTCTTTGAGAAAAGAAACAAAAGGACTGTAGTTTTGGAAGAGTTTCCAGTTGCTGCTGCGGCTGCCAGCACAACCTTCTTTCCTTCAGCAAAGGCAGAGCATCAGTCATGTGTCTTGGTCCAAAGTAAAACAAGATTGTACAGAAGAAAAATACTTCTGTGGGCCTCTAAAATGACTGAATTTTACTAAGTCCTTAAATAATGAGTGCAGAAAATGAGAAGTTACATACAGGAGAGTATAGATTGAGAGTATATATAGACAGCTTTTGTCAGAGCCCAGAAGAAAGGAGGGTCTGCATCTGGCACAGTCATAGCTGTAAAACTGGTAGAGGTGTTGATTTTTTATTTTTCCTCAAGGGGCTGTTTGGGGTTTTTTTTACACCAAGTTTGTAGGCTCCTTTGGGGTAGGAATTATTAATACAGTCACAGTGAGAATTACAGTGGGAAAGACCTTGACACTAGATGCAAGTAAACAAGAACTTTTCATCATTTTCTTACAAATTGTTCTTCTGTATTTGTCTCTTTAATTTGCTGTAAAGTGTGAAGATTTTTTTTTATATAATGGATACACTATATTAATAGTTTCCCTCATTTTAGAATAAATATGCATATTCTTTGTGATGTTTTAAATATACTTTGCAATGGAAATAATCTTTTTCATAGCCAGTTAAGTTGAACTGAGGATGTTAAATCAATTGCAAAAAAATTTATTGCTGTTCAGTACTGCCTATTTAATGGGCCATTAGGCCTGGCTATACTTTGTTTGAATATTGTATAATATTAAAAGAAAGCAAAGGAGTATTAGACTCAGTTGGGTCATTATCTTGCTACAGATATATATGAAGTTTAAGGTGATACCTTGATCCTGTGAAACTACCTGCCCTCATATCCTTCTTTTTCATTATATTAAGGTTGTAACTGGATATGGCTAGTCTTAGATAGTTGTAAGAAGTAGATCTATATTAGTGATGAACAAATAGATTTGTGGGAAGCAATTTAAATGTTCTGAAATCACACATGATCATTAAATGTTAATCAGTTGCTTCCCAGGAATAAGCTGGCATAGGTTAAAAATTCTCAAAAATGCCTTAACATCCCATGATGTTTAGGCATGTGAAAGACTGCAGTTTTCAAAAGGCAGGATGCTCAGCAGTTTGTGGAACTCAAAAATTCTTAACAAAACTTCAGTCATACTCCTTTTCCTTCCACCCAAATCAGACTTATTGTTACTAGCATAGAAGGGAGATTTAGTTTCATGAAATCTCTATTTTTTTACTTATTTAGCCTTTATTCAGTATCTTTCTAAGTTGCAAATATTGTGGCAAGAGACTAGCTGAATTCCCCTAAACCATGAGATGTTTTCTAGATGTTTGTCATCCCCACCTATCTTAGCAAATGGCAGTGACCTTGCTGAGGTGCTGAGGTTTCTGCTTCTCAAAGTACAACAGAATAAATTTAAACCTAAGGTACTTTTTTAATGTGAATTATGAATAAATATGTATGCTGCCTGTTGCCCCTGAACTTCCTTGCTAATTATCAGGGACAGTAAGAACACTGACCCATTTTTTGGATATGTCCATTCATAATTGCTTAATTAATAAAACAAGGTTAATAGAATAAAAATGCTACTGGTAACAGTTATGTGTGGTAGCACTGGTATTCCAGCCTTTAAGAGCACTGCTGGCATCATCTGGCCACTGGCCCATGGTGCTGTTGCCTGCTGTTCTCTGTCACCTCCTGCCCTGCTCTGTCACCTGGGCTGTCACAGCTGCCTCCAGGCCCCAGCAAGGGGCTGTGATGGTGTCCTGCAGCTGCCTGCTCCTGCTCCAGGTTCAACTGCAGGTTTTAGCCTGTGCTCTGCTTCATGCTCTGCTGGCTGGGCTGGTTAACTGCTGGTGTAGCCAGCAGGTGAGACCATGATGTGTATTCACTCAGTGCAGTTTGAGAATCCCATGGCAGGCTGTGGGGAAGCAGCTTGGGTCAGGTGATGCAGAAGCCAGTTCCCAGTTCCCAGCTCTGGTTTTGGAGCCTTCTCTGGAACACCACCTTGTCACAGGCAGACCTATCCTGACAGCCCTAGTTAAGGTGGACAAGGAAGCAGGATAAAACCTGAGTGCAAACTCCTGCCTTGAGTATAGAAATGAAATAATTTAATCTTTTCTTTTGATGTAAGTATGTGTCATACAGTCATCATTTGAAGACGTGCTCAGGATAGCCAGCAGAAGTTCACATGGGCTCTCTGGGGCAGCAATTCTGTTTGAGAGTCAACAGGGGGGAGCTTCTGTGGTGCTGGGAGCTGAACATTCCCGAGCACTTCATTGACCCACAGAATCAGGGAGCACCAACAGCACAAAAATGGACAGATGTGACAGCACAGCTGGTGGGAGCCTGACAGCCAGGACACTCTGAGTGTACTCAGTGCGGGAGACTGAGAGCCCCAAACGGAGCTCTGGGTGAAAGGTATCTGTCATTATCTCGTAACTGTTTTGTCCTTGGGATAACAGACACTCATGGATAAATATCCATCTGTCATTTTTACAAAGCCAAGAATGTTAATCTCCCATTTCCATTCTTAGGAATGCTGTGTATTTGCAGTTGGGTGTGCTTACATGCATGCCGGTATAAACAAAACAAAACGCTGTTGATGCCTTCTCACACAACTGAAGTACCCATACAGAAAGATTCTGACATATTAAATATATTCTAATAGTATTCAAATTATAGGTCTGGTATAAGCAGAAGTATTTGTTTCTATTTCGTGGTGTGTTGGATTTTTTTCCTATAAGAAAAGCTATCATATTTAATTCAGGTAAAGTGTTATGATACACCTTCATTGCTCAATTGAGTCAGACAAAAAAAGCTGGATATGTTCCCAAGGGAGGGCATACTTTGAAGAATACAGTGGTTTACTTTTAACATGTGTTCTTCACTGAAGTTTATATTTGCTTGAAATCCAAATTGTTGACATCTTAGTTGGCCAGATACCTGTATGTGAGGACAGTAGTCCAAAAGTTCCATTGCTTTTATTTGATGGAGATAGGCATTTTAATTTTCAAGTTTGTATTTTATGTTTTAATTCATGTTTGTAGTATTTCAATTCAGTTCCCTTAAGGGACCTTATTACAGGATCAATTTTTTTTTTAATTATAAACCTGTGTAATTTATATTTCTGAAATACATAATGATATCTGAAGGAAAAATCTTATTTAGAAATCCTGACTAAATGTGCTGCAAACACTAAAAGCAGCAAGGACAGTGTTGGAGTGTGAGTGGCACAGCCTGAACTGAAGTTCTACTTGGGATGCTGCTGGATGTGTTAAACCTCTCTCAGTCCAGAAAATTGCTGTTGGGACATCTGTAGCTGCAGCTGGTCACACCAGAAAGAGGTGGACAGGTTAGCAAAGAGTAGATCTGGTCCAGGAGTGTAATGTACAAAATAGTATCCTGTTGTCCTAGTGGCTTAAACATAGTGTCTTAAAAATTACCTAGAGCTCAACAAACTGCTCAAGTCTTCTTCACCTCTTTCAGAAAGCAGAGCTGTATCTGCTCTGAGCATACACTGTAATCAGTTTGGCATTCTTTCAACTGAAAGCAGGCACAAGGAGTAGGTGAACTGCCAGATGAAGATAATAAACAGATAAAGATAATAATAAAAATTCTAGGTTCTTTCCAGCAAGTTTTTCTGATATTTATCTAGAAATCCAGTCTTGATGAACATTTTGGGGCTTTAGATTGGGGATGGAAGGGAGTTGAGGCATTTTGGGCAGAAAAATAAACTTGCATGAGTCACAATTCTTAGTAAATATAATGAAGGAGGAAAATAGGATAAAACACATAATGGTACCAAAAATTGAGTTCACAGAGTCTGGCATTAAGGTAAAAGAAATTAGTCGTTGTTCCCTAAAAGGTTGTTTAAATTGAAGCCAAGTGAATGCATTTCATTTGTTTCACATGGGAATTATAGCAAAGCAGTGCAAGTGAGTTAGATCTGCTAAAACCAGGAATCTCTCCCATCTCTCTGGAAAACATTCCCACTTGAAAGTTATGTCAGTTCAGTTCCCTTCATGATGGGAATTTTGAACTTAACTATCCATTTAGCAAAGGAAAGGGCAAGCCAGCATTGAAGGATTTGGAATTATGTATTCTGGTCTCATGAAAATTTCATGGTTAAGATAAATAAATAAAAGGCTTCCAGAGTGAAATGCTGTGGTTATCTAAGAGGTCATATCTCTCCCTCACTCACCATCCTCATAATAAACAGCTATTGATTAAATTGAGGAGCCACTTGGTCTTTAGCACTACAGGTGGGAGATGGTTTCTGGCCAGGGCTATGGTAGGATATATTTTATGCTTGCCCTTCTTTCACCACCCTCCTTTTCTTTTCTTCTTTTTTTTTTTTTTTATTTAATGGATGTGTGTGTGTTTGGATTTTTTTTTTAATCCACACATAATCAGATCCATATGTGTTTATTTTTACATATTGTGGGGTTTTTTTTGTGGGCAATCATTCTTCACTAGTAACTGAGCATAAAAAATGGAGGCATATATATATAAAAATATATATGTAAAGGTAAGAATCAGCAGGTAATTCAAACTGGTTTTCTTAACATCACTGTTTAAATTCAGTTTGCTTTAGATATATGGATTATTTTGACATGGGTTATTTTTAGAGCCATGACACCAGGCCTGGCAGATTAATATTTTGTTTTGGTAAATTTTCTTCCTATTCAATAGCACTTCACCCAGTTAAGAGTTTGTACCACTGTAATAGATTCAAAAGACAAATAGCAAGCTATTGATCAAAGAAGTCCTGGCAGAGATAAATCCGGCCTTAAACTGCATAAACTGGCTTGTTGAATTTAGCTTGGCTATTTATACTGTCCCATCCTGCTGTATTTAGAGCTAAGGGTTTGGTGACAGGAGTTGAAAGTCTCTGATCTGCTTTAGCTTGGAGGATGAGATGTGCTAAATGAAACATTAAAGAGTTCTTCTGTGCTTTGTTCTGTTCTAATGCAAGTTGTCAGGGGCTTTTTGTTGTCTGGCCTTTTTTGCTGGAAAAAGAATAAATTTATTCTATCATAAACTCAGTCATTTGTGAATACTTTAAACTGGAGCAAATATTTTCTGCAGTTAGGTTAAACATAGCATGTCCTAGGGGCAGAGGAAGCAGCTGTGTTAAAGTATCTGTCTATTGCTACATTTTCAGGATTTCTATTAATGATACAAAGTCAGTTGAAATGACATCCATTACATATTTGTCTAAACAAGTGGAGAAGAAAAATAAACAATGTGGTGCTAGGGAATCCATTAGAATTGTGTATCTCTGCCTGTCTTCCCTAATCAGAGGAGCTGATATCTGTATTCTACCCACAGTTACTTCTGAAGCACTTATATATCACACTGAAAAGCACTAAGACAGTGAGGTTTGCCTGCCTAATCTATGTTCTTGCTCATCTTTGCTGTTTTGTGGTTTATATATGCAGATAAAATTTGCATTCTCTGCAAGATTCATAATGGTTTCTAAAACAATCCTTTCTTCATGAAAAGAAGCAAAACTGGACTTCTACTTAGTAGATAACTTCATTCATTACAGAACCATAAATATTTTTGCAATAATGCAGAGAAATTATCCCAAAGGAGAAGATGACTGTAAATAAAGTGGGTGATGTGAAAGTCTTTATACATGCTTATGCTGTTAGATTCAGCAGATGCTACTCTGCCATAGGTTGCAATTTTTCCTCCAGAGATTTTTGTTTACTGTTACTGTTAGCATACAATTTGAGCCAGGACTGTATATTAAGGTACTAGAAATTAATATAGCATGTGATAATCCTGTGCCTTACCTTGTTAGCACTTTTGTCCTCTTGTGTCTTTTATTAACCTTTGTTTTCCAGGTATCTTGTAAATTTCTTTCTGTACAGGTCCATTACAGCACAAATTCAAAATGATGATTACAAAATACTGGATTTTATCATTACATTTCATTAATATTTTAATAATTACTAAAATGTAGCTTTTCTGTTTGAAACATCCATACTAGGAGTGAGAGGGTCTGCAGTGTTAGTAATTTTAGTAAACTGCTTGTCTCTTGCAGTTTTGGATATGGCTCGCCACGTTCCCCTGTACCGAGCTCTGCTGGAGCTGCTCCGTGCTATTGCCTCTTGCACATCCATGGTGCCCTTACTTCTTCCTCTGTCGGGAGAAAGCAGCGAAGAGGAGGAAGAGCAGTTGGAGTCCCAGGCTTCTGTTGGGACCTTGTTGGCTAAAATGAAGACCTGTGTAGATACCTACACCAACAGACTGAGGTAAGCACTTGTATCAGCCCTGGCCTTCATTTAAACTGTATTGTGTGCTTGTGCTTTAGGAGTGATACTCCCCACTTTAGTGCTCCCACTGAGACACTCCAAACCATGCTGCCCCTTGCTGGCTCCTACCTTCCCTTCCCCCTGTGGTGGGCTGGAGGGGAGAATTGGAGGCACAAAAGGTAACAAATCACGGGTTGAGATAAGAACAATTTGCTGGAAGCAGCAATGAGATAAGAGAACAAACAGCAACAATATTATTAACAAAAGTGAACAAAAGAGAGAGTGACTCACATGCAGAAATGCTCATCATGGAGCTCAACCCAACTGCAGCTATACCACCCTGACCTCTCCCTCCAGCTGGGAGCAGGCATTATCCAGCTGCTCCCTCCAGTGTGGACCTGGCACCACCCAACTGCTCCCTCCACCATTCTTACTTGGCCAGAAGGAACCCCCTCCCAGAGGAGAATCCCTTTCCCCTGCCCCAGCAATTGTCTGAGGTGGGGTACATTAACCTCTGGGTCCTCTCCTGGATACTGCAAAAAATCAACCCTGTTCTGCCTGGAACAGGACAAGCTTTTACTTATTATGAATATAGACATGAAAGAAGATTGAATTCTGTCTATTTCTCTGAATGGATGTTGCCATCCAGAGTGAGAATATACCATCTGTTTGATCCAGATTTGTATTTGTATGTATCTGTCTGGTTTACTGTACTGTTTACAGGGAATGGTTTTGGTATGACAGACATAAGCTGGTAGATTTGCATACTCTTGTCATTTCATTGATAACTATCAATGTTGCAATGCAAATTTTCATTTCTTTATTTTAATAATTTTCTGTTTCCAGTAATTAGTTGGTTTCTTGATTCTGTTTACTTGCTTCCAGTTTAAAGACAGCTTTTTAAGAAATAACCTGTCCTTCTCTGCAAAATTTAGTGCTGCCCCTAAGCATATGCTGAAACTTCATAGGAAGAAGGTAAATAAAATGTCAGGAAAAGGTGTGTGGAGAATGTTCTTTCTTCCACTATTAACTCAGAATATTTACCAACCATTACCCAAGAGACTTTTCAAGAAGGAATCTCATTATTGGGAACTCTTTCTAGTAGCTCCTGATGAACTGGACTTTACCCATCAATTTCTCCAATCCCTCTTGACTGAGACTGCAAGTCTTTTTTATCAAGCATGTAAGGTACCTGTAGTGGGATTTTTTTTTTTTTTTTTTTTTTTTTGCTAGTGTAGTGCAAAAGAAACAGAACTGGGAAGGATAAAAGCCAGTTCTTTATGCTGGATACCCACCTAAAAAAGTCAGCTTGTGCCTGCTGGCAATATTATCTATATATCTCATAGTATATGTAATCTTCTTAAAATAGGAAAGAAACTTGGCTTTTGTGTAATCCATTTCCAGTACCTGTGTATGTGATTCTCCACCAGAATTGCTGACTGTTTTTTCTTTGCTAATCTGGTCATCCATCAGCCTGGGATATAATGGCCATGGAAACCTCTGTCTCCTCATGTCACTTCCCCAGGCTGAAGCCTAAAAAGTCTCTCTGTGAGAGTGGCGTGCACCTGCTGTTCATAGGCTCTTTTCTGTTTCCTAAAGTAAATACAGTAGGAGTAATTCTTCAGTGCCAGCTTAGGATCTGGAAGCAAAGAAGAATTCTAGAGTCACAATTATTTTAATATTAGCTGGATTTGATAGGAGTTCTGTGGTTCATTCTTTATGCATTATCTGTACAATTTTCTTGAATTACTTTGTTATCCCAACACAAAAGGAAAGCCTGTCTTTTACTGGGTGGTTTAAGCATAGTGCAGTTTGTGTTTGAAGCAGTGCATAGACAAGGATGAAAACATCAACAGCCTGAACAGCCTGGAGTCACTGGGGTGGAAGGCTTGAATTCTCAGCGTTTTAGTTGAAGGTGTGCCAGAAATATAAGCAAGTATTGGCACGAATTTCTTAAATGGGACAATCTGCTGTTCCTTTCAGATCAAATTGGCAGAACAACAACCCAGAATTATGGGTTCTAGTTTCAAAGGCAAAACATCACATCCTCTGAGCAGCAGACTTGCGTGTCTGCCAGATGTCATCTCTATGTTGGGCTGGGAGTGTCCACTTTGTTCCAGAATTGAAGGAGACTTGGTTTTGGACTTCAGTTAGCATTGAATTTCCTTTACTTTCAAAGGCCACAGTATTCTCTTAGAAAATTGGGAAATTTCTGGATAATCGAGAAGATATTTAGGTATGAGATGATTTCTCATGGCTGTCTGGGTGCTAGGAAGTCAAAGCCATCAGTGATTGGAGAGCAGTCAGGCCGGTGTTATGAGTTACCACGAGGGATGGGTTTGAGACATGAGCTTGCTGTGCTGGCTGAGCCCTGTGCTGCAGGGAGCTGCTGATGTGTGGCAAAGCAGGCTCATTGGAGCCAACATCTGCTGGGTGAGCTTCGTGGCAAATGGCTGTTCTGGCAAAATGAGATGGTGGCTCATTTGTGTGATGTGCTGTCTAGCAAGCTTAGCCCTAAAATTCCTAACTATGCTTCATGGGGATGCTGGAATACAGCCAGGTGGGCTTGAGGTATTATCTCTGCTATGGCTTTTCATTGTCTTCACTGCTGTTTTGGAGAACTTTTATGTGAAAGAGTGCATTTTTCAAACAAAAAAAAATTTCTTTAGAACTGGACCCCAAGAATCAAGGCCTAATTTGTTTTAATTTATTTTTCTTTAAAAAACAATTATCAGTTCCTTCTGCTGCATGCTGAAACTCACATTTTGAGTTGATGGTTGTCTGCAGGGAGCAGTCCTGCAGCCTCTGGTTTGGAATGCTTCCACTGAATGTCTGTAAATAGTGCTTCAAGCCCCAGGGTGGGGTAGGTGGAGCCATCTGGGAGGAGGTTACCAGCTTTCACCAGTGGTCATTTGCAAAGTCACAGCCCCTTGCCTGTTTTGCCTGATTTCAGGAGATTTGTTTGAGCAAGTGTGAATTACTGGAAGGAGTAAATGTGGAGTCCATGAGGGCTGTGGTTACAAACCCAGGGTAGTTTTATCCCAAGACAGTGAGTCCCAGCCTAAGACTAAGCAGCCCTGTGCTGTAAGCACTGTCCCTGTGGGGCACAGGGGCTGAGTGCTTCATTGGCTGTACTCTGGGAATGCTTTGATAAGGGTATCATTCTGTACCACCACATTCACCTGCAAGCACCAGGCACGGGTGAGTAAGTATTAGTATTGACTTGGAAAATTAAAGTTGCCTTGGGAATGTATAATTTGTTATTCATTTAGCACAGCATAAAGAGAAGGCTGTCATCTCTAGCACAAGCTAAATTAATGGCTTAAATTATTAGCATGTACACTGCTGTCTTTTCTAGCAAATATATTAGTGACTGTCATCCCTTTAAATATGGGTTGACATTTTCTCTGCTTTTTCTTCAGTGGCTGAAAAACTGTATGGGAAAGTTTCTGTGTCTGAATTTTATATTTGGCTCCTCCTCCACTCTGGAAGTCATAACATTTAGATAAAGGTTTTTCCTGCATTAAAGCTCAGGAGTTTGTTAAACTGCTAGTTATCTGCATACAGAAATTTCTATGCAGGGTGATAGAATACAAGGAAAGAGCTGAAGCATCTTACTGGCTTTATGATTTCACTTTTGGTATTTTGTCTCCTCCTTCACAGAGTGTTGAGAGAGCTGTAAAGTTCCTGGCAACTGCTTCTCTCAAGCTGGGGCCCTCCTGGTGCCTCTGGATCACTCATGTATCACCCAGCTTGGAGAGAGAATGAATCCAGGCAGGACTGCAGCACTGGAGATGGCAGTGAGAAGGGGATTGGAATTTTCTCAGCTAATAGTGGGCTTTGCCCACATTATACCTGCTCACAAACAGCAGAGTAGTCATCAGGTTGCTTTTCTCATCTGTGCACAAAGCAATACCATGTGTTTCAGGTCACACTGAGATGTAGTTTTTGGATTATCATCTTCAGTAAAGCTGTAATTTTGGTACTGGAGGACTCCAAGATTGAATCTGAGCAAGGATTTATTTTGTGGGGTCCATAGAACAGCCACAAGGCTGCAGCAGGCTCTAAGATTGCCCAGTGCATGGGTGATATGTGAAACCCTTTGAACTTTTTCCTGGGCTTTGAATTACATCTTCGTCTCAGCCCTTTTATAAGAATACAGTTTAGGGAACTAAATAGGCTTTTAGATTTTTCAGACCAGGATGTTTTGTTACATGAGGGAGATGGGTACAGAGACCATATTCACACCTCCATCTGCTCCAGAGCTGTTTTGTGCAAGATTTTTGTCTTATAGTGCACCTGTTCTTTTTAAATTGCATGATTTAATAGCCAAAAGCATAAATGTTTTAAGGATATGTTTTCAGAAAGGGCTGCTGTGGTCTTCTAATGTCAAAGAAATAGAAAATTAAGTATAATAGTTCATGTCTGCAGGGATGTTCATTTCTATCTCAGATCACAAAACTCTGTGAGCTTTAAAAATTATCATCAGTGTGAGAGTACATATGGCTGGGGAACCATGGACAGATTTTCCCATCTTGAGTCTAGGGAATTACTTGATTTTCCATATGCTGATTGTAAATAAACTGAGAAACTGTAAAATGCTGTTAAATTTCTCCAACATTTGTGAATAATGCTAAAGTAGAGAATAAAATAATGAGGCAGATGCTTACAGGAGAGCTGGAGAAGGACTTTTTACAAAGACCATGTAGTGACAGGACAAGAGGAAATAGCTTCAAATGAAAGAGTAGGTTTAGATTAGATATTAGGAAAAAATTCTTTGCTCTCAGGGTGGTGTGGCTCTGGAACAGGTTGCCCAGAGAAGCTGTGGATGCCCCATCCCTGGAGGTGTTCAAGGCCAGGCTGGATGGGGCTCTGAGCAATGTGGTCCAGTTTAAGGTATCCCTCCTGTGGCAGGGGGTTGGAATGAGATGATCTTTAAGATCCCTTCCTACCCAAACCATTCTGTGATCTCACAAACTGTGCAGGATGGATCACACTAAGTTGGTGTTCTTTTGAATCAAATAAAGGTAGGAAGACAAAATGGGGAAAGAAAAAACTGGATGTCATCATTCATAGGAGTCTTGCATGCTGTGGCAATATCAGTTGGTTTGTTCCCCAAAAGTGGGGGGAAAGGTTACCTTTAGCCTAACTAACCCTTAGAATATACAAGGAACACTTGTGTGAGGAAGCTAGATGTTGATAAGGCAGTATGTCTAATTTTGGGAATTTGTGTACCAGCTATCTTATCCTCCCTAAGAAACTGGCTGAAATCCATGATTAGGCAGAGTCAAGGACAAAAAATGAGACTTGGATGGGGCAGAGGTGTGGCTGAGTCAGATTTATTCCTGCATTTTGCTTCCAAAACTGCTCTTCCACAGGTGTGGCCTGACTCAGAAGTAAGGCAGCTGGATAATGTAGCTGTCAGAGTAGAGTTCTTCTGCAAACATAGGATTTTAAAAGTCTCTTGTGAGGAGAGGCAGGGCAGGGGTTTTCTGTTGTGCTCATGATTGCAGTGGACAGAATCTCCTTTCCCTTTTTTTGTGGTGGCACAGGAGATGTTAGGAGAATACAGTTCAAAAGGGCTGGAGTGTAACTGTTGTGGACAGCAGGGAGAACAAGAGGAAATAATATTATTGGTAGTTTGCATTTGAGTAAATGTCTCCTTTCCCTGCTGCTTCAACTAATATATATTCCTTGTCTGCTGAGGTAGTTGCTGTCAGTAACTCACCATCTCTGTAGGAGTTTTTAAGCATGTGGTGAAGCATTTTGCTTAATGAGGCCAACACCTTGATTTTTTTGATTCTAAGATCAAAGTGAAGGAGGAAGACCAAAGAAGTGGTCCAAATTGTAAAAGCAAGTGGACAACAGAAGAGCCACAAGAGCACTGTTTTGAAAATGGATTAGTAAGAATTAATTATACTTTTAGTGCCTTCACTAAGCACAAGTTTATTGCTTTTCACACATCTTTCTCTTGCATAATGCCCACTGACATTTTACTTCAGCCAGAATTTCTCCAAGGGTTTTATAGCAAATAGCTTAAGGCTTCTGCATCAATAGCAGGCAGATCTAAATCTGTATACCTTTCTAGGGACTGGTAGCTGCTAGCATGTGCATGATGTTAAAACAGGTTATCACTGAGGTTTAGTAGGTTTGAATATGTATTGCTGAAGGTGCTTAGTATGTTATTTAAAAAATATTGGCCTAGCTTTCCACAGGGAAAAAATGCAATAAGGATTGGAAAGTATGAATGAAAGATGCAGCTGCTGCTTTTTTGTCATACAATGTTCTTCAAATGCAACCTGGGGCTGGCTGTGATGCCTCCAATTCCTCCGAACTTTGAGTATCTGAAAGCTCAGAATAGCTTGAAGTCTGCCATGGGCTAACATCCTTTTGGATTAAATCTGGAACAGGGAAAATGGACCGTGCTACAGTAATGTATTTTGTTATTAATGCTCTCTAGGGATATTCTCATTTGATTAGGTACAGTTCAGAGACCATATTCAGTACTACTGTAATCACCTCTGCTGAATAGTTTAGAGAGTCATTCATTATGCACAATTTCAGTCTAGATTAAAACACAGAAAGGTTTTAGTTGGTAAAATATGTTTGCTATATCAAAACATTAAATTGCTGGTTTTACTCAAGTGGATAGTTTCTTGGTTTGCTAGTGAGAAAGAGCAAACCACTTCATCTTGGCTGTTGAACTTGTTTGGGTATCAAAACGAACGAGTGCTGTTGAAACAAAAATGAGTAGAAATTGTTGTAAAATAATTTGGGAGCTGTTAGCATTGAAATCTCCCAAGTTTTGCAGGATGACAGTGTAAATTTATGTTAGCTCTCAAAACACAGAAGCTTTTAAATAGTCACATTTAGGTTACATTAGTATCAAATACCCTTGTCCTCATTTCAGCAGTCGACTATCTATGCTGGTAAGGACTAGATTGTTGCAATCTAAAGATTGAAATGTATGATTACTATGCAGCTAGCTTCTATCAAACAACAGTTGTGCACATGCATTTGAAAATGCACTGCATTTTCAAATAATTAGAAAAATTTGAGATGTTTAAATTGGCATTTTGATTTGCAGATTATAAACATCCGATGTAACCTAGATGCTTTTTATATTTTAAGGCTCTTAAAATTATGTTACATTAAACTCCTTATTGAAATATAAGCTCTACATTTGTGTAGCCCAGAAGAGAACTGCAGAGACAAAATTTGTATTTGACCCACAGTCCTGTGGTGCCTGGGTTGATGTTCATCTACATGCTGTGAATTTTTACTGGAGGTTTCCTAGAGTTTTATCATTAGTGTATTTTCAGTAATTGCTAGTGTATTGTGTACACAGGAAGGAGCATTTTGTCATCTATTTAGGACTTAGTTTTGCACAAGGATCTGCAAGGATGAAATGCATATTCATGACATGATCTTTGTTAGATTGATTTTGTAAGGTTTGAAGGTGTGCAGACATCAGGTCAGCCTGAAGGGTAGGCCTGAAATGTTGAAGCAGAAACTGCTGTATTGCAATTGCTGGCTTTGTGTTCCTATTTTCACTGCTCATACTAGCTGTACCTCTGTTTGTCAAATCAAGGCAACATGGTCAGTGTTGGAACTGCTGGTTGCTTCATTCAGTGATGAACCTGAAGGTACAGAGACACATTCCATTTCAGAAGGCTTCATTTAGTCTCAATCCATTACCTTTGGTATTTTTCCCTGTTGACAGATGCACTGGATACTGTATGTCTAGTTGAAAGATACTCTCTCATGTTATATCCTATTTCTTTGCCCCATGCAGGTCTAAAAAAGACAAGGCTAAAGCAGGAGTAAAACCGGACAGTTCTGATCAGGAACCAGAGGGACTGACCCTGCTGGTGCCAGACATCCAAAAGACCGCAGAGATCGTTTATGCTGCCACCACCAGCCTGCGCCAAGCAAACCAAGGTGAACACAGACACTCCTAGAAGTGCTCTTGCTGTTTGTCTGTAGTGCAGCCATCTACAGATAACTTATAACTCAGCTTAAAAGCAGGACAAAACATTTCCCTCCTGTCCCCAACTACTGACTGCATTTTCAAAGGCAGTTGGAACCTTGTGGGAGTTTTAAGTGTTTTGATGAAGGAAACAGAATAATTCAAGTAAATAGAGGACACCTAACAGCTTCCAGCACAATTTTATAGCGCCTTTTTTATTATTATTTTTCTTGGCAGAAAACAACATACAGGACCTTTAGTAATAAAACTTTTCTGTTGAAACTAAATCTTATTAATTGGATTAACTATGAAGTAGATGAATGCAGAAGTAAAATCTGAAACATGGGTTGAACCTCAAAAGACCATCTGGTTGTCCAGTAATATAAACTAAAGATTAAGTAGCTGAATCAGGGGAGTGCATTTTATATAGGTATGTATAATCAGCTCCTGATTTTGGAGAGTCCAGGAATGCCTGTGGGAATAGCCATCCACACAAGCATATGTCATACTTCCTTTTTGAAATTGAAAAAAGATAAATTAAAAGAAACAACAAAAGAATATTCAAAGAAGCAGCAGCAGTCATGACTTATTTCTAAGCTGAGATTATGATCTTTATTTACTCAGATAATGATATACAGTAGTGAGAAAGAGATTTGTATGCCCTAAGTGATGCCCAGTTTTGAGATGTCTCTATGAAAGAGTGTAACCATAAAATGTCAACACTTGCTGTGCTTTTCTTGGAACTACATAGCTAATTACAAATAATCACATTTTACACAACAGAAAAGAAGATGGCTGAATACTCCAAAAAGGCTGCTGTGAAGCCCAAGCCTTTGTCTGTTTTACGATCCCTTGAGGAGAAGTATGTGGCTGTCATGAAAAAACTCCAGTTTGGTAGGTTGAGAAGTGTGAATGTATGTGTTTTAGAAAGCAGACAATGAAGAAATGTGTGTTCTGTTGAACAGAATCCTTTATTATTTTAAAAGTTAACAACTGTCTTGCATATGTGACCACTGATAATTTTCACATGAGGGAAATTGTACATGTGTGTTTTCAGCTTACCAACTCATGCACTCTTTGAACTAATAAGGAATGTTTTAAGCATGCATTAAGGTAATTCAAGGAACCAGATGAATTCAGTGATGTGATGGTGTTCATATTTTCATTACAGTAATGATTTTTTGTGAGTCTTTCAGTTCTCAAATTACATTGACATGTTTGATTTTTTTAAAGCTCATATATGAGCTTTATATATTTATTTATTTATTTATCTATATATATAAAGCTCATATATGTTATTTTTAAAATAGAAAATAATTCAAATCAAAATGTGTTTTTAGATGAAACTGCAATAAAGTTAATTGTATCTTTTCAAGAAGTACAATGTATTGCATTTGGAAAATGTGATGGGAGTTGGTCCTTACTTTAGTCATAAAAGGAATGTGTTACCAAAAAAATTCATAAAGAGCTAATAGTATCTTATCCAAAAAGGAGCTATAAAACTATTGCAAAAACATTCTCAGTGAGTATTTTTTGAGTTGTGGTGACAGCATTTGCAGTCACATTTCTTTGCTGTTCTATTTGCAAGAGGTTTTCCTCACAAATGTTTGTGGAGGGTATGCCAAGAATAGGAGTTATGAAGGTTTGTAGGAAGTGAGAGCTTTTCCCTCTGGCAGCTGTGCTGCAGATTTTGTGTAGCAAGTGATTAAAGAAAACCAGCTCTAGTGTAGTTTTTCACGGTTCCTCAATAACATTGCCACCAGCACACGAGTGAATACCACTGGCACTTGGCTTCACAAGGGTTCCATTATTAGCATTGTTATGTATTTGTAAGTATCATCATATTCCTGGTTGGGAATAGCTGGTAGCTTTCCAGATTGGGAGTGGTGTATATTTGACAAGTTGCATATGAGAGTTTGTAAATTAGCTGCAGAAATTGTTTCAGCCCAGCACTGTTAATGCTTTGGTTTCTGTGATCACTGTTAATGCAAAAAAAAAAAGTGTTTTCTGACTTACTGTGAGGCAAATTAAATTTTCCTTTTTTTCATTTTGATGCTCATAATCTTTGTCCAAGACTAATCCATTACAAACTTCCCTCCTTTCCTGACACATTAAAATTTTCTTCTCTTCCAGATACATTTGAAATGGTTTCCGAAGACGACGATGGCAAATTGGTATTTAAAGTAAACTACCACTACATGTCTCAGGTGAAGAACGCGAGCGACGCCAACAGCGCGGCCAGGGCCCGACGTCTGGCCCAGGAAGCCGTGACTCTGTCGACCTCCCTGCCGCTCTCCTCCTCGTCCAGCGTCTTCGTGCGCTGTGATGAGGAGAGGCTCGACATAATGAAGGTAAGGAAGCAAAGCTGGGTTTAGTTCTGTATTCAGCTTGGCAGAGAAGTGCTCAGGAAGGTGCCTGAAGTCTTAGGGAAAACCAGAAATATTTCACATCCACTTTAATTGCTGTCCAGGCATTAATGTAAGTGGTAGTATTTGAGTCTGAGTCTGATTTCTCAGCAGCTTGGCAGGGACAGGAAGAGCCCATCTGCCCCAGGAGTGCTCTGTTGGCCAAGGAGTCTTCACAGAACAGGATTCATTCTTTTTCAGCTATTCCAAAGGGAAAAGTTTAGTGCTGTTGCTCCATTATGGGCCAAACGTATCTTCGCATGTGACCGTTGAAGTTGCAGGCAGTAGGTATGGAGAAGTACACTGAGTGCTTCTGGACCTGTGTTTTGGAAAAAACATTCTGTTAATAGCATCCAAGAGGAAAGAGTTTTCAGCTCCTTCTGTCTTGTTTTCCATTTGGAATCTGGAGAAATGAGTGTTCACAGAGAGCTTTGCTTACCCACAGTATCAGAGTGAACAGCCTGTGTGTGATTATGAGGTCTAATAATAATTCCTGCTACACAGCAGGTGGAAATAAAATGTGTCATATAACTTACAAAATCTCAACTGTGTGATAGATACAAGGGTGGGGATTTTAAATTCTTTTTTTTTTTTTCTTTCTCTCTTTTTAACGCTGGTAGGTTCTCATTACTGGTCCTGCAGACACCCCGTACGCAAATGGTTGCTTTGAATTTGATGTGTATTTCCCACAAGACTATCCAAATTCCCCTCCACTTGTCAATCTGGAAACAACTGGAGGCCACAGTGTGAGATTTAATCCAAACCTCTACAATGATGGCAAGGTAAGTCAGCTGGGATCCTGTGTTAGATGTCAGCCACTCCCAACGTACAGGAGGAAGCTCTTTGGTTAATACTGGTCTTCAGAATGATATGAAGAGGGATTTGCCAGTTTCAAGTGGAATTACCTCCTTTCTAAATAGTCTTGCAGATTTTTGGAGATCCAGCCTTTATGAGTTGGATTGGACCAAAAAAAGCAAGTACTTTTGACTGAGAAAAATGTTCTTTTCCAACATTTTCTGCTAAATGAACCAGTCAGAAATCTGTTTTGGCTAGCTGAAATACCCTTTCCATGGACAGAGTATGCTTCATATCAGCTGTAGCTGAAGGTTTGCTTGAGTGCCTTGTCTCTTCTTCTCCATTTGTTTTCTATTAATGTGGACACAGAATATAATTCCTAGTGGAGACTTTATCTCCATTTTTCTTTGTCTAGTTTTAAGTATTGGAAAATACTTGCCTCTAAGTTTCTTCTGTTCGTTTTGTCTCTTTGTTTTCCCTGTCTTGGATTTTTCTTTTTCACAATAAGATTCAAGAACACCATAAACTTCCCTGACATTCAGATCAGTCACAAAAGTTAAGGAATAATTCAAATTTCTTGATAGTCTGTGTGACAGAAACGACCTTTTACATGCTTAAGCAGAATGCCTGTCTTCAAAACACACAATTACAGGTTTTATAACAGTATTTAAAGCAGAAGGTAGAGAATTGGACAATATTCATAATTCATTTTTTTTGGAGCCACTAGAATCCATAGGTTTCCTGTGAGGAAAAGTAATCTGCCTTGTCTTGTTTATTTATTAGCATGCTGTTCTTGTTATCCACATTATTTTTATGTTTTCCTTTCAAAATAGTCTCATGGTCTTAAGCTGTACTAGGAGAGTCTTAGGTTGGACATTAGAAGGAATTTGTCCACAGAAGGGATGTTTAGACATGGGATTGGGCTGCCCAGAAAAGGTGGTGGAGTCACTGACCAACCCTGGAGGTGTTTAAAGCAAAGACTGGACCTGGCACTCAGTGCCCTGGTCTGGTTGACATGGTATTGTTCCATCACAGATTGGACTCAATGATCCCTGACATCTTTTCCAACCTCATTGATTCTGTGATAGGAAACAAATTTGTCTTTTAGAATGCTGTTGTAAAAAAGTTTGTAAAAAAAATTAATGTAATGCCAACATTCTGTCCATGCAGAACAATTTTGTCATATTTGTCTGTGGTATTAATAATGTCACTTTTTCAGGTGTGCTTAAGCATACTTAATACATGGCATGGGAGGCCAGAAGAGAAATGGAATCCCCAAACATCAAGTTTTTTGCAGGTGAGCAATTTCTTCTTTCACTTCTAAATGTCATTTAGGAGTAGTAAGTTGTCTCTTGGTCATAAGGATTCTTTTTCTAGACCATTTAAACCAGACTAATCTTCTTCAAATAAGCATAAATAAGACAGAAGTCCAGAAAATGTCCTTGGAACACTTGGAAAGGAACACTGCTGAGGAGACAGGTTCTTCAAAATGCTCTTTCTAATGAGTATTTCTGTTGGTCTGGTCTTGAAGAGCAGCTGTTCATGTGTGCAGCTCATTCCTGCACCAGCTCTGCCCATATGATTTCAAATAGTTTATTTTATTTTCAAAAATTAAAAAAAAAAAAATTACTGGGAGATGACACCATCTCATGGATTTATCACAAACTTTTTATGGTGAAGACAAAAGAGGCTCCACACTGAGAGATGAGAAAGTGAAGTACACAGTGCAGACTGTAGCCTTTGTCCTCCTAAGTGTGCAGGTGAGCTGAGTAGAGGAAAAAAGATGAAGGGAATGCAAGTGCAGCTATGCTGTGTTCAATAACAATTAGTGTTACATTAGAGCAGAATTTATTAGGGCATGCAGTCCTTTTCAGCTTTATTTCCCAGACATGCACTGACTCACAAGCAAAGACATTAAGTAGAAGTAAAGCTTGCAATGGCTTCTTTCCTATGGCAGTTACTGAATTTATTCCGAGTTTGGAGTAATTATTATGTAGCACAAGGTACAATTTCTGTTCCAAATCCTAGAAGACTGCACAGCTTCAGCAAATAGAATTACTGCCTTCAGCAGAACAGATTGCAGCTTGTTCAGGATTTGGCCTTGGAGAGCAGGTTTATCAGTCTCCTGATTTATCAGTTCAAGAATGGTCTATTCCAGTGTGTGGAAGTCAGGCGAGCGAGGCAGAGGCCAGCATGGGTAAACAAGAGCTCTTGCCTAAGCTCAGCTGCAAAGAGAAGCAAGAAAAGGTGGAAGGAGGGGATGGCTACTTGTGCAAAATAAAAGGATATTGACCAAACATTCAGGAGAGAAATTAGGGAAACTAAAGCTCAGATGGCACTGAAAATGTTGAGGGTTATGAAGACAAACATGAAGAGCTTTTCATAAGTATGCTGGCAGCAAAAGAATACATTTTCCTTAGGCTCTCCAGCTGCTCAGAGGGGAAGGAAACCTATTGGCAAGGGAATGGAAAAGGCAGAGGTCACCTCTGCCTCACTCTTAGGGGTAAGACTTGCTTTGCCTTGTCCCTGAGCCCTCACTAGGGAGGTTGGTGAGAATGAGGAATTACCCACAGTAGAGGAACAGTATTGAGCTGCTTGGACCCACATGTCCATGGAACCAATCCCCATGAGTCCAGGGGAGCTGAGGGAGCCAGCGGGTACCACTGCAAAGCCATTAGCTCCCATCTTTGAAAGGCAGGGCAATCAAGGGAATTTCCAGGCAAATCTCCCACTCAGCTTCAAGATCAGCTAGAGAGAGGATCATGTTAGGATAGGTATCCTTAATGAGTGCAAGTCTCCTAAGATCCAAATTCTTAATCAAGAGATGAACTGCAATTTTGAACTTCAAGTGTAAAATCAGTGTAGAAAAGTACAAGTATTTAGGAAGTCTTATTTTCACCAAAGTCCTTTTTCTTACATTAAAATGTTAGATTTGATAGTTAGAAACCACATGCAGCATAGAAGTTTATAATTTAAAACTTTCAGTGTTTCATTTTGAGAATAGTAAGAAAATTGTTGGAAAAAGTCCCATCCCTACCATATTGGGAGAAAAACACTTTACAACTATTAAATAGAAAACAGCTGTAGGACTAAATAAGTTGCTTGGAAAGAATTAAGCACTACATGTTTTTTCTGGCTCAGAGATTGAACTATCGTCAGACCACCCAAAATACTTCAGAAATTAATTTTTATTACCCAGCAAAACTGGAAGATTGGTGTATAGTTTCTCATTCATTACAGTTATAATTGAAAGTACTGACTGCTTATTCAGGCCCAGGAAGTAAAATGCTGCAGTGTGAAATTTCTCTACCATAGCTTCTTTAAAAAGATATAAATATCCAAAATAGAACATTTTTGAAAAGCAAAAGCCTATTCTTCCAGAGACATGTAAAGGCCACAGAGATCACCTTTCATACCCAAAGCCTTGGTCTTGAAGTCACTCTACCATGACTTAGCACATCTACATTAATATTCTGCCTTTTTTGGTAGCTATGTGGCCATTTGCTTGATGAAACCTGATGTGTGAGGCACATTCTGTACATTTTAATACATTTACCTATGTCTTAAGGTCTAACACTAAATAACTATTTGAGTGCAGGGCAGGGTACAGGAGACTGTGATGATGGTGCACACAGTACCAGCAGCTACCTGGGGCATCTGCCTGAGAAACAGAAAAACCTGGCTAATTTTCCCTCTCAGCCCAACAAGGGAGGCTGGTTCAAATCTCCCACTGCACAGCTGCATGTCCAATCCAGGATAAAGACTTGGCTGCCCTAGACTGCCAGTCTGTGCTGTAATGAAAGCACAGGCAGCACACAAGGGCAAAGTGCCATGGCATCTAAAGGGGGTGAGGCTGTGTTCCTGTGAGGTGCTGGTGGGACTGAGGGTAGCCTGTGTCATTCAGCTGGCTCTTGGACTGCTGCTTTGATAGGAGTTACTGATCTGGCATTGTGTCTGTGGAGTGAGGGACCATCACAGAGAAGATGGGAAGCTGGGACACTCCTGTGCCCCCTTTGCTACAGGAGAAACTCCAGAAGAATGCCACACCCGAGCACAGAGCACAGCTGTGGATGTCAGGGCACTGCCTGCAAAAGAGTCAGAGTTTGGATTGGTGCTGACATGGCATCTGTCTGATGTGAGCTGTACATTCTGCATCCACCAAGAAAAAGAAGGGCTCTTGTCTTCCACATCCAAATTCACAAATTAGGGGCTGTTTTAAAGCTCTAAGTTGTACCTGGACTGGGAGGAGAGTCAGTTCCAGAAACAGCTGCCCTGACATGTGGGTATCTGCACCTAAATATGCCCAGTGCTGGAAATGCCATTCCTAGGTCTGTAACATATCATCAGCTTTTCACTAAATGAGAAAATATAAGTGTTCCAATCATCTTGGTTGAATTCTTCACAGTTCTGGAGGTTTGTGTCACAGAACTGAAATCCCTAAAATTGTTGCTGGTGGACTTGGTCCTAAGTACATAAGAAAACCTTGCCCTTCATTTAGTAAAAAAAGCAAATTGACAGGGATAAACTTTAATACTGGAAAAACTAGCAAGCCTTCAAATCATGAATATACAGTACATCTACATTTGGATACCTAAGAGCCTTATGTATCTGTTTAATTATTTGGGGTTTATTAGGAATGGCTGAGTAAATAGTTAATTGCCTTGAATATATGTAAACATCTATTCACACATGTGCTGGATAGTAAAATAGAAAACAGGAAAATTGTTATTTCTGAATTACTGAATAGTTGGTGCTTTTTCATATAGTATTGAAAACATTTTTTCCCTTATCTTAAAAAAAATACTGAGGTTTTGTTTTATTGGTATATGACACAGTATCGTTTGTAAAATCTGAAACTAAAGGGCTACGAACATTCATTTAAAAAAAAATGGGAGATGATGTAGATGAGGATTAATTTCAGTGGTTCATGTGCCATTTTACCTCCTTTGGTTTTTTTCCATCTAGTTCAGAATTACAGGAATTAGCAAGCTCAGCCATAGGGGAAAAAATCAAAATTGTTGATTGAGAAGCTGACAAATACACTTTCTTTCGCAAAGGGGCACAATCAGACATCTCTTCCTTTAAATACTTTATCTTACTTATATCTGTATGTTTGCGTTGTAGGGTTTTAAGTTACAAAGGTTTTAAAATTTGTCATTTTCTCAGTGTTTGGGCTAAATACACAGCCACAGGACTCAGTGGTTTTTGTGTGTAGTGACAGTTTAGGTTTGAAAGTGTGGATGTTCCTGCTTGCACATAGCCTGTATCACAAATGGAAGTACTTTGCCATGGAAATGGTTTTGCTTGTAAAGTGAGAGGAGCTTTGTATATTTGTAAGAATACTTTGGCAGCATAATTTTAATATTTGGTTTCTTCTCTTGCCAGGTGTTAGTGTCTGTCCAGTCCCTAATACTGGTGGCAGAACCATACTTCAACGAACCAGGTTACGAGCGATCGCGAGGTACTCCGAGCGGTACCCAGAGCTCCAGGGAATATGATGGAAATATCCGACAGGCCACGGTCAAGTGGGCAATGCTTGAACAAATGAGAAATCCATCACCGTGTTTTAAGGAGGTAGGTTTTGTGAAAGGCAGTATTTCTCTTTTTTGAGCATTAAGAATAATGCAAATATTTGGTAAGATAATGCATGAGATGTCTGTTTTAACCTTCAGTCAAGAGACTGAAATGAACAAGGATGTGCCAAACTTCACAGATTCTTTTCTGGGAAAGAGGAATGCAGGCAAAGTGGGACTGACCTGAACGGGATCTTGGTGCACAGTTGGATAAAACATGGTTCAATCAGCTCACTCTTACTACTGAGCAGGACCTCTTACATGGCCTGTAACACCTGTTGGTCAGCCCTACAAAGGGGCACTCCATGCTCCACGCTCTGCATAATTAACAGGCAGTATTTTCCCAAGGATCATAAATTTGAAGCAAATACTAAGAAACACCTCGGATATACCAAGATAATGCCAATTGGAAAAACACCTTAAAAGAAATTCCACAAAGCATCTGCACTAGAAACCTGTGCCTTTGAAGAAAACTGTCTTCATGCTGCTAAAAGCAATGCTAACCTTCATGCATTCAAGCTGTCTTAAAAAAATTATTGTAATCAATCAAATTGCCTAATTTTCTTACATTCCTGAAGGTAGACTAAAGCTCACCTGTAGCATCTTAGAAGAATTTCATTATTAGGGACTTCTCAGTGTCTGTAGTCCAATTCCTTTCCCACAGCAGATGAGTTAGATATCAGGGGTTCAACATATACAGCAAGAGTTCAAGGGAAAAGGAGCTGAAGAAGCACTGAGAGAATCCGTATGAATATTGATACAAAATGTTTGGTCAAACATGAGTCATCTCACAGTATTACCAGTGAATATTTCCAGAAAAACTTATTTTGCTCTGAACTACTACAGCTGTTGCCAGTGTTGAAGTGTGGAACCATCTGGCAGTATCACCTATGCCTTCAATTGTCTGCATAATAAAATGTTGAAAAAACCTAAACATTTTAGGATTATGCACATTGCTGGGTGTGGCATCTGAGATGTTGATCTCTCATCCCTTCCTTGATATTGTAAAAAACATCCTTTGGAATGCAAAACCTTTTTTCATTAAAGTTGTGTGTCTTGTGGAATAAGAAACTATATTTTTATCCACATGCAGGTAAAAAAGGATGTGCAGTGTATGTAGGGACGTTGAATTAATGAAATAAGACCTGGTGGTTGTTCAGAATTACCTTTTAAATGTTCTACTCAATAAGTAGAAGACCATGCATCATAAAGATATCTGGATACATAACCCAATAACTTCTGCTAATAGATCTTTTTCTTCTAGCTAATGTAATGGTTTCACTTTGGCAAAAGGCATTCTCAAATCACAGTAAGATTAAATTAATTGAATATATAAGAATATATAAGAAAGCAGTGGACAATAATGCTCCACATTCCTTCTCACATGTACAGAAGTGAAGGATATGCAGTCTTACACCATTTGGTAACTGAATCCCAGCTATTATTGCTGCACTTTTCTTTAAGAGTCTCAGTAATTGTGTGCTCATTCTGCAGTGCAGCTCTCACACTGCTGGTATGAAAAAGGCAGCTTTGGAACAGTGCTAGAGTCTATCCTCAGCCCCATCCAAATGGAAATGCATCTCTCAGGTTATCTGAGCACTTCTTTGGGAGATTCCCTTTTTGTTCAGACCTCTGGGGTTTTTGTACAGTTATCTTAGAAACCTTAACAATGATGATCAATTCAGTAGCACAAATGCAAACTCATGTTGAAGACTGAGGTCTAAGAACTTACATCCTGAGATCTGTTGTCTTCAAAAGCCTGAGTCTTGTCTTCAGTATCTTAAATGATGGATAGGCTCAGGAGATCTAAACTGCCAGTCTTTGGGAGTTTTTCCAAGATCCATTATGGATTTAAGGAACATATCCAGAATTGAAGTCAGTAACACTTTCAATATGCAATTTCTATTTAGACAGATAGCTATTTTCTCTAACCTCCAGAGGGAAAAAGTATTTTTCCCATTATGTTGCAATATGGCCAAGAACTCCCAGTGCTCAATAAAATTTCTTTGGTTTTATTTTTGCCTTCAGTGTTCAGAGTTTCAGAAAACTGTTTAAGACAAAGCCAACACCAAGCAGAGTTTCACAAATTTGTATGAGTGTTGATTGGTTGGATTTTTTAAACTCAAATACGTGCTTCAATACCAAAATTACTCTTCAGTCAAATACTGGCTCCCATCCAAACTGGGCAGCTCAACTGCCATGGCCTGAGAATTCCAGTGTCCCCAAAGGTGCTGCCTCTGCCTAGACCAAGTGGCTGCATCCCCTTGGAGGCAGCTGCTGTGATCCTGCTCTTGGCAGAAGCACGCAGTGTTCCTGTGCTCGTACCCCAGCAGTGTTTCTGCTCTGTGGTGGTGTTCACAGGGCGAGGGAAGAGACCAGAATCTTGACTCCATGTTTCAGAAGGTGGATTTATTAGTTTATGATATATATATATATTGTATTATATTAAAACTATACTAAAGGAATAGAAGAAAGGATTTAATCAGAAGGCTTGAAAGGAAAGGAAAAGAATGGAATGATAACAAAAGCTCATAACTCTCAGAGAGTCCGAGCCAGCTGACTGTGATTGGCCATTAATTAGAAACAACCAACATGGACCAATCAAAGATGCACCTGTTGCATTCCACAACAGCAGATAATTATTGTTTTTCTTTTTCTCTGACGCTACTCAATTTCTCTGGAGAAAAAATCCTAACAAAAAGATTCTTCATAAAATGTGTCTGTGACACTGCTCCTCTGTTTTCTGTGAGGGGAGGACATGGTGCTCCTGCTTGCTCTGTGCTTCTCTAGCAAAACAGGGCAGGGAAGGAAACAGTGAAAGCCTCAGCACTGTGTCTGTGTAGCTCTGCTCCTGTGCGAACGTCGTGCCTGCGTAGTACATCCAGCTTTGAACTGCAGAACGTGAGCAGCGCTCTGCTCTCCCTTTGGCTTCTGCTGGTGTACTTCTGGCACTGGTTTGCCCTGCACCCAGGTAACACAAGAGACTGCTGAAATGGCAGGCTGCACACAAACAGTGGATTCCTGCAGACTGAAGGAGATATCCAGACCAAAACACTCCCCAAAACAGCATCAGCTGAATTCACAACAGGTTCCTCTGGGCTTTTTCCAGTTGGATTTTGGAAATCTCTGAGGACAGAAATTCCAGTTTTATCTCCAGTTTGGTTCAATTCTGAATTACCTTCATACTGATTTTTTTTTCCCTTATATTCAATTAGACCCACAGAGGTCTTGCAAATTTGGTATTGTTAAAATATATGGTTCTTCCATCCATGTTACATTGGGAATGTTTTCTTGCAGGTCATCCACAAACACTTCTACTTGAAAAGAGTGGAGATCATGGCTCAGTGTGAGGAGTGGATAGCAGACATACAGCAGTACAGCAGTGACAAACGGGTAGGCAGGACCATGTCCCATCATGCAGCAGCTCTGAAGGTGAGATGTTTATAACAAATCCAAGTTTCCTGGTTGTCAAGAGAGGCAATGTGTGTGCATTCCACTTCCTCAGTATTTTTACTACAAGTTGGATTTTCCTCTAGCACCTGTCCTGCCTGTTTTTTCTATGAATATTTGTATAGGATGCAGTGACTCCGAGATGGTTGGAGCACGGTGCTGATGTAACGCCAAAGTTGTGGGTTTGGTCCCCTATGGGCCATTCACTTCAGAGTTGGACTGGATCCTTGTGGGTCCCTTACAGATCAGAATATTCTGTGATAATAGCTTTTTCTGTTCACTCTGAGGGTGGGTTGGGGTTAATGATAAAGTTGTATTACAACCAATTCCTTGCCAGAAAACAAACTCCTAGAGTAGACAAGCAGTTAATAAACTGTGGTCAGCTACAATCAGTTTTATCCTGTGTTAATTTGAATCATTCTAACCATTATAAATATTTTCTGCCTTCCTAGCCAAGTATTACCATTTGTGTATTTTGTGACCACACAGATAACAGGGCTATATTGTTTTTAATATTTGAGGTTTTATTTCCCCTGAAGTGCAACCCCCAGATTTAGAAAGGCTTTTTTTTTCTGTTGCCAGACTTCCATTCTTTCAGTGTCACCAGTCTTTGAAATGAAGTTACTGTGATCAGTATACAAATCTCTGCATATCTGTCTCTGTCACAGGTCTCATCATGAATTCTTTATAAATTTGGTTTGACTGTATGACCTACCAAGTCCAAACCAGTTTCTGCTGTTATACAGATATGACTCAGCTGCAGGACAGTGTAGCATTTGTAGTGAGGCATTTGTTGGCTGCAGTTCTGTTGACCGCCTTTAATTTGTCCCTAGCAGCTCTTGATAATTATTCTGTCACTAAAATGAAAATATCACTCCTTAAATATAGGAAAGAAGCTGATCCAGACATTGAAATAGTACATTTAAGCCTTTCCTTAGAGTGTCTAACCTTGTGAAAAGTTTTAGCTGTGGCCTTCCACACTGACTTGTTCTTGTATATCCAGCGTCACACAGCCCAGCTGCGGGAAGAACTTCTAAAACTTCCCTGTCCGGAAGGATTGGATCCAGACACTGATGACTCCCCAGAAAAATGCAGTGCCACAACAAGCTCAGAAGAGACCATGTTGCACGACCAGGTTAAACCCAGCAGCAGTAAAGATGTCCCCACTGATTTCAAGTCATGAGTTGCATTGACATGGACTTTGTAGACACAACGGCTTTGAAGCACAAGCCAAATATGTCAATATTTGTATGTAAGAAGTTAATTATGTAATAGGTAATGAAATTGAAACTATACTATGCCCTTAAGGATATACAGTTTAATTAAAAATGATCTTTTATTTACCTGTACAAGAGTGTAAACTTTTTTGTGCTTTTATTTTTCAATTGTGAGAACCACTGATTGGTATGTTTAAAAAGTTATGTATACAAAAAATGGATAAATCACTGATATATAAGGGAAACTACCTTAGGAAAGAATGTTTACTGAATGTTTATTATTTTTTTTTTACTTGTAGAGTGAGGGCGGTTGTAACAAAGAATATATATTGGTCATTCTTACAGCTACTATTTAAAGTCAGAAAATTTTCACTGAATTTGATAGATTTTACGTTTGGCCATATATTCATGCTCATATTTGATTCTAAATAAAACCTCCTGTATACTTCAATAAACGTTAAATGGACATGATCCCTCTTTTATGATTTACTGGTACGTTTTTTAAATAAACTGCCATAAAATACATTCTAGCTGAAGACTTGCACTTGTATGACTGAATTCATTACAGTCAACCTACTTAATTTTATGCTTACTAAATCTAAAATGCAGATGAAATAAATGCACGTGGTTTTACCTCATGCCAAATTTGGACTTCTGAATTAGTTGGGGTTTTTTGGCTATTTTATGCAAACTAACAGTATTCTAAATTTTTTAAGGGCTATTCTGGAACAAAGTCTTTACTGTATTGAAATGTCTGATTTTTACATACACAGCTTGCTCTTACTGACATGCCACACAGGACTCTGATGTTCTGTAGTTCCTACTGTGTAGAATTATTTCCAGTTTTATACTTGCAACCACAGATCCCTGACTAAAAGGGGAAGGAGTTTGCTTGATTTAATAATCAAGTCTCACTTTTAACATAACATGCATTGCTATCATTGTTATTAATTTTTGAGCAGTCCTTGAAGGACTAAAAAGTTAATACTGGTATTACCTCAGACTAATGATCTGTTGTATGATACATACTATAAATCAGGCAAAACCGAAAGTTTTTTGTTTTCTATTTGTTCTTTGTTTATAAGTATCACGCTGGAACTTTTCCACTTTTTGTTTTACAATGTATTCTTTCTAATCATTAAAAATGGCACCAACTGAGGTTGTGTTCTTATGCTGATGGTTAACAGTTAGTTCTGATAGTCCTTTTAGCAGTTTTTGTGTTCTGCTGATGTGTTGTGTTAATCCAAGGCCTGTTCTGATTGTACATACCTCTCAAAATACCAGCTTGGCCACATCTGTGGAACTTCAGGGGTCCTTAGTCACAGAGCAAAACAACCAGCCCTGTGCCAGAACTGCTGGTAAATACATGAAACAAAGAGCTTATGCCACATAGTCCAAGTGTTAGAACTTCATCAGTGTTAAAACAGCCCTGCATTTTTCCAGATGGGTATTTATTTCCATTCCATTACTGTTCAAAAGGACTGTGATACTCCTGTAAAGTCTCCAAAATCAAAATTACCCACTGACTTCCAATTAGATTTGTTAGGAGTTTCCATTAGAGCTCTTCATTTACTGCTTAAGCTGCCTGTCTACAGGAGCACAGTCTTTTTATAAAATCCTGGTACTTGTACCAAAACCAAATGTATTGAACCTGAAGATCCTCTTTAAAAGTGGACTTTTTTCCTTACCATTAAAACACAAGCCTGAAACAAGAAGTACCCATCTTGCATTGATTTGACATGAGGAAGGTGGTTAACATGATTGTACCTTTATCTCTGGTGTGTATTTACGGTTTCATAGCAATGCTAATGTGAAGTCACTGCTGCTTAATTAAGCAGATGTAAACAGCTGCATGAGATATTAAACTCTAATTTGCATCTACATACCAATTATCCTTTTTTTGCTCTAACATGAGCTCGAATGGTATTGTACCAAATTAATGCAGAGATTCAATTCTTAATAAATTGCAACTGTGTTACAGCCTAAGTAAATTGTGAACTTGGCAACAAATACAAAATACACATTTTTAGGTTTTTAAATATACAAGGTAGCTATGCTACATGGCAGTAACATCACAGTAAATCCTATGAGGTGAGAGACTCATCTCTTACCATTTCATCAAAGTGAATAGAAACATGTACAAATATAGATCACAGTTTCTAACCATCCATTCAGGTCCTGTGTTTTTAACTGTTAAGCTGATTTTGTAGAAAATGTTTTAAAATTCAACAGAAATTATATTCAAAAGTGCAAAAGTCAGCAAGCTGCTAGTTAGATCATTACGGGATTTTACTCCATGTTTTTTGGTGCTGCCTTTGGCCCAGGATTGATGGTTGGCACTACAGCGCTGTAGTGTAGCGTGGGATGTTACCAGCCTTTGGAATTGCTGTGGTCACTCTGCCAGAGGAGGAGTAAGGCACCACAGAGTTAGGCAGGAGCGTTTCATGGTGCTTCACAGCCAACAATGCCAAGCTTTTCTGCCTGGTGCAAGCACAGTGTCTGTGGAAGAGGAGACAGCTGGGCAGTCCATGAGCCCTTGTGCTCCATGAGAGCAAAGCCCTTGTTGCACTGGCTGCTGCACACTGTTCTGTTCTGCAGCTGCAGCCACAGCACTTTCCATATACAGACAGTAATGATGGTGCCTCCTCAGGATTTGATGGTTTCCTCTGGAATTTCCTCTGGGTAAAAGATGTGCATAAATGTATGGATTAATGCTCCTCTGTAATTCTGCCACTCCTATACAGGAAGAAACAAATATGACCATCTAGAAAAAAGATAACAAAACAAAATTTGAAACATAAAAGCTGTAAACAACTTTCAAGTTTCACTCCAGTAATTACATGTTGAATGTTTAGGTAAAAGCAGAATAAAATATGCGTGACTATAGATGGACTGGATCTGCAGTGACCTGTGTGGCATTGTTGGTTGGGCTTTGTAAATGTTTTTCTTGTGTAAATCTTCTCCATAAGCTCAAGGTAGATACTGTGCACCTCTGCCAGCCAGGTGAGGAGACTCTTCTGCAGGCACAGGTAAAATCCTGCTCCCACAGGTAAGGCACTGGGCTGCTGATCACTTCCAGGGAGCTTCAGTGTGAGTGTGCCAGTGCTGTGCTTGGATGTTCTGTTTAGCAGCAGTGGAGCATCTATTCTTTGCTTTAAAAAAATTTTAAAAAAGAGAAAGCTACCATACAGTACAGGAAACGTACTGTACTACTTTTGATGGCGCTATCAAATAGAGCATTCAGTTTCTGGCAGGATCACATTGTTAAGAAAATGTTACTTCAAAATAGTGTTTTTTCCCAGCTATGTCATCTATTACTTTTCTTCCCCAAAATGTGTCTGATGGCACTTTAGGAAATGTTCTGTTTAATGTCCTGAGGAAAACAAGTAAACAGCCGTATTATTAATTTGTCTTGTAAAACCCATAAATACCTGAATACAAACCCAGCTGACCTATATTTAAGCCAGGACTATATATGTTGTTCTGATCCCTGTGAAGGAGAATTATTTAGGCTTAGATTTTTAGTTGGAGTTTCTCAGGCAGGCCTTCTTCATTTTATAACTCCATGCTGCCTTTGTACTAGTGTGATTTATAGGTGTTTCCTTTTTTATTCCTTCAGAAGCCAGTCACCACCAAGTGGACTCACCTTCTTGGACTGTCAGCTCTCTCTATAGAAAACAGAAATTAAAAGCATTTTACAAAAGAAAGGAGACAGATTTTCATTTTTTCATGTCATAACGAACAAGTACAAGGTGCAGAAGGTATTTCAGATCTATTTCTCAATGTTTTTTACCAACACAAACACATATCTATCCAAATATAAATGCATCTGGTCTGGCAGTCTTGAAAATGTTTCCTGAGCTGTATTTTTTTGTCCTTCTACATAGACAGTGATAGCTTTAGTAGGAGCAATAGGGCATTTATATCACAACAATGAGCATTCCGAAATGGACTGAGCTGAGTGAGGGGTAAAAGTAAGCTCCACAATTACTGAAATAAATCACAGGTAAAAACATTTTGATTCTCCAGAGATTTGGGTGTTGCCATTGTTTTATTCTCCTAAACCATGAATGCAGAAAATATATTATCCACCCATTGAATTACTATAGCAGAGCTCCAAATAATCTCACCACTGCCTCTGTTTTATAAAGGCTCAGAAAGCAAATCCCAAACCACAATTCTCTGTCTTGATTGAGAGAGTTTTGCATATTGTGACCTGTCATCTCTGTAGGCTGCAGTCTCCTCTGCTCTTGCCTCAGAGCCCAAGTTTTGGCTCTCAAAAGATAACCTGGTCTACTTAGTTCTCCAGGTGTATTAATGCTACTTACCCTTTGCATTAAGAGTGCAAATGTGGAAAATGAAAACAAACTGAAAATCTCATTATAAAAAAAAATCAGTTTGCCATCTGTAAAGATTCTGTGTTGCTTCATTAAGGATTTTCTTATGTACTGAGAGAGCGATGGGAACCGCAGAACTTGGCGGGGGGGGGGGTCCATCTTCTTTGTTTTCATTAAAATATTTAAAGGAGCATGTGATGCAGAAACAGAATACCAACAGAAAATGTCTTACAGTCTACTCTTAGCAGTGCCTTGGATGTCTCCAGAAGGCAAGTCAAAATTTCTCCAATCATTGCAGAGTTTTCAGTATAAACTTGTTTCTACAAGTATTTTAAGCAGCGTGTGAGAAGGTGGCCTTAGCTGGCTTCTGGTGCAGCGCATTTCTAAGCCTGGACTATGACAGCAGCTCCTTAACACTGCAGGATGGGTACCAGTGTGGTGGTGCCAGATCCCTGTGCACAGTGGCTGGGAATGGTCTGCAGGATGGATCCCTGCCTTCATCCTGGCTATAGCTACAGTTCAGGCTGTCCTGAAAACCTTGGAGCTGCTTGCTGGCAACATAGGGGGGCAGTGATTCAAGAGGGAATGGAGGTGATGTGGCACATCAAAACCTAGCAGCCAGCAGCAGGATTGCTGGAAAGCAAATGCTGTGCTTGCCCACAGGACCCATCTTCTCAGCTACCAAATAGTCACACTGCGCATCTCAACTGTATTTTGAGACAGTTTCAAGCAGAGAAATTTGATGTGATAGATAAAATTCACAGGGGTTGGCCTCCAGCAAAGCAGCAACATGATTTCTCACAAGAGAAATCATGCAACCATCTGGCTGGCTGAATTTTGACATAGCTTGTGGGATTCTGGAAGAGTCCCAGAGCATTGGAGGAACTTCAGACTAGTGGAAAAAAAATCAGATTCAATTCTACACATCTCCAGTTGCCTCATGGTCACAAAAGAAGGCAAGAGTGTGCAGGCTTGTCACACAGACACTGAAACACTGCTCCAGTACAGGTCCCTGGGAGACTTCAGCATCAGCAACATGAAGAGTCTAACAGACACCATCTGATCCATCTGACAGAGCAGGGAAAACAAGGTGTAAATTACATCCAGCTATTGATTTAGCTCCATACAAATTTCACTCGACTTAAAGAAACCAAAACAGACAATACTACAAATGTACACTATGTACACTCAGACTCAAACAATTGTTGTTGATGAGAACAAATGATGACTGAAGCAATGGTAAGCCAAAGAACAAAATATCCTTTTGTATCTGCACTGTCTACTAATGGGTTGAACCTTCTTTCACTTGTTTCTAGCTTTCCCTCCAAGGGAATTCATGTTAGAAAACAAATAGCCAGATGAACAAACAATAAGTTGTATCAGAGGAAAAGCCAAGCCATTTGAACAAAGAATGGGAGAACAGCAGTACATGGCTCCTGATAAACAAGTGTGTAAGTCAGGAAAGGTCAGTCTTGAAGAGCTCTCAAGAGCCTGTACTGGTAGCAGAAGTCAATGAGGGACAGTGCTGAAATTTCTAGATTGCATATAGAGAACTGCTGTAGAATGCTAAATTTAATGCATGCCTAATGGAAGACTTGGATTAATCATCTGAACAAAAATAACACGGTTAAAATGCTTGTTGTGATACTGCTGTCTTCCTGAAAATGTTAGTATGACTTGTGTATTTTAATCAGTACCTTAAATACATTTTTGCTTTACTTGCAAATGCCTTTTCATGCACAGAATCCAACAACAAGTTATTTTCCATTGCCAAGTGTGCCCTCAAAGAGAGTTGTCCAACCAATGTCACTAAGGACAAGCCATGACTGTAAATTCATCCAGTTTCCATTTTTCCCCAATACTTCATTTTACACATTTCCACACAGTGAAAGGCACCAAGGCTCCAGTGAGGCAGCAGAGCAGTGCTCAGTGCCCAGCATCCATCACAGCCTGGGATTAAATGTCCAGAAGCAATATGTAGTTGATCTGTCATACAAAAATTATTCATTCTCAAATATTACATCTTGTGAGTGATACAAAGTCTCCATGCAGATTAAATTGCAAAGCCAGTGTTCACCTCAACCTTTGCCTTCTTTTTAGCAGAGTGATTCTGTTCCATAAGGCCCCTGGGAAAAAAATGCCACTGTTTACATTTTTCCTGAATTTAAGTTTTTCCATAGTTGAACAGCTTTTGCCTTAATGGCCTTTGGGGTTTAGTTCAGTTAACCTATGTAAAGAAAATATTTCAGAGTTCTTAATCAGCATCTTCTTCTCGTCTTAGTTTAGGCCTTGGTATGTTACTTGTTATAAATATGATATCTAAGGAAAAATATTGCTCTGTATGAAGCTAAAAGAAATGTTTCAAATGTCATTTTAAGGCATGGATCAGAAAACATTATTTGCTCCATGCTTTCCTGGTAAAATACTATTTCACCATTCATATGACCAATCTGTATTCTAAGTTCTCTGCCCAAAGTCAACTGTTACAGAATCATAGGAATGGTAAGCAGGAGGAGCAGCTGGAGGCAATCATCCTTTAGCCCACTCTTCCCCAAATGAAACGTGCCTTCCTTGAGGACTTGGACTCCTCATGGAATATGTGATCCAAGTCCCCTGCCATCGTGATAGTTTAGGCTCTGTGCTTCAAGCTGATTTCTCTCTCCCTTTTGTCTCCATTTCTGTAATGATGTTACCATGGCACCCCAGCATTTAAAATTACTTCAGTTACAAGACATAATTTTTACATTTTCATTTACTCACAACCAAAATCATTTTACAATAACTGAAGAAAATAAAAAGGAGGAAAATTGAGCATAGGTCATGTTTCACTTTAAAAAGGCTGGCCATTTCCAGGTTCTGTCATACTTGCAGTAAAACCATTAATCATCATAAACTCATTTTGTCTAAAAGCAGAGGTAATACATTTTTCCATGTAAATCACTTCATTGCCATGACAGAATGATGTCAGAGAATCAAAATAGGTGATATAATAAATTTTCCTTTTGGAATATTGTTTAGCACTAAAGGTTATGGGGGGCAGGGGGAGGGGAGAGAGGGGACAAGATTGATGTCAGCTGCTAAAGAGTAGAATTTGATTTTAATTTTCATTAAATAGACATAAATACTGTATTGACACAGACTCACTTTCATAGACTAAGAAAATATACACACAGCTTAAAAATGGTACAGTAAGAGCCCAAAACCTTCCTAGAATAAAAATCAAGCTCCAGCTAATACTTTGTAAAAGATGATTAAAATAATAATTAATATTGCAGGTTTTAATTTCTTCCCTTTTTTTAAGCACAGTTTTTGAAATTCAGGCCTTCACATTCACCATTTGTACAGGCACATATAGTTGAACACAAATAAACTGGAATTAGCTTAGCATCTCATTTGGCTGTAGGCATAAGAATCCTCAAAGAAGGAAGCAGTAGTACAGGAGAGAAATAGAATTTTATTTCCCCTCCTCCAAAAGCAAGCAACCTTGTCTGAAATACAGCTTATACCTTAACCAAAATGCAACTATTTTCTGAAATCCTGCAGCAGCCTGGTACAACAAATATATATATATATGGCATCATGGAAAAGGGAAGGACTGGGACCAAACCTGAAAGTCAAAGCTATTACTCCCCATTTCTCTCTGTAAGATTTCAAGTCAAGGTTTGGAAGAAATTAACGATTTTGGTTTGATTCAAACCTTTTGTTTTTCTATTAGCTCTTTTTTATTCCTTTGGAGAAAACATGAAAAACAAACTGGGGAAACAGCTGAAAATCTGTTTCCCACAGCTTTAATCCCTCCCCCTTGCTGTAGCCATGGTATGTACAACCACAGCCCTGCTGGGTGAGGCAGAGCAGTTCTCTTTCCACACAGCTGATCTAATCCGAGGTGTGCAACAGCCCACACAGAACAGCTGCAATGAAAAAGCAAGTCCCTTTTAAAAACATCCATTTCCTACACAGATAAAATGGAAGGCTGGATAGCCCCTCAGCATTTATCCAGCTCTTAAAATGGGTCCCACAGGGCTGAGGCTCTTTCAGCTTCACAGTAAGCAACTTCAAAGCCAAGTTTTTGTACATGAGACTTTTATATTTTAACTTAGAAATTAGACACCATGAAGAAACAAATGCCATCATGCAGAATGCCTACTTTGGGAAAAAGAGAATTAACATTCAAAAGTGTGCATTTGTTCATTATTTGTTCCTATTGATGTTCAAATTACAACACCTGACTCCAAAGGAGAAGCAATTTTGTTGGGGCTGTTTATTTCTGTAAAATGTAAAATTTCAGTACAATGTTATGCACAATGGTTATCACAAATGTTTTAATTATCCATTTCATCCTGAAGCCCAACGCACAGTCCTGTGACATGGCCTGACTTGGCCTAGGAGGTGACTGCTGCATGAATGGGGGTGGCTCCAGCACTCCAGAGCTGAGCTGCTCATCCAACACTGGCATCCCTGTGACAGTGTCATCCTCCACCTGACAAGAAGCTGCCTGAACAAAGAGGCACCTGTCAGAAGCTGCAGCCCTCAGGGAATGCAAAGGGCAGAGTGGATGGAAGCAAAGCAGGAGGGCAGGGTGTTGAGACCTCTAATTTTCAGAGGCAGTGACCTGTTTGGCCAGCTCAGCTGCTCATGCAAGCAAAGCCTTACCTCATAACTTTTAGTTTCCTTCTCTGCTGTAAAAGAAAAAAAAAAAGAATTAAAAAAGGATGTATATATTTTAATAGCTCCTTTAACTAATCTGATTTATTACAAAAGGACAGTTTCTTGGTGAATTCAACCTAATTCTTTTATCAGTCATGTTTATTAATTTTTATTCAGCTGGATTAGCTCACCAACTTAAATTTCTCTAGATGGGCTCTGAAATATATTTTTGGGGTAGGGCATATAACTAGCATGACCTTGCACCAGGAAAATCTCAGTACACAGTATAGGGGAAAAAACCCAAAACCAAAACAGGAAACAAAACAAAGCAAAAACCAAAACAAAACCAAAAAAAACACCAAACCAAACAAATATCACCAGTAAAGCCTCCTGAATACACAAAGAAAATTTTAAAAATCTTTCTTTTTCCATACTTCTGCATACTGTCCAGGAATCCTACTGCCTCCCACATCACACATCAAAACTAAAACCAACCACCTTGGGGACAAAGAATCTTATCTTTCCTCCGTTCTTACCATCATAAAAGGAGACTGTATTTCCATTGTTGTACTTGCATGCCAGCCCACTGATCATGACAGGAAAGCAAAATCAAATGAAATAACCCTGCCCTGTTCTGGCAGGTATGACACAGCCTCTGTCCTTCCGAGGAGCTTCATTAATTTCTCAATACTGATACAGGGGAAAGGAAATAGACTAAAGTGCAGTATCAAGGGGTTAATCTAGAGCTGCATGCTGGTTTCCTGGCATCTTGGAGGACACCACCTTAAATGAGACCAACCCTCGGCAGCAATCAGTCAGGATCTGGGTGGTATAATCTATACTGCTGACTCTCAAGAAACTCAAAATAGAATCAGATCCAAAAAAATTGACTCAGTTATGAATTCCTCTCACTAAAACATTTGAACTCAAGCACTGTATTCTCAAGTGCTGTTTTCCTGCATGACTCCCTTTATCAGCTCATAGATTTTTCCTACTCATTTATCTTTCTCTCACTGCAAAAACTACTATTAACTTCTCCAAAGTTTGCATTGTTCTTTCCCTTCTCTATTCACCCTGCTCATGCAATCTTTGACTCCTGTCTTTCAAAAATTGTTCTCTCCTGGTAATGAGAGGCCCATCACTCCAGGCTATTTAATTAGTGTTTAGGACTTATCTTTGGATGACCAGTTCTCTTAATGCGTACAGTATTTTCTAGATCAACAGTAAAATCTTCACCATTTTTTTTCCTAAAATGGCACCCTAAATATGTTCCATTTTATTATTTTTCAGGCTCTTCACCTTTCTGCTCCTTTTAAGAACAAAATATAAAATGCAATTCAGTCATTGAAACAATTATTAATTTCAGTGATATGTTAATGTCACATTTAAATGGTAATGACAGTGGTAACATAAAAGAAGAGAATTTCATGCAGACATTCTCCATGTTGTATTCAGTGCAGGAACAAGACTGTAGCTGTCAACTTCATGTTTACTTCAAAAAACTGAGTAGTCAAATTTCTGTACTTCTGGATGTTGATAAAGATAGCATGGGCTTTAAAGTAATACTGAGGCCTCTTATCCTCCAAAGCCATTCTAAAAGCTGACAAATTAAACCTGCCAGCTATGGATATATTAAATTCCCTCTAATTCCTTCCACCTACTACATGCAGAAATCAATTACTTTTCTTCTTTAAATCCTTGTATATGAGTCTCTCTCTAATAATTTCTGCCCAGTGCACTGTGGTAAGCCAAAGAATAATGTAAAGCAATTTGCAAAACTGTTCTATGCAGCATTTGTTGAAGTAAAACTTCTTTTTTCTCTGTTTTTGACATCCCAGTGACTGCACTGCAGAATTTCTCGAACCACTTCCCTTACAGGTGTCAACATGCTGATATCTTATTTAAATTCTGCAAGGGCACCACCTGCCCTATTTTTGAGCTATGAGGCTGAAATGCTCTTTATTCCAAAACAAACAGGAGGTGTTTTAGAGAAAAGAATGTAAATTTTGTGGGGGTGGAAGGAACATGGACTAGCTTTCATTTGCTTGAAAAATTCTATTGCACTCCAAAGAAATAAAGCAGACTTCAAAGGAGCCTTGGTCAAGGACTGAATGCTTAACCTCTACCAGCAGAGCTACCAGAATTTACATGGAGGTTCTTCCCAAACATGACTCTTGTCACAAGATGCTACCTTTAATAACTATTTTCCTTATCAGTAACAGTAATGTATCAGACCTTTTATATATCCACTCTCTCACCTTATTCATCACCTCCTGAACAAGGCGCTGGAGTTTTTAATGCACGTGTATGGAAACTGGTACAGCAATGTTCATTTCCATTGCCTGTTTACCCTTTCCTCCACAAACACATTCATCCATCTTTCACACTGCATTATGGACAAACTAAAACAAAACCCTTCCAGGCCTGTCTGCAATGCCACTTCTCAGCACTCCTCTTTTCATCCTTTTCCAGGATCTACCATGACAGCTCCTGCAATGTCCTCTTTGTAAATACATGGAGGGTTTGCAGAAATTTCCATTATTTGTGTAGCACTCAGATCTTTTCATTAAAAAGATAAAATCCGACAAGATGCAGCTGTTTACACAGCTGACATAAAAATGTTGTTTTCTCTGCCTTTTACTACATTAGCACTCCACAGCATCTCCAAGTGTATCTTGGGTGAAAAATGCATATTTTGTGATTGGCTTTTCACAAATATTAAAATGAATATTATATATGTTGTGTTAGAAAGTAATGCTGTATTAATTCTCTTAAGCAGTGTGCTAAATATAGTTTTAGGTTACAACAAAATGTTAAAATAGAAACTAAGCTATGTAGGATACTTTTTTTTTCTAAAGAAAGGACTCGCAGTGAGATAGCAGCCCCAGGACACCTAAATCTTTCAGAGAAAGAGAATTTATTGCTCCATTAGCAGAAGAAATGAACTTCTTCCCACCTCGCTCGGGCAGGATGACACCGTCAGGATTAAGAGGAAGAAGCTGACATTGACCAGACAGGATCCTGTGTTTGAATGGAATTTATGCATCATGTATGAGATGTATGAATATGCAACAGGCTATTGCTTTTAAGGGTTAATGCTCTCTTAATGTGTGTCCTTTTTCGGGCTTATGCTGCCCAGGAAAAGGTACCCGGACATCCATAACTCTTTGTTTCTATTGTCTCATATTGTCCTAATTCAAATTGTCCAAATTATTATTACTCTAATTGTATTACTATTTTTATAACCATTTTATTACTATTAAACTTTGAAAATTTTAAAGACAACTGATTGGCATTCTTCACATCTTGCAACAACTCTTCCCATTTTAAACACTGGAAGGGTTCTTGTCAGAACCCCCAGTGCACTGACAGGCCTTGGTCTTAACAAGCCTGACCAGCCCCACCTGCAGTTTCCACACACAGCTGTTCCTGTGGGCTCAAGAGCATTATTTAAACCCAGCCCAGGGCTAGTAGCCTTTGCCTGGACTGAGCTGGTGTTGGTTTCTGCCTCTGCCATAGCCATGGATTCTCTTGAACTCGACCCCTGGGCTGGCTTGACCCTGGACCTGGTGAGTTTTGTAATGATCTTGGCTTGCCTGGGTTTTGTGGCTTCTGGGGCTGCTTTGCCCAGGTGTTGTGGGTAGTGGGCCTTGACTGTGGGGGACCTGGCCCTGCCCTCCCAGCTCTGTCCTCACCAGCCCTGAGGAGCAGCCAGAGCTTGCTGCTGCCTGCTAGCCCTGTAGCAAGGACTGCCACCCAAATCTTCAGTTGTGATGAAGAATTCTGGTCCCTGTTTTAATATGGGCTATAAAAAATTACTTCCCAGGCAATGAGTTAGCAAAGCAGTTTGATTGCAGGGCTGAAATCAGACTTTCCATGGAACTGACAAGCTTCTTATGCTATGTTTGTACACTGAGTGGAACAGTAGGATCTAGCAGAGGCACAACCCTAGCATGAACAAACAGTAACACAGCTTTGGAAATGCAAAAAGGAAGGACCTCATTTGTGTGAGGTTAAAAACTGCTATTGAAATTTTTTCTATTAAAAAATAAACCTACAAACAGGAGAAACTGCAAGTGCTCTGTTATGTGAGCACTATGTTTGTAAGCAAAGCTCAAGCTGGTGGCATAACTGCATTGTCAACATCAGAGAAAAACTGTCACTAACATGGACTGAATGCAGATGAATCATGTTTAAGATAAGTCATATTTGGTTTTATTTTTGTCCTGTGGCTTCATCCAAGATATTCCTAGATTGAAGATTATCCTGTGCTGGACTTGCCAAATTTCTCACATTTGAATCTACTGGCTGTCAGAATTATATGTAAAACCAGTGTCCTGCAACACAAGGCAATACTTGTCAGAGACGTGTCTTTTGCCTCTTAACTAGCCATTTCAAAATAAGGATGAGGATCATTTGCAGAAACCGTAAGAGAATTCAAAGGCAGATATTCTACCTGAGAAAGCTGTAAAATTTTCTAAGAGCAGATATCTGACTACAATAGCGCTGGAGCATGTGCTGGAAAAAATCCCTGCAGACTGCTGCTGTATTGGCTTTAACATTGGCTTTGTTTAAATTTCAATTTTATTTTACTCAGTCTTCTTGGAAAAGCCACAAATCACAGAAGATGTGAATTCACTCATGTCTAGGGAAACTATGAAGACTGTGGAAGTACTGGGAGGTCATTATTTCCAAGAGCTGATCCTTTCTCTGTGTCTCAGACTATCCTTCTATCTTGAATCAGATTCCTCGCTCACACATGTATTTAAATGTGTCTTGCTTTTACTTCTGGTGTATAGGTGAACACATCAGGATGACAAAATGATCAAAAGAGGGATATCTGGGTTTGAGGGTTTTTTAAAAAAGGGAAAACAAGTTACCTAACTCCCATTTTAGTCATACTCTGCAAATAATTTTTCTGAGTCCTCAAGAGACTGGAGTTTTCCACAGTATGTCTTTTTCCATGGTTATTTTTGGCCGTGGTTGCTGTTTTTTTCTATAGAGAGGACAAGGAGGAGAAAAGCCTGACTGGCCCCAAGTTCTTGGTGGGCTCTTTCAGAAGTTCTCAATGTCACCTAGAATCATTCTTACCAAGAATTCTCCTGGGCTAAAATGTGAAACCAGCTATAAACTGACTTAGGAGTTGTGTAAGTTTTGCAGCTGAAGAGTGGTAACATCTTATGCTTTCTAATTTGCTTTAGGGTTTTTTTTTACAGAAAAGCAACACAAAATATTTTATACTTGACTTCCACTATCACTACTGCTCTGATGCCTGAGAGAAAGTGATGTAAATAAATGTTCAAAGGAAAATCCTTTAAACATGGTTATTTCTGATTGGCTTTAATCTGCTACAATTGCTCCAAAAAATAAAATTCTAACCTCAGTCATCCAAAGACTGAAGCTTTGCCCTCTCCATTAGCATTTTAAAAATTGTGACTTGTTATGTAGTGAGGAACAGGAATGCCTTTTTTAAAGAAGCCATTCCAGGATTTCACAGCTGTTTCTGGGTCCAAAGGAAGTGTTACATGTGAGAGGGAAGCAGCCAGTGCTGCTGCAGCTGGGAACTGCCATGAAGATGCTCCTGTGGTAGCGCTAAATTTTGATTTCACTGAAATAGACAGAATTTCATGTCAACATCCAGCTGTCCTTTGCAAAGGCAGGTGTGGTGAAGGGTGTTCTATGGGACTATTTCATTTTTTCCCTTTTTTTTTGATGATGGTACATATCTTACTCATACACCCCTATTAAGTCCTGTTGCTAATAAATGGTGTTTCAGTAAGAATATATATTCCATCCCAAGTGAAATTAAGAAGATGCCAAAAGAAAATTGTTGTCAATTTTGCAATCCAAGGAGTTTGGCAAATCTGACTCAACAGAGAAAATGTCAAGCCTTTCTCTTTCATCTCTCCCTCTCACATCTTCACTTTAGCTAGTATTCTTTTAGAGTGTTTTTTTTTTCTTTCAGAACTGTCCTGGCAACCTGTAGCAAAGCATTCCTCATGTTAGAAAGTTTGGGGCATATTGACAGTGATTCAAACCACAATTGCTAAGACTAGAAGAACTTTACAAAGAAAATCACTGTGCACCAGAATCATCTTCCTCTTCTTCCCTAGAAAATACCAGCATGACTTATAGAAACAAATCCTGGTTTAGAACTGGAATTTGGAGATTTTAAGCTGCACATTTTATTGATGAAAAGAAGACTGAAATGCAAGCTGGTTGTAAAATGAAGTCATACCACTAACTGAAATACGGGATAAAAGTGAATTATGACAGCGGCTTGCATTGCCGCAGGCAGCAGAGTTGAGCAGAGATGTAACATGGGTGCTGTGACACAGGAAAGAACCCCTGTGTTATGAAAAGAGAATTCAAGAGACAGAAAAATTTACTGGGAGAAGTAAATAAGCTTAAAATCATCTGTAGTAGGTACTCTATTGTCTGATAGCTTTCCAAATGTGTGGTGCTGTAAGCAGTAATGTTAAGGATCATGGTGCCATAACTAAATCAGGAGTTTTGTGTCCAGAAGGGTTCATGAGTGTGGCCTCCAACTGATTTGTGCCTCAGCTGACTGCAGGCACAGCTGAAGCTTTTTCTGCTCTTGGGGCCTTTAATGTTCCCCTCTCCTACACCCCTCACCCTCCTAAGGTTGAGCTCTCTTTTAATAATAATACAAAAGTTTTCACACAGGATCCAAACTTCCGACTGTTATCTTTCTCTTCCCCTTATCTATCCAGCTTTTTCACAAACCTAGAAAAAACTTAACGATCTTAGAGGCAAGTTTTGTCTTTGTTAAGTTCAGCTGAACGATGCCAGTGCCTTCTGAGTGTCTTAACTGAGGGCAGTCACAGAGATCAGAGTGCATAGACTGGGTTTTCCCTAGGAGATCAGGCTAATAAGGACAGTATTAAAGGGACTGGAGAACTTATTTTTGCCCCCTTATGTGAAGAGTTCTCTTTATTTTCTATCACATGGAGGACTAAGATGTTGGCATTATCTCATTATTAGGGTTGGTTAATATGTTTTTATGTGTCACCATCATCCAACAGAGTCTGAAGTCTAGTGCCCATTTATTTAGGCAGTGAGTGTGAACATTCTTAGTCCAAGCTGCTGGTAGGCCTTTTTCCTGGAGGCTAAATGGCATCTTTCCAAATTGGATGCTGGCAGAGATTTTGTCTGTGCTTAGACCTGTGGGATTTACTTCTTTTTCTATTTCTAAGTCATTAAGCAACAATAAAATCTTTATGGTATCTAGGTATTGAATTTTATAACCACTGATCTAGTAGTGTGATGATAAGATTAGTTTATAATGTCTTTTCAAGTTCGCTATCACGTGCTGTATTGTATTCCAACTTGGGTGTCAACAGACACTAGGCTTGACAGAGTGACAACAGGTACTCTGTATATTCCAGGTGTGGGACCTTCCTACATCAGGACAGGGTGTGTAGTCTGAGCCCAGTCTCTACCATAAATGCTAAGAGACAACAGAGTAGCTACTAGAGATGTTTTTAAGCTCCTTTTAGAACGGATGGAATAATGCAATAATATCTAAGACCAACTGAAATATCTCTGTACATGCCAAGGTAACAAAGTTTTGATTTATAGCAACTGCATATCAAATTCAAGAAATAAAGCTAGGGAACACAGGTGGCAAAGGATTACACTGTCAATTCCAGAGTTCAAAAGTCAGCTACTGAAATAAGCTTCTCATCTGCCTCTCCCTAGGGCCACTTGTGCAATTCTGAAGCAGTTAAAAGATTCTGCATTTGGAATGTGTCTGAAGTTACTTAAAAATGTTGTAAAAATAACTATTTGAATTAACTATTTTACATATCTAAATCAGATATGTACTATGTAATAAACATGAAGCTTTCCTGTACTTAGGTCTATGCACTTTAGTGCAGAGACAGAAGACAGAATTTGGAATCTCTGAATGCTCAGCCATTAAAGTAAACAGGGGATACATTCAAACTTGGTTCATTTGTCAACCTGACATCAGATGGAAGATTTCTGCATGCAAAATATAGGAGCATCTGGCTATCAAGGATATTTAAGGCCTTACCTATTGATCTCTTTCATCTGCTTAAATTAATTCAAGATGTTAAGATGCCAAAAAATTGTGATTGAAGATCTTGTGTGTATAAAGCTCAAATCCCAATAAGCGGTAAGGAGAAGTTAATACAAACACTACAAAACAAAACCAGCAGCAAAGCTCCCAAATAAGTGATTATAAACCTGGAAACAGCAGAAACCTGACTGCCAGAAATGGAGGACAGTATGGCTTATTAACTGAGAGAGACACACACACACACACACCCACAGAAAATGCATTTTGTTATTTTGTCAAGAAGGGCTTTAGGGAAAAAAAATCATTGCAAGGAAAGGTAAGGAACTAGAAGAAGAGGAAAAACATAATTAAAACCAAAAAAGAGGCAATATTGCTTACAAATATATGCTGGTGTAACCTCTCTAACAAGGACCAATAGGCTCTGCAAAACTCAGGTTTCACATAGTGAATACCTGAAGCAGATTCCTTTAAGTTCAGAACTTTACCAAGTAATTCATTTAAATAAGCAAATGTTCAAGACCAGATTGGATGGGGCCCTGAGCAACCTGATCTAGTGGAAGGTGACCCTGCCTGTGGTCATGGTGTTGCAACTCAATGATCTTTAAGGGCCCTTCCAACCCAAACCATGCTTAGTTAGAAACTGGAGGGCTGCACAACCTAACAAACATGTGTTGCTACACTAACTAGGTGACTTAGGGACAAAAGCTGTATCTTACCTTTATTTTTAAGAGAGTGGGACTAAAGTCCCCAAGATCACCTCCATTCTTACAGAAACAAGTGAACTATAGCAAGGGCTTTTATCCTGTCTTTTTATCCTGTGCCTTTTTTGTCATTTTGGCACTGGCAGGAATTTTGTGACTTGAAAATGAGATGTAACTAGAACTAGCCATTATTCTATGTCAGGAGCAGAAAGATGACATTACAGGAGACTCCATCCACACTAGAAGCCAGACTAAATAAAGTCCTGACCTGTAACATGCTGTGATGCTATCAGAATCTGTCTCCATGCCAGCCAGTCTCAATGTCAACTCTGCAAACTAAATTCAACTATTAAAAAGTATGTTTAGCTACAGAAAAGAAGGAAAGCAACACACAATGGCTGCTTACATTGCTAAATTAATGGAAAGTAACATAGCATTATTTCAGTAGATGAAACACCATTAAGACTGAATAATACATAACTGTAAAAAAAATCAAGAAAGAGAGGCAGCCATTTCCAATCAAAGCTGTAATTCTGTCTCCTCTTTTTAAGGTCATTCAGGTGTCATTCCTACAATGAGACTTATTACTCATTTTAGGGCTCTGCCTGGGTGCAGAGTGGGGACTGAGATAACAAGCCAAAACAGCAGAGGAAGAAGAGGAGGAAAGGTTCACTTTAGTTGTTGGGGTTTTTTGAGAAGCCTTTGACTAAATGTTTTGAATCATTTTTCTAAAATGATTCAAAACTCTTGCAGTATGATTGAGCAGCACTGTAAATGGGACACATAGTTTTAAATCTATTAATCAGATCACAACCATCCATGACAGATCTTGTCCCCCTTCTCCTGACTGCAACTTCAATGGAGCAGACCAGGAAAGGTCTGTACTGACGAAAGTTAAGCCAGCATATTCTGTGCAATGTGTCATCAAATTGTCTTCAAATGTGAATGCAGCTATCTCATATCGTGGGGGTTCATGGCTCAGAGAAAAACTTCAGAGGAGAAAAAGTCACAAGGAAAAACCTTCATCAAGAGATCATTTAGACCAAGCTTGCAGCATCAGAAGATCACAAAAGTCCAAGTGTGTGCTGAACACTGTGTGTCTTTTTTTATAGCAACTTTTCACAAATGAGAAGACTATTATAAACTCCCCTAAAACTTCCCTTTTTTTGGCTCTTTTTTTAACACACTAGTTCATAAAGAAAGTATCAAAATTTGACAAGGAAAACAGAGAGAAATGGAGAATTACTGATTAACAGGAAAGAAATAAAGAATTTAAAAGAACCTTCCAGTTCCCTGATGCTTTAGCCATTGTCAGAAAAACACCAAAAGAAATAAACCGGTTCCTAAGGGTCAAGAAATCCAAATTGATTTGTTTCTGAGCACAGATCCTGTGATGACACATTAGCTTAAAATTTCCTAAATGAATTTATCATTGATTTCAGCAATTTAAAAAAATCATTACAATGTAATGCATAAGTGAAAAATACATTTCATCATTTCAACAAAGCTCTTGGTGGAAGAAAGAATATATAAATAGATTCTAGAAAGAACCTACTTTGTAACAATATAGGAAAAATTTAGCAGTTTTACAAAGTTTGTCTGCGTTGAAGGTTAAAATTGCATGTGAGCATCCAGCATAGGAATGATGAATCTATAGCTCAGCCTTGGAATTACTGCCAACTCCGAAGGAAAACTTGAATAAAAAAACCTAACCTTCCATTTCCTGGGTGAGAAAAGTCAAGGCATGGCTTCACTAAGTTAAAAAAGAAAAATAGGTCTGGGCAAGAAGATCTAAGAGCACTATCAAGACACAGGTAGCAGCAGAGACCCAAAATATATTCCTTGCAAGTTCTAAGAAAGGTTGTTTTTATTCAGGAGGGCACTTGATTATGCCTTTTCAGCCTGATCTCTCCTCAACTTGTGAGGGCTTATCAATTTTCAGAAGCAAATCCTGTAGGACTTTTGCCAGACATTAAGTCATATGCTCTTAGCCCAAGTGTGCTGACAAGAATTTGGCAGTAATATTAATGTTCACCTGAAAAGTCCTTGTGAAAAATGCAGTGAGCAACAAAATTCTGGTGACTTTGTGGAAGGACAGATCACCTGCTATGTCACTAAGGTTACAGAGGATGATAAGCATGGGGCCAGGGGGGGAAATGATCACAATTTCTGGAAGAAGGATGTATTGAGTTCCCTTCTCCCTGTCCTCAGCATAAATTTGGAGATCTGCCCTGAAAACACAATGCCTCATCTACATCCAGAGTGATTAGAAGAACATTAAGTCAGGGACGGACCTCCTCTATGTGTGGCACTCCTGGTTCACTTCATCTAGGACTGATGTATGGTGGCAAAGCCCATGGAATAAGTACCATTTCATCCCAGGCTGGAGAGTTGTGAGCTGAGTGGAACTGAATACAAAGAATTTGTAGCACTGGCTGATCATCTTATTTTAGAAAGGCTTTTCTTTTGGTGGCTGCACACAAGATTGTTTTAAAAGGATTAGCATCTTTATTCTAAAGGGTTTAGATGTTACATCTATAAAGGAAAGGCACATACAAACAGCACAAATCAGCATTCTGCTTGTGTTATCCTCTTGTGTGTTGGCATTGGAAGGAATTCAGTTACAGCAAAATCCCTAGAAACTGGAGGTAGGATTTTATATTCCTTTTTCAATTGGAGGAGTGAATACCTGCTTCTAATAGAGCCATAAATGACTTACTGCACCTGCAAAACAGTGCCTCTCTTCTTCACTGTAGATGTCTGTTAAGACAGAAACTTCATTGGGAGGAGAAAACAAAAATGTGCCAACTGAAATTGCTACAAGGGAGAGACGGCAGCTCTTTCCCAGCAGGGATGTCAGTACGCAATGAGAATGAGTCATTGTGATGCAGGTCTGTGATTCAGACAATTCAAAGCCACTCTGGGCTGTCAGACCACCAACATATTTTTGCTGTGTGTGAATCCATACAAAGATAAAAAGTATTCTCCAGCTCTTGTTAGACTCCTATGTCTCTAACAACTTTCTTGTAATATTTTTTAATTTTCTTTTCTAAATTTGTTACTGCAAATCCGGATTTAGATAACTTTTGCTCCTTTGTAAAATGTCTGTATTTGTTTTAGATCATTCTTTATCAGGAAACCTAGAGGTACTATATAGTGAAAAAGAGCCTTAGGCAATTCAGACAAATATCCTAAAATTAGGAGTAGATAAGGGCCAAAACCCAGAACTGTTTCATTGTTAATATTTTGTTTTAAAAGCCAAACAAGAAGAGCTCTTCCTCTGAGACACAATGTAAGTCCAAAGCAACTGCTTTTCTTCCAGGTGAACAGGTTGAGAATGAATGAACAGAATGAATGTTTCTCTTACCCTCCTGTTCAAAGTATGATCACAATGCCCCACAGCTGATTTCGTGGCAGAACAAAATTAACATGTAGACATGGGCTAATCCCTTACTATTTCCTCATCTATTTCCACTAATAATTGCTATAGTCAGTCTTTGAAGAGAATGGATGTATAAATAGATCAGCAGAGCTCAGGCAAACAGTAGCTATAAAAAGTACTTTCTTATCATAAGCAGTTCTAGTCACAACCCTACCAGAATATTCCTAAACCTACAACATCAGAAAGAGGAAAGAATTTCCCACAGCCACAAAAGTAAGGCATAATTCTGCTGCTGAGAACAGCTGGAAAACCTATAGGAAGTTATTTTCATCCTATTAGCCACAGGAAACCTGGGAGAGGACTGGAATATGATACCACTCACTGTACCATATGATCTGAAAGATTGTACAGAAGTGAAAGTCAAAGCCTGATTTTATTGATACTAGTTTTGCCTGTGGAAAGAGATTGTGAATGATAGATAAAAAGTATTCTCCAGCTCTAATGTTTGTGGAGTCTAATGATTAACAACTGCAAGATGAATGAAAAATCACTGGAGTGCTGGTTTTACACAGAAAATTTGTTAGAAGAATTTTTTGGACATCTTCAAGGACTGTAAAAGAATGGATTTCTTCCAACTCTCTGGAAGCCTGCTCAGAACACGTCAGAGTTTCTCCTTTGGGCAGTCAGGAGAAGCAAAGAGCTAAGCAGAAGCAGTCATGGAGGACAGGGAAATGAGTCATCCTAATCCACTGTAATGATCTCATCAATCCTTCACCGTGTCAAGTTATAAATATATAGTAAATATTGACAAGCCTGTTGAGGCAGGTTTTGAATTAGAACATTTATCTTATTGTTGTTCTTGCTAGGACAGATAATCCTCAAAGAAGCTAGTAGTTTCAAAGGTTTAGGGAGAAACTCGTTATAGAGAATATGAGAAATCATTTCAGCGCAGATTTTTGGTTGCTGAAGGACATTGAGATCTACTGGTGGTTTAAGTGTGAATAGTCTCTTCTCCATCTACTTCCCTCCACTATAATCTAGTTACTTATTTAACTAGAACCTTTTTCTTTGCAACTTCTAACATTTGCACTCAGTTTTGGAGAATAAATAGAATCTAGAGTGATGTTCCGTATTGTCCAAAATAACATTTGAAATTACCATAAAACATCAACTTCTCATAAATATTGCACAAGTATTTCCAAATTAAATTCACTAGAACAATTGGATTTGTGTCTTTTCCAGACACTTCCAGAATTTGAGGCCTCCTGCCTTAACATTTGGTTCTTGTAAGTTCTATTCCTCTATGATTATAATTCTATCCCACTGCAAAGCTGTGCTGAATTTTTACTTACAAAATTCAAACTGAGATGGCAAAACACACTTCTCTGATATACAGGCCACCATATGCCCAATCACTAAATACCTCCTCATCCAAAATACACATTTCAAAGAATAGAAAATACAAGAACAAACATTTTTGTGCCTGTGTTTAAAAAGAGAGAGAAATTGCACCTAGTTTGCTTAGAAGTCCAAGCTAAGGGACATTTTCCAAATAGAAAACATCAAACTTGGTATTTGTGCTATTTGGCAAAGCTGTGAGCCATGGGAAGTTTTAGGATAATACTCTTTTCATCAAGCAGAATGTTCCTTGTTGTGTTCCTGTCATTACAAATCAAGACAGCATTTAAGCTAATACCACTGTTAAATCCTTCATGCTAGTTAGTTAGAATTGTGCTGGAAGGTACATTGTAACAACTCAGTTTGGTGACTATTCTGTAGATCTAGAACAATTCTGGAATCCAACTTGCATCAAATGCATTAGTGTCTAATGTAACATTTCAGCTCATGTTTTTAAGAATCTAAGAAAGATGAATAGAACTGCTTTTTATATTTTTATAAAAATAGTCACAGACCTGTATCAGCTATTTTCTGCTGATTCACATGGAATATTCCACATTAACGTGACATGCCATATTTCATCCATAGAACCCACCAAATCTTACATATAAACCAGGAATGACCAATGGTCCTTATTCCCTAAGTCATGCACCAAATTTTACTGAAGTCAAGAGTCACAGAGATGCCCCAAATTTTGGAGGCCCAAAATAAAAACCATCACTGCAAGTGATTTCAGGCACAATTGGTGCTGATGAAATCCAAGAGCTTCACTCTTCCCAGGTGACAGACAATATGTTTAGGATCCAGCTGGGACCTCCAGATCAGGAACTCATCATCCCCCTGTTGTTTGCTGCCTGTGTCAGTCCATGTTTCTGATGAACCCAGTCTCGTGCCAACACAGCCCCACAGGGATGACCCGGCAGGAGCACTGCAGCCACCATGACCTGGCTGTGACACAAATATATCCCAGAGCCAGAACTATCCACTCTTTTTGCTCAATGTGTGGTAATCTCAAAAACATGTTTCTGCTTACAGGTAACCATGCACATTCTATGTTCAAAAATATAATTATGTTTGTGGGCGCACTAAAGAGATTAAAATTATCATGTAGTTTTAATAAAATATTCTATCTGTTTCAACTAAAATTTATCTGTAATGTAGTGTGATGGGAACCAATTTTGTTTGGCTTGCTTTCTTCAGACTACCAAAGAGAATCCAATTAATGAGAGCCATTTAATATATTTTAAATCTCACTTTAAATTCTCTCCTTTTGAAGTTAGCAAAGAGAGAAAATGTTGCTGTGTAAAAAAAATTAGACATCATAAAATAATGCTTCTGTATGAGCTCATATAAGAAGGCATTAAATACTTTGCAAATGTCTACTTGGGCAGATATGATGTGCTTATTTAATGAAAGAGTAATTTCTGAATTCTTTTGTTGAACAGTAAATTGAATTATTTCCACTTTGGTTTCTTCATCTGAAAACTCTCAGATGTTATGTAGTTGAGGCAGAGCAAATATCTGCTAACAAGGTAATGACTACTTTTTAAAAGTTCAGATGAGATATGTTCTGATGTGACAAAAAAGGAGAAAAAAGAAAGAACAGAGCAACATTTGCAAAATGGTCAGCAAATGCTTATTCATGGACATCAGGAATGGCAATAGATTTTCTACTAAATGGCTAAATTTTAGAAAAACTAACCTATTATGAGTGGGAAGACTGCACCTCAAATATTAAAGCTGTATTTTACAGACAGAATAAGTATTTACTGGAGACCTACTTCCTCTTTTTCTATTCATTTATTCATCTGGGACACCATACAAAGAGAGATACAGTAATGTTAATATTTAGTATTTTCCAAATGATTAATGAAGATTAATGTCGGCTTCTAGAAGAGCTGCCACAATACCAGAGAAGAGCTGTTCAGGGTTATTTGCCATTGGCCATGCTCTTTATTTTACATTCCCAGAGTGGTTTGAATCACTCTTTCTTTTCCTGTGGTGCAGTGGCCTACACTAACTGATACTGCTTTATAAAGTTGTGAGGAAGAGAAGAATTCCCTAGCCTCTATTATTTTAGCACCTTTGAAATGTAGCTTTTTTTTACCTCCACTTCACTGACTGCCCAGTGATTTTGTTCTTTGGGGTTTGGTGAAGCAAGAGCATAAGTTGGCCAAGTGGTAGGAGAGACCTGAGGGATGCAGAGCTGCTGGTGAGAGCAGTGAAGCAAGCACAGTGCACACCAGGCATCACGTCCATGCCTGTGCCCAGATACCTGCCAGGAGCATGTAATCATTGCTGTTCTTTTGCCCTTCTCACCTGGAGACTGCAAGTCTGTTTTTAAATTGTAAACTGGGAAAGCTGTAAATATGCTGGGAGCCTTCTGAGGGACACCCCTCCTGACAGTGAGGGTCTGTGCATTAACTCAGCAAAATCCAAGAACAGAGTTTGGACATTTAGCTGACATCTACTGGGGCCCCCCAAGCTTCCAAGGAGCTTGAAGTTTCTGATACTGTAACTAAGGTGATGTATCCCTAAATATGATGGATCACAGAGACCAGCTGGTTAGTGGGATATAACTTGGCTGAACTGACAGAGCCAAAGCAAGAAAAGCTGATAGAATTCACCAATATGAGCCTTGCATCTCCCCTCCTCTCACCAGGTGCATCAGATGTGCTCATTAGAATTGCAGAAGTTTGGTTGCACAGTCCTGCAAATTTTCATCCTGGTATACCAATGAGCTGGTTTGTCCTTGACAATTCCTCCCTTTTCCCCACTCCTCAAATAGCCAATCTACTCCTGCTCAAAAATGGCACACAACACAACTGCTTCTCTCCCCAGCAGTACCAGAGACCTGGCACACAGAATTCAAGATCAGTTTGTAAATCATGTAACAGCAGCTTTTACAAACAGCAGCTCATTGTTAAAAATGTCATTATAATAAATCTATGTTAAAATTAATTGCTTGAAGCTTACAAAATCTTTTTTTTTTTACAGTAAGCAGTTTTTTTTTTGGTAGTCCACAAGATTATCTGTTTCAAAAGGCTTTAGGAAAAAAACCCCTGCAGCAGAAGATAAATACTGCATCAATACAGCAGCACAGGTATCTTGTAAGGTAATATTAAATGTGCTAGTTCAGATACCACAGTAGCACATTTCATATGGATAATTTTCTTACACTCTCTAACTTAACAAAAAGTTAAAGATGAAGGTTATTCTCTGAAAACTCTTGTATCAGAAACTTTGTTTATCTACTTCCTGCTTAGAAACAATAACCAGCACTATGCTAAAATCTTGAATCTGCACTACACAGACCTGCAAAGACTTCTTGAGCCATATGGCAGAAGCTATCCTTAGATGCAAAGAAAGCGTATTGATTGTTCTTTGAGAAATAAATGTGTATTCTTCAAATAGTTTAGGGAAGCAAACTTAAGTGGCAGATTTCAGTCAACTGACAAACATCCCAAACCATCTTTTACATGAGCAGTAACAATCAGCCCAGTGCCAGGGAGGAGTGCCCTCATTTCTGCCGGGGTACTCCTGCCCACATACCTGCTGCAGCTTCCAGATGTTTCCAGATGCTCCCAGAACTGAACTGTAAGGGTGAAACCCCACACATGGGGGCAACTGGCAGAGGTGAGGAAGACAGCAAAATATTCCTTCTTTTTACTAAGGAATTATACTTAGCAACTATTTATTCGCAGAAAATGTTACTTTAGTGGTTTTTCCTGAAAATAAAAAGCAAAAATCTCACAATAGGAATTTTAATTTTAATATTATCAAGCTTGTGTTTGGACAGGTGTTGAAATTAACACGGGCATAGAACAAAGCGCGATCCTGACCTGCCTGCCCTGAGTGTAGTCCCGGGCACCTCAGGCTGCACCTGATTGTCATTTGGTTGTCATTTGGTGAGAGAAAGTCTCTCCAACGCACAGATTGGAGAAAAGTCTCTTGTTATTTCCATTCTCTGTGAGGGCGTGATGTCAGCACCACCCTGAAGGGAGGATGTCAAGAGAATGGAGCCAGGCTCTGCTCAGTGGGGTCAAGCAATGGGACAGGACGCAGAGGGCAGAAACACAGGAAGTTCCAGCGGAATGCGAGGAAGAACTTCTCTACTGTGTGACTGAGCACTGAAACAGATTGCCCAGAGAAGCTGTGATTTCTCCCCCACTGGAGATACTCCAGAACCGTCTGGATGCAATCCCGTGCCCTGGGATGACCCTGCTTGAGCAGGGAGCTTGGACGATGGAGGCTGGACAAGCTGACCCACCGTGCTCCCTTCTAACCAGACCCCTTCGGTGATTCTCCGCGGGGAATCGCCCAGGCAGTCTCCATATGAATACGTATGCCTGGCCGCGCCCAGCCCCGCTCCCTCACAAGCTGCGCTCAGCGCCGGCCCCGAGGGCCCCAGGGCGCTCCCCGGCCATGGCGGTGCCCGCGCTCCCCTCACGCCGCCGGCTCGCGGCGGGGCGGGGCCAGCGCGCCCTCCCGGCGTGCCCCGCGCCGCTGTCATGGCGGCTCCCTGTGGCCGCTGCCCGCACATGGGCTGAGGGCTCGCACGGGCAGCGTGCGCCTCTGTGGGTGCCGGGGGTCGCGGCCCCGAGCGCAGCGGTGCCGGGGAGAAGGGCAGGCCTGGGCGGCGGGACCATGCTGGCCCTGGAGCGCGCCCTGCTGAGGGGCTTCCTCAGCGCCGAGGAGTCCCTGGAGTGGAAGCAGGGCGAAGTCGCGGCCGCAGGTGAGGGGAGGTCCCGGCCTGGTGTGGGGAAGGTGCCCGCTGCTTGTGCGTGTCCGGAGCCACCGGACTGAGCCGGGGCCGCGGCTGGCGGGTCCCTCCCGCGGGCGTTTTCATCTGCAGCGCCTGTCAGAGCCTCGCCGAGCTCCCGGGACTCCTGCCCGTGTTATAGGGTGGGGGAGGCCGTGGGCTTGTCAGGCTGGAGGAGCTCCGGGCACTGCGGACAGGGCGGAGGCGGCAGCAGCGGCCGGCCCTCCGCAGGCTTCCTTGGCCGCTCTCGGTGCCGCAGCAGTGCCGGTCCGGCAGACGCCTCGGCAGCCGCCTGATGCCGGCGCTCGGGAGGCTTGTAAGCACAGAGGAGCTCCCTCCGGTCGCCTCCCGAGGGAAAGGCTGCCTGCCTGCCTGTTGGAGCTTGGCAGTGAGGTGAAACACGCTCTTGGAGCAAAACGTGGGAAGGAAGAGTCTGGCACGAGCTGCCTTTTCTGTATTTATTAGTTATTCGGTCACAATTGCTTGAGGGATCAATGGAAAATAGTCTCTTGAGGGGACTTGGTTTGACGCAGCTTTCCTGCAGGGGAGCGCAGCAGGTCTTAAAATGTAACCTTTGTCATGTAAAGGTGCTTCCATGTTTCAGGCAGAGTGAAGTACTCAAGTCATGTGCCATGTTGTAGCATATTGAAAATCTCATTTATCCTTACCTAAGTGTTTACTGATTTTTGGAAAAGAGCCATACAGAACTAATTTCCTTATGTGACTTTTCAATTGACCTTAATTATTGTGCTGTCCAGGAATGGTAGCTGATGTGACGGACATCTCTCACATCTATCTTTTCAACAATGTGGTTTGTGGTACGGAGTTTTTCTGATTACTTTTTTTTTTGGTCGGTTTCTTTGTTAGCTTTGGTTTGTTTTGAGGAGCTTTAAGTAGTGTGCTGCTATAAGATATGGGGAAAACTTGTTGAAGAAAGGCATCTTGCAGTAGAGATAGAAAATGATGGGGTTTGTGATGATTCTTAGTCATCATTTACATGGACCTTTCCTATTGATGGTCCTGAAAATGAATTTAAAAGCTGTGACCTTGAGTTTGTATAGTGTCCTCTAAAAAGTTACACACAGAATCAAAAGCAGGTTTTACATGCTACAGTTATGTTGCTGGAAAGAGAAGAACTTCAGTATTCCTCAACACGTGTCCTCACAGTCCATAGTTATTCTACAAACTACAGCATTGCCTGTCTGGGCAACTATAATCCAATATAGAAAAGGTGTCATTTGGTGAGTCTCTCCAAAGCACAGATTGGAGAAAAGCCTCTTGTTATTTCCATTCTCTGTGAGGGCATGATGTCAGCAGCATCGTGGTACCACTGCTATTCTTTGTATATGTCCTTCCAGGTACAGCTTAAAGTGTTTTTTAAATAATACACAGCACACATTATCTCTTACATCATTCACTAGCTCATTGTGAAGAACTGAAGTAAACTTCAGTCAGCAGTGTGGTGCAGAGAATTTAGAATGAATGAGTCTCTGTCACCCATTCCTATAAAGTCATCCATTGCTGTTATTGAAGGTGGTTCTGCCCTCTGTGTTCCTGTATTGGTAAAATTTAAAGTACTTGTTTAGCTGGATGAGCTTGGGGTTGGTATTCAATTCAGTTCTTTGCACAGCTGCTGTGTTGTGTGGATCCACAGCTGTGCTAGTGTTAAATTGGTTACCTGGCTGCTGATGTTAGTGCAGCTCAGGGAGCTGCAATCCCCAGCTGGAATCACAGATTGATAGTGAGGCACTTATCCTGTGCAGACCTCTGCATTTCCTCAGCTGAACCATCACCAGCACCTACATCATCTGGTCAGGAACCAGTTAGTGCATCTGCATGAGCTGTGGCCACAGCTGCAAGGTAGGCAGATAATGGTTTTGCTCAAGAATAGCAGGTTTTAACATGGCCAGGTTGTTCCAACAACTGCTGTATTGATTACACTGTAGCATATCTGAAGATAGCTTCTGTAAATAAAGTTGTAGCCTGGGTCAAGAACTTGATGGGTCTGAAGCTTCTTAGAAATATATAAGTTTCTTGACTTCTCTTTGTCTTGAAATCAGGCTTAAGAGACAGTCATGGGTCTAAATCCACCTTAGTAGTTACCCCTAAGGATCTGCTCCATGTGCAGGCTTTTCATTGAGGTGGTAGAGTTACCATAGGAGATAATTCTTTTGTAAAGATAAAATCTCATTGCCCATTGCTTGTCAGTATTCCAAGCTTGTAAATGAAGGACTGAGCAGTTTCTGTGGTTTTGCATAAGGCTTTATTCACTGAACTCTGCAAATATTGAATCATTTTTATTTGTTGCATTTCCCCTAAGTAGATTCTCTGGTCTGTGAAATTACTGTCTTATCTATAGCAGTTTACTGTTCATTTTAAATGTTTTGAAGGAAGAACATCCTGCTGTTATAATTGAAGTATTTTAAAAGGCCATCCATTTGTTTTTCCTGAAATTTCAGTGCAAGTTTTTGTTTTGCATTCATCTGGTCGTTTGTGTCTCACTGTAACTTTAATACAAATTATTTTGAATGAAGTGACACCTACTAGTGCTGCTCTTGAGTTTCTAGTGCTGCTCTTGAGTTTCAGTGCAACTGCACTTTCCCTGCAATGTAAATGAAGATACATTCTTTAGAAGGGGAGTGGTAGATATTTTCATTTGAATATGTTCAATAGGTCTTGAAAGACAAAATTGTTTGAAAGTTTACACTGATTTCTGTGTTGTTTTTTGTTCCTCTTCCAGAAAGTGGATCATTATTGCAGTTGATGTTTGATGGGAAATATGAGGCAATATTTTCAAATTCAGCCGTTCAGAATGTTTTCAGTGCGTCTTCTGTGACAGAGGAGAACATTGACACTTACTTGGAGAAACAGATTCTGGCATACCTGGATTGTTCTGCAGAGGCTGATAACGTGGAAAGGTGGAAATTATTATTTATTATATGGAAGTCTAATAGAGGCTATGTTTGATTTTTACAAAATGCATTTTAAAAATGTAGCATTTGTATAGGGCCTTCAAAATCCTTGTACTGACAAGAAAGCAGAAAACAAATTTCTTGTGTTATTCCCCCTGCTCCCTTGGGCATCTCTTCATTTCTGTCCAGTGAAAGAAACAATGATGTTGTGATACAGGGGTTTGTTGAAGACATTAGCTTTATTTGCAGTGATTACCTCAGAAGGTTCTCGTATAAAGAAGTCACACATGTAAATTCATTTTGCCGTATATCATCAAACAATTATCAATTTTCTCTCTGAAATGTCGTATTACATTTATGTGGCTGCTTGAAGTACTGTGTAATGTTACTGTGCAAGCAATGCCTGTATTTCTAAGTCTGACTTATATTGACGTTGTTCTACTCTTCTTAATGTAAAAACAAGTAAGGTGTTACTCATGGATGCTGTTCATCAATTAATTATTTTCTTCCCAAGACTTTCTCTGATACAGTCTCTCTTAATTGTACTCTATGTGCTAATTGTTGCTGTTAAAGACTTTGCATTTACTGTTCACATTTTGCTGTGTAAATAATGAATAGACTGAAATCTGACATGCTAGGGATAGTAGAAGCAGAGAGCTATACATGTGTTGTGTGTATATATATATATACATATATACATATATATATATACACATATATATATAATATTTTAAAAGGTAAAAAATTTCACCAAAAGATAAGAGAAGATAAAGATTAAAAAATAAAAGTAAGAGGAAGGTAATTGTAACCAGTTAGTGTTGGCAGAATCCAAATGTGTGTGTTTTGGTATGACACACATAAGCCTAAGAATTTTTGCTAAAATATCAGAGAAAAAAAAAAGAGCTGGCATGTTTGAAAAACTGAGCTGAGATTTGTTCGTGATCATAGTGTGTCAAAAACTCATCTTCTGGTGTGGTGCACAATACAATGCACTCCTGCTTTCTGAGTTAGTGTTCAGAAGTTTTTCCTGTGCATGGTTTTCGTTGGGTGTTTCTTTTTTTTACCTTACTTTGTTGTGCTGTTACTATTAAATATTAGCTGGATAAATTTTTTGATAATTCTAGATTCTGTTACCTTGTGGTAATTTGAATAATGTGATAAGGAGAGAAAAATCAGTGAGGACTTGAAGCAGACTCAATCCTGATCTTAATTATTGCTTCAAATACGTGTTGCTGCCTTTTTAAGCCATTCAGCTTCTTGAAGGTAATCACAATCTGTATCAGTGGAACTTTATATTTTTGCTGTTATAGTGCACTCCTACTGCAGACAGCAAAGGAATTTGTTGCTGCTTGCACTCCAGCTCTATGGTCTTTGTGGTTTTTGTTTTTTGCTCTACAGCTCTGGGCTATATTAGAAGCCCCCTTGCCAGAATATATGGAGGCAGACTTGCAATATTTAGCATTTCAGAAGCAGACAGAGGGTTTTTTGCCCAAAATGATAGCCTGAAGTTTTATTCAAAATAAAAGCAAAACCTGTCAGTGTCTGCCAGAAACACTACAAACTTGTTTGTAGCACCCAAGTGATTCTTTCTAGCTCCATTAGTAGTAATTTAAGAAGTTTTGGGGGCTGAAGGAACTAAGTTGTGGCTTTCTCTTATAGAAAAACTTCTACTGAAGTTGCTTGTCTGAAAGACAGGTAATTTCTTAGTGTACTATCTTGGTCTCGGACGACTTTCCTGGAGTGTGTTACATAGTTATTTTTCCTACCTGCAGATCCAGTGTCCTGTGAAGGCCTTATAGGAACCAATGTAACCTTTGCATCCAGACTTTGCATTGCTTATGATGAAAATGGGAGGGGGGATCTATATTTTTTAATGCCTAAAATGTAATTTTCTTTTCTCCACCGAGTGATTCAAAGGAAGTGCAGCAAACCTCTTAAGTTCTAGCCCAGAAAATTCAGTAAAACACTGATTTTCTTGTGACTTTCTGTAGATGGGATAAGAAAAATATTTTTTTTCTTGAATTGAAAGTTATAATTCTGTAGATTTAAAAACACAGTAGGAGTTGAATTCAATCAGAAAGAGAAAGTTGGATAATGTGAATCTTACCCTTTTTTGCACAATATAAACAGTGCAAAGTACAGTTTTGTAATAGTGTTAAAAGAACTCTTAAGGAGTTCTTTTTCTGAAGTTAAAACTGAGCAGCTTGAGGGCAAAACAGCTCTAAATTTGTATCTAGATGGTAATTTCTTTGGACAAGTTCTCTGTAACTTTTTCCACTTTCAAAGCCATGGTTCTGTAACAAAAATTACTTAGCAGCATTTTAAAAATTGGTGCAACTTTTCTACCCTTTTAACTGATTGCCTTCTTTTCCCTGCCCCAGACACATTTTCACTATGGCACTTTAATCCTTTATGTCCTAAAAAATAAGCATGCCTTGTAATAAATGTGTTGAATAGGATATTTTTTGTTTTACTTTTTTCCTGCTATTGCTACTCACTTCACTGCTTAAAAGCTATTTTCTACAGAAAATGTAGCTTCATGGCTGTGTTTTAATCAGCAAAATTTGGAGGATGAAGCAATAGGATATGTGTTAACCATGCAGAGGGGGAATGCCTTTTTTGTTTTTTTCCTGAGCTCCATAGGAGGAAGGTGAATTCCTTGCCTGGTGTACAGTTTGATTCAAAAGACTGGAAGGAAATAGCGTGCAGGTTCCAAGATCTAAAGGAACAAGGAAATGAGCTCTAACACTGTTTTTTGTTGAGCCTGTATTTACTACTTCTACATATTCAACGTATAAATGAATACTTGGAAAAAGAAGTCCATATGGTTTAATATGGTTTCCCAAATTGAACACTGAATGGTATTTCCGGTATTTCTCATCTGATGGTTGGTTAACTGGTGTGCTGTATAGAATGAAGACTGAAAATGAAGACATCCTTGCTGTTTTTGCAGCTTGCTTTGATGTTCATGAATTTAAAAAATAGCAAAGTTAGACACTGAATAGTTTTGGCTTCTGTTCTGCAATTTATGGCATCACTAAAAAGAGCAGAAACCGGTAACTTCTTAAGCAGAACCTGGCTATTGAATATTTTTTTATTTTATTTTGTTTGTAAATTCTAGCATTATATGCACATCCATTTTTTTGGAAATACAAATGCACTATTGTTCTTTATCTTTGAGCAGCATTTGATACAGCAATATGAATATTAAGCATGTGATTCTGTATCATGAAGAATGATTTGACTCAGTGTAAACAGTGTTAAAAAAACCCCATTCACACAGAAAAAGGAAAAATGAGATGAATGGATACATATATCTAAGGATAAATGCAAAATAAATTATGTAGCTCACCCTAGCAAGGGGGACATTGGCAGCAGTCTCTGTGTTGCTTTTCAGGCAGCCTTTGGGAGGTGAGCATCTGCAGGTCTGCCTTGTGAGTGTGAAGGGCAGTCAGGGAGACAGAATGAATTTTCTTGGAAAAAAACCCAGGGGATAGGCAAGGGAGTTCAGCATTTGCAGGGATTACAGAAAACGATTGAAATTCGTGTTCTGATACAGAGTGACTGATAAGGAGACTGGGAGTTGGTCATGAATCTGAAATGGGGAAAAAAAAATTTGGTGATGACAAATTCAACAGTGGAAAAACAGTATCCCAGCCAAAGTAATGGATTTGGTTATCAGTTGTTCCAGAGACATTCTCCATGGATAAAACTCTGTCTCTTCAAGAAGTTTGTTTTCCAGATAGATATCAGTAATGTTTAAATGAATAAATAAATAAATTGTTACTAGTAGAAACAGTGTAAAAGATAAAATAATGAAAATGATCTTCAAAAGACTGGAGTATCAAATCACAGTGCGGGGATGGTTGATTGTTCTTTGTTACCTTTCAGAGGCTTTGAAGTATAATTTATCATGGGAGAAAAATGAGGAAATTTATACCAATGTTGATATTTCATGTGTAGTGGTAATAATTTAGTATACAATAATTGTTAGTGCTTTGTGTTCTTGAGTTATTTGGAAATTTAATGGTGATCTTGGTTATGTATTCCTATATTCATATTTCCTAGCAGATAGTTACTGGCTGAATAATGACAGCCAGGAGATGTTACCTTGTCTTGTTCAACAAGAACTCTTTATGCTAGTCCTTGTTCTCTAACTCCCATGAGAGATGGTTTTATTTTGTTTTTTGTTTTTTTTTTTTTTTTTTAATTTTCAATTTAATGTTCTCCACCCCTGCTTTCCTATTGTTCTGCATCTTTTGTTGCATTCTTGCCCACAAGCTGCTTGTTTGTGTGTGGCTTTTCTATATTACTTTAGTTTTTAAGGGGTTGTATAACACTTTATTTTTTTGTTTTGATTGGAGCGCTCTTACATCTCTAAGTTTCTGTTTTTACAAAAAGAAAGGACTTGGTTTTTCTGTTTCAGTTATGCTCCTTAACGTACCAGTGTTTATATCAAACCTGCACAATTAAAATGTAACTTTTTGTAGTTAGGAGACCCATTTTCTATGTGTTAGTTAATATAAGTCAATAAGGCTCTGAGTTATTAAGGTATCATAAAACAAACAAGAAGTTTGTGTATAAATCTCAAAAGTCTACACCTGTTAAATTAACCATTAAATTCTGAGAGATTGTGCCCTGCCTTCTGCAGACCACATAGATTATTTGCTGAAGAAATCATAGTAATGTAAAATGAGCTTAGTCTTGTAGATAAAGAAAATTTTGCAAAACCTAGTTTCAGAAATGAAACAGTCTCTTAATTTCATCTTTCAATAAATTACTCTTAATTAAAATAAAGGCCATGATGAATTAGATATTATTTACTGCCAAAGTGTCTGAACCAACTTGGAGGGAGTATTCTGAATTTTTGATTTAATAATTTTTTTATTAGAGCGAGTGAAAATAAACAGTTATGACAAAACAAAAATAAACTTGCTCTTTTGGAACATATGCTAATGCAGTATTTTCTCTGTGAAAATGCTGAGAGTTAGATGTATAGTAAGAAACTATAACAACCATGCAATATGCAAATACTGCATGGTATTTGCAGATTATCTGCATCCTTTGCTAGTCTTCTGATCTCTGATAGTTATGTACAGCCTTAAATTGTGAAATATATAAACTCCACCTCCAAGATGTTTGGCATTAGTTACAACCTTTATAAACAAACATGTTTCAAGGACTTTTAGTTTCCTATGTGCATTCTTGAATATTCCATTCATTGAACCCTCCTCATAGGAGAGTGATTTTTATGGGGGGAGTTGTTTGTTTGTTTGGGGTTTTTTGTTTGTTTTGTTTTTGGTAAAGCTGAGGGTTTTGAGCTAGCACAAGATTTAATTAGCTCTTGTAGCTTTAAGTGAAAATGTAATATGTTTCTAATTGCTGTTCTTATCTATATTGCAGGCAGAGGCTGATGTTTCTGCTTGGTGTGGGGAGTTTGCAGCTCTTTGTTCAAAGCAATTGGACTGGGCCTCCTGTTCAGTTAAAGCTTCAGGATTTTTTGCCACCTGCATTGTTACAGAAATTCTGTGAGGTAGGTTTGGATTTTAATAAACTGTCCTTTTATTGTCTCTGCTTTTCACAAGTAACCATAGAACTGTGTCAGGAAGGCACATCTGCAAGGTGGGGTGCTAGATGAATCGCCATAATCATCAATCCTACCGGCCAATCTGGCCTTGAACACTTCCAGGGAAGGGGCATCCACAGCTTCTCTGGGCACTCTGTTCCAGTGCCACAGCACCCTCACAGCAAAGAATTTCCTTGCCTAAACCTACTCCCTGTCAGTTTTGAGCCACTCCCCCTTGTCCTGTCACTACATGCCCTTGTAAATAGTCTCACTCCCTCTTGTAGGTCCCCTTCCCTCTTGTAGGTACTGGAAGGCCACAATTAGGTCACCCCAAATCCTTTTTTTTCCAGGCAATTTCATTTAATGTCTGGAAGAATGATATAGTAATTCCCTGTTGAGTAAGGAAATACATGATCTCCTGTTTGGTTTCTTTTATGTTTCTGCAGTGTCTGGGAGTGTGATGCTTTGAAATGCGTTTGCTTTTGCAGGAGTGGTATTGCAGAAACTAAACTGGCAAGAGATTATAAGGGAAAACAGACTTTATTTCTAATGGGGGCTCCATCAGACTTCCATATTGCTTCAAGGTTTGGCTACTTATGCATTCAGGCAGAAGTTTACCTTTATTTCTATTACTGTTATCTGTATTGTCTTCTGACGTGTTGGTGTTGTTTTTTTTCCAAGAGCACTACGTACTTAAGTGCTAAAATATATTATCCAGTTCTCTTCTTTATTAAAGGTCTTAAGTCAAAAGGTTTTGAATTATGTTTTGAATTCTCTTCATGTACTTTTCATTCCAAGGATTCTTAGTATATGAGAACTCTGTAAAAATGAACATCTCAATAGTGCCTTTTTTGTGTTTCCTTTAATCCAGCCTTCCTCTCATGCATACACAGATATTCAGAAAATGTGGGTTAAAAATGGAACTCTTAATTTTCTCCGTCTGTTGTAACCTTCCATATTCTGTCACAAGGCTGATACAGTCCCTTTTTAAACCGATCATTCGTTTTTTAGGTTTTCAGACTAAAATGATTTTTCCCACATCAAGGTTAAAGAATTACGTCTTCGTGTTTCTTTTAGCCTGCTCTAAGTAATGTCACTAAATTTCAGCTTTACAATGTTTCATTTATTTAATAAATATTTTAAAAACTCTTAGTTTCAGAACACTTTATTGGATTAGTCCTTGTTTCCAGGGTATGTAACTGCTGCCGTTTCTATCCTTGGGAAGTTTCACCTCTGGATCAGTGACCTAGCTTCATTTTTGCTCCCAGCTAACTTCTTTTCTTACAAGTGCAATAAGGCTGTGTGAGACTGTAATTATTTTAGTGAAGAATAAAATAAAATAGCCTCTTTAAGATGAGTTGCTAGTGGGGCCTCTTGGATGTCTTCAATGAGCAATATTCATAAGTATGTGTCAATTATTTCCCTTTCCTCCTTCAGTCTAGCCTTCTCTCTATACTATGGTTGCAGTCATATATTCTATTAAGATTTGCTTTTATGTCCTGCAGAACTCACTTGTGATTTTCAGAGTCCACACAAAAGTAGCATTTTATTTATTAGATGTATTTCAGTTTTCTAAAATAACTGCGAGACTTTATCATACCTCTTAATAGTCTGACTGATACCATGCTGCATTTTTAAATGAGTGAATGTGGTAAAAGAAGATTAAAAAATACTGAATTCTAGTGAAGGTGGATTAGCAGTTCTTGTTTTGATCTTGTTGGGGTTAGACTACAACATTATTAATGAGCTCAGTGCTTAAAATAAGTGGCTTATAGTAATGGGCTGCTTTTGTCTTAAAAGAGTTGTTGATGTCTCTGTGTGTAAGGGAATAAAAGATACAAAACGGTTGAAATTGAAGCATATTTATTCTGCCTTAGGTTTCAGAGTTTCTGTGTATTACCTCATACAGCTGAGCTCAGTATTTTTAGTGGATGAACTGGAAAATTATGTACAGTAGTACTAATGATGACCACTGATGGTAAAGAATGTTGAGGGGACAAGCTGCTTGCTGCTTTATTTATTGTCTGATTTCATATTCACAAATAGAATATATCTGGTAACAGTGAGAAGCTCCATCTGGAAGATCTCAATCTGTTAATTGATAATACCTGTAAGCAACTGGTAGGAGTCCTCCAAATACGTCTATCAACAGTTCCTGTTCTTTTTTTTGTAGCTTCCAGGCTGATCCAAGGGATAAGTTTTGGAATACAGTTGAATAATTTTTTTTGGTATGTTTTTATTATTCCTTTTTATGCATTATTTGATCCTTTTGCTGGAAGAGACTGAAATATTGCCATGCTTCTGTTGGAATCTATAGCCATGGTCATAATTAATGTGAAAAACACTAATGTACTATATGGCACTACTGTCTCAAATCCAGTATGATTCCTTGGTCTTGTTAATTCAGTCTGTTGTGAATTCCTTTTTCAGGCCCAGATGCTTGCCTTCTATTAGCATGCATTAGCTAGGAAGAAAAAACATCTGTGCTTGGCCATCAAGATATAGGCTTTGAAAGTTATGCAGATTTCTCCCTCTTGTGGGGAATGTAAGGATGGATGATCAAGGCTAAATCCAGAGGCAGAGTCTTGTAAGCAAAGATAGTCTGCTAAAGTTGCCTACAGCTTTGCCCTGCATTCTCGTGGTATGGATATAGAACAGAAGGGGGAATCTTAATGCAGTCAGTTCAAAAGTTTCCCCTTAATAGTGGAGCAAAGTCACCCTCATGAACAAGAGAGGGTTTATGAACAAGAGCTTTCATAACCCAAGTACTTCTTTGACATGTAGTGCTCTCAAGCAAGATTTGCTTGAAAGAGCTCACCATGATTATCTTTAATCTGGACTCAGCTTTCCATAGGTTACCTGTTAGTGATTTGGCTTGTAAAACCAGGGACAGCCTCCTGTGTAATCTTGCCTCCTTTTCAGAAAGTTGAAGAGAAAAGCATAAGCATAACAGAAAAAAAGTTATATACTAAAGCAATATTTCCATTGCATTCGAGTGTAAAGAGTGAATTCTGTTTTCAAGGACCAAACCTTTGCCAGGTAACCTCAGTACATCCTCTGTTAATCTGAAATGTAGATCACCTTAGCTTTGCTAAATGACAAATTGTTGTGGAGTAGTCTTTGTATTTTTAAAAATATGAGAAGCCCAGTATATATGGCTTAGTAGCCGCAGGCAGTAACTTCCTGATGCGATAATTTGTTTGACTACACCTCACCTCTGCTTCCATTTAATCAAGTCTTCCCAAGCCTTTAGCCTGGCTTTGTCTACTTCTTTATGACTGCACTTACCTTTTGATATACAGAGGAAGGATCCCCAAGACAGAAAGAGCTGATGAAATGTTACAAAGGCCGGAGTGGTTCTCAATATAGAAGTAAAAGCATACTGAATGCTCACTTTGCTTCTAATCACTATCATTAGCAAGAAAAGAACACTAATTCCCTAAACTAAAATTCTCATACACTCTATTTTTAGAGCTATTGAATGTGAATGGCAGGAGCTTTCTTCTGATTTTTATCATTACTCAGGTGGCTCCAGTTATGCTGGGAAATACTTTTGAAATACTGTGAAACTTGAAATACACAGGAGTACTGTCCAGCTTGCAGTTGATTCAGGGCTTTAGCAGTACTAACTAAAAAGTAGCCATTAAGTTACTGTTTGTAAGTAGAATATAGAAACAAATAATCTCTGTGCTTCAGAGATTAAAAAATATTGATCTAGAATTGAGCTTAATTTGTGTGTATTTTGTGTGTTGATTTGTGGTGGTCAAACGGAACCACTTGCAGGTCCAGCAGAAGCTAGATGACTACTCCAGTGATTTCTCTGCATATGTTATGAAATAATTATCTAGTATATGTTTCTGTGCTTTAAGAATTACTCCTGAATAAAATAATTATTCCTTGTGATAAGTTTGAAGAATAGAAAGACTCAAAAATCTAACCCAGGTTTACTAGGTAAGGAACATTATATTAGCAAGTCTTGGGTTGGCTATTTTGAGATACATGAAATTTTGGAGCTACAAGATAGGTTCAATGCATTTTATGTTTAGGTGTTTAAACACAAGAACACAAGCTCAGAATTTCCTTTTGCTCTTAGCCAATGTTTTTGAGGTTTTGGTGGACTTCTATTCTTAACTTTGTAGTCCTTGAAGCCATAACACCTTAAGCATCTTCCTACTTGCAGCTGTTCTCTCACCTTAAAGGCTACATCAGGGCAGTGAATTCTGCATGGATAATACAGTCTTAGAGCATAGGCTGGAAAAATGAATGTTGGTTTAAACTTTCTCAGGTAAAGGATGTCTGCATTTCTGGATGGGATTTATTTCATGAAAAAGGACATGGATTAGTTAAAATAGAAGATAGCATTTCTTTGGCTCTGGGACTTGTTGGCTTATTGTCAAGGCTGTAATATGTCATCTCAACTTTCCCTTCTTCCTCCTTCATTCTTTGTTAATGTTACATTAGCAGGACTGAGTCTTGTGGTGAAAGGACTTGAAATGTGAATTTGAGATTAATTTGTTACTACAGTGCTTAAACAAGTACAGATAACTCTAGTATTGCAAGGCTGTTTCTGAAAAAGGTTTTATAACAAATCTCCTTTGCTTTCCTGTTGGATATTTTAAATGTGGTCTACTCTGATTATAGAAAGAATCAAAAACATACAGGTAGGAAAAAGTTTACGTTAAACTGAAAACTGTATTGAGTGTCCCACTATGTGTGTGTGTGTATTTGAAAAATTAATCTTTAAAAGTCCTGACTGATGACTTTCCCCTCTCAAAATTACAGATGTTGATAAGGTTATTCCTTTCTGAATGGCCAGAGGTGCAACAGATCCAGTACATTTCCAGTTGGCAGTTTTTTTCTTTTATTCTCAAGTGGTTTGTCTGATTGTTGTGATCATCCACAGTGGGATTGAAATGAGTGCAGTGATGTCATACAGGAATTCGTCTTTGTCCCAAATCATTGTCTGCAAAGTAAAAGTATTTCAATGCTAATGCTAACTAAAAGACCCCATAGTAAATCAGTGTAAACTTAACAGAATAAACTTAAAGATTACTCTGTTATTAAAAAGTGATATTGGATGTTCATATAGCATAACCATTTTTGTCTTTGATAGAACCTGTTGATACAGGTATTGAAAAGAGTTTCAAATAACTCAGGAATTATATAATTTGTTTAGTTTAAAAAGCTGAAATATGATTCAAGTAACTTATACCTTGGTTGTGTAGATTGATTCAGAATCTTTCTCAGGCAAGTGACTTCAATGCAAGCTGTCATTTAACCTTCTGTTCTGCTTTCTCCTTTCCATTCCCCTTTGCTGCCCCTTTTATACCAACTGAAAACTAAAACCCTATTTTTTTGTTCATTAAGGAAATCTGTCATATGAGAGCCAGGAATAGACTGATAAATGGACATCTCCCTGAGCCTGAAGATAAACTGCTCAAATGCTTTCATTGTGTTAAAAGGCAGGGGAGAATAGGTGACTGTCAGATGACAATCACCACTGAGAGAGTCCCTGGAGAGCCACCTCAGGGCCATTAAGTGAAAGTGTTACTGTAGAGAACATCATACAGGAATGCATCCAAAGCAGAGAGAGTTTTTTATTTATCAGACAAAGGAAAAACGGCTCGGATATTGCTGCTCTGATGCCATTCCAACAGGAAGCTCCCTCTGGGGAAAGAAAATGATAACATATACTGACAACACTGCAGGAATATCTAGTGTGTTTCAGTGCTGTAGGTTAATTTAATTATAAAATTGTTTTGGTTCTGTGATTGCAAATTGAATGGCATGGATTTACCAAGCTTTTCTCCTTAGATCATGGGAATGAATATATTACTGGAATGTGTTTGGGGTTAGTTGACTGGATGACATGGCATTTCAGGTGGGAGGAAATCAGTGTCCTGCAGATTGCGTTGGTGTTGTGTATCAGGACTGTAAGAAACAGTGCAGCATTTACCATGATTTGGTAAAAGGTTGAGACTCCTAGAGACAAGAGTTTTAGGTTTTGTTTTAGTTTTGCTTTTTGGGGTTTTTTAATGTTTTGAGCAGACATTTTCCCTAAATACTTTAATAGCCTTTTTTTCTATTCTATACTACATTATTTTTTAGTAAACTTAAGTTTCCTGAAACTTGTCTTTTTTTTCCCCTTCTTTTAGCCAAAAGTGCTGCATGCAACTGTTCTGAAGATGCTGGTTCTAGATGGTGAATCAGTCTATACCTTGACTTCTCATCCTATTTTGCTGCTTATAGCCAGGATAATCCTTGTGAATTCAAGACACAAACTCACATCTCTCCAGGTAAGAAGTATGTGACTAATGACTATGACTACCAGCTACTGCTTAATTGGTTCTCTCATTCTTTTCTTTGTACCTCATTGAATCATTCTGACTTCTATTTCTTTTCCTGTAGCTCTGAGGTTCTTCCCTCTAAGAAACAGTTACAACAAAGTGATTGCAATTAATCACAAGTATCTTCTTCTTAAAGATAAGCTATTTACTCACTGTCTTCCCTAAAAAAGAGGAAAGGTGTCTTCATTAGCTGGAAAAATTAGGAAATTTAATACAACCAGCTTTATCCAGACACATACTTTGTGATATTATTTGTCAGGGAGTTACTGGGAATGCCCATTAATGCAGCTTACATGCCCTATACCCTTTTTAACAAGCTTTTGGATACTGTTAACCATTACTGTATGAATTCTAACTCTAAGTCTCTGTTGTGTATGTGTGTTAAAAACAAGCAGACATGATGAAGCACGCTTAGAGGCTCTGTACCTCCCTTGTAGTTCGGCAGCAGCCTGGTTGGTGGCAGGGCTCTCTGGAAGTGGGGGACTTTTAACAGCAGCAACTTCTCTTTATTGAATTTCAGTTGAACAGAATTTGGCTGGAGATCAAAATGCCACATGGCCTCTCTTTATGCTTGGCTGACAACATCCATTCCCAGCTGGGTCTTTGTATGAGTGATGAATTAAACTGTGTGGGAGATGTTGGCTGTACTGCATTTCTGGAAGCCATCGTTTTCCCTCTTATTCACAGATGAGTGCTGTCGAATTTCAGCAACTGGGTCAGTCAGAGAAACAGAAAATGTACCTGGTATAGAGAATTCCCCTGATGCCTTCCCTAAGAATAACATAATGGGGAGCTTTATTCTACAGGGTTGAGGTTCAGTTATTTTTGTCTCCATTAAGTTTGAATAGTAGCTCAAAGGCAATAGCTGATAGGAACTACTTTGATCAACAGGTTGGTGTAGCAATTAAAGGTTGCCCTTCTTGTTCTTTTCAGCTTGATTCAAAGGTGGCCTCTTAATACTTTTGCTGCTTTAATAGTAGCGCACACAAATTTAAAACAAGGTAAAATGCTTCAAAATGTATTATTTAAACCATTAATAAAGCTCTGTATGATACTTCACATGTAAGAGTAAATGCTTAAAAATAATCTGTAAGTTTTCAACTTGGCTCCCAAAAAACATTGCCTATAGAATATTGTATGCAGCTCAGCTGTTTTATCTGAAACGTTAAAAATATATTCTCACTGATTCTGTAATTTCTAAGTGGTAAGCATAAGGCCTCAGGACATTGTATCTTTAAACTGGATACTCCACTGTGTGGGAAAATTAATACTTCATTGTATAAAACTAAACTCAAGTAATTTGAAACTTGTTAATTAATTTACCTTTAGGTTTCTAAATAAATGATGAAATGTTGGGGTCTGACCTCTTTCATGAAGCCTGTTTGTGTGCTTTACTCTGTCCAGCTTGATATCAAAAGTCGTCTTTCATTACTCTTGGAAAGAGATGCTATTATTCTTTTTGATAGTTCCTTTCTAGGGACATTAGAATCAGCTCCCTGTAATTAGTTTAGATGTTTGTGCTTGAATACTGCACAACCCTTAGGTCAGTCTGAAGCATACCTGCATAAAAAGTTCTGAAGATGGGTGCCTCTAAAACAATCAAACATCTTTCATAGAAAATGATTGGTGTGCTGAAAGCACCAGAATAAATAGCAATCATTAAAGCCTCTGTAGAGATGTGCTCTACATTCACACATTATAATCTTAAGTACAATTTTGAGACTAGGGTATTGAAATTAACTTTTCCATACATTTTCTCTTGTTGCAACTAGAGAAGAGTTTAAGAGACTGTAGGGAATTTATGTTTTGTGTACACAGCTTTCTAAAATCAGATATTTCCTGGGCTGTGGCTCAGCTCTACCTGCTGTGGAGTGATTGCTTAGTTCAGTAACATTTTTGCCCTTCTGAAGTTCAACGTACAGACATTAGAACTATCAATTGTGATTGTAATGTGTTCTCAAGAGCAATTCTGCTCCTATTCTGCCTCTCTCAGGCTTGTTCATGCTCCCACCTGAAGAAATAAAAAAGGCCAAACAGAACAGGAAAAAATGCATAGAAGGATGACAGTGGATTATCAGAAATACTGAATGGCTTCTGTACAAGCAGTAATGAAATAGTTTAGGACTCTTCAGGAAGATTGCTGAAGAAGGAAATCATGGCTTTCTATTAAAATAATCTATGTGACACAAAGAAGATAAGTAGGAAACAGCTGGATTTGGGGTTTTGGTTTTATTTTGGTCCTTTTCTGTTATAAGAGTTAGGAGCTATGAAATAAAAGTAGCAAGTGACTCTTCCAAAATAAGTGTATGCAAGTATTCCTTTTTTCTGCTGTTCACAGCATTTCTTACCAGATGGTGGTACTAAAGATTTGCAGGGTTCAAAGAGCAGTTAGAGAAATCAATAGAGGGAAAATCCATAAAACCTTTGGAGCACTGTAGAACTGCGTGGATATGTTCATCTTTATGCTAGATTATGGCTGTTTTATATAATAAAACAGCTGTTTTAGACAGGTTTGTATTTTTTAGAAACTAGAATTGAATAGACCACAAAATCTGTATTTTAAAACTACTTTCCTTTTTTTCTTTTATTTTCTTAAAGGTCTGTACTTGTTATGAACTTGATGTATCCATATTTTTTTTCAGACTTTACCTTGGTGGACTCTAAGATGTGTAAATATTCACCAGCAGTTGTTGGAGGAGAGATCACCTGAGCTATTTACTCTTGCCCAGGCCTGTATAAAACAAGGTATATTTCTGATTACTTGTTTAATTGACTTGCAGCATCTCATTTAATATATCACAGGGGAGGGGATCTTGTAGTCATAACTGTTGGTAACTGCAGTTACTCTAGGTAACTGCAATGACTAGAGAGGGAACAGAAATTCACTTAAGTTGATATGGACTTGTAAGGCACATGCTATTTTTCAGCCTCTAAGATGAAAATGTGTTAGACAAAGGTTTTTTTAACAGTGACTTGTTTTGAGACTCTTGAATATGGTTCTCAGAGATACATGATGTAAAATACACCTGAATATTTAGTGAGTTTCTTCCTGGTAGTTGTTGCTGCCTAGTGCCTCTTACCCGTTTATTTTCTCACTGAATCCATCTGTTATTTCAATCAAGTACCTTCATAGTCCATGAAATATATACTTTTAGAGCTTTTATTGTCTTTGAGTAGTGAGTGTCTTGAATCACCCACTTGCTTGCCTATATCAAGTTCTCAAGAAAACTTTGTGTTACTAGAGAAAAAGACCTTCAAATTCAGGAGAAATTACATTTTTCTCAAGTGTTAGGTCAGTATCATTACCTGAATAGAAGACAGCTGCAAGGATTCCCTGCTGTTCTGAAACAGCCATTATGCAAAACCAAGGGGACTTGGTGCAGTTTCCCATTCCTTTGGCCATGTGCCAAACATGGTATGGGTGCCAGAAGGATGTCATAAATTTGGGACATCAGTGCTTCTGGGCCACTGCATCAGTAGTAGTAAAGATGTGAAGCTTTCCTCAAAGGTCCTTCAAGTCTCAAAGTGCCTAAGCCTATCAAGCACTGTGAGTAAATGGTATTTAGGCAGTGGTAAGACTGCTTCTCAATGTGCCACTTGAGCTCATCCTATGGCTTTAGCACAAGTAATCTTGTATTCACATCATGGAAACTTGCTAGCTGTGGAAAATCTAGTTGTAATGCATGATTAAATACTATAACCTGATTATTTTTTTCCTTTGAAATTATTTTGTGTTGCTCCATTCAAAAGTTGCGGTTTTGTGTGGTTTCCACTTGTACTTGCATGTCCAGTATTTTGTAGGCTTGGAGTAATATTTTTAAACTACTACTTCGTGGGTTTTTAAAAAAAAATTTAAACCTCATCTTTGAAAAAGTTGTTACTAGGCAGGATTTATCTATGCAAATTTTTATTTAATGAATTAAAAAAGCTGTGTAAAAACTATATTCAGACTTATCAGCTTTCTATATTAAGTGAAAGGTTTTAAGGATTAACAAGTACTAACAAAAAAAAAGCTCAGGAGGTTTAAACAATAAAATCTCTTCATGCTAGATTTGACTGCCAATCTCTAAATTTAAAAAAAATCAAAAAATTCAGAGAAAATGTTTAAAAAATCCTTGATAATACTGTTTTTTATAGTAAGACTTTTTAACACCATTAATAAAGCTTATTTGAAAAATTAAGCATAAGAAGCCACCTCAGTGCTATAACTGGGTAACCAGTCCTTTTTAAGTACTGTGATGCTGTAAGATTTTTTAGAATTCTTATTATCTAAATATTTTTGCAAAATGCAGAAATAAAGCATGAAGCACAAAACCCTCTTCCATTTAAGACTAATCAGATTAATAATTTTCAACTTAATGTCTGTATTTGCAGGAATATTCTCTTGTAACTTACTGTATTTTGATAAACTTAAATATATAAGAAATACAAATGCTTTTATGCTGAATGAAAAAATTCAAGTCTTCTTTCTCAAAGACTTCAGATCTGTTCACAGAGGTATTTTTTCCAGTTCAGATGGAGAACATGATCTTTATCACTCAGGAAGTCGATAATTATTTTAAAAACAAACAAAAATTCAGCACACAAAAAACCAGCCAAACAGAAAATGTCTTACAAATCCTAAGCCACCATTCAATGCTTGATCTGCTGTTGAAGCTTTAATTAGAAGCTTTGTACTTAAGGGGTGGGTATTAGCTCAATATTTTGTTCTATGTTCTTTAGAAGATCCAATACAATTAGAGTTGTTTATTTGCTGGAGAGGTGATATTTCCCATTTCAACTTTGCTGCTAAATATAAGCAAAGATTGGACTTTTCTTTTTTCTGGTAATAATCCTTAGATGTGAAACTTGAAAAATGCTTTAAATCACATATCTTTTCTCCACTGTTAGTGAATTATTAAATGTGTGAAAGTGTAAAGAGCAACAGACTTTCTCTCATGGTATATTGCTAAAATGGTATTTTTGAAATACCATTCTCCTGATCTGCATTCTCATCTCTTTTCTTTTTCTTAATTTGCAGTGACAGAAGCAGAAGCTTTGTTCACAGGTGGTGAAAGCTGGCACTTAGCAGTTCAGTTCCATCTTGAGTCTGCCTATACATTTTTGTTTTACTATGAATATAAAAAAGCTAAGCACTGTTTCAATATGGCTAAAGACATAACAAAACTGCAGATTAATCTTACAGGTAAGTTTTGCTTTTAAAGTCTAAGAGGGTGATTGGTTGGCCCAAACTAACCTATGGCTTGTTGGGGCTTTTTGTGACATATCCAAGGAATAAAAAACTGTACTTTGAAAAAGCTTGATGTTGAACAGGTCGGTCTTACTTGTCTTCGAAGAAATAGTGTTGCTTGGAAGAGAAATAGGACATCAAGTTAAAAAATCATTCCTGAATGGTTATTTGAGGAGTTGGGGTATTATAAGCATTCTTCCTAATGTTTCATGTCAAATTCTATGGCTAGTTGCATCTGCTGGTGTCATGATGAATATTTTTTGGTTTGTTTGTTTGGAGATACTTACATAGGTGTCTGCATGATGATTCGATGCAGTCTTTCACCCTTTGTGCCACTAGCCTAAATCTACTCTGTGTAAATAGCTTTTAGAAGTCACTCCCAGGACTGGTATCATCGTGGAAAATAAGTAGGGAAGTTAAATTTCTGATGAATAGAATTCACAAGGATTCAGTCACTATGGAGACTTTATAATTATCCTTTCAGAACCTATTCTTTGGTGTCAGGAAGATCAGAGTGCTGCACTTGAAACCTTCCATGTATAGATATTGATCTATGGTCTAGCTGGTCCTGCTAGGCAAACAAATTGGCATAAAATCACACCTTTTCTTTGTGAGAATGTATGATTATACCTGAGTAGAAATGCAAAAAATCTTTATCTGGTTTTTTCTTGTGGGAACTGCTAAGGAGCTGAAACTTGCAGCTTCCTTACTTATTATATCACTATATATCACAGGGCTCATGCTCCTTCGTATCTAGGTTGGAGCTGCAGCTAATCCTATTTATATCATGAATCATTTTAATAATTTAATATAAAAAACCCCAAGCCATGAGCAGGAAAAAAAAAAAATCCTAAAGCACACAAAAAAACAAATAATAACTCAAACACAAACTCTCAGAAATTATGTGGTACTCCATGCTCATTTATTCAAAAGTTTTAAAAGCTTACTTTGAAGGATGTATAATGGAAATAAAACATAATAGTTTGTATCTGAAGGAAATCGATACATTTCAATTGATCCTATCTTCTTTTCCCTGTATGCAACAAATCTGTGCATGTGGTATATTCCAAGTATTTATTGCCAGCTTGGTATTATAAAGTACTTTTCTTTAAAACGAGTCAAAAATTTTCTTGTTTTTTTTTTTTTTATTGAAAACATCACTACCTATGATGGTACTCTAGCTATAAAAATACAATTAACTGAGAATAAGTAAAATCAAAGAGACAGTCTTCGTGTTGGATTTTTTTTCCCTTTAAAGGAGATCTTCGGATTTTGGATTAATTATTTCCTTAAACCTAACTTAGATAAAACCTTCTTGTTTGGAGCAGGAGAAAAAAGATTGGATGCAGTGGAATTATTTATATTTTTTATTACTTTACCAAGAGGTTATGATAGTCCCAGAGAAAGATTGTGGTGATACAGTATCTTGGAAAAATGTTGTGGAACTCCTAAATGTTCTGTGGTTTATCTCCATAAATCTATTAACATAGTTATGTCTAACCTGAAGGCAAATGAACTGAACATAACATGTGGGAATTGTTGGCATTCTAGACAAATTCATTTGACATGCATGTTTGGGCTAAATGGGAGGAATGTTGCATCATCGAAAAAGACTTTGGTTTAATGTAAAAATCCAAGCTCTAGCAAAGACATTTTTAAGGCTTTTGGGAGGGATTTCCTTTTTAGGAAAGGATTTGGAGAGGTTTATATGCATTAATGGTTGTAATCCTTACTAGCTGACTATTGTATTACAGCATGGAAACATATACTGTTCTTACAACAGAGTTTTTAGGGCCAATATTTTCCAAAGTTATTTCAGTAATATGTGAATAAATCGTACTTGGTTTGTGTAAGTTTTTTTAAGTCCCATTAATCCAAGTATGTATAGTGCTCATCTTTTATTGAAAACATCATTATGCTCCTCACAATGAGTCATAACCATCAATAATGCTACAAAACAATTTCCAATATCCTTCTTGCATATAAATTTAGTGAAATGAAGAGTAGTAATCCAAAATAAATTTAAAATCAACAGATCTAGAGGATTAATAATGCTGAACTCTGAGATCTGTTTATTCTTTTCATACCCACTAACACATCTCTGGGAATATGAACACATCACTTGTAATATGAAACAGAAAGTAAAGTTTCTGTGTAGGTTCCTTTTACTTTGGGAGGATATACCATAGAATGTTAAGGGTTGAAAGGGACCTTAAAGATCAAGGACAAGGGCACTTCTCAGTACAGCAGGTTTCTCAAGGTGTTATCCAGCTGGCCTTGAACACTGCTGTGGTGGTAGTGGTATAAACCAACCAAATTTTTTCTCAGCTTTAACACATGTGATACATATTTTTCAAGTAAAAACCAGTATTTTGTCCCTGTAATAGCAAGGAATTCTTAGGTTTAAAAAATGGGTTGGGAGGTGTGAGAGCATAAATAAATTACAGTTCCTGAGTGGTAGTAAGCAATTTTATTGGTATCCAGAATAAGTTTGCAAGTGTTTCCTTCAGCTGTTTAGGCAGTAAGACATAACAGGAAGTGAATTACAGCATAGTGATTTTCAAGCAATATTAAAATAGAGGATTGGATGCCACTGCGTAAAATTAGTAGGACTTATTAGACAGTATTTTGCTCTGTGTGTCTCTCTGCTGTGTGATTTTCAAAGTGATATTTTTAGAACCTTTTTCATTTCTTCATAATCTCTTTAATACGGGGCTTTTCCACTAAAAGGGGTAATTGGCAGAAATGGAGAAATCAGTTTAATTTCTGGCTTCCCGACTCATCTCTTTCCACTTTCAGGAAGAAAAGTGTGTGACTGCTATTTCAGTCCCTCTGCTGGATGAGGCTTATGGACTGTGGCCTCATCATCAGGCCTTTGTCACATGAGCAGTCAATCGTCTTTACCTCAGAGATTTTATATACTGAATTTTTTTCAAAATTATCACAAAAATAAGGATTTTATTTCATCTTAATTGGTTCTGCAAAAGCAGCAGATGGATTGCTAGCAGTGGATTAGCTCTCATTCCTCCATTTTACACTGTCTGAGCATCGTATTACAGTAATAATGAACAAGCAAACCATCACATTTTATAGAGTAATTTTTAGCTCCATTTTTGGCTCGGGTTAGGAGCTAAAATTTTGTTATTTTAAGTTATTTTCCTGAAATTGCTCTTTTATTTGTCTGCATTTTACAAGCAAGTTGCTAACAGAAGAGGAACAGATGTTTTTCCTTACAATTTGGTATCGATGTCAATTACCACTTTAAAAACTAATAAAAATTGTCAGTGGGTCCAATAAGGAACTGAAGAAGCAACACTGAGTGGGGTCTCATGTTGTGCATTCTGAATATTGGTTAATTCATTTACAGAGCCTTCACTGGTTTGCTGTTTCACTCACTCCCAATATTACTTTTATGGTATCTTACATGCCATCTTCTGGTAGCATCATGTCTGTGATCATTCTTCAAAGGATCTAACTCTTTGGATGAAGATTTGAAATATTTAAAATGATGGTCTGTAAGATATTATTAAGATATTATGGGATTTTCATTTGCATAAATATCTCCATGTAGTCACTAACTTCTAGCAGGTGAATTGAACAATTGTTTCTGGTTTATTGCATGGAAATAAGCAGGGAAGTGATGAAACTTGATGAGTATGAGTTTTCAGAATGCTGGATTATGGGGAATTTAATTAAAAGCAGCTTTGCAAGACTTATATAGCTGTGTTTGTAATGTGTATTACTTTGTATGTTTGCTGGCAATGAGAACACTGCAAAGAGATCAAGCAGAGGCTAACCACTGCTACATTTTATAGGTTAATTCTCCATGTATTTCTCTATTTTGTCTGGGTTTTTTTTGGTAGTAACTCTCTAGTATACTATTAGATACTGGTTTTTAGTGTTCATTATTATCAACATATTTTCTGTAGGTGCTTTGGGGAAGAGAACACGATTTCAGGAAAAATATGTTGCACAGCTTATTTTGGATGTCCAAAGAACAGATGGATTCTTCCTTCCTCACAGTGAACTAAGTCCAGCTGCAACACCTCTAGAAAGCTTGACAATAGTATGTATCTGAGAAGAATTGTTTTAATTTCTTAAAATGAAAACGTTCTGAGGCTTTTGTTGGGTGTCTACTAGGGAAAAGTGTGTTGTGCCTAGAGAAACTTAGCTGGGGTTTTTGAAAGTTCATGAAAGAACTGTGGCTCAGTAGTTTGCGTAGTATTAAAGGACATGGGGTAAAGCAACATATGCATGTCTGCAAGACAGATGTGGCTACTCAACTCAGAGCATGTTTGCAAATATGATCTTCTACAGTTCATGCATTAATTTTTAGTGACTAAGAATGATGGAGCTAGGAAAACAGGTGAGAGGCAGATTTTCCATGTAGTCTGCAGGACATCACAGGATTTCAGAGATTCCTGTGGACTGACAGACGTATTCAGTTACAGTGCAAAGATAGGAAATTGCTCTATTTATTCCTGTGGCATGAATTATGTGAGTTGGTCCTACTGATGTTAAGGGTGTGCATGATGACTTCAATTATGAATTGCTTGAGAACCACAGTATTGATTTAGGATGACATTTTTCCCCATAAGGAGATTTAAATTTATTTGAACTTCTTAAAGAAGCCAGAGATGAATTGAGTCATTATGGTCCCAAGATTATACTTCAAGTAGGAAAGCCTTTATTAAAAAATACTGTGCCTTGGTAGACTTCCAGGTCAAGCAGGGATCTTAAGCAAAAAAAATTGTCAATATTTCTCTATTTCAAAATTGAATGCATTAATATCTTAGGAGACTAATCTAGATTTTTCTTGTTTGCCCATTACCACATCCTTGGTGTTGCATTTGATTTGATGAAACAAGGTTGACTACACATGTGACAACTTAGGCTTATGGTAGAGCTGCATATGGCAACCCCTTATAGGATAGTGAGAGCTCAGGGGAGGCTGCCTGGTGAATGTCACACTTAGTTATAGACTTCAATTACAACTTACCTAGAACTAAATGATGGGATGCATTGTTCTCAGAGTTCCTAATTGGGATATTGTTTGAGTGTTTTTTCCCAGTTACTCACAAATTTCTGAAGTATTTGCTCCCAGGTCAGTTGCTGTGAAAGGAAAACCTCAGGCTTGAGGTGATGAATAAGGACTCTTGATATGAAGTGGTATGTTAAAATAGTTTGATCAGTTTTAAACAATTCAGAGCTGTTTTTATGTTTTAAGGAAGTTCTTTTTATATCTAGGAATGGAAATCATGATTTAAAGCTCTGGCATACAGTTAGAGTTGAGTTCAGTTGATCAATATTTGTAGTGAAACTAAAGTAATTACTACCATTTATATAAGATAGATTTTTAAAATTTTTTAGGCCTGAAGGAGGAAATTGTAATTTATGTTACACCTGATGAAGTATCATTATACTAGTTCAAAAATAATTTTCCACTGGAAGTGGTAGATAATCCTTCTATAGTTTAATACAGTAAGAGAAGAAAATGATGGTAATAAATTTGACTTTAAAACTATGAATATCTTACTTATCCTCTTAAAATGAAAACTTATTTTCTTCACATTCTCTGTAAAATCACAATTTCCTTCATTTATGTAGTGATAAAATACTGTTGATGAATGCATATAACTCACTTCAAAGCATTCCTGTTTGCTCTTTGTTCTCCTGTGGACCTTCATTTTGATCTTGCCAACAGAAGATATGAATGAGAAACAGCTTCTACTGGGACACTGAGGGGAAATTAATAGGAAATTTGAAAAACTGTTAATATAAATCCATTATCTGTTTTTAGTAGTTTGTAAAAACTACTACTGGTAACTAAAAACCAGTAGTGTGATAATTGGTTTCAGGACCAGTTTTGGTTTGGGTTTGTTTTTCAAGGGGAGAAGGAAGAAGTAGTATTACAGCTACTTCCTCTTTGCTTGCAGCCAAGGAAATCTTTCATTGTTTTCAAAAAACACAGATTCTATGAACATGTTAATTTGCACTTTTCAGACATAGATTATATTATTTTCTTCTTCAAGTTAAATAAATGATAGACAGTGAACTACAGGTAGCATTTTTTATTTTTGTAAAACTAAAGACTCTTTAAATAGAAAGTGTGTTCCAGAGGAAATTTTATGGAAAATCACAGGTAGTTGTCCAGAAGTAAAGGTTTTCAGAATGTGCTGGCTCAGTGAGGTCTTTTCAGTCTCTCCGTTTTGTTTTTTTTTGGTTTTTTTTTGGTTTTTTTTTGTTTGTTTTTGTTTGTTTTTTTATTTTTTTTGGTTTTTTTTATATTTACCTTTATTGCCAGAAGTCATGGCTTATGTAGTTGGCTTTTACTGATACTTAAACAGAAATCTTTAAATTCCCAGATGTCCAAGGTGGCTAGCCTGAAAACCCACATTAATGACCATAACATCAATCTGTTTCAGTTGTCTGTAAATATATAATAGAGGATGAAATTGTTGATAATTCTATGAGCAACAGCTTGAAAAGAGAAGCTGCCTTCAGGCTTATTTAAATAGAAAATTGATATTAGCTAACCTTAGAGTTGTTCTGAATACTGTTCCTTGTGCATGAGAAACAGTATATTTGTAGGAGAAATGTTTTGGGTGATAATTCCTTGTACTGTATTCATTACTTAGTTATTCTATCATAATGGTAAATTACTTTCCATTGTGTCATTCTTTAATGGTAGTATTATCCTTTTTCAAACAAGTCTATATTTTTTCATATTTTGAAGGCATAATTCTGTGTATTTTAAAATATTCTTTTTTCTTCTGGCAGAATTATGATTTAAATGATGACACGGTGCTTAATGAGATCAAATTAGCAGACGCTGATCAGTACCAGGTACCTGATTTGTGTGCAGAAGAGCTTGCTGTAATCCTTGGAATATGGTAAGCTGGTTTATGGTTACTTTAAAAAAAACCCAAAGAAACAACTGCATGAATCATTATTACAATGAAATAATGAAATGGTGAGTTGAGGGGACATTTTTTCCTTATTGTATAGTCTGGCTAAAAGGCTCAAGATTTGCATTTTAGATGGATAACATTTTCAGTTCTCTCACAGTGAGCTGTAGTGTTCAGTTGAGAATTTTAGCAATATTTCATTAATAACTATATTGTTGTTTTAGCTTTAAAAAACTTTATATTCTTTGTGCTTCAGGTTAGTTGCATTTCAGATTTCAGCTGGCATTAGTTACCATACAGCAATAGCACTTCAGTGAATTTTGAAAAAATATTTCAGATTCTGCAGTTGGCACCTTCCTGTGAGGATCAACCATCAAGCAAATGCCCTACTACTCACTGAAATGGGAAAACTTGTATAAATTCAGTGTCTTTTACTAGTTAAAAACTGTAGTATGAAGTCCTTGTGATTCTGCGCCTTGGTTTTTTTCACCTTTTAGAAATTATATGCTACATGGGTTTTGTAAATAGCGTAGGAGAGCAAAAGGCAGGCTTGAGGTCTGAGGATCAGAAGTTAGGGCATGTAGAAGTATAATATAGTCAGTCAGTGACTTTGGTGCAGTGTTCACCATCACTGACTCTCAAAGTGCTTTTCTGATCTATGAGTTGCAAAATGACGGAATCTGTTAGATCTGGTTTGAGGACCATGTAGTGAACAGTGGGTTGATGTAAATTCTTAGCCCTCTCGCTTTTAGTCTTCCACACTCTGACTCTAGCCAAGGCAAAGCTTTTCCCTTGCTGAGGACCATGTTAACGAGCACTGTATTTTTTAACACAGGATTGTTTTATGTTCAGGTTATATAACCCTTCCTGTTCCCTCCCTTCTGAAGGAAATTTTAATTTTCCTACTGCTCTTTTTTGTTTTATTTTCTTTTTTTTAGGGGTACAATTTGAGTTTTACGTTGTCTGGCTGCACAGTAGGTTTCTTGATCACAGTGTTTGAGTTTGAAACCATCACTGTCATGTTCTGAGCAGTGGCTAGGAACCATATTGCCTGCCAGTTGTGTTTGGCAAGACAAAACTAAAGACAACCACCCAAACCAGATTCAGTTTTGCTTCCCTGAAGGATTGGTAAATGCCATTTAGTGGGTGGGGTGACGTTAAATGACTGAAGCTGTCTCAGTCAGAGATGGAGACAAGATTTGAGATCCAGCCATGTTGCAGAAAGGGTGTTGTAATAGGATGCCAGCTTTGAGAATTCTTCTTGTAACAGAGTAGAGTTTAGGCTTGGATTGCTGGCTGTACCCTTGGTGTCCATACCAGCTATTGTATGTCAGTTTTGAGGAAGCATAGACATGTTAAAGCATTTAACAGCATTGGCTTTTAAGCAAAACATTCTTCTCAAGCCTTCTTCTATAGCATGTTCTGTGCTTTAATGCATGAGGACTGCAATTCTGGAGGGTAAATGCTTCATTTAATAATTAATAAGTTAGCTTTAGAATTCCTGTAAGCTATTTCATTTTTAATAGCTTTAGCAATGTCCCTTAATGTTTTTCATCTTTCAAAATCAGTTTTTGAAACATGTAGTCATAATCCAGAAAGTGATGCTTTGATGACTATTAATTCCACTGTTTCAAGTATGGGTCATTAAGTCCCAAAGTTTGTAACTCATTAGTTAAGCTGGATACTTTATCCATTAGGCTGTCAAGGTAGACCTGATTAATCAGATTTAAGAATTGGTTGTAAGCTGCTGACAATTAACTTTTGCTGTTTTACTAGAAAATACCTTTTTCTGCTGCACAGTACATCTTACTCCAAGGTTCTGTTTAATCTGTCTAAAGAATGTCTGTTTCTCATTGTTTTCTTTCTCTCTTTTATTTCAATAAACTCCTTAAGACAGGACTCAAGAGCGGTGAGAAAACAGCTTACAAAACTGAGTGATGTGATGATTAGTGACTTCTCTTCATATTGTTATGAAAAGATCCCTCATCTTACATATAACATAGTAGATCCTAAGTTCCACTAAGATTTCAACTCCTGAAATTCTCTGGGATGAACTGGTTTATCTGTCCTTGAAACCAGAACAAATACAGGTCATAGAAATTAAATTTTTATAAAGCAGTCTGACAAGAACTAACAGAGTCATTAGAAATGCTTAAAAGGTACAATTCTACTCTAGATTCAGATTCAAATTATAGCTTTAAATTTGATTTGACTCAGTACAGAAAAATAATTAAAACAATTTAGTTGTTCTTCTATCTTTGAAGACTTACATTTTTGCACTTACTTGTCTTCAGGCTTTGTAAATGGATGTGGCAGAAATGGAAATCAGAGATCTATTTAAGCACTTTTTATGTGGAAGAGCTGCATCTATAATCTTCAAAAAGCAATGACAAAAATTGATCTAGAATAAGAAGAGGATTAATCCTTCCTGCTTGAAACAATTTATTTTTAGGATGATGAAAAATAAGTTCTACTTTTGTCGCAATTTAACTGTCCCTTGGTTTCCTGTGCTTTTCAAAGGCTATGGTCATGTCATTTAACATTCTGGTTGCCTAACTGCTGTTGAGTTGCTATAATCCTTGAACTTTTCTTGCTGCCTTTTTTTCCTCTTTTTTTGGTTGTCTCCCTCCCCCCATGCATAGAGAAACTTGCTGTTGTTTACCTGAAGTCAGTTGACTTGAGTTGACTACGTCCAGCCAACTAGAAGTCTTGTCTGCTAGCACCTGACATTAGATATGATAAAAAGGTTTAACTGAAGCAGTGAAATTCTTTATGACTTTCCTGTTTGCATGAAATTTTGCACAAGGTGGGGAAAAACCAGTGAGATAGATATCTATATATAGTTATAGGTATTTATCAAAATTTCTTTCCTAGATGTTACCTAAAAATTTCAAAACAGTGCACCAACAGCATGTGCTTCTTTTTTTAATGTGGGGAGATGAGGGAAAATATACTGAAGCAATAGTTAATAAACTTTCCTTTATGTCCTTGTGGCCACAGTCAAATAGCTTGCTGAAGCTGATGGTATTGTGAAACATCAGCATAAATGGTATTAAGTGTGTGTGGAACCTCCATCATGGGAAGTCAGGGGAATAGACTAGGTAACAATATGTCTGGAGAGGTTGCAGGAAGAAGAGCTGGAAGAGCTCTCAAGCTCTTGTAGAAATTGTTCTAAGTAGTCTGTGTGCATTTAAGCAGAAGAAATCATGCCTGAATAACCAGGCAAAGTAATCTCCAAAGTAAGTTAAGTAATGTAGAGGACGTAATTTCAGTCTGTAACCTATTATCACAATAAGTATCTTCACAATTTTAGCCTAGAATGTGATGCCTGCTGCAGAATTTAATGTGATAAATTTGGGCTTATGTTTATAGCCATTATATGGGTTTGGTGATGATCCATCCATCATCTGTGGTACAGCTTGGGATATATTTTCACTTGGTATCTTTGGTTTTAACAGGGATCTTGAATTATAGCTTTTGTTGGTTTTTGTGCAATTTGGTAATATCTCTTGTAGTATGTTTGTAAATGTTGGGGAGCTGTTGTATAAGGAAAACATTCACCCACAGAGAGTTGTAAGCCAGATTTCTTTATCATCTCTGTAAGAGAGATTTATTCAACTCTGAATAAAATAATTTTAATTCTCACCTCTGTGTTTTCTTCTGATTTCCCCACTCTGAATAGTTCAAGGTAATGGTAATGCTGGTTAATGAGAGATGGACTCCTGTGGTCGTGTATTTTGAGTGACTAGGAGGGTGTTTGTCTGAGATAACCCTTCAGCACTACTTTAGCTTCAGTACTTTCTTGATTTGTAGAATCTGCATTCAGTTAGTTATAAGATTTTTAACTCAAAACAGATCTCTGTAAAAGCAAACCATAGATTTTAAACTTTTTTTTAGGATTAGTGAAATTGTTATTCCCATAAGCTTAAACCAAGGAAGACATTTCACTTGACGATGGTGTTGGGAAGGTACTTATAAAGTATCTTTAGTCCCCTAAATGGTTCTTTATTTCTGTGTTCTAGGTCTAGGTCATTTTCTGCAGGTACCATATTCCCATTTTTCATTTCCAGAACGTCCTTCAGATTTCTGCAAGTTTGAAAAATGTGTTCTGAATAATGTTATTCTAAAGATGAAATCAGCATTGTTTGATTTTTTCTTTTCTCTTTACAGTATAGACTTCCAAAAGAACAATCCAATACACAAATTGACTGAAGAGGAACTTCTGGCTTTTACTTCAGTAAGTACCTTACCTGGTACTTAATAAACATTTTTTTACTTAATATTTAAGTACCGAGCAATAATCTGTCAGTCACCCTAATCAGGAAACTGTTTGGAAACCAAATTTGTGTTAGTAGTCAGATGTTTCATTAATTTTTTCTTATTTCAAGAAATTAAACTATGCTGATTTTTAACATCATTCCAGCCATCATCATGCTGGAAAAACTTGACATCTAAAAATTTAATTTCACCTCAAAACACATACAAAACATTTTCATGTGTTTAAGTTTTATTCACTATATGAATTATAGCATAATATGTGACTAGATAATTTTACAACAAACTCTTCTTGTAACATTAGTGTTAAAGGTGCTTTTCTTTAAACACTGTTCAAGAAAAGTCCTAAAGCAATTTTGGCTTTATTCTGTCAGATTTATTCAGTCTGTATCCGATGTTCTGCTTAGACATGTTTCTTCCCAATTCAGTGGCTGATTTGCTGCGGAACAAATCTGTAACTTCCAGTGAAGCTTTGAAAATTCTCAGTATTTTTTATATCATCCTTTTTTATTATTTTTTTACTTAAGGCACAATTTTGCTTCTGCCTTGATCTTTTCTGCTTTTGTGAGGTTTTCAACATTAGTTTAGATGGCAGACGTAGAGGGAAAAACTTGTCATTATGTTGTCTTTTTTGCCTACTTTCCATAATGTTAGACTTAAGTTAGGAGAGCAAGTCCTCTTTCCTGCATCCAACCTAAGCCTTGTAGTAAGAGACTGTATTGCTGTAGTAGTGTCATCTGAAAAAGTAAATTATGGGATCTCAGCAAAAACCCCTTGGATTTCATTTGAGCTAGAATCTTACAACTGACAGTTGTACTTATGTGAAAAGATCAAAAAAGACAGTAATCTAAGGTTAACTACGGTAATGTTTGGCTGAAGGTTTTTGTAAAAGGAGGTTGTGTCTATGAGAAAAGATAATCCTAATCTTACTAGATACATGTAAAATAGGTTGGTTTAGAAGTACTGTTTGTTTAGGTCCCTCTGGTAGTGCAGTATGTGTAAGAGGGGATGCATGAGGGAATTCAGTGAATTGCTGTAAAACAGTTTGGGTTTTGTAGGTTTTCTCTTTGTTGGTACAATGATTGTAGTGCTATAATTCCTCATTATATAATTTCTGAAGTATTTTGTTTTCAACTACAGTTTTGTTCTGGGTTTAGTGTGCTTTGTTTTGGTGATTTTTTTTGTTAGTTTTTTTTTTTTTTTTGCCCAAAAGGTAGGAACAGAGAGCAGGAAAAAGTTGAAATGTAGAAAAAATGAGACTGTCTGCTCTCCTCTTGTAGTAATTGAAGTATCCAATAAGAATATTCAAGAATGATGGCCATTAAAGGGGAACAAAAGATTACAGAAATAACAAACACATATAAAGTAAGGAAATGTACACACAAAAGAAGCCTGTAGGAGTGACACCAAACTGGTGGACTGAGTACTGTGAGCTTTTTTCAAAAATGGTGAAACTATTACAATACAGCTTTCCCCCCAAAAGTAATGTTAATACAAATGTATGAAGTTTTAAGACATGCATGTAATTTCATTAAGACAAACCCTGCCATTCTTGTTGTTAAAATAATGTAAAAACAGTATATAAAACTATAGAAGTAGGGTTTTCTGTGAAAACTCAGGACCTTGCTTCTCATATTTTATTTCCTAACTCTGTGCACTATTTTTTGTATACCCTTTGCTTCAGTCTCCTCACTACCATTATTGTTCACATCATTATTGCATGGAAAACCAGCCATTATATACCTGAATCTTGAAATAACTTCTCCATTTATTCTATCATTTTTATATTAAATGGAGTGATATTGTGATAATAGAATATCTTTAACTAAATTGACCCTACTCCTGTAGTGGTCTACTTCCAGAATACAGCAAGTATATACTTTAAATATTTTTAAGGTTCTACAGCAGAGTAGAAAGAGTCAAGGTAGGCTTTGCACTAGGGAAGAGATAATCAGCCTTCCTGTCATCCTTTATCTGACATTGCTTGACAAATAGCCTGTTAGAGCAGATGTAAGAAATCTGTTGGGTGAATTCTTCATCATGATGGGAAAATCAAACTGCATTTTTCTGCCATCTAGTGGCTGATGCCTCAAAAATCACAGGACAGCTGATTAAGTTACTCTTTAATTATTTTATTGCAATGATTATAGGGAGCTTATGTTTTCATTTATTTACTTATATTTTTTATAGAGCTGCTAAGTCAGCTATGGCTTGCTTCACACTTGTAAGATCAGCAGCCACTATCATGTTAGGTCTCCAGAGAAACAGCTGAGAGATCTGTGTAGGCTTCCCTATAACTTTGTACTCAGAGTAGCAAAAAAGAAGGATCTATGGCAGTAGATGAATAGGAATGTAGATCATACCAGTAATGCAAAATTCAGTCAACAGCAGTGACATAAAGAAGTAGCTGGTAGTCTAAATATTAGAGTAAATAGTGATTTACTGAGGAGTAATAATTCTTGGTATCAGAATAGTGTTCTTTTAAACTCTTACTACAATCTATTAATTGGATGTAGGGACACAACTGAATCTTAGAATTATTTTCTCTTTTCATCTTGACCTATGGTCTCAAGACACAAAAAGAACAAGTGTGAATTGTAGTAACCATCCCGGATCCTTCCTGGAAGCCAAAAGCAGGAATCAGATACTAGCCTATAATGGTTCTTTTCAGTAAATGTACCTTTTGTAGCTCTTGCATCTGAGCCTGTAATTGTGAATAGTCACTGCAGAATTTTGTGATGAAATCTCTGAGCTCTTCTGTGTCTCAGATCTGTCATTGAGGCAAATCCATCCCTGTGTTCCCTGGCAGTAGGGATGTTCTGTGTCCATGTTAACACAGCCTTGGTTCCTACAGTGTCTGCAAGCTGAGTAAATTAAATGGCACCGTAGCTCTTAGCACTTGTATTTAAGGTATTTCCAAGCTTTGGTACTGCCAAAACAGGCAAATGAGCACTGTATCAATGCTGCTCTAGTAATTTCTTTAGCATCAAACTGCTGTGTGTGTGTGTGAGCAGGCATCTTCTCAGCCTACATGTGGATTCCTAAATCTGCAGGCTGGTTAGATGGTTGTCATGCATTCATCTGATATCTACTGAAATTCATGTTTCCTCAGAAAAGCAAGGCATTTCAAGTTATCTTAGGAAACTTGAAAAATTACAAGGCATTTAAAATTGATCAGTATATCATCAAAAGATCCTCTTGCTTTGGGCACTGAAAAACAAGTGCGTGTGACATGAAATTTCTCTCAAGCAGAGAGAATTAAGATCGAGGTAGTACAAGAGGGAAAGAATGATCAAATGGATCTCAAGTAGATGATATTATCCTGCCTTGTACTAGGTGCAGTTTGGAAAATTGTCATTCTAGACTCCCTTTTATATGTGTAAAAGTTGAAAATTACTGGATCTGGAAGAGATATCTATATCTGTATCTATTAAACAACATAACTTGTAATGCTAAAAATATCACTTTTAATTCACTGCTTGGCAACTGCAGTCAACTACAAAAGGATTGCTGCATTTAATTTACTGGAGTCACTTGGAAATAGTTGCTATTGTCCTAAAAGCACTGTCTTTTTTACAAAAGAATTGCTTTCAGTGTTGCTCATTTTTGAAGCAACTTGTGAGGGTGTATGTAGTCTCATTGACTGGGTTAGCAACTCTCAGGACAAGAATTTGGACTTGAATTTTGAGATGTTCTAGTAAAATCTCAACCCATCAGTATAATACTTCAACTTTCAAGATGTTAATCCAGAAGTGAAATTAGATGCACTAGATTTTTTTTTAACTTATAGTTGAATTGTTGATACAGTATCTTTACATAAGAAGTAATGAAGCTTGCATTCTACATTTTAGCACAAGACTAAATACAAAATTAAGCATTGATTTTTGAGGGGGATTGAATATTATTCTTTTCACACTTCGGGTAACAACTATAAATTTTTTTAATTAAGTCTATTATGTTAAGCACTTGGCCTTCTAAGAAAGCGAAGATATATTTTAGCAATCAAACATCACACAAGCCACTTCAGAGACAGTTATGTAGCTGGTGAACTTTCTGATTACCTAACTGAATATTGCATTCAAAAGCCATTTTAAGAGAGGGATGGTGGGACAGTAAAGCAGTAGTGACACTCAGTGCTTCTTGGTTCCTACAGTGTCTGCTAGCTGACACTGTAAATTAAATTACATGTAAGTAAAGTAAATTAAATGGCACCATAGCTGTTATCATTTGTATTTAAGTTATTTACCCAGCTATTTACCATTTTAAGAGGGGGATAGTGGGACAGTCAAGCAGTAGTGACACTCAATGCTTCTCTGGTAGAATTACTGGTTTCTTCCTTTTAATAAAATTTTTGCTGGAGCTTTCAGTGTAGGATGTAGGAAGTAGACTATGCAAGAAACCAAAGAACTAAATCAGTGCTGCTTACATGCTTTTACATTGAGATTTTGTAGATTAGTTTACTCCCAGGTCCCCAAAACAGTTTTCCAATGCTTAAATGTGCTTAATTACCTTCTTTAATTTTAGTGGATTATTTTTAATGGGAAAATGCAATAGTGAAGTTCTGCTGCATTTTATATTGGTCAGCAGTTTTTCCCTAGAATTACACAAGTACATCCCTGAGCTGTAAATCAGTGACCAAAATACTTTTTTAGGGAAAAAAATCCTTTTAGGAAATGAGCAAAAGTAAGCCTTAAAATATTTCTTGTTTGCATTATTTCAAATAGGTAATGCAGGTCAGACAGTATACCAAAGAGGAGATGAAATGAACAACAGTGCTATGTAAGTGTGCATGATATTAAAAAAAAAAAAAAAATCAAGATTATATTTAAGGCTTTATAGAAATCTTTTTGATGTGAACATAAGTTTTACAACCAGGGACTGCAAACTACTTCTGAAATGTAAAAAATTTCCAGGAACATATGAAAAATATATTTAAGAACTGATAAATATTCCTTTGTTATAATTTTAGTATTATGCAATTCTTGCAGAGAAATGGAGAAAATATTAAGTACTGGATGGTGTTGCATTTTTCTTCTACAAAAGAGAAAAATGTTTTCTTTAAAAAAAAAGGCTAATAAGATTGTACTCAACAATACAAGTTCTTGGAGCTTTATAGAAAGCTTCCACTATAGCTTATAGTTTACATATCAGGAGAACAATGTTTTGTAGTCCAATATGACAGTCCAACAAATATCCAAGATTAAAGAGCTGCAGCTGGTCCTTAAAATTACCCATTCCATCTGTTGAAGCCCTTGAACAGTCCAGGAGAAATGGTTTTTGTGGTAAATGTGATGAGCACTTAGCCCAGTGTGGGAGAATATTACTTTTTTCCCTTATTAGTGTATTATGATCAGGGGACATTGAGTGGCAGCAGTAGTATTAACCTGTAGGGGACTGAGAAGAGAAAGTAACCAGCAACTGTGAAGGAGAAGTCTTGCTTTGTGCATCCCATGTCTTAGACTTGTGTTTGTATCCTTTGGAACCCGTGAAAGATGAGAAGGAAGAGAAATGGAACCACAAAAATTTAGTTGCTTTGGTTTCTTAAAATTCTGAACTTTCTCAGGATTTATGGAGAGCTGAACAGTCTTTTTTTAATCAAGTGGTGAAAGAGGGAAAAGGAAGCTCTGGCAATTCTTCTCTCTGTGGACATTTTGAACAGGTGAGGATAACTTTCTAAAGAGGGAAAAAAACCAGGGTAATAACTTGTATCTTGCTTGGACTACAGAATTGAAGTTGTTTACCACCTTCTAACAAAAACAATGTATCATGCTGAAATTGTTCCTGTAGTGCTGAGAGGGATACCAAGGTCCGATGGAGGATTTGGAGAATGTTACGAGTCTGTCTGAATGTTACGAATGGAACGAGTCTGCAAAATCTAAGGAATACTATGTATTCCAAAGATAGACCGGATGGGAATGTTTTTCCTCAGTGTTGAGCTACTGATTCCATAAGAGACTGTTTTTACTAAGGAATTTTAGAATGGTTGGATATTTTTTTTTCCAGAGGTGGGCATTTATTGAGTGTAATAGAAGCTCATGTTGTATGGTACCTTTGAAAAGCACAGTGAAGGATTACAGTGCACATTTTATTGAGTGTGTGTGTATGAATATGCATATATGAATACTTCTTCGGCATTTCACTGTAGAAGGGGGCATTGGGAGGAGGGAGTGGAAGGTGGAAATGGAAATGCTTTGTTTTTCTCATCTTTTTTATGGCATTTGCGATATTAATGTGGAACTAGGGAGCAATCAAGTCACAGCATACGATACTTTTAATGTTAAGCCTTCCTATCAAAACTCTTTAAAACTAACATGCCAATTTGGTTTCTAAAGAGAAGTTGTTTATATAGCTTAAATAAAAGCAGTGCATTTTTCTCTGCTGAGAAAATGGCTGCAGTTTTTTTATGTTTTATACGCAGCAAGAGTATTGAAAAGCTCATTAAGAGTGCCATGTGTCTCTACTGCTGTAACTTTTGTGGCTTTATAAAAAGTTTCTTTCACTTCTTTTCTAAGCTGTGTTGCCCATTTTGAATAGCCTCTGTTGGTTACAAGATTATAACACTGCAAAGGCTTTCTCTCAACAAAGCCCTGCTAGTTAGCTAGTGACTCTTTAAGTAAATGAATTCAAAGCTAGTCCATTCTTTTTTTTTTTCTTTCTTTTTTTTTTTCTTCAAAAGGCTTTATTCAAAAGTCTGAATCATTTTACAGGAATGTCAGGATCTAAACACTTGCTAGTTTAGTGCATGTATGCCTTCTGGCCCATCACACAGTACTGGGAAATCAGATTGAGTGTAGCAAAAGAGAAGCTGCCTCTTTCTGCTGCATGTGCAAAGACTCTACTGGATCTCTTGGAAGCTTGTTCACAAAGCATCTGGTACTTGTGTGTGCAGTGTTTTGTGGGTAGGAGACTGGCCTGCTATTGTCAGTTATGTCTACTGCATTTAGATGTTTCAGGGTAAAGTAACTGGGTGCTCTAGTACATGTGTTGCAGGGCAGGGGTGAAGCTTGCATTCCATTCCAAAACTGGGATTAAGTAACAGTCTGTCTGAAGTTGGTTTATTTTACAAAGTATCAGATTTCAGCATAATTGACACTTTTATCCCTTTCAACTTTGTTCTCCTCTGTGGTCTGCATTCTTCCCTCAGTCCATGGGATCCACAGCTCTGCTTGAATTATATCTTGCAAGAGATGATTCCTGATTTATTGTGTGCCTTTCTGAGCAAGAAATTTGGGATAGCCTTTCCTTTCTAGCATGATGTGCTCTTTTGTATAACCCGTACAGAATTACTCAAGCAATAGATTTTAGTGGGCTCACTGTAACTGCACTGGTAAAAGAACACAGAAATAATGTTTAAATATTAATAGATTTTTTGCCTGTCTAAGGGTTTGAGAAGTTAAGCAGACAAATTTGATGACAATTATTAACATTTTTTCCCACAGCAGCCCTTTCTTTTCCCCCTCCTCCTTTATCTATCAGCAGCTCACTTATTTTTTCTAGCAGCCTCTCTGACAGCCAGTTGACATGTCCCAGGCTTCCCTTCCCCCTCTCATGTCCTTCACCAGTTGTAACTACTATAATTTACTTCAGCAAGAAAATTTTCATTGTGGCAAGAAGGTGAAATAAAACCCCCTATTCAACAGAATGCTGTCTGAGATATCATCTGAAGGAAATAAGACATTCTCACTGTTCTGTCTGATGCTTAGTAACCCCTTTTTGGTGATGTTATGATCATCACGTGTTATCAGTACTAGCAGTCGCTTTTGTTAGTGACTTATATTCTGTGTATAATTCATTATATTTAGTGACTGTTTTGCTGGAGAGGGCACAGATGAACTAAACAAGGTATAAATCCAATCCTCCCTTTGTTCAAAGTAAATTTTTTATTGTTTTACTACTGTATGAGGAAGAATTATTCTTGAAATTTATATTGCTATCATAATGTCTTGCTCTCATCTTCTCTACCTACCTAAATATCATCCCTTCATTTTTTTTCTTCCTAACCCAATACTTCAATTATTACTCTAATGTTGCTTGTTCCATAGCATCTGAAAAAATAAAGGTGATTGAATTCTTGTTGCTGGTGTCTAAGCAACTTGAGTTTAATTTTCTCTGATGATATCATGTCTGTGTTTCAACTGGAAGTAGAGTATTTTTCATATCAGTTCACCAAACAATCTTTATGGTCTATGTTAAAGATGAAATATAGAACAAGTGACATTTTTTGTGACTTAATACACTTTAGGATAGGTTTGATTACAATGTCATAGTCTTTGATTGCAGTCATGAAATACTGCAGTAATGAAATATTGCAGTCCCGCCCAAGGTGTCTGAAATGTGCAAATCTGATACTCATTGATTCAGTTGTCATCAGTAAAATGTCACTGTCCTGTTGTTCTTGGTTCTATTGGATGCAGTCAGTTTGAGCTATTCTATTCTAGCTACTTTGAGAAAAATATAATATGAACTTGATAAGTAATAAAATTACCTTACCCTATTTCTGCATGACTTTCTGTTCCTCCAAAATTGGGGAAGAAAAACTGAAATGGCTCCAGATTCTACCTTTCTTTAATTCTTTTTTTCCTTTGGTCTTTTTTTTATATTGAAGTCAGGTAGCCAAACTACTGGGAAGGATTTCTAATTGGTATTTTCTTTTGTACATTTATTGACAGACAGCTCAACATTTTTGAGGAAAAAAAAGTTTAATCAAGTTCTAAGTCTATAAACCAATGGGCTTTTGAAAGGAGATGTAATGGAGAAAGATTTGGAGTAACTATTTTTGGAAAACTTTCCAAAGAAACACTTACACCTTTTATTCATGGAAATACTGGCTTTACTTGCTTAGCTGTCCTTGTTTGAGTAAATCCTGTTCTGTTCAGCAGTGATCTTGGTTATGGTTTTGTGCATTGTCCTGCCATTGTATGAGGAGTTTGTTGGCTTCTGTATGTTGAGAAAAACACAGTGCCCTCTGGGTTACAGAAGGACAAAGATTCTCTCGAAGGAGCTCTGATTCTGGTATTTCTACAGTATTTTCTTTGTTTTATCAGAAGCAGCACATTTAAATAAAAGAATGGAATTTTGAAGTGCTGTTGGCTAGAAAGTAAGGTGTTATGGTTAAATTAATTTGTGAAACATTTAAATACATTTATATAGAGGGTGTATGCGCATTTATTTTACACGTGTTTATAGAATGCTTGAATTCAAGTACTGATCACATTTTATGTGACTAAAGAGGGAAGCTTTTATTCTTTCCAGTAGAACCCCATTGCTCAGCTGGATTTTTTTTCTTACAGAAGTAGATTTTTACTGGTATAATTTACAGACCAATAAAGCAAAGTATTATTTTTAGGACTTATTTCTAACATCAAATATGCAGGAAAGCTTCATAAGGTAATTCACATGCAGTGTTTGTGAGCCTTATGAAAAGTACTTTCCAGTTATGCAAATACATGAATAAGAAAGGTTTATATTCTATGATGAAGGTTAGCCCATTGCATCAGGAAATAGAACCAATGCCAGCTCATTTAGTGGACTGCTCAAGCAACGTCTATCATAAATTACATAAATGATGATTACTGTGAGAAATTTCAGACTTTTTTCTGGTATAACTTCTATGCCTAGAATATAGTATATATGATAATATGGTGTAACATAAATACTTTTGACATGTTTGGATTGGCTGCATTAATTATAGCAACTAGAGCTGTTAGTTATGAAGACTATTCAAATAAAGGCCAATAAAATATTTAAAAGCATCATGTTCTGCATGTTTGAATTTGCAAAAATGTTTTAAAATATTTGCACTAATGCTTTTCTATCTGGGAAGCTAAGATTTGGGGCCTTTTCTGAACAGAAATAAAAATCATGACACTAGGTACTAGTTGATATATTTTGACATATTTGAGATTTTACTGTCTTGTCTATATTATCCTCATGTATGTCTTGCATTAATTAAATTGGAGCTTGGGCTTTTTTATTCTTCTTGAAGACTTCATGTCTTGTGTCAGCTAGATTTTTCTTAAGTATATATGTCAGAATTCATTGGGCAACACATTCTCCAATGAATTCTGTCTAGTCTAGGCAAAAGATGAAAGAGAAAATATTTTTACAGATTTCTATAAATAGACTGTGAAAGATTTTTCTGTGCTGTAAGATTAGTTGTTTGATTTCATAGTTGCAACACCAGGAGAGGGAAAGCCTATGTCTTGGATATTGTACCTAATTTGGTTTTTGTTTGCTAGAATGATGTTTTCTTTGGTTTTTAGTTTAATACCTATCTGTCAAAGCATTACTGTTTGGGAATAAAGGAACGAAATACGTTAAGAAATCTGTTTATGTTTTTATTTTGAACAGCTTGCATGGTCTGAAGCAGTTAGTAGCTTAGTAGTAAGCAGGACATTTAGAGGCTGGGGTAATGACACAGTTCTCATCTTACAGCTTATTGTGCAAGAACTGCAGTGTGTGTATATTGTGTGTCTTTTCCTGATCTATAATAGGCAAGTGTTCATTTCTGTGTGTTGTAGCTGTAATAAAGCAGGGAAGTTGCAAACCATAGGGGTATATAACTAAAAAGATTGCCTCTTTCATTTGTCCAAGTAAAATGTCTATGTAGCTTCTTCAGACTAGACATAAGGTGGACATTTTTTATGGAGATGGTGGTGAGGCACTGGAACAAGTTGCCCAGAGATGTGGTTTATGCCCCATCCCTGGAAACATTCAAGGTCAAATTGCATGAGGCTCTGACCAACCTGTTCTAGTTCAAGATGCCCCTGATCATTGCGGAGAGATTGGACTAGATGGCCTTTAAGGGTCGCTGCCAACCCAACCCAACTCATTCTGTGATTCCTTGTCCAATTTTTGTAGTGATTTTAATAACTGCTGTCGTTTCTGTGCATAATACACTGGTCAGACACTAGACTGTGTTTGAATCTTAATCCCTTATAGCTCATGCTTGTAGCTTCTTTCCAGTCAAAGCACAACCCAGACACTGCCATTTGTCCCTGATAAATATATTCAGATTATAGCTTCTCTCTTCACAACTCTCTCAGATTTAGGAATGCTATTCACTTTGCCCACCAAGACAGGATTTTCTTTCATGCTCTCCAGCAGTCTCTCACTCTTTCCCCCACTAGTATTAGTTGCTTGTGCTTGTGTCAGCTTCCCTTTTTGTTTACTCATCCATGCCATGTTCCTCTCAGCCCTTCTTTGTCAGTGCTTGCCTTCTGTTTATCTTTCACTCTTGCTGTCTTCTTCCCTAATTTCTTTCTTGCTAATATATTGCTGACTACTTTTACTCTATTCCTTCCTCACTTTTGGTTGCTGCTAAAGGAGTTACTCTTCGTTCAGGACTACTGTTTCTTCAGGCTCTGAAAGGAAGGTGGTGGGTTTTTTTTGCTCCTGGGAACTAAACTTTTGCACGTAAGGTTAAAAGCCAGGGTGCTGGTGGCCTCCAGCAGCTTGATGCTCTTGCATGTGAGAGCAGGAGCTCTTTTTAAGAGACAAAATATTTCTGCTGGTGAAGTCAGGAAGGAACTGAATGAAATTGAAATCAAGTATCTTCTAATGGACGGTGAGACTTGCTAATGTGCTCTTTTGGGGGAAACTGTCGAGGCCATCCTAGAAATCTCACTGAAATTGTCATCTCTAGCCATCTTCTGTCCCCTCAGCCCACCAAGCAGTAAGTGAGGCATGCTTCTTGCATTAACATGTCACATTACTTGTGAACACCAGGTATTGCAGTGTGTAGACTGCTGAGCCATAGAGACCATTGTAGGCAGAATTCCTGCGGTGGATGCTGGCATTCAAAACGGGGAAAAGCCAGGTAAACACATTCCCTGCGGAGTTCTGTCTGGCATTGTGTGGTTTTTTTTTCCTGTGTCTCACTGTTATACAGATAGCTGTTCTTACAGACTGAAGGTTCGGAGGGTGTTTTATGGAACTTCTGTAATTTGTTCTGACATAGATGAATAATAAAGTCAGTGGCAGCCTTACTATAAATCACCGGTCTAGGCATGTAATTATTTCTGAATTTTTTTGGCTGTGCCTGTTACAGAAAAAAATGTGGTAGCTGATTTTTACTAGTTAACATCATTATTGGATTGGTTCACAAATGGGACATGTGTATTTTATAATGTAAAAGTTGTATGCAACTGTTATTCTTCTTGTGCCATTGACTGATGTTAAATATAAGAAATTATGAAAACATTGAAATTAGTTGTTTTCAAGAAGATAATTTAATGCCTTCTAGTGAGTCTGTGAAGGGAATTTTTAATGATTCATTGTTCTGTGTAATTTTTATGGTTGTGCTCCAAATCTGTCTGAGAACAAGTATTTTTGCTGCCCTATATTCTCTTCTTGCAGAAGATTCTCAGTTAAGGTATTTTAAGGGTAGTTATTGTAAATGTATATTTGTGCTGAAGTTATCATTGTAGAATTAAAGATAAAAGTTGCTGTTAGAGTACAAATCTATGCAGCATCTGATAACATCAGTATATAAAGCAGCATTCTTCCAGAGGCTGTTGATAGGCCAAATAAACAGGAAGTATCACTGGCAGTCTGTGGAAAAAAACATAGTGGTGAGCTCATAAATGTGAGTAGGCAGGCAGAACAGACTAATCCCACCACCGTGGGTCAGTTGCATAAGGATGCAGGATCTGTCAGACCTAAAGAATTTTTCCAGTGATCTGGAGTTTTGAAAGCAGTGAGTTTGCCTTGAAAAGTTCAGGCAAATAAAGCAGAAAAATAGGAATAGGAACCTTAATGTGTAGGTTTACCCAGATTTTGCTGAGTAAGAAGTACTACTTTAAAAAAAAATTAAAATTAGCAACCCAATGAAAGTATTGAAAAATGATGGGTTTTGTCTGTAGCTGCAGGCAGTAGTAACAAATCGAAAGATTAACAGTCATAACTGTCTCCCTGAAGAAAAAATTTCTATCAGCAGAGGATGAGTTAACCTGTAGCACTGTCTGTTCCAAAAATGCTCTTTGTCAGAGGAGAGGCAAGGCTGAAGGGGAGTAGAGCATGAAAGGCAGAGGATTTAGGAGCCTACTGTGGTAGTTTGCAAGGGGAGTAGGGATTTACTTCTTCTCCCACATGACCAATTCTAACAAGTTAGAAAATATCCTCCATTGACGCAGGTTTTCTAAATTTTAGCCTTTTTGTCAGTCATTTGCTTTGTTTGTCTTGGTACTAAATAGATCACAAGTCCGCAGATAGCGTGTACCATTGCATGCAGTCCTGAAATTATCTATTTTTAAGGTATGATATCTAGCCATTGTCAAACCAGTTCACTATTTTACTACCTGTGCAGAGGAAAAAAAAATACTCTTCTGGTTTTCAGGTTATAACCTCAAGATCACATGATGTATTGAGAATCTTGGCACAGATGGTGAAATTACAGAGGCTGAGCAGTTAAAACAAGAAATTTGCTCTTGTTAAATAATTAGGGAAATCCTTATCATTGGTACCAAAGAGTTAAATTCTAGTCTTTTGTATGCAAAATTGTGATTTATTGCTGTTGAGATTGGGCCTTAGGAAATAAATGCAGTTCTGTGATGTGGTATGGAAGTCTGTACTTATGCTGTTTCAGGAGTAAGTCCAAACCACAGACCTGAAAAAAACAATGCTACTACCATCAAGTCTGGCTGAAGTTGTTTGCAGCATAACACAGAATAAGTGATGTATTTGGCACAATGGAACAAGTGTCAGTCATATGGCTGGACTCCATTCCAAGTGAAAATAGGAGCCATATCTTATGTGGTTTACCCTTCACTAATCATTGAAAGCTGATGCCTTTAAATAAAACAGTACCTTCTTTTTTTCATTACATATCCTTTTCTTCTCTAGTTTCTTTCTTCTAAAAAAATAAAAAAGTTGAGAACCTCCAAGGAAAGCTTACATCTGAACTTAAGTTGTCTCTTAAAATGAAAATAAAAATGCAAACTGAAATAGAACACAAAAGCCAGATTAGACAATAGCATAAAAAAAAAAATCTTCTTTTACATCTTAAATGAGGACACAAAATGTATACCACTTAGTATCAAAAGAGAGTGTCAAGCTCTTAAAAACCTGCTAAATATCAGCCCATCGATGCCTGTTAATCTGGAAGAAAACATACCTAATTCTGGACATCCAGGAGATATCTGCAGTTTGGTCGTATAAGTAGAACTGAACACCTAATTTGATTGATAATGTCTTTGGACTATTATTAGAAAGTAGGAAATCCTAAAGGGGAAAAGCATTGAAACATTTTCTTAGCCAATCCTGATCTGAGTTGATTATTTCATTGTGTCTAAAATTACTTTGAATTGTGGTACTTGTTTCTTCCTCTTTCTCTGCAAGTTATGTACCTGCATGCATGCAAGTGAGTCACAGACTGCGTTATATGGAAGCAAAGAATCATGTTTATAACTCACTATAAGTCTCCATACTTTTTATTATATTTTTGTTCCATGCAGGCTAATACGAGCTTGCTTTTTTGTGTTTCTGTTACATTTGAATGCATACAAAGCTTTCTTTGAGTCTTTTGTTTCCAATGAAAATTCTCCATTGAGCATAGATCTTTGTATTCCTTTCACACAGCTCTTTTTGTGGAACATAGGAGACTTCCTCTGAAAGGGAAGATTTCTCTAGTGCTCATTTTCTCTGACCTTTTTCCCTGTGAATTGTATCATGTAAGGGACACTGTGCTGTCATTTCACTCTTATCTGCAGAGCTACATTCAGGGCTAGCTGGAAAGACATTCATCATGTGCTTGTGTTTCTTCTATTTCTGACCAGAGATCTGTTTCCAGTACCCCCATGTTCATGTCAAAGAACATGTTTTATTTACTTTTTTAAATACACGCAATATTTAGGTGTTTCTGAGTTGCAGGGTTATGGCGTGAGACAGATTTTCCAAGAGAAAACATAGGAATATCCAGCTTAAAAGCTGAGGAAATTCTTGGTGTGTAGTCAGAAGATGTGAAGAGTATAACGGGGGAAGGAACAGCTATGGCATTTCATATGTTTGGTTATGAACCTTGTGCTGAGAGTGCTTAACCATTTCCCTTTAGACTTCTGAACGGTGTGGCTGCGGAGAAGGAGAGTGAGTTTTGACTGGTGTTCTGCATGTGAGGAACTGTACATGGAATCAGAAGGAGATAAAAATAACAGAACAACATATTTAGATCTGTTAATAAAAGCAGCAGATCTAGACCTTTTCTATGATTCTTTTTGTTCTGTGTTCTTCAAAAAAATTCACTGAAGAGGCAAATAGGACTTGAGATTATTCAGGTTTCAGATGAGATGGTGATGGAGAATGGAAAGAGAAGTTGGATGTTCTCCTGACTAATGTTATTTAGAAGAACCAAGACCAGGGTAAGGCAGCCTCACTTTACTTGAATATTGCCTATGTTTCCTTTGCTAATGAAAACAAATGGAACAAAGAAGCTGTAAAGTCTGAGGGTATTTTCTTTTGGAAAGTCATCCTTTATCCCAATCAAGACTGTCAGCTTACTATGCTGAGTCTGAGTATTGACTAACAAAGCAGAAGGTTGCTCGTGAATAATGTTGATCTGTTGCTGAGAAGAGGCTGTGTTGAGTTTTTCAACCACAATTCTTTTAAGGCGAGGTAGAAGAGATGGCAATGACGTGTCTTGCTAGTTCTAATAAGGTTGGTAACAGTATCTTTGAGCAGATAGTAGAACTAACTTCCAATATTTCCTGCCTGGTTTTTTTTGGTTTTTTTTATTCCTTGAAATTCTAGGTGCTACAGAAGTGGTACACAAGCCAGCACAGTTTCCAAGCTGATCTAGCATACGTAGTTGCCTAGAAGCAAGAATTGTCCCTTTGCAAGGTAGATACCAGAAGGAGTAAGAGTTACTGCTTAAAATAAGTGCCATGGAGGGGAAATATGTTTAGAATGATAAGCAGGATAGAATCTGAGCCCACTGGTGGGTGCATATTTTCAAAACCTACCCATTTGCTACAGAACACTATTTAAATAGGGTAAAAAAAGCTGTGGAAAATGCAATTGAAGTGAAATTACATTAGCCTTCATGTATTGGGATATTTTTTATATCTTCCGAGAAGAAAATTTATTCCAGAATTGTCTTATAACTTTTTAACTGATTGAGCAAGCTACAAAGTAACTCTTATATTGTATTTAATGTACCTTCAGATGTGATAAATTCCAGATACAATAAATTTCAGAGAGAGAGTCAGTCACATGTGGACTAAAATTGAATGAGGCACTTGAGAACATTAAATTGCCTTTAGGTAAGTGCGATATAATTGCTGCTCTATTGAGTCTAACATTCATTTCTAGATCAGTCTAGTATAGTGTAAGTAACTGTTTACCTAATAGGTTTCTAACATTTTGCCTTATAAAGTGTGTATGGACAAAAAGAAAACTGAAAAAAGTGATCAGTATGTATGTGTACACGTTTCATTTTAAAACACTCATAATTTATATTTTATTCCAAATCCATTAAATTATCCAAGCTTCTGAAATTATGTATATGAAAAAAATTTCATTCATTTTGCATTGCTGTATACACTGAAGTATATAGCAATGCAAAAAAAAATCAGATAGTGTATTCTTGTTTTAGTGGTAGGAATCAACAAAAGGTACTCTGTATTTACAATGATGTAATGTTATAATTTGAGTGCTGAGGCTACCAGACAAGACTAGACAAAGTGAATTTTAAAAATGCCATTCTAATTAAACTAGTCCCTTGATGCAGATCACTGATGGTGTTTTGGCCTCACTCTTGACTTTTTAACACCCAAGAGGTATTTCTAATGGCTGTGGTTAAGAGCTTTAAGCCCAGCTCTGCTAATGATCAGCTAACACCTGTTGTGGTGAAAAGCTATTTTCGTTCAACAGTCCCAGGATTAGTTTTATGGACCAAAATAAACCATTGTCATACAATTGAGTGAATTGCTTTAGATTTTGGGGAAAAATATGCTGAATGTGTGGTCTAAACCTACTGAAATAGACGGAATATTAAAGCAGTACTGGAAAATGGCACTGTGCAAATGCTGATGTCTCAGCCAGTGCAGGAGAGTAAATCTTCTCCTCTGTGACTTTAATACTTTCAGGATTTCTGCCTCTCATTTGCCTAACATACAGTCAGAGAATTTTTTTAATCATGGTAATTCAAGAGGCCTTAAAAAAAACCACAGATGATCATGATTGACTCTGTAGCATGATGTAACAACTCACTGAAACACCAAGAGACCTAATAAACAAAAATACAGAACTTCTGCTAATGCACTTCATACAGGCTCAAGCATTGCTTTATTTTTTGTTTTGTTATTACAGTGCAAAGGTCTTGGCATAATGCTCTAAAGGTGCCATGTAGAATTTATATTAGATGCTGTTAGGCAAGAAAGTATTTAAGACCTAACCAAGTAATAACACATTTTTCTCATGCAGCATTGAAAAAGAAACACTAACACAGGACTTGGAATAATGCCTGAAGTATTACTAATTAGAAGTGTATAATGCAAGTTGTCACATTTGCAAAGAAAAAAATGTAAATTATCCTTGTCTTGCTAGTTTTTCCCTAAGACTATTAAATCAATTAGTAATCCGTAACTCCAAAGACTTTGCATATTGTTGGTTTTTAAGTTCTAGTTGTTAATGCCATGTGGAAAAAGATGCTTTTGGTTGCTACCTGAAATTGCAGTCCATTTCACAGAAAAAGACAGAAATTTTCAAGACAGTTACTCACGTGTTGATGTGACTTCTAATTTGCAGGATTAGTTGATAATATTTTGATTTTTTGTGGCCCAAAACTGTTAGAATGACTGGAAGTGTAGGACAGATTTCCATGTTTAGTGAAAGTGTGAAATTAAAGAGATGTATCAAGGCATATACAGCACAGGGTTTGATAACTGTTAAACATACCAGCAGGGCCTTTGATCTTTCTTTGATACCTGAGCAGAGCTTTTGACCTTGAGGAGGAAAGATGTAGTAGACTACAATACACACTGGTGTGAGTATTCCTTCTGTTTCAGTATTTTTTTAATAGGAAAAAAGCAACCAAAAACCAATCTGCAAAATCTCTTGGCTAGTCCATGCTAGGAATAATTTTCTGCGTAAATTTGACTATCTTTTCTTCTCTTCCTTCCTGCTAGCCACTAAACATATCCACTCTCATAGTATTTATGGAAGCCTTGCATTCTCAAGGTATAAAAATATTACTGTCCTTGTTTGTGTCCCGTATCTTGTTTGTGTTGCTCTCCAAGGACATAATTTTGCCAAATAGGTTAGAATTTGTCCGTTTGAAACAAGAATCATCTGGAGTGAAGTCCTAATGTAATTTTTTTGTTGTTGGACCTTAGAAAATATGAAGGCGTTTATAGATAATAAAATGTGACTGGAGAATATACAGCTTGATTGTTCATGTCTAAAGCAATGTCAATGATTATGGATGACAGAAGCTGGAAAGAGCGGATGGTTTGAAATAATTTGCTTCATCATCCTATTTGTTTGTTCCCAAGTTAATCGCTGATGTTTGTTTAGAACTGTCACATACTTAAGATGTTTTATATAAATTGGGGATTGTACTGTGGATTCCATGAGTAGTTGTTCTCCTGTAGAAGCAGTAAAGGCAATAGGCTTGAATTTGATGTGTTGTGTTTTGTTGCTACCTCTTCCAATTTACTGTCCAAGAGCAAATCTTTATTGGCTGTCAGGTTTTGTTTGAATTTTGAACCTAAAGTGAAGTTGTCATGTGTTAAGGTGATACCCTCAAAGAAATTAAAAGTATTTCATATATATATATTTAATATAGAAGAATGGAGTTGTTTCTGTCTGAACTTCAGATTATTCAATTTCAATAAAATGTTCATTTATGAAGAAACACTGGAGGAGCTCTCCTGTTAGTACAAAAAAAATAACCTCTGAAATTATAGCATTAAGTCTTTGTCTGAGATGAATCAGATGGGCATTTACAGATACACATTTTAGTTTATGGCTCCATTTCAATTTTTACATAAAAATACATTTAGAGATTAACATGCAGTAATTATGTATCATTACACATAACAGAGAGGATTTGTGTATAACAACAATGGAAAATAAAAAGGAAAAGTCTTGGGGTAGCATTGAACTAAGGAAAATGGTGTATCAAACACAAAAACTTTTTATTGTAATTGTTATTCAGTATTCTGCAATTCTAAATCCATTTTTATTAGAAATTTCATTTCTATATATAAAGAGCATATGTACTATGATAATGGCAAAATAGAAACTTTAAATTTAAATATAGATAAAAGGAGAAATGTTCGTTAAGCTGGTTGCTAAGCAGTTTTTTGCATTAAACTATTTATATACACCAGCACAACAGCATTCTGTGCTTAAAAGCAATCCTTTGTCACACACATTAAATCAGCTTAAATATCAAATACTACTCCTTGACCATTTAAATATGCCTATTTAGAAAACAGTAATGAATTTTAGTTGTTTATTGATTTGAGGGTTTTTGTATGTGTGCAGCTATTACAGTTTCCTCTTAATTTGTGGTCACTGAAGGAGGATTGGTGAACTGCTGAGTGTTGTGATAAGAATAAAAACGCTAGGAGGAATTGGAGCTCTGTGAAACCTCAGCATCATACTTTTGTTAGTGATGCCATATAGTCAAATCTTCTTTTGATTCCTCTTTATTTTGAAATCTTTGGGGTGGGCATGTACAGCAGAATAGGTATGTATACTTGATTTGAACATACTTGATCTGTTTGAGCCAACAGGCAATTTTTACATGTTCCTAACACTAAGCAGAAAAGCTAAAAGTGGTCATACTGACTGGCTTGTTCTGTTGCCAAGCCATGGTTCTGCTGCTTAATTGTAATTAGAAATTTAGTATTTTTCTTGCCCTCTTGATACTTGTGCTTTTCACTAAAACATAAGAAGTGCGCTGGTACTGGAAACCACTTAGTCACAAATGTGCTTTATTTTAACTTACAGGGTTCTAACAGAATTATTGTTTGAAGTTACAAATCTCATTTCATCCAGATGCTGCCAGTACTACTGCAGATCATTTGTGTTTGAGCTTGGTTAGTAAAGGAGTTAATATTTTAAGGACTTTTTTCAAAATTTCTATTATTTTTGCATCCCTCTGGACCTTGGATTGCCTTAATCTTTCTTAGACAATTAAAAATAGTTCCATAAAGTTCATTTAGCTACTTTCCAGGGCAGTGTTCTGTACATACTTTTTTCCAGAAATGCAAGGAGTACCTTTTATTAAACACTATTCTGTTGAAAAAATATGGATTTAATGAAAAGAAGTCTTTCCATAATAATGTAGCATCTTTCAGGTTTTTCTCCATGTTGATTTTTTTAAAATTTTATTTCATTTGCTTTTTTGGTCACCAGTTTAGTGCTAGGAGAAATTTCCAAAAAATTTGATATTAAGTAAGTGTCATTTGAACATGATTTTTCAGAAGAAAAACTTGCATTAGTTGTACAGAAACTTAAGTGTCAGATTATTTGGATGAGAATAACATGTGCAAAGCAAATCACTTTTCTCCCTAATATCATGCTGTTTTTTTCCTCTTGATCTTAGTCATGAATTCCATAGAAGTTTTTCCCAATTCTTTGCTGTGTACATAAAAACAAATTAAACACTTTAAAGTTAGCTTTCAGTTATAAAGTCATTCAGCAGAGATTAACAGATACATAGACAAGCAAATGCACATTTTCCCTGTTCATGCCTCAGTCGTATTAGTGGGTTTTTAATGTAGTCACCTGATAATTGTGCAGGATATAGAATGTGTAAAAGAAGCCATAGTAGTGTCTCATTTTACAGCAAAGCACAGAACGAGTTAAAAGCTTGCCATTTTGCCTTGGGATGTGTTGAAGAAATAAGGGTTTCATGTTAATTATCTGAATGAATTACTGAAAATCATTAAATCAGGATGTAATAGTTATATGAAACAAGACTATTGACTCTTGACTCTTGACAAGACTATTGGACTGTGGATGAAGTAATCCACATGAGTAATCTGAAAATCTTAATGTATGGATTTTTTTGAAATGTGAACACCAAAGCTCCTGAAGTATGTTAATTGAAATGGATAATATAAGGAACTAAAAAGGAATATTTTTCATTTTTTTTTCCCTCTAAATTGTCCCCAGTGTTTTGTGCTTGTTTGTAACTTAAAATAAGTTAGTAAATAACCTGGGCTGAATCTGAATTAAGGGTCATGTCTTGGGAGGCATGACTCAGGATGCCTCATGCCTGTGACTTCAGTGAAATAATTTCACCACATCCTGGCAATTTGGCCAAGCAGAATATTTTTGGTTCACTGATGGACTGATGTGCAAATTCTTAGGAATTCCACAAGTGGTTGCAATTAAAATTGCTTCGTTTAGAAGTCCATTTTCAGATGATAGCTCCATCATAGCAATCACAGTACTTTGCTAGGCTACTGGTAGTTATCAGTGAGCAAGCTTCAGGAGTAAAACAATAACCTTACTGCATAGATTTATCATAAGGAAAAATTAGTAACCATTAAAATTAATTAGCGCTGCAGTTAATAACAGTCATCTTTACTTGTTCCAGGTATTTTAGCATGTCTTATATGCCCAAGTAAGCTCTTCCTGACTTTGATGACAGGAAGAATTCCTATAGGAACTCCAGCTTTTTAAAATAGTAGATGCAGGAAGGCAAAAGAGTTGCTTTGACCAATCTTTACCTTCTCTAAGTTGTGACTGACTGATGCAGTTCTTTGTCTGTTTCTCTGACAGAAAGTTTTAAGAGTGATCAGGGAGTGCTTCACACCTAGGTTAAATTCTGAATACTGAGGCTGAAATGGTTTGTTCATGGTATCTGATTTTTGGGTTTGACAGAAATCTTTGGCTGGGTTTGATCTGGGTGTCATTCCTAATGTCACCTATCTCACAATTCAGGTATTACTTGGAATCACGAAATGGTTTGGGTTGATAGGGACCTTCAAGGCCATCCTGTTCCAACTCCCCTGCCATGGGCAGGGACACCTTCCACTAGACCAGTTTGCTCAAAGCCTCTCCAACCTGGCCTTGAACAAATCCAGGGATAGGGCATCAATAACTTCCTTGAGCAATCTGGAACAGGTTGCCAGGAGAAGTTTATGTTCCAAGGACAAAACTTGCCTTTTGTTTTTACATATTTATAAGTGTTGTACAATAATGGACTACTTTGCTATTAAGACTTGCAGCATCTTGTTTCATTTCAATGTCATATAAGGAAGTTATATTGAATTAAATATTCTGGTCTGTGTAATACTTTGGTCATCTCCTTTTTTACATTCTGATATGATGGGAGAGGATGATATTGTTTGTAGGAAAAAAATGTGTGAAAGAATTGGAAAATTACTTTTCCCATGTGAAAATATCCAATTCTGTGCAGAAAATGTTGCATGACCTTATTTCCTTTCATTTCTTCTCAGTCTGTCTAATCTTCCCATGTTTCTCTTTATTTTATTGTTCTTTCCCTAAAGTAAGAACAATGATAACTTGTGAATATTCTCAATAGTGGTTTTGCTTCAGAATTATTATTTTGTTAATTTTCTTAGCTGCCCTTGGTGCAGTATAATGAACTTCCAAGTATGTTGACAAAACCTGCATGGTCTTAGGTTGTCGTCCCCCCCCGCCCCCCTCCGCCGCCGATGTTTTATTTTAACCTATAATCCTATTAGCAGAGCCTAGATTTAATTTCAGGTGAAAACATAAAGCTTTGGATCTTATGAGAAAGCATTTATTATCTGGAATACTTGGACATTTTGGGTATAAGATTAAAGCTTGCTTAATGGTTATGGTTAGATGTTCTGAAACTATTCTTTACAGTCTTTGAGTATAAACATTTGTGCCCTTTATGCATGTATTATTTTGATTTTTTGTGGTGCTTTAAACATTCCAATTAGGCAATGAAAAGGTGAACATTTGAATTCTGGCACAGGACTGTGAGCTCTGTATCAGTACAAAGTACAAGTGCTTCTTAAATGCAAACTAGGTCTGCTTCTCATTGTCTTGTGCAGTTGCAATATTTTTTTGCATCAGTAAAACTGTTGGAGAAATGAAATTTTTTTCTGTAATTTTACAGCAGATATACCTTTCATTTTATTTAATTAATACCTTTAAAAAGCAGGATTGCTATTCAAAATGCTACTTTTTATTGCTCCTGCAAAGGAACAAAATGTAATTATCTCTGCTTGTATTCCACCCTTTTTCTCTTCAGATTTCCTCCCTCCCTATTTGACTTTATGCACAGCTCATGCAGCATGCTTGCTTAAATCACTGCTCAGGTGGTGGTGTGGGAGGTGCACACAGAGGCAGGGGAGAGGCTCTCCTGGGCTGCTGGTTCTCCTACAGAGCCGGATGCTGTGGACAAGAAACTTTGTACTCTGTCCTTCGTGGGCCACTTGCTTGAAGCAATGAGAGAACAAGGACTCTGCTGCTGGACAAGGGCAGTAATCAGACCTGAAAATATCTTTAGGAGCGTTATTAGCCAAGACTTTTAGTTGTCATTGTTCTTTTGCAAAGTTAATACTGATGTCTACCACCAGGTAGCACAGAAATAAATCCCTTGAAGTAAAAAATTAAATAGTATGACACAATACTAATAGTGGAGAAAATAGGGAAAAGGGTGACCTTCCCCACAAAATAAGCTTTTAAGCTAAAAGAAACATTGTTCCAGTGTTTGCCCAAGCAATTCCTTAAGGTGTTTGATTTAGCAGCTACCTGGTATGGCTGCTAAAAATAAACTCAGACACCAATCTCCTGTGCTAGGAATGCCTTGCTTGTGTTTGTCTTAAGATGAAACTAAAATAGGTGTTTGAAGTTTGATGAAACAGAGGAGAGATAGCTCTCAGAACTAGGACATCCATCAGTTACCAGATTTGGTGATTATAGTTTGTAAAAGGGTACTTGACAATCTACAGAATAGAGAATGTTGTGATTGTGTTCCCTTAATTAATTCCAGATCCTCAGAACGTAGAGGATAGTATAGAAGCCTTTGGGTGCCTCTTAATCTAAGACTGAGGAGAAGTCCTGAAAGAGTCAGTGCAGAGGTTCTTGCTCACAAAGGATAGGATTAGTTGAGTGTTTGGTTGTTGCACAACAACACTGCCTTCATTTTTGCTTTTGTTGTTGCCTCTCTTCCTATTGTAGTTTTGTTTGGAGGATATTTTTTAGATTGTTTCTTTCTGCCTCCTTTCTTTTGAAATCATTAGGGAAAACAAAACCAGATTACAACATGACAGAAATTTGTCAGGCATTAGACACAAACCATGAGCAAATTATGCTTTTTAATGCTTTGGGAGATCTCTGAGAGGAAAGAATAAAACCACTGGGGCTTTTTCTCCAGTCTTCAAATATCTATAGACAAATATATTTTCTCAGAGAAGATGGATCATATTTGCAGTGTCAATAAAATTAGCAAGGGAGCTTTCCTGCTGTCTCACTTTTCAGAAATGGTATATTCTTTCTAAAACCATACTGGAAAGAGTACAGGCAGTCTGTAAATTATTAAGAGGTACCAGAATTGTATTGGCTGAATGTCTTCTATTGGACTTTCCTGAAAATCGGTGGTTGGAGACTGGCACTAAGTTCCTGGCATCAGTGCAGCGTGTTCTAAGCAATAACTTAAAATTATTTTAGGAAAACTGCTTGCATAGAATATTCCATAGTCCCTATATATCTACTAAAGTCAAAAATTCTTGCTGTCATTCTCAAGTCATGGCAAGTTCTAGATTAATTAATGTTCTTCAGGTTCTTAGCAAATCTAACATTTTTCATGTGGAAATGCTGTTAACCTGGGTATCAGGGCACCTTGCATATGAGAAGAGGCCAAGATAGAGTTGGATTTGTTCAGCCTTGAGAAATAGGATCCCTGCAACTGTCTACAGCTACCCAGTGTGCAGGTGTGGAAAAGGCTGAGCCAGTCAGCCCAGGATCAATTCTTCATTTTTCCTTTGATTCTAAGTAGCCATTTAAATTTGTGCAGTTTGGCCTATGCATCATATGGGTACATATAAAACAAAGTACAGCATAGCTGAGAATGAGGAAGCGGTTTTGAAGGCCACTTTTTACATTGAAAATAGATTAAGGTAATTCGTACAGCCCGCAGTTCATGAAGTAAGTCCTCCAGCCACATATTTGACTTTCAGAATAGGAAACAGCATTCATGCTTGAGACCACTTAAAAAAATTTTACTGTCTTCAATGTCTTTAAGTAATGACAAAACGTTCTTATTGTCTGCAGTGCTTGCTCTCCCAGCCAAAGTTCTGGGCCATTCAGACATCAGCCTTACTCCTCCGGACCAAACTGGAGAAAGGAAGCACTCGCAGGATGGAACGGGCAATGAAGCAGACTCAGGTAAGACTTCTGAGCTGCCTTATTGTAATATATGTATGTGTATAAATATAGAGTGTATATATATATATATATATATATAATCAAATTCAAATAGGCAGGAGTTGAGATTTTGCAGTTCCTCCCTGCAAACTGTACGAGATAATTTTCTAATTATGTCTCTAAATTAGATGCATAAACCACAAATCCTTCTGTGTCTGCTAGTCTTGCGATAAGCTTATATGTACAAGTAATGAATCATCACTTTCAACAACATGACAAGTTTTGGAAGACTGAAATTAAAATCTATTTTTGTACTTGTAGTTTCTGACTTAGGATCTGAGGAGTACATGTAGATGTTCTTGAACATCAAGCTGCTACTGCTATCAATTTTTTCAATATTTTTTTTCTCAAGTAGATCAGCTCTGTAAAACACTGAAACTTTTAAATAGTCATTGGTATTGTGAGAACAAGAAAACACATTCATGAATAAAGCGGCAATTTCAATTTACCATTTTAATGTGATAGTTGGTGATTAGTATTTTTATTGCAAGATTGAGGCAGTGATTATTTAAATAATCTCAGTCCAAACAAAAAGAAGATTTTTCTTCCAATACAAAAAAGAAATGTTAAAATTCTGAAACGTGTAATCTAGTAGATTTATTTAATTTTCTTTTCAAACGAAGGGTCTATAGGCTTTATCAAGATTCTTTTAGATTCTTTTTTTCCTTCATATTACAGTTTTGTTAGCCCTTTGTCATATTTATATAGCTAAGTCTTGTTGTCACACGTGAACAGCAGGCACTTGTCTATGTCCATCACACTCCTGCTTGCTAAAACAGCCAGGAATGTAAAAAAATTATCATTATGGTGCTATGTATTTGAATCCTGAAAAGCTGATGTTTCATTTTAAATCATTATGATGTATGAGTCTTTGAAGGAGGGCATTTTGGATGTGCTGCTGCATTTTTCTTTTGCTGATGAAGACATGGAGTTGCTTTAGAGGAATTTCCTGTGGTCATTCATTAGGAGACTGTCAGGGAAGCCAGGATTCCAGATCTGGGAGATGTAGAATCTGACAGCACTTGGGAAGTGATCTCAGGATCCTTGATGCCCTAAGCCATAAAACATTTGGAGTGCCTCCAACATTTTTGTCTAGCTTGATTAAACCTGAGTACTGGAAATTCTTATGTTAGACAGTTTGACAGTCTCATGACAGAAGCCTTCATGAAGGGATTCTCTTAGCAAGTCCATTTATCTGACTTCTTGTGCTGCCACTGCAGTAATGCAAAGGATTTTATTAGCATGGGCTGTGACATTTTGGGAGATGACCACACAGTAGACAGAGAATCTGTGGTTTTAAATATTTCCTTTAATCTTAATGCATTTATGTTTTCTTCCATTAAGCATTCTAGTCATTTGGATATAATTGCGTATTTCTACCCATTTGTTCTTGATGGTAACAAGCTCACTTTCCAAAAATAGTTAAAAGTTGTTAAATTATTTATATGTGCTAAATTAATCAAATGACTTGATTAACTTTCCAGCTACGGTTTTCATTCCTGAGTTCCATCAGGATCAGAATTTTTTTAATATCAGTGTTTCTAACAGTGCTAAGAAGGAATCAGAGAAGATACCACGAATGGTGTTGTTTTCATACACAGCATAAGCAATTTTTGATATATCATCTTCATGAAGATGCCGGTGTATAATTTTCATTAAGTTGCCAAAGAACGAGTGACTTCTACAGCTATTTATCAGTAGAAAATGGATTTCGAACCCACAGAATTTTCATACAAATGCATTTAATGGGTTCTTCTTTTACAAGTTCATTATTTACTAGTTCAGAGTGCTGTAGAAAGATTAGTTATGCTAGATCAAGGGAGGAGGTGTAAATGCGATTCTTTGCAATATCAGTCTTTTAAAGGGATTATAAAAATTCTTATAGAACAGCTTGAATAAGACATGGTAAACCTTCTGCATTCCTTTAGGGTTTCTGAAAAGTGCATGGGCCACTATAGGCTCTAGCTTAGTGATGCTGGGATTCTCCTGTCTTATTCTACTCCAATTTTTCTTCCTTTCCCCATTTCTACCCTCACCTGCTCCTGTGCTGGGTCTGCAGCTGATAAACATATTTTTAAATGAATATTGCTTAGTAGGCATATGCTGCTTTTCAGCCCTTAAACAAACCTGGCTACATTGTTGGTTTGTCAGAGAAAGCATTTTTCAACTACCTTTTAGATCCTATCTTTGTAGGACTGGCTATGTCTGTTTACATTATTTTAATTACTTGGAAATATTTGCAACTCTTTTTGAAATGAGGGCATATTGGTTAAAATTTACTACCAGACTCCAAATATTAAATATATCCCTACTTTATAACAAACAGTTTTCATGAATTTGTTTAGGTCTTTTTTTTCCTAATAGGAAAACTTCAAGAGGAATTGGAATGATCATTTTCAAAACCTTTTTCTAATTATTTTAGAAATCTGAACAACTAATAATGCAGTCCTTGGAATGATTTTTGTAATGATCATTCTGGGTACTCTGGGATGTACTTCAGCTAGTAGCTAGTGAGGAGGAGATACTTTTTCTGGATACTGCGGATTGTCTCTGTCCAGTTTTTGCTTAAATGGGGTTTGGATCTGCAAAACTAAGGTTAAAGATTTCTAAAGCCAGTAATTCTTTTAAGCATTCTTCTAAGAAAAGGAAACAGCATTTGAAAGCAAAACCAGTTATTTTACATTCCGCTGGAATATTTAGTCATGACAGTATAACATACAGAGAAGTGCAGATCAAGGTACTGCCAACTAAAATGTGTCTCTGGATGCAGTATGATATTTTTAAGGTTGTGTGATTGTTTTTCTTCCATTTGGGTGAAGGTTCAGGAAGGGTGAAAAGTACTAGGTTGGAAAGAAAAATGGAAGGGAAAAAACAGGAAAAAATTGGGGTAGGTTTTTGATAAAACCAGAAACCTGCTATTGCTCTATCAGTTTGGGAATCTTTACCTACCTTTTATTGTAAGAAAGTAAATCAGAAACTATTAGTAGTGGAAGATGTGTTGAACTAAGCTGTTAAGCCACAAATTACTGCTGAAAGTGCAGTCAGAGCTCAAGTAACAGAATGGGAGAGAAAAAAAAAGAATTTTGAGTGATCTAGAAGCTATGAAAAAATGGGAAAAGTGAGGGATGATCTAAAAAAAACACAAAAAAAACCCAACCACAACCAAACCAGTTCAAAACACATAGAGTATCATCCCACTGTAGCTTCTTGATATATGAAATAGGTTTACTCTTCCATTTCAGTGAATTTGAAAGTATGAAGCAAAATGAATTAAAATGGTGGGCTAGAAACAAGACCACCATTTATTTACTGCTGTATTATGCCAGCAGTGAAAGAGGTGAAGCTGCCATGTGCCTGGTACTCCAGCAGCCTGCTCAGGTTTATCCTACCTGGGATATCCCAGATGTATCCTACCCTAACCTGAGTGCCTACACTGGCTACCTCTACATTTGCAGCTTTTGTCAGCTTGTTATGGGCCCCTTTTCTGCCTGGGTTTTCTGCTGCTTGTTACACCTGGTGACAGCATGCCTGCAAGCTGATGGCTTTGCTTTCCTAGCACGTCGTACAGCATACGCAGGATTTCATACACTTCCCTCCTGCTTGCTTTTCTTGGCAGTAAAGGAATATGCCTGTTGGGGCAGAGAAATGTGTCTTGAAAAGGGTGTTTTAATAAGACTTCAGGAGAGCTGGGAGCAGACTAGCAATATTATAGGCTAATCATTATGCCTAAGATTGAAAGGTCACATGAGATCTTGTTTTATATCCTTAGTCATACACAGATGTATGTGGTTGGGAATTCTGTCAACTGCCCTTTAATTTGCACTTAAATAATACTTCAGAGTGTCATTTTCACCAGCAACTAATGTTTTTCTGTGTGCATAAAAAAAGGGATTTTTTTTGTTTAAATTGTTCTTACTAAAGAAGCATGCTAGTTAGTGTTCAGTTCTTTCAAATCTGAAAAAAAATTATGTGCCTATGTAAAATGGAAAAGCTGATGGAGATTGAACAGAAGGCTGATAGAGATTAACAGAACTGGTGTCTTGAGCTTTATGAGATTGAACACAACTTTGCTGTTTTGTTAATTTCACATTGATAGGCTTTAAATGGTTATGCAAGAAAGTTATGTAATTTATCATAGAAATATATCCTTTTTATTTTCAAAAGTAAACGGCCACTTCCTTGCCAAATTGCTTGCTCTGCCTTTTTTTTATTTGGTGGTGGTTCTACATTGGACAAATTCAACATTTAAGGGAAGAGTTCAAAAAGGAGAGGGAAGCAGTCTTCCTCCCAAAAGGCTCATCTAGACAGGTTTGAGGCAAACATATTTTCCCTATTCTTTTGCTTCTCAAGTCATATATCTTCCTGATCAGACCTCTCAAACCACAGTACTAGAGAGAGACATGTAGCATAACCAGGAGAATGACAGCACCTGTATGTTCAGCAAAACTATTAGATCTCTGTACTAGCAGTTCCTGTTTCTGTTCTTTAACCCCTTCTTGAATTTTAGGGGTACATTAAATAAGATTTTGATAGTTGCTTTTAGTTGTGGGTGGAATGGAGGAGGGGAGTAAGGAGGAGGAATATTCATTTTAATAAATTTGTTTCACATCAAGTTGAAAGTTTTAGTGGAAAGTTGTTGGGATCTGAGATGTACTGGAGAGCTGAGGGAGATATAAATCACTTCCTTCAGAAGGGTAATAAGTAGATCACAGCCCTCTTCTATCCTGTGGAGATCCTGCGCTGATATCCCAATACTTCTTAACTATTATGAATTGTATTTATTATTAGAACACATGTTTCAGAAGGTGTTTTAGAAGATGAGAAAAGCCAGGTGTCTTATAAAACCAATCCTTACTGAATTCTATACAAGATCACAAGGTCTCCAGAACACTAGAAATAAACCTTATTACCTCAGAAAGCAATCTCACAAGAGAGTGACCTCTTGGTGATGGTCATGATTTCAGTCTCAAGGCACACGTTTCCAGAACATATTTCATTTTGCTTAAACAGATGACATATTTGCCAGAAGATGTTATGTGACACAAGTGCATCTGGGGATACACCAAATTCATTAGCACACTTCAAAATAATTAATGTGGTGGTGCTTGACTCCTGTTTTTCTTCTCCTGCGTTATTATGGGAGTTGGAAGGACAGGGAGGAGGGGGAATCAGAGATCCAGTCTGCCGAGAATTATCCAGGAATAACTGAAGTGGTTTTGTACCACTATCAAAAAAGAGAATATTGAGTAATTTCATTTTCTAGCTAATGATTTCTGCCTAGAAGTTTTCTACGCCACTCTTGGTTTTGCCAGTTTTGGTCAGTGCTATTATTGGTGTGGGGGAAAGAATGAAACCATTCTTTCTGTGCTAAAGTTTCTTCATATTTTCTCAACTATTCTTGACAATTATGTTCAACACCTGAGCTGTTCCACTTCCAATGTCAATGCACTTTCTAAAATAAGCCAAAAATATGAAGCCTCCAGTTTTTTCCCAAATGTTTCCCACTGTGCTTTAGTTCTGAAGACTTTTCTCCCCTTAGATTCTCTTCACTTGGTGTTGTGACATTTTGAAAGGTGATGATAGGAGAATCCTTAAGCCATATTGAACAGTGATACTGCATTTCTTTTATAAAGTGATGACAGGAAGTTGCAAAGAGAAATATGAGCACCAAGACACAAACCAAGACACATCGTTCCGCCTAAGCTTTGCTTGGGAAGGCATAAACATTATAAGCTCCACTTCAACAAATTAAACAAGTAAAATAATTAGTTCCACAGACCAGATGACATGGAGGAGATGCTATTCCTGTCTATTGCTAAATTGAATAGATGAAGACATACAGCTGTTGCTACATTTGAATAGATGAATCTTTACAGTTTTATGTCATAAATGTCATTACAGAGCTGGAGATAGGTACCTCAAGGTGAGCTAACAAATTATATTTTGAAATAGCCCTGTGCTGCTAGACAGTCACACTGTCCAGCACACATGCCAGGTACTACAAACCAGACTCTGCCTTATCTCAAGGTAGTTGTTTGCTTCTCCTATATTGTAATTTAACTTGAATTTGATGGAGATAGTTGTTCTTTTCTTTCTTCATTCTTGTCCTTCCCCCTTTAGTGAAAAGCAGAAGACAGAGCTGATGCAAGAGGTCTTTGGATCTGTTTTTCAGCACTGACTGCTCTTGTGTCTTCTCCCAGATCAAATGATTTGGGAGCTTTTATAGTAGTGTAACCACAACAGGTTGGAACTTACCACAGGCGTACTATTTTGAATCATATGCAGTTCCTCTGTGGGTTTTGCAACCCTTTGCGAAGTGTTTTATACCTGCTGTTCACTAGGGCCAGTACAACAAGTGGTCTGGTTTTAAATCCACCCTTCATCAAGTAAACTTTTAAATCTAGCTTCTTCTACAGACTTCAGAGGAAATTCTGCTTACATCTTTTGCTAAATCATAAAAGTAACATAGTCGACAAGTGGAACAGCTTTTACTTTGGAAATAAAAGCATTCAAGAAGGTTCACTTGCTTGGTAAGGATAATGCAATAACTATAAAATGATATTTCAAGTAAGTAACATAAATGAAAAATAAGTATAAATGGGCATAAAGAAGATAAAATACACTTCGTACTTTTCTGAAGATTTTGTGCTGGAAGTGGAGGCTTAAGCCATTAATAGGTTTTAACATTGAAACCCATATCCTAAGCACTGGCACTCAGTAACTTTGTGTTCAATATTTGTACAGAAATAACAGGAAGCTCACCATTTTGAAAGTCAGTAATGCTGCTGTGCTGTTGTAGACCTCACGTTTTGCCAGGCTTCTTTAGGTGGTAGTGTTGCCTACAGCAAAACATTGCAAAGGGCAGTTGCATTGGGATGCTCTAAATTGCCTGGTACGCTGCTTGGCTCTGTGTTTCAAACAGAAAGGAAATCTTACGTCAGATGGTCATGAATCCAGTTATCTCCTACTCATGACCTTGACCTCTTTTGTGCTAATTTTGATATCAAAATGCTTTGTATTTCATTTGGGATTGTTCGACTCATTTCCTCTTATGTGCTTTTCTTCCCCACCCACTGCAAGAGCCCTATTATAAAGAAATTGGAGCTTTTTTTAGTAAAATGTCTGTGAACAACTGAAGTGAATATTGTTTCTTAGTTGGCTAGTATTGTTTTCAAAGTGAAATGCACATTTGCAGGACCTGATATAATGAACCAAAACATGCACATTAAGTATCTGCTATGTGACTCGCTTTAGAAAAAATCCTGATATGCATAGTTTCAGCATGCTAATTTACTCCTGCCCCAGCATGCTTCCTTAAAACTATCAACATCATTTTGCATCTTAGAAGTTCACCTTGAGTTAGGCAAAAGCTAAGTACCATTGGTTGTCCAGTGCCTGAAGTTCTTCTGTGTAGATCCCTTACAAATTTTTTGCCTTCTCTTTTTCCTGCCATTAAAGTGATTGTGTAGGTGAAATGGATACATTATGTTCAAGAGGTAGTCTCTTCCTCAATAATTTTTAAATTCTAAGTAATTGTGATATGAATAACTTCAGATGTTGAGGTTGCTTAAACATGTAGGGCATACTTAAGGAACAAGTGAAAGTGAAGAATGAATTTGTTTACCTGGAGACAAAGTAATCATGGGTGGGAAATAATGAGTTACCAGAATATCATAAAAAAACAATTGGGAAATGTTGTATAGGCAGTAGCTTTCCAGCCTTCCACCACATAAAATAGAAAAATTAAACAGTTTTAACTGGTATACTAAAGAATTAGACTGAAAGACCTCTTAGATAAAAGGTCCACTAGACATAGACAGTTAAACAAGTGTTATTTTTCTAAATGCTCACTCTTGGAAAGAAGATTAACAAGAAGTGATAAATTATTTTTTTCTTATAGACTAAGAAGTGTAGAATAATTGTTAAAAATTGGTAATTTAGTGGAATTGTTAAATGTTGAATGCTTAAATATGTTAATATCTTTATACATTCAATATCTCTATTGATTATACAGGCACCACCTGTAGAACAACAGAGTTTTAAAGTCCAAGTGATATTATGGTTATAACTGGGTTAAGAAACAGTGGTCTTTCAATTAATGTTTATATATTTCATTACTAAATGTTTTAAATTACATTTATAATCAGTAATCTCAACTAATATCCAGCAGAACATGTTGCGATGCTGAGGTTAAAGGACAATCATATCTATGATCTGGTAAAAATCACTAACCAAGTATCTGGAATTGAGAGTGTGTTGAAAGGGCAAACCAGCCTTCAGAAGCTGCCAGGCAGGTGCAAAGGTGTGTTTTCTTTCATAGCTTAAGACCTAATTTTTTCAGAATTGAGAAACTCCTTTGAAGCTTACAGGACAAAAAGGTATGTTTTTCATGTTTGTCCTATACAATTAGGACTGAAACCCTAATATATATTAATTTTAATGCACAATCAGAACCTGTGCATTTCTAAGATATTTATAAGAAAAGAGAAAATTTGAAATGCAAATCTCATTTTGATAGTTGTCTTTTTATTACAAGGCAGGTAATTTTGTTTAATTTCCATTTAAGAGTTAAAAAAGTCTTAAAACGGGCAAGTTAACATCTTATTTAAGGACATGAAAAATGCTATTAATCATACTCCAACATATAAATTTAAAAAAAACAAACAGGAATTTTCTACTAAAAATAGAGTTGTCTTAAACATGTTTACATCATTGAAGGACAGTCTGATTCTGACTGCTGATGAAAATTCACCTTTTAAAGGAACAGAAGAAAAGATGCAAATTTAAAAAAAAAATTGGCAAAACCCAGATAAATGAAACAAACAAAACCCCAGCATAATTATTTGCTGACCATAATAGTATTGACGTTTATTAATTCAAAATGCATAAATTTGTGATAGTTCTCTCTGGCTCAGTCATTCTTGACTTCAATGACACTAATCTGTAGGCTTATTTTGTTTGATTAGGGTAGTAGTCTATTAAAAATATGGAAGCTATTGCGTGAAATGGCTTTTAAAAATCAAATTAAGACAGAATTAATTTTGCATTCTTTTCAGTTTTTAATCATTTTCCAGAACAATAAAAATATAAGCAGTCAAGATATATAATGCCCTCATTATGATAGTTTTGGAGTTTCAATTCAGTAATGGTAATCAGCTTATTACAGGGAAGAACTTAAATCAGGTAAATAAATTAAAGCAGTTCTCTTTGTCCTCTCTGTTTTCTGTGCGGAATCTTGCTGTGCAAAGCCTGCCAAATGCATGAGTTTTTCAATGCAATGAAAGGCGCTAAATGCACTGGGTATTGTAGTTCCAGAAGTTCCAGGACCATGGTGAACAGTACTGAAAGACAGAGAATGAATTCAGTCTTTAATTCAGAGTTATGCATATAGTAGATAGTGCCTTCCTCTTTAATGAAATGAAGATGTACAAAAACAGTTGCTGGGAAATAACATGATAACATTGAGGTAAATGTTATTGATACTGTGCTTGTGTCTGTGTCTTTTAATATTTTGAAAGTGATCCAGCATTGTTCTGAAAAATTCTTTCATCAGAAGGTATTTTAGTGCTGCTTTACCCTTTGCAAGAAATGAGACTGAAGACTGCTTTTAGTTGTAGAAGTATCAATAGTGAATGAATATGGAGATACTGGTTCTCTAATATTTGCCAAAGTTGGAATAGGTAGTAAGTCAAAGACAACTTAATAAGTCCCAATAACTAGTGGTCCTTGGTCTTGGCATATATATTCACTCAGAAAAAAAAAAACCCTGAGTGGTCTGTTAGTAGGGCTTTTCTTTTCTCCTGATACAAAATAAATATTTTACTTCCTCAGGTCAGCATACAAGTGGTGATTTTGAGGGAAGCCAATGCATTTATTGCCAAAGGAGATTTTCAGTGGGAAATCTGATAAAAACTGAAAAGAATTACTCTCAGGTGTTTAGGGGCAAGAAAGTGTTTGTAGAGCCAAATAGGGGTAGAGTTTCAGCACAGTACATTGGAAATATTTTACTTTTATTATGGAGGTCAACACCAAGGATAATCAAGGAGAATTCTTTGGAAAATTTGTTTCTTGTACAGTATTAAGAGTAAGATTTCAGCAGATCAGTTTTCTGCAGCAAAACTTTGAAGTATAAGCTGTAGAGATTTGTAATCTTTGACCTAGAGAATATGAATTCACAGAAAGTGGGAAGAAGGGATTTGTAAAAAAGGCCATTACATTTGTGACAAATCCCTGTGAGATAAGTACAGAAATAGGGATGGAAAATAATGCTTGAGGAAAAGATAAAATAGAAAAGAATGAACTATTGTGTAATTAACACGGGGAAATGTTATTTTTCTTAGGTTTTTAGATTAAATGCGTGTTCCATTTACAGAAATAACTAGTTTTATGTGAAATGAAAATGCTGATGCATTTAAATTAATTTGTAACTGTGATGGAGTAGTAGAGATTGAGCACTGCTTTTTCTAAAAGATGTTTCCATTGAAAGAATTTCCATCATGCCCAGGGCTTCACTTTCTGGTAAGTTTCAAGGAGGGTTGGGTTATTAAAAAATCCTACTTAATGTGGTGACTGCTGTGGTTTCTAAATGTTTGGAGATAGACAGTTTGGAGAATCTAGTATGTAAAGAATCAATTGATTGGAGAGATAAACTTTGCAATAGTGTATGTTTGATGTAGCTTCTAACCAGAGAACTGATTTTTCTGGCCTAATTCAACTCATTTAGTTCCTCTTACGGCTTTAGTTACGAATTGAGGAATATATTTGGATTCTCAACTTTCCAAACTGATTTCATGACAATCAATTCAAATAATCACTGGGACTGGTGTATGGAGAGTTTTATAATCACAGAATCATGAATATGCTGAGTTGGAAGGGACTGACAAGGATCATCAAGTCCCACTCCTGGCCATGCACAGGACAATCCCCAAGAGTCACACCATGTGCCTAACAGCATTGTGCAAATGCTTCTTGAACTCTGCCAGGTTTGGTGCTGAGACCACTTACCTGGAGGGCCCCGTCTGGTGTGCAGAGTATGATATGATAATGATTCTTTTCAATATTTCCATTTACTTTTGCAGTTAGCCAGTTCTTTTATAGTATTGGTTTCTGACTGAATATTGTAAATGATGGCACTGTGGTTTTGTGATAAGACTTTGGCATTTTGACAAATGTGGAGATGTTTTTGTAAGCAATATGACCTTCCATGTCAGAACTAGATTTTTAAATGGCATAAATATTTTTGTTTGTAGCTGTTATGCACATTGCTGTGCTATACCTGCCCATTTTTCCAGAGACAGATCTGGGAAAACATTGAAGTTGCCTAGAAATAGAAACATGTAGTAAATGATTCTACCACAGAACACTTCTGCTTTCTTTCTGTTTTCCCCTGTGTGAAATGCGCACGAGCCAAGGTCATTAATAATATTGCAGGTTCGGATACTTAAAAGGTCAAAAATGCCAAATTATAGTGCCATCTTTAACTATTTCAGGAGCTCCTAAGCTCCACTTTGCCTTTTCTCTGGTGTGAAATCTGCCTTAATTTCCTCTGGCTCTCAATTAAGGGTGCAGGCTGAGGGTTGAATGAATGACCAGAAGCCCAGCAGACTCCTGGGCTGATGTTCTTGTCTCCCCTAGAAAAAAATGGTAGCAGGAAGTAGGTGGTGGTGGCAGCTGCTGGTGAAAGAGTTCATTTGTCCTTCAGTACTTTCCCTCTGGCTCAGGGAGAGTATCTTAGTATACTTAGAGTATCTCAAGTAAAACAGGGTTAGCTGAAAGCAAAGTGCCAAAGTGTTGCTTTGGCAGCAGCTGATACCCCTTCCTGCAGATCTGTAAGAAAATTGCCTCCAGTGCAAGAGTGGTACCATTAGGACTTGCAGCTGATGGTCCTCAAGCAATTGAAGGCTGTTAACAGAGTTAAAGGATGTACATGTTATCCTGGCTGTCCCTTAGTGTCTATAGTACATGGTTTTGTTGGGCAAGGTTTTTGGTATGGTGATCCAGTGAAGTAGCAGATTCTCTATTGTCTTGTCTCTGTCCATCAACCAGTTTGGTGTGAGTGACCAGCTCAGATCATAAAACTTTGTCCAGCTGACTGAAAATTTTTCATTTGGTCTGTTTTTTTGATTGGTTGTGTGCCAAACTGGCTATATGATTGTGGAAAGAACTGTGGTTTTGTGGATTCCTCCTTCTTTAATAAAGAGCTGAGTCTTCAGGGGAGCTTGATACACTTTTATTTGAATATGTCATACAATCAGGCATGGAACATTTAAGGCATTTAGAATGTTTTTATTTTCACTGGAAATTGAACTGATTTCAAACCTGTTGTTACTGAAGATGTTTATTTTTCCTCTTTGGTGAGTAGATCAATGACTAACAGAGATTGATAGGGGGTTTGTTTGTTTTTCCCTGATGTATGGAGAGCTTTCCAGGAACATGTGAAGAACTGGATTGGATGTCTTTCAAGAAAATACATATATTGAAAACAGATTTCTTTACATGTGACTGCTTTCTTTTGGTATAGCTAAAGTTTAAATGCTTTGCCCGTGTGTCATATTTCTAATGTACTTACCATCATACACTGTATGGTTTCTGGGTCAGGCTCAGCTACTGGAAGAATGTTTATTTGCTGCCAAGTAATTTTTCAACAGAAACTACTGGGTATCAGTCAAGGTTTCATTGTATAGGGCAGTTATTCTTAGCAAAAATTTCTTCTTGTAAGGAGTGAAAACAATGGGTGTCCCAAGATGTTATCTGAGATATTGTGGCTGGATTCAGGAAAAAAGAGACTGAACTTGTTTGTCTTTTCCCTTTATACTCCTGTCCCCTTCACCAAATGAGTAAAGAAGTTCTTGAAGTTTTCAAATGAATGAAAATAGTTGAAAAACAGGTAACAGCAAAAGAGCACTTTGCGGTTGAAAAACCCCCATGAGAAACTGACTCTTTCTATTACTGAAAAAAGAGCTTCTGGCAATTAAAGGAGCAGAATTTTTGTGATTTCAGGTTATGGGTATCTAGATAAGACTAGACATGATTTTCTTTCCTTTTCCCAGGTATCTTAGTAACATGAGAGAATTATGCTTGATGTGACTGCACCAAAACCAAATGTGCTTGCACCAAAACAGTTACATGAATACATGGCATTTTGTTTTGTGCTATGTTTTTTTCTATGATATTTCTTTTGTATAACAGAATACTATCCAATCTCTGCCCTAGGTAGGAAGCTGTAAATGTTTGCATGCTTGCAATTAGTGACAAGTCTTAAGTACTTTTTCTCTGGAATTCTTTTTTTTATTTAAAGTATTTGTTGTTTCAGAAATGACTATCTAATTCTGAAATTTTTTTTGCCATGCATAAAGGTTTCTTTTGAATATTTATTCCTATTATGTTTACTTATGCTTTATATTAAAGCCTGAGTGAGGCTTTTTTTGCTATTTACAGATATTTTGACTTTTTTTTAATTGCTTGTGTATATATACATTATGGCATAAGTTCCTATCAGCAAAATGCAAATGTGTGCTCTATGGTAGGTAAACCCAAGTCTACCAGCAACAGAAAAAGTACAGGATATTTCTGATAGATTAGTCTATGTGAGCAGGGTGTTCCAGTTGGAATACAGGATAGATCAAATGGGTCATAGTTATGAAAGTTGATGACTATATCCAAACTAACAATTATATAATGCATAGAAAAATTATTAAAGGGTTTAGATTGACTATCCCCTTCCTTTCTTGGCTTTTCTGAGGAAGAACTGGATCTCTCAAAGAATGTCTGTTATATATTACAAAACACAAATGTTTGATGTAACTTACTCTCTATAACAATTTATTGTAATGCCTGATGGGGCTGGGGAGGAAAGATTGCACAAAACAGAGGTGTCTGGTGCAAGAACAGTCAGATCTTTATTAAAGGCTATAAGCAAGATCCTTGCCGCAAAATTGACACAACCTTTGTTTTAAAAAAAAATAATTTATTTGCTTATGCTTTTAAAGGGAATAACAACTTGAAATGCACCAAACTTGAACCATGTTAGGAAATTACCTAGTTGTAATCTGTCTTGGAGAGAATACTGCATTATTCTCAGGTTCAAGTTAAGGGCTGACAGTGAAATCAAACCTATGTGCAGATGCCACAGAGAAAGCTGTCCTGAGAAAGCCTCTATTAGCAGTCCTCTCAGCCTAGAAACTTTAGGTTTTTCAGTATTTGGTGAGGAATTGTTGGTGCCAAGAAGTTTCTTTAACTGTTTAGTGGGGAGAAGAAAAAAGGAGATAGCAGAGAAGAATCCATGTTCCTTATGCGTACTCGGTACTATTGCTACTTCTAGCCTTGAGAACGAAAGCATCTTTACTGAAGAATTCATCAAAGTCAGCTACTAGAACATTGCTATGGGGTGGATGGTGCTGAATCCAATACCAGTAGACCTCCTGTTTTTAGAGATCAGAGAGATTTCTCCATTGACTCTATGGTGGGAGGAAAAAATAAGCAAAGTATTAGTTGGGGATTAGTCTGCTGTTTAACAAAGGATTACCCTAATTTGAGAGAATATGCATAGAAAATTTGTTTTCATTTCAGTTTAAGGAAATCATCATTTTTCCCTTCTGTGTGTAAAGCTGCTAGAAACTAGGTCCATTTTCCCTTCGTGGACCCAGGAGTAACCTGGGTCAGTGAACATTGTGCTTTCTGTCACAGTAATGACTACATACTATCAAGAAGTTTTTACCCAAGCATTGAACAAAGTAGGTAAAATACTGCTTTCAATGCAAACAGACTTAGGTTTGGAAATGTGCATCCTAAAGTCTTCTACTTGAATGTTTCACTTAGTTTTGTTTCAAGTTGCATTATCTTGTTAGTAGTTCTTCTCTGTGAAGCATCCTGAAATCTTGTCAGTTTCTGTGTTCCAGACACCTTGTACACTTTTATTTGCCATAAAAGTAGGCAGTCAGTGCTATACAAAATGGTAAAGTTAGTTTTCATAAATTTTAGAGCAGTTTTTAGTTCAGTTCAGTTTTTAGTGGGGAGCAATGTGATACGCAGTCCTAGTTGGTTTAAATAAACACACCAATTGAGGTCAATCCTAACAAGCAGTAATTTGATTGGAAAAATGACTGAGAGGATGAATTTGCAAAATGAGCAAAAACACGAGTCTTCAAGGCTGCAAGATTTTAATGAAACTTGGACTTGTATTTTAATGAGGTGTAAAAAAGAGGCAATATTTTTGTGCTTTTAGGCATTTAACTTTTGCAGAGTTCTCACAGAATGTTTTTATCCTCCTGAGAATGTGAATAATGTAAAATCTCCAGTAAGTAGTAGTCTTCGGCTTGGCATCTTTGCACAGAGTAAGATATCGTCTGTTTAAGCTTCAATGAGTTACAAATTACAATTCATAATAGTGATCATTGTCATAAATTTTCCTCTAGTATTTAGTGTCATAATTCCACTTTGAAAATTAGATAAATGAGTGGAAGGATTCTTCTTGATGTTGAAATGCATTCTTGCTTAATGGTTTTTTCTGTGTGTTTTGATGCCTTAGTTCTTAACTGTTCAGAGATGGTTTCATTGTTTAACAGAAATATGTAATTGTGAGCTCTGTGAGCTTTTAAAAGGATAGCTTGTTATTTCCTTCAAGTCATTTTAGTTTCCAAGCAACAAAGTTCTGTCTGAACTGTCAAAATGCTGTTTTGAATAATGATTGAATGTAAAACCCAATGAACTGGTTTTGAATCTATTTCTCTAGTGATAAAATTGGCAATCAATCAAGTAATCACTATTTTGTCATGATCTCTGTAATGAAGTTTGGACCAGGCCAGAAATTACTATCTCCCATTTAGCAAAATTTACTGCATTGTTATATGAAAACATTTAATAGTTTTATAATTTCTGGCATTGCTTCTCTGGTAGTTTACATTTGACCATTGGATTTTAGAAGTCTGCATATGTCTCAGTTTGTCCTGGTGGTCTTGGTTTCAGGTGCTCTTGGGTTGACAAAGAGCTGTTGAAGTAAGTGTGTTGTTTGAAATGTAAATGTGGGGTTTAATGTTTTTTTAAAGTAAGATTATCAAAGGAGTGTAACTCAAGATCTAATTACATATCCACAAGGTACTAAAAAATTATAGTACTAGAAAAGATTGGAATACCCAATACATATTTCAGAGGAAAGAAATGTAAATGTTCTGCATATTTAATTATCTCTATTTATCACCTGTTTTCTAATAGGCATACAGTTTCTGACTTTTAGACACTGATGATGTATATGTTCTTCAGGAAGAATGAAGGTTTTGTTAGTACTTTTCTGTGTTTATGCATTATTTCGTACACTGCTGTGGAACAAGGTTGCAACAGTTACTGTTGTAATGCATCCCAAATTAACTTGGACTTTAGTTCTTTCTTCTGCAGCATTTTTCAGACTTTATTGTTGGAAAATGTAACTTGGCAGAAGACAACTTGAAAAATAATAAAGCAAATTAATGTTTTGAAACTTCAAGTATTATGTAGATTTTTCTATTAAAGAAGTATTTTAATATCACTGCCTCAAAAAATATTTTATAGCATTTAGAATTAAGTCTTAAAAAGTGTGAAAGTTTGAATTAGTTTATCAAAGTTTTATAGAAGTCTGTATGTATTACAGGATCCACAAGAACTTAATGTTCCATAAGCTTAAAAAAATGCCCACTTAATAGAAACTGTCTGTGAGACAAACTTCTGTGGAAGGAAATCAAAGGAGCTTTTTGATGATGAATTTTCCTGTTCATTCATAATTTTTGAAGTAAGCTTATGAATAAAATAAAAACTATGTAATTCCACAACCAGAGTTACACATGTAGTTGCTGTGATTTTTACAAAGGTTTCCTCTACTTTGTTTTTGAGTAAATAATGTAGGTGATCTCAGTTCAGTTTGAACTGTACACTTGCTAAGTTCTCAGGAACCATAGTATGGGTGAGATAGCAGGTTTGTTTTCCCTACAAATGTATTTTTACCTCTTCCCTCCCTTTGTCTCCAGACACCTTTCTTGCAAGCAGCTGAACAATTCCAGCTATGTCTTGGTGCCCTGAGGCACCTCTGTGCCTGACACAAAGCCATGACCCACCAAGCAGTCCCACAGCTGGTATCCATACTTTGATACTCTAATAGGTTTATAAATTGTGTAAATAGCTATGGGAACAGCTAGAATACAAGAGCAGGAGAGTTGTGACACCAGCTTGCTGCTTATACGTCATCCAGAGGTAATGTAGAGAAATGGAAGAAGCACAAGGAAAATGGAAGTGGTTTTATAGGCAGAGCGTGGAAAGGTCGGGGTGATTTGTGGGATTTTCAGGAGTCTTCAGGCTTGGGAGAAATTGAAGAAAAAGAACCCTGGAATTACAAGAATTTAATGAAAAGTGTGTCTGGAGTTTCTGTGTTAGAAAAGACTGAAAGGCATTTTCCATTCATTGAATCAAGCTAAATCTGTTTCAAATATGGTAAAAACATGTGAGAAGCAGACAGCTTTGACGTGCTAGAGAAGGGTAAAAGCAGGACAAGATAATGCCACAGACACCATGTCAGCTGGGATTAGGTGATGGATTAACACAGTGGTTTATGGCTGGTGTGAGCATTCATGTAGAGAGGACTTCATGGCTGGACCATCACCACTGGAGTCCCAGAGGTATTAACTAGGGATTGATTCTGGTGGCCTGACTAGATTTCTAGACTGAGAAGCAGAAAAAAGTCTAGGAAAAAACTTATCTAATCTTTCTGTTTATAAAATCATAAATAAAGAGGAATATCAAGGCTACCAGGATAAATCAAAGGATATGAGGAAATAAAAGAAGGGTGGAGATAGCAGTACTGGTAAATGCATAGCACATGGTCAGGTAATAATGTGGTAAAGACTAGCGTTTTAAAATAGGGTGTGGTTGGTGGAAAACAGCTGGATGCCTGCTTAGCAGTAGGACAAGGCAGGAAAACAGAATAAACAAGCTATGATGATTAACAGTGTCTGTGAAGCAAGCTGTTGCATGGGGGAAGGAAATCGGGTGGTACAATTGTGACTGGAACACTAAAACTGGAAAATGCTTGTTGGAAAAGATAGGTAAAGGAAAAAGTGGTGCAGTCACACTGTCTGTTACTGATATGAAAACTTGGGAAGAAGTGAGATCAAATTGCATGGATAAAATGGAGGTTTTATTTGGGCCAGCAATGTTAAATTTGGATAGGAGTAGTTGTATCTTCAGGGTTTTTGAGATGGGAGATCCAGATGGAATTAGATAGTTGCTGCACAAGCAAGGTGTTATGCTGTTTCCAGTAAGTTTTTGGCAAGTATTAAATATCCTGCTCTTTTCAAAAGATAGGAATTTGGGGCTTTTTTGTTTGGCTGTGGGGGGATTTTTCCCCTAAGTAAGCTTGCATCAGGACATCCTTCAGGTGAAATAGATGGGAAAAAATGTTTACATATAGTTAGTATTACATGTAAGGGGCATTTTTAAAAGAAGGTAAACTATTTAATCTGGAATAAAGAGATTAAGAATAGAAAGAAACATGTGAAATTGCCATTTGTTTACCTTAGATGCAAAAAGCAATCTAAGGATTATATTTTAACTAAAGGAACAAATCTCTGGGGGAGGGATTTCAGACGAGTTGGATGACTAACAAATTAAAAAACTGTACTGTAATAGGTTGAGAAATCAAACAGCATAATGTTATGGGAAAATGTCAACTCAGAAACTGTAAGGGTGTAATAGTATTTCCAGAGATTAAGCACAGAGATAAGGTCTGGCTAAAAAGAAAAAAAAAAAAGGTCTAACTCAGTCAGCTGGTGAAGATAAGGATGGTAAAACATGTGGAGTGGATGAAGAGATTAAAAGTTGGTCAGGCTCAAAGATCAAAGCTGATATTTTATCTTGAAGACCTTAGTGGTGTTACACATATGTTGAACATATAAGCAAAGCAAGAATATACAATGGGAATGAACATACAAAAATTATGTCTGAGGGGGGAAGTCTTTTACAAGCTTCATATACTTCATTTGTGGACAATTACCAGCTGAGATTGATTGGAAAGTTGATTAGACTGAGATTGATAAGTAATTAAAGCCCTACTGTGATCATTTCAAATTAGCATGGTATGCTTATCCCAAACAGGCTGCCTGTTGTACTGCTTCATCTCAGAGCAGACACTGGAGTGTGAGGTGGGGAAAACACATTGTAGTTTCTAGAGCTGTCTTTTCCTGCGGTTATGTGGCAATGGTGTAGTCTTTGCTCATGATATAAAATTCCATCAAAAATTTGGTTTTGTTGTGTCCAGACTGGATTAATGTGTCTCTGTATTGTGGTTTTTGACTTTAGAACTCATTGCTGTGACAGTTTAAGCCTTGAGAAGAGGGTGTGTTACATGGTGGGAGGGTAACCTGTTAATGTTTTTAAATGTTGCCTGTGGAAGAACTCATATACTTTAGAATTGTGAGTTTTAATTGGTTTCTGCTCTATTTCTATGTAAAAACTTGCAAGGCAGGAATCTGAGTCTCAAGTTAAATTTAGTCACAAAATCTTATATCTGACTGTGTTGCAAGTATTCTGTATTTACATACTTTTTTATTACAGTGCATTTATGTTGAAGGTTATTAATGAAAAAGTCTGCTCACTTGATAGTGCTCACTTGTTGAATTTATTGATTTATTGTTCTATGATCTCATATCTGTTAGATATTAGCTGTGCAATAATGGTAGAATTCTCATTTTCTTGCCATTAAACAGCCCAAATTTTATTTCTTCAAGCATTATTCAGAAACACAGAATTCAAAATTTGAGTAGCTTATTTTCTATACTTCAATAGTAGGCAGAATTGTCAAAGCTTATTTTTTCAATGTATTAAAGAGTGCATTAGCCACAGATTTTTAGGACTTTTAAATTCATCGCTCTTTACTCTTCTTAAGGAGTGTATAATATTCAGAAGTCCTGCCTTCATTTTCAGTTTTGTTAGAACTCCAAACAGAGTATAGTACTGGTTTTGGGAAGGGAGAGAATTCTGCTTGTTGACAATCATACTCTCTTCTAACACATCACTTACATTTGGTTTTTCTGCTTGAGAAGTATAGAAAAGAAAATATGTTCTTCTGAAAAAATGTTTTTCTTTGTATTTCTTTTTTTATTTGTATTTCTGTTGGAACAGTAGAAATTAGAAAAGAGGAAGACAAAAACTTAAAAATACCCCAAAACTGTTTTGATTCACTTAGAATATTTCTTGCCTTTCATTTCCTGTACTCCTCAAAAAATTATTTTGCAGGACATATTTAGGAGTTTCCTGCTTTTCTAAGGCCTAGAGCAATTGTTTGTTTTAAATTTTTCAACTGAATTTTACTACATTGTTTGGTCTCATAAAATGGGTACCCAAGGAATTGGACAATTTTTTGGTTTAACTTTTGTTGCAACAGAGTATAGAAAAATGTGCTTCTGCATTGCATTAGAATGCTTCAGCAGAACTAAAACAGAGAAATGTAATGTATTATATAGCTTGTATTCAAATAACTTCTAAAATTAAATGATATTACTTTAAAAGTTTTATTTTGATCTAACTCTTTTGGTTTGACTGAAACTGTGTAAAGGAATGCAATTTTATTATTATCTCATTTTTCTTACTGCAAATACAGCTCAGCCATTTGCTTGGCATAGGTTTCTGGATAATCTGTAGGAACAGGCCTCTGGAGATAATTTTATGAAAAAGAATGTGAATAAGATGAAATACGTGAAATATTAGTATTTAAAATTAGGAGGTTGAGCATCAATTTAGAGCCTAAATTATTGCTCCAAGTTGTGATTTCTTTTCTTATTAAAAGAATGAAGCCACTTAATAAATCCCATTAACATCAATAACAGTTACAAGATGCTTAGCAGTTTGAATCACAGAATTGATTTTATGCAGCTGTCAGTTGCATTATTGATATCAACAGTTGGGTTTAGAAAGAGAGGGAAAGAAGTGATCCTATCGATTTTTTCCTTTAGCTTGGGAATCTTTGCATTCATTTTCAGAAAACTGAGAAAATTCTGACCTATGTAGCACCATGTGTAAGTCTTTGAGTTATTAAAGAGAGTTTGATAGGTGAATCATGTGAACACAAGTAACTTAATATTCCCTTATTTATACACCGTCCTTGAATTTGCTACTTTGGCAAATTTGAAGAGAGTTTCTCCCTTAGCTTAAAATTTCTAATCACCTTTCTGGCTATAGCCTCTATTATTGGGGGGTTTTTTGCTATTGAATTTTGATATAAATAACTTTGTAGTGGATTTTCAGAGAAAAAAAGAGTGGTGCAGTTTTTCTCTGTGAAAGTTGCCATTCTCTTTCAAAGGGCTTCAGAAGAAAATATTTCAACAATCCAAAACTCCACCAAAAGAAAGAAAATAGCCTGAATTTAATTGTATGCCAAGTCACAATAATTTATTCTGTATTAGAACTGTTTCCAAAACCATGGTCCACTCTAATATGTTTGTCTTTCTTTTTTAAACAAGAAATGTCATGCCTAAAGCACATCAATTCTGTCTTAGGGGAAAACTAGCTTAAGAACTGAAATGCATTAGGCAGAGTCACTACAGTAGTTGATGCAGTTTGACTCTATAAGTATTTACTTGGGATTTTAAATTTGATTCTTATTCCTGGTATTGATTATAGTTGATTATAATTTCTCCAATATGTCAAAAATGCCTAGAATTCTGAATACTTTGAATTTATGGGGGTTTAGGTTGATTAAATCTGAGTAAATTCTAAATCAGGATGTACTTTGCATTTACAGGCACTTGCAGACCAGTTTGAAAATACAAATACATCGGTGTCTGAACGCATGAAGATTTTCTACTGTTGTCAGGTGCCTCCACATTGGGCCATACAGGTGTGAAATAATCCCATTTCAATCTTTACTTAAAAGTCAGTGGTGGTTATCTTTGTTGCTGCATCACTCCAAAGTCAAGTGAGTGTGATGCGACTTTTGAGTTGAAACTCTGTAAAAATAAAGACATAACTGAACATACACCAGGTGTTTCTGGAGAGACGTCAAGTTCTACAGTGCTCTGTTTTCAGATGTCTTCTTCTGACATGTGCAGGAGTAATTGCTTTTTAGTGCAATTCTTCTTTACTTTCCTTTCTCCTCCAGTACAAAGTAGACTAAAACTTGCAAACTTCAAACATATTTCCTGTTAAAATAAACTTGCCACTGTCTTACCTTTTATTACTGATTTATTTATGCTACTGTTACTGCATCTTTCTTGTCTTTTAAGGTTCACTTTGGGAAGTTATCATGGTGAAATCAGACGGGTTGGGAACAATAGTACACTGAAGAACTTGAGCTGAGAAAGCTTTTCTTTTGAGATAGTCCCCTCTTTTACTAGTACTGATAGGATTTTTTTATACCCATAACTACACTGTTCATCTTCATTTTCTAGAACAGAAATCTACACACTAAAGTCTTATCTGATGATGCTGTATTTAAAAAACTCAAGAAAATTGTTAACATTGCATACCTCCAAAGGTATTCATGTTGGTTTATTTTTAATGGTGTTTTATTGCTTTTTGAATTCTAATCTCACTGCATGTTGTTTTAACCAATCATTCTCAAGATTTTCTACATAACCTTGCAATATACCATGTACTTGCAATATAACCATCAAATATGGTTTTCATTTCCAGTTGTCAGAGTGGCATTTTCAATCCAAGCCAGTTTTCTAAGCCAAAGATAGAAATGCTAAAATAAGGATTTATAATGAAAGATGACTCAATCTTCTAGTCATACTAATGAAGACACATTGCATATATAAATTTTACCAAATATAACTGAGCAAATTTAATTAAACATTAATGAGAATTAGCTTTAGACAATGACAAAACTTTTTTCCTAAGTGATTAATATCAAGCTAACAAAGACGTTTTCAGAGTTTGTTACATATTTATATCAAAGAATTGTAGCCAGATGTAATTTTTTTTTTACTACTGGTCTGTTCCCCTCTAATAACTCCTTGGATTTGCAGCAGATACTGAACCCAAACCAATAAAGATAGGTTCATAACATATGTGGAGAATTTCACGGAGTCCATTCAGGATCACCAAGTCCACTGCAGAGGTTAACTGTGTCGTGCATAAGTAGCTGACCATACACAGAATGCTCCCATTTATTTTTCAAACCTATTTGTCTGTCACACATTGTGCATGGTACCCTTATTTCAAAGTTTAAGACCTATTTGCAATTTTAATCTTCTCTTAAAAAATTAAGATCAAAGATGACTTTTCAAAGTCATGGAAACATGCCATGTTTGTTTTTGAATTGAAGACATTACTCATTTATTTTCATTTGTACACTGAAATAATAGCTGAATTTGAAATAACAAAGAGGCTGACTGAACTGTGAGGAAAACTCAGCTAGGGAGTTGAACCTAAACTCAAATTCAATATTGGTTTGTGTAAAAACCAACACCCTTTGGCAGTGGCTGTTTGGGACAGTGATTTCTCACAGCTACTGGACAGAATTGTATCAGAGCCTTTCTCTCCATCTTTGTTTCTCCACAGGTGCAGATTGCAGTGACAAAACATTGCTAGAAGGGGCTTTAATTCCCTTCTTTGGCCTCTGTTTCCCACTCGGCATTCCCAACTTCCTGCTGCAGCTGCTCTCCAGCCACGTGGGCCTCATTTAAGGGCTGGAAATTCATCTCTGTCAATTCATTCTTGCCATGTCCATTTCTATTTTTGCATTATATTGTTAAATTGTTCAAAGCACAACAATTTTTTTTCAGTTGGTGGGGGGTTTTTCAGGTATATACACTGTTCAAGGGTCCAACCTGAAGTTTCAGGAGAATAATTCTGTATTATCTGTCTTTTTCTTGTTGATGTCAGAAATGCCTCTAAGATCTTTTTAAATTGTCAGCATTATTTGCTACTTTCAGTTACCTGGAATTTCTTATCTTTGCAGCGCCAGCTTGCAAACTTACTCTTTGAGCTGGGATGCACCAGCTCTGCCTTACAAATATTCGAGGAGCTGGAAATGTGGGAAGATGCAGTAATCTGCTATGAAAGAGCAGGACAACATGGAAAGGTAAGAAAAATGTTTCATGTAGCTGAGATCCCATCTTGAAATAGCATCTGAAAGGTGAAGGACTGTCTGGCTTTAGCTGGCAAAACACTAATGACACTCATTTCTACAGGGGGGAGTCATCAAAGGAAAATCTGCCTAGGAAAAATAGACACTTAAGAGCTTGTCATAACTTGTGAATGCTTAAAGAATTGACTTGGAGTAATAGCCACATGAAATAGAAGTTGGTAAATAAGAAGCAACTTGAGATGCAAAGAAGATTGTGATAGCAATACTTGAAAATATTCAAGGATAATTCAATCAACTACTTTGGATAAACAGCAGTGTGGGCATTTCAGGAAAGCTGTAGCAGTCATTCATGATGGAGTCTTGAAACTTTGTCTGGAGGAGATATTAATTTTCTTTCACACTTGATTTCAAACTATTAGCTGTAGTTTTTAAAAACACTTTAAATAGAGTAACATCAGTGTTTGATATATGTAATTGCTTAATGTTAACATATTGAAATTACAGAAGCAAACACTTAAGACAAGAAGTGGTATAAGATTAAAAGACTTTACTTGTTAAGTCTGTGTTGATGTTTTCCTGAACTTCTCCATCACTTCTTTAGCACGGTTACTACTGTGTGTGATCAGCTCCAAAGACAATTAAAAGCCATCACCTATCTCTGTATATCAGTGACATAACTCTTTAAAATTGCTGGTAACAGGCTATATTAGCCTTCCTATTGTTGATGATTTTGCTTTTACTATTAGAGCGATGGTAGGAAGATTTTAGAAAATCATACCTGGAAGCAATGCCTACTTGTATGTAACTTTAACTGTGTTCTCTTTTGGGTGCAAACTCTCACACAGGCTGTATCAGGAACTTACGCTATCAAGCAGTGTTTTCAGAATTTATATAGATATTCAGAAATATCCAATTTCAGACAAAAAGAGGGTTTGTTTTTTTTTTTCCCTTCCTTTCCCTCTGTTTGGTGTATGGTAGCATTAAATGTATGGATGTACGTGTGCCTTTACGATACGACAAGCACAAAGACTATGCTCCGATATAATTTAGGCTTAATGGAGATAGATAATTTCAATTGATAGAAAAAAACCCAGAATGCCTTATACTTACATGTTTTTTTCCTAATAGTCATGCACCAAAGCCTAGATTTTGTTCATTATAAACTGACAGATATGTCTTGCTGGCAAATTCTGTGCCACATTATGGATGCCTTGGGGATAGCATGCTAATATCACAATCTTCTCGGTACAGTGGAGAAATAGAGGTCAGTATTTTCCATTTCCTGGAAATGGATTCTGTCCTAGTTACATTCACAAACTGCCCTTAGGGAGTTATGAAAATGGCACTCAGAGAATAGGACAGGATATCTGACACAGGAAACTGCTTAGAAATGCTTTCAGAATGAGGGATTGTGCTGTGCTTTGAAAAAGAGAAAATGCTGTGTAAGTATGAAATAACAGAATTGCTGGAAGAAAGCTAGTTTGGACCAAAAATGACAGAGAATTAGAAACATGTAGCTGTGCACCGAGGGGAATGAATATCTGTGTTCTTTATTGCAAAGTGTTCAGAGTGTGAACTGCTCATATTTACCAAAAGTGTTTTGATGTTTTTAAACCTGGTAGCTGTTTTTGTAGAAATGCACAAAAATCTACTGGAGTAGTATGTTGGCCACTAGATGTTCAAATGATTAATGGGCTTAGCATATATTTGTGCAAAAGAAAAAAATCTTTTTAATAAACTTCTGAATGTTTTTCATTCCAAAATGCTTTTATATAGAAAACTTGAATTTAAATCCTGAAAAATTTAATAAAACTGCTAAATATCATCAATACCAATGTGATGAGTACTTACACATGGAAGTAAGTTTCGTCCTGTTTTGGAATTACCTGCTGATAAAGAAACAGAGCATGTAGGTAAGGCCATATGAAGCTCCACATTATGCTGTTAGAAAATATGTAATTCATTTGGTTATAACAGGGCCATCATGTAGCAGTACAAATTTTGCACAGTAAGATGTCACTAACATTTAGCAAACTTTGTTGAGGATTTGTTACTGTTACTAGATATGGCTCTATATTCATTTGTTTTATAACCTGAACAAAAGTAGGAGGAACTAATATTATTACATGAGTCAACAGAAAAGTAAGAGTGCCAAGCAATGAGCAAAATGGCACATAACAAGGAGAAAAAACTAATATAAAACCTGTACGCACAGTATTTTGATAGTTGCTGTGGCTTTCTCACTGAAGTATTTTTATTGTATCCCTTTCATTGTATTCCTTTAACAGACTTGTTGCAAAAGGCGACATCTCTGTGTGTAGTGAGAACTGGTGTTGAAAAGTGCCCCTCTCCCTTCTTTTAACTGTGAGAAGTACCCAGAGGTCTCAAGAGTATTATTAACATTGGACAACTCTGTCTGAGGTGTAACAGGTCTCTTCCACCTAACAATGGTACTATTTCCCTGCTAAAAGAAAAAGAAAGTGTGAACTAGAGATGTGACTTTTCAGTTCTTCCACTTGAAGTAAGGCCTTTCTCCCTTGCAAGAGCTCTGTAATATGGTAGCTGCTGACCTTTGATGGATAAGTGAGACCTGCCATTTGGCATCAGATGGATATTCCATCTTACAACTGCCTGTTTTCAACCCTATCTCCAATCCATCACCTCATGAGAGTATACAGCATGATACAGAGTCTGGTTTTAGACCAACATGTCCCAGCAAACCATGTGTTACAGGGTTATTTTTCTTGTCTTGCATGACACAGATACCTCAAAACATTTGAGTGAGGAAACACAATTATGGCAAGATCTCAAATGCTCACCTTTAAAGTCAGGTATGGCTTCCCAGATGTGTAGCAGTACTACACTGATTAGTGCATGAGCTCATTCAAGAACTTGATTAATTTCACTATATATAGTAACAGTCACAGAAGGCAGGTAAGCATTCCTATATGTGGTTACAAAGCTAGGAAAGAGGAGTCAATGTGTCGCCCAGGATCTTGCATGAAATTACAGGGAAGATGAAATGAAAACCAGAGAGCTTTCCTTTTGTCTCACTGCCTTTTTCCATGCTCCTCTGTGCTGCTTCTTCATGCTACTTCTCTGTTAGCCAAGCACATTATGTGCAAGCAGAAAAATGACTTTTTAGGAAATACTTTGAACTAGCAAAGGAATTACTTGTAAAACAGTAGAACTGCTAGATCAATGAAAAGTGAGGCTAATAGGGTCTTTTAGGAAATATATAACATTAAAATATGGGAACGCATGGATGGGATGGCAAGTGGAGGTTTAGGGTTGGGAAGCCAGATGCAGAATTAATCATGAACTTGGTGTGCAGGAGTCTGCATAGTGAGTAATGAAAAGGCACCACCTCTTGTTTAAACTAGGCCCCTCTTTACTGATTGGGCATGTTTGTGAAGTGTTGCCTGTTTAATTCTCATACCTCTCATAGTAGTTTAGAAGACAAGATAAGAACCTAAATCTTTCTTGTGTTTAAATCAACTGAGGTGATTTTTGAGATTAGTATTCAATCCCATCCACTCTGGTGCAGACTGTCCTGTGAAAAACCAGTGTTGTTATAAATGCACCTGATTCAGTCAGTGAGGATTATGCGGCTTTTTTTTTTTTTAGTTATATTTTAATTGATAATTTTCATATTATATCTTTCTAAATTTAGTTATAACTTTTAGTTATAAACACACTTATTCATAATTAGTATCCCTTTAATGAGTAAGAATAAATGTCTAGTGGCTGCATTTCTTTTACTTACATTACATGCACTGTTGAAAGATATTTTTTGATAATATTTGTTATTAAGGAAAGATTTGTTTTTGCAGAAGCAGGGTTCCTAGCAAAGATTGTGTGATTTTTTTGAAAACATTTTACCACAAGGTTAGGATAAAGGATTTTTCTCTTTGCTTTTTCCACCCCCACAAAATCCTAGGCAAAATGAGAAATCCAGTTTTAGAGTTTTATCTGGTTTTGTAGAAGGCAAATATTTTGATAACACAGGGGTTTTCTTTTAGTTTGATCTTTGTACTAGTCTTTAAATATTTAAGTAATAAAAATGTTTGCAACATGGCAGAGAGGTGATCAGATAGCTAATCAGATGAAGAAAAAGTCAGACTTCTGCTTATTTAATTCTCTGTTTTATCTATGTGCTGAAGTATTTATGTTGGCAATGAATTCTTGTAAGCTTAGACCAAAACATGATGGTTTTATGCTCTTAAATGTGAAACGCCATTAGTGAGTGGTTGTCTTTCCAATCTAGGCATTGCCACATGATAGCAGTCTGAGCCTGGGAGTGCCCTGCAGAGAGGAAGTGGTGAAGATGCATCTTGCAGTGCACTTTTCACCTCGTATCTTCTTATACAGCAACATTTCAATCTTGTTTCTCAATATGAATGGGAAAAAAACCCACCTTATCTTTTGGTGTCTAATGTGGTTACTGCAAAAAAATCAGCTCTCTCTGCTCTAGAAGAGAAAAATCCTCTGTGATGTCTGTTATTAGTATGTTATAGCAACTAATGGAGGCAGTTAAGAGGAAGTAAACTGCACTTTACCAAATCCCTGGAAGCCAGGCTGAATGGGGCTTTGATTAACCTGGTCTCGTGGAAAGTGTCCCTGCTCATGGCAAGGGGGCTGGAATTAGATGATACTCAAATTCCCTTCCAAACTAAACCACTCTAGGATTCTGTAAGTACAGTCTTCTAGTTAGGCAAGATTTTTCTACTGCTTTGGCTGGGCTAATTCTAAATGTTAAATAATAGCTTCTTTGGCTTTTTTTAGAGAGCTGCTTCACAGGCACTTAAAAACACTTGCCATCAAGTTATTTTCCTAATAATTTGCCACCAATTTTCTTCCTAATGGGATTCTATTTTTGCTAATTTTTAGTATTCTTCTAGGAATCTGAACTTTTCTTCACACTTGTGCTCTTCAAATACTTGTAGGACTTTACTGTTACTTTACAAAAATAATAGAAAGAATTAGATGCTGAAATTGCTATGCATTAAATATTTCAAAACAAGGTAAACCAAGCATTTTTCTAAAGATGATTTTCATATAGGTTTGATGAATTCTACTGATTGGAGTAAAAAACTTGGCTTCTCTAAAGATCATCTGAAGGTCAAAGATAGCAATTCTTATGCAGGAAAAGTAATCATAATTTAGATGCAGAGATGATAGCAGGTTTCCTTTTAGGTAAAGGAGCTATGATAGAAGAATGACTGGAGTTACAATGTTGAACTTTAATTCTGTGGCAGGCAGTGTTGGATCTTTCTTGGTTTAGATGGTTCAAGTAGATCTTTTCTAAGAGAAAAATTACACTGATCTGAATTGTGTATGTTGCATTTTTACAGTGGGGGACTGAGGTAACGGTTCCATCTGAACAACAGATCATCTGTCCAGTGTATTTGTCTTTTCAAAAAGCCACAGAAAGCAGACTGTCTCTTGTTTAAAAGTGAAACAATAATTTTATTGTTAGAGCAAAGATAGTGGCCCTGAGAAAAATAGCTGTTGAAAGTTTCTTACAGCCCATAACAGATGTCTGGAAGACACAGCCTGTGCCTTCTTTTTCATAAAGCTGTATATATTTCAAATATATTTTATTTCAAAGATTTAGATAAATATAGAATTTATGCATCTTACATAAAAACATGGCATTTCCACAACCAACAGTATGAATGTCAACATGAGACACAATAGAATGGAAATCATTATTTTCAGAAAAGAGCAATTAGAGAAAAGGGAAGGAGAGTCATTGCGGGAGTACTTACTAGGACATGTAAAAATTTATAAACTTCTAGAATTGCATACACCTTGATGGTGCTGATACTGCATTGTTGGGAATTAGGTGTAGGTTTGATGTCCAGGACTGATATTTTTTCTTGGGACAGAATGCATACCTAAGAAGTAAAGAAAGGAGTAAGCTCTTTCTTGGTTTTATGGTTTAATTTTCCTTGGTGTGTTAAACCAAAAGCCACCATATTATGCTGAAGTATTTTTTAAACATCAGTTTGGAACCAGATTCTTTCTGGTCTTTTTCTTTGGTGCTGTGTTGGATGAAGATACCGTTTCCTCACTAGCCCTAGTTCTTAATCTCCAGCTGATGATGGCAAGGTGCTAAAGCAGTATTTGTTCAGGTAGGTAATTAACTGAAAATAAATGGTCTCATTATGTGTTGATTTTTCTTTGCTCTTTAACAGGCGGAAGAAATACTCAGGCGGGAGTTGGAGAAGAAGGAGACACCGGGATTATATTGTTTGCTTGGTGATGTTCTTAAAGACCACCAGTATTACGACAAGGCCTGGGAGCTTTCCAGGCACCGCAGCGCCCGCGCCCAGCGCTCCAAAGGCCTCCTGCATCTCCGCAACCGGGAATTCAGGGAGTGCGTGGAGTGCTTTGAACGTTCAGTGCAGATCAACCCTATGCAGGTTGGGAAATTATGCACATATGGCTTTGGTTTTAATTTATATGTTCAGTTTTGAATGATGACACTTCTTTAAAAGACAGTTCTGGGCATAGTTACCAAAATTAGAGTTTATTACTATTCTTAGCAAAATTTTCACTGTGTACTGTAAGACTGGCTAAAAATGGTAGTATGAAATGAAGACATCCTTTTACATCCAGGTCTTTGCATGCAGGTAAATCTTTGCCTGTAGAGCTCTTTCAAAGAAATTTCAAAGAGATGAAGCCACTGCAAATTAATAATTACCATGAAATAAATTATGAACAAGTTATAAAGCAAAGCAGTTATAAGAGGAATGCAGATTTTAATGAAAGTTTCCCTTCACCCTCTCTGAGTTTGCCCTGGCTTTGAGTTGCAAATTCTCATTTCTGTATTTCACAGAAATGTTTTTTGAGTGTTCCAAAACATTTGTCTGTCTTGTTCTGGAGTCACTGAGAAGCACTGTGTTATGCTTCTGATGACAGTAGCTTTTAGTAAAACAATGCATCAAAATTGAAACCACAGTGGAAGGAGTTCTCTTGATGAGGCTGGTTTCTCTTGATGATCTTTGCAAGCTATTCTGCAGACAGCTTTTGTAATCTTGTTTCAGTTTCTCAGCCACTAGATCCCAACCCAATAAGGTTTACCCTGTGGAAGGTCTTCAGAAGTTAAAAAAGCTTTGTGGTTGTTTATGTATATAAATTGTGCTCCTTGTAGCCATTTCTAGGTCCATGCAAAAGCAGGGTATTTCTCCTTCTGCTCTTTGCCCCTGAAAGAGCACTGCTGAAGCTGCTATTTTAAGTTCCATGTGACTAACTGGACATTTGCTTTAGAAAAAATTTTAAATGCCTCCAGCCTTTCAAGTAATTTTCATGAAGCTTTTTTTGTATTTCACTGACATATTTTATTCCAATAAATCAGAGTCTTATTCAGATGAACTCCAGATAACTTATAAACGTCTTTAGAATGGAAAGTAAAATGAACAAAAATGTCAGCAAAATATATATTACTCAGATAGTAATTTTATTTAGATCAAGAGGACTTCCAGATAATAAAGGGCTTCAGCAGATGGCCTACAGGGCTCAAAACTGAGAAATATTCTGCTGAAATGCTTTTTTATTTTGTATCCTTTCCAAAGGAAGTTTAGAATAAAAGGAAATCCAAGAAAAATAGGCCAGTCCATATAGGAAAGTGAACATTTCCTCCTCTTGTTGCTTAGGGAAGCTCTTTTTAAGATTCAGTTGAATTGTTTCAAACAAACAGATTGAGCAGCTAGATAGTGCAGATTGACATAACCGTCTCCTAAATTCTGTCTGTATTCTGTGACTGCAGAAATTGTTTCCTATTCTAGAGCTTCTTGTGGGTCAAAAGCAGAGTGGATTGTAAATTGATTCTAAATGCAAGGACTTTACCAAGGAAAATAATAATTAATTAAATTATTCACTTGTTCCCAGAATCGGGAATAATTTATCAGGTAAACAAAGACTCCCTGTTACAAAGAAATTCTAATTTTTTGTGTTTATTAGAAACCTTTCTGAAGGAAGAGGTTTTTAGACTGCATCGAGTGATTCCCCAAAATATGTAATGAATAAAATCGTTCTCTCTCAACCCTCCTTTAATCTTGTGTATTTTTTAGCCAGCCACTCAAGTGTGGTTGAGATCTTTGAGGTAGGTGTTTGCTATATAAGCCAATCACTCTATCAGTCTTTGGGGAATCCACAAAGAAATGAAAGCCTTGCAGTTCAAATATACCTGAAACTTGTGTTCATTAGCACTGCTGCTCACAGAATTGCTTGTTCTAGTACACAGACACATTTCTGTTAATGACAGACACATTTCTCTTGTACTTTCACTGTCAGCATCTTGCAAGGCTTGACAAACAATTCCAGAGGTCAAAGAGCTCACACAGTCAGTTCTCCAGTGGTGAAAGCCTGCACAGTTCAGAAGTGAGGCTGTGCTGCTGTTGCTCATTGGATTTATAAGACATGTAGTGACTGTTTTTCCTCTCAGGCTTTACAGAAGCACTGTTTAACTTGTATCGTGAGCTGTAAAGATGGAACTAACCTTCAATTTCATACTTGATCGCTCCAGTCTCTGCCCCCACTTTTCCTGTCCAGAAGTTACTGACGTAAAAAGAATATAAGGAGAGTTAATGAGATGGCAGCCATGTGGGAGTGCTGGTGGACAAAAGAGCCTTAAAAAATTAGATTGACTATATGGTTATTTACTATTAGGATTGTCCTCTGAAATTTGAGAAACATAGTTTTCTCTTCATATGGAATTTCTTCCTTGATTGATGAGTTTATGAATCATGAAAGTGACAGGTTGACAATGCTGAGAAGTAGGTTTTCATGTTTGCCCAGCCCAGATGTAGTTGCTAATTCTATCTTCACCTATTTATCCACATGCTCCAGGAATGGGCCATCCACTTACACCCCTCATAAGCAAAAGGATATCTTTATTGTCAAGTTTATTCCCTTCTTTTCTCAGTGTCATGAAGATTAGATTGCCCACCAGGGTACCGTGTCTGACAAAGATCAGTGTCATGTGTTTGTATGCTGGGATCTAAGCTTTGAAGCAGATTAACTATAAATTTTATAGCAGTTAAGTCAGATATAAGCAGATATAAGTTGAGTTTTAGAGACAGGAAAATGAGTTTGAAGTGGAGAGAACTGTAAGAATGTTTGCTACAGTTTGCAATTAGTCTGTAGAGGTAAAAGCTGCTTGTGTATGAGCCAACAGCGTTATCCTCAACCCTGTAAAATCCCTGATTTAAAAAAATTAAGGTAATGTTTTTGTGTTTAAATATTTTTTACAATTTCCTAAGGAGAACCTGAGTTATCAGAGTTAGTTGCTTCAGAAAAAGTACCCAAAATACAAGAGAATATAAAAATTAAACAGACACCTCAAGAAGTAATATGTTGTTGTGCGATATGGAGTTAATGTAACTTGTTTTTCCGTCTTCCTCTTCCCCACCTCTTTCCTTCTCAAAAAACTTCCCAAGAAAAACTTGGGGTTTTTTTTGACCTTGGCATATAGAATGGAGAAATGGCTGAATTCATTGCAGTGGAGTAGTAGTACCTGGACTGATTTTGCAACACCTTATAAAATGTCCTGTTTTGTTTTGACTGCATGCATTTAAAAAGCATAATGCTGTCAGAAAATGTTCTGTTAATGTACCTAGGGTTTAATCATTTTCTGAATTATGAAACTTTTATAAAAGGTAATACTGGTTAGCTTGCAGCTCTTTGAGAATTAACCATGTGGCAAATCAGGAACTTGCTGTTAAAGAGCTATGAAAATGTATTTTGCTGTAATTTATCCATTATCTGATACTATTTAGAGTAGAACAGACTATTTCAGTTGGAAGGGACCTACAATGATCACCTGGTTCAACTGCTGACCAATTCAGGGCTGACCAAGTTAAAGCACATTTTTAGGGGCATTGACCACATGCCTGTTAAACACTTAACAGCCTTGGGGCATCAACCGCCTCTAGGAAGATTTGTTCCAGGGTCTAACTGCCCTCTAGGTCAAGAAATGTTTCCTAATGTCCAGACTAAACCTCCCCTGGTGCAGCTTTGTACCATTCCCATGCATCATACCACTGGATAGCAGTTCTGTGTGAGCCAGCAGTGAGCCCTGGCAGCCAAGAAGGCAGTGAATCCTGGGATGCATCAAACACAGCACAACCAGCAGGTCAAAAGGAGGGATTATCCTGCTGTCTGCCGTTCTCACCTTGAGCACTGTGTGCAGTTCTGGGCCCCACAATTTCAGAAAGATGTGAAGGTCCTTGAAAGCATCCAGAGGAGGTCTACAAAGCTGGAAAAAGGGCTGACTGGAAGGAACATCCTAAGACAAGCAAGCTTGTCTAATTTGGAGAAAAGGAAGTTGAGACGTGACCTCATTGCTCTCTACAGCTCCCTGAGAAGGGGGAATGGAGAAGGAGGTGCTGAGCTCTCCTCTCTGGTTGAATCTTTATTGATGAGAGGTATTTGGTTGTAACAACTAAAGACTTTAAATGCAAGATTACTGAACTGGTGAAGTTCCGTTCTTTGGGCAAGGCATTATTGTAGTCCATTTCTATCTCTAAACATTGCAATAGAAACTTGAGATGCTCAATGTTCTGACAAGTAGAAAGAACTGTAATTTTGAACTGTTCCTGTTTGGTCATTTGAGATGTCTCTTGTAAAATGTGATTACCTTGAAAAATGTTTCCTAGTGTATCATTTGACATAATTATAATAGTATAAAGTGAATGTGGATTTTTCACAAATGAAAGTAAAATATGCAAGCCCCTACATAACTATCCCTTTGTTCTGTAAATGCAAATGGACTGTTAAAGAGCACTTCACAAATGTTCAAGTGGTCTTCATGCAGTCTACACCTTTGTTTATCCATATTATTAAAACTTCAAACCTAAAGTTTTTCTCTAATCAGCGTACAGGATACTATTTTTTCTAGTACAATACTATCATAGCTGAAGATGGATATAAATCAACAAGAATTGTGTGTTCTCCCAGGGCAAATTATTTCTCTTGTGCTGAAATATCCATGTATGTAGGTAACCATTAATTTTTTCTCTCCAGCTAGGTGTATGGTTTTCCTTGGGCTGTGCATACATTGCTTTAGAAGGCTACGAAGGTGCTGCCAAAGCATTTCAGCGCTGTGTCACATTGGAACCAGATGTATGTACTTTTGAACAAACTATTCAGATGGCTTATCTAAAAGCAGCAAGGATGTTTTCATTATAAACAAGCAAAGCAATAATGAAAAGCTTTTTTAAACCTTAGCCCTTAGAATAAATTAATCTTCTTCTTGAAGGTTATATTTTTGTAGTAAGGCATCATAAAAATAATTAGCCAGTACTTAACTTTGTCCAAGTATGAGAGTGTGAATGTTAAAATATATTTGAAAAATTCCTTTATGCTTGCACACATGGCTAAAACAGACACAGGAGTGACTAAATTGTGAGGAGAGCTAAAAAGAGATAAAGCAAAAATTATATTAAAATATTTAGTCATCTAAGTAATCAAATTCTCCTGAAAAAAAAAGTCAAGTTTACATATGACAAGTGAATTTGTAGCTCCTGTATATTTCAGGAGCACAGGGAGAATGGAGCTCAGCCATTTTTTCAGGATGCAGGGCATGCATGTGTACAATGCTGTCGTTTGAATGTGCACTGAGAAAGTGAAGATGCCAGCTGAATTACCTGAGAAATACACTGACAATACTTTTGCCAGAAGGCCTGACTGTCAGCTTGTTGCTTGCTTAGAGTTAATGCCATCTACTCAACAGAAACTTTTCTCTTGGAGAAAAGAATGAGAAAGAAATGAGAGGTGACCGAGTATTTTTTTTTCTTTATTATAAAATGCAACAACTTCTTTAGGGGAAAAAATGTACATACAGACATCAATGGAATTCTTACTTTATATATTGTTTTTTTGTTGTTGTTCAGTGCAGTAAATTTACTTCCAAGTAGATATTAAAACTGGGTTCACTTATCTCTAGGGCTTGTATTTAATTGTATTCATATGACTGAGCCAGCTGACTTCTCAATGGGTTAGGTGGTGGGGTTTTTATGAGTAAAAGGTGCTGCACTGGCTCTCAGTTGGAGGCAAAACCTGTCTTTATACATCTGCAGCTATAGCAATGTAGTGACCATTTTCATGAATTAAGTCTCAGAAAGGTTTCCCAGCATGGGTAAAATGCCCCTTAAGCCTCAGGATAGCCTTCAGTACAGAGTACATTTCATTGCCGTGCTCAGAGTCTATTCTTCAAATGATTTCTAGTTGTTGCTTTACTGAATTTGTGGTGGGGTTTCACATTTACAGCAGTGTCAGGCAAAGGGCAGGAATCATCTCTGCTCACCTCTGCTGGTTTTACCTGAGGTGTGTTAGGGGACATCAGATCGCTTCTGTCCAGTAGCAGAGAGTGGTGCAGTTGAAGTAGCTTCCAGCTAGTGAGAAGTGAGGAGCTGCTGGGAGCACTGACCTTTCCAGCCATCCCAGCTAGATTCCAGAAGAGCATGCCTGTTTACAGCTGAGACTGAAGACAAGAGCTGACTTAGTGTATTGCAACCCCAAGGCAGTTAATTGATATTTATATACCTGATTGTTGCTGATGTAGTCAAATATTTATGTATTTCAATTTTAATATAATAATTTATACTTCAATGCAGTATTTTAACTGCCATGTAGAAGGTATGTGTCGATATGTGTGATTAGCAAAATCAATGATGTTTGGCAGTAGTTTCGCTTATGTATTTTTACAAAGTAAGCACAATGTAAGTGAATAAATTTTTTGGTACTTCTCCTTTTATCATTCCAGAATGCTGAGGCCTGGAACAATTTATCAACTGCTTATATCAGATTAAAACAGAAGTAAGTACTTCAAAAGAATTAGAAGATATTGCTTTCAAAACAAATAACTGTAGTTTCCTTTTTTTGACATGGAGTTTTTTTATTATTATAAGGTGCTTAACTCATATTTTGCAATTCTTAGCCCTTCAGTTCTCTCTCTCAAGCTGGATCACTGGTAACTATTTTATTTTAGAGGAAATAATTTTGTAACTTTTATACAAGTAGCAGCCTCTCTCTACACTTTTTTCTTGTTAGAGGTATTTATGATATAGGAAGTACAACCAGTGCAAAATATTCATAATAAAGATGAATAATAAAAACGACTTGGAGCATGAAGTTAAGGAGATAGGCCCATTTCAAGCAAACAATATCTTCAGACCTATGTTGTTTCATAGGATATTTTCGTCAGTAGATTTAAGGGAAATCCAGATAGTTTGGTTTTTATATACAAAAGAAGATGGTATTCTGCACACATGCTAGCTGGCTTATTCTTCTCCCTCAAAACTAATGATTCATACAAGAAGCTTTGGCCTAAGTGGACTGCCACTCTTATTTTGTATTTTTTATTTCAATGCAATGTAATAAAAGTTTACATGGAAGAATTTGATATTTAAGAATTTTCACATTATAACTTGTTACCAAAGAATGAAACAAAAGAATAAGCTAACTTATTTTTAAAAACGTTACTTGAAACCTGATATCAACCTGGTTACATAGTCAGGAGGCAAAGTAACAAAAGAGAGAAAGAATAGTAAGCTTGCATTAAAGTGTAAATTTATAAATATACATAGGAAAAGTGAGAAGTAATATGGACTTAGGAGATAGATATGTCAATGGGAGCAGGAGGGAGGAGAAAATGAAGTGTTAGAATAACTACACAAGGCTAAAAAGTAATAGAAAGCACGAGCTTGTTTTAACTTTTCAGTAGTTCCTTTTGCCTTCAGCAGTGCCTTGAGTATGTGTAATTAATGTGGTACTTGCTCCTTCTTTTTCACACAATTCAAAATGTCAGATGCTCAGTGTACTGACTTATGCTTGTTTCATAAAAGTATTTTTAATCAAAATAATTTCCTGTCTGTTCATCTGCTGCAAGGCTAAGAAACTACTGAGTGATTAATTTCAGCTTACTGGTTTAATTTTATTATTCTTAATCTATTCTTGTGATCTAATATGCTAAGCACATACAAAACTTGTAACCTATTTGATATAGTAGCAAAATTAATAAATGGGGGCATGTTACTGAGCTTTTTTCCCACAGAATCATGTGAGATAGGACTCAATGTACAGTAAATTTTGAATATTATTGATAGCTGAGTGTGGCCTGTACTTGCTGTGGAATAGAAACTTCTTTGGTTATTTGTGTAGTCACTTACAGGTCAAGACTGTGTGTGAGCTATTTTAACTCTCTCTCAAAACAGAGAATATCTATAGTAGTACACTTAAATAATTTGTATGGGGATACATAAATTCTTATTTTTCAAGCCTGCCAGAAGAAAAAAAACCAAACTGGAGTGAGGATTTAAAAAGAAGAAAAACAAAACTAAGATATTTAAGTTAATAGCTTTCTTTCACTCCCTCAAAACAAATCCGGCTTTACTCCAAACAGGCTTTTAATTCAGGCCCACTCATAGGGCCTGAACTAATTGTGAATTTGGCCAAGGCTTGGCAGAGTCTCACAGAACAGGCAAATATAACATAAGTACATTTTTTTGAAAAGTGTATGCAAGCAACTTGCTAACACCCAAAGGACAGGGGTCTTGTTGATTTTTGGGGTTGTTTGCTTTTTAACACTCCACAAGTTTTGTGTATTCTGAATTTCCTCCAGAAAAATTAATTGTGATGAAAACAGACTCCATGCTTTGGTTTACCAGAAAAACTACTCTGTGTGCCAGGAGGTCTTTGAAATCTAGGTCTCACATTTCTCAGAATAAACTGGGACCGGCCCTCTGTCCTTTGTATGAAAAATTGCTGATTTCCAAGACCAGATAATGCATTTGTACTGCCTACTGTTTCCTGTCTGGGTATGAATTTACTTAACTGGTTAAGGATACTCCATCATTATGTGATTGGTTAAATACACAAGGGATTTGTTTTGAGAATCTAGAGGATTTTATTACATAGCAAGCATGATGATTTGTGGAATACTATTTCCATCCCATCCCTTCAGTATCTTGACTACATTTCCATCTTACTGGCGTCTGCCCTCCTGATAGTTTATTAATTTTCAGGAAGGTAGGGGAGATGATACAGACTAACCCTACAGATGGTGGAGAGCAGTTGCAGAAACAATATATCAGAGAGCTGTGGCAGATCCCAACTTCCATTGTAGCAAAATCCACCGAAGGAACAGGACTGTGTTCTTTTCTAATTTAATCTAGTAAAATCAGGGTCTGAAATTCCTTAGTGAGATTGTTAACAGGAGAAAACTCAACTCTTTGCACATTTATTCATCAGCATCACATCTATCAATATATGAGAAGAGAGAGAAAAGGGGAGCGGATATGGGAAGATCCTGCATGTGGACTGTTCTGCTCTAACTATGCCAAATGACCTGTTCTCCTTAAATAATTTTGGTCTATCAGTCCACTCTCTTTGTGTGTATTTGATAACTCTTAATATCATGACATTAGATTTGCAGTTATTTACATTTTTCCCTGACCAAGCTATTTCAAACTTCTAATGAATGGCCTGATCAACTACTTAGATATTACATTGTCTTGGCTTGTGTTTACACTCTCTTGGACCCTCTTTTTGAAACTCAACCAACAGATTCTTTGGGCTTTGTCCTTAGAGAAAATACTTTGAACAATTTAGTCAAGCAATATAGAGCAAGTGAACTGCATATTTTGATAACAGGCCATCTTTATATGGTATTTATTAAAAAGATATATATTGTTATGCCTTACCAAAGAAGCTTAGGAAAGCTCCATTTCAAGTCTTAATTTAAAGGAACGCATTCCTTTGTGTTTTTTTACGTATCGTGACTGTCAAACTGAGAGTGTGACTGTCCAACTTCAGTCTCATGGAAAGAAATGTATCATTCCAGTTCTCTAGCAGGGTTATTTTAAAGTTTCAAATTTATTGCAACTTTTTGTAGTATGTTTAAGGCTTTAAACAGTAAACTTGCAAACCTCACCAACACATGCTTCAGATGGCATGTTGGTATCTGAGGATGGCATTACTGTTCTGCTAAGGAAATGGTCAAGAGTTGACTGCAGCGGATGCATATGAAAAACTAAAGATGCTTTGTAAGTTGATGATGATTTTATAGGTATTGTGCTGTCCAGCTTTATTCCATAACACTTTCTCCTGTCAGTATGAGATGGGTTAGATTGGAGAAGGACCCTAGTAGTGTTTGGGGCCTTCTGACACATTTGTACTGAGCAGCACAGCATCAGGGATCAGAAGGTGTAAGTAAACCTTTCAGCTGACCTAAGGATAAAAATGTTTCAAAATGATGGGCTTCTGTGCAATGGATATGCATGTTTACCATGGGCAAATGTTTAAAATAAATGTGATTAAATAAGTCAATACCATTCTGCATCTATCATGAACTCAGTGATTTTTAACTTTTTAATGTGGGTTAAAACTGCAGCATGAATAAGATTGTTTTCTCATGGTTCCAGTTAAAAATTTGGAAAGGAGAATATTGACATAGATGGCAAAATTATGATACATTTTTGTAAAAAAAATTTAAAAGTTTTTTGAACAAGAGCTAAGAGCTGTTACCTAGTTCAAATTACGGAGTGTACTGTTGTGTATGAACTAATATAAAATAGTTTGCAAGGGAGATTAAGGAATTATCAGTATTGTAAATTACAAGCAATAGCTTTTGCATGGCACTGTGTTCTAAATGGGATTTTTTTAAATGAGCAGTTTTTTAGTTAGACACAGTTAGCTGTGCCAACTGATTTTAGTGTAGAAATCTTCTGTAATAATTTATATTATTCTTTTATTTTTGATTAGGATCAAAGCATTTCGAACCCTCCAAGAAGCTCTCAAGTGCAACTATGAGCACTGGCAAATATGGGAGAACTACCTTCTCACCAGTACAGACATTGGAGAGTTTTCAGAAGCAATTAAAGCTTATCACCGGCTCATGGACTTAAAAGAAAAGTACAAGGATACACAGGTGGGGAAATTTTCATATTTAGTCATCCTATATGTTCACTAATTTTTGTTCAGAGACAGAGAGATTGATGATAGCTGGTGATAGCTGTGCTCTCAGTAATGATCGTGCACATGCCAATGAAGTTATGTAGGCAAGTGATTTAAGTTTTGGAGAGTTGGACTCTAAGAATAAATATTTCAAATTAAACTGGACAAAACTGAAAACCTTTGCATCCAGATTGCGTCAACTTTGTGAAAGCACATGTGTGAGCCTTGCAGTTTCAAGACCTATTTTTATATAAAATGCAGTGCATAATCCCTTCTTTCCATATTGTTCCTGCATATCTCTGTGTCAGAAATAATATCAATTGTTTAGTTGAAAGAAAGGGAAGCTTTTCCCATGTATTGGAAAATGCTACAAATGAGCCTTTGAAAGTGAACTGAATGCATTACAGTCATAATATTGATTCTTAATAACCAGAACAAAGAAAAATAGAAGAGGTATTTTGCTCATCTTTCACTGTAGTTCAGTTAAATTTTGTGTTTGTAAATGTATGCTCTGGACAAAATCCAGAAAACCTACCTTAACAGCTTCAGCTGGGATGCTGCCTTGCCTGAAACCAAGTCCTGAACCTAGCAGGGTTTTGCACACTCAGTGAAAATAGCAAGGTGAAGCTGAAAGGCAAGCCAAAGAATCTCTCGAGGAGTATAATAAAACACCTTCAAGAGCCTTTGTAAAATTAGCAGATCTGGTTGAAGAGCTTATGAGCTCTTAGTGAGATTATGTAGTACCAGGATAAGAGGAACCAGCTGCTCCTGCTCATGGATCCAAAGAATGTTTTGTTTCTTGTCCCATAAAAAGAGAAAAAGTAGCTTTCCTGGGAATTTGAGTCCAGTGATTAGGAGAGAGAGCAGATAGAATTGGTTAAAATTGTGGAAACATTTCATTTGGTCATGGAGTACAGGGCTGTTAAATACTTTTTTCACGTTACTTTTTAATAACTAATTGTACGTGAGTACAATGCTTATTACTAGTAAAGCCAGTCATGCCCAGGATAACATTCTGTATTAATAAAATCTTTCCGGTTTGGTATAGCTAAACATTAAACATTAGCACTGAAGAGTGTCAATGGAAAACTGTGTTATATGTGGTAAAGATTAGTGTGTTTGGCAGCTAGAGTAGTACCATAGTACTGGTGGGGCCTGTCATGGAGCATCTTGTAGATGATTGGCTTTTTTCAACTAATTTTTTTCTTAATTGCTACTTAAAATAGCATTTTTAGGAGTGGTCTACTGTATTATTTAAAACAGACTGACAGCTGACTAGGAGTAGAGGTTTCTACATCTCTTTGCCCATTTGAGATATTTTGAGATTATACAGATGCCTATTACTGTTATTTGTCAAATTTTATGCAATATATTTTATTAAAGGATTTGAAGATACTGCTTGTATTAAATTTCTATTTTTGTTGCATAACTTTTTTAATCTTGTTCTCATACAACTTTTATAACTTTTAAAGAAGTATATATGGTATCTTTCCTAAATTATTTTTGAATCTTAAAATTAACTTTGGCTTCTCATATGTGAAGTGTTTTATGGGTTTCATTGTAACTTCTAATACAGTTGCCTAAATTAGGAGGATTTTACTAGTTGCCAAGAAAAACCTCAGGGCCTGATTAGAGAATTTCAGGCTTGAAACAATTATCTTACAAGAGGAGAGTATTTCTGTAGCAAAACAAAAAAGCAGATAAAAATAAAAGCTTCTGCTGAAATTGTTTACAAAGTTCACCATTAATTGGTGAGCCTCTCCTTTTTTCCAACTGGACTGTTTGGAATAGGGATGATCTATAACCATCTTGTGCAATTGTATTTTGACAATCTGAAATAATGAACATGAGTAAACGAAAATATACACCATTGTTTCCATTAAACATAGTATGATCTTCTCTCAAGTTATATTTACTATTTGTAGTCATCATAGATTTTAATTGATAGACTACTAAGCTACATGGCATAATGGTGAGAAACAAGGTAGGAATTCCTAAAAAAATAATATGCACAGGACTGGAAGAAACAAGTTGAGTCATGGATTCCAGTTCTTTGTGAAAACCAACTGCTTTTAGCATAATCATTGCTGCAGAATACCCCTTGTGAGACTGAATGTATTATGAGTGTGCAATTGAATATACAATTTGAAGTGCCCATGATTTCTGTAGCTACATCAGACTTTAATTTTATTTCAGAATAGCATGACGTCATCTTTCTATATCACTGATTTCTTCTAATAATAGTAAAGCATTCAGATTCCCTGTTGATGATTTCTGTTAGGCCATTGTTGTCCTTTGTGCCAGTCTTCTGAGTGCAGCACACGGATTTGGGAAATTTTTCTTCCGTGCTGTTCTAGTTATTTAACAATGCCATCCTTGTGGCAGAGGTTCTGAGATCATGATATCATGGAGCTTGAAGATATGTATGCACAGCTTCTACAGATCGAATTGGACAAGGAAGAGGTAAAGGGCTCTTTATAAGTGAGCAACAATGCAGTAAAAGATTGCAGCAAATGACAGTTTCAAAAGTCTCAGTTTGCTAGCATTGTGTATAAATGTTAAAAGCACACTTTCTTACCTTCCCTCCTTACTGGTTCTTAAAATTCTTCACATTTCCATGTATCTTTTCATGTTCACAAAGCTGAGAAATATACCTGAAAAACCTTCAATATATGTGTTATGTAATAAAGCAGAAAGGCTAACTGAATTATCCATATTTTCCATTAGTAAATCAGTCACTATAAAGTACACAAGGAGAAAGCCTTACCTATTATAATCATCAATTTGGTCTCTGAGTTATTGATATGAGCTAGTAAATGTACTTGGAAGGTTTCTGCAATTCCTGATTATACTAATTTCCATCACGTGTGCTTATGGAGGCAATCAACCTTTTTTACTTGGAGTGTTGCAGTCTTCTGAATGACAGAGTTATTTTGTGGTTGGAAAAACTGTTTCAATACAGTATTTCAGAAACCATATCTTCAATATATGCTGTCAAAGATTATGAATACAGAAGTATGGACAAAGGATTCCACTTTGCTATTCTGTGCTATTGAGATTCTAGCACAGTTTTTCTGGTACCCTTTCCATCAAGTACCATCCTCATTTCAGCAGTTCATGTTGCCAAACCATTTCTAGCTAAAGGCCACAAGAGCATGTTCCAAGGGGATCTTGAAAAGCGAGGGTAGGAATTAATAATTTCTGGAGCTCTACTTCATTTAAGTAGCTCACTAATAACAATTGTCTCTATTATCAAATCCTTAGTTTGGAACGCAATAGGGAGAGATCACAGACTGCAAATTTGTCATTTTGGATCTGTTATCTGAGGGTTCTCATCTTTCTTGGGCACTGTCAAGTTTGATTAGTATTAGTGAAGCATCTGAAAATGGTTTGACCAAGAGAATTTTTATATGAAAGGAGTTGTTTGGAGAACAATTGTGAAATGAGAGTAACTGATGAAAATCACTGCATTTATAAATTACTTGGTTTATTTCTAAGGTTTTGTCTCACAGTATCTTTTGTTCAGTTTGTAGTAAACACATTATTCACAAAAGCAAAGGAGAAGGAGGCATGCAGTTGGTGTGATGTCATACTAAACGTGAACTCTCTGGTCATATGGAGCCCAGTTCATTAAAAGAGGCATGAAGAAAACCAACCAACCAAAAAAATCCTCTACTGCATGTTTGGGATCTTGGCCCAACAGAGCATTGCTGTAGTAGTTTAGTGTGTATGGCAGTTTAAAATCCCTCAAAGATACAAATTTTAACTTTTTTGGCAACCTAAATTGCAAAACTCTGCTACACTGCTAATACAGATCTGGATGATTAGTACAATTCACTTGCAGTTTGAAATAACTTTATTTAACAAGTGTGGACAACCAAGCATTAATGATTTATTACTGTTTAATGGACCTTTTAATCTGGGTCTTGACACTAGTTTCATTTTAACTGCTGTAGTGCCAAAGCTTACGTGATGGATTACAAAAAAAGGAAATGGATTATTGTGATAGAAGTGTAAGTAAAATCAAGACTCTATCAGAATAGGGCTAATTTTACAGTTGCTACATCCTACTGATTAAGGAAACTTTTTTTTTTAATGTACAAACTAAAACTTTTTTTAAAAAAGCTTTAAAACTTTTGATGATTATATATGATATTCACATGAACTAACATTTGGACTTTGATTAACAGTTTTGTTAAACTGAGAAATTGATTGAGAATTCATATCTCTGTGTGTGAATCCTCAGGACCAGTTCTGGTTCCTTGTCAAAAAGAACATAGTTTAGTGTTTTCTTGCACCGATGTTTTTTTATTACAGTGCTTTAGTAATGGAAATATCAGCACTTGCTGACGTTTTTCTAGCAACTCATTATAGAGGACCTGGTTAATGGTGGGATTTGGTGCCTTATATTCCAAATTATGAATATAAATTGGACTATTAATAGTTCATTGTATTTTCTGTTATCTTAAGTGAATTTTAAGAGATCTTGAAGGAACTGCCAGTTTGTCATATCATTTTATAAGGAATATGAGTGACTGTTGTGGTTTTGGGGGGACAGGAGGGGAGCTGTTTAACTCATGTTCAGTTGTTACTGTGATGCCATTAGTTCTGAAAAGATACCAGGTAGATGTTTATTTAATACAGTTATCAGCCATTTTGATTGATTTGGGTTGTTCTGCCGAGAATCTTCTGTATCTGATAAAACTCGTTATTTTTTGGGATGCATTGTAATTGAGTCATTCTACAGAAGAAAAGTTATTTTAGGAAAATGACATATCACAGGTGCTAAACTGGGTGTGTTTTTATTCTGAGTGTCATATACTTTGATACTGTCATAATTTTTGCATTACTTTCTGCCAGTGAACTGCATCTTGATTTGTGAGGTGTTTTTGTAAGGTTTGCAGCTATTCACAGGTCATCTTTGAAGTTAGTTTTATTACTGTCTTGATAATAATACTGCTGTATGAGATTTCATGTTGTTAGTATCACATGGACAAAAATGTTGAAGCATTAAAGTTGCCAAATTACAGCTCACAAGTCAGGAAGTACCGGCATGAAGGTGTTTGTGCAGCTTTTACTGGCCTAGCTTGAATGTAAGCCTGATGAAACTTCCATTCTGTTTTCATCCTTATTTCTTCCCCAGTCGCTGTCTCCTGCACTGCACAGGATGGGTACTACTCACTTGATAAACCACAGCTTTTCTGGGGTTTATTCTCTTCTAATTCATCATATGATCTACTGCTTTGATTTACATTTGCTGTTTCCTATTTTGCTGAGGAGAAACTGAGGCAAAGTGACTCTGTTTTCTAGTTTTCTGTGTCCAGTTTGGGACAAAAAGACTGGTATGATGTTGCATTTTTACATGCAAAATCAATCTCCCACCAGCAGCTGCACGTGCTCAGCATTTCTGCAGGTCAGATCCCACATTCTCAAGCCAGTGATTCAAAAAGTATGGCCACTAATTAGTGTTTGTAGAAGAGTTTGCTGGAACTGATTTGTCTAGTAAATCACCAGGAGTGCATTAAAAACAGATTCCCAAGGTGGTATTCCATTGCCTTTCAGTTTCCATCTTATCCACTGTACATCTTTCACTTTCTGCAGGTTGTTAAATAGAGGTCCTGTAAAAAAGTGTCTTCCATTACCTGAATTAATTTGGCTCAGCCTATTTACTGATCTTTTTATAACTGTATTAGAAGGTGAAAATACCTATAAGATATTTTCTGCCTCAGTTTCCTTTACCCAAATTTCTGTCTTATATTTTTGACCTCTTCACTCTTCACAGATTCAACGTAGAATCTTATAGATAAGGTTTAAATCAGTTGAATTATTCCATGTATTTCTTAGTAAATTCTGTACTTGCCATATGGCACAATCATTAATAGAGACCAAACATTACAGATAACATTATATATACTGATGTTGATTTGAGTTCGAATAATAACTCTCTCCTGGTGCTTTTTTAAGGTGCTGGCTATTCTGGTCAGAGCAGTAGTGAATGGTCTGGCAGATCGTGCTGGAGAGGTATCAAGTGGATTGAAGGGGAAACTGCAAGAGCTCTTGGGCAGAGTCACTTCACGAGTGACAAATGATGGGGCAATCTGGAGACTTTATGCCCAGCTTTATGGAAATGGAGAGAATGATAGTAGTGAAGATATTGAAAAGGTAAGAACTAGAGTGCTATAGTAGAACATGCTCTTGTTCCAGACCTATTTTGCTTTAGTGTTTTATAGGCACATTGTCTTTTCTTCGTGTTCCTACAGCACACATTTTTGTTACAAAGGAGCAAGATGTTTTACATCCGTTTTCTTGGACTTGAAAAAAAAAAATCTCTTTTTTACCAGTGTTTCATTTCAAAACATCCTATCACATCCTTCACAGCATATGTGTATGGTCCTGAATTAGTATTCTGAAACTTTTCTTGGCAACAGTCTAACATCTATAAAAGTGGTATGAGTTTTGGCTTTTTTTAAATTGAAATATTTGATTCAGAAGATAGGCTATTACAGCTTCTGAAAAAAAAAAAAGGATCGTAAAGGCATGATCCAGTAGCAGTATAAGCCATCTGTGTTCTTTGTAATCACTAAGGGAAAATGCACGTAAAATAATCTACGCCACAGAGTACCCAGAGTAGAAATTTTTTGTCCTTAATTAGCTTAAAATGGACTTAAATAATAATACTTAATCCTTAGTCTGTTGAACCATTGGTTTCTCTTTACCCATCACTGATTTTGCTATGTTAGCTTCCATTTCTTGTCCTTATCACTTCCCAAGGAATTAAGTTGAGTCCTTATCACTTCCCAAGGAACTAAGTTGATTGCATTTCCAGAATAACCACTCTGCACTGCTAGAAGTGTTTACTTTGTTGTATGCTGGAGCATGCTTTGCATTTGATATTAAATTTCAAAAAGTTCAAATAGCCTTGCACAGTTCAAAAATAATTAGGGTCATCAGATCTTCACTGAAGTTGAAAATACACGACGTCAGCATTCAGTATATGTTCACCAATGGGGGTACGCCTTTGGCCTGGGCAAAAAATGCCTCTCTGGAGGATTGCTTAATATCAAGCAGGGAAGATGGTTAGGCCTATGAATTGTATTCCTGTGGGCTTAAATTTATAATCATTTGTGCCTTGCTCATTGTCTCTTTGTGCTCTGCCCTGTGAAGAGCCTTGTTTAGTCATTGTTGGTGTCTATTATACCTCCAATTCCTCCCTTTCGTCTTCTCTATTTTTCTTTACAGCCGAAGAGTAAGAGGGATTTGGCGTATTTAGAATGCAGAAATACAGATACTGCAATATCCTGTAATATATCCTCAAATTCTTACTCAGACATGCAAAGCAGCAGAGGCCCTATCTATACTATGAATGTAATCATTTCAGAATCTGGTCACATCATGGTATTTTTAACTAACCCAGTTAAAAACATGGTTTCAATTTGTAGAGTATAGACTGTACTTTAACTATGTTTCCTAATCAGGCTGGTTGTGGAACACACAGTGTAGCTTGCTTGTGAGATGGAATGATGTTTATAAATACTTAAGGTATGCTTACATGTGTATGCAAATATCCTGGTATGACAGTACCACAGATCCAGATCATAAAAGAAAAAAACTGCCTAAAGCCACAGCATGTATAATTTACAGTGTAAAAATTAATTTGCTATGCAGCAAATAATCACTGATTTCTGATATCATGTTATGAAGTAAAAATGATAAAACCCGTATTTATTGGCTTTACTGCCACAAGCAGCATCATGGGTCAGTCAGATAGTCAGTGAATATAACCATATCTGTAGAAAAATTCTAGATATATAGTTCGGTTTGCCACCCGCATTTATTAGGCAAAAGGTCAATGAATTCTAAAAGGGCATTATTTACTATACTGTGGCATCAAAGGACAAAAAAAGATGGGAACAAACCTTTAAATGTGTCATGCACCTCCTTACAAATATAGGGTTTGACCTTTATACCTTCCCATTCTGCACCTTATTTAGTGCAGGTTTAATTATCTTTAACCAGTTTTGTTCCTAACATTGAATTTGAAAGAACAATTTTGTATATGTGGCTATTTTCAAAGAGTGTCTTGGTTGCTGGGGGTTTTTACTTTTCTGTTCTGCTGATACATCTGGTGCCACATTAATCACTAGGGTCTACAGTTAAAATTCACAGCAGTGCTTTGTAAATTGAATCAAAGTCAGTCAAGGTTTGCAAGTTAGGAGTGTAAAATTACTGAAGTGTTGGGTTTGTGGTTCTGTTTTGGGGTTTTTTTCTTTAGCTTAGCATATATTTACTCTCACACTTCAGTGTATCTGAACTGCCACCTCATTCAGTACTTCTTTCTTCCCTACACTGGATGCAGTCCAGTCCACACCTTTCCCACTGAGGAATCTTTCCAGCCTTCAAGTTTCCTGCTGATCCATCCCAGGCTATGAATCCCTTCTGTTCCTTGAACTTTCCCCAGCTCATAACTGTTTCCTTTCAGGATAAATCCAGGTTCCAGAAGTGCAAATAAACAGTCCACAAGACTTTGAATTCTTTCCCCTCCTTGACATCTGTCAGCAACCCCCCCCCTCCCACCCCCCCGAATTTGCTGCTCTGACTCAGACACATGTAGACTGAAATAAGACTGCTGCAAAAACTGTTGTTCCTTCTCTTGGAAATTCTTGCCTCTGCTTGCCAGAACTACTACCAGTTATAACCTAGGTTATTATGAAAAAAAAAGTAATTCACTATGATTTGACTTACTATCCCTTTATTGCCATTTACAGCAGCATGAGCAGTTCAGTCATCTGTGCCATTCTGAGAGAAGGTGGAAGCTTCTGGAGTGACAACCCTCACAATCAGAAGTCTTTACTGTGCTCATGTATATGTCCCACACTGAAACTTTTTTATTCTTTTATATTAAAATTAAAACTTTTATTCTCTTATATTAAAATAAAAAATTTTATTCTTTTATATTAAAATTAAAAACTCTTAAAAAAGGTTACTGGAGAGTTGTCACTGGACTAAGCCATATAACTTCTGGCATGTATTTGTTTCATGTTTTTGATGCTGTAGCAAGAAAACAAAATTCAAAAGCAAAAATCAATTTCTTCTGCTAAAATTATTTTATTCACCTTAATGGGATCCTCCTTCCATATTGTTTACATTTTTTTATCCTGTTCACACTGAGAACCAGAGCAGTCTGGCAACTAATAGCTACATCTATAAATGCATCTTTCCCCAGATTACATATACAGGAAGAAAGCTTTGATGTATTCACTTAACATTTTTTAGATATGAATTTGCTGTTTGAAGTGTGAATGCAAGTATTTTTCTGTTTTTCATGTGCATTTAATTATGATGACTTGGCAAACATGGGTCACATCCATCAGTCTAGACAGATTTTTAAAAGATAAAAATTAGACAGATGTTACTTTATATGCTTCTCATACTTGAGCTGCAGTACTGGTGAAGCACATCTGTGTTACAGCTGGCGCTTACTGCTGCAGAGGAGGACACTACTCCAACTCACAGGAAATCAAGTATAGTAAAGATAGATTCATTTTCTGGATTCACCACTAATTTTGTAGATACTTAAAACTATTTACTTTCCTAGTTAATTTTCTGACATTCTAATAATTTTTTTTCCTCCTTGCAGTCACTGCAGTATCTCACTAAGGCACATAAATGTGAAATTCAATCAAGTGATTGGGAGAAAGATGTTTCTTCTTTTAAGGAAGTGGTGAAAGGAGCCATAGAGATTGCACATGGTATGTTCTCCCTTTTATTTTTCATGAAGATTGTAACAAATATTTATTAAGCTTAGTAGCAAAATAATACTCTACCTATATTGTATTTATTCCTACTACTAGGAGTGCTGTAACAGAGATTATCATCCTGATACTGCATACAAAATATACTTGGAATGAGGCAGAAATTGTGTAGGGTGAGTCAGTAAACATGACTGGTAAATATGGAATCAATTAATTTCATGATCTAGCAACTTCATAAAGCAAGTGAAAATGCATCTGCAGTTCACCTCAGTCCTCAGATCATCAGATAAATTGTTTGATTGAATATGCTAGTCAGGAAATGAATGAAACTTACTAAGATTATTCCCTGCTCTTTGGTACTTAGGTTTAAGAAGGATACACATACCTGTTGTGTTTAGAGTTATCGTCTCAAAATTACTTGGCTTTTTTTTTTACTTTTTGGTTTTTTGGGGGGGATATGACATTTAAAAATGTCTGTGGAGGGTGTCAAGATCTTTAATTAAATGTTTTTTTTTAAAGATTATTGCTAGAGTGGTAATGCTTTTTCATTTTCGGGTCTTTCTCTGTTTGGATTCTAGTGGCTATAAAATGCAGCAAGAACAAATCTAATCATCAGGAAGCTTTGCAGATACTTTCTTCAGCTCGGCTCAACTTACGTGGCTTGTCATCCAAGGCAAAGGTAGGAATGTTTGAAAGGTAGGAATTTTTGTTTGAAAGCTAGAAATCTTTGTTCTGTTGCCAGAATTTCTCTGTTTTGAATCAATTATAGATCAAATAATACCTGCCTGTTGCAGTGCATCATCAGGTGATGTTCATTTCCATGCTGTTGAGGTTTCCAGTTTTAAGTAAACTTTTATTTCCCTTCTTCCTGCTAGGCTTTGTTGCAATACTAGTCTAAGAGACAGCACTGACATTTTAGAGTAAGGTAGAACTTGATTTAAAATGTTGGACAAACTGAATTGTACAGATTTGCATGTTTGAAAGCAATCAGTCATTTCCAAGACCTGTTTTTAATGTAAGTAGTCATGGGATAAACTGGGCAGTCTCAGAAAAAAATGGATCTAAACCTGCAGAAAGGACCCAGATGTATCAAGATTCCTTTGCATCACTTGGGGTGTTTTAAAAAGAGTTATTTATTAAAAGACAGAACTAATTTTTAATCTGGTTTTTGTGGATACCCTACCAATTCAGATGTCAATTACTTGAAAAAGTCATCATATTTGAATCATACATTTTCTGTTAAAATACACGTCTTAAAGAGGGATTCCTCCTGCCTGTAAAGTTAGTAACTGTGAATCACAGAGCTGAAGTTTTATAATGTGTGCTTGTGCTACAAAGTGTTGATTTGTCATCAGTGTGCTAAACTTGGCTCATTTTCTTTTAAGTTCTTTAATTTTAAGGATAAAAGCCTAGGAAAGTTGCATAAGCAAACACAAGCTGGATCTATAACTCAGCTTTTAGATACAGGTATTGGTAAGACTTTCAAATGTGTTGAAAAAAGAGACAACATATTTTTGCTCTTACTCACAAAATATGATTGTGTTTTCTTTAAAAAAGGTGCATAGACTGAGTATTACTGTAGAGAAAGCACTAAATGATGTACATTATATGAATGCAAGTCCAGGTGGTTTATATTATGAAAGATCATGTCTTATCTGAAAGATTAATAATATATGACTCTAGTAAACTCTATTTCAAGTTCCAAAGGCACTAATTAAATGAACCTCTATATTATTGGCAGCTAATGATTTTCTGTTACTTCTGAGAAAACTGTCATATTAGAAATGAAGCATTTTATGTGAACTCACTGGTTTTGCATCCCATCAAGATGTCATCCTACTTTGAATTTGAAGTAATATTGAATGTTCAAAGTATGTTGTACTTTAAAAACTCAGTCATCTTCTGTCAGATCCTATGCACAAACAGTTTAGCACTGTTTATGTCTGTCCAAGCTTGATTGCATCTCATTTTACTGCCCTGGGAGTCATTATTAGTGTGAGGATTTTTTTAAAATTTTTAAATTCAGCTGAATAAAGCACTTTAAAAATGGGCTAAGAACATACTCACTAGTTAATATTTCAGGAGGAATAAAAGAACAGTGAAAATAACTGATAAAAGATAAAATTCCAAAATTTTGTAGTCAGGATATGCAATTGGAACAAATAAGTAGAACAGGTGAAACAATGTCACTGCTTCCAGGATCTCCATCTCTTGATGTTTGAGCTCCTGTGTGTGTCAGACTCATGAAGCACCCACAATCTGTGAAAGGCTGCAGATGTGCTGCTTCTGGGCTCTTTTCTGCACAGGGCCTGCTAGACAGTCACATGCTGTGGCAAATAGCACAGTGGGCACTCTTCTGGTTCTTGTCCCAATGAACCCTTTGGATCTGACATCATTTGTAAATGCATGAAAGGTGGGCACTGTTTTGGGGAGACATGGGGCACAAAGCCCAAAGAATGATGGTGCTTGAAACATCCCCAGGCTGTCTCTAGCTGAATAGATTTCTCTAACTGTATAGAAAATAATTTAAAAAGAGAAAATAATTATATCATTCTGATTTATTTACCTATCTTACCAGAAATAGCCACATTTTTCTGTCACACTCCTGGTGTGAAGTTTCTGTACTTGTAGCATGAATATGTTCCTATTGTTATGTAAGATGTTCATTATTTCAGTGACAACATTGTTTTGAGGCACGGTGAATACCTTAGTTCAAGCCTTTTAAGTACATTTTTGTTTATATACATATCTGTATTATCCTTTTATGTTTTGATGTACTGATTGTATACTGATGTACAGATGTACTCCAGAGCAACTTTTGTTTTCTTGGTTTATTTTTGTCTCTAAATGTAGGTTTTGTGATTGTGTCAAATGAAGTGTGAATCACTCTCCCTTTACATAATGAAGGGAAGAAATATGTTTGGGTGTCCCCCCCTTCCCCATATTTCTGTGTAGCAGTACCTCACATAGCCTCAGTATTAAATAGATGAAGATTATGATTGCTCATGAGTTAGCTGCTTTTTTTTTTTTTGTTTCTAATAATGTCTTAAGATCTTGAAAAATTTTTATTACTCTGTAGTGTTTTGTTTTCTCTGGTATAACTAGTTTCACACAGGTGAATGCCTCCACCTATGCATGTCTTGACATCAAATGTGAAAAAATATTTATTTGAAGTTTTGGAGAAAATGAAGCAACAGAATATGAAACTGGGGAAAGTGGTCATTAAAATTCACAACCAATTTGTCAGTAGGTGGGCTTATAAACTTCAGTGACAAAATGTGAGATGCTCTTCTAATTTAAGTTTCATGAAAAAGTCCTTTACTTTCAATGGAATCAGGAGTCAGTGTAGGCAGTCAGGTCAGAGCAGAAACCCCACGTCCACAGGAGGATTTGAACCCTTTTGGCACAATATCAGGTGTGTGGCTCAGATTTCAGGTCTATATGCAGGATATGTGTCTGTATGTGTGTATAACTTCTGTTTATTAGCCACAAAATGGCCTTTTCTTAGAGAGAGATACCATCATCGTTTCCAAAATTATGAAAAGCAGTATAGAGATCATGAGCTTCCTGTATTTTGTCTCTCCCCTGAAGGAGAGAAACTGTATATATTTTTTAAAGGTATTTATTTATAAAGTGCTTACAAGTATTTCTTTTTGTTGTGCAGCAACTTTTCATAGATGTAACAAGTAATGAAGTTCACAGTGAGATAGCTGATGAGGTGACAGCTATGGACAACATGATTGCTGAACTTCAGGAGCTGAGCAACCAGCTGAGAGACCAGTGCTGAGATATGGACCAAATTTTGGGACAGGATAATGATAATGATATGTTTCTTTTGCCACCACTTTTGCTGATGAAATGGTAACAATTCTAAGGCAACAACACCCTCAATAAACACTTTTCTGTACAGTGCTGTTCTTGTGGTCAGCTTTTTTCAAAGTTCCTGCTGCCTTTTAAGATTCTTTCTTACCTGGTCCCACTGTCTTACGAAGTTGCATGTTTTGGTTCTTCAGCCCCAGATTTCCTAGAAGAGAGCTGCTGATGTTTGTAAGGTGATTATGGAGGATTAGTTCTGCCTGCTTCATCCACCTTGGTGCTGGGATGCTGGAGGATGCCCCACCCAGGGAAGGAGCAGGGGAGGTGCTGGTCTGGAGGAGATGAAGAAGCAAGAAGCAGAAGTGGGAGCTGAGCCCAGCCAATTTCCCATTTTAATTCAGTGTTAATTGCTTACAGGGTGGGAGTGGGGTCCTGAGAGCAAGAATTTAGTCTTTTTTGTTCTTCAGGTAATACTGTTAAAGTAGAAGGCTGTTTGTTGCATTAGGATTTGCAAACCATTATTACTTAAAGCAGTATTGGTTTGTTCAATATACATAACTTGTATCCTGTGGGCAGTATACTGGTACTTCATTTGGGCCTTTATAGGCAGGGGAATTTTCCCCCCCTGAGGGAGCAATAAAACTGCAGTCTAAAATACTTACATCTGACTAGACCCAAGTGTCTTATTTTCATCTGGACTATTTTGCATGGTTTCATTTTTCAGCATCTTTGCTACTGCTCTTCTTAAAATAATATTTTTTTCAGGGTTTTCCAGAAACCTGTGTGAAATAATTCCCTCACATATATGGTTTTGGCTTGCTCCTCCATATCAGAATGGTGTGGTTATCTGTCTTCTGGCTTTTTAGAGTCTGTGGTAAGAATCTTCTCCCTGAAGAGAAAGCCAGAAGGTACAAGTAAACCAAATAATTATTTTGATTTGAAGCAGCAGTACATGCATGTTATTTTGGTGCATGAAGGGGTAAACCATCTTGACACAATTGTAAAGCTGCACATCTTTGTAAGGCTCTTAGAATGGAGAATAAATTATTTGTTGACAGTATTTAAACATGAGGTTCCCACAGAAATTGCTGTCTTAGTAATAGGCTTACCTGCTAGTGAAGGACAGCTGGCTCCAAAACACCTTTGTTGAAATTGCCCAGAAAGAGAGGAGACTTTATAAGTTTTTACAGAGGGAATTTGCCTTAGCTGCTTCCATTTTGCTCATACATATAATGAGAAGTCCACCTGACAGAAAAAAAAAAGGCTGAGAGTTTTGTGACAGACTGGCACCACTGCCATCTTTTTGATAGGTCATGTTTTGATGTGACTTAACCTTACTCACTAAGGAAAAGAGAGTATATTTAAAACTATTATTTTGTTCCCAGCACTAAGTTTTTTAGGAAGAAGGGGTTTAGTGGAATAGCTCAGTGGCAGAAAAATCTTCAATTTTTTGTAGTAATCTTATGGCAAATTTTAAACTGGAATTATATACCATGATTAGCTTGAAAACATGAGATTTGAATTCTGTTATCTTGATTTAAAAGACAATAATTCTATTGAGTCTACCTGGGACATTTTATAGCTGCAGTTTAGCATTGCAGAACATGAAGCCAGATTCTTTTTTGTGTAGTGGTTTCTGCCTAGCATTTAAAAAAGATGGATGGGAAGTTAATACTTCATGTGGAATATTAGAAGAGTTTGTGGAAAAGCCTTCAAGTCCTTCTCCATTTGATTTTGTTCTTTTGAAGAGTCTTCCTGTTTCTTTGCCTTAAAGTGGTCAAGTGAAAAAGTCATTCTGCTCTTTCAGTAGTTTCTGCTCTTACAGTACTTCACATGTTTTCTCAGCACAGATCTTATCCCCATTTGTGCCTCCCTGTCTTAGCAGATGCATGGAATGTAAGCAGCTTTGTCTTTCACCTAATACAGGGAAAACCAGGTGACAGCAGACAGGGTGTTCCTGTCTGTAGAGGGGGATGACTAGTGTTAATGACAGCACATCAGTTTTCCTGTCACAATTAATGTAGTAAAGGGGACATGTCTGCAGAGACTTATAAATACACAACTGAAATATGTACAGACAATATACATGGTGTGAAAGATGGCAAGGCAGGAGCTGACTCATCATTAAGGAGTCTGGCTTTTCAGGGCAGATGATGCCAGAAGACCTCAGCCACTTCATCCATGAGACTGAACACCTGATGTAAATAAATCTCTTTACCAGGTATGTACTTGCTACCTCTTCCTATGAATTTGGGATGTTTTCATCTTCCTCAGGTACAAGGTGAGCCCATACTTTGAGTTTCTTTGGAGATCATCACAGGCCTTTTTAAACTTTGCAGACACAAAAAGCCATGTCAGTTTTGTGTGGCACTGATTTTCTCTGTTCCTTCCAGCAGTATTTGGTTCAGAATAGCTTTAGGAGACCATTGTCATGAAGACAATGTTTCTATAAAAGCTCTGGCTGTCAAGAAAAATCTGGCTAGTATTGAAAGAGGAAGAATCATTTCCTAAACAGACTTCAGACTTTTCAGCTTTCCATCTTATGGGAAGTGTCTGTCTTCTTACTTGGATCACTTTCATGACAGCTGCAGAATCCTTGAGAGTTTAGCAAAACTGTACAGTCCTTTCCTAATACAGTTGTCACATTTGCAAATACCTCTATAACCCCTCTGTTATTTTCAAAGCTCTATGTACAGAACATGCTACCTATTATTAATTAGTAGACTTGATTAAGAAGTAAGTTGCAGGAATGGCCTACAGTTCACTTTGGGTAGAACTTTGGGTACTTTTCCCTTCTTTTTTGTCTTTCTGACTTTAGAGGTATTGGGGTTTCCCCCCTTTTGATGTTTGTCTGCCATTAATGTGATGTGACATGGAGGTAAAACAGATGAGTATAGATCTTTCAGCTTCTACTAACCCAGACAGGGAAAGCAACTGTCTCCAAGTTTGGAAGATGAGTATAAGCCAGGAAGTATGATGTATGAAAAAGAATTAATTTTTGTGGTCTAGAAGGGTTTGTTATTATGTCTTTGACCTAATATGGTTCAACGCATGATGTATTTTCAGCCCCTGGTGGTTAGAACCTAGGGAAGATCTTCTGATTCACCCACAGGGCTGTGTCAGGCTGGGTGTGGTAGTAGAAGTTTTGTTGGGTTTGGGACATTACTCATGGGCTGAAGTGGATGTTCTTAGGGTTGGTGGGGCCACACTGACTCAGGCAGGTCATCCCAAGTACAGGCCAGTAAATGTGTTCCATGTCACATTGTCCTCAGTGTTCTTCCACCACGCTGACCGGTACATTCAGAAAGGCAGGCAGCTCTCATCCCATCATTTATGCAGAGCTCTGTACTAAAACTATGGAAAGGAATAATGCTTTAAATAATTTTTCACTTCTAAAAATGGTGCACAACATCAGCTTTTGCATGTGTACATACATTGGTTAAAACTATGCCCCTTCAAAATAAATAAGACAGAAAAAAAAGCCAGGTATTAATTTTACCATACTTTGGAGAAGCTGTAAAGTCTCTTAAAAATTATTTTGACTTAGCTCTTCTGTTCAGTATTTCTGTCTCAATATCAGTGACTGACAGTACAGATGGACATAATGTATTTCAGGAGATAAAAGGAAGCTAAACAAACTCATTCTATTTCCAGAGGAATACAAATTAAAATAATATACAAGTACCTAATTTTTTCTTCATCTGCATTCATGCAGAGCTCTATACCATAAGTGCATCCAAAATATGGAAAAGGTAACAGCTGATAGGGTACAACTTGGGTTCTCTGAGCTTAAAAATAAACTGGAATTTGATAGGAAATACATTACTGTAAAGAAGAAAAGATTGCCATCAACTGTATGGAGTTGGTTTTGGTGTGATTACTGAAACTAAATGCTTTGTGTTTCAAAAATTATTTTTAAAAAATATTTTAATTTTTTGTTTATATTTTGTCTATATATTTGCAAGCTTATATGTGTACATGTATAAACAAGCACATACCCACATGTGTAGAATCTTCTGTCTGTTACAGAAACAGTTACTAATTCTGAAGAGGTAAGAGGTACATTTACAGAAAGGTACATCTCATGAAAGCTGTATGCGTTACAGAGACTGGAAATCAGACCAGATGTAATAAAGTCATTCCTGTACATTTTACATGATATGTTTCAGGCATAAGACTTGCAGATAAGGTAAATTTCACAAGTTGCTGGCAATTAAATCTTTACATTTATACAAAACTCAATGTAATACTGCAGTAGGACAAGTTTTTGCAGCATTCAGAAGTACTTAAAAATAGATAGGTTTCAATCAACTAGTAGCTTATTCAGGCATGTGCTCAAATATAGTAGCTGCATTCATTAGATGAACACTTCTGCTAACCCTTCAGCTACACTAATAAAAGAGTTATCCTTTATGATGAGTGTAGTAGCACAGGGTTCTCTTTTTAGCTATTAACATCCTTCAAAGACCAAGGTCTAATCATTATTAGTGATAGTATTTGGTTTTCAGCAAAGGAGTTGAAAGTTGGTAACTTAACAGCATGTTGTTAGAATTCCTTACTGAAAATGGGGACAACTTTGCTTTTGGGAGCAGCTTATATGCTATAGCTGAAGTGAATTTGCTTCTGCTCTTTGAACAAAGAAAGCTGTCAGACAGCAGCAGCTATCTTGATGGACATTGTGGTTTGGTTTGTTTTACTGTTTTTGTAGCATTTATCCTTTCACTCATGCTTTTTCCTTTGCACTTGGTTCCCTTGTTAAGGTAAGAAAAGCGAGTTTGTGGATTCAGGCTCTCTTCACTTAGCAAGACAAGGATGCCAAGTCAAGTAATTGCTGCTCTCCTCTGCTGAGTTAGACGAAAGACAAATTTAATCCACTAATACTGATATAAAGCTAAAATGATCCTCTGCAACAACAGAGTGGTTTAGGATTAAAAATCTATGTTAAATAACTGCTTTCTTTATAGAACTGTTTTCCAAGTTAACCTAAGTATGAATGTCCTTTTTTCTGCTTCCAGTTTACTCTGACCTGAATGTTTTCTTAGAACACACCAAGAACCTTTTTATCACCAGTGATGTCATATGTCCCTTCTCAATCTTTTTCCTATTTACTTTACACCTCAGTAACCTGTGAGTCAACTACAAGAGTTCTTGGCCAAAAATCAGTGTAACAAACCAGGCAAAGAAGTACCAGCCAAGAGCCATGCAATGGAAAACTGGGATTAACAGCATGAAGATCTTCAAAACTGCAAGTTAGCCTATTAATGACATCACTGCTGAAGTGAAGCAGCTACATTTTTCAAGTTGCTTTTAGAAGTTAACCCCTACAATTCATCTTTTTTCCACTGTCATCTCTAGGTGAGCGTTGTATTCTTTCTGTCTTAAGTGCAATCATTACATCCACTTCCAAGGATTTTTCCTGCTTAGGATCTACTTTTCAGTTTCTGCTCACTGGAATGGTGATCCTTTGTGTTTCTTTCTCCACCCTCTCTGGCGCACAGACTTGACTTGCCCATCTTTGTGATCTCTTAACCCGCTGCCAGTTTTGTGTCTTTTGGTCCCTGGAAAAGCACTCCTGATTTTATAGTTCTTCATGTGCTTCTGCCTCACAGCAATTTCATTTTGTCCCTTTCCAGCAGTACTATCTCACCATCCCCTCCCTGTAAGAGCTCTTCCCTGCTTCTTTAACATTTGTCTATGAGGTCTTCATAGGAAAGATGATAGCAAGGACCCTAAGATTGCAATTATTGTAGAGAGTAGCTGGCAGCAGCATAAAAAATTTAATTTGTAGTGAGGTGAGAGTTACTTGAAGGAGTGGGAAAAGGGCATTTTCCCCCTCTGTCTTAGTTGAGCCCCTTGGGGATGAGACAGAGGGCAAGGACCTCTATGTTTTAGGGAAGTTAAGAGCACCATCAGTGTTTGCCAGAAAACTCAGACTGTGGAGGAAGAACAGCAGCCCAGAGATGGTGATGGTGGTCCCTGTAGAACTGCTGAAACAAGGAAAAAAAGATTAGCACTCTTCATCAGACAGGAAAGCACAAGTCTTTCCTTAGTGAAAGTTGGAGCAGTGAATAAGCAGACCCTACACTGCCAGAGGCAGATGGCAGACCAACCCGAAGTAACCAATGCAGCTGGAGAGAAAAGTCAGTCACAGTTTGGCAATAGCCCGAAGTTAAAAGAACCAACTTCAGGCACAAGCACCAGCGTACTGCAGGACTTGGAACAGCCCATGTGCCTTGAGGGATTGCCTGTCAGGGAATGCTCCAGAGGTACCTGCAACTTTTTTACTTGTTTTATTTGTAGCAGTCCATCTTCCTTGGTTTTGCTACTGTCAATGCTATCACCTCCTGTTAGAGAGATTTTTAATTTGACTGTAAATTCTATGCAGTTCCAAAGCCAGGCATAGTAAACACAGTGTCAATCAGTGTGCATCTTCTGTTTGCAAGTCAAAAACAGGCAAGTAATTCATAAGCTTGGCAAACTACTAAATCAGATAATTTTTGTAGTCTTGATTTATTGTCTAGCTAGGCAGAGAATGGTTTTTTGTAGCTGAAGTATGTCTTGCATTTGGTCTGTACTTCACAAGGGCTTTTACTGCCCTTTTTTACCTCTAAGAAAGCTGATAGGTGGATAAAACCAGTTGTAAAGAATTGATGTAGAATAACTTACACAGTTCCAAACAGAACTTTAAATTGAGTCCTGTCTAATTTATAAATTAATGGAGGAAGGAGAAAAAAGTAACTGGCCGTGGAAATAGCATGAGAAGTGAAGTCCATAAAATGAAATGAAGCAGTGATAGTACCAAGGACACCATTCAGAGGTGGCACAGGCAGTGAGATGCTTGCTGCTGCCTGCACATGCTGTTTCACTACAGAAAGAGTTGTCAGATACAGATTCTGATATGTTCCAAATCAGAACTGTAGCAAACTTCTGGCAAGCTATTAATCAGGAAGATTGGTGCTGAGGATTTTTCTATGTTTCCTGAATATCTTGGATGAAGATTGAGTCTGAGGTTAAACCTTTGCTTGTCCTTTTTCCTCAGTACCTTCTGTCTATTATACTCTTAAATGTGTCATGCTCTTGGATAAAACCAAGAGTTTTCTGCTTTGATTGTGTTACACCAACTGCCTAACAATATCTGCAGATATTGCAGACCACTCTTACAACACACAAGCACATGTCTCTTGTTTGTAGTGATCCTCCCTCCACCTCGAGGCAAAGCAAAGCAATCTGGAATGTTCTGCTTCACAAGGTGACATGTCTGAAACTGGGTTTTTTTCCTAGTTTATCATTCCTGCGTGTGAATGCTCCCACCTGCTACTGCAGTGTTTGAGTGCCTGCTGCATAATATCACTGGCTATAACCAAGTCTCTGGTAGATATCATGGGAGCTTTTGATTTATGCTCTTTCAAGCATTCTGCCTGAGGCTAAATTTTAGAGTTTCTGGTTAAGGTTTTATTATTTCCATGAGGTTTAACTGAGTGGAAAATATACCATTTTGTGAATACCATGGTGGGATGATTTGTTTGTTGGTTTGGTTTCTAAAAGGAAAGTTTTGCAGTTTATTTTTTTTTAAGCAGTTTGTTTTGCTGGCAATGCCTTTAGCTGAGTGATCAGTTTGATGCTACATGTAGAAGCTTGGGCAGCTGGGCCAAAAAAACTTCAGAAGGTATGAAGGTATCTTTTCTGGATATTTTCTTATACATTTGTACTAGAAGTTATTTTGCACATGTCAAATGATGTTTATTTTTCATACAAGTCCACTTCTTGTGAAAGTATTGAGAAAGCAGTGAAGGTAGCTTACTGTGACAACAGTGAACACAACTGGGATATGTTGTCATATCCTGCCTGCACGTGTTTTGGATGTAGTGCAGATACACTTACCTTCCAAGGCATAAATCCAAAGGAAAACCTGATATCCTCCCTTATGCTGCTTCTTGCTGTAATGACATTTCTATAACAAGGTTCTCATCAGTGAAAACAAATGGGGTTTGTATTATGGGATGGCAAGGTAGTATCTGTGCAGACAAGCAATTGCATTTGAGTTGTTTCAAGCATTTGTGCCTTGATTTATAGTCACTGAAATTTAATCTAGGGTGTTTTGGTTTTTTCTTCGGACTTTCTCTCTGAGAGTTCTAGTGAAAATATTGCATCACCACTTCAGGAATGGAGCAGCAGTGTTATTTTGATCTGTCAAATGCAGAGGCCATGAACTTCCCCTGAGAAACTCGGTGAAACAGCCTTTCTGTTCACTTGAGGATTTGTAGTGTAAAGAATGCTTCCTAAAACTGAGGCCTCGCAGTTTAAAACAGTAGCTCTCATAACTTGTTCTGCATGCGAGCCTGATTTGTTTGCATATTCTCATTGGATGCAGAGAGAAAAGTTACCTCTGTGTGTGTGTAGATTTATCAGGCCAAAATCCAGCACTATAGTAAGAACAGTATCCTTGAAAAAGTAGTGATCCTTCAAACTTACCTAAACATAGTCTTGTCAGACCTTAAATGTGCCTTTCTGCAAGCTTAAATGTGTTTAGGCTTTGTGAGTATTTCAAAACCTGTTTGGAAAAATATTTTTTTTTTTAAGTGGAGATTTAAGAGGAAAATATCTGAAATAATTTTAAACATGTAAAATCCCCACAGCAGTCATGCATCTATTTGACAGAAGCTTAAAAATAACATTGGTTGTAATGCTTGGCAAAATTGTGTGTGTGTGAGGGCATGTAAGTGTGTGGGTTTGTGCCTTTTAAAGGCGAACAATGCTAACATGTCTTTACAAATTACTGTCCCATTTGCTCTTGATACCATCAGTGATCTCAGAACAGCTCTGGAGATGGTGCTTAATTGTGGCAGAATGAGGGCATGGATATAAAATTGTTTTGTAAGTCTCACTCGTAAATATTGACTGCAGTGTAGCCATGGGGTGGGAGGGTTTAGGAGATGGGGGTTGGAAAATCTCAGGGCTCAGCTCTGTGCCTGTGGTTGGAAAGGATGATGTAGCAATGCTCTCACTAGGAATCCCAGTTAAAAGAGATTTGAATTAATCTTCAGACTTTTCTCATTTATGAACAAAATCTAGATAAGAATATGCACACATTCTCCTTGTCCCTATTTTCTTTTTTTGCCTCTAAGGCACAGTAGCAGGAAAGCCTCCATGAGCTATTGTCAGAACCATGCAAGGAACAAGATGCCCAATTTTCCAGGCATCAGTCTTTTCCTTTGCCTTCCAGCACTCTGATGCCCAAGAAAGGCATTGAGATATAAGTTTTTGTTGTTGACAGCAGAGGACATGCACAGCCATTCTTGCTTTTCTTTTCTCCTTTCTTACTTGTGGCTTTTGCCACCAGATTCTTTCTAAGGACCCATAAGAGACAGATAATGACCTCCCAGTTTCCTATTTATCTTTCCTTCTCTTTCCTGGGCTCTGAGAGGGGCCTTATAGGAAGGAATAACAGCTTTTATCTGCAGTGATGTGAAGGGGATCTTTGACACCCTGCTCCCCCCAGCATCATGGGAACACCCTCTGAATAGCGCAAATTTTGCAGCTGCTGCTTTTGTTGCATGTTCCTTGCCTTCAATCACCACCTCACACATTAGCCTTCTCTGGTGCAACTCATTAACAGCTGTCTTGTTTTCAGGGTGTTCTTTGAGAGGCTATGTACCTCCCCAGAACCCTCCTTTCCCCTGCAGCACAGCTCTTCTGGAATCAGGGAAACTGGCAAATCCCTCCAGGTCCCAGTGTTCCAGTGTAGTCCCTAAAGAGGAACCCACAGGTTTCACAGGCAGAGTTTGGACAGAAAGTCCCTGTTAACCCTTGAGTCAACAGAGGTAATGCACATGGTTCAAGGAGGAGAATGGGAGTGCAGAGACTTCTGATCCTTTTTCTTAGCTTCTCTCAAATGAAAGGAAGATTGGAATTGGGTTTTCTCATTCAAGTGTTAAGTGAAATGCCTCTGTGCCTTAAGAAAGGGATACTCAAGTAATGTGAGGGGGGAAAAAGGCAGATATTTTCTTATGCACTCATAAAACCTTAGGAATGGAAAAATAAAGCTGTTGTTTAGTCACTGAGGTTCAGACAGCAAGCTGGGATCTCAGTCATGGCTGAAATTCCCCAGGCATGGGCACTGCACACATCCTAAGCAGTCCCTGTTGCAGGAGCTGGGAATTGCAGGAACGTCTGGTAGGATGTCAGCCTGCTCTGGCGTGGCGTGGCAGAGCTCACATCCACACAGAGAAATACTTTCCTCCTCCAGGCATGGGACTAAGCTGGGAATGGTCCATGGCCCATCTTAATGTCCAAACTTGAACTGTGCCCACGTAATGCTTGGAAGAGAGTTAGCTGGCCTCAGCCAAAACCATGCCAGAGGCCGTTCTCCAAATTGAGCTGGGTGGGTGACTGGAGTGGGTCTGTGCTCAGACACTGTTAGTTTGACCAGTCTAGACGTAGCTGAAGGATACAGTTCCTTCTTCAGGAAAACCACAGCCCAAGGATTGACAAATAGGCAGAGGAAACGTCAGTTTCTAGTACAAATTTTATGTACAAATTACTGTGAACTCCCGTGAGCAGCTGCAGGAGATATGAGGTAAGGCTTTGCAGGTGACCTTAGACCCACTGGTTTTACATGGAGTTATACATATGGAAGATGTCCCAGAAGTGACCTTGGGGAGCTGACAAAGAGAAGCTTGTTGCCCTGACAGAAAAATAAGCCACAGATGGAAGAAGTAGTAGATAACAGCAGTCTTGACAAGAAACATAAAAGAGGACAAGACTGAATGAAGCCAGGCTTGAAGGTTTTAGTCTTCAAATGAATGATAAGGGAGAATAATTAAACAGGAAAGGGTAAAGAGATGGGAGCCATAAAGTAATCAAACTTGCTAGTGAATAGTAACCACTAAAATTAGCTACTTTCTTCTGCCCTGAAGAAGGATTTTAATCTTCTGCATTCATTTAGTCAGCTCCTACCTCCACCTTAATGTTTTTTTTATAAACTACACTTTTCTGACAAAACAGCAGATGTAACTTCTATATACAGTCAAAGAATATGCATATATATGCAGCAGCACAGAACATATATTAATGGCTCAAATATCTTTAGAGAAATATAACTGTAAAAGGGTTTAATTTGTAGGAAGAAATAGAAATCCAAAATTCATGCATGCCTGCAGTCCCCCATGTGCTATATTCCAGCTACAGCTGACAGCACTGGTGGGACAGCCAGGCCATAGCTGTCTGCTTTGTAAAGAACCTGTAAATTTGACAGCAGATGAACTCATCCTATGGCTGACTGGCAAAGGAAGGCGTAGCTGTTGTCTTCTGTAACCCCATTTTATGTGTCTCTGGTCATGGAGCACAACCTTGTGATGGACACACTGCCACCATTCCTGTCAGTCTGTCCACATGTCTACACAGAAAGGAGGAGAGATGCAAGATCTGACCCTCTGGAATATTTTCCTGTCTCCCCCTTGACACTGGCATAGTACTGACTGAGCTATATGAAAGGTGTTGGGAAATAAATCCCAGCCCTTACTCTTAGCTGCATCTAGTGGGACACTTTTAACACCGTTTGGAAGATTTCAATTTAATTGACCTTCAAGCATGACTTATTTTTGTGCTCTGAGTATTTTTAAGATGAACCCAGAGGAACTAACTCCTAAATAACTCTCTGATGAGAGTGGAGGAGGACACATGGTGTTGCCATTTCCAATATCTTTGAAGGGTCTGGAAAGTCCCTGAGTGATGTTTTCAGCTTGGGAGAGAATTTTCTAAATGTAGAAAGCATGAGCCATGAAGTAGTCTTTGTTGCCAGAACTCTGAGTGAGAGAAAGAGATTGGTTTTTAGGCATGTCAAACCTTTCCTGTCCAGCCTTGTGCAGCTGATGGCACCCTGCAAGGATCACGGTAACTCAGGTGTGGTGCACTCTGGCTTCCAGGGCCTCAGCGAGTTTGTGTGTGTGTTGTTCGTGGCCGTGCACTAGGGGAGAGCACCTCTATGGGAAGATAGAAAACAGTCAACTTCCCACTTTAAGTGTGGGATACTTGCAAATAATGTGGAGTGGAGAGAAACACACTGTAGGCTGGGGACACTGCAGCAGGTTTTTTGGTGGCACCAGGGTCCTTCCATCTCAGCTGAGAAGTGTCACCTCCATGCTGGAAGTGTGACTGAGCAGGTACTTCTCTGCCGTGGCTGTGTGTGCCACTGGGCATCTGCCCTGGATCTCTGCTCATCTAGAACAGCCAGGCTGAGGAAGCTGCTCTTCACCTCTTCCCAGATGGTGTCTCTGGTGCTCCTGTGTGGTTGGCCAGCCATGCCACACATAGAAAGGATGCAGAAGCTCACAAGTGCTGAATGTCTTCCGGCAGCCTGCTCCCAGTGGGATTATGCATGGAGCGATTGGAGTTAAGGGAAGGCTACAAGAGTGGATAGTTTGGATAGTCTCCAAATAGTCTCAACCTAGTAAGCAAAATAAATATATTCCAGAAGGCACCCTCTTGATTTTTTTCTTTCTAGGGAGTAAGGAAAGGATCTGAATCAGGGCTCTGTGCTGCATGGGCAGGGTATTTAAATGATATTTCTCCTCTCAGTTAGGACTGCAGGGGATTTGCTTTCTTAGAGAAAAAGCAGCAGAAGAATAAAGACACAGACTGCTGGGTAAATTGATAACTGGTAGTGGCTACAACCTAATTACTGTGTCTACATATCTGATTAACTTTTTTCATCTTTTTTTTCTGAGATTTTTTGAGTAATCACTGCTATTACTTGTAAACAAAAATTTTATAAGGTGTGAAATTCCTATACTGCTGTGTTTATCACGATTCCTGACCTTATTCCCCAGGGGAAGGGTGTAGTTCAGCTTGGTATAAGCAATCCTGTGCCAGATGTGGGGTAGTTCATAATAAGAAATGTTATTTACAGAGATGGGAGGAGAGGGAGGAATCAGAGGATCAAGGTCCCAGATAGGCTGGAATGTGCAGGATCAGATGTCTGCATTGGAGCACTTACTGCCTTAATTTGTGTTTCACAGGATGCCGGACTCTTGTGGATCAGTTCTCTTTTCAATCAGCATATGCCTACATATAGCTTATTGCCATTCCAGTCATAGCCCTTGTTTATGTCACTAACAGACCTCATCACATTTGACTGTGCTATTTTTACATAACAATTAAATCAGTAGAGGACCATGGAATATGCAGTGTACAAATTCTGAAATCAGCTTGAATGTATGAATCAATGTGATTTTAAAAATGGTGAAGGGACTTAAAATAGTGATGCTTAAGTGCCACAGAGTTTAGGAGGTGAGGGTTCTGGTGTTAGTTAACCATTTACAAGCACGGAAGCATTTAGGCTCAAAAAGACCCTTAAAATGATCAAATCCAACCATTAACCCAGCACTGCCAAGTCCACCACTAAATCATGGCCTTAATAAATGCCCTGTCTACACATCTATTAAATATCTCCAGGGCTGGTGACTCACCCACTGAGTTACAGACAAAGATTGATTAGGGAATATATCAATGCAATTCACCAAAGGTACTGAAAAAAAGGAAACAATGCTGAAAAAGAAATTGCAAAATGGCTTGATGAATAATCTGTAAACACTGAAGAGAGGCATGTATATATCATCTAAGAATCTGTAATTATCTGGGATTCAAGAGACCCATGGTAAAATCCCTTATCTGAACATCTCCATTCAATGGAAAATTGCATTTAATTGAAGCAATACCAGTCAGCTCTGCACAGGACATGGAAACTTGCTTATGGGGCAGAGCATTCTGTAAGGCAGAGAGTAGTTATGGCATGCCAAGCTAGACAAAATCAGCAGGTATTTCTTTCATTAGAGAATTCTCTGTGTTTTCCCACTATCAGTGTTTCTTGTAGCTCATCTGGTCCTCTGTTACCTCCTGCATTCTGTTGTTCCTCCAGTCACTTAAAACCTGGGTGGAGAGAACTGAAAATTGGACATGGAGAAGTTGTGAGAAGACATAAATCAGTTCTCATGGTAAGGAAATAAACTGGAAATGGTGGAGGTAGCAAACTGAATCAACTTTTAAGGTGCAAAGAGAGAGATCATGGGGATTTTACCTTAAAAGGGCTAGGAGAAACAAAGAGGATTTAAAAGAGTAAAGATAAAGATTTGGTTTAAGCGAGGCTTAAGAAGGGTAAGGAAAATATTAATCTACAGCAGTATTAATCTGGCTACAGCCATGAAGTGTGTTCATGTCAACCTACTAAGTGGGAACAATATAGACTAGGGACTAAACTGAGGAACTTTTGACTTGTGTGATTGCAGACCTTCACAGACTGTACTTTCTTTTTAAAGAAAAATGAAAAAAATATAAGAAAAGGATGAAAAAATAAGAGGCATGGGACAATTAGTAAATCTTTCTGCTCTCCAGACCCAGTGAATGGATCTCTGTCCGACCAATGTGAATATTTCATATGTGGGACTGTGGTCACATTCACCCTCTCCGTTTTCTGAGGATTTTGAGCTAGAGTCTGGTGAGGTTTATGGTGGTTGTCCACTAGGTTTGAGGTGAATTTGGGTTGTTTTTCTTTAAAGTCTGTAGCCTGCTTCCTGAAACAGACCTAAAAAATGTAAACCAGTATATATCCATACTAACAGACCACCAGGGAAGAAGGCTGCTGAGCCTTACTTTTTCAGACTGGTTATACTGAAGAGCAGAAAAGATCCAATTCTTTGACCCTGGCCCAAGTCTCCAGGCTGTTTTTGTGAATGTTGGTGCAATCACAATAGCAGAAGCTTTCCAGGATGTTGAGGGTATTTTGTGTGTGTATGTGTGAAATCCAGAATTTGAAGGAGAGATTATTACAGTTTTGTAACTTGCTTTAGTGTTTGAAGAATGCCAGTCATCAAGAGCACAGAGGGACCTTTTGTGACTAAATTTCCTTCTCTCCCAAACAAAGTGGGAATTCCAAGAAGTAAAAAAGTATACTCACAATACTTGATTAGAAATAAAAGTTAAAGATTTTGTATACCACATTTCTGAGTTGATCAGCTATGAGACATCAAAATAGGCTTGGGGGTTTTTATTTATGTTTTCAAAGTTTGCTCTCTGATAATTAATCTTGTTTCAGATCTTTTGGCATGCAAAACCATTGCTGAAAATTTAGGACACTATAGTCTGCTGAAAAGAAAATTCTGAACAGTTTGCTTTCAGGCTTTTTTTGTTATTTTTTCCCCTCTATTTTCTGCTAAAGATTTACTTGTTAAAAATCAGGAATCATGTGTTGGCAAAGTAGGCAAGTAGTTTAAATTGTTCATTCTTTGTTGTTCTCAGGAGATTTGTGTCATGGTTTGTTTGTGCAAACCTTTGCTCAACTCTGGTGTGTTTCATAGGGCACCAGTTTGTCTTGCTACGGATGGCAGTGAGACTGTACATTGTGGTGAGTTAGGCACACAACTTGCAGCTTATGAAACAGAAGTACTTAGTGAAAAAGGAATAAAAATACAGACTTGCACATGCCTACAGTACAGTGCTGTTCTTCAGAAATCCTGGAATAGCCATTTTGTTTAACAAGTAAATTTTGTGGCAGCAGAACTAATGAAGCCTGGTTTCCTATAGTTTTTTGTCTCATGGGTGATTGACTTTCACTATCTAAGAGGATGTGAGCCCCAGGCAAAGCTTTTCCCATCAGTGGGTTGTTTATGTAAGGGATTTCTCCCATGAGGCCTCTCTCATATCTTGAACTCACAACTGCAAGTTTTCTCAGAGCCAGGACTCTGATAGTATCTCTATGCATCTGTCTATTTTCAGGAAGAAAAAGGAGGAATTTGGCTATCTTTCACAAGTCTACCAGTGTTAGAAGCTGGTTGGAAATATCATTGAGAAATTGATGGAATGGATACACAGGTGAACACAAAATGACTGATCATATAGGCTCCAATTTTGTAGGAAATTCTAGGGAAAATAACAGGACATAACAGGATGCAGTATTGCTATCAGAGATTTTGTGTGCTTGAAAACTCTGGTTCAAACTTTTCCCATAAGAGAAAGCAGATCTGATAATTTATTTTCAGGTTTTCAGTGTTGTGTGCAAAACAGCAGATGTGTAATGTGCCCCCAAAATAGTGCTTTCATTTTTTCTTTTGGTGAGACCATAGATCTACCCCCATCAGCAGTTGAATAGCAATGCCCTTTAATCCAGATTTCATCGTTTTTCACCTCAGAACAGAAAATTTTCATTTCAGCCCTACTACAAAAGCCTGTACTGGCAAATGTTAAGTCTAATCTTTTAGTTTTCATAATTGCACACTCATTCATAATTGCATAGCTAATTATCCAGTCAAATGCAAAGTATGCACTATTATTTTTTTAAGAATGTTCTTCAGTGCAGTCCACTGAAACAACTTCTAGCACTTCATGTATATATTTGGATGGTAAAGGCAAAGTCATAAAGAGATAGTCCTAGTGCAGCCAGGATATAGCAATGCCTATATTAAAGCCAGTGAAGTAAAATTCTAATGTGTATCCTTTGATGCTCTGCCTCAGTGATGCAATACAAATGTACATTTTAATGGTGCTTTTATAGTACTTGAACTCTTGGCTGTATTGAAATGCAATTTTTCAATCTTGATGTTTTTGGAACTTGTTGAGAGTGTAAAATGCATGGGTTTTATAGATCCCAGAGAGACCTCCCTCAAACTTTTCTTTTACCTACTCACAGAAAATCCTCCCTTGTTTGGGTCCTAGTGAATCCTTGTGAATTAGTCACAGGCAGTGAGGTAAGAAGTGGAGTTTGAGCTAGCTGTCTATATTTTAATTAAATGAGAAACTCCTGATTCTCACTAGGCAGATTCTTAGGTTTGGACTTTACTCCTTCTCCTTAGAGTCTGAACTGCTGGAAGTTTCCTAAATTCTTTTAAATTACTTGTATTTTGTGAGAGTGTCCCATGCAATTTTTAAGAACTGCTGGGGAAATAAACTGCTTACAGTATCTAGAACTTTTCAGTTATCCATTTCCAGAGATTTTGGAGATGCATTAGTAGCATCAGTTCACATATGGGGAACTCGAGCCACAGAAGATTGAAGTCACTTGCCCCAGACCATCCAGCAAGTAAGAAAAAGAACAAGAGTTAGGGGCTCATCATTCTACCTTGTGCCACATCCATTCAGACACGTGCTGCAGCCATCAGGAGAGAAGACATTTCACATGCTAGCAGTGAATACCAGAGATTTTGACCTTCAGAAATGAGAACCACTTCACCTCTGTGGTTCATAAAACAGACTGTCTGAAGAGTAGAAAGAGCTGGAGATTGGCACCTTCTGAAATTCAGACAGCTTGCACCAGTGTGCTGGCAAGGACAAGCTCATGTGTCTGCCTCTGTTAGGAGGAGGCATGTGTCCATGGCTGGGTCCATCTTCCTGTGATTTTTTTCTCTCACTCAATGACAAAATGCTTTTGAGGGTACAGAATGTGGTTGTACTGTTTTCTTCTGTGTTCAGCAGTGATGGAAGCTCTCATGGGAGAATGAATTACCCTTCCTTTCCTTCTGTGCAGACACCTCATATTCCTTTAAATACTGTCTGGTCTCATATTTTACTAGATGAGCCATCTCATCATCTTAATCATAACCTAAACAAGCTAGTTTTGTCCGTGTGTACCACAGTAGGAGCCTGGGCATAACAGACCAAATTTTGAACTTTTGCCCTGGATTGTGCTGTCTTACCTGTGTAACCAGAGTTGGAGAAGTATTTGTGCTCTTCTTCCTACATCCAGTGCCTCAAGTCACAGCTTTTCATCAACCAGAGGATGAACATAGCTCATAGCTTTTTTTTTTTTTGCTTCTCTCACAGGCTTCCTCAAACAGAGAGGTAGGCAAAATAACAGCTTTAATATTCTTCTTCAAAAGGGGAGGAACAGCAAGAAACTATAGTGGGACTTGGTGAGAAGCCCCAGACAGAGAAACGCAGTTCTGATATATTTTTAAGTGATTCTTTTTTGCTTATGGCATTCAGAATGCCAGTGGCACCCATTATATAACACAGTCACAGCATAGGAACTGAAATGTGAACTCCAAACAAACAGTAGGGAAGGAGGGGATCTGTTTACATCTGTTTTAAAGGAGAGCACTGTAAACATAACACTGAAATCTTCCAGTGGAATTTTCTTAACAGTAGTGAAGGGTAAGTCTATATAAGGAACATTTCCCAACAACAGCTCCTACTTTAACATGTCCCCAAGTCCTAAAGCTGTGTACTGTTGTTTTGTGCTGGTAAGCCCTCTTGTGTGTGTACTCAATCCTTTTTTTCCACTTACAACCCAAACTGTGGGCCAGGAGAGATCAAGATGAAGTTTTTATTTCATTCAGAGCTCTGGAATCCAGCCCACTGGAACTTGTATCTTTTGAAGCTCTAATAATTAACATTCCTACATTCCTTAAACTGCAGCACTCACCAAAATGTGCTTCCTGCAGAGCTGAATGAGGGCAAGGACATTGTCCCACCAGCAGGCAGAAAAGCATGGCAGCCCTTCCTGGAAGGATTCCTGCTGGTGTGGGGTTGATTGAAAAAGGGGATTCACCTGAGCTGGGAGTGGCCAGAAGGCTCCTGACCCCTTTACAAATACAGGAGGTATGTGTCATATGGCTCTCTTTAGTCCTCTGTTTTTAACTTATCTAAGAAATAGTCTATTTCTCATCCCAGGTCTCTGCATATTGTAGACATGCTTGGTGTCCCTGTTAATCTAAATTTGGAAGCAGATTTAAGAGATTTTTCTTGACCCTCCAAAAAAGCTGTTTTTTCTAACAACTATTGTGAGGATATGACTTTTTTTTCCCAGACCATTGCCTCCCTCCTGGGAAAGGAGGCCAAGTGAGGCCCTAACAGTGACAACAGTGACCTAACAAAGACTGTCCTCTGAATCAGCTCCCAGATAAGCAGAAATCACTTGGAAATTGCAAAAGGAAAGGGAGTAAGGTAATGTAGGTAATGTTTCACACAGGTTAGAAGAATGTGGCCAAAAGAAGTACCCACAATCCTCTGCTGAAGTGCCAAGGAATCCATTTGGCCTTTTGGTCCTTGCATGGCACAGTCCTTGCTGACTTGCATTCATGCATGATGTCTCAGGGTCTGTAGTGTGACCATGACACACAGTTTACCTCATTTAGTGTTTTCTCAAGCTATGATCTCAGAAAAGTTGTGAAGTCCACTCCCTGTCCCAAGGAAGGATCCGTTAAACCGACATCACTTTGTCATACAGATCTGTCTGCTCTGTTCCTAAATACCGCCCATAATGAGCTCTCCAGACAAACTCGCCAGTGTTTGGTTTTCCTTTTTGTTAGAGGACTCCTTTCCCCAGATTTCTTGTACTGCAAATGAAGCATATTGCTTCTTATCCTGTCTACACTGGACCTGGAAAATAGCTTGTTCCTCTCCTTTTCTTTTTGCAACCTTATACACCAAAGATTGTTCTCAAGTATCTTCTCAGCCTTTTTCTGTAAACAACTTGTTTATTCTCTTTCCCTGTATGTCAGGTTTTCTGAACCTCAGATTAGTTTCCATCACTCCCCTCAGAGCTATCTCCATTTGGCTCCATCTGTGAAGTGTGGAGTCCAAATGGGGCAGAGTACTTCAGCTGAGTTCTTTCCCATGCTGAGAAAGCAAAGCATCTAACCTTTCTATGTGTTTCACAGTCCTACCAGCATTTGTGATTTCAGCACTTAGGCCAACAACTATTCCCCAATTTGAGGATGAAGCAGAAATCTCTTACCCATAAGCAAAGCAAAGCAGGTACTTAAACATCACATTTCAGATACTGCTGGCTCCAGGTGGATTGGTGGCTGAACCCACAGAGGGATCTCACTTGCCTCCCCTTCTTTCTTTTCTGTCTGCTCAGAAAGGGTGACAAGGTGTGGCTTGCCAAGGCAGGCTGCCAACAGCTGAAATTTCCTGTACAGCTGTAGAAATAAATAACTATTGAGCATGCCTGGTTCCCATCACTCCCTTTCCCTGGCTCTGCTTTGCCCTTTCTAGCTGAAGTATCCCGTTTTGCCTGCTGCTTGTGGAGGGAGGCACCTCGGATCACAGAACGCATGCCCAATCTCTTCCATCTCTCTTCTCATGCCCAACTTTGTTTTTGATAGGACACAGATGAGATTTGTGGGATGTTTGGTGCTGCATGGCTAGTGCCCACCTCTTGATATACTGGGCTTTTTCTGGTATGACCTGCTCAGAATCACAGAAGCTGTGGCTTGGCAACATGTATAGGCCTTCACAATGCCAGAGATTACTTTTTCTGTGTCATCTTAACTAATTAAGAACGAAAGGAAAGTGATGGAATGATTAATGCTTTGACTGTCTGTGCTCTAGATGCTATTAGAGACTTTAATTCCATAGCAATTGATAGCAAATATGCAGTGACTATTGATGGAAATATGCCATGATTTACTCTCACCATGGGCTTCATTCAGGTACCTAATGTCAGTCTGTGGTACCATACACAGTCTTTGAAATGCAGCTTTTATAACCTTCTTTGCTGTAATGAAAACCAGAATTCTTTCAAGAGCTGACCAATAAAATTGTTAGGCATTTGTTTTTTTAGCTAAACTACCAGTGACAAAATATTTAAGGCATATAGTGCAATTGGTTTTCATCTGAGAGATGGGATGGTTGATATCAGGGTAGAAAATGTACGTTATTCTTTGTACGTACAATTTTGTATTATGTAAGTTAACATATTTTTAAAAATATAATGGGAAATCTTTCAGTCAAAACAAATATTATGTTCTATGTGTTTACAGAATATAAGGATCTGCTCTTTCTGCCTTTTTATTTTAAATCTCTGTGGCTTGAACTTGATTTTCTAAGTTTCCATAAGACTGTCCAAATTGGTTTGCTCTTAGAGCCATTTTAAAGTTTATTTTCAATTTCTCTTGCAGTCTATCTAGTATTTATCAGTTCCAGGAAAAATCTTGACAGAGAGACTGTGTTGTTTTTCAATTCAGTGTGTTTTTAGTGGCTTTATAGTTCTTATAGAGAGAGCATAATTGTATGTTGTTTAGTGGGCAGATGAGAACTTCACTTACAAGAAAAGAAGGTAGAGACACAGAATTCGTACAGCAAACCAAAGCTATAACAATGTCATGAAATAGTGCAAATATAATTGTGATGAAATTACTGCATGAGATTTTATGGCTCATGTGATTAGCTGTCCAGCTGTTTTTAGGAGGCAGGGCTGGAGACCAGCTGTGGGATCTGCTCACAGAACGTGACATAGGGGTAGAAATTTCAACCCATGGCTTCTGGGTTGAAGTGCCTCACAGTAGTAGAACTCCTGGTCCTCTCCTTAATAAGCAGGGGAGAGGGAATTCTGCAGTGATTCTCAGGAGGCAGAGGCAATATTTTCTATGGAATTTGCAGGCAGCCTGGATGGCAGATACAGGCAGCCATTTGGTGTGCAGCAGACTGGGACTGCTCAAACACTTTTGTCTTAAAAAAGAATGTAAAAATGTATCAGTCACTCTACAGAAAACAGTTTTATGGGCAGCAACATTACTGAGGTCCAATCCATAGCTTTCTATCTTATGGGTAGATCTCATCTGATCTACACTGCAAATGCCAACGAAACCTGTCCCAGACCTAGGATTCCCACAACATTTCACGTTTACTGATGTCTAAAACTGTTGCCATTTTCCACTGGAGTTTCTCCTCATGTCAGTTTAACAGCCTTGTGGAACTGAATACACCTGACATCTCTGTTCCTCTTAAAGGGTGATTGAAGTTGGCTGTGTCCACAGAAGTTATTAGGGGAAGACACATGCAATGATTACTCTTTTTCAATATCTTAGGAAACTAGGCCAAGAATAATAATGGTATGAGTTTGCTGGATAAAATCACATCAGGATGTTTTTAGATACAAACTCTCCAGGTTTGGCAGGATCTTGTTTAAAAAATGAATTATGCATTTTAGGGGTTCGCTGTAAAGTCAATTGTCTGCAGATTCCTTCGTAGGACAGATCTTTACCTTCTGCTCTTCCCCATATGAAGGACAGGTGATGAAAAAGATATGCATTTACTTCTTTAGATTATAGGAAGTCAAAGATATGCATTTACTTCTTTAGATTATAGGAAGTCAAAGGGGAAATTAGTTCAGATGGTTTATCTACTTTGAACATTATATACAGAATGTTATATGTCCCATGTCAGAGGGAGCTGATTCACTATTTGTAAAATTAAGAATAAAAAAAGTAAAAAGCAGAATAGGAGTCTACTTTTTCAAATACTGAGTAAATCCTTAACACAGTAAGCAATGCCTGCAGAGATGTTTAGCAGATGCTCCCCTTGAAGTATCTTTTATATGCTGAAATAAGTCACCTAAATATCAATGAAACAAGATACTCAATTGCCTTTCAGAACAAAATCAAAGTTAAGCAATGGTAAGAAATTCTTTGTACTATCTTGTAATGAATGTGTAAAACCCAGGGTTGCATCCAAAGTAGACAAAGTAAGGTAGTATTTTAAGCAGATCTTTTGGGGAAAGTTGGGGTTTTTTAATTTCATTTCATGTCCTTCCCTCTTCCCTGCCCCTCCCCAACCCCCACTGCCCCCCTCAAAAAAAAAAAAAAAAAAAAGAAGGAAAGGAAAAGTGGAGCAAACACTAAAAAACAGGCACATGTTTTCAAAATTAGAAAATTTTAATAGTCTGAAAACAAAAGATTGGAGAACTCTTCCAAAAAACTTGCTGGCAGTCTGATCACAAGTCAAAGAACTGGTAGATTATAAAGCCAGGAGAGGTTATAAATATTCATCTCTTTCAGCTTTCCTTATAGGACAAACCTATAGAATTTCACCCTGCAGTTCTTGGTTTGTGCCTAGAACATTTGAGCCAGGTGTGAAAAAATTCAGTATTGACACAAACTTGAAGTAAATGCTTCATTTCCTCACAGTAGAAATATGCATGCCTTACAATTTGAACTTATCTAAATTTCTTTCATAGCCATGGCATCTTGTAATGTCATTATGTCCAGAATTAAAGCATCTGCCTTTATAATGTGAACACCAGTGCCTGTGCTTAGGTGAGGATATGAGCTCAGCAAAATGAGATTAACACCAAAATGTGTGTCACAAACTCAGAGTGCATGAACATTGTCCAAAGGCTGAAGTATCTCATGAAGCCCAGAAATGGGGGATCTGTTGAGTTACCAGCAAGAGAAGTGACAGATCAAGTTTTAGTACCAATTACTGGTTTCCCATGTGCCTCTTCTTAATGATAATATCCTATGAGAGACTGTGATTTAACATAGCCACCACACTGACACATGAGAACTACATCTAAGGAGAGAGAAAACAGTGGTTCAACTGTTTGTCTCTTTCCAGAGCTGAGAGAGCTGACAGAAACCAAGTATGTCTGGTCACTTCTATCGCCAGAAACATGATCTGACATTTTTGTTGGGGTTATAAAGGTAACTAATGTGATTCTTTATCTTACATGGTTGAAAATATGTTTTGAAAAATATGCTTGATATCTCTCATCTCCTTTCTAGCACACAGAGTCAGCATAAATATGAAGTCTTAGGTAAGCAACAAATTTTTGATGAAAATTCTCCATCTAGAAAGAGGGAAAAGGCAGAAAAGTATTCAAGAAATAGTTATAGTGACATTTTGATTTTGAAGCTCAGGATATCAGAGGACATCAATGATCTTCAAATACTGCAATTAAAAACTTTGGTCATGCAGAATTCATTAATATTTTCCCTGTGAAGCCTCCAATTGATTAGTCTTTAGTACTTTGCCATTTTAATTTACATGGTGTGCTTCCTGTCTGGTAACACATGCAAGATTTACTGTGAGCTTTGAGCTTCAGGTTCAGCCCCATGAAGGGCATAGATGTTCAAACTGGAAATACCAAAATACAAAGCCACAAAAGAGGAACACTTTGCTCCTCCCTGTCCTATAGTCATCAAGTCTTTTTGATGTGTCTGGATTCCTATTCAGCGCACCTCTGATTGGAGCCTCAGAAGCACTTGCTTTTCTGACAGTGCTTGGCATGGTCCTGCAGCCCTCAGAAGGGCCCAGTGCAGTCAGCAAGCTGAGCACCTTTACCACGAATCCAGTTGGATCAGGCCAATGCAGAGGTGGATTTGACTCCCTCAAATGGTGCTCATTTGGGACCATGTGCCACTTCTCACATTAAGCTGAGGGTACCCACCCTCAGCAGATATTAGACCAAAGCTCAGGCAGTTAAGTGGGTATCTGTGTGGGTATGTATATATGCATGTATCTGTTGTTTATTAAAAAGAAGCTACAAATGATCTCTGGCACAGATACCAAGACCAGAACTCTCCTCCCAAATGACTGCCCTGACCACTTAGACACAGGTAAGCTCTGTCCTGCTCTTCCTGAGGAAGAGCCTGAGCTTGTGTCTGGCCTCCTTGGCCAGTGCTCCCAGTGGAAACCTGGCAAGAGGTGTGTATCAGTGCAGCACTCCACGGGCATCTGATGTCCTGTTCCCCCAGGTTCATGGGTAAAAGCCTCTGGGAGCCAGGATACCCTCTGCAGGATGCTATGCGACACGTGGCTCTGAAGAGACCAGGTCAGGTCATGCTGGGCTTGACAGCTGTCCTAGCAGGCCAGTCCATAGGGCAGCTCTGGTCACTGCCTGGACCTCAGCAGTGACTCCCAGGATATGTTAGCTGGGATATCTTGCTGTCCAGGGTCTAAATGTGGTCAAGCATTCCATTCCAAAAAGGAAAGATCAAATTGTGCAGTTTCATCATCTGAAAGTAGGGAAGAAAGGAAATGTAATGAAAATTGGGGAAATTAGAGTCTTGTTGCATGTGTGGGTCAGTCTGCTTGTTTGTTTTCAACCACTTAATTAGAAAAGGACACATTAAAATTGTTTAATGATTCCAAGACAATGTATTCTTCTGTGTTCAGGGGAAGTTTGGAAAAGTTCAAGTGACGAGTAAAATTCGAGTTGTACCCGTGTGGCTGTGACTGAAATGGGAGGGTTCTGCCTCCTACAAGGTAAGTTAACACACACAGCACAGTGTCATCATTTCTCTAGTGCAGATGGGGCCATTCACCTGGGGAACTCAGCTGTGTGTCTGTGTTTGCCTTGTCACATACCCAATATTTGTCTCTACAATTGCTTTTCACTAGCTTTGGTTTCTCAGTAGTTTTGGTTTAACCCATCTACTGACAGCTATGGTATCCTCTATCCTGGAGCAGGAAAACAGGAAATGCTTTTCAGTTTGCTGAATCTGTCTCCTCCTGTATACATTACTGCTTGCTTTGTTGATCCTTTGATGCAGCAGCAGTCATGTCAGTAAAAAAGAGGAAAGCACCAAAATTTCCTACTGCAGGCAGAGACTCGCACACAATGACTAAACTGGATTTCTCCAAACTTCTGCCTTTTCGTTCTTTCTCAGATGTTTTGTGGGGAAGTTTGTGTTCTGACAAGAAAACTATTGTGTTTGTTTGTTTGTTTGCTTTTTAAGCGTTAGGTATTTTAAAAAGTTCATTTTTTTATGCTCCAATGACTACCCAAATTGCTACAATCCGTTAGTATTTGCCTGGAGGATTAGGACTAACATTTAGAATAAAGTGCCTGGAGTGTCTCTTTGATTATTACAGAACTACCACATGAAGTATTATTTGGTGGCAATTTTATGACGTGCCTAAGTGGAATAAAATGTCAATTTTATTAAAAAAGGAATGCACCCAAGGATACTGCAATGGGACCCTGATACAAATGTTTTGCAATAGGACACATTCTCATGAAGTGATTTAGTGTCTCAGCTGGGACTTAACTCCCAAGGAGAATTCCAGAATTGTCACTTACTGACACTGGTTTATTTTCAGTGGAGAATGCTGACTTCTCAGAAAAGGAGGAGGGGCAAGAACCATCTCATTTGTTTTATCCTTGTGTTTGGTGGGTCAGGGCAAAGTTATTTGGGGGCAATTGTGCTGCATTCCTTGTCAGATACTCATTCCTCAAGTGCTGAGCAGGGAATTTTAGTGCTTTCACTTGGGCTAGTTAAAAATAAATTGTGTCAGAGGCTAGGAGATGCATTTTATATGCCTCTTGTAAACCTTACAGTCAAAAATCTCCATGAGCTGTGCAAACGTGCTGCAATCCAGTTAACATCTGGCAAGCAACAAATGGGGAAAAAACCCCTCAGTTTAAAAAAAAAAAAGTCTTTACCATAATACTGCAAGGCAAGTTTTTAATTAGCTGGGGTTGTTTTTCCCCCTTATTTTGTATAGGCCTGAAGTGATCAGCAATTTCTTAGCCAGAAAATATGCTGCTTCCACTGACAGTTCTGGTTACAGTGCAAGTCCAACTGCTGGGCTGTCTTGTTTGAAATGAATTGTTATTGCTGCATTTTGGAAAATGCAGCAGTTCTTGAGACTGATGGGAGTGGTGCAAGTTTGCAGGACTGTGTCTGCAGTCAGCACGTGCCAGTAGGTGATGCAAAGATGAATGACTCCTTGAATTTCAAGTGACAGAATGTGAATCAGGTAAGTCACAGGCAGAAACACTTATTTCTTGAGAGCTATGTCAAAACTGGAAACCATTTGAGTTCTAATTAATTAAATGAGAAAGGCCATTTTTGCCGTTATTTTCCCAGAGAAGGATGCTTTTTAAATGATAAAACATGTGTTATGGCTGTTGGTCTTGCATGTAGGTGTGTCCATGTATACACAGACTAAACACAGAAACTGATCCATTTCTTTTGGTTTTAACTCCTGCCTAAGAAAAAGACGAATTCTAATTTATAAACCAGACATGTTTCTTTATGACAAATCCAACTTAGAGTTAAAACATGCTTTGAAATTTTTCAATATTTGTATCTTTTTGAGAGAAGTTGTCCAGGCTTCATGCTCAGAAAATTAAGATATTGTTTACGTGCACTTTCTCATGTGATAAAAAAGACTTTCCAGGTGGGTGATTCATTGCATCTCAGGAGCTCTGAAGATTGTCAGTACCTATTTTACTTAACATGTGTGTGTCTCCTTGGTACCCAGAACTGCCCATTCTCTTCTTTTCAGTGACTGAATGTTTAACTTTAAGCCCAGCATGAGTCTAGCAGGACTCGGGCTGGTCGCTTCCTGAGTGCTATGCACACCCCTCTGTGAGGTAGCACACTGACTCCAGCAGGAGTCACTGCCTGGGATGTGCAGGTGGGTATTTCTGGCAATCCTGACTCTCTGTATCAGTGTGTAAAGTCTGTGACAATTTCTCTTTATATAGCACTACTTTCTCATGACTTTAAAAAAAATTACTGGCAATGTGGAGCTCAGTTAGTAGCATTTCAAAGTAATAAGCTTGCTAAAAGTGATGGGCAAGATGTTTCTTGCATTGTTAATTGAAGGGGGTCCACGGAAGAGGATGATTTTGGTTTCCCCATGTGCATTGTCTTCCCTTTCCTGCCCTGCAGACAGACTCTCTTGCTGCACAGGGATGGCAGAACTGGTGATTGTGGGGGGAAGTGCAGAAAAGTTTGGGCAGAAGAGCAAAAGAAGAAGGGGTGGAGATTGATAGGTAGTGAGCATTATTTCCACTGCCTACAATCTTCCATGAGACAGCAAGAGTTTTGAGAGGATCCCAGCTCCTTGAAGATATTTGACTTCTTTGAAGGCTGCTGAGAAAGAAAGGGAGAAATAGAGAGGAAGTGCACATCCTTACCTAATGGAATGTCTGACCCTGATGTTGGGGGAATGTCTCAGTTTTGAGTCTCCCTTAAGCAGCTTCAGAATACTGGAAACTCCAGTTGAGGGGCATTAGGGTTTATGGCTTTTGGGTTTTGGAGCAGGTAAACTCCAGACTAAACTCCAACGAAGTAAGCCACTTGAGTATGTAAATGAGATCCTTCTTTCTTGAAGGTGAACATGTAACTAAACACTGATGAATCAGGAGCTGAATTATCATAAAATTAGTCAGTGATGCTCTTGTTTCACTGGAATGGAATGTGGTGTGACCTGTACGATGTATAGTGTGATACACTGAGGTACTGGAACTGCTTAAAGTCCAAAGAGTCAGCTGCAGAGCCTAAAGTAGCAAAATGCAACAAAAGTATTTGGGGGCTGCAGTTCTTGAAAGAAAGCACTGTCCAGTGTGTCTGTGCTTAGGCAATTTCTTCTTTTACTTCCCTCACTATCTTCAAGGTTCTGCTGGGATAACTGTGAGACATTGCTGTCCTCCATAGTCCGCTGCCTCTGCAGAGCCTTCTGAGCATGGAGATCAGGCAGGTGTATCTGTGTCAAGTCACAAAATATGGGGGAGTTAAATCAGGACATTCTAAAGGTCTTAGCAGATGCCAAGAAGCCATATTCAGAATTACCAACACCTTTATTTTTATCTTACACAGTTTGTTTTCAAGCTTGAACATGTGTGTACCCTAAGATTAGAACTATTTGCATGCCAGGTTCTAGAGTTCAGTTATTTTTGAGTTAACTCTATAAAAATAATTTTTTTTTTTTAAGTGTGTGGCATTTGATCAGGAGAAGAAAGGGAGATGATTTTATTTAAAGCAGAAATAAAGGACACTTTTTCTTTCAAATTGGTTAATTAAACAAAGAAAAAGCAAAGCTGTGCATGGACATCAAGCACAAAAAAGAAGGTGGTATTCTCTGTTGCCTTCCTCCCTTCTCCAAAGATAAAAATTAATCTAATTTCTGGATCCATGAGAGCTGGTTCTCATACCCATTATGTGATGTCTGCTGTACAAGGAATCTGCAGCGCTTCAAGGGAAGTAGTGGCCCAATGCACTGGTGCCCCATGCTTCTATACCAACATTTATCTATTTTTTTTTTTTCTAGTTTTCCAGTTCCCAGATACATTGAAGTACACTTGAATCAAATATCTAACCAAACTTTTCTGATATACAAGACATTTAAAGGATAGATTCCATATGTCTTGCAGTTAACATCTACTTGCAGATGTAGCTCATGTGTTTGTGCATGTAAAAACAGGGCTTTCCACTCAACTAATGGATTTCTTAATAAGACTGCTGATGGGATAATCTATCTTCATGAAGTCCAATGGCTATGAATTCTTCTTAGGGCTAATCCTGAATCTATAGAATTTTTATATTTGAAGGTCAGAAAAAGGAAATGTTCTATAGATTCAGGGAATAGTACAGCCACTCACTGTGGCTGCTACTGTGTTGGGCTGTCTGCAGTTACAGCCAAGCCCCTGCAGAAGAGGGTCTCTATTTCTATTTGATTATTAAAAACAGTGGTCCAGATGCAACATCTGGCTCAGGAAATCCCTAAACTCCTGATTGTCAGAAACACAGAGGATATTAAGAGACGGGGGTGTGTGGAGAGGGAATCACTCTGAATGCACCCTGTTCTTATATGCTTCTCCTAAGCATCTGCCTTTGTCTGCTGTCTAAGGCAGGATATTGGGCTGGATGGACCTTTCATCTACCCTGGGGTGGCAGTGTTCTGTGTCTGGGGGGTGGAGTGGGTTGTGCCTGTGAAACCCCATCATCCAGGATCTGATGATCCCAAATGTGACTTTCCTCTCCTGCCTAAATCTTTATGGCTGTAGTGCTTCATCTGCTTTCCCCAAATCCTGCTCACAGCAGAAGTGCAGCATTGGGGGAGGGAAAGAGGCCCCCTCCTCAAGGGCTGTGTATTTTTATGTATTTATTTTGGCTTGGATGGAGATTTTTTTTCTTTTCCCCTCTGAATAGGAAATTCAGAAAGGTGACATCATTTTTAATCCCTGACAGTTTATGGGCTTTGAAAAAGATTCTGGATAATACTGAGCAATTAAGATGCCATTTTAATAGTTCTTTCAAGTGAAATCAAGTGAGTAATTAAATAAAATTGAATGAGGACCATGTCAGGCCACCCACAAGGTCTCATATCCGCTACAAATAGATGAATAAGTTAGAGTGTGGGACAAATGCTGTGTCTAAGTGGTCCTATTTATGTGTTATTGGATGACTCTAGGAATGAGGCTTTCAGCTGGAAGATTTGTTTCCTTTGAACAATGTTTCCAAGCAAGAACATGCAAGATTATCAATTCCTATTCAAACAGCAGTAACTTTCCCATCTTTTTGAATTTTTTGTGGTAGTGTTAATCCCATTGTTTTGTATAGATGGTCTGCTGTAAAATTCACAGAACATAAACAGGATTATTTGCATTAAATGCTGGATTTGAATTTCTGCTGTCTAGTTATTAGTATGATGATATATGAATGAGTTTTGAAAGTTGCTTTAGACTGCAAGCATGGGGTATGGCATTACACATGGTTTGAATTCATTCTACACAGATAAAAAAAGCAAAATGGAGACAAAGGGAAAACAAGTACTTTTGAGATATACAGTTCAATAACTAAGTAGGTACTGGAAAGTGGTATCTCTCAGTTGTAGATCAGTTCATTTTCTTAGGGTGAAAAAAACCTTTTAGGCTTTTCCAATCTTACATGTTAAATTTTGTGCTAGGATTTCTCACTATAATTAGAAGTATTCACTGGAAACTGTATTTCTGAAGTCCGTTCTTTGTACTTTGACTGGAATCCCAAACCCTGTCTTATATCTTTGCAAAATATTGATAAAATATTGATGTTTTAAAAATGTCCCATTTGAAGTTAAGACAGAGCTGTTAATACTGTGACATATGATAAGAGCCTTGAAAGCTTGACTTGCATCTACAGCATTGTTTGTACTGAAATGTTCATGGAGGAGGCAGCAGTTAAAAGCAGCAGCCAAAATAATCTCATTTTATTTAACATACAGATTCACAGAAAAACTCGTGTTATTCCTCAGGAATTTCCTATGTAGGATACCTCTGAGCACAGCTGATGGAGTGGGTACCAGATAGCACTCTCTGCTCACCCCACACAAACTTGTTTTCCCTTCATCTCAGGGAATGAATGCATCATTCATTCATGCCTGTAGGTACTACCCTGGTACAAACACATACTTGCTGTTTTCTTTCTCTCCTAAAACATGCTTTTCTGGTTTTACTTTAAATTTGGGACAATACAGGCCCCCTCTGGTGGTGAAAATATCTTCTGTGCATTTCTACAGTATCTGATACTAAAGATGTTTTGCTGAGGGGCCAAAATGTCTGTGTTACGTTTTAAAGTAATGCAACCATAGTTTGTTCATTTTTCTAAGAAAAGCACTGGAATGAGCCAAAACTGGAGGAGAAGAATGCGTAGGAGAGGTGTTCCAGTGTGTGTCAGGTCCCAGGAATGTGGTCAGTGGCACTGACGGGTGCACACAGAGTAGCTGCAAAATTCATTGCACCAACTCTCCCTGCCCAGCTGGCGCTGGAGAGCAGGGATGGTGCTGAAACGCTAGGGCTGGGTCCCCTGCTGGAGGCAGGATGGTGCCTTAGGGAGAAATGGGAAACAAAAGGCTACTGCTGAGGAAAAAATACCTGTTTAATTTCACAGGCTGCTCCTTCTCTGGTCACTGGAAACCACAGGCATACTGGATGTGGCATGGTGAGGTAGAAAGCAAGCATAGGTTGATTTACTGGTTTCAGTGGCTCCTCTTAATTTGGTAGAGTGGTGTTAAAAATACCCAAACATTTGGACTTACAAGAGGGTTATGATATGCAACATTTTAATTTAGAGGAAGATTCTTCTAATCACTTTTCCTCTAATAGGTTTGCATGTGATAAAGTGGCATTTCCCTTTGCTGTTGTGTTGGTGTTGTCCTCTGTGGCAAGATATTTTAGCAGCATCTGATTTCCAGGAGGCTGAGACAGTTTCTGAAACTGCTGGGGAAATCAAACATTTGAAATCACTATGGCATCTTTAAAAGCAAGTGTGTCATGAGGAAGATAATCCCAATGGCTATCCCAAATCAGTCTCAGCAGACCCTAGACAGGGCTTCTCCTTCCCTTCTCAATCTGGCTGATTCTCGCACATTGCACAAGCTTCCACTGGCATTTCTTAGGCTGTTCCCTAAGCCCTGGCCTTGACTTTCTGTCTGCTGCCTCCCAGCAGCCACACATACCATCTGCCACTCAAAGGATAAAAGAGTCCTGTCAACACAACAGCTGACCAAGAAAAAGAGTCATTCACCAATGTGTTTATTTGCTGAAGAGCACTCGATCAATTCTATCAAGGGTGACAAAGAGGATTTAATAGGAACATACAATAATTCTGTTGTCGTTTTAAAACCCCACTAGCCACAGTAATGGTTGCTGAAGCACTTACCATTGTCATGTGATTCCTATTAGCCTCCTCTCAAGGAAGCCAAGGAAGAGGGATTGTGCTGTTTCGTAAAAATACATTTAATGTTATTTAAAAGTTTGTAATGCAAGTGTTGGCTTCCCAGAATTGCCTACTTTTCTTCATCTCCTAGTAGCTCTTCTGTATACCTCTGGACTGCAAAAAAAATCACTCTGTGCCTTAATCCACTGTGACATTTTAAAACTGCTAGCAGGGGTCATCCTGGCCAAAGGCTTCTGAATGGTTGGGGTTTTTTTCTGTAATAAGTCTGAAGGCCCTGCACAATTTGCTGGTAGGTTTCTACTGTCAGTAACTGTGTGCTGCCATCAGAAAAGAGACAAGCTGCCAGAATAGCTGGACTGCTTAGAGTTTAGGGTATGGGGGTTTTATTCCAGTTTAATTAATTTCTATTAGAAATAGGCATAACAAATTTTATTTGTTCTTTCCGATGTAGGATTAAGAAAAGAATATTTTAAATGAAATTATTTTAGTTATACAGCTACAGCCATTTACCATGTGAATAAGCAATGCTTGCTCACTGGGTTGTGGAGAGCTTTAAGAAAGAAAATGGAAATGAGATTATGGCTGCTTTTACGGAACTTTCTTTTTCAAAATTTCAAATGCTATATTACGTTCAAAAATAGTTTTTTCACCTTAAGAAATGAAGACACTATTCATAGTCAACCTTCAGAGTCCTTCTCCTTTACTGAATTGAATCAGTTATTATCAAAGTCTTTTTTATGTATCAGACTCTGAACTCAGTCCTTAAGCTCCTTTTGATGAGCGAAATAGTTGTAATTAATGGGCGTTCTCATAGATGATGTTTATTTTCCAGGTAACTGATCAGCAGTGCTCCAGCTGCATGAAATGGAAGTGTTAAGGTGCAGCTCATGCCGTGTGGCATGGGTATGGAAGAGGTGAGTGCCCAACCCATCTTCTATCATGGCCTTGTTTCATCTTCCATGCAGTGAGCAGTGAGATTCCTAGGGCACCAATCTTGTCTTCTTCTGATTATTCCTGGAATTCCCCTTTGCTGGCTTTTGTTCAAACAATGATTTTGGTACGGAGATTATAGGACAAGGAAGATTGGTCACGTCCACGTTAAACACTCCTGTGGCTTTTCTCTGAAGTTACTATAATTTATCAGCATCCCTTTTGAACTGCAGGCACTAGGCCAGGACAGTATCCCAGCAGTATTTGCTCAGGACTGCATGCAGACATCCTATAGCCATCCTGCTGGATACAAGCCCTGGGTATCTGCTCATGTATCCCAGAGCAGCATTGTCTCTCTTAGCAGCATGTCACACTGGGAGCTCCTGTTCAGCTGACAGAGCAGCATGACTCCAATATATCTCCAGCAACCTAAGGCTGATGAAAGAGATCCCTTTTTTTCCCAACTTCAGTTAATAATGAAGGGAAACAAGATTACATTGAGGTCTTTTTAACCTTTTTCTTTTTTTTTTTTTTTTTTTTTCTGGGGACTGGCTTCATTCCTGTGACCCAGAAACAAAGGCCTTAGGTATGAATGGCTATATGGTTGAAAAGATCCATTCTCTTTCTTTGTTCAGGCAATCTATAACAGATGCCAGCAAAGGTATTGAAAGAACTTTTGGTATGGGCATATGCATTCCTTTGACTGGGTGCTTGCATGCAAGAAAGTTTATGTAATTTTGATAGTAAGAGCTGGTATTTGAATTCTATCCTTGCTGCAAACTACTAATTAAAGTTGAACAGGACTACCCTATTTATCCTACTGCTGGTACTGAAAGCTGCTGAAAATACTGTTCAAAAGATCAGTGAAAAAAATGCTAAGAAAAATACAGTAAGTAGTGAGCAGAGTGTGAAGGGCATGTATATCCAAGCTGCTGTGATGTTCCTAGTTACTGTAAGATAGTGTATTCATGTGACAGAATCTGGCTGAAATTCTCCATCCTTCTTCCTCATTACTGCTGTTGGCAGCTCCCCAGGCTCCTGCCAGGGAAATCCAGCCCCAAGGTGCTGTGTGCTTCATGCCCAGAAACTGAACATCAGAGGCTGATAAAGATGTCAGGTCACGATCAAGGGACAGAAAGAATTAAGTAAGGAATTTCACAGCCACACACGAGGCTGGTGCTGAGGAAGAGGGAATAGAGACAAAAAGGATTTTTCAGTAAAAGTGCCCAGCTTACCAGCAAGATCAGCTGGGGAGAGAAAAGGAAGCTGAGTTGAGCTGGTAGATCTAAACAAAACAAGCCAGGAGCTGGGCTGTAACATAAGGATGATCCTCCATAGCAGCAAGCAAAGGAAGGCAGAAGCATGCACAGGCTTCATTGCTTCTTTATAAACTCCCTTGTAGTGCTCTGTACTTGGCAGGCTCCCGACTCACCCTCTATGCCAGAGGATTTTCCTGGCTAAAGCAATCTGCTGGCAGATGCTCCCCCACCTCAGACCTAGAGATACCATCTCCCAAACAGCCTTGTGACTAAGAGGGGGATGACTATATTATCATTAGGGTATCCTGAAAAATGTACATAGGAACAGTGGTTACATGAAGAGCTTTAAACATTGCCATGCTTGCAGGAGCAGAGAGCTTTACTGTGTGAGGTTATTCAAGTGAGATTTTCCCTTAAAGACAGGGCTTACTTCAGACCATCAGTCTGTAATACCAAGGTAGGAAAAAGTAAAACAAAACTCCCTATTAGAGCTACATTTGGAAAACATCCTCTTCAATGCCTTCATGGGCTCAGGATGCTGCAGGCTGCAGTACCCCAGCTGTGGTGTGCAGTGTGGGCACTCAGAGACGTTGTCTGTGGCTCTTCAGCCCAGGCAGAACCCCTGCCTTGGTAGAGACAGCTTTTTCCAGCCAGGATGGCAAGACTGCTCTCTTTCTGCCTGCCTGTGCCGTTTTTCAGGACCCTGGAATATCACATGGTACTAAGGGGATTATGTCATGACTTCCTCATTTCTCCTGCCTGCTTCCCACCCTTAAGTTCACTTGATTAATATTTCTATTGTATACTTTAATTAGCACAATCCTGGCTGCAGGCTACCTTTCCCTGTTCCTGGCCTCTTTTAATCACAGCAGTTTATATAATATACATTATTTTAAAAATATTAATTGTGCAAGGACCTTTTAGGATTTTTAATGTTTAGCTTGCTGTGACCTTTGCACAGGACTTGCATGTGACATAAATTCAGCATCCACCAGTTTGTGGTGGCAGGCTGCCAAAACTACCCTGCCTCTTATCACCTCTTCCCCTTACAGTCTGTTAGATTCCTGGGAAACACTGCCACAGGTGTTAATGCAGTGAAACCCTGTCTATGTCTGATCCTAAACACCTATCCTGTGCTGTGCTAAATTAAAAGGTTGCCTTTGATTGGCATCTGAGAGGGTCTGCATTTATGGCAGAGCAGAGGTTGAGAATACAGACTAGCCCAGTGAGCTGGAGCAGAGGTCTCCATCTCTCAGGAAAGGTGCAGAGAGGGGCTCCTGTACCCAGAGGGGTTTGCCAGCCCCTCAAGGTGAGAGGTGCCTCCCATGACTTTGTGCTGCTGTAAACTCTGAACTCCTGCAGCAGCCTGGGCCACACCAGTGGGTGCAGGTTAGCCAGCCCTCTGGCCAAGTCAGTTCACTCTCTTCTTCCCTGTCTGTAATGTGAGTGCCTACTGAGAGCTACCAATGATAAAGCATGGCAGTGACAATTATGTCATTTCACAGTGCCAACCTAAGCATGCAGTGACAGAGGCAGATCTCAAAAGAGGGTGACCTCTGGCAGTGAAAAAAACAAGAAGCAACAGTGAGCAGCTGGGAGGGTGCCCAGCAGCTTCAGTCTCTGACCCAGTTCAGCTGTAGATACAGCAACACACCCAGGCAAAGCCTCATTACCATCTTTATAAATTTCTGCAAGAGCTGGGTGTTGTCTGAAGGTTTGTCTTGAGCACACCCACGCAACTGAGCCTCAGCTGAGCTGGGCTGTAGAATGTACAGGGAAAAGTAACAATGCTTCTTTTTAAGAAACAGATCAGCATCTGAAATAAGTCACTGTGCTTGACTTAGCCAAACCAAATTCCTGGTGTCTGGAGTTTTGTCTATCTGGTGATAGCAGGATTAGATACAGTATGCATGAATATACTGCGTGACCATGCAAAACCAAATAGGGCCGCAAAGTTAATTGTGGTTTAATTAATACAGTCTGCTGCTCCACCAAGTTTTTGATATTTTTTTGTCCATCTTTAGATTTTCAACAAAGCATTCCTGCACTGTTGGATGCCTTCAGAAAAAGAAGAAAAAATGTATCTTCCTTTCCATTTTGGAAGTTTGGCTTGATTTCAAGCAATTTTACTCAATAAAATAATTTTTTTGGTTTATTAACAACACATTTGGCATGTCCCTTTTCAGAACTTTTTTAAGATTCCGAATTTTTTGTGAATTTCAAAGTGAAGAACATGAAATATTTTTTACACATCGCATAAAAAAACTAAAGCAGTTTGAAAACATGCTTTAGTTAAAGACACAAACATGTTCCTGAAATATTAAATTTACTTGTAAACTTTGTTGAACAATTTCAATTTCATGTCTCAAACTCCAGCTTTTAAAAACATATCTGTCTTAACTACAAGATGGTACTTTTGCCCACTCACAACATTTGACACAGAGTATTATTTTCCTCATGGCTATTTGGTATAAAAGGCTAAAAATAAAAGCATATTGTTCTGAGCATTGTGGACAGCTTTTCCAGACAGGGAAAACTGAGGGTTTTATGACTTAGGAAAGCAGAGTTCCCAGAGGGCTGGTCTGCTTTTTTTTCCATTCTTCCCTTTAGGATTTTCTGAAAACATTTCACTTACTGTTGACTCTGCAGTACATTCACAGTCCCGTATTTTTAGGGTTTTGTGCGTACCTCCCATGCACAGAGAGGTATCACAGCACTTCTGTACCATCACTCACTCAGACATGGCCAAGGATTCAAACTGCTGCAGGGGCCTGGTTTTCATTTTCTCCTTTCCAACCAGTAGGCAGAAATTTGCTTTCTGCTTAGAATGGGTTAAGTGAGTGTTCAGGGGCAGCAACCCTGGCAAGGAGGGGAGCCCTTGGAGGTGTCTGCTCCAGCCTGGGGTGTCCCCTCATCCAGCTCCCAGGGCTGTGTCCCAGCCAAAAGCCTGTGCCCTCCCATCTTTTCCCAGATCAAAAGCTAAGCAGAAGCAGTGCAGCAAGGTTTGAAAGGGTGAAATGTGCCTTTGTCTGCTCCCTTGTTATCCTGAACAGCTGGGTTAGAGCCGCACGCAGCCCACGGCCATGAATGGCAATATTAACTTTAAAAAGAAAATCCTAGTTTTGATTGGCTGAGCCAGCTGTCTGATGGCACAGCTTTCCAGCAACTTAGAATTTCTTTGTAATTAGGGAATTGTTGCAAAATAGGGAACAATAACATTATATGAAGACTGATACTTAAACTGGTATAGCCAAATTTACCTTCTAGTTGTATCTAAATTAATAATCTAATTTTGAAAGGAAATCAGAACCTAACAGCTGCTGTGACTTTTCTTGAACTGTTTTAGAAAGAGTCAGATTATTATTTTTTTGAGTATTTGGATACCTGATAGCTTATTCTTAGAGTATACTGCTGCTCATCGTTATTTTTGTTTTTTACCTAGCAGTTTAACTGGTAAATGTATGAATCCCTTAAAACTTAGACCACATAAAAAGTATTTTGTTTTCAATAGAGGGGTCCAGTGTGAATTTCATGTTCAGTACATGAGCCAGGATGTGATTAATTGTCAAGTAACTGTATGCCAATATTTCATGAGTTCTTAAACTGATAATCTTTACTGTCAGACTAAACATTCGAATATTTGGTGTTTTCTAAAATGTTATTGAAGTGTGTTTTCTCTAATATATCTAATTTTAAAAGTCTTAATGTTAAGGCTACGTCATTTAAATATTTTTTAAGGCAAAAGCTTAGTTGTTTAACTGATGAATCTATTAGTCTAGTTAATAATTCTTAAACATCACACCTTCTTTAGTGATTTAAGACAAGACCATTGTCTACACCTCTGTAAAAGAAATTTATATTAACAACTACAAGGTACTAGGAAGTACACTGGATATAAAGTCCTGTATAAACATAGAAATTGTTATTAATCTGTAAGTGAAGTGCTAATAGACTTGCAGATAACTTGACTTACATGTTATCCACTCAGGAAAAGCCTGAACTTTGCTAAGCTGGAAAGAAAATTCTCACACAGAAAGCAGGGAGAGGGTATAAAGTGGTGGAGCATAAATGGAGGCTGGAAATTAAAAGAGTGTCAGCCTCACAAAGAAGTGCTGGGGCAGTGAAAATGAGGCTATGAAAATGACATTGGTATGCCTGTGCCCCAGGGCTGGTTGGGTTGCTCCTGACAATAAGGACTGCACTGCTGGCAGTCTCACCCTGGGATCTTGCTTTATGATCCTTCTTGTTCTTCTGTAATGAAAGGGGCTGGCTTCCTGTCCTGTTGTGCTTCCATTTACCTGGGCATGGTACTCAGGAGAACTGGACTATAATTCTGCGAATGTTTCCAGCACAGGGCAAGAAAAGAGACAGACATGTGAGTGGAAAAGTGTTAAGACTGCAAAGCTCGGGCATCTTTGTATTCCAGCTCCTCAAATTTAAAAGGACGCCTAAGCAATGCTTATGTTCTTTGCTGGATCAAACTTTCATGTAGGAGGTGCAACATGTGTCACCTCTTCTTCCCTGAATGCATTTTCTCATGCTGTCCTGGAAGTTTTTGCTCTTTCCCCTTCTCTTTTCACAGTCTCCCCTTCACATTTCCTCTGATCCCATGCCACCAACGTTCCTGAGGCTGTGTCTCTCCCCTCTGTGTTTGTGCCTGTCCTTGTAAGGTGGGAGCAGGCAGTGTTTGGGTGCAGCAGATGTGCTGTGCCCGCGGCTGTGGCAGTGGGGACTTTTCACACTTCAGGCTGAGCCCCTGCCCCCAAAACACAACCAGCTGTGCCTGCGAGACACAGGAACCCTGCTGAGCCTTCAGCCCCATAAATGGCTGCACACTTGAAGGCCACTGTGCCTAATTAAATCATTTTCCAGCACACCAGGGAAAAAACCAAGTAATATCCGACATCCTTTTGCCACCCAAACTGCTGTGTGTGTTAGAAAGTCCAGTGTTGGCCTTGCTTTCCTTGACTTGTCCCCTGTGTAAAATGGGGGTACAGCTGTGCCAGTGTGTTGAAGTCTATAAATGAAAAGCATTGCTTAGGTGTGAGTATTATAAGCTGCTTAATAGAAATAGACAGTGTTACAAATTAACCTGATACAATGAGCCACAGCAGTGTCAGCTTAAACCCAGATAAATTGACATTTTTTTCTGAGAACTGCTAAAGTAAAAGAAAAAACAATTGCTGTAGTATCCCTGTAACTCCATCAAAACTTCTGTCTATCTGAGTCAAGTGCAGCAGATACCAAGGCTGAAAATATCACTTTTTGGCTCACATTTTTTCAGTGTCTCTTAAAAAAAAATTAATTTTGAACAGCTAAGGATCTTTTCTGTCTCTTAGAGCCTTACAGAGATTTCCTGACAGGTTAGTACATCCTGTCATACTCTCTGGCAGCTGTGTGCTCAGTGCCTTAGTCCCACACAGGTGCTTTCCTTGAGTCAGGATGACAAAATCAGTTTTGGATACCAACAAAGCAGAAGTATGATTTGCCATCAAGAAATAGGCTTGGAATGAACCAAAATGCACCAAAACCTTTCTGTTTCACAGCTGCTCACTGAGAGTGGCCATGTGCAGAAGTGACCAGACTGTGATCCGTGTAGAGTTGTGGAGGGCAAAACTGTGAGGCCAAGCTGGGAAAATGTGGGGTTTTCCAAGTCAGCTTCTCTGGGCTGAGGAGCACCAGGCTGTGTTTATACAGTGTATATCACAGTATATCACAACTGCAACCAGCACAGGGAGCTGGCTTCTGACAGGGACAAATGTGGGGGTTTTTCTCCATTACCTTGCACTGCTGCTTTTTGGTACAGTCCCCTAACCCCTTTTCCTCTGACTCTGTAACACCTCATAAAACAAAGTGCTTGGTTGACTCGCTGGCTTGTAACAATGAAACTGGTATATGTAACTTAGAGATTTTTCTTAGCCTTTTTTATTTGTTTGTGTTCCACCTGCCACTTCTGAATCCACAGGCTACTAAAGCATTTCTACGGAATTTCAAAGATTTTTCCCTAAGTGCCAGTTAATGTACCTAAGCTTTAATTTCAAGATTTTTTTAGAGTATACTAAGTAACAGCTAATTGAGAAATAATACACTGAATACTTTTCTATAGTATCTGGAGAGGTACTATGGTACCAAAAAAAATTTGTAGTGATTTTTCCTAAAGAACTTGGAAACAAAACAGTGTAGCCATTGTATTTCAAACATTAGAGCAATTGTTCAGTAAGTGTGGTGCAACCCTAAATTTCTGTGTTAGAACACGGTGGCAGCTCTGTTTCTGTAAATTGTGGTGCTGTGGGCATGCACATGTTTAAATGAGTGCTTTCCTATCTCCAGGTTATCCAGTCATATTTATGTATATGATTTGGAAAAGCCAGACAGCACTCTAAAGCAATAAAAGGGAACCTAAACCATGTCCTTGGCTTTCACACCACTGTAATTTTACAACAAAGCAAAACCTGTTATAGGGCTTTGATTTTCCTCTAAGTACATTAGCATGTCTTATATAAAAATCCTAATGAATTTATTCTTGTATACCATAAAACATATAGGTAGAAAAAAGGCCTAGTAAAACAAAGAGATAAACAGAGAATAATTAATTGCCTGCAGTTGAAAGTGTTTTGTGCCATAGTTTCTGTTACTTCAGTATGCTCATAATCCCGTGACTTCAAACATCTTTAAATTACAGGTTTTTGCAGCCAGAATATTGGTGTAACTCCTTTTGGACTCAACAGGCTACCTAGTGGCTTAACCTACTACTGAAGGTCAGGAAAATATCATTCATCTTCCACAATGCCTGTAGATCACCAGCTACACTTTGGGGGATATCCTGGAAAGTGAAACTGTGAGAACATCCCAAGCAGTTCAGTGGGATTATTATCTTTGACAAGATTCTCTTGACAACACACAAACCTTTGTGCATGTATCACCATAATACACAATAAAAATCAAAACTCCCCCTTGAGACTGCTCTGCTTGCTGTGCCCAGTATTTCAGATGGGCTGGCAATAGGAGGATTCAGCACTACAATGAAAACTAATTCATGGTTTCTCACCCACATTTTCAGTTTAATCATTCTCTGTTACTTTGAATGTTATTTTCTTACTTTTGAAGAAAGGTTTCTCATGTAGCCTCCTAAAATAACACCTAGGCCTGGAAGATGCTAATCACTGTACTGTACATCCCTCTTTGGATGAAACAGGTTATTCTCCAACTCAGTGTTTCTGGTTTAGTAAGTCACAAAAGGAAAAACATTTTCTTATTTATAGTTCTTGCTGGAATTGAGCTGTGGAAACAATGGTTGTGTATAATTTTTAAGACGATTGTTAAGTCTGTGCAAGACTAGTTGATTACAGGATCAGACAGTACACTCAGAGCATTAGGTTTTCCCCAATATAAGAACCTTTATTCAGATTAGAAATGAACTTTAAGAGGCAGTGCTAGCCCTTGAAACCAGGTTCTGTGTCCTCCCACACACTGCTGTGGTTTGTGTCTAAGCCTTGTACACTGGAGTGCTGTGAGGAATGACTACATGCCAACGACATAATTTCCTGATGGAGACACAATCAGAAAGTATAAGAAAAGAAGAGCACCTCTCTGACTGTAAAACATTAAGAAGATTAGTGGCTGCTTTAGAAGTAATCAATGTGTGAAGGTAAGCATGTTGTTTTGATTAGAGAGCCAGACCTAGGAAAAACAGCAAGAATAAGAGAGTGAAGAAAACTGCAGAAGGAAAGGAGAAGAAATTTTCAGTTGTTGCTGCAGAGGGCTTTTATTCTCATTAGTTTTAGGGTTTAGTATTGTTTTTAGCTATGAAGGGTAATTTAGATTGTGCTGATCTTATATCACTGAGACAAGGAGCTGGAGAGATTCTGCAGAAGAGAAGTGTGTGACTCATGGAAAGAGTAGCTGGTGAAGAACTTGCTCAACTTGAACTCTTGCTTATAGGGATTTTATTTACCCCTGGGGGAGGGTGAAGTTTTCCAGCTTGGCATAGAGCTAAACTACTTTACCAGTGAGAGAGAACTTGAAGACTCATTTGCTGAGAAGATAAGCTTTCATGATACAGGCTAACATGTACTGAAGATTATTGCACAGCCTGAGAGGAAAAAGATGCTTTAAAGCATGGGGATTTTTAGCTGTGAAAATTAGCTAATGAAGTATTCAACACATATACCTAACTAGATGGTCACATTAACTCTTTTTCATTCAATACACAAGGCAAACCATCAAACATTTCTTTTCAGCAGGCACACTTAACGAAAAAGAAGGAGAAATTCTCTCCCTGCTTTGAGGATCCCCAAGAGCTCTTTCAACAATATGATGCCCATATTCTCCTTCCCAAAATGCTCCTTAGAGAATTCACTCAAAAGTATTTTATGATTTTTATTTGTAATGTGAATAATAAGCTACCTGTCTGGTGACATCATTATGGGTACTTGAAAAAAATTAGCTGTGGAAGAATTTGGAAAGGGTTACATGCAAGAAAATTACTTGCTAAAGAGGTTTGATTAGTTTAAAGGCAAATTCAGCCTCAGCTCATCTGTACAACAAGTTTTAAAAGAAAGGAGAAAACCCTCCCACTTCTCTGATGTGCTGATCAGAGCTGTTAATAGCAACCTAAAACATGCATAAGTTATGAAAACTCCCCAGTTTTTCCAGAACAGGGTAGAACTTAATCCTCCGGCACAGCCTGCCTGAAAAGTTGGAGATCATAGAGACAAGATGAGATTTGGATGCAGAGTCAAAACAAACACTTTTTGTAGGTGAGTTATAACTATGGATCCTCTTTTTTTCTTTACAAACCCTACATCAAATTGTGACGAAATACTGAAGCTGCTTTTGTTAATATTTTGTTTAGCAAAACTATTTTTAAAAAGACTTTGTTCTACTGAATTGTATTGTCAAGTAGCTGAGATTCTCTCTGCAATAAAAATGAATCCTAAATTCTTTCAGAGGGAAAAGGCCCACCTCATTATAAGACTAAGAAAAGGTAGCAGGTGTGAAAGTTCCATTTATTAGCCCAATTTTTGAGAAGAGCTAAATCAATTAGTATAAATCTATTCTAGTCTTTGAAAATACATGATAGTAGATGACAAGAGAAGACTGAAGAGCTGTACAATTTTGGCTTGGCTGCTTTAAATGCTGAAACACTGAAAATGTCATAGTACTTGATGATTTGAACTGTAAAGAATCACAAGAGATTCCTGCAGACCCTAAAAATGCTATGTATTGTATCTTTCACAAAACAGGCAAGCACTCAGAAAAACCACTGGAGGTTTTGCCAGTCAGCACTAAGAACTTACATATGGCCTTCGTTCAGGTTTTCTTGACTGGAGAGGCTTTCTCTCAATTTAAATTGTTGGCAGTCATAATTTCTGATTTTCATAATTGCAGTTGCCTTTAAATCAACTCTGGAAATCATCAAACTTACAGTCCTGGAGCAGAATCCTGATCCTTGTCAGCTATGGCTACAACTCTACAGAAGATGAGGGGCAATGAAGGTTAGTTCAGCTCTGAAGGAATAAAGGTACTACTTGATTTTAGCTCAGAGATGGACATCAATGTGCTTTGAACAGGAACAGATGAGAAGCGTCTGTGCAGAGGTAGATCATTCCTTTTGTCCTCAGATTACTTCTTTTCAGTTCAAGATTGTATGTTCACTGATAGGTCAAAACTGTGGTCCTTGAAAATTCTACACTTCTTTTGGAAGAAAAGGACAGGAATCTGCTTCCTTTTCTTTTTGTCTTTTTTTCATAAAATTTTAAACTGTAATATGAACAAAACACTAGGTCCCTGAACCTAGAGAATTTGAATTTTTTGTCTGCTGCTGGCTAAAAGTCAACTCAACCAAAATGAGAAAAAGAGGCTGTATGAGCTGAAACTTCACACTACAAATGCCTGCTTTCCTGGATGACCCTGTTCTGGACAGATAATTGTTCTTCTCTTTACAGCCCACCTACATGTGACTCAAGAATCTCACTCCCAGACATGCTCTTTAGCACTGAGGCACATCCTTCGGACTTTTTTTTTTCCTGCTCGGAACGCTGATGTGCAGAGCTGAAAGCCTCTCTGCCTGCTGCTCGTGTGATGCGCTGTTGCCCGCAGATGTGCGCGCTCTGACAAAGCAGATGTGCAGCTGTGGGGCCCGGTGTTTGTGTGCATCGCCGAGGGCTCTGCCGGGACACGGAGCCCCGGCGGGAGGAGGGAGGGAGGGATGGAGGCTCGGGCTGCCCCTCGGGTGGCTCCGGTGCCCGCAGAGGAGCTGCGGTTCGTGACTCACGGACACGGCGGTGTCTGTCTGCCAGCGGCACGGTGGCGTGGCCGTGCTGGGCACGGAGCACAAGCCCTCTGCTGTTTGGATGTATCTGCTGCTGCTGCTTTAGGGGAGCGTGGTGAATTAAAATGGCAGGTTTGAAACAATCTGACGGCCATAGAGACTTGTTTTAAATACAGCTGTTAAGGGAGGATAAAAAATTATGATTTTCATAATCGCATCTTTCTTTTTTTCTTAGGCTCAGGTGAACACTGCAAAACTGACCATAACCTGAGAAGGATTGTAGTTGAGTAGTCACTCACATCACTTTGATCTGGCTAATTAGAGACCATGTTTGGATTATCTGGTGCACTCAGCCCCTACCTCCTTGGCTAAGCCTCTTTGCTATAAGACTGAATTTGTATTTTCTCAATGCAGATGCTGGGCTGGTGTGTCTCTCTACAGTACTGTTATGTTACAACCTGCCTGGTGGCAAGAGCAGTTCAGACTGTGCCTGGCATCATCTGCAAGCCCAGGTGTTGAGCCTTTTCCTGAGGTCTGCTCATCCCATCCTAGCTCTTCCAGTCCTCAATCTCCTTCTCACCTGTAGCCTACAGCAGGAAGTTGTATTACCCTGCAGGCTTGCTTCTTGAAACTGGTTTCTGACCAAAATCGGCGGCAGCTGTGCCTGTTTCCACCTGAGGCTGCTTGTTAGGCATGATGCCACACCTCATCACAAATGCTAATGGTAATTAAGGGTGGAGGGGACCCTCAAAGGTCCTCCTGCTCAGACCAGGGTCAGCGTTCAAGCATGCTGATGCAAAACATAGACACGCTACAGTCTGATATTAAACATCTCTGCAGACACGTTTTGCTATTGGAGGAAAAGTGGTGGAAATGAAAGCATTTATTTTACATTTAAAGCAGCATTTTATTACCTACCTACTTTTAAAAATGGGGGGAAAAAAAAAGAAGCTTGTAATTTTTGTTTCGTCATCTTCCACCACAAACCTTGAAGGAGCAGCAGACAGAGAACCTATACACAGTCTCCCAGCCTCTAACATTGGTGTTCTGGGAGCTGCTCCAAGTGCATCATGAGAAGTAGTATTCTGCCCTTTTTTTAATTCAGGGAGGCAGGATCTGCTGCTCCGTGTGCCCAGCTGGTTTTTAAACAATTTTTTACCCTGACAGTCAAGCTCAGGTACTAAACAGGGCTGGGTTCCTGTCTCTGTGACATGCAAAGCAAGGTTAAACTGGACAGTAGATACCCAAGCTGTCCATCCAACTTCATCCCAGGCTGTCAGAGGGGGAGACCAACCAGACAAGCTGTGAAAACATCACCTTTCAGGTTATTCAGCAGCTGCTGCAGGGGTAAGCATGGCTGGTGTTCCCACGAGCCACGGCTCCTCTTTCCATAGTTTCAGACTGCTTCTGTCTGCTTCACTCCCACTTCCATTGATTTGCTGCTCTGCCTAGATTATGTAAAATTATGAAAAGTTTAAGACATTCTTCATTCAATGCTAATTGCAGTCAGAAGCAGCTTTATTTTATACAGACTCTTTTTCCTTCAGCTTTCAAAAGTCTGAGCAGCACATGGTGCAACACTGAAAAATCATGGTCCATTGCTGAAGTTTATTTTTGTAGAGATTAGTATTCTTGGCATACGACATAGTCACGCTGTGAGAGTTCTCAAATATTAGTTATAATATTTACCTTGCTTTTGTGAATAATATGTTAGTTTAAACACATCTTCTCCTAAGGTAAAATGAAATAATTGTATGTATTTTCTTATTTTTGTGGTCCTTTCCACCTAATTTCCTCTGCAGTTTATTTATTTACAGTGTACATGGGATTGTACAAAAAACCAAACAATTAATTGTAAGGAATAGTGTAATAAAAAAGTTCTAGAGATATTTTAATTGTTTTGTAGACAAGATGTATTTATTCCCTTGAGGGGAAGAATAATTGCAGCAGCACAGTGTGGATATTTTCATATCTTGAAAAAAATCTTGTATTTTTGAATCAGTTATTTTCCATATGTGAGGATGACTGTGAAATTGCCAAATATTCTAGAAGGGATTTCTGGTAGTTTGGTAAAATAGAATTTAAGACTTTACAAATTCACACAACTTGTTTCAATACAGCTATTATCAGTAACTTACAGAGAAGCCTACTCCTACTTGCCTCAAGTGTATGTTTTGTTGGATATGGTGGTGGTCAGTGGAGACAGACTGGCACTGACAGATTTTTGCAAAAAGGATCCAACTTTCAGTGTGACTTAATGCAAGAAAAAAAAAAGTCCCTCTTGCAATCTCTTTTGGTAGTAGTCAGAGTGGGAATGATGACCCCCTAGCCCCACTACCATGACTTTGTTTTCTTTTCCCATCCAGATTTATGGCTCTGGAATATCTGCATACTAATCTGTCTGCTTCAGAAACTGAGTGCCACACAGGATCTGTACTGCTCCAAGGTGTGAATTCATATCATGGACCAAGTTCATCATAAAAGTTCCTTGGCCCCTGAAGAGCTGGTCTGCTTCAGGACCCTGTGGCTGCAGTCAGAAGACCCGGCAGGATTTGTCACCTGGGCTGTGTGTACAGTGCCTATTGCAGCAGTCCCTGATTGCAGTGCCAGGGGGAGTGTGGCCTTGGGAGATGATGAGTTCTTTCAGAGAAGGTGTTTGGGAAGGCACATTCATGCATCTTGGATTCAGCAAATCCAACAAGGGGGAGCCAAAAGGTTAGTTACCAAGGTAATGTACAGTTAGTCTGGAATTACTGGGATGTGCCAGGTATGGTCATTAGAGACCTCCAAATCACAAGGAAGGTCACCAGTAGTGAATGGGTACAGCAAAGCTCAGCTGCTTCCTTCCAAAGCCCACACGTCCATCCAGGCCTAGTCTGACTGAGTTCCTTGGAAGTGGGTGTAAGTGCCTACATGAATAGAGTGAGCAGGACTTCTTTTCTGAAACTTTATTAATTATATTTATACTGTGGTAATACTCAGGAACAGTTGAGGCCTCAGAATATTAGTACAAACTGTAGAGTAATTGCAGTTTCTGCCTGAAGGAACAAACAACAATACGGGTTGGAAGGTAGTGTTCTGTTTGAAAAATAGCATGCAGAAATGATACTTATATCTACATGGTCTTACTCTGAAAATTACATATGCATTCAGAGTCACATGTGACTTAATTTAGTGACATAATAAACACCAATTACTTCTTTTTCCTGCTCTGATGACAGTTAGACTAAGCTGTTTTCTTTTGTTCAAAAGAAATACTCTCCACATTAGAGTCATGTTACCTGTACAGAGCTATGGCTAAAGTGTAATTTAGACTGCAAAATACAGGACTTTTTTTTCAGATAATTGTATAGTACAGAAAAGGAAAAGAGCCAATACAGGTCTCCAGCTGATTCTCAGCTTACAAGAAATTATAGACTGCTTTTCCTCCTTTAGCTCAAAAGAAGTTTGAAGTAATATTGCTGAAGCTAATGGAGCTACAGTACTGTAAAAGTTTTCTTAAATAGCCAAAATTGAAGCTAAATACAGCATTTAGCCTTGTCAAACTCTAATGTTAAATGTGAGCTTCCAACCCAGTTCTCCTTACAAGCCACGACTTGCTGCCTGGTGGACCTACGAGATCAGCAGGGTCATTTACTGACCCCCTAGCTGGACACATCAGGCATTGCTGATCATTCAGCTTACAGCCTGGCTAATGTGGACATGGAGTCACAGGGAGATGTGGTGGCACTGTGGTGCTTATGGCAATCACCTGTGCTCAGATCGCTTCACCCCCAGCAGAACACAGAGCACATCCTCACTGAAGCATCCTGCAAGGTCCCTGCATTGCCCTGTGAGCCAATGCACCAAACACATCCTCCAGGAGACAGGGCAACAGCTGTTTGATGAAAAGAACAGTAGAGGTGAGTGCTGCCAGCTTTGACAGCTCAAAACTATTGTCCTTCCTCATTCAACTCATGGGACTGACCCCAAAGTCATGAGACTTGAGCAAAAACATATATGGCATATATACATATATAGTTCTTCCTTTTATTTTGGTTTGAATAATGCTATTTTGGTCCTTCTTATAGATACTCACACTCTCAAACTGGCTTCTCTTCTGTCCATTAAGCCTTTAAACCTTGAAGCAGTCATGCCATCTCATCAGGGCACTTCTGCTTCCTGCTCCCAGTCTTCCAGCCAGCTCTGCCCTTCTCAGTCTCAGCCTCACCCTTTCAGCAGAGCATCCAGAGGTCTGCCCCTCTGGTGGGTGGTGTACAGACTAAGGAACTTTATGTTCCTTATGTCCACCCTTTAGTCACAAACCACAGGGGACAAGAACAGAAACAGTGCAAACTGCTTTCCCAACCCTTCTTCAAAAAGAGGGCTGTTCCTGAAAGGTGGTGTGAGATACTAATTCCTGTTTGTCACTGCTTACTCAAGTCAGTGGCTTTTCCACAGGAGCTGGGGAGGCAGCCAGGGCAGGTTTCCCACAAGGAGTGACACCATTTACTGAAGAATCCTCAGGACTTAAGTAGTCACCTGGGTTGATTTTAAAAGGCCAGCATCTGGCTGATGCTGATCTGTGCTGGATGAACTTCTTGTCCTTTGGAAGCAGAAACTTCTACATGTGAAAAAATTTTGAGCTGAGATTTAGTCTCCAGTGGTGGTTCACTGAAATCCTCTTTTAGCTGTTAAAACTTATGCAGCCAACCTGATGTGTTACTGCAGCCAAACCCGACATCCAAGACCTTGAGGAGAAGAAGGAGGGGGAGAGAGGGAGGAAGCAAAACCAGATAGCAGACAAATGGAAAAGTGTGGATTTCCTTGCTAGAGGGGAAAAAAAAAAGAGAACACTGAAAATCAGATCTGCCATGTAAATTTGTGAGGAGTGCTTGACCTCTAGCAATTAATTTCAGATAATACTAAATGTTTTTTCAAGAATGGTTTTATACCTCAGTGATTCTATGCAAGGCATCCACCTTTGTGGCTATATCTCCCTTGAGGTTTCTTACCATTTGCTGTACAGTAGCCAGTAATACACCACATTTGCCCCCTGCTTGACATGACTTAAACCTCACATTTCTTAAAAGCAACTGGCTTTTGCTGTGGAATGATGCAGTTTTTGCCCTCTGTTCAACAAACCCAGCCACACACAGAGTTGTGATCTCATTCTGGAAAACTTCTGAAGGACAGTGGCCTTGTGCAGAGCAACAATCCTGAGTACCACATCAGTTTCTCACCACTTACTCAGTCCTCACCTCCCCACACTGGTTTCAAGGTGTTTTTCTGTTCCCTAAATAGTACAAAAACAGTTAGCATAGTTGTGATTTACAGTAATTAGCTTCTGGAAGGCTGAACAGTTCACTTGCTGGGAATGTCTTCCAAGTTAAAAAGACAATAGATGTATATGTTCGCTACGAGAAGAGGCAGTGGTCTCACAGTTATCTTCCCAGGTAACTTCAACCCGGGGCTTGGAAACTTTTAGGCTTTATCTCAGTTTTTCTCTGAAGCACCACAGAGTTTCATTCTCATTTAATCCACTGTGGATTTAGAATACCCAAGTTCTTGTGGCATTTTCTTTTCAAACACTGCGTTTCAATTCAGACCATTGGAGGCACAGGAGCAGAGGCCTTTAACATTGATGTGGATCCCTTACACTGTGACTATAGCAAGCTCCAAACTCTCATCTATTTAAAACATCTATTTATTTTTGAGTAGTTTTAAATAGATGAGAACTAAAGAGGAAGGGACCGTTTTGCTCTCAACACTGGCTTTTGCCTAGAATTGAGTACACGTAAAACCCTCCTGCTTCCCTCTCCGGCTGTGTAGCTGTGCCAAGAGCATTTAAGAGCAAAATCTCGTCAGTTTGGAGCCGGGGTCAGTGTCCTTAAAGCTTTGGAAAAGAGCAGAGGAGAGCCCTGGGAGGAGGACCTGAATTCCAAGCTGTTGGATTTGCAAACTGATTCTCTACAAAGTTTCTTGGAAAGAACTGGGACACATCAGCTTCTGAGTATTTTAAAAGATGTACCTTCGGGTTATTTTGTGAGCTTTGTTTTTTTTTTTTTTTTGTTTTTGTTTACACTGCTAAAGGGTGAGATTAGTGAAGACACGCTGGAGAAAAACGTGGGCAGTTTTGCTTATACATTAATTATGAGTATACAATTGTGGTTTGTATTTCATTCTTTACTAATACATACTGCCTTACGAACATAAAGAAAAACAAGGAACAATACAGTCCCTCCTAATCCTGCTAAGATTTCTGCTAAGAGCAACCTCTGGCTCTCATCAGGCTGAGATGGAGGGATGTGCTTACCTTAAACGTGTGTAAGCGCTTTTATCGAGTCCCCACCTACCGAGTGAAGCACGTATATTACGCTTTTGGGGCTCTAAGCCTCACCTCCATTGAAATACAGCAGAAAGGTTCAGCTGTTGCCGGAGCCCAGGTACGGGCGGCCGTGCGGGTCGGTCCCGGGCAGACGGCAGCTCGGCACTCGCGGGTCCCAGCAGGTATTTCCGAGGCTGGCTTAGCGGCGCACCCCGTGGAGCTCCGGACCCCGGGCCGCTCCCTGCCCTGTCCTGCCCGCGGTCACCTGGCCCGGCCGGGCCCCCTCCCGGCCCGGGAGCGCCCCTGACGTCAGGGCGGGCCCAGATTGGCTGCGCGGGGCCGGCACCGGGGCAGGGGCTCCCTCCGCCCGCCCCCTCCCCTCCGCACACGCTCACTCGCCGAGAAACTCTTAAAGAGGGGCTTGGGATCAGCCCGCACCGGCTCCGGGGCCGTTCCCTACACACGCAGGCAGACCCCTGGCAGCTCCGGCACCGAGACATCTGCTCTCCACTGCGACCACCCCCCTCCAGCAAACACCCTTCCCCTGCTGCTCCTCCTCCCTTCCCGCTCCGGCTCGCAGCTCGGCTTGCACCCGCCGCTTCCTTTCTTCCAACGATGTTTTCCTGCTCTACGGGGCGAAGTGTTTGCTGAACTTTCCCAACAGTTTGGGGGGCGGGCGGGAGGATCCTGAGGCTTTTTTCCTCCTCCGCCCCGCCCGGAGCAGGTTGGGGGGCAGCGAGCGGAGGGAGGGATCCGCGCCGCGGGCGCAGGTCGCACACACCCCCGCGTTCTTTGGAGGAGAGGAAACCCTTGCGCTACGGCTCCGCGAAGTTCGCCGGCTGTAGGGATTCCCGCTGTGGAAATGGGTCGGATCAGATGGGGCTTCCTCCTCCTCCTCGCTGCCTGGGCGCTTTTGTCACCAGGGCTCGCAGCTTCCGAAAAGGGCAGGCTAAGGAGGATCACGTACGTCCTGCAGCCCGGCCGGGGGAGCTCCTCTGGCAGCCGGCAGCAGCGCCCGACCCTCCTCGGGGGGGAGCAGCAGCAGCAGCAGCGCACGTTCAATGTGCAGCTGAACACGCGCTACGGCGGCGGCGGCGGCCCCCCGGAGCGGAGCCGGCGGATGAGCAAGCCGGGCAGCGCCGCCGTCCAGCTCCGCTTGGGCCCCGCCGGCCAGGTCCACCCCAACTCCGCCGCTCACGCCTCCTCCTTCGCCAAGCCGGCCCGCTTCAGCCCGCGGCTCAAGGCGCCGCCGGGCCCCCACGGCAACAGCAGCGCCGCCCTGCCCCTCCGCCAGAAGCACCAGCTGCCGCCGCTGCCGGGGTAAGGCGCCCTCCTGTCCCGCATGTCCCCCGCTCCAGCACCGCAGCTCCCGAGCACCGCCAGCATCCCCGTCGCGGCCGCTGTCGCCCCCTCGGGAGGGGGGAGAGGGCGGGGGGCTGTCCCGGGTCCGGGGGCACCGCGGTGTTACCTGCCCGGCCCCGGGCCCGGCGCCCCGGAACACCCGCGGCACGTGGGGCCGGGCGCGGGGCCGGCTCCCTTATCCCGGGAATCCGCGGCCGCCCCGGCCCGGCGTGAGGCGTCGAGTTCAGTCGGGAGGGTTCATTCTTCCCGCCTTTTGTCTCCCCGGCCCAGCGCCCGCCCCGCGGCCCGGCTCGGCACGGGGGCTGCCCCGCCGGACACTGGTCCTTGTTTGCTGTTCCCGCAGGGTCAATGTGTGCGGGGGGCAGTGCTGCCACGGCTGGAGCAAGGCCACGGGCTCCCAGCGCTGCATCAAACGTGAGTAGCCGTGCGGTCGGGGAGGGGCGTGGGGTAGGAGATGTGGTGGGACTCGAGGGGCCCAGGCTGGCACCTGGCGAGGTGGTGGGTGCTGGGATCGTCTGTGGGCAAAGAGGTGCTGGCTGAGCTACAGAACCCACGGGACAGATCTAACACTCTTTCCATCCTTAAATCCCTCCTTCCTAACCTTCACCTTTGCTGAAGGGTGAATAGTGGGTGTCTCTTGCGTTTATTTGTAGCACAGTGACATTTTTGGAGAGACCTTTGTGGAGGCTTTGTATGTGTGAGCATCCCCTCCCTATCAGTTCTTGTTTTTTAGGAGTCTTTAGAATGGAGGGGCTTAAGATGGTAAAGAATATACCAGAGGAGCACAGGTGGGGAGCAAGGAATTGCCATCTACCCACCCTGTCCCTTCACCAGTGTGACACATGAATGATCCTATGCTTACCACACGGAATTTTTGAAGCACTGAACAATGTGAAAGAAATGGGTTTGGTGACAGTAGAGTGATGTACTTTACTGGGATAACTAGAAACACAAAATAGGTGCATAAAATAACACTGATTGAGCCAATCCTGCTATGCTCCTGTTGTTCTTTCTAAGGGGAAAGCAGGAGAATTTCTGCTACTTTAGGCAAGACTCAGAATGATTGCAAATGGCTAAACTGGAGTGATGTCATGAGGTCAGGAAAGACTGGAAGGGCATAAGTCTTCAGGAAACTCCTGTGAGTATCAGTGAGATTGGGCAGATCTGGGAGTATTGCTGTAGTTCAGCAGGACAGATTGCTGTCCCTGAAAGAGCTGGAGTAAACACTGCTTTTTTTTTTTTTTTTTCCCCAATGGCTTTTGTCCCTGTGTGGGATTTTTCACAATAGGGAGCAATCACTTTTGTAATCCTGACTAAGGTCAAGTACCTTTGACCTGCATGGACCTGTTGCTAAGAAGCAAAGACTTTATGACAGTAGTTAAAGACAAAACTTCACCATTTCCCTACTAATTTAGACATGTATTTCAGATATGCTTCTAAATTAACATTTTCGACCACATGCTGCTGTGTTAGGTTAGTCACATTTGCTTAACACCTTACAAGTACTAGAATGTTTTCCTTCAGCTTACAGTGGTATTTTGAGGCTAACTGCAGAGCTTAATAAAAACCTACCTTATCTTAAAGACTAATAAAAAAAACCAAACCTCTTAGTAATTTCAGGACATTAAGTGAAAAATGTATTTTAGCTGTGCTATTGTCAACCAATTTTATTTTCACTATTTTGAACAAAACTCAAACAATGTTTTAGTTTTTTTCTTAATGTCTTTCTCTTCTTCTAGTAACTTTCATTTCCAGGCAATTTTTTGTTTGTACATTAGGTCATTTTCTTTGCTTTTTGTCCTTTATGCTTTGTCTTTTTCACTTCTCTGTTTATCACTTATCTTTTCTTTTTTATTGCCTTTTAATTTTAGAGTCTTCAGTAAGGACCAAGTCAGACAATTGGATTTTTATGTGATAGCTGTGTAGAATTTAATATAAATCCATTAATTACTTGGCTAGTTCTTACAGTTACTGGAGAAATGTAGTAACAAAGTTAAAAGAAAGAAAGGTGGGGGTATTTTCTCATTTTGTGCCTCTGATATTAGGTTCTCCTTAGCATTAAATATTTTTATTCCTTGCTCTGATGCTTCTCTAATTCCTCCTAGCAGTGGTATAATACACTTGGCTTGGATTTTCTCAGTTTCACCCCTCTCTTGGCAGGCCAAGGGAAGCACTGAATGTACTCAAGTTGTCTGTTTTGTAACTTAGGCAAACCATGAGATAGCATTGACTTGATTCAGCTCACAGTCATAAAAGCTAGATATCACCTTTTCTGGAAGCTCCTGATGTTCCTCTCAGAAGAAAAGAAAATCTATAACTGAACAACAGTTAACCCCTTTGTTTCCTGCAAAATTATGAGTGAGTTTTTAAAATTCAGATAGCAGGCTCTCTTGGTTTTGAGTGCTTATTGTAGCAGTGGATTAACTGTGCCACAGATGCTGGTACACCTGAGCTGACTTGATGCAAAGTTGGTTTGATTCTGTCAGGGTTTATTAGTTCAGGCTCAGTATCACTTTAATAAGCTATTTAGTCTCTAGGGCCAGATTTTATTCTTTTGCATGCTGCAAAGCCTGAGTTAATAAACCCCAGACCCATACTGGCTCTTTCCAGAGCCAACTTCCATTTGTCTGCATCGTGCTTCCAGAACCAGAGTGCTGAGAGCCAGCTCTGATCAGTGAGGTTTATTAGCTCAGGTGTAATCCCAGGCTGGAACAAGCAGCATGTGTTTCTGCTCTGCTGCACCTGTGTGAATAAGCCTGCCTGGAACCCTCAGAAAGAGGGGGTGAAGGGCAGAGGTCTGCTCTTGCAGCCAGGCTGCCTTCCCTTCCCTTTGCCTTGCTGGGTGGTGTTTGCCAGCCCTGCTTTCTTATGCGGGAGGCTCTGGCTGCCATTCCCTTTGGGTGACTTCTGTCCCCGCAGTCTGGCTGGGAGCAGTGGCAGCCACGTCCCTTTTCCCTCAGTAGCAGCAACAGGAGGTGTTTGAAATGTCTCTGTGCAGGTCAGAGGGCAGCATCTGGATGGAGGAGGCAAGGGAACTTTGTAAGTACTTTTATTTAAACTTTAGTCTGAAGCTAAACTGCCTGTTGTGTTTACATTTGTTCATGTTCTCTTGGAAGCCTGACAGTCCTCAGAAGGTGAACTTCTGTCTTTCTGTGAACTGTATGAGAGTGCCTACCATATCCAATTTAGACATTTAGGGTTTTCCCCCCTCTGTCCCTAATATTTCAGTTTTATGTTGTAAAGTGTTAAGAACTTTTTTCGAACTCAGAGTGACTTAAATGATGAAGAGCTGCATCATTCTAATTAAAAAGATGAGATGATAACACTCAGCGTTAGAAGTATTCAGAATTGCTTTACGCTGGGCGTATGATGCCTAACAATCAAAACCAACCTTTTTGAAGCTTTCAGAACATCTACCTTTGGGTAAAGACAAAGGTGGGAAAAACTGAACCACAACAGTAAGCATCTTGGAAAGTCAGAAGCACGTGAAAGGGTTTAGGACAAGGATTGTCTTCCAGTCATAGTTATCATAGGTTATAATCTGTGCAAGTGCAGTAATGAGATACCACTGAGGCTTGGAGACACCATGTTTTGTTAGTACTTGTTGCATAACAGAGCTTTTTAGAAACATTAATTAGCTCTGTAAAATGTCTCTAAGGCAAGTAAAGCTTAGAGAGTGGGGGTTTTATTATTTCATTTATGGAAATTAAACCATAGGTTAAATGTGGTCTTAGACAAGTTATAACAACTGCCAGGAAGGCCTGTGCTGGAAATCAGGAGTTCCCACCACCCAAATGGGTGTTTATCCTGTAGAAATCTGTTGTCTCCGACTTCGCTACTTACTACTAAACTTCTCTTAGTTAAAACTACAAAATTTGCTCTTCTGCTTGTTCTGGTTTTGTTTGCTTAATGGTACAAGGAGCTGTTTTTCATGTTGGGAATGTAAGAGAAAATTGCATATTGTATGGAGAATCTGATATCTTAAAAAGATAAATGAGAAGTACCACCTTGTAGTTGTAAAATGTATAATGTGTTTTGTCTGGAGTATTAATAGCAGTTGTTTTTGAGTGATCTCAATGTAAACTGGATGTTTAAAAAAATGGGGAGAGCCTGCAGTGTTCAATGGCATGAGTTCCTTACTGCAATGGTGTAAGAAAGGCTCATAGGGCAAGAGGTGAGGAAGTGGGTTATGGAGGAACACATTCAGAATAAATTTCCTATAGAGAGATAAATTGCTGTCTATGTAGAACCCAGGTGTGCCATCACTGTCAATTAAGATTAAAAGGGTATTAAGTCTTTCTTAGCTGAAGGTGTTGTGTTTGCATGCATATATTCCATGCATAGGGCTAGTACTTTGGTGTTGGAACTGGACTGAATTCTATGAGTTTGATCATGAGCTGTCTGTGCTTGGGCACTTTGGGAAGGTTATCAGAAAATAAGAAAGCAGTCTGTTGGCTTTTTCTTTGTATTACAAGATTATCTTGAAAATTCTCTTTTAAGGAAGACTGCCTGACTCAATGTTGAATAAAGACTTACACAGGTTTAATTTATTTTTCAGAATAAGAAAATACACAACAGTAGATACTTGCTGCTGTAGAGGCAGGAGACTAGAAAGCTGTGTGAATACTTGCCCTGAGGAGGGGTCCCCTTTGTTCAGTTTCTGAATCTGCTTGGCCTCTGCCTGTGCACTGCTGTTCAATTTGAGCCACCTCCTCCCTGAAGTTCCAGAGCTGCAGTTCTAGCTGTGGCTGAGTAAGCATGCTCCAGCTTTGTATCTCCTTCAGGACATGGCACCTGACAGTGTGACCAGGGGCTCCAGATCACCTGGATGGAGTGTGCCCTAAGTTGCTTCCAGCTTGTGCTTCTGAATTTCTTGGGGAAGGCGAGGGAAAGATTGCATGCTTAGGTCTTGTCCTGGAATAGGGTTAGGATCCAGGCCTGGAAACTTAGAAATATACGTGAGTCCTCCAGTTTAGATGTAAAACTCTGGATCACTAAACATTTTAGTATGAGTTGCTTGGAATCTCTTTTTCTGCCTTCAGTTCAGCTCTTAGAAAGGGGTATCCAGGAGAGCTGTACTTTTCATCAAAGGAACCAAGTACTTCAAATGTTTGCAGCTGTGCTTCTTGGTGGTTTTCTGGTCACAACTGGTTCCTGAGGCTTGTGCTTAATCAGTTTTGTGGCTTTGAGTTTTACCAAGTTCTGTTTATTTACATTGTGTATACAAAGCCTAACTATAACATACTGTCCCAAAATGTTGTTTCTTCTCATTCTAAGACCATCATCTCAGTAAAAGCAATATCAATCTCCTTCAAATTATGTCTAAATCAAAATTTAATATCTGAGTTTTAAAGAGATAAGCTACTTTGACCCATGTGACTGACCTATACATTAGTCCTTTTTGATCTATCTATCCTTTGATGTGGTTTTTAAGCAATTCAGAGTTGAAAAACTGAAAGTTTGAGAAGCTTGTTTTGCCTTTGTGTGCTTGCTACTGTAATATGTAAATAAAACTTTTGAATTTCATGTACAGGAAATGGGCTTTCATAGTGGGAAAGTGCTTGTTAGGCCTTGGTAGTAATTCTTCTCTGCTTTATTTTTCACTTACTGCCCTTGGGAAGGGGATAGAATGACAAGGTCCAAATTCTGGTAGTCTTTGTACATTAGCATTAGCAAGCAGCATGGAGCTGATCTATAGACAAAACCCTTTGGATTTGATGACCTGAGGCCCAGGGCATGTGTGTTTCAGGGCTTAGTGTTTTATTTTGGGCAAGGTGTAGTCCAGTCTTGTGGAATGAACACCAGTATGAGGCTGAAATACATTAGGTGCATTCTTGGAGTGCTCATGTTTGAGTTTTGCTTTTTATTATTTAGACATATTTTTTTCTTTGCATCTTAAAAGAAATAGAGTGCACACACCTGTAGATGTTCCCACAACACAAACCGAACCTCTCTAAGTGCAGTTGGTATGACAGCTTCAGGAGAGGCTGACCCAAACCAGCAGTAATGCAGACTTTGAGCACAGTCTCTGTCTCCTGGCCATGGTTGGCAGCCAACCTCCTGCCTGTGAGACCAGGCTGTAAAAGAGCTGTGAGAAATGGGGGAGCTATTAGCTGCTGCCTGCTCTACACATGACCATGCCATGGTGCCATTCCCTCATTTTGGTGTGGAAACTTAAGTCCACAATTTGTATGAAGTGAAACCTACCCAGCCTTCTCTTTGTGAGACACCGGGGACTTTACTGGAAACAAGCTCATAATGTACATGGTCTGTTTCATACAAATGCTACAAGTGTGTGCAGAATTAAGACAGAACAAAAAAAAAAAAAAAAGAGAACCTTAAAATAAACTTGTCAAGATGTTGTGCTCTCACACTGGAGCAGATGGCAGATTGATAGTGAACTTGTTCAGCTCATTGCAGCAGTTATCATTAACAAAAGAAGCAGGACCTGCAGTAAAATTGTGGTAAATCTACAGTGGATAAAAAGTCCTGAACACTTCCCTTCTTAATAGAGAATCAGGAGGAACACAGAAAACAGAGGTGGTTTTGTTTTATTTTGTTTCCCTCCCTTTCAGTTTGTTGGCTGTTTGTTTTCAGTGTGTAACTTGGAAGTGGAGCAGAAAGCTGTGTATGAGCCAGGGAAAGCCATGTTTCATCCCTCAGTTGTGCACTGCCTGGTTCTGCACGTGTGTAGGAACAAAATGATATATTGACAGAGAAGTGATGCTTTGATACTCACAGTAGTAGTCTTACAGCTCTCTCCTTACAGCCACTCTTCCTGAGCATGGAGAAGGGAAGAGCTGGAAGGGAGCATGCTCCCATCTCCTTCCTGTCCTGCAAAGTGGCTTTGTGTTTGGGATCAGTGAGCCTCCCAACCTTGGGAAAAGCAGGGCTGTAGTGAGGTATGGGGTTCTGCTCTCTGTGAGGCCTGGAGAAAATGCAGCCTTGACCACTAAGGGCTGCTTGTGCCAACTGATCCTGCCTTAAAGGATGCTTGGATTGCCTGGGAGCTTTAGGATTTGTAGAGGGTAGATGAAAAGGGGCACACACCTCCCTAAACTGTCTCCCTGTTCAAACTCTGGAGTAGTGTGTGTTAACAGGTTATTGATGGTTTGGGTGGCCAAATCAGTCCATGCTCTGTAACTGATATGTTAGTTGTTGGACTGATGTTGGGCTGGGTTTGAGGTTTCTTTCTTTAGTTGGCTTTTTGTTCTGCCTTTAAAAGCAGCAGTACTTGTGTAGCCTAATTTATTCCTAGAAAATAGACCTTGTGCATTGACTAAAGAAAGCAAGCAAATCTTTAGCGTTTCTCCACATCCGTGACTGCACACACAGGGGGAAGAAGCATTTTACATTTAGTAAGGGCAAGATGTTCATTTAAATACAGAGCTAAAAATAGGTCTGCTTGGGCATGTTCTTTTTTTTTTTTTTTTTGTGAAGTGCAGATAGTAATCCCTGCATGTGGGAAATTGTTTTGTGTTTTATGGCAAGATTTGGTTTTTTTTATAATTGAGGTCAGGTTTTTATTATCCCTAGATGGCAGTTGAGGCCTGGTATTTCAGAGAAGTTCAACAGAATTGTGCACTCTTATTGAGAATTGGTTGAATTTAGGGAAAACTTCCTTGTACTTACTGGTTTGCTACTCTGCTGTAATTAATAATTTTTTCTCTAGTCTTTCTCTTTTTTGTAACACTTCAGTTGTCTAAATCCTGCATCCAGTTAAATACTTCCAGTTGCTTTTTTTACTGACCTTGTCTTAGTTTGTTCAGTTTCTTGCAAATTTATGATGAAGGATTTTGTAACAAAATAAGTAATTGCTGTACTGAGAAATGTGAAGAGAATTAAAAAGGATTGCATACTGGAGTGTAAACCACTCACGCAGCAAAAACAGCGTGTAACATGTGAATCTGCTGGTTTCTTGGCTTAGTCCATTCTGTAATGAATAATTTTCATTTTTATTTGTGGGCACTGGAATGATAAAGGGATTTGTAGCATGTGCAATGTTTGTCTTGTCAGAATATGCATAGTTATGATCTCCTATAATTAAATACTTTAAAATGCCTCTCAGATTGTACAGTCTTAAATATTTATATTATATAAACTCCAGTAAACACAACATGAATGAAAATGCCAAGTATGAAAACAGTGTGTTATATTCTTTTGCTGATAGAATAATGCATCCTTTTGCTGAAGTTAAGCTTTTGAAGTATTTGAATAGAGTTGCTATTCAATTCTGCTGAGTCTTGACATTCAGAGATTATACTATGGAGATACATAGAATATAATATTAGTAGAGTACATTATATTGCCATTAGGTTAAGAGAGAAACTGGTCTTTTGTGTGTTTGTTTTAAAAGAAATATGTATGCTAAAAGCATTGTTTTTTGTTTCCCTCCCTTCCTGGAGGTCATGTTTACATGCCATTGTGGGAATGAATCTGATGGTTTGAAGTGGACAGCAAAGAATTCCAACACGTGCTTTCATTTGAAATATATTTAGGGAAAGAATTCCTTAATACCATATAGTTATGATAAAAACAAGTTCCTGTGTAGAAAGACACAGATGGTTGCAATACTACCTCCATTAGTAGTGTAGAGGTCACACAGGTTTTCTGCAGTTAATGTAATTTCTTAGGATTGTATAAAAGTAATTTAAGCTTTTTTTTTTTTTTAATAACATGGTTTTACAACAAGCTTGTATGAGCCTTGGTTGCTAATTCCTCTCTCCTTCATTCTCAATGAATGTTTAGAATTATTGGATATGTTTCTGGTAAACTTTTCAATTTTGGAAACCTCTTTTGTGTGAGATGCCCAGATAGAGAACTAGATCCCCAGAAAAGCATTAGCTTCAGTGAACTTTTGGGTTTCTAGAAGCCAGTTGCATCCTCAGTCCTGACAATGACTTGATACTTAAAAGGGTATCCAGAGTAAAAGCAAATAATTAAGTGGTGAGCTAAGCAGCAGGGTAGTTCAGAGAACAGGAAATTCTAAAAAAACATTGCTCTTCTTCAGGATGTCAGCACCACATTCAGATTTTTCTGAGGCAAACTGAAATATGCCTCTTTGCTTTCAGAACCCACAACTTTTTGCGTTCCAAGGAAAGCACTTCACTGCTTTTCTTCTGGAATCGCTGGGGGATCATCACTCTGTCTTTCAACCCAGCAGGAGTTAAAGGTGCCTTTGTATCACAGCTTTTTGTTTAGGATGTGCACTCAACCAGGATGAGCTTTGGTTTGGTTTCCTTGTGTGCTTGAGGAATAAAAATCTTGCATTCATGCAAGAAGGCAGGATTTGTTATGCCTTTAACAGTGTTCCTATGTTGCATGTAAAGAAACTTGAAAACTCTGCCCTCAGCACAGACGTATCCATGTCATAGTGTTGGTTTTTCCCCTTTCTGTGAACTTAATGCGTGCATCATTTCTCAACCATTTTGTGCTGGAATCTGAAACAGCTCTATGCTTAAAATCCTTTTTCCAATTGCTGTATTTTCTATTATTTGCCCTCTGGTATGTATTGTGCCTGACAGGATTTACACACTCCTGTGGGAGAAGTTGATGCATACCGTGCCAATGTGCACGGTGATGAAATTTGTTTAAACTGCTGCTGAACTACTGTGTGTGCTCAAGAGGAGAAAAAAAAAGGTAAATTTCATGTGGAAGAAAAAAGAAACATGGTAGATGGGTGCATTAGAAATAGCATAAGACTCACAACACTGTTACAGCAATTGTGTTGAAGTATTAGAAGTTCAGGAATGACCTTGAAAAATGTTTGTGGACATTTAAGTACAAACCAACAGCAGCTGCTTGTTAAAGGAAATAGGTGAAGGTGGAGCTGAGGCTAAAAGGCTAGAAACTTGGGTGCAGAAAACTTCTGGCATATTTAAATTTGTTTATTGTGAGTTTCTCACCGAAAAATATATTTTTGTGGTTTTCTGTTCTCCACAGGGAAATAAACTTGTAAATGTGTTGTTACTTTTGAGAAGGTTAAAAGAAGTGATTTGCATAGGAATGAGATTGTAATGATCTTAAATGTAAGAATGTAAGAATTAGTGTTAGTTTAATATTACTTTAATACAAACATTTTTAGGACAAGTGGAGTCAGTTATACTTGTATTTTGATTCATTTGAAGGGAAAAATATAAATTTTTATCTAAACTCCTTCTATAAATGACAGCATTTTATGCTTACTGATTCCAGATAATAAATTATACTTAATTTGGAATGTATTGAAACAAATTACATTCTGTATATGGACAAGTTTCAAAATATTTATGTGGTTTGAAATGATTATAAATTTTTATTTTAGGTCTTGCTTCTGCAAATATTTATATACACTTTAACTGTAATGACATGAGCACATGGACTGAAAAGTGTATATGTATAGATCAGTCCCAAACCAACATAAGATGTTTTGGAAGGGGTGTGTATAAACCTAATGTTAATGTTATTTTACCCTTGGTATTCTGAAAGAATGTCCCAAATACAACCATGCTGGGCCTGATATGCATTTGTCAAAGCTGGTAGTAGTCTGTCTGAGAGAGCGGTGAGCAGTAGTTGATTAGGGAAAGATGTATAACAAGGATGAGCATTTTGTGATACAGTTTTGGGCTTTTTGTACTTCCAAAGCAAATGTGTCACTTGACTTTATTTTTAGTAGATACAGATTATGTGGTCTTAAAACATAAACCAACCCAAGACAATCCTTGTTCCTTCCCCACTGTATTGGGTCTGGCTGAGCTGGGGCTGTGCTTTGCATTGGTACCTAGAAAGGTGTTGGTAATACTCCAGGGTTTTGGCTACTGCTGAGCAGCCCTGGCACAGCACCAGCAATGTTTCTCAACATTCCCTTCCCCCCATCAATAGGCTGGGGGTGGGCAAGATCCTGGGAGGACACACAGCTGGGACAGCTGACCCAAACTGACCAAAGGGAAATTGCATACCATATGACATCAGCTCAGATAGAAAAGCTAAGGAAAGGTGAAGAAACAGAGAGCATTTGTTATTTACAAAGCTTGCCTTCTGATGCAACACCTGCAACTGCTGAAGACCTGCTTCATGGGAAGTGGCCGAACATCACTTGCTGATGGGAAGTAAAGAATAAACCTGTTTTTTTTTTCTCTTTACTTGTGTGCACACACAATTTTTCTTTAGTAAACTGCCTTATCTCAACCTATGAGTTGTTTTTGATCTTATTTTCTTTCCCCTGTCTAGCTGGGGACTGATAGAGCAGCTTAGTGGACACCGGGCATCCAGCCCAGGTCAACCTCACCACAAACCATACTTCTGGAAAGTGAGGGAAGTTTGGCTATATTGTCTATGCCTGGCTTTTCAATGTGGCCAACTTCCATGGCACAGCAAGTTTTGGATGTTGCAGCGAAGTAGCTCAAAGAGCAGATCAGTCAACCTCTGACAGAAAAATCTATGGAGACTTATTAAACACAAAACCAGCACTCTTGCTCAGGAAGTTGCTGAGCCTCTAATTCATAAAAGCTGTAGTGGTATAACCTTTTATTGTGTCTCACCCTGTCCTTAAGCATCCACCTTAGTAATGGAGGGAGAACACTCCACTTAAGTGGATCTTTAATTTGACCAACTAAGCTTAGTCTCATTATTTGCATCTTTGCCAAGCTCCATTTTGAATTTCCAGTCATGACCTCCTTGAATTGAATAGGATGAAGCCAATTGCCTTTAACAGCAGTATATTGGCCTGCTTTTCAGTTTTGAACTTAATACTTCTACACTGCAGGTTTTGGAAGCCTAACTTTATGGAAAATACTGGTGTTTTCAGTTTTATGGGCCATTATTGTTGTCTTCAAACAAAATAATTAGGTCATTCATTTGGCACACTACAGCTGTCTTGAACATTTTAGAAACTAAACGGCTGTATTATGTCAATTAAAATGTTCATTTTAATTCTTTCCTAAAAAAATGATCTTTTATCCAGTTTTGTGATCTTCTATTATGCAACATTAATGAAGGACTTCAGTCAAAATGTTCATTGCTGTGAAGATTTAATGGGTGGGGTTTTCAACTTGTTGTCACTGGTCTTACAACATAGTTGCTGGATCTCCCGATGGTTCTTTTGTTAAAGGCCAGTTAGAGTAATGCAGTTTGTCCTGCAGAGCATTTGCTTCATGTACATGTAATGTGTTTCAGGGTTTACTTTACTGTCAGTGAAGTAAGAATGTTTGAGTCTGTGTGGGCAAAAAAGATGAGGTAATTTCAAAACAGGTTCTGTTTTTAGCTTTATAGTTTTAAATTCACTTTAATCAGTAGAAACTCAAGGTTTTGTAGGCTTCTGAAGCACAACTTTGGTTCTTAACTACAGGAAAAAGAGTTGCAGTCTTTCCAGGGTTGTCTTTTGTGTACGTATACATTGTTACTTCACTTTTGAGGGGAGATAGGCCATAATCAGTGTCCTAGCAGAGTGGGTATTTTTTCATACTGACTTTTGGTGTGGTCTTCTTAGCTTACTTCTGTGTTAAGTCATTAGTTTTTAAATAATTTCTTGAGAAACTTAGAGGATAATATAGGCACGTGTCCACAAATCTCCACAAATATATGAATGCTTTCTTAATGTAAAAATAGGACTTTTGAAAGTCTTACTTTTTTAAAAGAATTTTTTCAGATTTTTTCTAAAGCGCTCTCAACTGGGCCCAAATTCTTTACTGTGATTTTTGCACATTTCACACAGATGACCCAGGCGATGGGGTCACTCTTCTGGTCTTAAGAGTCTCTCCAAAGCCAGTGAAATTTAATTAGAATTTCAGGCTCCTGAATTTATTTTCCACTATACGATTTATTTCAGTCATGTGCGTATAATTAAATTTTCACTGTTTCTAGCAAAGTCTAAGTTTTAAAATAAGGCACAGGGAAGACTTGGCTGGTCTATTACAGCATATGCTTGTTGCAAATCCCTTCTCAAGTTTACAGTGAAAATTATCTTCAGTCTTCCAGCAGAGACAAGACAGAGTCTCAAAAATAAACCAGTAGAAATGAGCAAAGGATACTTTTGTGTTGCCAGGGAGGTGTATAATATGCAGTTAAGGTAGCCTAGCTAAATATATGAGAAAGGAGAACTTTCACATGGAGGGGAAAGTGTATGTGAAAAAAACCCATGCAGAACTCAGGTTTAAGTTGTAGGGCAATTCTAGTGCTATGTGCAGTTGGTATATATGATACATTTGCCAGTGGATAAAATAGGCCTCCAAACTTACGCAGTCCCATCCTAATGAGTTAATTAATAGATATTCTTGTGCATTTAATTTATTTTTACATATAGAAGAATGTATTAGAACTTGATTGAAGTGTCAAGTACTCTATTTGGGCCAGGGTTGTCAACTGATTTTTGTTCAGTTGGATGTATCTGAATATGATGCAGAATCCCATGTTATAGTTCAAGATATTATCTTACCTATTCAAGTTAAAAAATTATCACCTGGCATATACTTTTGTTGATGTTAAAAGATCATTAACACTATTAAAAATTTGCTTAGTTTGTAGGAACAAAGTAGCTCAGCCATGTTTTTTTCTTATACATGCTTCATTGTATACCATCTTTAATGTGAATAATCAAACTTTTTTTTTTGCTTTAATATTGTGTCCTTTAGATAAGATAATTAATTTGTTTTGCCATCTTTATGTGATGCAAATTTCAGTATCCAAAATAAATCCTCAAGGTAGACATGCCTTTGCAGTATTATGTTTATTTATAGTCAGCAGTTGCTTTTGCTTTTCTTCCTCCCTCCCTCCATTTTTTTGGGTGGGATTTGCTGCTCCTCCAAGTTTCTTGTTCATTCAGAGTGGAGTTGGTATTGCATTTTCTGGGTGTACAAGCAGGGTGTTGAGACTAGGCTGGTTATTCAGACGCCCTCTGTAGTCACTAGTCAGAGCAAGGCAAAGCAGCGTAATCAATCCTCTCTGAAGGCCAAGTGTGTTTTAAAGAATCTGATCCCTTTTCACTGATGGCACAAAGAATCGATAGAAGCTGGTCTGGGATAATCACAAGCACCTGTCTGTTTCTTCCTAGGTGTGGCAATGTCTTGGTAGCAGCAGCTCGCATCTCCTGTGTTGTTACAGTGGGGTGGGTTACTGCAGGGAACGTCATTTGGGTTTTACAGGGGGAAGGGTTGAATTGCTTCACGCTTCTCTACAATGTTTTTGTGATCTATAATGTGGCTGTAGGGATTCATTCTAGGTACCTATGCAGCATCTGATTTTAAAATAGTAGTAAAATGAATCCCAGCCTGGATCAGTAGTAGAATTGTGTACCTGTGTAGTATTGTTTCATCAGATGCAGTTTGGGTTTTTAAAGTATGAGGACAAGGGATGCTGAGCAGAAAGGAGGAAGATTTGAAATAATGCTGTATTTCATTATATAAGTATGCATTTCCTATTTTTTAGATCCAGCATTTTACTCTTTGAAGTTGTTAAAATGCTGTGCATGTCTGTTGTGCTAGAAATCAGTAAAAGCTGTACCAACTTGTATATTATATTTTGTGGAGCTTAGCAATATTGCTCTCTCCTACTCCAGTTAACATTAACAATTAATGCCTTTTTTTATTGTGGGGAGGGTTTGCATTCTCCTTCCTGCTTTGTTTCACAGGTACTTTTTAAAATGTCTTTCCTCAGCGAACTGTGCACCACCGTGCCAAAATGGAGGGATGTGCCTGCGACCTCAGCTTTGTGTGTGCAAACCAGGAACAAAAGGGAACTCCTGTGAGGATACAGGTGTGCAAGACACGTCTTCCCCTGGAGGCCGGAGCCCTGTTGTTCCCCCGTGGCCCATACCCCAGCAGGCTGCCCAGCAGACCTTCTCCCAGAAGGTGCAGGTCCCACCCAAGGTTGGCCCCATGGCTCAGATGGCATTCACAATCAAGCAGAAACCACCTGTTGGGTTAACTCAGCAAATGCAACCACAGTAAGTGTTTTCTTTGCTTTCAAATAAGTTCAATATCTCAGATTTATAAAATGTTGTTCCTTGCAAATGTTTTCAAAAAATCATACTTGAAACTGTCACAGATTTTTTAAAACAGCTTCTTGTTTTAACTGTAAGATTTCAGTGGATGTTTAGACTGTTATTACTCATGAGCCAGATTTCCTTACCTGAAGAGAATATGATATCAGTCCCATGATATCAGTCAGCTTCTGTTTTCCTTAGAATGATACTGCTGTACTAGTTTTGGAGGAATTATTCCTAATTTACACCAATGACCTTTTGAATTTATCCTAGAACAAAGTCTGACATGGAGTTATGACACATTGTGTAACTGAGGAGAGTAAGATTTGGTGCTTCTGTTCGGGTTTCTTCTATTTGCATTATGTTTTCTCTTTTAATTAGAAGTGTGTGTGTCTGTGCTACAATGAATATTTCTGCTTGCTTGTGTTTGAAGTTCAGGATTGTATCTGACTGCCATAAACAGCGAGGAAACACCCATCTTGTTAGACAGTTTTTTCTCTGCCTCTTTAGTAGCCGGTGACTTAGCCAGCCTTTGATATTGTTTCTCTGAGCTTTAAATACTTAATGTAAGTCTGAAATTTCTCTAATTGTACTGTTGTTTTTATTGATGTGTGCAACCTTAATTTATTTCAAGACCCCATTTGATATGGGGGGAGGAAGGATCACAGGAGGGTATGGTAATCAAGTGGAATGTGAGCAGTTTTAGGTGTTTTCACCTAAAACTGCTGCTGTCCTTCCACTTTCAGGTGAAGACAGTGACAAAAGGTGTTTCTGTCCTGTAAGACGTGTTGCTTTTGGAGAGGTTGCTTTTGCTTTTAAGGAAGGTGTAGTCTGTCTTGCTTCTAGTCTCCAGAGCAAGATAATCAGGACTAGGAAATAAATTGTATTTTCCTATGTTTTCCATTTTCAAAACTGTAAAAATGAATGTGGAAGGGTGGTGTGTGATTATAGAGTTCTGCACCTGAGTCATCATAGGCTCCTGACAACAAAGTGCCACTTCCTTTCCAAAGCTACATCTGAGAACGAAGATCATTGGACACTCCCAGTGTTATTTGTTGTCTCATAACCCCTTTATAAGGTTTTTTTCCCTCCTAAACCTTCTAATTCTTTGTACTAACTGTGGATCTAGAAGCTCAACTAGGTTCCTACATGTCTTCTGTAATAAGAGAAATTTACATTAATTCCTTTGGAGCTCTAAGCCATAAGCCAGTGTCTTCTTTGAGAAGGTAGCACACTGAGGGCTTTAGGAACAAATACATACAGTGCTGAAAAACAGAGAAATTGCCACCCAGTTTTAGTATTTCCTCATACTTTGGGTCCAGTTCTGTTCCTACCCGTGAAGCAAGGTTTATTGAAGTGACTAATATGAAGGGGAAATTTCCAGTAAAATCATCAGGCTTTTTTCCTGTTCCTTTCTCTCCAGACCAGCTGGACTCATCACCTGGTGTCTCTGCTTGGCCCCATAAAGAGCTGTGCAACAGATCAGTACAAAAGGCCAGACAATTGCTGTCTTATCAGTACTGATTCCTGTAGAATGTACTTTTTTCTCCCTCCCTCTACACAAAAATATTCTCAAGAATTTTTCTTTCTGTTGCAATAAAGGCCATTTGTCCAAATTGGGTAGTAAAATATACTTAAAAAAAAATAAGGAGGGGCGGAAGAAAGAGAAAATAATGTAATTTGTTCTTGCCTGAAAAAAAGAATTGTCATCTTTTAAGCACTCTAAAACTGTACTCGGAAGGTTTGTGGTAGCCTGTGGAGAAGGCTTACTTTCCTGGGATAATGTCAGGGATAAAAGGTTCTTCTTGTAATAAAAAAAAAAAAGATAAGTTGTTGTTTTTCTGTGCTACTATGGTAGTTGTTGGGCTGTGATGCTCAAAGTATTTCTAGAGAATACCTATAGCATTTTATGCTTCACTGAAATCTCTTTACCTGCTTGCATGAGACATCATCACAGATGTAGAGCAAGCAACTTCAGACTGACAAAACCAGTCACCTGTTACCTGCTATCCAAAGAGCCTCTGCATGCTCCCATGTGCAGTGGGCTTTGTTGTTCATGTGAGCCTTCTCAGCCTAGGATTTTCTCCTAACTGTAGAGAGACTTTTTCAGGTAGAACTGTTATTCTTTGAGATCACATGAAGATGAATCTCTTTCAGTCAACTTAATATTGGCATGGGAAAATGGGAAATTGAGTCTCTGGAGTCCTGAGAATGCCAGCCTACAACCTTGGCTGAAAGTGTTGGAACTGGAGATGGAGAGGAAAAGGACTGCACAAACCAAAGCTGTTATATCAAGTGCAGCAGAAGGTGGATGCTTAGATACAGCTGTTGAAACGAGTGCCAGTGATAGTTCCCATGGATGACTATTAGGACAATTTACAGGGCTGAAAGATTCTTCTGAGGTCAGGTCTCTTAACACTGAGAGGGACAGACAGGCTAGTTCCTGTTTCTCTTGCTTTTTGGATATGTTGTGATGTTGTATATTGTGTGAGGTTGCCCAAAATCTTTTGGAATGGCTTTTCCTGTTCCCACTCCTGGAAAGTGGAGTCATCCACACAGGCAGTGTGGTGGGTGTGCTGATCTGGATACTGGTGCTGTGCAGTCAAGGACTGGACTGGTGAGAGCCAGGGCAGAACCCAACCTGGAACACCTAAATTAGCTCCTAAAAGAGGCTTTCCTCTACAGAGCTTCTGTTTTGCCATTCTCTGTCAATTTTTTCCTGTTTTATATAGCAATGCAACTTTTCCAACTTCAGTCATCAATATGTCTTCGTGCATGCTTTCTTAAGGATCATGGTGGCAGTGATATTTAGGAAAGCAGGGAATTCATTTATTTCTTTGCAGATACCCTTTTTTGAAGAATAAGGTGCTGAACAGAAGGAAAGCTGGAGAGAGATTAATTTCCTGGAATATCCTGGGTTCAGCAAGTCTGTCATAGCTATGCTCTGAAGATGGATATACTGTCAGGTACAAGGTCTCATCTCAGAAAAATGTTAGCAGAAGGTATAGATGGCTGTAATTGAAAACAAGTGGTGTTTCAGAAACAAAAATCTGCTTCTTATTGGAACCTGTAGGGAATTCTGATCTCAGTAACAGGCGTGCTTTGTGGGCCTGAATTCCTGTGATAGCTCTCCAGTAACTCTGGGTGTTCCTTTCACATCTCATGTTCTCACTTGTTGGCAACAGGATAGCTCCAACAGCTTGATTTTGTGCATTTACCATCTGTGTGAGCAGAACTTTTTTTATTAAGGGATCTTTCTAGTACAGTTTTGGAAATGATCACCAGAAAGAGTACAGCATCAACCAAATGGAGCTCAGTAACACACTGAGGTGTCACAGCATTGCTCCTTCAGCCTCCTTTGGAGGCAGGTGGTGACGAAATGTGAAAATCTGCTTTAATGTTGGACAAAGCAAAGCTCATCAAAGGAATGGTGAGCACACAGACTCCAGGTGACAGATTTGGACTTACTGGTGTGCCTTATATGCTGAAATCTCTGCTGAGAGGTCCCTTCCAAACCTGTGTTCCTGGGTCAGTGGCTCTAGTCCCATGCTATGACAGGCAGATGTATTGCCTGCTAATTTTAGTCAGCCTATCAACTGATGTTGTAAAGCTGTTTTTTGACTTCTGTTCCAAGATGTAGTATTTTTTCCAGTTTAAACTATTTTTTCCAATTTTAACTAGTTGATCGAAAATCAGTGTGAATTTAGATTGGAAAAAACATGCCTGAAAGAAGAACTGGGAATACTGTTGTGACCCTACTGAAATCAACAACATAGGACAGTCATAACAGAAAATCAAATACCTACTTGGTATAATATATAATTGTAAGTTAAATGTTTACGAATATATTAAAAATCTGTAGAGTTTATTGACTTTCTGTTGTGCAAACTCCTGTAGTCTGAGAATCACTGTAAAGTATAAGAGACTGCTCTTTTGGCTATTTCCTCTCTTGTATACCCGTTCTTTTTTTGTATGTTTGACTGCATGTAATTTATTTTTTAGAACTTCTGGTTCTCAAGATTGGTTAATATGATGACATATCAGGTGATGGTCTAAAAAAGATTATAGACAGGCTTTTTGAAGCTAGTGTGAAAGTAGCATCTGGAGGACATCCTTTTTCACCACCATTATGATAGTTTTTGTACTAAAGAGTACTCTGTACTCTTCTTGTACAGAGCAAGAAAAACTCTTTATTTACAAGAGCCCTGCACTTGAACTTAAGTGTGGAGTCTGTTTGAAAATAATTTATGGAAGCTCTTGATAATATTGAACTTCTGTCCAAAAAGACATTGACTTTCTTTTTTTAAGGAAATTTTTTAAGAACAGCAGGGATAAACCTTAGGTTGGAAGTATGAAGCAATCAGATCCAACCTTTTGCTTATAGCAGGATGACTTACAAGAGGTTGCTCTGGGCTTTGTGTGGTTGAGCTTTGAATGCTTTCAAGATTGCAGGGTTGGAGATCTCCAATATTTGCAGGCTTCTGTTGCAGTGTTTGACTACCCTCAGGAGAAAAAAGTCTTCTCCTTTTATAGTTGAAGTTTCCATTGTTGCACATTTATTATCTGTGTCTTTTTGCTGTATTCCTCCAAGAAGTCTGGCTCAGCCTCCTCTACAGATTCTCAAGAGGCAGTTGTAGATCTCAGTATCATCCCCTTGAGCTATTCTTTTTTTCAAGAACTGAGAAATCTTTCTCCTCTTATGTAGTGAGTCCAGTCTCTGACAGTCTTGGTGGCCCTCTACTGGCCTTACTCCTCTGTGCTGCTGTCTTGGTTTGGGGAGTCCAAAACTGGTCACAGTATTTCAGATGCGATTTCACGAGTGCGTGATGGAGGCAGTAATCACTCCCTTGACCTGTGTGACTGTGCTGCTGCCCAGTATGAGATTGGCATTCTTCATGTGAGGATATGCTGCTGACACCTGTTTAACTCATCCACCAGGACCCCCACTTTTTTGTAGGGCTGCTTTCCAGCCATTTTGGTGCCAAATCTTGCGCAGAGATACAACCATGGATTGCCACCTGGTGCTTCAGAGCTTTGGTCTGTAAGTCGTGGGCTTCTGGTTCTGCCCTCCTAGAGCCCAGTGACAGAGCTGTTTGAGTTTGTATTAGCATCGTGTGTTACTGTTTACAGACTGAAAATTTAGCTGTAGTGGTCGGAGGTGAGATTTTCCCAGCAGTTCTTGAGCTCACTGCTTTGTGTCAGGGAGATGAAAAACTGGTGTTCTGTCTGCAGGTTATGCTGATGACTGCATTCCTTCAGTATAGACTTCTAACACGTAATGAACTCGTGCTGTGCTTGTCTTAGGATTGCTAGCACGAGGTGGCTCCTGGGACAATCAGGAAAGTAACTTTTACATTGTGAGCTCTTTGGGGTGGATTCTGAGATGCCTTTTGCACAGTGTTTTCAATAAGAGACTTGCTGCAGGAAAGCAGTGTACCCTATTAGCCATCAACTTATTCATGTTCTTCCAAATTGTAAAGCATTTGTAGAGAGTTTGTAAATTTTGTAAGACTTGTAAAGAGTTTATGCAGATCAGTTATCCGTATTATCCTGTAAGACACATTCCTTTTGAGAATATCAGTGTACACTTCCCTCTCACAATCCCAGCAACTTGAACACACTCCATGAGGTAAAGTTAACTTTTAATTAACTTGTCATTAAATCTTGGGGTTTTTTGGAATGCTGCTGGAATATGTTTATGCTCCTCTATGTCAATACAGCAAAAAGAGACAATGATTTAGGCAAATTCCATGTGTGTGGAGATCATTGTCTCACTTTCAAGGCACTGCTTTTCAGGAAAAAAGTTGCCTCTAAGCTGTACGGGTGCTGTCAGCTCAGTTGAAAGGCAGACAGTAAGCCACCATTTCAAGCTGTAGCATTTTTAATTTTTTTTTTCTAGTTTAAAAACATATGTCCCTGACCATTCAGTGTTTGAATGCATAGGTGAGGAGGGCTTTAATGAGGGGCTCTTAATGTTACTTGTTACTATATTGCAATATGGTCTGTTTTCTTCCAAAGCGGCTTTTTCAGGTTGTGGTTTGGCTTTTTGGTTTGTTTTGCTTTTTTTTTTTTTTTTTTTTTGTAACTATTGGAACTTATACTATTTATCATCAAACAATTATTTCAGGAGATGTTGGGAAACTATCAGAAGAACTTCTTTCCAGGGACTTGGTGAGGCTGAAGGAGCACAGCTTTTCTTGGAAAGGATGACAGTGTGTTTTGTTTCACAAAATATATTTGTATTGTTAAAGTTTGGTTTGATATATTGCTGTTGTGTCATTCACAACATTGTGGCATTTGGTACCTTTGGTGTTAATAAGGTCTCTCTGTTAGCAAGTGTGTTTGGTTGTAAAACAATTATGCAACAATTTTATACCTAACTGACACTGTTTAGCCAAACAGATAAAAGTAACCCATTCAGGTTACTCTAAGCAAATGACTGTGCTGCAGCAATGGTTATGGGGTCTGGCTCAAATACAATTAACGCTGCAAATAGCCATTTTCCCTGCAGCAAATGGGAATAGTTTTCATGTGATATTTCATTCCCTTCTTTAGACCTGTGAATAGAGTTCAGTAGCTTGATTTGGAAAACTGTCTCCTGTGAATACACATCTGTACCTTTAACTTGCAAAGGAAGAAAAACAATGTGAGAATAATGATCAAATGATCACTGAATCAGGGACATTTTCCTCTGTTTCAGGTATTTTGAACTTGAAAATGTTTGTAGATATCTTCAGTCATAAATCTTGCTTAATATTTCATCTAAAGCCCTTTAAGTTATTAGCCTTTCCAATTATTAGCTGCTCCTATTAGCTGATTTATAGGTCTTATGTATCAATATAACTTTTGGTATTGTTTTAACTTCCAGTCACTATTGAGACTCAGTTAATGACCTTATTAAGTAGATGACAAAGACACAAAGAAGCCCTCTTGAGGGGTTTTACTTAGTCTTATCTGCTACACTAGCAAAATGCTCACCAAATGGATTAACAATCTTCATTAAGATGATGGAGACTGGCCTTAGACAAAGGCCGATGTATCTTCAGGCACATGTATCAGACAGTATCCTAATCAGTCTGTCTGATTAATTACAAATGCCTCATTGATTTCATTGTTGTGAATAGTCTGCTCTGCTCATGATTTAGGAACCCTGAGAGACACGTATTTCATCTCCAGTGAACTTATTTTCTTCAGTGCTAGTCCAAGTACTTCACTGTGAAGCAGTTTCTACTTTACCTAAGCTCCATAAAGCGTACCTGTGCCATGTACTTTGATCAATTTTCCCCAGGAATCCAAAATTACTGTTTTATACAAAGTGTAATCAGTTGCTAATCTAACCACTTCTAAGGGGTTTATTGCTCATGTCATCTTGTGCTGAAGTTTGGGGGTTACTGTTCATCAGTACCTGTTGAGACTGGTATATCTTTTTGTGTAACTGGTGAAGAGCGCTAGGCAGATGGAGGAAGTGGGCTCTTCTCCTGGTGTTATTGTTCAAGTACACATTGACACTCTGTAACCAGCCAGCAGTCTATTAGAGCAACTCTGCAGTAGATCCTTATTTGTTTCCCATTGATCTCATTTTCCCTGAATTATCCCCGAGAGCTGTGCTGGAGGGCCAGAATGTGAACTGTAGGCTAATTTCAGTGTGCAGCACAGTGCTGTTTCTGAAGATAAGTCTGCAGGTGTGCCCAGAAGTTTTGTAGGCAGCTGAATTATGACTACTTGACACTGAGTTAAGCAACTTCCTACACTAAGCAAAGAACCTATTGTTGCTCAGAAATTACTTTTTCTATGTGATATACTAGGAAAATTAATACCTTTGGAGTAATAGCTTAACAAAGCATTGTAGTTACTGAAGAGAATTTCTCTGTACTTGAAAACATAACAAAGCATCATTTCTGATGCTGAGACATGAAGTTTGTAGAACAAATAAAGTATCTGCAATAAGCCAGTGTTTGCTACAGCCCTGTTTTTTACTAGTGTAGTCTATAGATTTGAAAATATCTCCTCCAGATGTGTACAGAAAAAAAATCTTTTCTGATAGACTTTATCTATTGTAATTTTTTTTTTAAGTTTAAAGTACTGTCTTTAAAACCTACCATGCACCTGGGGAACAGACTTTATTAAAGCCTCTAGCACCACTGGAGGGTATTAACAGGAATTCTTTGTCAGCTTGGATGCTGTGAGAAATTATGTTTCAGTCTTGTCAAGGATTAAGTGGTTTTATAGAAAAGACTGCTTTTGGATATTCCATGTGCTGCTTTTGTATTTTTTGTTTCATTAAAGAAACTGAAGATACAGTTCTGTATGTTCTGTGTCAAGAAAAGAGATTTTGTTAAAAGGAGATAGTATTAGTACATACTATTATGTCATTGGGCAGTAGGTGGCAAGCTTTGCTTTTCCTTCTACTTAAGGTTTATTTTCATGTTGCAGAATGCCAAAATTTTTAGAGGAGTGGTTTAAATTCACTGGATGATGTCATTTATTGGCAGCACATTTCTTTAACAATCTCTTTTGTTCATTGTGGATAATTGTCTTGCTATTGAATACTGAAGGAAAGCCTCTTTTCCAATGATAGATGCAAATCAAGAAATCTGAGCTCTGTTGTATTGTCTCATGACTTCTGTGGGCAGATTATTAATAGACATTACACAAATGAAGTGAAGTCACAGTCAATCTGAAATGATTTGGGATCTTCCTGTCCAATTCTGTTGTGGACTGCAGTACAGCTAGGGGCAAGGGGGAACAACAGCCACTTTTAGTACAATATTTTCCTGTATTCTATCCCTGTAACTAGTTAATCTAAAGAAATAATAATAGAATATTTATTTGTCTTTCTTATGATGTGTCATGTCCTGTTCTGGTCTGTGTGCTCACACCCTCCCTTCCATTCCCCCTGAATTGCTGTAGCTGTCCTCACAAACTCAGCCTGCTCTTCTGATGTGTTGGATTCAGCATGGGGGCAATAAAACAGCAGCAGCAAACTGTCCAGCTAAAGCTAAGGTTGTGTGGAAAGGGCAATGCTGGAGTGCTTGTGTTTAGGAACTTCTCTTGGGGGTGGCTGTCTGTAGCCTTTATCTGCTCAGACTTCTTGCCTAGAGCAACTGGCCTGGCAGCTGATGAATTAGTGATCAGCTCTGTATCTTTACCAAGGATACCAGGGATGTAGAACCTGTGTTCCTATGCCATTCATCTCAGTTGTTTTCCAAATTAGACTTTCTAAGCTGGTCTCTAGAACAATTTTTACTCATAGCCAAGTTAATTGTTTGAGTTTCCTCATAATGAATGAGCTAGAGTTCTTCTTGCTTTGCTATTGAAGTTTTGGGGAAGTTTGTTCTGGAGTAAAAAATTTACATGCCTCTCTTTCTCAGTCACTTCATCCTAGGTGCACTTTATAATAATTGCTCTGAGGAAGATCAGCTTCTTTGGATATCCTTGATCCCAAACATCAACATAGTCATCAAATTATGCCATTCTAGAAATTCTAAAACAGTAATTAACGTTTTCTTCTTATTATGGTAGGGCATTCTGCAAGGAGAGGTTTTCTTATGTACATAGAGGTTCCATATGAATATACGTTTTCAGTGCTGAAGCTTTCTGTCCTCATGAAGGAGGACAATTCCTAATGAAGATCAGAACTGTTTGGGGACTGGTAATGCAGACCTGAGCTGTCCGTTGAGGCCACGGTTAATTCCATTGCTGCAGGAGCACTGGGCTAAAAGGATCTTTGGCATCCACTATTGGTAAATTGAGACCAGTGTTTTGAGATCCTGATACTGTGGTTAACTCTCGCTTCTGTAGTCTTTGGCAGTGCTATGATCTATGTGTGCTAGAACAAAAACTGGTTCAAAGGTAGTTACTCATCTCTTTGTGCTGCCAGGCACTGAGTCAGCCCTCAAGAGCACCTCCATTCATCATTCTAGGGAAATGTAGTCAGCGGGCTGCAGGAGCTGAAATCACTGTTCAGTTCAAATAGCTAGTCTCTCCCAGGACTGGGATCATTCATGTTGGCAGAGAACGTGGAGATGATTTTTTGATGACAATAATGTCAGTCTTGTCTGGGTGTCCTTTTTGAACACTGCTAGTGCACATTTTAGTGCTAATCCATTAAACTAACAGATAATTTGTTGTTACCTCTGTTGGACTGACTACTTTCTGTTAATTGGGTTGTAGTAGACTTGGGTCTAAACGCTATGGCCTTAAGTGTGGTGTGAAAGGCAAAAGCCCCTGTGACTATTACAAAATGGGCTAATAATTTGATAGGTCTTGTTAGCTCATAGTGGTGTGAGAAGTGGGCAGGTCATTATGGCAAAGGGCCTTGAGGAAGCCTTTAGTGTTTTAGTGGACCAAGTCCAGTCTGTTCTAATGACTGATTTATAAGGCCTTTTGAATGTGAACATTCGTGATATCTATCACTGTTTCTTCAGATTTCTTCAAGTGTTTGGGTTGAAATCTTTGAGGCTTCAAGTATCCACTTCTGTTGAGAGTTCCACACAGATTCTTTTCAATGGACTGGACCCAGATAGCATCTGGCCATGTCAGGTACTGTGCAGTGAACTTGTGTCCACCAGAAAAGCAGAGGTATCTTGGAAAGAATGTTGAAAACATAAGGTATCAGTACTGCAGCAGCATGCGAGGCACTCAGAGGATGCAGCTGCAGTCCTATACTTCAAACTATTGTTGTTCCTGAGATGACATAGCCTGCCTTTGCAAGAATGTCTTGTTTTATCCACACTTTAGCTATCCTCTAGTTAAGTGAACATCTCACAAACAGCTGTTAGAGGGTATTCAGTCTTTTCATTAGTATCTTTGACAGGAAAAGCATTCTCAGAAATAAAATCTTCTTGATACAGAGACTTAAATTATTGGGAGCCAACAGAGATCTTAAGCCAGCCAGAGCTTATTCCAGACAAGAGAAGAAAGCTATTTTGTGTCGTGGCAGCAGCCAGTTGTTTAATGATTTTTTGTGTCTGTGTGACATCACTGCCCTGAGTAAAGTTTTGGTGCAAGAAAAGGGGGGTCAGTGTTGGAGTACTAAGAGGGAAACTGTTTCCTGCCCATGCTGTAGAACAATTTCCACTACTAATTTCATCTTGAGTCTGAGGGAAGGATCATCTAAATGCTTGTAGGAGAATCCTCCACCCCTTCCCCTGTCATTCACAACTCTTCTGTCAGGAAGCCAACACAGACAAGCTTCATTACAGTAAGAGAGAGAAAACAGCTCTGTTGAGATTCCAGTCAGTCTCTTAAGAGCTTGCTGTGTTTGATTAACCTCTCCAGGCATTGTGCATGAATTGTAACAATCTATACGAAAAACCTGTGTTGCACATGAACACTAAGGAAAGCTAAAGCCCGTCTAATTTTGGTGTGGGGTTTTTTGCTGTTGTTGAAAGTTACTGTATTCTTCTTTGTTGGGTTTTGTCTTTCCCAGAGTACTACAAAATAGAGAGGATAGGTAGAATCTTGTTTAACTTCCACAAGTTTTGTATGAGAATTTTCTGGTCTAATGATTTATTAGTGTTGCCTGTCTGTTCAGCCACCTTCTCTTGTGCTTCAATCTGAAACAAATCCTGAGAATCCCTCAGAAAGAAAGGTTTAGGAACCTTTCTAAGTGCATTTGTGAACTTACATGAGAAGAACTAATTGGGCCTGTCTTCTTTGGTCTTCTGCATGTGTTTCTTTAATAGATTTCTTAATTGGATCAAAAGACTTTTGGACAGTTTTTCAGTTCATTAAATGTTTTGAACTAGCTTCCATTTTATGTTCATTCTGTTTTGGAACTATGAAGTGCTGTAGAGAATCTTTGGCTTTTTCCCCTTCAACATTGTTAACTCTGTTTTGATTACTCTTGAAGCATCTCTTCAGTGGTAATACCTGAACTGGATCCTGTACACGGGTTAGGGCAAACCAAAATTTTACTATTTTCTTCTGCATTCCTGAGTGAGCTGATCCCTGAAGATGATGCTAATTACATCTAAAAATTCTGGTTTAGTGTTGTGCTGTTCTTTGGGGGGTAACTGAAATTTCATACTACCATTGTTTCCTGACTCTCTGCCTTCAATGAGGTAGAGAGCTGGCACCATAGAGCTATCTGTGATAGCACTGCAGTTGCTGTCACCGTCTTAGGCAGCTAGTAACATAGTCCTAATGGTCTATTTTCTCTCCTTTTTATTGAAATTACAGATTACAGAGACGTTCTGTTAGCGACTGGTACGGTTAACTTGCTGATCTAATTTGACAGGCTACTCTTAGAGAAGTAGCATCACTCCTTCACCAGGTGATCTGTTTCATATCCAGGATAATACATGGACTTTTCCCATCCTGTTAGTTTTACTTTCCTAAGACAGGAGTGATTCCTTCCTGGAAAGTCTGGTCATTCTTTCTTGGTGCTAATTCTTGAAGTTATAATGCTTCATGGAGTGGCACAGACACATCTGATTCAGTTACCTCCCCTGTTTAAAACCACACTGTTTAATTTTCCATTTCTCACTGTTACCTGTTTGTTACCAACTCTTGCTTTGTTCTTTACTTGAGTGTGCTGACTTGATAAAAGTCATGACTGCATTATTCAGAGCTGTATACTTTCTTTCCCAGTTTTTGGCTTTAAAATTCTGTGGTACTTGTAGTTTCCATCAAGCTTTAAGCGGAATTTTTTCTTCCATAGAGCAGCATTCTGTTCCAGTTTCTGACAATTCTGAAGTATCCCCTATGTTTTTACCATTTTGTGAGCCATGCAGCAAAACTGTCAACCTCTCTGGCACCTTGTTTGTTCAGACTTAACAAAAAGTGTTAAATTTTTAGTACATGGGACAAATGTGCTGTCATTTGGCACTTCCCCATAATCCCAGAGTGGCTTGGTTTGCAAGGGGCCTTTAAAGACCATCTTGTTCCAACTTCCCTGTCATAGACAGGGAGCCTTTCACTAGAACAGGTTGCCCAAAGCCTCATCTGCCTTGAACTCTTCTAGGAATGGGGCATCCACAACTTTTCTGGGCAAGCAGGTATGCTGCCTTACCACCCTCATTGTAAAATGTTTTCTTTATGTCCCTGTCTCAGTTTAGTTGCCCCCTGCCCTTTCAATATAACACATAAGAAGTAAATGCCTTTATACACAATTCCAAAATATTTAATAGCACATTATGTTACAAATATCAATTTCTTAAGAAGTAGTCTAAAGTTGTGGTAGGGGGAACAGTGCTTCTGTTCTTACATCAGCTTCCTAGTTATAAAATTTATAGTCTTAATACATTTACTTTTTTTTAAAATTTCACTATGATTCCCAACACACACATTCCCAACAGGATACTGCTCAACTGTTTTCTGAACTGCACTCCCAGATTGCTTTGGAGCAAAGCTAATACTTCAGTGATCTTCAGTAATTGCCTCTGGGTAGCAGTATCTGAGTCTAGAATCCCTTTAGCTTGAAGCACTTTTTAAAGTACTTTTAGAACATGACAGTTTTGGGTAGCTTAAAATTCTTAACTTTTATGGGTTTTACACTGGGTGAGCTCTTTCCTAAGACCATTTTGTATTTTATAACCTCTATGTGCTTCTGGAAAAGGTAGCAAACAGAGTTAAACTGTGTTCAATTGATGTATAATATGATCTTAAATACTACTATAAAATGGATGCTGTTCTGGTTTCTGCATGATGGACAAGGATAGTTGTAGAATCGATGCCAGTGCCAAATTAATAATGATGGTGAAGCAGAAATACATATATACATTTATGTACTGGAGCAAAAGCTCTGGTGTCTGTCTTACTTCCTGAACTGGAACCTCAAACCTCTGAACTGAAGGTCAACTGGTCACTGGAGTCCCAGCTGTGCCTCCTTACTGCTTCGAACAGCTTCTGTTGTTATTATGTAATGCCTGTTTGGGTATTCCAGCTGTTGCACACATGCAGATCCTTAAGAAGCCAACTCCCCCCATTCCCCCTTTTGCTATTCCAGTGGCTTATAGCGGCTTTTCACTGTAGAGTACACTTTGAATCCTGAAGAGTTTTCCTTCTGTTGTACCCTGGAGGGCTGTATCTATAAATTTTTTTTGTTCCAATGTTCTATTTAGAAATCCAGTGAATTCCTAAATTGGATTGTCTTTTGATGTGCTTCTGGTAGTGATATTAGAAATAAATATAACCCACAGCTGTACTGTCAGAACATTTCTAATGGGAATTCAGGTGATGAAGACTCAAGAACTTCAGACTGTAAAAGGAAAAAGAGGTGTATAAATTCAGCAATGTAATTACTTAATTTTTTTCCGTTTCCCTCCTTCCCTTCTTCTCAGTCTTTGCCAATTTCTACTATAATTGAAAGAGTAAAGGATAATTCTCTGTGCTCCTTGTAAAGGAGATAATTTTGGGGTTATTCCAGAGTAGTCAGTCCTTTTTATTACAGTCTCCTTGAAGGGGTGGCATCACATAGATTTTCAGGTTCTCCTTGAAGCAGAGGGAGACACACAGACTTCTATCCAGCCAAGTGAATGGAAAGTCCCACCCAGACTTACTGTCCCTGAGGTGAATAGAAGTCGATGGAAACCCTGAGTTCTGTGAAGTTACACACTCTCAGGGTTGCTCTGTACAGGGCAGCAGGGCACACGTTGTTGTGTGTAGTCTTGTACCATGTTGCTTTTTCTACATGATGCATCGTTTATTCATACCAGGATGAGACTTCATAGCTGCCATCTGCTTAATTGATATTTCCTTGTGTTGTGTTGAAAATGAAGCAAACACTTACAGAAATTACCTGAGGGAGCTCTGGTGACAAATTTTCACTTTGAGATGTTTGTTACGCTCTTGGAACTTCTCCTCTTTAATTCCCACTTGTTGTAGTGACCATGTGGCCTGTATGATCCTTGCACTGTAATTTCTACACTTCTGGGTGCTTCTGGAGTGTTTCTCATGGCAAGATTGGAATCCAGGTTGAGATGCCTAAGGCTTATACTTTATTACAAGTAAATTTATGGAAAAGGCAAATGCATTATCTACTGTTCTTTTGTATTTTAACACTATTAGTCTTCTTTAAAAGTTTAAAGCAGCAGCTGCTGCTGATGATTGTACTTTTTTCTAAATGCTTTTAAGTAGCTCTTTCTGAGAACAGCCTTTTTAATGTTATTCATAGTAAACAAGGTTGTTCTAAGAAATGATAAGAGCATGCAATTGTTTAAAAAGTAGCTATGGAAACTAGATGATTGTCAATTTAATATGAACATTTATTGCTTTCATTGGCTATGCTCCCTTCTTGAAACTGACATGCTTCACAGGCACTCTACAACATTTCTAATTAATTTAATTTTCTTTAGATGGGCAAAATATTCATCCTGATGAAGAGAGTTTTAAAACATAGGACAACTCTTTGCTTAGTTTTCTGTTTGTTTTTTTTTTAAGTCATAAATAGAATCTTTTTTCTCTTCCAAGCTGCAAATATCTGGTAAAGAAACTTTTCCTCTTGAAACAAGACCAAGAGTGGCAAATTACAGCTTTAAGTCATTTAGGACAAAAGACTTGTCTCATATATGTTACAAAACATGTCCTGAAGGCTACAGGAGTTGTGTACCTACACTTGAAGGTTCAGAGTTTAGTGGGCATAACTTCCAGTTTCTTAGATTACATTATTTACACTGCATGTCTAACACAAGTGGTTAAACAGTACCATTTTACTTAGATAATGACATTTTAAAAAATACTTGAGTAGCTATTTTCTCATTAAACGGGGTGGGGGGGGAGATTCTTCCAGTTTAAAAGAATGAAACCAGAGACAATAAAAGCTGCTGATTGCCACACATTTCTCTCTGTTAAGTCTGTGGTGGCTGCACAGTTCTAGATAGAAAATACCTTGGGAAAGCTGAAAGCTCATTAAATGTTTCTATTTCTACAGGTTTCCTTCAAAGCTGGCGTTAATTCTTGATGCTGAGAGGGGTAGATTATAAGCTCTGAGCATACTTGTTGTCAAGTTCCTTGACATCTTGAATTTGGTGTGGCTCTCCTAGGTTTGTCTCTTGAATGTATTTGTGAAGTTCTAAAATACCAGTGACTCACATTGGAAGTCATTGCTGTTCTGATTCAACATTCTCCCGGTACACAGAGTATAATGCAGTTAAAGTCATTCAAAACAGATTTATTGGCTTTCCTAGCTGTATAGAAAACAGTATGCATGTGCTCTTAAAATCTTTTTGACATAGTAATGCTTGCTAGAAAAGGCTTATTTGTCAACTTTTAGCATGCTTGACACAAGCTTCCAGAACTATTATTATTTGTGCTCTGCTCTTAAACACGTGCTATGAGGAACCATAGCTGCTTTTGGCTGGGGCTACGAAACTCACATAAATAGTTTTAGATTCAGTTAAACTATGAATTACAGTGGTTGTCTTCTGAAAACATTTAATTTTAATTGTCAAACTTGTTACAGAGAATTGAAGTAGTAATATGTGCCTCTATTGTAACATTCAAATGTCAGCTCTTGGCTTTTCTGATCCTTTCTGCTTCTCTTTCTCCCATCCCCTCTTATGTTATTGGGGGAAAAACCAAAATGAAATCAGAAAACCCCAATATCCTATATAGTTTAAATCAGTTGCAGTTGTTGTGTGCTATGTTTATTGTAATTATTTTTTTAAATTGTTTTATAATTTAGTGAAATTAAATTATTGTAGTTTGTGTGCAGTACTCTGTGTGACAGACTCATACAGAATGTTTTGGCATTCACAGAAGCTGTAGTTAAGAACTGAAGTTCTTAACTACACTAGGCAGGAAAAGTAGTTATGGCTGGAAGTACAGCCCAAATTTTACCCTTTGGTATGTTGTTATAAAATACTGTTCTCTTTACTGTTGTGTGTTATTTCACAGCTATTAATATAGCACTCAGAACTGGGAAAATGCAGAGCTTCATATAGTACAGAACAAGAGCAACTTGTAAGAATTACAGCTACAGAACAGAGAGCATGAACAAATTAAAGGGTACTTTGAAAATAAAAATACTCTCAGCATCCAGCTGATTAATTATAGTAGGAAATTGCTTTGTGTCCTGTAGTTTGAAATCGAATATTTTTTTAGGTGCTTGGTGCATTTTATCTTCATTTCTGTCAAGGAAGATAGTTGGGATATTTCTTGGCTAATTGTTAAATATATTTGTGCTGTATCAAGAGTCAAGCTGAACTAAAAAAAGCTACTCTTTGATAACAAGCATGCACAGGAGATATTTTGCTGTAACTAGGTTGCTTTCATTGTGAAAACAAGACTCTACTATAACAGTTTCTATTTCCATGTATGTAGAACTCTGTGTATGAGGTAAAACTTGTTATCAGCTAAGAAGCAGCAGGCTGTAAGGATTCCAAAAGGTCAGCAAGTCAGCTCTGCTTATGAACATCCAAAGCCAAATAACATAGGTATATTGTGGCTCTTGTGTGGAGCTTTTTACTTTTTTCCCCACTCCCAACCTTGTGTTTCTTTTCCAGCCCTCAGTACCAGTTTGTTCTGTTGTGGGCTGATACTGGCAGCAGGAGGCTGCTATCTGCCTACCTAACAGTATCAGTAGCTGCCTATCATTATCCTGAGCAGGGTAATTGGACAAGCCATCTCTGTGTGCAGGATCTCTCTGTGCAGGATGCTCCTGGTATCTCCCTGTGACTGGAAGGAAGTGGGGTCTTGCACCAATCCATTTCTGGGCATCTCCCCTGGAAGGCAGGCTGTGGGTTTAAGTGCCTGTGGGTGATTCAGCCATGTCCCAGCTCCAAACGGAGCCAATCTCCATGTGACAGGCTGCAGGAGGGAGAGCAGGACTTGAGTCACTTCTGGTCAGCTGGAAGGGCAGAGCCAGGGCCTTCTTCCACCCAGCCTCTTGTCTCTGGCTGTGCACAGTGGAGCTGAGAGTGTTTGCTCTTTGGTCATGGATGTGATCAGCTGGGAGAAGGAAGGCATTTGAACAAGCTGAGTCCTAAAGTAGTGTTCAAAGTACTGGAGATGAGTAGCAACCCTTCCATCTTTGACTCTTTGTTCAAAAGTAGTGTGTTAAGCACAGGGATTCTAAACAGCTACTACTTTTCATCATTAAATTAGAGTAGGTAACTATGGAATTTATTGCTGGAGTTTCCAAAAATAGCACTGAGCAGTAAGTCCTGCCAAAAAACTCAAAGTGTTGAGAAATACTAGCCAATTACAGGAACATTCAAGTGCTGGAAACAGGAAGAATGTGCTCAGTATCATCGTGATTCAGATTAGTGAAGTGGCCTGTGAATGTGTAATGTCGGTTTCATAGAATTATCCAGATTTTTCTGACATCCTGGTTGCTTTACCAAGGTAGAGGTGAATTTGCCTCAGGCAGAACCAACAATTCTCTTTGGCAGGAATGCCAGTTTCCAAAAGTTCAGAAGAACAAGTTCAGCCAGGCTGCTGAGGTTGTGTAATTCACAAACCAGCTGGCACCACAGAATGTTTCCAAAATACAGCCTATTATCAGTGATCCTGAGATGGTACTATTTTATTTATATTGCTACCATCTTAGTAGATTTTGATTGCAGGTTGTCTGTTTTAGTATGTTCATAAGGTTGTTTGATCAGTTTTGTGATTCCACATGTATTAGACTGTGCAAACACTGTGAACAGTAAATTATCTGTTTGTTTTGGCAGGAAGCTGTCTTTGTCAATCATTCTATTTGAAAATACAAATTCTGATATGCTTTATAATTAAGATGCCTCTTTTAGTAACAGAATAATTTTATCCTTTTCTATGGAGCCCAAAATATGGCCAAATAAAGGATGGTTTTTCAGTTCTGTTGAAACCATGTTTTAATTTTCAGAATTCTGTAATAGAATTCTAGAGGGTAATGCTGTACTTAATTTTTTCAAGTTAATAAACTTAGTTATAAGACGTGCTCTTTCAAATTATACCATAAACAAATAAGTTTCTAGAGGTGAATTGTACATCCGAATTGTTTCTTTGTGAAAGGTGCATAATTGTTTGCTTTTTTCTTTTATTTTCCCCCAGAAAATAAAAAGCATAAATAGTATTTCATGAAAACATTAAAAAAAAAGAAATAGTTACTTTCAGTTTTTAAACTTATTTTTATGTTTCTTTGTTACTGTGATGAATAACCAGCTTTAAAATATTGAAATTCTATTAAATATTTATTGATGGTATTCTTTAATTAGATATGTTTATTTTGTGATTCATTATGCTTGCAGTTCCCTAGCTAAATAGTGTACTATTTCCAGAAGTGCAGTGTGCTTTTTCTGGTTTGCTGAGCAGTCGCTGGATGTTTCAAGATAATTTAAATTAAGTTTAATATATTTAGGAGTTCAAGCATGTATTTCTTTGAACTCATTAAGGAGGATAGAAAAAAGAACTCTAGCAGACAATTTCAATAATGAAGCACACAAATCAAAAGAATGTGAGGAGAAGATTTTAAATTGAGCCCTAAGGATGTAATTTCAAACACTTTATAACATGTCCTTTTTATAGTTTAGACTTGTTGGAATGACAGCATTTCAGCTGATGTTTAAAAACCATCCCTTATGCAACAGGGAGAAAAAGAAATAAGTATTGTGAAATGTGGTTTACTGTTATGGCTATGTATAACATGAGCCTGTAAGTCACAAGCTTCAGCAACTTAAAATAAATGCCTGGTATTGTGTATACATATTTGGTATATTTCACCAAAACTAAGGACTGGGACAGTATCAGAAAGAAAGAATGTATTGAGTTACATTTTCTCAAAAGTCATTCTGAAAAATATTTCATATAACAAAACCTGTAGTTCTAAGGAGATCAAAATTTTACATGTAGAGAAAGAAGCAAAGTGAATTTTTGAGGAGAAATCAGAGACATCCTTAAAAACCAGAGGAATGCCTCACAGACTTCGAATTTACCAACTGCAAATAGGAAAACAAGCTATTCCTAGACCTCTGGAATGCAGTCTGGGCTTTTGGTCACGGTATTTTTTTTTAAAGTAGGCAGAGTGGTTTGGAATAGGAGATCCAAGTTCCTCCAGACATTTTAGGTTCAGCCGTGTGTTAGAAATGCTTCATAGCTGCTTTCTTGCAAGCTGAATTTGAACTGTAGGTGGACTTATTTTTGTAATAATGAATTAGATTGCTTT